>NW_024609839.1:19457719-20657719 GCF_016920785.2 Ixodes scapularis
GCATGACAAAGGGTGGGGGACGAGTTGGTGCAGTGCGAGGGGTGTGGGAGGTGGTGTTACCTGGAGGAGACGGGTTTCGGGAGCCTGGACGTGGCGGCGGAGGTGAGTTTCGAGTGTCGGCTTTGTGTGAAGCTTCAGCAGGTAACTGGGGAATGGGAGGGTAGAGTTCGGGGAGATTGAGGCCCAGCTTAAGGCAGAAGGGAGAGAAGCGGGTGGGTCTCGAGGCCCAGGTAGAGGAGCTGACTAGGCAGCTTAATCATGAGAGGGGAGCAGCGGGTCGGCCTCGAGAAGCAGGCGGAAGAGCTGGGGGAAGTATGGAAGGCGGGTTTAGAGGAGCGTAAGAGGGGAGTGTGACAGTAGGGTAGAGCGCCTGGAAGGGGTAATTCGAGCGAGTGAGAGTAGCGAGGGAAGAAAGGAGGAAGTGTCAGTTCTAGCGGGACGAACCACCAGTCTGCAGGCTGGGGTCCCTGGTGGTCGGGAGTCCGGCCTGTTGGCAGGCGGGCTCGACGACGCTGGAGAGCTGATTGAACCTCAGCTCAATGGCGCCTTCGAGCAGCAGGCGTCGGGCAGTCAGGTGACAGGAGATAAGTCGCAGGACAAAGGCGCGCAGGCACCAGGGGGATCTAGGGTACTGGTAGTGGGGAGCTCTAACGTAGCACGGGTTAGGAGGGGTGTACATAACAGGGTGAAGGGAGACCAGAGGGTAACTGTAGAGGTCCAGCCAGGGGAGTGTATGGTGGATGCTATGACCGCAGCACGTGAGGGGGTGTGGCATAACCGGGAGGGAAGGAACCTAGTAATAGTTCATGCGGGGCTTAATGATGTGCTGAAGGGTAGGAGCCAGAACCTCGGAAAGCAGCTAAACGTGGGAATACGTAAGCTGAGGGACGTGTCTGAGAATGTGCATGTGGTTGTGTGTACCATTCCAGAAGTTCGGGGGCAGTCCGGGTTAACGGAGAGGAGGGTTGTCGAAGCCAACGGAGTAATTAAGGGTATGAGTCGACAGCTTCGGTACGACGTAATGGAAGTAAACAGAGAGGTGTACGAGGCTGGCTCCCGCCCTTTTGCAGATGGCATTCACTACAGTGAGGCCACGGGTTACAGGGTGGGGGATAGGATGGGCCGCACGGTGACTGCTTTCTTGGGGGGACCGAGGGCCCTGGGGGCACTGAAGTAATTGAAAACCCAACGAAGTCAGGAGAGGCACCCAGGGTTAAAAAGAGGAGAAAACGTAAGAACAGGTATAAAAAACAGCACAATCAGACATTGGATATATTAACATGCAGGGTGGTAGAAATAGGTTAAAATGGGAAGAGGTAGAGGAGCAACTAAGAAAGGAGGATTTAATGGTGTAAGGGTTTGTGGAAACACATCTCAGAGACATGGAGCAGCCACCTTGCAACCCTGACTATGTGTGGGAAGAATGCAACAGAATGGAGGGAACGAGGAAGGGAGGTGGAATTGGAGCATTTATTAAGAAGAATATGAACTTTCAAAGGATCAGAAAAGAGTGCGCCGAACATTTGTGGCTGAAAGGAAAAGTCGCTGGGGAATCAACAGTCCTTGGAGTGGTTTACTTATGGACAGGGACAGGTGCTAAAGAGGAAAACAGAAAAATGATTGATTGCATATCAAGAGACATTAGTGAACTAGGGGAAGGCTCCGAAATAATTATTATGGGAGACATGAATGCCCATATTGAGGGTCTGGATGGGTATACGGACTCAACTGGAAGCATATTACTAGAACTGGTGGAAAAACATGACTTAGTTTTATGTAATACCAGTCAGAAGTGTGACGGGCACATAACTTGGGAAACTGGCAATCTGCATTCAACTATAGATTACGTACTCATGTCACACAAAATATATGGTAAGTTACAAGTAATGAAAATAGATGAAGAAGGTTCCAAAAGTCTTGGTAGTGATCACAAACGTATTAAGCTGAATTTTGCCAGAGAAGTAAATGCTGAAACTAGACAACATAATTCAAAGCAAACTTTCTGCAGCGACAAAGAGTTGGAAATAGTTGTTGAAAGAATAGAGGCAGCAGTTTCAGGGCAACGGCATACAGATTGGACCTATGAGAGCCTAACTAGGCTTTTTGCTCTAGAACTAGACAAAGTGAAGAGTAAACGAAAGGGGAAGCAAGGACATAGACCAAAAAGCTGGTGGGACAAAGAAGTGAAGCAAGCGATACAAAAACGTCAGGAAGCCTCTAGAGAACACAGGTATTCCAAGCGTAGTGGGGAGTCCGAAACGGAAGTAAAAAGAAAATGGGACAATTTTATAACATGTCGCCGAAAGGCATCCAGTTTGATCAATGCGAAAATTCAGAGAAAGGGTGAGGAATGGATGAGTAATGTAAGTAAGAAAGATAGAAACGCTGCCAAGAAGTTTTGGGAGCACTTGAACTCACTCGGTGAAACAACTCAAGCTAGACAGAGGTTCATACTCTCGCATCAGGGAGATCAATTAGAGGGAGATGATGCGATACAATATATAGGAGCAGTGATGGAGGAGAAATTTCGGGAACGGTTACATGTGGAAGATAGGAGAACCGAAGGAAGTAGCAGTCCAGTTTGTGACATCGCGGATTTTGGACAAAGAGAATGGGAAAAGGCGGAACGAAGAATCCCTAGTGGCACGTCGACAGGCACAGATGGTATCCCTATCAAGCTGGTGAAGAATTTGGGTCCTAAATCTAAGGCAAAACTAAGGGAGGTAGTGAGTACCATGATAACAAAAGGAAATATTCCAGATGAATGGAGGCTTAGTAGGATGAGTATGATATATAAGGGAAAGGGAGATAAGTCTGATATTAGGAATTATCGTCCTATAACCGTGACACCGGTTATTTACAGGTTGGTAATGCAGATTATGAAGAACAGACTGGAGGAATGGGTAGATTGCGAGAGCATACTGGGCGAATTACAGAACGGGTTTCGAAAACAAAGAAGGTTGGAGGACAATTTATTTTCTCTAACACAGTGTATAGAAATAGCGCAAAAAGAAAACAGACAGCTCTGGCTGGCATTTCTGGATATCAAGGGTGCCTATGACAATGTGAAGCAAAGAAACCTGTGGGACATAATGGAGAACTTAAACCTAGATGAAGGACTAACAGCACTATTAAGGAACATTTACAAAGATAACAAGGTGATTATAACATGGGAAGGAAAGGCGACAGGGAAAATAGAGATAAGACGAAGCCTTAGGCAGGGGTGCCCGTTATCGCCTTTGCTGTTTATGTTGATCAGAGAGGATTGGAGGATAGACTAGAGAAGAGTGGGCTTGGGTTCAACCTTTCTTACAGTAAGCAAGGCCAAAACATTCAGCAATCCTTACCGGGATTGATGTATGCGGATGATATTGTACTAATGGCTAACAACAGGACAGAGTTGCAGGAATTAATGAGAATCTGTGGTAGGGAAGGAGAGGAATTAGGTTTAGAATTCAGTAGCGAAAAATCGGCAGTCATGATTTTTAACGAGGATGAAGTTGAGAGGCTGAAGATACAGAATATTATAGTTGAGAGAGCTAGTAAATACAAGTATCTAGGAGTATGGATATGTGATGGTGCAGAATATCTCAGAGACCATGAAAAGTATATAATAGGTAAGGGCAATAGAAATGCAGCTGTAATGAAAAATAGAGCACTTTGGAATTACAACAGGTATGAGGTGGTGAGAGAGATTTGGAAAGGGGTCATGGTGCCTGGCTTGACTTTTGGAAACGCAGTGCTATGCATGAAATCCGAAGTGCATGCGAGACTAGAAATAAAACAGCGCGGAGTAGGTAGACTGTCTTTGGGGGCACATTGCAAAACGCCAAACCAGGGAGTACAAGGAGACATGGGATGGGCATCGTTTGAGAGCAGGGAAGCGGTGAGCAAGGTAGAATTTGAGGATAGGTTGAGGCAAATGGACGGGGAGCAATGGGCACGAAAGGTTTTCAGCTATTTATAGATGAGGAGTGTAGACACAATGTGGAGACAGCGCACTAGGAAATTAAGAGGAAAGTTTTTGGGCTATAGCGAAGATACGGAAGAGCAAGTCTCAGTTAAGAAGAAAGTTAAGGCCACAGAAAGAGATTGGTGGCTAGAGGGAATGCAGACAAAGACGGCTCTGGAAAGCTATAGATTAAAAAAAAGAGTTATTGCCAAAGAAAGCATTTATGACAATTCTAGGGGAAGCTCAATTCTGTTTGAGGCAAGAACGGGTGTTCTGCGAACCAGAACATACAGAGTGAAGTACCAGGAAATTGATACAGTGTGCACTGCTTGTGGAGAGGAGGACGAGACGGCTGAACACTTGATACTCTACTGTAAAGGGCTTCACCCTATGCCTACCGAAGACAACATAGATTTAATGAAGTCATTGGGTTTTAGAGACAGCGAAGGGAGAGTGGATTTCAAGACTGTAGAGATTACCAAGCAAAGATTAAGTGAATGGTGGCAGAAATCGAGAGAAAACTAGGTATTTTCTTATTCACTGATGGCAAGGGGGTTTCATAGCCTCACTTTCTTTGCACTGCTGAGTGAATATAGATTTCACATTTAAATATTCTAAGCTTAAATGGTAAAACAAAATGGCTAGGTGGCGTAAGCTACCGCCCGATCCAAAGGGCTCAGCCGTATTCATCCATCCATCCATCCATGGCTAAAAAACGGCTGAACAACCGACCCCTTGTGTCAACGTTGACAATTTCCTGAATTCCATGCACCGTCGGTGCCAACCGGTAATCGATGCAAATGGTTTCCCTACAAAGTACTGATCAGCTTAGGTTTATACCGAGACATAAGGTTTTACGCGGTGTCCCATTTTGTCACAACAACCAGATTATTGACGACGTCCTCTTGCACTGCTGTTACCAGGTTTTCAATAAATATCGATTACAAAAAATTGATTCATATTTAAGTAAGCACTATTTAAGTAAGTAAGTAAGTAAGTTTTGTGCTGAAAGAGCTACAGGCAACGCAATCAAGAGCGGAAGAGGATGGCCGCCGCTTCCGGAGGCGCGTCTGCAAGACCTGACCGGACACATCAAATCCCGCCCTTACCGGTAACTCCGGGACGGCAGCCCCGGAAAAGGGACTGCCACGCCAGCTCTCCACCCTCGTCGGTCATGTCGGATGCATCTTTCTCCGACGTCGAGTCATGCATGGAAGAAGCGGCGATACCCTTGAACAGTGACAGGGACGACACCGACGACGGTTTCATCCCCGTAAGGTCCAAGAAAAGTCGGCGAGCCTCGACAAACAGCGGTGACACCGTGGTCTCCTGGGGATCTCGCACGTCATCTAAAAACGCGGCCAATGGACACACGGTGCTGTTCCGACGACAGACAAGACCAGCGTACGGGCGCTCAGCAGACCTCATTTGAATGCCCTCTTTGGCTCCGTTGCTTCCCAACAGGTCGGGGAGATAAGGGTCAACGGCAGGAAAAATTTGATAGCAGTCGACGTCCTGACGGAAGAAGCTGTGCCAGCGCTCCTTCAAATTCAAAAGATCTGTGAGACGCCTGTCGACGCACGCGTACCCTGGAAGGTCCGCCACATCGCGGGAGTCGTCCGTGATGTAGACCAGGCACTGACGGATAAAGAAATTCTCGAAGCCCTGCGGGCCCCAGATCACCAAGTCCTCGACGTGCGGCGTCTGGGGAAGAGCACCACAATCCGAGTCACCTTCGCAGGCAAAGACCTGCCGCACTACGTCCACATGGGGTACGTGCGTCACCCAGTCACGCTCTACGTGGCAAGACCTTTGCAGTGCTTTCGATGCAACAGAATCGGACACGTGGCAGCGGCCTGTCAAAAAGAGCAGACGTGCGCCAAGTGCTCGGGCGGGCATGAATCCACGGCGTGCGACAGTGAAACTTCTCGCTGCATCAACTGCGGAAAGGGCCATGCAGCAACTTCCGGCCAGTGTTCAGTCCTGAGGAAAGAACGCCGTGTGTGCAAGATGCGCGCCAAAACGGCGTACACCCACTCGGAAGCAAAAGCGGCTATACGCAAGCAGAACACCGGCAAGGGTCACCGAAACGCTGCGCAAGCAGCGGACACAGAACTTCGCAAGGCGAGGTCCCAACAGAGGCTATCCTTAACAGATTTCCCGCTGCTGAAAGGGAGTCAGACCGAAGGGAGGGAGAAAAGGAGGGACCAGGATACCACTCACCCTCCAAAGAAGAATCACAGCCGCGGTCTCCGGCCGGACGACACTACGATGGAGAAGGGCTGCCGCTATGCCAAGGCCGCACGAAGGCCTCAGGGCAAAGTTCCTGCGACGATGGAGACAGCTGACGTCGCCTTGCTCCGAATGGTATCACGCTTGTTTCGCGCAGTGAGGCAACTGGCCCAAGCACGGGGCCACACACCAGAAGCAAAGTTCGCACTGGAAGTTCTTGACGCCGTCAGCGAAAGTCTCGAGGCTATCGCCCCACAGTCCGCCTGAGCACGCACCATGCGCCCACAACACCAATCTCCCACAACAGTAACCCGTTGTCCTAAGGAAGAGTCCCACCCTAGGCGGAGTGACGTACCAACTGTGCTGCAGTGGAACTGCCGAGGCCTCTCCGTCAAACGCAGTGAGCTCAGCCTGCACCTGCAACGCTATCCCAGCCCTGTGCTGCACTCGCAGAAGCAGGGTTACCAGGGAAGCAAACTTTACCTGGATACGTGAAACTTACAACCCAATCCATACCAAGTTTCCCCCATGGGAGCGCGGCTCTTTTTATTCGACGAGGGGTGCCTCACGTCCCAGTTGACAACAGCCGACTGTGTACATTATCGCCGGAATTCGTGGCCGCAAAAGTCAGCCCCGGAAATCGCTCGCTGCATGTACTCGTCGGATACGTACGTCCCGATGGTACGCCGCTGCCGACGAAGGACATTGTAGAGTGGTGTAAAGGCATTGAGGGAGACCTTTTACTGTGCGGCGACTTCAATGCGCACTGCGAGGTATGGGGAAGTCAGAAAACCAACAAGCGGGGAGACGCCCTCAATCAAATGATAGAAGAGCTCGGACTGGTTGTCGCGAACAACGGTGCGCCTACCTTCTTCAGGCCCCCTCGAACGTATAGTGTCCTCGACGTCACAGCACACACACCATCGCTGGAGCTGACTTGGGAAACAGCACCAGATACCAGAGGAAGCGACCACTTCCCCATTCATATCACGATGAAGGGGTGCCAGACGGCCCGAAAGGTGACGCGATCGTGCACGAACTGGGACGTTTTCCGTGCATCCTTGGACCTCACCCAAACAGACATCCCAGAAGCCATCGTTCACGCGCTGCAGGCGGCAACGCGCACGTCCCGTGTCTCGGAATGGCTCCCCAAACCGGACCTTACTTTCCTCAATCTCCAAGCGGCGCGTACCAGGGCGCAGAGGAAGTACCGCAGGACAAACAATCCAGCGGATAAGTCCAAGTTCAACAGAATATCAGCCAAGCTGCGAAGACACGCTAAAGCGCTGGTTAGAAATAGATGGAAGCTCATGTGCAAAGACGTCAACGCACCCACCTCCCTCGCGAAGTTGTGGGCGGTACTGGGGGCAATGACCGGGAATCGTCGGACAAGACACGCTTTGCAAGTCCTAGCACTTGCGGCTAACGTAACACTCGTGGATGCAGCAGAGAGACTAGGCGCACTGTACGCCCCCGCAGAAGCGACGGAACGACCGCTGGCACCCGACGCTGCGCCTGGGCCCCTAGATGCCCCCTTTACTGCACCGGAACTCCAAAGCGCCCTCCGGAAGTGTCGTAAGAAGACTGCAGCTGGGCCCGACGGGATCCCTTACCAGGCGCTCACGAACTTAACGAACGATGCACTCGAGGCCCTCCTCACCTGGTTCAACTCCATATGGGACTCTGGCGACGTCCCAGAAGAATGGAAAGTAGCAACGGTTGTTCCACTACTGAAGCCAGGGAAGCCCCCAGACAAAGCTGAGTCTTACCGCCCAATCTCGCTGACCTCGTGCATAAGTAAGCTGTTCGAAAGACTTGTGCAGTGGCGCCTTCGGTGGTACCTGGAAGAACGCATGTGTCTCCCGGAGTGCATGACTGGCTTTAGGAGAGGGCTGGCAGCACAAGACAGCATCCTGGACCTCACGAGCGACCTTGAGGAAAATAAGAACAGGTGGAGAAACACGGTGGCAGTCGAAGCCGCTTTTGAGCCGAGTACAAAAGCTGTGATGACCTGACAGCTTTTACCTTGGAAAGAATCCGTTGTAGCCCACACACCTCGGGTAGTGTCAGTTACAAACGGAATGAATGGAAGCGTAACAGCTCCACTTAATGGTGCAGGTTTCATTGATGATTCAGTCGGCCGGCTGTTGAATGACGGTTTTGCCGACCTCGACTGATAGGTGGCGGTGGTTCGACCGGATATGGCGTCAGTGTCATTTCCGCCACGCCTCTTTTCAGCGTAGCACGTTCCGTTTTCTTTCCTTGTGTGTTTGTCTACGTTTCGCAATGCGCGCAAGGAACATAATAGTGGCAGCCATAGGTTTATTTCTAGATTTTTATTTATTCCCATCCTTATGTAGCAGCCACGCTTCCGAAATGGCTTGACTGGCTAGCAGTTTTGAGATGAACTTCTCCGGAGCAATGTCCGTGTGAAGTGGGTGGAATTCCTACTTGTCGGAAAACTCATAGTACACGACACATTGTATACTGCATACAGAAGAGTACTAAAAGAAGCTATTATCTGGACTTGTGTAAGGTCCGCATCGGCACTTCTTTGTCCTATATATCACAAGGCATTCCTTTTGTTAGCAGTTAGCGATAAGTTATCTGCGTGGGTAAGGTTATTCCTACACTGGCCGTGAAGCGGTTCTGGTGTCTTCGATCGTTTGCTCGGCCTATGAGTCTGCCAGCCTTTTTCGCAACCAAGTAAAACAAATTCAAAACCTGTTGCTCGACCTATGGAAACCAGTTTTGGGAGGTTCCAACAATAATTATTTGTCCTTTTTTTATTGAGTTTCTGACCTTTGTTTTACTCTAGCTCTGACGTTTCGAACACCTGCGCTCTACCAGCTTACAAACGGGGTTGTTGATTCCTTGCCATTGCATCTGCCCCTAACAAAGACAGATGTGGCAAATGCAGTAAACGGCTGATCTTTGAATGGTCTTTCAGAATTCATTTGTAGTGTTCCAGTTCTCTTTGTAATGAAGCATATAAGTGTACTCGTACTAGGCTCTCCAATGAACATTGTGATTTCAAAAATCACAATCTTTTTGTGAACTTTTTAGAAACATTTTTCAAAAAGTTTTGTCGTGCACAACATTACAATAGTGAATTATTACCCAAAATAAAAAAAAACAAATATGAGGGATATTGAACAGCCCCCTCCCAACGTTTTTATTCTCTCGTATATTTACCTAATCTTCCTTGGTGTGCTTGCACTGGTTATTGCAACAGCTTTCATTGGACAACTTCAGGGTGTCTAGCGACCGGGAATGGTCGGGGAAATTTTAGTTACTGGGAAAAATCGGGGAATTGTCAGGGATATTGTAAAAACGCGAGCCCATCAGAGAAAATGTGCCGGAAATGCCATCGAGTGTCTTGAGCATAGACTTGAGGACTTGGGGGAAGAAAAATAGGCAATGGATTCTGCTTAGAGCGGAGCGCGGGCTCTGCTCACCCCATGCAGAGTGCTACCCGATGCAAAGGGAACAGCTGACAAATCCAGTCCAAGGCTTGGATTGAATTGAGGGCACGAAACTAGGCTAGATCTAGTTAGAGCTACTAGATTTCGTAACAAATGGGAAAGCCGCGGACCCCAATTCAATCTAAGCCGAAAGTATCCGAAAGTGTGCATCTGGGGGCTATGCCGTCATGCTGCCGTTCGGTTATTTATGTGTGTGGTTGAGCGTCGTGCTTTCATCGTGTTTCCGGAAGTGGCCCCTTCACTGACGATGTCGGCGGCAAGAAAGTGCTCGTTTAATCTGGACTTTACGAGCCCAAATATTTCGGAATATGCAAGTTGGGTTAAGCCCATGCAGAATGATCCTCAGTGTTCAATGCTTAATGCCTTGTGTTGTAATTATCTTTTATATTTACCCGCCTCTACATTGGTCAGGGAATTTCACCCGAAATTGTCAGGGAAAATCTGGAGAAGTCGGGGAATTTCAAAATATAATTTGCTAGACACCCTGACAACTTTTTTTATAATTGAAGTGTAACGGCAGGTGTAACTGTAGACGCACTTCTTGCAGTCGGGGCTCGCTGATGACTTGCATTTTATTGGGTATACATAAAAAACTTTCAGTTCTTTTTTTTTTCTTTTTAAAATGAGCCCTATTGGTCTGAAGCGAAACTGAGACAAACGCGATTGAGTGCTTATTGGACTAGCTTTGAGTTGTGTACTGTGGTCACCTATCCATCGGTTTTTATCGCATAACATGACCTATTTCAGATTAATACTCTTTGGAAGTGATGCCCGCTATCCAGAGCCATCTTTAACCGTGTGTTTGAGGAAATGCCGACAATCCTGCGAGCAGCCACTTCTCGTAGTTGGAGTAGGTCTGGTCACGCAAACACTTTCAAGCCTTCAGTCTAGTTACACGCAGTTGATTGCCACTAAAGGCCCGTTCACACACTTGCGCTTGACTTGGACCGACTGAGACAAGACCGGGTTTTAATTAAGCCTCTTGAAACGGCTAACGACCGGATGCGCAGCAATGCAGCCGATCTTGAGCCGTCGAAAAAGGCTTGAAAACCGGTCTTGTCGGACTCAAGCGCAAGTGTGTGAACGGGCCTTCACACATAAATGTGCAAAGCAGCCTTTTGCCTAACATCGTTCACTGACGTGCATTTGCTTGCAACTTTTTAACCCCGTCAGACTCGCCAAACGAGAACGCGAGTGGTCCGCGGCTGAGAAACGGGTCACATCGCTCGAATCTCAAAACGTTGACCTCCAGGGACGTCTGAATCAGGCCCTTCCACAACTCAAGGTAAGGAAAGCGGCCAAACGCTTGTTTTTACGTTAACCGTCGTTTGTCAGCGTGGTCGGCTTGCTGAGTTTTCCGACGGCTTACTTTTTTGTGGTGGTGGGAGGTAACTGGCGCTACGTCTACCAAACTTCTGGACTGGCCTTGGTTTGTGTTAACATTTTGGAGCGACAGCCTTGCGTGGAAACCCTGCACGGACCTTAGTCGCTCGTGTTGGCATTGGTCACGGCTCACACGGTAGCATCGTTGTGGTAGAAAATGTCTGGGCAGAGTGCAGCTGTTGATTTGATGCAGTAGTGTGGAGTGGAGGAAGTAAATGGTGTAACACCGTACCCCTCCTCAATGAGTGGAAGGAGTAATTACTCTGGTAACATCCCCCTCCCTCGACATGGAGTAGAGCAGTACGTAGTGTAGTAACATCCCCACTTCACTATCACCTCTACTGTGTAAGAGTGGGGCTGCTCATTGAGGTAGGAACTGTGTATTAGTGCTATTGCACGCTCGTTGCCTTGAACAAAGTATCTAAACCAAGCTATCTTTTTTATGGTCTTAGTTTTCAAGCGTAAGCTATGTGGGAGTATGTGCATGGATGTATATATTCCTCTTTCTGGAATCTTCTTTGCAAATTACGAAGCTCTGTGTAGAAAAATTTTCAGTTTTCTAGACACCGGGTTGTGCAGACATAGATATTGTACATTTCAAGAAAAGCCAAGTCTAACTGCAACTTTTAAATGAAAGAGTACAGTTGCTGACCAGGTGGAAACGGCAGGACTCGTCTTGGTTGGTGACCACAGTCTGTGCCATATCCACGGTCCAGAACGGATGCGAAGCCCTTTAATTTTGTTGTGTTGGTCCACTTTTTAGGATGTGGAGGCAGAGCGGGACGCGATGGCGAAGGAGCTTGACAAGCTCCGCAAAGAGCTGCAGGCGGAATTTCTGCGGAACGTCGAGCTGCGGAACAGGGCCAAGATCCTCTCCAAAGACCTGGATTTCCGGAAGTCCCTCTACGAGAAGGTGAGCATCAGAATGAAACGTCGCAGAGTAAGCGTGCTTCCCAAGGACCTTTCTAGAATTTCCGGACAATGGGGAGCATGTGGAAGGAGGACCCGCAAAAGCTCTTGAAATTTCCTTGCATGTGAATTTAGAAAATTCAGTCTGATCGGCAACTGCGTGAATTCAGTGGGCGAAGTATGCAAAAGGCTGTATTTTCAAAAGCGTTCTGCTTTCTAATGTTAGTGATGTGATGCCATAAAATCCTGTGAAAATACCCTCCTTCCGACGGGTAGCCCATTCGATTTTCCTAGCTAAATATTCATAGTGGAAAAACTCCAACGACCGCACGCGGATCGCGCGGTCGATGCGATTTCCGTTGACAAGAATCTCATCAACTGCGCGATCCGTGGGATTGGTACGCGTGGCAAGCACATTTGTAGTGCGTTTCTTCGTTTTTTGTCTGCAATATGCAGAGATAAACACAAAGACAAGTGTTCATCACGACACCGGTTTCCGTGACGGGCAAGTTTGGAGCAGACTACTGCACGGTCATTGCAGTATGAAACTCAAATCTGCTGCATCCACAATCTACGGCAGTGGTTCTCAAATGAGGGTCCGCGGACCCTTTGGGGTCCGCGAAGCCCTGCCTCCTGGCGATAAAACTTGTCTTTTTTGCAGATTAAGAATAAACCTTCCATTTCTTGGGTGTGTTTTCTCGTGTATACGTCAATAAGAGAAATCCACTTCAGGCTAGCCCTTAGTTACATCCATTTATTAAATCACTATCATAATTAATCAATAACTTTTCCTTCCCCTCACCGCGAATGGGGTCCTCCATCATATCCGGCGATCCACAAGGGGTCCGCGAAACATCAGTGGTTGAGAACCACTGATCTACGGTATCCTTTCCCGTGACAGAGTTTGTAGCGAATTCTCGCGTTTTTATTGCATCGTGAAACGCAAACTCGCCACATCCGTGATTCGTGGTGACGCTTTCCGTGTAGCATGTTTTATAATCCTGGTGTTCGTCGCTAACTTGATAAAATTGCTGTGCCACCCCATCTTTCCACAAGTTGTCTCTATTTTGGGTGAACGTCCACAAGGAATTTTTTGGTATTTGATGTATCGGCCAGAGGGGTTCACAAATTAATCGAAGAATGCCTTAATTAAACGGGCGACAGAACAATGCGTTCCATCGGCCGTTCATTCGTACCCAGCTTCTATGCGCTCAGTTTGCTGGATCACGGAGCGCATACTAGTTCAGTGAAAACACTATCATCGTACCGTGGTACAATTTCGGTTTTGCCCGTGAGTCAAAATTCGTATCTCAACATAAATATTAACAAAAACAATTTTTTTTACAAACGTTTTGAGACATGTCCGTCCAAACCAGGTAGAAAAGAAAATTGCCTATGTTTAGTGTCCATTCAAAAAAGTACTCCGGCAATTTTTTTTTTAGCTACCCTAAGTAACTATTTTTGCAATCGCTGGAATAGCATGCCCTTTCCGGCATGCTATTCAGTGTCGCGAAATTCAGAAAAAAAGACCGCATCTCCACGTTCTGAATGATATTGATTGGGATAAAGCTCTGCTGTATGCTGATGATACTGATATTTTTTTATTGCTCATAGTTAGTGCTGAGTTGCGGGTTGCGTTTCGACTTCATTGTTACTGCTTTGTGGTAGGTGAAATGCGGTGCCAGGGGTTCTTCTAGCAGATCAGCTTGGATCCGCTAGAAGCCGTGGGAACGGATCTCCACCGCTTAAGTCAACGGTCCATGTCAGAAAGAGAATATATGGTATGGAACGTAGTTATATACGCATTTGAGCATTTCACCGCAGCGCCCTCTCGTCTATAAACGTTGAGCCAATGCATGCAAAGTTTAACACGATTATATACGCATCTGACCGCAGCGCCCTCCTGTATTGACGTTGAGCTGCTACATGCAACGTTTCATCCATGGCGAACCCCAGCTCTTGTGTTACTACCACATCTCAGAGCCCCCTACTCGTCCCGCAGTCGTGGCCGAGTGGTTATGGTGATGGACTAGAAATCCATTGGGGTTTCCCCACACAGACTCAAATCCTGTCGACTGCGCCAAGAGTGTTTTCTTTTTATGTGAGCAAAGACGCCGGCCGGACGGACGGACGGAGAAGGCTAGACCCCAAGGAGCTTCGCCCCTAATAGCTATTGTGAAATCGGCAAATGAAAATGACTCCAAAACCAAGATTCAAATGTACCCTCGCTTTTCAATGCCGTGACATTAGAGGAAAGGCAGGCTTGCAGGTTGAGCGGGCAGTATGGGAATTGACTGTGCCCAGCGTTCGTTCTGTGCTGCTGGGCAAAGACTGGAGCCAACTTCCAAAGCATTCCTTTGACACCATGAAACTAATCTGTTGGGAATAGTCTACAGCCCAAAGAGCAAACCCCTGCCTTCCCCTGAGGTCACCTCTTCATTGTGGCCAGTGGACTCGCTTTGAAGGACAAGGTGAGGATGACAATTGTAAGTTCAAAAGCAGATTTTTTTTTATTTTGGCACAATATTTGGGTTACTTTTTCAGTGATCTTTTTTGGCGTGTTTAACGAATTTCCAGGCAAATCTGGCACTACGACGACAATGCCAGAGGACACCTTCAAGGGAACGACATCCATGCCCCCCCCCCCCGCCCCCCCCCCCCCCCCCTAAACCTTCCCTTGCCCTGGCGTGGGTGCCATTGCTCAATGCAGGAGCTCCTGGAGGTGCGCGTGGCCAAGCAGACGGAGACCACGGAGATCGACGGGCGGCTGAGGGAAGACTACGAGCTGCGCCTGGCGGACACGCTGATGAAGCTGCGAGAACTGTACGAGTCGCAGATGCAGCTCGACCGGGAGAAAACGCAGAACATCTACGAGAACAAGATGCGTGACCTGCAGAGACTGCTCGAGCAGAGCTCCAGCGACAGTTCCAGCAAGATGGAGGAGATGCGGGCGTACAAGTCGCGCCTCGAGGGACTCAACTCCAAGATCTCGGAGCTCGAGTCGCAGGTCAGGGACGTCTTCCTTTTTGTGCAGAATTCGTTGGGGTTAGGGTGTTAAGAATAGATTTCGCAGGCTCTATTGTGCAAACAGACCTGGGGTCACAGATTGCATCCAGGGCAAACTTCTAGCACAAAGAAATCGAAATCGCTTTGCACTGAATTCTTCTTTAAATTCAGTTAGGTAATTGGCACGACACGGCATCACTTTCCACACTATGTTTGGCGGGAAGATGGACGTCGGGTCAAATCACGACAATCGTGCGACCTCAGTTTCTCTGCTGAATTTGGAGGAGAAATATATGTTGCGTGTCGAAAATTTGTTCAAATAAATGTTTCGGGGAAATTGGCGTGCTAGTCCTCCGCAGCAGTTTCTCCAGAATTCTTCTCGTCGAGTTTATTGAGCGCGCTACACCTCAGAGTCAGAGCCATGTAGAGTTTCTAACACAGAAACAAATTCTGTGTTGGAAACTCTGCGTAGTTGTAGCTCTGAGGTGTACTGCACTCAACGATGTAGAGATGCGGAGAGCGTTATCAGCGGGTGAAGCAGAGGCCGGATTCTCAAAGCGAACTTACGACGAAAAAAATGCGTACTACAAATTTGAGAGAAAATCCGTATTCTCGAAACGAAATTGTCGTAACTTTTGCGCAGGTTACGACAAAATCCTACGACAGCTCCGAAGCTGTCTTACGCCCTTTCTATGATCAAAATAACATGGCCGACAACGTCGCTCAGTTGCTCGGTCGCGACGACCCAACGGACATTTATTTTTCTACCTGCTCTTCTTGCTCGTCCCGACTTCAAGCAGCAAGAAAAAAATGAAGAAGTACTTGAAACCTACCACGACGAACATGAACGCTGGATCCACAGACACCCGGAAAAGGCAACAAAGGCGACGATCCCACCGACCAAGCGAGCTCGGCAGAATATGAAGGCCTAGCAGGCACTCCGACCCGTTCCGGCGCAGCATTGCTCAGACGGTCTTTGGCCAAGACCGCCTGCCCACGACCGGCTGGCTTCCTGAATGGAATATGCCCGCGCGACCCTTGTGGACACTCCCGTTTGATAGCTGAACTAAATTTCAGAGGTCAACCGATTCCCGTTATCATCTCGATCACCTTGTTTTCCGAGGCAGCGGTGACGAACGCTGTCGTCGAAAAGGGACTCCTCGATTCTACCTCCCTGTTGTGTGGTATAGAGCTCAAATAAACGCCGTATGGATTACCTTCGCAACACGGTATGTACATTTCCTTATTAGCATGCCATTTTTAACTGTCGAGCTGTATATCAGTTTGTGGGAGCTACGCGATGCCGGTCCAACCTTTCTTTGCCGACTGTCACGTCAGTATCGAGTTGCAATCACAGAAGATCGGTTCCGAAGCGCTTACCGAAACGCAGTCTGATTCCAGCACTTCGATCAAACGCACGCGTCCGCTCAGAGTGTGAACAGGTATTTGCGTGACTCTTGCTGACACTCTCGTAGTTCAAACGTATCTTTTTTAACGTCGGCTCGCTCCTGCATTTCCGAGGCCGCGAGAAACGCCGCGGCGGTTTGTTTCCTTCTACGTCGCTTTGCAAACGACTGGCACGGGGCTTTTACCAACGATGACAGTTGTGTTGGCTTCGTAGCGATCGAGTTTGTAGCAGTCAACGAAGCATTTAAATCGTGTTAGCGTCGATATACCACTGCACGGACACGAACCCCAGACAAGCGGTGGTGGAAAGGTCGCCCGTGTTTATGAGAATCAGCTTGAACACTACACATTTACACACAGACAGGACAGGACGTACACAGAGCTGTCTATCAACGAGTGGTTAGCCTGTGTTTGTTATTAACAATCCAAGTGCTCCGAACTGTGCCTAGCTCTCTAATTGGTTGTTCGTTTTGCCGAAGACGCCGTTGCCATAGCAACAGCACCTGAAGTCATCGTTTCTCCGTAAGAGGTCGTAACTTTCCTCCTCTCACTTAAGAACGCGTTTGTGAATACAGTTCTCGCCTCATCTTACGATGATCGTAACTTTACGAACTTCGTAGCTAAGTTGTCGTAGGTAAGAGTTTTTTTATGAATCTGGCCTCAGATGAGCTGCACTCGTTCTGAACAGTTTGGGGGACAACTCCGGGGTGACGGGTTAGGCTTGTACAAAATGGTCGAGTGTCGACAGTGCGCATACTTGGGAACCAGGTCCAACTAGCCCCCCCCCCCCCCCCCCCCCAATTGATCAAGATCAATAGGGGGGGGGGGGGAGACTAGTTGGCTGAACATCTAGACTTTGAGTTAACAAGCGCAAATGACTAAGGGAAGGGGACAGGACAGAGTGCTCACTTACAACTGTCGATATTATAGAGCGTGTTGAGAAAGACAAGGTGAAAGTGAAAAATAATAGAAAGTTAGAAATAAACTCTGAGCTGCTATTAAGACAAAATAATTAGCTTTAAAAATCGAAATAAACATTTTTTTAAGAATATACTTAAAAAAAAATTGGAATGGCATGGATACTGAGAGTAGCATATCCCATGTCGGCGCTACAGTCCACGCCAGGCGTCATGAGCATTTGATTCACTGTTGCCTTCAAGATAGACTTTCTAGCCGCACAGTGAATAAACTGCTCATGACGCCTGGCACGGGCTGTAGCGCGTATTTTCTTCTTCTCCTCTGGGTGCCGACATGGGATACGGTGCTCTCGGCATCCATGTCATTACAACTAAATATTTTCTCTTAGTGGCAGCTGAGAGTTTATTTCTATCTTTCTCTTCTCCTTTTTCACTTCCACCTTGTTTTCCCCTACATGCTCTATTAAACTGACAGTTGTCAGTAAGCCCACCGTCCTGTCCCTTTCTTCTCAGTCGTTTGCGCTTGTTACCAAGTCTAGAGTTGATGCCCAACATTTTCGGTACTCAAAGATAGTTCAGGTGCGGTGCCTCGACCAAGTCTCCAACCGGTGTTTTAACAACGTCCTTACAAATGACCTCAATTTCCACGCAATGACTCGTAGAAGTTTCGTCGCCCTCCACGGTCGTGGCGGTGTCGCAGCAGTCGAAGTGGCAGACTCCTGCTGTGCAGCAGGTCGCTTTCCAGTTCTTCAGTTCACGGAAGCTTGGCAGGGGCGGCACAGCCGCGCCATTTGGATACAATCACAATTTCCTGCGCCTGGCGGTGCCAAAAGCCTGAAATCGGCCGTAATTGTGCCGCGCTGCTCCGAAGATTACGGCGACGCTACGTTTAGCGGATGGCGAAACCTCAGTCGACCACCTTGGCTATTTCGTTGCCAGGTGCTGCAAGACGCCACCCGATTCCTTGGTTCAGCCATATCTGTCAATCCATCCATCCGATGGATTCGATGTATCATACATCCTAGCCATCGTACTGCTGCGTCATACATTGTACAGTCGGGGACAAAAATCCCCAGGACGCGCGAGCTGCGACTGAAACGTATTGCTCTGCCATCTGCCGGCGGACCGCCTGGTTTCGAGATCACAGAAAAGCGCATGCGCGTCCTACTGAGTCTGCAAGCATGTGTGTTTTTCCGCTTTTCTGCGGCGCGGCGCCTAACTCGGAATCGGGCGCGTGGTACCGCTTCGGAGATAGCGCTTGCGGCTGACGAGCGTCTGCTACACATTCCAAAACTGGAAATACCGCCTGCGGCATTGTGCTGCATTTCGCCGTGGCAGCGCATCTTGCTTTATAACCAGCTGGGCTTATCGTTCAGTTGAGCATCCGTGACGCCCTGCTTCATAGTTGCCATGTCAGTAAGCGCGGTGAGCGCTATCTCCGAGGCGGTACCACGCGCCCGATTCCGAGTTAGGCGCCGCGACGCAGAAAAGCGGCAAAACACACATGCTTGCAGGCACAGTAGGACGCGCATGCGCTTTTGTGTGATCTCGAAACCAGGCGACCCGCCGGCAGATGGCAGAGCGATGCGTTATAGTCGCAGCTCGCGCGTCCTGGGAACTTTTGCCCCACACTGTACATGTACATTTATATTGTACGTATACAATGTAGCATCTAAAATTTGTTGCCGAGTCTTGCCCCTTCGGTTTTAATTAAATTTTTTTCTAAAATAAATTTCATTGTATGTGCGATTTGAGATATATTTTGCACTAAATTTTAATGCAATTATTTCCAACACTTGTAGTACCAACCTCATTGGTTTAAGTTGAACTCGTGTACAACTGGCCGAGATGCTTTGTTAAAATTTAATTTAATTTTATTACCTTAAAGGGCAACTGAAAATAAAGTTTTTTTGTTGTTCTTTTTCTAAGAAGTTGTGCAAAGATTTTAACGTTGAAATAATTGGCATCTTTTGCTTTTCACATTGTTCATCTTGTCACAAAGAACGGAAAACACACCTCCTTCCTTCGAAATGTTGCGATTCCGCCGCGTAATCGAGAGGTAAAAATTAAAATATCCCGCGACCTGCAGCCGCGAGCGGTGGCCATAGGAAACAGGTTGCATGACGTGAATGGGGTGTCTTTTAGAAAGATCGCAAGTTGTGCGAATACCTGCTCGATAAAAAGTCACTTTTTTATAAATCTTGTTGTTTCAACATGAATATAAATGTGTCAAAAACCTGGTATCATCGACAAATCTTTTATTATACGGAGTTTTAGTGGCGCCATCTATCCTAGGTCCACAAAACCGTCAGCTCCATCTGCTACCGCGAACAGCCGCAAGAAGCCGGAGGGGGACAGAACCGGAAGGGAATGGCCGGACCCCGATGAAACTTTCCTCCTTTCACCATATTGTTCGCGTTGCGCTGGCTGCGCCCGCCAGCACGTAGTCACGCGGTCGCGAGCGGATGAGTTATCACTGCCCACAGATGGCTCTAAAGAGGAAGCTTCACCGGAACCCCGCGTAAACCCTATTGACGTCACAGCGCACGTGACTAGGAAGATGGTGAAGGAGTTGAGAGGTGCCGAAAACCTCAATCTTTGTCCATTTTTAAAATAAAAAATAGGACATGCAGGCAAAATCGGTTTTTCTTCTTTACTTCAGACAGGTCAAGACACCAACTCCCAAATTATTTAAGCAAAGCACTGAAACTGTCGCAGAGCTCCTTTAAATAAAATTATAACATGCCTGTGAAAATTTTTTTTTAATTTTCTTTAGTGCAATATCGACGGTGCGAGATGCGATTTAGTTGGTAGTCACCTTGTTTCCACTCGTTTGTTCTCGGCATTTCGAGCGTGTTGAGGAGAAGTGGATCGGCTTGACCATCACGTTAAGGTGGAGAGAGTGAATGACCATTTCATGATGTCGTGGACTTCGCACGCTGTTGTGACCGAGAAGCTCTCCAGGCCAGGGCAGGAATCGCAGGACGACTCCTGGTAGGAAGATTGGGAAGAGACCGTGACTTGAGTCTTCCCGCCGCAGAACCTGTCCCTGACGGCCCGTGTGCGAGACCTGGAGCGTCTGCTGGACCAGGAGCGGGAGTGGCAGGGCCGGGCCCTGATGGCCAAGGAGGAAGAGATCTCCCGGTTGCGGGCGGAGATCGAGGACCAGCTGCGGGAGTACCAGAACCTGCTGGACATCAAGGTGGCTCTGGACCTCGAGACTGCCGCGTACCGCTAGCTCCTGGAGGGCGAAGAGTCCCGGCTGCACATTACGCCCAGTGAGTCCGTAGAGTTGATGTGAGAATCTCGGGGTGGGGGTTCGCGATGGGAGCAGAACGCGGCGAATTACGTAAGCGCTGGAGTAAGTAATCCCGAGTGAAATGAGAAAAAAAGCTACAGAAGGGCGGAATACGAGAGCAGACAATAGGTTGGCCGGGCTTTTGCTAGTACAATCGTTAGGGCGCTTGTAAACTTTTTGTTGTATAGAATGTCATACGTCTGTGTTTTTCTTTGTGCAAGTACGAAACAAACCTGAAGTAGGTGCAGATCTTGCAACTGATGCTTTTTTGCTTCTTTGTCTGAAAGCATTGCCAGTGATCTGGGCCCTTGGGAAACAGCCATTCCAAACCGGCCCAAATGCATGCGACGTTTCCCCGTGGAAAATTATATTAACTCTTAAAAATGATCTAGAGGAAAGGGTTCCATGCATTTCGGCCACTTTGGAATGTGTTGGTCCCGATAACGCCACGTTGCTGGTGTCGCTTTGTTACACACAAAGAACTTCTTCAAAATGAGCAGGGAAACCTCGCCCGTCGTGGTTCTCTTTACGCAATGCGTAAAAATGATGTTGGCGATCCTTTGGGAGCAACTCCGACTCGTCGCAGCGAAAGAAACTCGCCTAACCTATTGCCGTATTTTTTTTTCCACTTTTTAATCGCCCTTGCGGAGACTCTTTCCACGCACCGCACCACCACCACCACCCAGAAGACAAGGCTTGCACATTACGTTGTCTGCTCTTTTCACGGAAGATCCTGGCACGGGATTGTAGGCGCACACGTGCGATCGCCGGTTTTCCTTTTTTTTTCTTAGAATCAAAAGTGCTGTCGTCAAAACTGCTAGTGTAGGGGGCACATATTTGGGAACGCAACGTGAACTGTAAAACGCAAAGACCACTAGCGTCCGTAAAAAGCAAACTGCGAAAAAGCAGCATTGTCGTGGTGGTTCCGACGACATTGCTCAGCGCGCATTAACGTCGCAAAACCAAACTCCATACAGAGGACGCTGCCTTTAATTTTTTTTGCGCCTCCTTTCTTGTACGCAATGAGACTCCTCGCTTTTATGCCCCTCCCCTTTCGTGCGAAGGGACGGATTTTGTCAGACTCGCTCGTCGTGTAGCGCAGTCAAGGGCGGGCAATGGAGGCGAGCGACGCGTTAACCGTGTCGCACACACGCGATACACCGTGCGAGATGCGAACGATATTTCGTCCCTCTCAGGCGCATCTACCAGCGGGGCTGAGATGTACCCCAGTCCGCTGCTCCGAGGCGCCAAGCGCAGGCGGACCTTCTCCCACCGGGAGGAGCAGTCAAACTTCGACGTCCAGGTCTCCGCATCCGCCAAGGGGGACCTGGAGATCTCGGACCACTGCCCGAACGAAAAATACGTCATCGTAAAGAACAAGGGCACGAAGGTTGGTAAACGTCGCCCTCGTCTGCCATCTAAAGCCCCCTAGACGTCTCCTGGGTAAGGCCGTGGTGCCGAATTTTCGACGTCTTCTGAAGGGGCAAACGCGGGGGCATAGGGTGGACCCAAGTGCTGCGACGGCGTTTAGCCGACGGTCAAGTTCTCGTCGATTAAAGACAAGTCTTCATCAGACGCTGATGTGGCACTTGATCAATCAATGCCCCGTGTTGCCTCTTTAGGCGGCGTTTAGAATCAATAACTGCAGCCTTGTTATCTAGGAGCTGTAAGGCCAATGCTTGGAAGCCTGTGACATGAAAGGGAAATCATGTTTGAATTGCACAAAGCCTAACACCGTCTTGTCGGAAGTCGGAACACAACCAAGGGCTGAAATAATCTCAAGCGGATGTGCTCGGAAGTGTGAGGTCACAGCACATTTGATGGCGACACCGCGGAGGCGCCAATTGTTTGCTCGAAAAAACGCCAAAACATAGGGCCAAAACGACGGGGCTCGCACCATGACGCGAGCCCTGTCAAACAGGACCGGTCCGGGTTTCCTT
The DNA here is from genome assembly GCF_016920785.2 of Ixodes scapularis. NCBI lineage: Eukaryota > Metazoa > Arthropoda > Arachnida > Ixodida > Ixodidae > Ixodes > Ixodes scapularis. The sequence continues at coordinate 19,480,249 of NW_024609839.1, forward strand.
GTTCTCCCGTGCCTATTCAACGCCTGTGGAGAGCGGGGCAACTGAAACGGTTAGGTTCTGATCCGTTGCCACCACAAGTGGCGAAACTCGCAAACACGCCGTCAAGAAAAACGCGACATCACTAACGCAGAGGGGCTCGTTACAAACCTGATCCTTTTAGTTGCCCCCGCAGGAGTTGCATAGGTGCGAGAGTAAAGGAAAATCCGGTTCAGCAAAGTTTCACAGGATTTGTGCGCTTGTAGCTTGCCTGAGTACTTTCGCGGAGCGGTGCGGCTTTTAATTTCAGAGTGACGTGACGGCATTCGGTTTAATTTTTCTTCAATAATATGTTGGTGCTTTAAGAGCAAAAAATTGGTGTCTCTGGTCTAGCACAAACGTGGTTGACATTTCGACAATAAAATAGGCGCTCGAATATCGTCGCGCTATGTACTTGAAGCCGCTTGATATACTCTATTGGCTCGTGGCATAGCGACATTAGGACTTCAGGTAAAACAAAGTTTAACACATAGTTGAATTTTCTGCATTCTTTCCCAAGCTAAAGTAATCGTCGTGTTCGTATGTCTATACAGTGGGAAGTAGTCGCTCCGTGGACAGAAAATTTAGCCAGTGCAGTACGGCCACCAGCCTGGTGTTTTTTAACGTGCATCACGCAGTAGTGACACAAGGCTGCACGCCGGTATGATGCTCATTCACATTAGAACGGACAAGAGTGGATTGAGCACGTGATCCTTGAGCTCTGCGGCACGAATTTTCGTTGCACAAGCTGCAGTGCTTTCATACTCTATGCTACTGTTTCCCTGCCCCTCTCCTAAGAAGCAGGGGCATTGTTATCTGTAGATTGTGTTGTCGTTTACTTTCAGTGTTTGAAATTCCATTTCTATTTTCGTTTGCGTTGCTCGCAGACGTCTGCAACGATTGAACTCATTCGCAGTTAGCTTCACCAAGGCAAAGTTTTTTTCTCGAATCTCGACAAATTGGAGCAGCCTGGTATGGGTGGTGGAAATAAAACAGACGCTTCACTCTCGGTTAAAGGCCGGCCCGCAAGCAGAGAGAAGGAACCCGACCCTCACTTTCCTTCTCGCCACTGTGAAAGGAGGAAATTGCCTCTCGTTTCCTCCTCGCCATTTTCCGATCTTTTTTTTTTTTTTTGCCATTTGCCTGTTTTTTTTTTTTGTTTTTTTTTTGTTTTTTTTTACAAGTTTGGAGTGGAGGAAATGAAAGCTTCAAGGATTTGAAAAGATTATCCAGAAGCCAGCCGGCACACCTGCAACAAGGAGCTGAACCAACCGAGTAGCTGTTTTGAGCGAGCTTGGCACTTGCTCTTCCCGACGAGTTGCATTGGCTCTTCTTTAGCATGGGTTTGGAAGACGATTCTTTGCTGTTGTGAGAGCACAAATGCCTTGTTCTGCTCAAAGAAGTAGTCATTGAAGTATCAATTTTAATATAAATATCTGATTTGGCATCTTTCGTTGTTTAGGCGGATTCATGGCGACAACGGGAAGTACGAGCGGCATTTTCTGTATATCAGGGATGGCGCTCCATAGACCAGTGGTTCTGAATCATCATGGTTCGTAAACCGGCAGAGGTGACGGAGGATCCCATCCGTAGTGGGTCTAGCACTTTTCGGTGTAGAGCGTTTTGCTGTAGTTCATTTCGGTGAGGACTGTTTGGTGCACAGACATTTCAGTGTACGGACTCCTTGCTGCAAAGACTTCTCGGTGTGGGACTTTTCGGTGCGCGGATATTTCGGTGCACGAACATTTTGATGCATGGACATTCGACGCTATGGTTTGCTCGCCTTTATCTCTTTTACAAAGTACGAAGACACGCTTCACATCGTGTTTGCGGGTTGAGTTGATAGCGATAGTCTCCTCTATAAGGTTTTGGCTTTATTACTGTCCTGCGTGTAGGAAAGGACCCAAACAGGAAGACGTTTGAAGTCGTTTGTGTATTCAGAACAATTTTGAATATCTTCAGATGCGCTTCCTCCGCGCAATCGCATAGCTCCGATTGTTAATAATAAATTGCGATGACCTCGCACGACAAAAAGCAATGTAATTATCACTTGTAACTCATTAGGGAATAAAGTAGGCGTGTACGGGTGCAAAATAAGTGTAATCAAATCAAATATTGATTTGAAGCAAGTAAACAAGTCGAATTTCGTGAATGCTAAATCTATTTTATTTGGTATCAAATGTTTGCTCATTCTCGTACGAAAAAAACAGTGACCACAGATCATACACAGCGTATGATCTGTGGTCAACGTCTCCTTCGATGCCGTAATGATGTCGCCGGACGTAAAGAACTGCCTTACAATCGTGCTTATAAAGGGCGATTTTTTTTAACGACTAGACATTTTTCTTAAAAAGGACGTCGGAGTTACGCAATTGCGGTTTGTACCTTATCTGTAGTCATCAAAAACACCAAATCATTCATTTTTAAAGAGATGTAGTGCACGTGAAGTGGTTCACGGCGTCCTAAAAAGCCTAATTTGGACGCGAATCGTGTTACCGCAATCCTTTCGCCCACCGCACTCCTCGCCCCTTCTACAGTAGCGTTGTCACAGCGATGCGCATGATTTGTCGCTTTGGCTTCATGGCGTTAGGCTGTGCCACGCGGAGATGGAGCCCACATAAAATCAGAACTATATTTTCGCGCCAAAATTAGGAGGACGCCGTATAATAGTGTACGCGCGTTACATCTTTTTAAGAATGGACGGTTTGGTGGCTTGCGATTATGGCCAACAACTTTCTAAATACAAGATGCCGTATTTGTTTCTAATTAAAGGGTTAATTAGCGAATTGTAGGCAATCGGTCGGTTTTAGTTGCGTTCGTTATTGAACCTAATCCTCACCTAGCCGTATAGCTCACCTACACAAACCCCAATAGCGCTAATTTTCACTGGACAATTTGGTGGCTTTCGATTACGCCCAAGAACTTTATAAATCAACTATTCCGTTCTCTTTTATAATCAAAAAGTTCATTAACAAATGTTAGGTAATCAGTCGGTTTTTGTTGCGTTCTTTCTTGAACCCAATCTTCGCCTGGCCGTATATAGCTCACATCCACAAAACGTTAATTTCCACGTTTTTTCTAATATCTAGTAAGTAAAAAAACAAAACAAAAAACGTTGTATATAAAACAGAAGGCAGTTCTTTTCTGATATAAATAAAGCGTGGGGCACCGCGTCTTGCATGCAACTTTTTCCCGGGACATTCGAAATTGAGTTTATGATGGGGCGGGCGCTTTATCACGGGGTATTTTGTCATGTTTCATAAGCTTTATTACGAGTCAGAAGGAAGCCACGCAAGCCGTATCACGTTGCAAACAGCTAATCGGGTGTTTCTCAAGCAGTTCTAGAACTTTCCAATTGACATTTTCGTTCCTAATACATCTAAAAAAGTTTGGTACTTAGTCCTAAACATTTAATTTATTAGGCATAATTAAAATACTGCAACTCTCGCAAGACGTCTGCCCAAAACATAAAGTTGGTTTCATTGGCGTAAAGTTTTTCATTTTTATGCTTGGTCTTTAAAGATTCGTGAAAAGCATTCGCGACCTTATCTGCCAAGCCGCGTACGCGCAGAGCGCGGCCTCCTCGGCAAGTTGTTCCCTCATCGAAGACGACAATGAATAAAAGGTAGGATCAAAATCTTATTGCCTGAAGAAAGCGCGAGTTTAAAATAATTTTATTTCTACTATGTTCAAATTTCAACACTCGTCGCGGGCAGCATGAATGGAAGCACTGTACTCTTGGCGCAAACCAGTGCCCAGTCAACGGTCCTACACTCAAACACGCATCACCACCCGACCTGTTTGAAAAATAAATAATTTCCAGTACTTTTGGTAGAAAAGGCGAATTTTCTACTGAGCGTGATATTTTGTGGGCCCAAAAGTCCTGTAGCCGAGATCGGTAGTTCATAGCTTCAGGAAGACGAAGAACGACAGATGCATTATTTGCCGCAGAAGTACTGTTTTGACTTTGAATTCCACATAAAATTGTATATGCACAAATTGGTGGCACGATACCGAACTTGCTTGATTACTTTTCTTTTAAAGACAACATAACCAGGCATAATCTACAGATATTGGAGAATTAATTTTAATTGGCGTACAGCGCGATAGACAAGTATGGACATAAAGAACACAATAGAGCTCTGCATTTCTATCGCATTTCTTTCCGTACTTGTGGACAGTTAGTCTGCATGACTAAATTCAAAAACTGCCAAATCGTTTAAGCCTACCCCTTTTTATAGTTTTTTTCGTAGATGAATTGTGGCGAATCCCGGTTGGGTTCGATCTCGCACGTGTTCAAGGACACATTTCGGCCTGATTTCCCGCTTGGTGACGACGTTGAGCTGACCGCTGTTCCGCTTCTTTTCTAAGTAGGCGGGGAACGCCAGACGCCTAAATTAGCCAAGCAGCCCCAAAACTTGCGGTAGCACACCTTCCGAACTCCTGGGTTTTTTTGGAGATGGCCTTCGCCTACCCTGACAAAGCCCCAAACAATTATGTAAGGGCTGCAGAGGCTATCTGGGCATTCCATTTCTTCATCAGCGAACAAATGCGAACAGAAGAGAATGAAAACTTCGTAATACCTGCTGTCTTTTAATAAATGGCATAATATGCTACTATTGCTAGTTGCACTATTTTACGCGAAGAAAATTGTGATTTTTCGGTTTAATCTCCGTGTTTCCCGTTCTCTTTGCTAATACGCAAGATATTTGTCGGGTGTCAAGTTTTCAGTTACATTTGTTGACAGAAACTAATTGCACGTTTGGCCACGAAGAAATTTTTTTCAAAGGCTGAAAATAGATGAAATATACCATAAACCGTTTCAGTCCTTATGGAAGTTTGTTTTTACTCTTCTTAGTAGCTTCAACGAGGCGGCCGTCACTCTAGAAAATACCTGTAGTACGAACGTATATATTATGTCTGAAATGGTCAGACTGTGTCCCTCTGACTGCAATATCTTTGACTTGTAATTACTCATGATTATTAGTTTTTACAAAAAACAAAAAACAAAACAAAAACACAATAGTGATAAAATCACAATTCAGTGTGCCGTTGTTAGAACTACAAATTTTCAACTCTCTGGGTAGAGCTCAAAGATCGGATAAAAATACCCATCTTTTTTCCTTCTGCTGTGATGTTCAAGTTCCGTTCACTCGAGATAAATATGCGGTGTTGTAGCGTATGTGGCCGCATGCGGAAGTATCTTAATGTAAAAGTTAGTTGGTGTTGACTATCTGAGTGTTTTTTAGAACTGCAGAAAAAGAGCAAAAGAAAAAAAAAAAGAAGAAAAGCGAGCCAGCCCGAACCCTTCCGAACTCATATCCAGCCTGCCTAACTAATCCCTGGTGTTTGGGATTGAAGCAGAGAACCTTGAAGGGTTACAGAGATTTTGTCGGGGGGCCGGTAAGCCTATTAGCACTCGTGCGAGAAGGTCGTAAAAAGCGAGGAGGAGAATAGAGGAGGAAAGGGGAGGAGGAAAAAAAGAAAAGAGGGGGAATCTTCTGCCACGCTGAAGAAAATTTTGAGCGCCCGCCTTTAACTGCGAAAACGGGGTACATTCCACAGCATTTTAATATCTCTAAGTGAAATAAAAACCTGTGCAAGTTTCCGGAGAACAATTTGGTGCTCGACTTTGCTTTTCGAATTGCGGTACAAGATTGCCAGCTCAGCTGGCCACTCGGTTTGCGAGAAATATTTGGGGTGCTCTCCTTTTCGGGCTCGAGACTCCAAGGAACAGGCTCCACTCCCGTAAGCGACGGTCCTACCGCGCGTTAGCTGATCCTTGCAAGTGCGCCTTCGATATATATATATATAGATTTTTTTTTTCAGGAGATTCCATTGGCTGGCTGGCGGATCGACCGCAAGTCCGGCAACGATGAGTTCGCCTTCCGGTTCCACCGGAACCACGTCATCCAACCGGGAACCACCATCACGGTGCGTTGCAGTTCTTGAATTGTTTTCTTCGTCGAAGGCACTGGTTCCATTTGTTTCATAAAAGTAGAACGAGGCTTTCGTCAGTTCAAACTTAGTCTTTCATACAGGGACTGGCGTAAATACCCCCTGGCTGGCTTTTTATGGGCGACATTTTTCGAAGATATACTCAGTTTTTCTTTAAGTCCGACCACAGGCTGCGCTACCGTCCTACAGTGTCGGTTGAGCAGCGCCCGAAGCGCGTCGTCCCTGCACTTGTTGCCCTTGCGCATCTGCCATCGTCGGCTACACCAATCGCGTGCAGTGGATGCAACGAGGTCCCACCTTTTTTTTTATGTTTGCGATTGGCTAAGTTGGTGATGGCGTATCCACAAAGATGAGCGGTGTAACGGCGCGGTTTTGGGTCTGCTCGATTGTCTTCGTCGAATCGTCGCGTCGGCTGTGGTAGGACTCGCAGTGAAACGGTGCATACAGTGGTCTCGCGATAATTCAAGCTAGAAATTTTCGTACTCACTTTTATTTCGGACAAATTTAAATATTTTGATTTTTCCGCTATGTTTTTGATGCAATTTTAAGCTGCTTAATTCAAGTGCAGCTTTCATTTAGTTCGTGCATTCGTTCATCGGGAGTGGGCGTGGCCCCGTTGAGGGCACTCCTTGCTAAGCACCCATGTGCTGCGGAAAAGCAGTACCCGCGAATCTCGCGGGCATTGGTTTTCCGCTGTACGCGGATGTTCGGCGGGGAGCGCAGGCATTACAGTCCTGACAATCTGCTTTTATTAATCGTGTTTATTTATTTATTTATTTTTGTGGAGGATTGAGAATAAACAAAGAATATTTGTGTCTATCAAGCTGATTTATAAATTCGCTCGGTGGGGATGGCTGGGCGTCTCTTTGGGTTTAATTTTGCGTCAAATCTGTCGTTTTCTTTTGCCACCCCCATGTCGGCATTGGACTTTCTGAGGCCATGGTTCACGGATATAGTTACCCTAAAACTAACAAAGCTTAGAAGGGGACAAGTGAAGGTTGGGAGCAACCTTCACGAGTTCAGCTGAATTTTCGTTTAAGCATGGTAAAACGGTAGTAAAAGGTAGTGATGGGTCAAACTTTTGCCGATTGGAAAGTTCGGTGCCGAATTTTCGATTCGATACATTGTTATTAGGCTCAGCGTTGATATTTAGTTTTTCTTGGCAAAGAGTTTTTTTTTCTTAACTTAAAAACGACACCGATACAATTATCTTGTAGAATGTCATCTTGTTTAGTAATAACTGGGCTTATATGCATTATATGTTGTATTTGTGTGTTCACTGGCAATTTTAGTGACTCATTGCAGGAGTGGCGCGACAGGGAGGTTGGGTAGAAGCGAGCGTGGCGCAGTCACGAATCACGCTACGAGTTTCGGTTTTAAGGTATCACCAGCGCAGGCCAACGTGTGTGTGCACATTACTAAAATGAAGGCAATAACGCTGTGTTCTTGCTTTCTCTGGGAGCCACCGTTTTGTGCGGGAAAACGAATGCAACGGTTGCTGAGTCACTTGGAGTCGGCTTTGCATGAAAGTGTGCGTCCCATATTTACAACGTCTCGTTTTTAACCTTTAAAATACCGGTTTCTGGTGTTTAGGAATACACGAACGTTTCGGAAGATGGGGAGAGTGAATGTCAGATGTGCAACGTCGAGCATTATAGTTCTGTGTTTAGTTTTATGCAGATACATGAAAATTGCGAAATAACACTACTTGAAGAAGCAATATTTTGTTTTGCAACACACTAATCCTGAGCCGAAAAAAGAATTGTTATAATCGCGAGGAGTGCTTTAAAGTAATTGTGGGACAATGTCTCTATGTTTCAGAATGCACGGCATCATTCGTCACTTGCGCAGTGGACTGCGTAAATTACTGGTCGATCTTCTATTCTTGAGGCAGAAAATATTGAAGAGGACCACACTCGATCACAAACGCACAGTTACCGTGTTGCCTACCCCACACCGCGGCGTAACCGCTGCTTGTACTACACTGCACGATGGTAACCGCACGACTGCACAGCGTCCATTTGCAATCCAAGGCTCCGTCGCGTTCTCGCGCGTGCGGAGACATTTTCCGAAGTTTTGCCGAATCTTTGCCGAACTTTGCCGAAGAACAATCTTTTCGTCCTAGTAAACAGACTAGGCAGACACCGAAAATCCCAGAGCGAGGGGAAGACTGGCCAAGGAAGACCGGACAAAGGACAAACAAAAAACTTCGGAGTTTAGTGTGTCCTTCGTCCCAATCCGGCTGCCGCCTCAATTCGGCTATTGCCTCAATTCGGCTAGAAGTTTCAATTCGGCTGGACGTTCCAGTTCGGCTACATCCTCAATTCGGCTAGAAGTTTCAATTCGGCTGGACGCTTCAGTTTGGCTAAATCTTCAGTTCGGCTACAAGTTTCAATTCGGCTGCATGCTTCAGTTCGGCTAGATCCTTGCTTCAATTCGGCTGGACGTTCCAAGTTGATCAAGCTAGGCATCCAAGCATAAGGTGCCCCCAATTTTTTTAGAGAGACATTAACTATATCTGCATCTTGCCTTAACATTGCAACGTGCAAGCTCAGATCGGTAAGTTCAAGCAGCTACGAAGGCTTTGGGCACAGAAACATTTGTGTTTGTGTTGTTTGTTCTGTGAAGCTGCTGTGCAAACACCAGGTCTCTGCTTCAAAAAAATTTATTCACTTGCCCAAAGAATGGATTACAGCAGACCAAAGATTGCTTCTTCCAGGGCTGGCCACTGCTCACGTGAAAGGGACAGGACTCTTGGCAGCTCCTACGTCGAACTGAGTTGAAGAAAAAAAGAAGATACCTGCATCAGTTATGAGACAAAACAATATGGTAGGGGCTCAATCCAGTGATTTACATCTTCAGGAGGCTAAGGAGAATGTAACAGTATACCTGTAATTTTTTTTCAAGGTCACAAATTTGCCTCAAAATTGGCTAAACACACCAGTAGCTATGACTGACCTCGTAACCAAAACCTTACGTCCGCAAAAAATTGTTTGGCGACATTTAATTTTCAAATTCGGTCCTCATGATATTTTCAAAGTGAAAGTTTCTACTGGCAGTATTAAAAATATGGAGGCTCGGGCAAGCTGGTGTTGCATACCCCTCTACAGCGCGAAAAATTCACAACCAAGCACAGGCACACACAAAAGGAAAAGACATTCATGAAGCTCTGACTTGCAACTCAGACTTGTATTATTTCTTCTCTGCCTGTGCCTGTCTTTTTAAACAATAAGATTTTTTTTTGTTATTTCTGGTTTTATCTGGATGCAAGATTATATAATTCTTTTTGTAATAAATCTGGACAAGGTTTAGTGACAGTTTTCTTCTAACCTCGAAATCTTTTCAGCTTCAATAACTTCCCTAATTAGTTGGTTATTATCTTTACTCATTACGGGGCAATGTTTTTAGTTCTGCTTGACATCTGCAATCTTGGCAATGTATGCCTTAGTGTCCAGAAGTGATTCTGTTTATGTTGTAGTCGTGTTCCCCTTGTCTATGTGACATCAGTATTTGTGACGTCGGGGTGGGGAGGGGTTGGGTTTTGGCAGTAGAACTTGTTTCCAACTGATTAGAAGAATTTCAATGGCAACAAATAAAGCCTGCGGAACCCCAACAATAGCTCAGCAGCACGAAAGAAATATGTTCCATTCTGTTCTCTGATGTGGTTGTGCTAGCCATGCTCCAAACAAGAGTTTCGAACAAACCATTTGGGCTTCGTAACGTGAAGAGGGGTACAGTTTCTATCATGAAGGAAGCCATTAGCCCGCAGATTTTGTGGGACGAGCGAAGGCGGCGGAACTTTCTAGACTTCACACTTCACCCCGCACAGCCATGCAGCATGGCACGTTCCCGTGGCACCTACGGCTGTGAGTAGCAAGTATGTCAGGGAGCCTTTAAAAAGGTGGGTAAAACAAAGTTTTTCAGTGACCGAATCGAGGAGACTGATAGCTTAATGTACCGACACTTGGATAAGTAACCCTGTTGTTGTTGTTGTTTACTGGTTTTATGGCGCAAGAGCTCCGAAAGCGATACTGCGCCAAACTAGGTAGGATAAGTAACCCTGGTTTGCAAGTTTTGTCGTGGGAGAGTTGGTATTAACTGGGGTGTACTGCGAGTTGTAGAGGATCTAGAGTCACACCGCCATATTCAGCTCAAGAAGCCTCGTCTAGGCACAGGCAATCATTGAGACTATAAATTAATTAATACACTTGTGTCTGGTTATTTTTTCTGTTTCTTTTGACTTTCTGAGAATCGAGAAACTCAGCAAGCAAATTTAATATCTAAATTATTCTGAAAAACTGAGAATTTAATCAAAACAAGCTCTGAGAAACATCAAATTTTCCACAAAGGTAAACTCCAGAAAACACCCTCCAATGCCGCAAAGGATTACATTCTTTTCCCCTGTCTTTCTTCTCCGACATTGTTTCCCTGCTTTTATCAGTCTCGGGTTTTCTAGATTATGATCGCCAAAGGATTAATTCTGGAAACACGGAATGCCGCTTATAGTGATGCTGCTATATGTCACGCTAGGGGTAGCCAGGCAGGCTCTGGTGCAGCTTGGTTATGACCTTCCTCGCAAAGGGAAGTTTTGGCATTGCATATGAGGCGATACTTGCCCAAGTCTAGAGGTTACCTTGGCAAGGTTATGGAAGCACCCATGCTCACAAGTACGGTAACTGCCCAGGTCACCTTGGAAGGTCTCAGCACACGGCAGGCACCACCGTCTGTCGTAGGTATGATGTGCTGCAATGTCTGATGACACAAACTGCAGCAAAACAAAACATATTTTCCTGTGAAACAGTATTCATAGCTGCAATCTCCGTACCAGCACACTGCATGACTAGCTAATCTCATTGTGCACTTCTTTCTACATTAGAAGCACAGTTTAGCCTGAAGGCGTCGGCATATTTCGGTTCCACGTATAAAGTCACTCATACAGATTTACGTCAAACAAACATATTTCGCCACCTCTGTGGCTGTGGCAGAAAATACTAAGAAAGGGGAGATAAATCTACGATTGCATGCTTGAAATGGTCAGAATTGGGAGGAAAAAGTCCCGAGACACTTTCCTCCCATTTCTCCTCCTGTGAACAGCAAGGTCGAGGGAGCACACCAGTGGTGCAATCGGTGGTTTGTACGCGGTGCTCGAACGCGATTAATTTACTATGTTTGGATACCATCATTTCAGCCATGTTGCGATTACATCGATACCTTAAGAACTGTCAAACGCTGATTGAAAAAAAATTGTACCGGCTCATTCACGACTTTCTTAGCTTTGGTTGCTCCCATTACGGAATAAAGGGTTTGTTCACCAATTAAACAACGCACTCCCGAGCTTCACCCAGTTTGTCACTGAAGGCTTTGTTCGTGTTCGAAGCTAGATCTTTGCTCAAAAAGCACTTCGAAATTACAAACAAATCTACAACGACTCTCAGCAACCCTCGTCTCATTGAACCGCAGCGCAGTTTTCGCCCAAAGGAGCCGCAAGTAACGACTCTTGAGAACAAAATAATTATCTATAAAAGCAATGCATGGTTCCGGCATTTGAGCACAAGGTATTTGACGTCTTTCGGAGAACGCTACAAAAGCTTAGTATTCCAACAAGAGCTTAAACGTAAAAAAATTTCAGTTTTCTTCGTATCTGCCTGAACTGGGCAGAGCCACCCGAACGACCCGACGTATGCAAGATCCAAAGCATGTGTCGCAAACTGCTGTGTGCAGCACGCCGGAGCAGCCATCTTTACGACTGTTTGCACGCTGGCTCACATTGTTTCGATGCACCTGTGTCTTGCGTTTAACGTTTCGATGGCAGCCTTTCAATTTTAAGAACAAAGCGTCAAGTGCTAGCCTGGCTGTCACTAACACTGTTCACACACACAGTTGCTCAATGCGAAGTGTAAACAAGTACGCCCATGACATCCTGGAAAGGACAGCCTGGCGCCTAGGCAGTACGGCCACGCAGGTCCAATCAAAGCTCGCAGGATGCTGTACATAGACTCCGCGACACTGTTAAGCACTAGACACAACAAAGAAATAAATGCACCTTGATCCTACGAGAAAACTCTGATCACACAGAGTATAGTAAGACTTGCGAAGCTTGTAACTGGGATCATGAGCTTTTAATCACTCCCGCGACACACACCTGCACAGAATGTGTCATCCGAATTTACCCATTGGATCAAGGTACATTAAATTTTTTTCCGCTGCCAAATGGAAGGGAAGGTGCGACAACATTATCCTTTTGTCTTACCCTAGCATGAACTAGCTGGTAATGGTACAATTACAAGCGAGTTGCTTTCACTGCTGTCCCTCCTGCTCGAGCTCTCGTACAACCAAACCGCAATTAAACGCAAGGCGCTTGCCCGCACTTGTAGCCACTCCGGCTAGTCCATGCTAAAACGCGACAAAGCATGGCAGGAAGCCTGCCACTACAGCACGTCAACCGCCGGGCATGACTGGCGAGTGCAAGCGCCACGCGAGTCACATGAATGTTCTGCAATAGCTGCGTGACTTAAAAGAACCCAGATGAAACGCCGTTCGTTGTGCCATTCAGTGGTGCAGGGGTAGAACATCGGGCTCCTAATCAAAAGGCTATGGGCTCGATCCCCCTATAGGGGAGACATATCATTGATCTTCTTTCATTAAGTGAACCCTATCTTTGCTTTTATTCTCTGTTCCTCTCATTCGACGTGCTTCCGTGACCGACTGGGTAATCCATGTTGATCTACAACAACTGGATCGGTCGTTGCATGCTCTTAACCCTAGATATATAACACAGAGCTGCAAACAAAATCACAAAATTTTCAAGAGCCGCAGAGGGAGGGAGGAGGAGGGAGGGAGGAGGAGGGGGGGGGGGGGGCCGCGGCAGTTTTTTTGTTTAGAGCAATAAACGAAACTCAATAAACGGTACTCCACTCGCGCGTTCAAGTGGCGTCCGAAAGTCTCGTATAAAACAAGTTCTCAAAACGATTTTTACGAAGGGGAGTGTGGCGTATTGGTAAGATGTGTCACATAAGCACGTGATCCCGGGTTCGATCCCCACTGCGGGCTTACTTTATTGTTTTTGTTTTCTCGAACATTTTATTTTGCCGACGCATTTGGCGATATGTACATTTATTTTTTTACCATTAACACAGGAAAAAAACGAATGTTGTCGCCGAAATTTCGCTGAGCGAAATAGCATGGTACTTCGTTTCCGGAGGTGCATCGGGGAAAGCGGGGCTTGGTATGGACGCCGCGAAGCGGCGTGTACGACAGGGCCAAATGGGTCAATAGCTTTGTAATTAGCAGCCGCATACTGTCGCCGCGAAGCGGCGTGAACGCAGGCGGGGGTGCGTTAACGAGCTCCCCAGTGATACACGCGCCGTCCGACTCCCGGACGGCACTTGTAAGCGCGATTGGAGTGCCGTCGGGCGGCACTGTAGACACAGCCTTCGGAAAGTGCTTTGTGGCCCCTTCCCGAACTTGCGCTACCATGCTTTCGTGGATACTCACCCTTGATGAACGAACTGTGAAGCGGGACCGGTCAGTGATTCGGTATTACTTTCGCTGCAATCGGAGGCGTTGATTTGAACCGCTCGTGCCGTCGGGCGGCACTGTAGACACAGCCTTCGGAAAGTGCTTTGTGGCCCCTTCCCGAACTTGTGCTACCATGCTTTGGTGGATACTCACCCTTGATGAACGAACTGTGAAGTGGGACCGGTCAGTGATTCGGTATTACTTTCGCTGCAATCGGACGCGTTGATTTGAACCGCTCGTTCTCGAAATAGGAGCCTTGTCTTGAACAAAACCATCCAATAACTCAAAGGCCGCAACCACGTCGCACACAACTCTCTACCTGCCCCACATGCGTTGCGCCATCTTGGGTCCCAGTGTTGCCAGGTGAGGAAAACAAAAATCAGTGGATACTGGATAGAACTCAATCGAACTCCCTAAAATCAGTTAATAAAATTATGCACTTTTTTTACTCCGAGACTAATCTTTTAGCAAATATCATAAGCTATAAAACCGCAGTTTAAATAAAACTGTATTCCCAAATTGAGCTATAATTAGTATTATTTTTATTGCGTCACTCTGCTGCAATGTCCGACAGAAATGTTTTAACGTTCAAAAGTCGGTTTGATTGTATCAACTATTCCGATGACTTCACTCAACGCTGCAATACAAAAACCCAAACTCCTCTGCGTGAAAACGGAACTACGTGGATGCGAGTTGCAAAACCTCTTCGTGGTCTGGAAACACTGTACGGGCGGCCGTCTTGAGTTTCGGTTTCTCCGCATTTCCTTCTAGGGCATGGACGCTCCGCCACTGAGTGCGATTCGAAAATTTTATTGTTTTCTGACTTCCGACCGATCACCCAACGTGGCCGAAGAGCTAGGCCGTCATGCGCTTCATCTCTGAGGACACTCTTTTTTCGATGCGAACACCGATGAAATCGTACTGTTTAGCGTTAGACTGCCTACCGTGTTACATGCGACTCAATTTTTTTTTTTTTTGTTATTGACAAAAGTGTTTTATTATTTTTTTTTTTTTTTAGAAAGCTCTGTGTTTCAGTGGAAACTGTGCCCTGGGAAATATTTTTCAGACGTTGCAAGAGCTAAATTGGTTTCAGATAGGAAAAATTGGGTTGTGTGTGTGTTTATACAGCCTAGAACTTGGTCTGCCTCACAGGGACGACGAGTCTCCCAGCTGTAGATGAGCAATTTAGCCAGTGCAGTACAATCGCTAGCCTGGGGTCTTGAACGTGCACCACGCAGTAGTGATACACGACCGCACGCCGGTACGATGCTCATCCAAAAGATAGCACTTACCTCAAGCACAGTTGACGGATGTTTCGCTATTATTGAAGATTTGTTCAACCCTGGCAGGATAACTGCATTGACTTTCTCAAGACTAAACAACTTTTTTTTTCACCTCGGCTGCGAAAAAAGAAAAAACGATGTAAAAAAATGAGTGTGAAATGAGGTTGGCACCACCCGTGTGACAGCGGCACGGCTAAACGAGCGCTCTAGCTGCAGGACCAACTGTAAAAATTATTGACATCAAGTATAGAATTTTGAACGGGGGCTGATGGCGCGTGCTCCATTTTTGTTTTCTTGGTTTAAATATTTTTATTCATTAGCGCGCGTGGATAGACGCTGTAGTGCCGCTTTATATTGGCACGCTCACGCCCTCGCCAGACAACACGGCCGCCGCTCCGCCACTCCCTCTGACCAGACCAAGGAGCCCCGCAAAAGATGGGACGTTTGCAGTATTGATCTTTATGGAAATATACCTAATACTAAATTACCCAAGCATCAAGAAGAATGCAGGGATTGGTGTTCCAGGCGCCGCACGCCTATGCCTTCCCCGTGTAAAAGATTCGAAGTAAATAAGCAAAATAAAGCGTTGACGAACGCGCGTGTAAGATGCAATTTGTTTTAGACATCTGCTTTGGAAAGTTACTAATGTGAGGCCAGCACGTGCGGCGCGTGGAACACCAATCCCTGCATTCTCCTTGATGCTTGGGTAATTTGGCGATAGGTCTATTGTTGATCGCGCATACCCGCTTGGTCGCTGAAGTGCTAGTGAAGTCACCGGGCGGCCATCTTGCAAATAAACAAATTGCGGTTTTGCTAGCGTTACAAAGGCAGCCGTCAGCGTGCTGGAGAAACGTTTTCTACTCGTTCGTCGTCATTCGCTAAAGAGGTTTTCCAAGACCCTGCGTAAGCGTTGAGGCTTACTGTTGAGAACACGTGGAAAATTTTACGAAAGTGCAGGGCCGCACAAAAAAGGCACAATTCGTCGAGAGCAAGTTTCACCGGTCTCGCGATGTAATCAAAATTTCCTTGTCACGCCGAAGTGCTACGTCTCTGTGCCTTCGTACGCTTGCATACCGATCAAGATTCGACGTCATGTGGGTGTGTTTTACTGGTACAATGTGCATTAAGGTGTGTGTGCCTCTACAGCAGCGTTTTACTTGACTCTGCCGACTGTATTTGTAACTTGCGGCACTCGCAGTCCAGAAACGAGCTACATCCAGCATTAAGTGGCGGCGGAAGAAAGGCGGGGGAGGGGGGGGGGGGAGTACGTTTTTTTTACGGGTTACAGAATACCAAGGAACATTAGCTCATCACTGATCAGTGGTCTGACCCGTGGGTCTGACTCATGATCAACAACTGCACGCGACATCAAATTTGAGCGCGGCTCGATTAATTATGATTGGTGAACGGATTGCACTCCGCTTCAAAGATTTTCAATCTCGCTGTCTTGTACTTTTGCCTTTTGCCTGCTCAGCAGCGTTGCTCTATTAGTTCTGCTATGTCATCGATTAGAGATCAGTGCTGCATTCTTTTGCGGGGCGCCTTTGTCCGGCTAGAGGGAGCGCGAACCACCCCTCTATTAGGGTGCCTCAATGTGCGTTTGTCATAGGGCGAAGACACTCATTGTTGTATTGAAAACTGCCTGCGCATGCCGAATGACCTTAAAGGGGCGATGCAACGATTTACGTATTTGCGCAAATACCGCTTAAAACGGATCCCTAACGCTAATGACCCGTGAAATACCCGTTCGTCTTTCACCACACGCAATCGAAGTCGTAGAAAAAAAATAAAGAAAAACGAGCACCGTTCACCCCCTCAACTCGCAACCATAACAAGCGGCCACGTGATCTGGAGCCTATTATATGCCGCCAATGTTGATCATAGCCGTGCGCTGGGGTTGGCAAGGCACAGGACACGCGCTGAGTTCCAGACATTGTTATGGTTAGGCTGTTGACGTCATTGCAGCGATTGGACGCAGGATATTACCCAAATTCTTCTCGAGCTAATGCTTTTCGAGCTCGAGCTTCTCGAGCTCGAAAAGCAAGTGCCCACGCATTGCTCGGGTCCAATCTATGAGCCGCATTCAAATATCGTCACTGGGCGGGACTGTCACCGCCCAGCTACGTCATCAGGTTTTGCGAAGGAGAGAATGAATGAAAACGCTCGGTTTTTTCCTTGAAATTACAGCGCTACAAAGGTGTTTTTGGTCAGGGGCGTTGCGTGCGAGTATCCTTGAGTCCCACTTGTGCCAGTGAGCTCGTGTAAAGTGAAAAACATTCCAATTGAATATTGTTGCATCGCCCCTTTAAAATTGCGCCAAAGCGCCGGGCAGGGCTCAGCGCTCGCTCCGAACGAGATCGAAGCGCGCGCATTCTGGGCATAGAAATGGCCGAGATGCCGCCACCCTAAGACAGACGTGGCGAAACTGTATGAAGGCACTATACCCTCTATCCTGGGAAAGCGGTGCCATTCAATGTTGTGGAAATGCTCGAGACACGTGCCACGCGCCCCTTCTGTGAAGAACATGTCGTCTAAAGTCTAGCTCAGTGCTGCGCTGTGCCGCCATGATCTTCCCAAGGGCTGCACGTTGCACGTGCCGCGTGTATCGACGCATCTTGCGCTACTTTTTTTTTAACATAAGGGTCTTTAGTAATGATAAAAGCCCCTTCATATTTTAGAAGTAGCGCATAGCGCGTCGATGCACGAGGCAAGTGCAACGTGCAGGTCTTGGGAAGATCATGGCGGCACAGCGCAGCACTGAGAGAGATTTCAGACGCCATGTTCTTCCCAGAAGGGGCGCTTGTCACGTGTCTCGAGCATTTCAACAGCAATGAATGCCACCACTTTTCCCAGGATAGAGGGACTTTAGTAATGATGGCGAAGCGGCGATGGAACTTAAAGCGGCGCCATGTCGTCTGGCGAGGACGCTAGCGTGCCTACATAAAGCGACACCACAGCCTCTATACACGCGCGCTACTGGATAAAAATATTTCAACTAAGAAAACCAAAATAGAGCACGCGCCATCAGCCTCCGTCACCTTAGCCTGGAACATTAAAACAACCTCGTTGCTTTGCAGCGATTTCCATACACTTTGTCTGGCGTCGGTAAACGAGCTTTGTAAAACACATCTAAAACAAAACAGAAGTTTGTTGTTGAAATATTCTTGAATAGAAAACATAACAGACACAGACTACGTGTCTGTTTGCTCACCATTCATGGAGAAGGCATTTTGCTATCGCAGTGGCTAAAAATTCGACGGCCGCGGCGGCGAAAACTTACGTGGCGGACGTCGAGTGGAGCAACACGGGTGGTGCCAACCTCATTTCACACTCATTTTTTTACATCGTTTTTTTTTTTTTTTGCAGCCGAGGTGAAAAAAAAAGTTGTTTAGTCTTGAGAAAGTCAATGCAGTTATCCTGCCAGGGTTGAACAAATCTTCAATAATAGCGAAACATCCGTCAACTGTGCTTGAGGTAAGTGCTATCTTTTGGATGAGCATCGTACCGGCGTGCGGTCGTGTATCACTACTGCGTGGTGCACGTTCAAGACCCCAGGCTAGAGATTGTACTGCACTGGCTAAATTGCTCATCTACAGCTGGGAGACTCGTCGTCCCTGTGAGGCAGACCAAGTTCTAGGCTTTATAAACACACACACAACCCAATTTTTCCTATCTGAAACCAATTTAGCTCTTGCAACGTCTGAAAAATATTTCCCAGGGCACAGTTTCCATTGAAACACAGAGCTTTCTAAAAAAAAAAAAAATAATAATAAAACACTTTTGTCAATAAAAAAAAAAAAAAAAAAAAATTGAGTCGCATGTAACTCGGTAGGCAGTCTACCGCTAAACAGTACGATTTCATCGGTGTTCGCATCGAAAAAAGAGTGTCCTCAGAGATGAAGCGCATGACGGCCTAGCTCTTCGGCCATGTTGGGTGATCGGTCGGAAGTCAGAAAACAATAAAATTTCCGAATCGCACTCAGTGGCGAAGCGTCCATGCCCTAGAAGGAATGCGGAGAAACCGAAACTCAAGACGGCCGCCCGTACAGTGTTCCCAGACCACGAAGAGGTTTTGCAACTCGCATCCACGTAGTTCCGTTTTCACGCAGAGGAGTTTGGGTTTTTGTATTGCAGCGTTGAGTCAAGTCATCGGAATAGTTGATACAATCAAACCGACTTTTGGACGTTAAAACATTTCTGTCGGACATTGCAGCAGAGTGACGCAATAAAAATAATACTAATTATAGCTCAATTTGGGAATACAGTTTTATCTAAACTGCTGTTTTATAGCTTATGATGTTTGCTAATAGCGAGTTCGTTTCACAGCACTCGTGCCCACGCGTGCCCACTCGCAGCGTGGAACGGGTTCGTTTCGGCCGGCGCTCCACGAGTGGTTGCACTCTCCGAGTTCGTTTCAGCGCTGACACCCCACGCGTGCATGCACTCGCTGCACCGAGAAAATCGGGAGTGCGCCAAAATGCAATCCCGTCATGCCTCGCTCCGGCGGTGCCGGCGAGGAGCTTGAGCAGACAACGAGGGTTCGTCTGCTGCGATGTGTCGCGGAACCGAACGGAAAAAACAAAAGTAGATTTTCTGATAGAAATCGCGTCCCTCGGGAAACGAAATCAAACGCGAGCTTGAATTGTGAGCGTCTGCTATTTCACGGAGGAAGCAATTGACAATCCGTGATTTATTTGCAGGTTTTAAATCGCTCTGTTGCCGTACAAACGCTGTAATATACCAGTGTGTAAGGAAATGCTCAGAACAAACGCAACAGCGGCCCCCGAGATGTCGATCGCCATCCGCGTGCGGGTGGAAAATTTAACATTTGTCGGTAAACTCCCCCAGCAGAAACCTCTGACTGCCCAATAAGCATCAGAGAAAACTAAAGATGGTGACTTTACCCGAGGATTGGGCAACATCATCATGTTTAACATTTACCTACGCAGCTAACTTGCCCCGTCGTATTTTGTTCGAGAAAGCTCTCGTTCTCGACGCCCTCACCAAGGCTAATATCTAATCCACCTATTATGACGATCCAAATCGAAAGTCCCAGTTTTGCTGGATATTCCAACAGGCTAGTTTTAAGCCGTACCCTTTCTGTGGTTCACGCATAATACCATGCTCAAACAGATCAAGCTTCTGCTCGGACAGCATCATCAGTTTTCTTCAGTGTAAACGGTTATAAGGATTGAAAGATCGCAATCAGCTGCTTTGTAGACAGCTGGTTGCGGAAATTTACGCCGTCTGTAACTATCCCTACGGCAGCCGAGCTGCTTGAAGACATCGCAACTATGAACTACAGGTTGCAGTTGCCAACGTTTGTAGATAAACGTTGGTAGCGACTGCATTCTCGCATTCTCACGCATCACTCGGAACAGAAAGGCACTAGTTTCGGTTTGAAGTCGGTACCTTTTCTACAACATAGATGGCGACAGCATCAGTCTTCCGCACTCGATGCATTTGGCGAGTTCGTTTGAGTCCAATTTTCCGTGCAACACTCAGTGAGTGCGATGCATTCTGGGAGAGAACTCGAACGGTGCCAGTGCGTGTGAAACGAACTCGCTATAAAAGATTAGTCTCGGAGTAAAAAAAAGTGCATAATTTTATTAACTGATTTTAGGGAGTTCGATGGAGTTCTATCTAGGGATGTCGCGAACCACCCTAGGTTCGATATGGAAAGGTTTCGATATTTGCGAAGCGAACTGAGGTTCGATTTCGAAAAATTTCGATATTTTCGTACTGACCAAGGTTCGATTTCGAAAAATTCGCAACTTTTGTCCACAGCGGAGTTTCGAATTCGAAAAGTTCGAAGCTTTCTCGGTTTCTAACATTTCAAATTCGAATATTTCGAATATTTTTTTACTTCAGGTTCGATAAATTCGAAGATTTCGAAATTCTTTGTAAAAAAGATTCGAAAACTTTGAACGCTTCGAATTTTTATAGACATGAAGTTCGAACAATATTCGAAGATTTCGAATTTCTTTTTCCATAAAGTTCGAAAAGGTCGAAGGTTTCGATTCTCTTTTAACGTTAAATTAAAAAAAAAAAAATTTCGAAGATTTTGAATTACTTTCTAATCCAAGTTTTCAAAGTTCGAAGTCCGATTTTCAAGTTTTTCCACAGTTTCAGTTTCAAATAACGTTTTCACGACTCACTGGTTTTCACAAAATCAGGTTTAGAAAAGTTAGGGTGTGATATCTAGATTCTGCGAAGTTGGTAAGGCAATTAAATGAGACGACGAGTGTCCCGGATGTGCTAGAATATTTGCCAGTGCAGAATTGTGACCGCCAGCCCCGTGGGGGGGGGGGGGTCTTTAACCTGCATCAAGCAGTAGTGATTGCACGAACACACTGTTTTACGAGACTCTTCCAGTTCGAAACGGCCAGGGGCGAGCAGGAGGTTGAGGCTCAGAAAAACCGTGAAGCGACCTGGCAAACTAGCTCGCCACCCCTTGCACGCTGGTAGTAATCCGATCCGGTGAAGTTTATAATTGTCCTGGAGGTTTATTTTCTGGGACGGAGGAATCGTCTCGCGAAAAGCACAAAAGCCGACACAACTCGAGGTCGAGGAGCGTTCTACCATACAAGTGGCGTCGGAAGAGGAAAAACGGGGGGGGAAGAGGGTAGCGGGGGGAGGGGGGGGGGGGGAGGGAGGGGCTTCAGCCTCCTTCTTCCCCTTGCAGGCATTTCGGACTGTTAAAGAAAACAATACGGGGAAGAAGGGCGTGGTCGAGCTTATTTTAATCTGAAATTATTTATGCATATGTATAGCTAATGTCGCTCTTCACTGCATAAAAGGTTGCGTAGATGGTCATTGTTAGAAACTCGTTGTCAGAAGGCACTGCTCGTCACATGCTTAGTGGTTCGGAAGTTCAAAGCTGTCTTTTCGACCTAAACACCTGTGCCGATAGTAACAAAAGAAAAAAAAAAAGAATAAATGCGGGAATAAAAAGCAGGAGAAAAAAAAAACTATCAAGAATTCGTTGGAAGTGTTCTCTTCTTGCATATTCAGAGGTTCAGAACTTCGAAACAAGTTTCTTTTACCAAAGTGTGTACAGGCTAAAAGAAACACGTCCCAAGAACGTGAAGCGAAAAAAAAAAAAAGTTTTATTTTAATGACGTGCTGAACTTGAACACTACTAGAAATCTTCTCCCGAGAGTTAATTTATTCCTTAACGTGAAAAAACAATAAATATATTATTTTGTATTCTGCAGATGGCAATGATATGTACTGTCTGTGGTGTTAATTTAAATGCGATACCTCAAACAACTTAGACGAAAATAAATATCAAGTTTAGGTCATAATTGCATGCAGATATGTGTTTGGACATTTCTTCGAAACTCACGTTGAATAACAATAATCACATCTTAAAACGGCACTTACCTAGGCTATACATAGATCATTCTTAAAAAAGTATAACTTATCTACCATGAATAGCTCCGGCTGCAGCGTGCTTCAAATCTGGCACAAACGATAATCGTCAAAAACCCGTCGTCCTTCCTCGCCACTTCGGAATTTATTTCTTTAAACCTAAGCATGCCAGAACATTGAAATAAACGACATTGTCTTTCGTAAGGAACGCAGCACTGCGTGTAAAAGTTCGAGAAAAAAAAATTACGAATGTACCCCACTACTTGAAATCAAATGAAACCGTCCGCCGGTCTTTCGAAGTTCGACGAACGTCGAACTTTTACCCTAAAAGTTCGAAGTTCGTCGAACTTCTGACTTTTCAGAGGTCGAAAGTTCGAAACTTTTCGAATTCTCTTGATAAATAAGTTCGAAAGTTCGAAATTCATCGAATTTTTTGGTCAGTCAAGTCGAAAGTTCGACAAGCATCGACCTTGCAGCGCAATAAATTCGAAAGTTCAAAAAAGATCGAATTTTTTAGCGTAATAAGTTCGACGGTTCGAAAAGCGTCGAACTTCTCAGCTTAACAAGTTCGAAAATTCGACCTCCGTCGAATTTTACGATATAGACAATAGACCCTTTCCGAAATTCAGTCTGGCCACTTTGATCACTATCATCATCTGTGGAACGGCATCGGTGTCCTACCAATGGCGGCCTTCTAGTGACTGATAAGGGAAGACGTTGAAGACGCTCCTAAGCAGATGATGCGAGGCCTGTACATTCGGGGGGTTAGTACAACACGACGTAGGAATGGAACACAAGAGCTACGTAAGCGTTCATTTCCAACTTAGATTCTGTCAATTTGTGGGCGGCACACAATCGGCTTTAAACCCTTTGGTGGATAAAAATTTATCGAGGCATCTGTGTGGATTGGACCTTTGTTCTGCAAGTTCTTGGTCACCATCGAACTGAAAGTGGTCGAGAAAGAACTCACATTGAACAATTCCTCGCGTGCCCTTGACTTGCGAAAGTGACGGTGTCCGATGAAATACAAGTTCATTACCGCCATTGGTATGGCAAAAGCTAAACTCCTATACAAACTACCAGATGGCACTGAATTTCGGAAAGGGTCTATTCGAAAAATCGAAATCTTTCGAACCTTTCGAACCGCTTGATTCGATCATCGAAACTTCGATTCGAAAAAAGTTCGCGGCATCCCTAGTTCTATCCAGTATCCACTGATTTTTGTTTTCCTCACCTGGCAACACTGGGACCCAAGATGGCGCAACGCATGTGGGGTAGGTAGAGAGTTGTGTGCGACGTGGTTGCGGCCTTTGAGTTATTGGATGGTTTTGTTCAAGACAAGGCTCCTATTTCGAGAACGAGCGGTTCAAATCAACGCCTCCGATTGTAGCGAAAGTAATACCGAATCACTGACCGGTCCCACTTCACAGTTCGTTCATCAAGGGTGAGTATCCACGAAAGCATGGTAGCGCAAGTTCGGGAAGGGGCCACAAAGCACTTTCCGAAGGCTGTGCCTACAGTGCCGCCCGACGGCACTCCAATCGCGCCTACAAGTGCCGTCCGGGAGTCGGACGGCGCGTGTATCACTGGGGAGCTCGTTAACACACACCGCCGCCTGCGTTCACGCCGCTTCGCGGCGACAGTATGCGGCTGCTAATTACAAAGCTATTGACCCATTTGGCCCTGTCGTACACGCCGCTTCGCGGCGTCCAAACCAAGCCCCGCTTTCCCCGATGCACCTCCGGAAACGAAGTACCATGCTATTTCGTTCAGCGAAATTTCGGCGACAACATTCATTTTTTTCCTGTGTTAATGGTAAAAAAATAAATGTACATATCGCCAAATGCGTCGGCAAAATAAAATGTTCGAGAAAACAAAACCAATAAAGTAAGCTCGCAGTGGGGATCGAACCCGGGATCACGTGCTTATGTTACACATCTTACCAATACGCCACACTCCCCTTCGTAAAAGTCGTTTTGAGAACTCGTTTTATACGAGACTTTCGGACGCCACTTGAACGCGCGAGTGGAGTACCGTCGGATGGCAATTGAACGCTCTGCAAGAGTGCCGTCGGACAGTTTTCTAGACACTACGTTTTCCGAAACCACACCCGTTCACTCGTTCTGTCTAGTGGGTTTTATCAGAACGGAAGGGATATAGCGAGCGCTGCCGTGACCGGCAGACTGGGCGAACTGCGATGAACAGGCGAGCTCTAGGAATCGAAAGTATGTGGCATCGCGCGTCGGAGGGGCCAGGATGGGGCTTTGCAGTGTGCGCGACTACAAGGGCCGTTGAGATTATTCTTCCGGAGGCTTTACATTTCACCGTTCAGTCCCACAGCATAATACAATTCGCAGTAACGTGAATTTGTGGGCAGTTCTCCTGGTTTTACAAGGGTCAGCAAGTTGCGGAACCGTTGGATTTCGGTCGTTGATCGCGGCGGTGACTGGACCCCATCTCACCTCCTCTTCACCTCAGTGAGTGACCTACACAGTGACCGCAATAACAATAAAAGCGAACTGTTTTAATCCAGATTGTATCTGAGTGCCGTCCGATGGCACTAAAGTAACACTGGACTGCACTCTGAGCACGCATTCGAGCGCCGTCCAAAGTCTCGATGGGCTGTAGAGGGGACCTGGGTCATCGCGCCCTGAGAAGCGGAGCCTTCCGTATCCGTAGTCTGAAGGAATAGGTTTCACTCGAAGTTTTTTGACCATATCCAAGCACTTAGCAAGTCATCAGGGAAGTGTCTCAATCAGCAATTTAGAAGATCTGACTATGAGCCGCTTGCCGCTGATTTGTTTGTCATAAAGTGCGTCCAAACATATCCACAAATCGTTTGAGCAACCTCAAAATTCTTCAGGCACTCTCTGCGTTTGATATCACCACACATCGCGGCACCAGCTTTGCGTGAGCACTTCCAAGATGAATTGCCGTTGAAATTAGTAGGTAAGCGATTTCAACACGTTAAACTATCTGCAAAAAACAGTTTCTTAACCGAAGCAAAGTACCGAAGAAAGGAAGCAGACGACAGATGTCATCGGTCAGCCGCAGTCTCCATTTGGGAATTGGGATGAGTAGCGGCGCAGAGCCCAGCAGTGCCAGCCAGTCCTTCCCTACGAACAAGCGTCAACCACAAGGGATGACGGGTAGTCATGATGGGCGATGAAGTAGACGGCAAAGGGGCTGGCGATAATGGAGGTTGGGTTGCGGGGGCTACGGAGCTAACATCATGATCCCCTGCTACAATTCTATCGTACTTGGTAGTAGGCTTCTCTTCCGAAATTTGAGTAAGACACAAGTTCAACTTTGAGGGCGTGTGGCGGGTCGCTACAAAACGCTCTCGACACCCTGGCCGACCGAAAAAGGCCAGGCTGTGCTAGCGAGTCCATCTATGGAAAGCGGCAAGCTTTGATGTCATGATGCTTTTGGAGAGAAGTAGTTGTAGTTGTAATTAAATTAAATTTTAGGCACTTTACCCACATATGCAGGATATGTTTGGGTCTCCATCGACAGGACAAGTTGCCTGCTTCATGAAGACCTTCCTTGATGATGTGCGACATGGACAATTGCCGTACGTGTGATCATCGATGCCTCCATCTCCCTGCAAAGGTAACCCATAGACTACAGCAGGTATCACCTAGTATACAATGCCAGGAATTAATTTAGAGGGAAAGGCCGTTCCCAAGCTCCTTGAGAACCTGCATGGCGATGCCCTAGTAGAGGGGTGGCCAAGCTGCGGCTCTCCGCGTGTTTAAAGTGCGGCTCGCCGCTCCCTCCCTTATCCCTCCTCTCTCTCTCCCCCCCCCCCCCCCCCACTCTCTCCCGGAGCACTTCCCCAAAAAGAGAAATGAAACGCGTTTTAAATGTGCTACGGCTGCCTTACGCACAATTGGACTGCTTTTGACTCATATAAGATAGACCGAAATTAGTTGTGAGTTTCGTTTATTGCTCTAAACAAAAAACCTGCCGCGCCCCCCCCCCCCTCCTCCCTCCCTCTGCGGCTCTTGAAAATTTTGTGATTTTGTTTGCAGCTCTGTGTTATATATCTAGGGTTGAGAGCATGCAACGACCGATCCAGTTGTTGTAGATCAACATGGATTACCCAGTCGGTCACGGAAGCACGTCGAATGAGAGGAACAGAGAATAAAAGCAAAGATAGGGTTCACTTAATGAAAGAAGATCAGTGATATGTCTCCCCTATAGGGGGATCGAGCCCACAGCCTTTTGATTAGGAGCCCGATGTTCTACCCCTGCACCACTGAATGGCACAACGAACAACGTTTCATCTGGGTTCTTTTAAGTCACGCAGCTATTGCAGAACATTCATGTGACTCGCGTGGCGCTTGCACTCGCCAGTCATGCCCGGCGGCCGACGTACTGTAGTGGCAGGCTTCCTGCCATGCTTTGTCGCGTCTTAGCATGGACTAGCCGGAGTGGCTACAAGTGCGGGCAAGCGCCTTGCGTTTAATTGCGGTTTGGTTGTACGAGAGCTCGAGCAGGAGGGACAGCGGTGAAAGCGACTCACTTGTAATTCTACCATTACCAGCTAGTTCATGCTAGGGTAAGACAAAAGGATAATGTTGTCACACCTTCCCTTCCATTTGGCAGCGGAAAAAAATTTAACGTACCTTGATCCAATGGGTAAATTCGGATGACACATTGTGTGCAGGTGTGTGTCGCGGGAGTGATTAAAAGCTCATGAACCCAGTTACAAGCTTCGCAAGTCTTACTATACTCTGTGTCATCAGAGTTTTCTCTTAGGATCAAGGTGCATTTATTTCTTTGTTGTGTCTAGTGCTTAACAGTGTCGCGCAGTCTATGTACAGCATCCTGCGAGCTTTGATTGGGCCTGCGTGGCCGTACTGCCTAGGCGCCAGGCTGTCCTTTCCAGCATGTCATGCGCGTACTTGTTTGCACTTCGCATTGAGCAACTGTGTGCTCAATGCGAACACTGTCGCATTGAGCAACAGTGTTAGTGACAGCCAGGCTAGCACTTGACGCTTTGTTCTTAAAATTGAAAGGCTGCCATCGAAACGTTAAACGCAAGACACAGGTCATCGAAACAATGTGAGCCAGCGTGCAAACAGTCGGAAAGATGGCTGCTCCGGCGTGCTGCACACAGCAGTTTGCGACACATGCTTTGGATCTTGCATACGTCGGGTCGTTCGGGTGGCTCTGCCCAGTTCAGGCAGATACGAAGAAAACTGAAATTTTTTTACGTTTAAGCTCTTGTTGGAATACTAAGCTTTTGTAGCGTTCTCCGAAAGACGTCAAATACCTTGTGCTCAAATGCCGGAACCATGCATTGCTTTTATAGATAATTATTTTGTTCTCAAGAGTCGTTACTTGCGGCTCCTTTGGGCGAAAACTGCGCTGCGGTTCAATGAGACGAGGGTTGCTGAGAGTCGTTGTAGATTTGTTTGTAATTTCGAAGTGCTTTTTGAGCAAAGATCTAGCTTCGAACACGAACAAAGCCTTCAGTGACAAACTGGGTGAAGCTCGGGAGTGCGTTGTTTAATTGGTGAACAAACCCTTTATTCCGTAATGGGAGGAACCAAAGCTAAGAAAGTCGTGAATGAGCCGGTACAATTTTTTTTCAATCAGCGTTTGACAGTTCTTAAGGTATCGATGTAATCGCAACATGGCTGAAATGATGGTATCCAAACATAGTAAATTAATCGCGTTCGAGCACCGCGTACAAACCACCGATTGCACCACTGGTGTGCTCCCTCGACCTTGCTGTTCACAGGAGGAGAAATGGGAGGAAAGTGTCTCGGGGCTTTTTCCTCCCATTTCTGACCATTTCAAGCATGCAATCGTAGATTTATCTCCCCTTTCTTAGTATTTTCTGCCACAGCCACAGAGGTGGCGAAATATGTTTGTTTGACGTAAATCTGTATGAGTGACTTTATACGTGGAACCGAAATATGCCGACGCTTCAGGCTAAACTGTGCTTCTAATGTAGAAAGAAGTGCACAATGAGATTAGCTAGTCATGCAGTGTGCTGGTACGGAGATTGCAGCTATGGATACTGTTTCACAGGAAAATATGTTTTGTTTTGCTGCAGTTTGTGTCATCAGACATTGCAGCACATCATACCTACGACAGACGGTGGTGCCTGCCGTGTGCTGAGACCTTCCAAGGTGACCTGGGCAGTTACCGTACTTGTGAGCATGGGTGCTTCCATAACCTTGCCAAGGTAACCTCTAGACTTGGGCAAGTATCGCCTCATATTAGGGTGACCAGACGTCCCGTTTTGGCCGGGACAGTCCCGTTTTTAAAGTCCGTTTCGGCCACCCAGTCTTTTTGTCCAAATAAGGAATCATGTCCCGTTTCCAAAGAAGTGCCTAATTTCGAAATTGGCACAAAGCGAGTTGAAGCAAGCGGAAACTATGCCAAATTGTTACAAATATATTTTACAAAAAAAGAAAAAAGAAAAAAAAAAGAAAACGTAGGTACTTGAAAACATTTACCCAGTAAAATTGAGAGAACTGATCTTGCCCACAAACACGTTTTTTTTTTTTTGAAGACTCGTGAATAGAACTTTTTTTTTTAGTTACTGAATACAGCACGCATGTAATACGTTAACGCTTTGAAATAGCAGTTCTTGCACTAAATGTTTTCACCCAATCTCAATCTTTAGTATGCCCCCCTCCTCTGCCCTCCCGTCCGCTCCTCTCCCTCCTCCTCTCCTCCTCCTCCTCCTCCTCCTCCTCCTCCTCCTCCTCCTCCTCCTCCTCCTCCTCCTCCTCCTCCCCTCCGGGCTGGGATGTCCCGTTTTCTACCTTGAGGAATATGGTCACCCTACCTCATATGCAATGCCAAAACTTCCCTTTGCGAGGAAGGTCATAACCAAGCTGCACCAGAGCCTGCCTGGCTACCCCTAGCGTGACATATAGCAGCATCACTATAAGCGGCATTCCGTGTTTCCAGAATTAATCCTTTGGCGATCATAATCTGGAAAACCCGAGACTGATAAAAGCAGGGAAACAATGTCGGAGAAGAAAGACAGGGGAAAAGAATGTAATCCTTTGCGGCATTGGAGGGTGTTTTCTGGAGTGTACCTTTGTGGAAAATGTGATGTTTCTCAGAGCTTGTTTTGATTAAATTCTCAGTTTTTCAGAATAATTTAGATGTTAAATTTGCCTGCTGAGCTTCTCGATTCTCAGAAAGTCAAAAGAAACAGAAAAAATAACCAGACACAAGTGTATTAATTAATTTATAGTCTCAATGATTGCGGAAGGAGTTGCCTGTGCCTAGACGAGGTTTCTTGAGCTGAATATGACGGTGTGACTCTAGATCTTCTACAACTCGCAGTACACCCCAGTTAATACCAACTCTCCCACGACAAAACTTGCAAACCAGGGTTACTTATCCTACCTAGTTTGGCGCAGTATCGCTTTCGGAGCTCTTGCGCCACAAAACCCGTAAACAACAACAACAACAGGGTTACTTATCCAAGTGTCGGTACATTAAGCTATCAGTCTCCTCGATTCGGTCACTGAAAAACTTCGTTTTACCCACCTTTTTAAAGGCTCCCTGACATACTTGCTACTCACAGCCGTAGGTGCCACGGGAACGTGCCATGCTGCATGGCTGTGCGGGGTGAAGTGTGAAATCTAGAAAGTTCCGCCGCCTTCGCTCGTCCCACAAAATCTGCGGGCTAATGGCTTCCTTCATGATAGAAACTGTACCCCTCTTCACGTTAGGAAGCCCAAATGGTTTGTTCGAAACTCTTGTTTGTTTGGAGCATGGCTAGCACAACCACATCAGAGAACAGAATGGAACATATTTCTTTCGTGCTGCTGAGCTATTGTTGGGGTTCCGCAGGCTTTATTTGTTGCCATTGAAATTCTTCTAATCAGTTGGAAACAAGTTCTACTGCCAAAACCCAACCCCTCCCCACCCCGACGTCACAAATACTGATGTCACATAGACAAGGGGAACACGACTACAACATAAACAGAATCACTTCTGGACACTAAGGCATACATTGCCAAGATTGCAGATGTCAAGCAGAACTAAAAACATTGCCCCGTAATGAGTAAAAATAATAACCAACTAATTAGGGAAGTTATTGAAGCTGAAAAGATTTCGAGGTTAGAAGAAAACTGTCACTAAACCTTGTCCAGATTTATTACAAAAAGAATTATATAATCTTGCATCCAGATAAAACCAAAAATAACAAAAAAAAATCTTATTGTTTAAAAAGACAGGCACAGGCAGAGAAGAAATAATACAAGTCTGAGTTGCAAGTCAGAGCTTCATGAATGTCTTTTCCTTTTGTGTGTGCCTGTGCTTGGTTGCGAATTTTTCGCGCTGTAGAGGAGTATGCAACACCAGCTTGCCCGAGCCTCCATATTTTTAATACTGCCAGTAGAAACTTTCACTTTGAAAATATGATGAGGACAGAATTTGAAAATTAAATGTCACCAAACAATTTTTTGCGGACGTAAGGTTTTGGTTACGAGGTCAGTCAAAGCTACTGGTGTGTTTAGCCAATTTTGAGGCAAATTGTGACCTTTAAAAAAATTACAGGTATACTGTTACATTCTCCTTAGCCTCCTGAAGATGTAAATCACTGGATTGAACCCCTACCATATTGTTTTGTCTCATAACTGATGCAGGTATCTTCTTTTTTTCTTCAATTCAGTTCGACGTAGGAGCTGCCAAGGCATCCTGTGCCTTTCACGTGAACAGTGGCCAGCACTGGAAGAAGCAATCTTTGGACTGCTGTAATCCATTCTTTGGGCAAGTGAATAAATTTCTTTGAAGCAGAGACCTGGTGTTTGCACAGCAGCTCCACAGAACAAGCAACACAAACACAAATGTTTCTTTGCCCAAAGCCTTCGTAGCTGCTTGAACTTATTGATCTGAGCTTGCACGTTGCAATGTTAAGGCAAGATGCAGATATAGTTAACGTCTCTAAAACAAATTGGGGGCACCTTATGCTTGGATGTCTAGCTTGATCAACTTGGAACGTCCAGCCGAATTGAAACAAGGATCTAGCCGAACTGAAGCATGCAGCCGAATTGAAACTTGCAGCCGAACTGAAGATTTAGCCAAACTGAAGCGTCCAGCCGAATTGAAACTTCTAGCCGAATTGAGGATGTAGCCGAACTGGAACATCCAGCCGAATTGAAACTTCTAGCCGAATTGAGGCAATAGCCGAATTGAGGCATCAGCCGGATTGGGACGTAACCCTTTCCCTCGCACCAGGATTTATTATGCCCTTCTCAAAAAAGCTGAAGCGCCTTAAAAAACAGTTTGGAGCGGTCTTCTACTATAGCTCTTTGTCCCATGAATTCAGTCATCGCGCTTTTGGACTGAAGTAAACGTAAACCTCGTATATTTTGAAATGTGTGTGCAGCGATTGCCGAAGGGCATGCGGCGAGCCTTGCCGCCAGCTGTTATCCGTCGAAGACATTGCGACGTTATAGTCGTCCTCCCCGCACAGTGCTGAGCAGAGTCGTTTGACCGATGACGTCACTGTTGTTAGTCTCGCAGCGAGAACTGTTACCTGCCACCACTTGAAATAACGTCCGTTGTTTTTGGCAATGTAGGACGTCCACCACCAGTGTTGCAAAATCTTCAAAAAAGATTGCTCGCCGCCCACGGGCATCAAACCCGGGTTCGCTCCGTGCGGAGTTGTTGATACCACAGCATCAACAACCCGCTCTATACCGGAGGCTTTTGTAGCACCCACCGCACGCGCTCTCTGGAAAAGAAAAAAAATAGCCGATAACAGAAGGCCGTTGTAGCACTGTCAACGCCAAGAGCTCGTGCAGGGGAAAGCGATTTTACGCTATCCGGAACAAAAAGGATACGAGCGTTTTTCAAAACAAAATAATCGTATGCCTATTTCGTTTTGTACGCTTTTGTTCACGCACCTCACGGTGTGTGAACGCGACGACGGTGCCCGACAACTTCGCCATGTCGTTTCGTGGCTGTCGGTGCGACTCTACTGTGGATCAGCTCGGGATTCCTGAATTTTTTTCTATCCGCCTTCACGCTCTCCTGCTCTCGGCATGCAACGACGGGCAGGGCTACGTCGAAATTTTAATTAGCGATTTTGACACTCCTAGTAATAAGATCGAAAGAAAACTTAGACATAATTTTTAAAATGCCTACATTAAAACATTCAGTTTTTTGTTTTGTCTTCTCTTAAAGAACTGTTTTTAGCTTCTCTTTCAACCAGCTTGCCCACATTCTTGCTTTAGTATACCTCCTTTGCGGTGAGATGACCACGACTCATCCGAAGTTGGGATGCTATGCAGGTCTGGAGCTCCGACGCCGGTGCAGCACACAGCCCTCCGTCGGACCTGGTCATGCGCAACCAGCAGTGGCCCCACGTTGAACAGATGCGCACAGCCTTGCTCAGCGCTGATGGGGAGGAGGTGAGCGCCTTCGGTTTAGTGTTTTGCCATTGTATATGGGCTGCACTATAGGTGTAATTTTCTTGTGAAGTTGCTCGTTCAGTTACCACCTTTGATAGGCCTCCTCCATCTGTTCGAAAACGGGCCAGTAAAGTTAAAATTAAATCAAGTCATCTAGAGCTTTCTTTAAAAAAGCCTATGTATTGCCCGCACCTTCATTTGGTGTGAAAACCTGTTAAGCAGCTTTTTGCCTTGTCATTCATGTACTTTTAAACCCTTAATGTTTGGGAGCCTCTAAGTTTTGCGAAATACGTGAATTGTAAAATTGGTTTTAGTGGTTTTAGTTTAGTGGTTTCTATAAGTAAATTCCAGCCTTAAGAAATCGCGAAATTTAATGGTCGCGAATATGACCCCGCAGTCCAATTTCCGAAAAGTCAGGGCCGCGAAAATAAAGGGTTTCACGGTACCAGAAGGGAAAATAGTTATTCATAAGACACTTGCATGTAAGATATCATTGATGTGTGAAATTAAAGGGTACAAGCTTTGTTTTTCTCTTTGAATTGTGGTATTGTGTCCTTTTTTGGTGAACACTGCTTGATTTATCTTTGATTCGACACCAATAATAACCATTTGCACGTGTTCATGCTGTGTCTTTCTTCAGTCGGCATGTAGTTCAGAAGTGGCTTTTACATTGAGCTCTTCTCGACATTTCTATTGCCGTGTCTGGTTGCTCTTCTGAGGAGCTGATACTTGCTGTGATTCTGTCTTTCTCCATATAGTGCTTTAAAACTTTCCTCGTTGTCCCTGGGCTCTATTTGCAGGGGCAAGACAGCTGCACCAATTGTGCCATTTTGATACATACAAAATTCCTGCACCTAGCAGCACCAAAAGCGTGAAACTGACTAACTACGCAACGCTGTGCAAAAAATCACGGTGGCGCTAGATTTAGCAGAAAGTGAACTCTGTCGACAACCTTGGCTATTTCATATACCAGGTGGCGCAAGCTGCTGCCAGATTCCTTGGTTCAGCCGTATCTGTCCATTTATCCATCCATCCGATGGACTCAATGTACACATCCATAAATCCTAACCATCGTGTCGTTGCTTCATACAGCATACATGCTATGATGTATGGTGCATGTAGCATTATTGATCGAGAGTCGTGCCACTTTAGTTTTAATAAAAATTTTTTCCCAAAATAAAAAAAAATCTCCCTGTACAATTTCAGGTATTGCACAGTAAAGTTATATTCACATGTAGGCTAGCGACAGGGAAAACCGGGAATTGTCAGGGAAATTTTAATTACCAGGACAACTCGGGGAATTGTTAGGAATACTGTAAAAAAATCGAGCCCAGTCAAGGAAAACGAGCCGGAAATGCCATTGAGTGCCCTGAGCAGACTTGAAGACTTGGGTGCAGAAAAATGGGCAATAAAGTCTGCTTAGAGCGGAGCACGGTCTCTGCTCACCCGATGTAGAGTGTGCTACCCGATGCAAAGGGAACAGCCGTAAAACCCAGTCGAAGCCTTGGATTGGGTTGGCGTATATTGAGGGCACGACACTAGGCTAAATCCAGTTGGAGTTACTCGATTTAGTAACAAATGGGGAAGCCACAGACCCCACGGATGTATCCAAGAGTGTCCATTTGGCGGCCGTGCTGCCATTCTATTAGTAACAAGGCGTGTGTGGTTGAGCATCGTGTTTTCATCGTGTTTCTGGCAGTGGGCTCTTCACTGACGATGTCCGCGGCAAGAAAGGGCTCATTTATTCCAGACAGGACGAACCCAAATATTTTTTAATATGAAAGTTGTATTAAGCCCATGCAAAATGATCCTCACACTGCTCAATGCTCAATACCTTGTGTTGTAATGGTCCTATATATTTAATCGCCTCTACAGTGGTCAGGAAATTTCACCTAAATTTGTCTGGGAAAACCTGAAAAAGTCAAGGAATTTCAAAACAATTTGCTAGACACCCTGTATTCAATACTTCCCAGCACTTGCAGTACAAACCTAGTTTATGTTCCAGCAAAGTGAAACGCTGCAAATAAAACTGCTATAGTTCTAAAAAAACCTCGATGTCAGCACCTGTGCACGCGATTCTGCATTTAGGGGATGAGCTTTCGTAGGTGTGCTCACGGTCGTACACATGCGGCGGTCACCTTGCGGAGCGGCTTCTTTGCTGCGGTAATCCTATGGAAATGACCCTCGAATTTCTTATGTTGTCATGTTGAAGCTCTCGGCAGCATTGAAGCCCTCGGCCGCATTGAAGCTATCGGCCGCATTGAAGCTCTCGGCCGCATTGAAGCTCTCGGCCGCATTGAAGCTCTCGGCCGCATTGAAGCTCTCGTCCGCATTGAAGCTCTCGTCCGCATTGAAGCTCTCGGCCGCATTGAAGCTCTCGGCCGCATTGAAGCTCTCGGCCGCATTGAAGCTCTCGGCCGCATTGAAGCTCTCGGCCGCATTGAAGCTCTCGGCCGCATTGAAGCTCTCGGCCGCATTGAAGCTTTCGGCCGCATTGAAGCTCTCGGCCGCGTTGATGCTCTCGGCCGCATTGAAGCTCTCGGCCGCATTGAAGCTCTCGGCCGCAATGAAGCCCTCGGCCGCAATGAAGCCCTCAGCCGCATTGAAGCCCACGGCCGCATTGAAGCCCTTGGCCGCATTGAAGCCCTCGGCCGCATTGAAGCCCTCGGCCGCATTGAAGCCCTCGGCCGCATTGAAGCTCTCGGCCGCATTGAAGCTCTCGGCCGCATTGAACCTCTCGGCCGCAGTCCCGTTGCTCGCGCAGGACACGAATGACACACTCCGCTGCACACATTTTAAAAATTACCTGCAGGCAGGCCGCGGGCACATTCGAAGCACCTTTAACACATATGCATGCTTCGAACGTTTCTGCAGACGATTTTTGTATGACCCACGTGACGAGGCAGTGCATTGTTTGCGAAGTATTTTTTATCATGAATTATTAGTGTAACCGGAACTCTAGCGCTTCTGCGGCATGTTACGGCTGACGAGTTGATGCTCACATTCGTTGCGCCCCCAGGTGGCCTTTCGGGAAAACCGGCGGCGTAAGTTCAGGCGCCTCTCGGAAAGGTCGTCCGGCGCGGGAGGATATTCGACGGGGCGTGAGCCCCTTTTCCAAGAGCACGTGAGTACCTCTTCTTTCCTTCGATTTCTTTAATGGGGCATGACTTCTTAATCTATGCAGGAAAGAAAAATTAATTAAAACAATTGGATACTTTTTCTAAGAGCATATATATATTTAAACTGGGTTCCGGGAGGGTTTGCCGAGAGTGCCCCAGCAAGTTTAAATTCCGGTCCCTTTTGAAAGCTTCTCCCGGTGATTGAAATTAATCCTCAATTCTCCGCAGGGGCGTGACAGATACCCTTTGTTGGTACAGCACGTGAAAGCGCGCCAGGTAGTTGTTCTCCATTTTAAGACCTGTTTTGGCAGAACTAAGCAACTAATTGACGCGTGACAATGAGGTGAACGCTCACTTATATATGTATTGTTTACATTGTAGGCTTGTTTACTGCTTCATCGCATTGCAGGGGCACTAAATCATGTTCCGCGATAGTCTATGACCACTACCTCAATCTATGGGCTCTAAGCGTGCTAAGAAACCAAACATCACATCCATGCGTGGCGATTCCTCGAATGAGATCGGTATTAAAGGTTGATTACCCTGGAACTATCACCAACACCAGAGGCCACCGTCGGACAGGAGCTTATTTTTTTCCGACTGCGCCCTCCGGCGTGATAGTTCTGAGATAATTGACCTTTGATACCTATTTTAATTTTTTTTAATCTGCTACACATAAATGTAATTTATTTTTAAGTAAGGTTACTGCTTGTAGATGGAATTGGCACCTAGACTACCGTAAAAAGTGGTTTAGCGCCCCTTTAATGCCAGAACCAATAGGGATTCATCAAGTTTAGAATGTTTGATACGCCCAGTTTTGGAGGAATAAAGCAAAACCACCTATAGTGTTCAAAGCCCGTGTGCTAATATTTCGACGTTGCAGCGAGCTATTGCTCGGGTCTAGTTGCCGAGCGGGCGCTATCCGGGCGCGATAACTTTGCGTGGACTTAATCCAAGGAGGCTGTTGGCAGGCCTTGATTATTTTGGTTCGTGCTGTCTAAACTGGCATTTCGGTCTCCGCAGCAGCGGACTTGCACGCCTCTGGCGGTTGAGAGCATTCTAGTCTCCCGAACGCCGGACGGGGCTCTTTTCTTTTCGTTGACTTTTATTAATTGAAAGTTTGTATCGTTCGGACTGTTTCAGCAGGCCCCTCGAAATTCGGATTAACGAGCTTTTACTGTAATAGACCGATCTGGCCGGACAGAACGACTTCACTGCATCGAGTGAACTTTGTCAGCAGAGACGACAGCTTCTCCGGAACTCTGCCCGTGCGCAGCGTTGAGACGGCACGAGCCCTCCCCTGCACCGCCGTCTGCCTAACGCCAACTAAAGTTCTGACGGCGTCGCGCATGTGCCGAACACTTGGAGAGATCGGTCGGTTAGGGTTGTCCTTGTTGTGAAAACGCATTGGTGTTGCGAAGGCTCGTTGCACGCCGTGAAATTCACGAACTTCGTAGGGCCTGTCATACCCGACCCTCATCGTCAAACGAGGGTTAGCTGTATTACCTAGAGCAGATGCTTCTTTTTTTTGTCTTCAAGATTTTGCTTTTGCGGAAGCTTTGAATAAGCCATATTCTGCATTTCTTGGGCTGCGAGTGGCTATGGTATTGGTGTTGGTGCAGCGATGTTGGACATAGTGCATAACAACATGTTTTAAACTTTTTGATTGCTCTAATATGCATGAGAGCATGCATTTCTTGTCGGTTGGTGTTACTTTGGCCCATGTTCTGCCGGCGCTTTGCTTCCGGTTATATGCTGCCACCATCCCAGGAACACCGAGGAACTCTAGTCATGGCAGTCTGTCGTAAAAATAGACTACGTGAGTTTTTTTTTCACACATTGACGTTTGCTTTTTGCGGCCTTTGCAGGATTCCAACGACCCCAACTGCTGCTGCGTGATGTAAAGAAGCAAGAAAAAAAAGAAAAAGTCATTGGGGTGGCGGAACCTTCGTGCCATTTATTTTATTGGTTATATTCCTTTTTTCTTTCTCTAT
Organism: Ixodes scapularis; assembly: GCF_016920785.2. Lineage (NCBI taxonomy): Eukaryota > Metazoa > Arthropoda > Arachnida > Ixodida > Ixodidae > Ixodes > Ixodes scapularis. The sequence continues at coordinate 19,517,910 of NW_024609839.1, forward strand.
ACTTCTCTCTTAACCCATCTGTTTTTGACTGCTGTTGTTTCATCCTTAGAAATAAAGAAAGAAAAAGCTTAACGTGTCCCCATATCACCTGTCTAAAGCATTTCTGTAACCTGTTAACTTCATATTTTAACCCCTTTGTGTGCGTGCTTTTGTTGCTGTCGCTTCATGACGCATGTAACCTACGTCATGTTATATTAAAGTGCTGTCTTCTTCGTAGTGTAGTGATTGTTCGTTTAGTTTTGTGGACATTGGAACCACATTACTTGCAGCAAACCTTGCGTGGTGTTTGCTATGGTTTTTCCAAACTTTTTTCCTGTGTTTGAGATAAAACCTCCAGTTTTTAAACCTTAATCGCTTTAGAAAAAGGGTGTAGCTGCAACATCACTGCGATAGGTTTCGGGAGGACATCATTCAGCAGCCCTGGCAGCAGTTTCTGAAGCTCTGGTTTCGATAAGAATTTTTGGCCAGTTTTTTGGCAAGTCGACTCCGGTGTGTTGCAATTGTAAGCGCAGGTCGTACCAAGATCAACATACGTACCTTGTGAACCATATCTCTTAGTTTGCCAACTGTACCTGTGAAGTGCTTTTTACCAAAAAAGCAGGTTGCTTTTTTTTACGTGGGCGACACGGAGGTTAATTTGTTCTACGGCACACGCGACTTTGTCCTGCAGTTTATTGGATTGTGGGCAGTGTTTTCGAGCACTTGATTATGGATGTTTTGACTTTGATTGTTGTCTTCGGAAATGTCTGTTTGTTTTCATAAGTCTCGTGCTGGTATATGACCCTTGCAAATTATTCTGCAGTCTCGGAACTGTCGTTCTTCACTTTTACTGTACAGATTAGCAATTAAATGTTTGTTCATTCGTACCTGGCCTTTGTCACTTTTTGCGGCCGACCTGCTCTGCCTCAAGATTGTCCATGTGCTTGCTGCGTTAAATTGGTTCTCAACTGTCGGACGAAGGTCTCTGCCAAGTGGTTACCCCCGTACACTGTGTTGCATTTCACCAAAAACGTGATGTAGCTCGGAACATGTGGGCCGTAAACTTGCCCTGTGGAACCTGGGGACCATGGGTCCAATCCACTCCCCTGCCCGTTTCCATTCCACTCCCCTGCCCGTTTCCGTTTGGATGAGCTTGGCACCGGCGTGCGGTCGTTTATCACCACAGTATGTTGCCCATTGAAGATCCCAGGCTGGCAGCGGTACTTCACTGGCTAAATTTCTCGTCTACAGCAGAAAGCAGACGCCCGCTGAGGCTTATTTAACATAATTTTCCAAAATGTGAGAAATCTTATTTCTTTCTGATTGTAATACCAATGACTCGTTCAGGACCTTGTCAGACCCCTTCCTTTCATGTTGCGGTAGGCCTGTTCAAATCTTGATGAGCTCAATATTGCTTCAAATACCGTACTATCCGGTTCGATCATTGCATAAAACATTGACGAAACTTGTCAGTTGGGCTTCGAACTGTGCGGAGGAAGTTCGCCCACGACGGTAAACATTAAAATCTCGCTTCGCTGCAGCACACCCGCGGTCTTGGGAAGAAGCAACCTTCGAGAGAGGGACTGTGCTTGCACATTCGCGTTAACCTTGTGGTAAAAGTTTACAAGAAAAATCGCTATGGTATTGTAAATCGCGATACTGTGGTTAGTCGTGTGCATTGTTGGTTGTGATTTGTCTTAAGTCGTGCCTTTTAAAATCGGCTTAGTTAATTTTTTAATATTTTATTTCAGAATTTATTAGATTATGTTCAGCTTTCGAAAGCAGTCCTGTCCTTTACGGGAAAGCTTCGTAATGGCAGGAGTCTCCCGAACACGGAACACCACTCTAGATAAGTGATAAACAAACTGCGCATAGGGAAGGTTCAATCTACGATAGTTTAAAAATGCCGAAACAAATATTTTGGTATTTTGAAACTTCTCAATTTCGTGGCACACTTCTACTACGAGGTGACCTACAACCAGGGTGTAAGATAGGCAAGTGGGGAAACAAGAGCCAAATAAGCGATCAGATTGCGTCCTCCCTCGGTTTTATCCCTAGCTTTTTCTTTCTGTGGCGCCATCTATGTGGAGCACCGCGAACTTTCCTCCCGGTGGGCGACTGGCTAAACTGACGGAGAGGGGTTTCTCGCGGATTTTCAATGGGGGACTGTTGTGCTCTTGGCTTACATTGCATGCTTTGAAGGATCCATGGCAGTTTATTCATATAAATTGAATATTTCATTGAATTTATGAGTTTTTTTTCTTACTTAATAGTTCGGGGGACATCCACAGAGTGGTGGGATCAGAGTAGATCGGAGTGGTGGTGGTGGTGGTGTTTCAGCGAGTTGGGTAGTAAGTTTCGATGCGCAGCGCTACATTGTTCGCAAGTTATCGTTTTGCCTTGGGCTCTCTCGGATCTAGACAGCACTGCGTGCTTAGAACTGCAAGCGTTAGCGCCGTAACCACGCTGAGGACTGGATTCGTGTTTATTTAGTGCGCACGTGAGATATGTAACCATTAAGCCAGATATCATTTTTGATAGATTTTGGCTGCATTACATGTGTGACCGTGCGTGACTGCTATGACTTTCCTCAAGGCATAGGAGATGCAGCTTGCTTATTATCTTCACTGAAACCGAGGTTGTTTCATCTGACTGTCTCTAAAAGGGAGTTTGTATCATTAAAAAGAAGCTATCTAGGTTTTTGAAAAAAAAAAGAGTAAGAAGTGAATTCTGATGTATTTTTACCCTGTGAACCCTCATATCCAAACCATTTGCTGCGCAAGTATAGTTACACGCGAGAAAACGCGAAACGCAGTCGCTGTACGTGACGTCATCGACGGATTTTTTGGCTGCCCAAGGCGGGCGAGAGAGGCGGGGCTTCAGCCCTATTTTGAAATTGCTCTTTTTGCTCTTATGGCTCTCCGGCGCGTCGCAATGAAACATAATCGTGATATATGTTATTCTAAAGGCCAAACGAACGCCATACAAGTGTTTTATTTCTCTCAAATGCAGAAGTACCCCATCCTCCCTTTAAAAGGGAGGTGCATGTATAGTGGCCCAATTTTTAAATAATATCAAGCGAGCGTCGACCGCCGGGACGGCCAGCGCTGTACCGCGGAAAAATGCGGCGTCACGGGAGAGATAAAGCGTGTGCGCACAAAGCTCTTTCTGTTGCGACCGTCGTCTGCTAGGCTATTCCGTGGACCGCACACAGCCCCTGTTCATTATCTGCCGGCATAGCTAACCGCCTTTAAGCAAAGATCTGAACACGAACAGCGCTTGCTTTCGTGGTAGTGCTCAGGCGTGGCCGTGGCAAAAACCGCGTGTCATCTCGAGTTTAATTTGCTTTCTTTTTGTTGATTTTATGTTTGCTAACAAAAAGTAAAAACACGGTGACGCTACAATGCAACGATGCATTAAACTATATACCGCAGACAATGCTATACGAGGCATCAAAACCAATCCAGTGCTTTGACCCCGCCACGTCACATCGTGCTTCCCCGTGCAGTTGTACTCAACGGGAAGGCCACGTGACTTACTTTTAGCGATGGACTGGACAAGATAACTCGTAGCGTCGGCTGCGGTACAACACAAAGGGAAACGGAGTATAGACAGGGTCTCCGCTTGGGCTTGATCCTTTGATTATTAACTGCGTTGTTGCTGTCGTCATCCAGCCTGTGTAGCCCGGTAGTCAGTTTTCTTTGACCAGTGGGCGTGCGCATACATTTTTATGCCTCTTCGAGGGCCCATAAAAACACGGGAACGTGTTGTGAGAATGTCGATGGGCGGCATGACGCAAAGGGATATAGAAACAACAGTCGGGATTACAGGCTAACGTCAGTAGGATTTTGAATGCATTTCAAGAGCAGGGGCGTATCGGCAATGCACTTCGACATTGCAAGCGCCCTGCCCTCCTTTGCTACGGAGCAGGGGCTGTGAGCGGTCACCGGGATACCCTAGCAGACGACGCTCCCACCAGAAAGGGCTTTGTGCGCACGCGCTTAACCTCTCCCATGACGCCGCATTTTTCCGCGGCACTGGCCGTCCCGCGGTCGACGCTCGCTTGATATCATTAAAAAATTGGGCCACGGTACTATTAGCCTATTATGTGCTGGCACTGGTCTGTTGGCTCAACTGGGTCCTTTGTTGAACCTTACCCTTTAATTATCATTTTTTTACATGGTTAGAATTACTTTTGGCGATGACTACGGAACAAATAAACATTTTGTGTACGAAGATTTTGTGTGTCCATGATTATTTGTCTTTGTAATCATAGACATAAAATTTGCGTTTCAGAAAGCTTTACTTGAAGACCTCTAGCACGTAAAAAAATTCCGGCTTCTCATTAAGCAGATTTTTTATTCCTACAGAGGAAATGGAAAATTCGACACGCATCCAACTAAGTCGGCTTTACAAAATACTTCCCGTGAGTGCCCAGGCACCACATGCATCGTTTCCGCAGCCCCCTGATGCCTTTGGCGTAGAAAGAACTGGGCCGCTGCTGGAGCCACTGCAGGACCTCTTTCTGTAGCGGATCATCTGTCTGGATTCTTTTTTTCGCGTGCACTTTACTTAGGGTGATGACTGATGACATTTTAGGTAGGTAGAAAACGTTTATTGGAAGCCAAGAACTACGAATAGAAAGGTTGTAGTACACGATGCCGCCAGCACGTGCGCTCACGAGAAAAATACAAATAGCCGCTTACAAACTACCGCCGTAGCACTCAATGCCCAGCGCTTGTGGCGACCGGAGACGCGCTTGCTCGGGAGCAGAACAGAAACAAAAGCGTCAGGAGCAAAATGGTCAGTTGTCATCACCCTAAGCAGAGCGCACATGAAGCCGATCCAAGCAACAGCCCAGCGTATGCTGCTCCACAGGCCGGCACGGGCGTGTGCGTCGCCTGAGAAAGCGAGGAAAACACGCGCCATACGCTACGCAGAAGCTTTCTAGATGGTACCTTCTAGAGGCTTTCTTTTAAAGATGTGTAGACCGTACAGCTAATAAAGAGCTTCTGTCACGTGAGCTGGGCGAAGAAGAGTCAGCTGCAAGGGAACCTTGAAGTTCCTGCCGAAGAACCGGGCTTCGTAATTGCAAGCTTTTAACATTTTCTTCCCTTTTAATGAAGTGGTCACGGTAGAGCCATTTAGTTCGGTCGAATTGCCAGGCTTCTAAACCATCAATATTTTCCTCGTTCATGTCCTCATTTGTATGCATGCATGCGTACTGTGTTTTTAGGGTTCTTGCAGGGTTCAGTCTGATGTGTGGAACTGCGAAAGAAATTAATTTATAAACATTTATAAACCTCGTGCATCTTTTTTTTTATTCTGAAAAGTGCTTAAGTGATTTAAGACCATTACAGGTGAAACGTCTAATTAGGTTGTGTGATCTTCTGAAAGCAACTTTTTTTTTAGGAATGATAAGAAAAATTCTTAAAAATAAACGGTACAGCCATTGCAGATATCTCCCCTAAGGACCAAGGTAAAATGGGCCCACATCACTTCAGTCACCCAAGACAACTCTGTAGAGGAATGATCAATCGTTGGATCCTCGCCGAAAAGGTAAAAAAGGTCGCAAGTTGCCAAGCGAAACGAAACTCGGAGCACGTCGCGACGCGCAGCAACGAAGTCGGGGCAGTCGTCATCCAGAGAGCGCCACCATCGGTTGATAATCAGCGCCAACGTTAGCAAATGAGGCAACACTAGGACGGCTAAACTCGGCAGCGCCAGCGGCGTACCCTTGCGAGATTACGTTATTACCAACTCCGAGCGTGTGTTGTCGCGCGCTACACTACCGACTGTTTTAAGAATTCATGAATTGTTCAATATATAAATGTGAATGTGTGTGTGTGTGGTTTTATAGTTCTAGCATTAGGCAGTTTTAGTGGGTGCCTTCCTCGATAGGCAGAGACAGCCCAAAACGGGAGCTACTGAACAAAATTGAACGTCCTAATATTGCAGTAAACCAAGGGCAGTTCTCTCTTTTTCTAAATTGTTTGAGCGCGCTTAAAGACAACAAAAGCAAACACTTCGTCGAGCTTCCCTTCTCTACAAAAGCGGAACTATAAGCGCCCTCCTCCCTCTCCCCTTATCCCTCTTACCCTTAGCCACCCTTTTTTTACAACCGCTGCAAAGAAATGTCGACACGAAAATGGTTGCCGCCGTCGAAGAAACCGCCACTGCGCCTGCGCGCCGATGGTCTTGGCTGTAGAGTTCCGGGTAGCGGAGGGGTTTAGTGGAGGGGGAAACACGAGCGAGTTTTAGTAGACCGTGTTTCCCCCTCCGCTAAGCCCCTCTGCTACCCGAAACTCTACAGCCAAGGCCATCGGCGCGCAGGCGCAGTGGCGGTTTCTTCGTAGAGGAGGGGGAAACACGGTCTACTAAAACTCCCTACGGTCTACTGAACGCGGGAACGGAATGAGCGGCGAAGTGCGCAGCAGCGCGAATGGTTTCGTAACCGCCGCGAGGCCGCTATCGCCTAACGTTCCACTGCGTCGACCACTTCATATTCCCTTGAGAAAGAGGAGCAGATCGCTCGCCTGGAAAAGCCACCGCCGAGAACAGAAGCTACTGCTCCGCTGCTCTTCCTTCTTCACCAAAGTAGAAAGGCTGAAAGTTTTGCCAAGTGAACGTTTCCTGGCCCAATTTTGGTGATCAGCTTGTTTCCAGTCCCCTCGTCGCCGCGTTGAAGACGCTTATGGTGTCCGAGGAATGTTTTTTTCGTGCAAGCTGGCTGTAAAGTTGGCCGGTGTCATAAGTAGTTGCTCGTCGCCAGTTGATGTTCGTTCTTGTCGATTGAATATACTCTTCACTTTTACATAGAACAGAAATAGACGCCACATGGATAACCTTTCTTCGTAGAGTAAGTACATTGTTTTAAATTATTTCTTGAGTAGACTGTTAGAACTGCATAGACACGGGTCTGAATAGAGCAAACATGTCGCGCGGGCAGTTACGCGATCACGCTAAAGGCGCAAACGGCAGTCCGTTCTGCAATCGGCGAAGCGGAGAAAGCGCTCAGTCCGGTTTTCGGTAACTACACCCAAACATCCACAAAACGTCGTTCGATCAAGATGTATTCGCAGAGCAGTCTCCCTGCTCTGCGGAGTGCTCAGCAGTGCACTTCGCAGTGAGAGTGTTAAAGGAGCCCTGCAAGGACTTTTTTAGTGGTTTTTAATTTGCACCGAACCTTAGCGTACTGAACGTACTAACTTAATGAAACTTTTCTTTTCTCGAATTTCGCTTTATTTTAGAGGTTATAGGTAGGGTTCGGCGTTTTCGGTTTCAACCAATAAAAACAAATAAAAGTACGCCGAATCCATTTTCGGAAATTCGGTTTTAACCGAAAAAGGTCAGTTTTTAGGCTCAACATTTTCGATTGAAACCGATAAAAATACGCCGCATTCATTTTCTAAAATTACGTTTTAACCGGAAAAGCTCACTTTGACCTTGTAGTCGTACCGGAGAGCTGTGGCGAAAAAGTGGAACGACAGTGTCTATCGAAATGTGCCCGAATTTATGGAATACACGTTTTGGTTTGAATGTGCCACATCATCGATCCGAACGTGAAGTCTGAAATGCCCCCTGACTCCCCATATACAAGCGTGTTTTTTAACTCGTTGTAAAGAAGACTGACTTGATTCAAGCTCTGCATGTTATGTTGTGCTTCAATACGTCGCACCGTGTATCTTTTGGTGGTCACAATTGGTTGATGGGCCAATTTTGGCTCAGGCAGCTCTTCATATCCTCAGCCTGCCAGTGTACAGTGTTAGCGTTGTGAGGGCATTCTCGAAGCTCAGGGTTATATTAACAGGGAAGAAAGAGTGCGGATCAACGAGGAGAACTTGGGAATGTACATGCGTGTGTACTCTAATAAGATCACGTAATCCTGACGTACAGACGGTAAAGTTCCATTTTTTGGGGGAAATAGGCTTTATATCTGACTTGTCTGTACTTCTGTTTTCTTCTTGTTTCTTCTACAGTTGCACACATTTGCCAAATAAAGTGTCCATTTTTTAATGTATCTGTGCCTTTATTCTTTGAATGATCAAAAATACTAGAGCTACAAGAATCATCTGATCCGGTGACCGTTGGTGTTTATTGTATATACACTGGAAAACGCCGATTAAATTTTGTGGGCATAAATATACGCCGAAAAAAACCGAAAATTGAATTTTAAAATAAACACCGAAAAAAGTACGCCGAATTTTGAAAAAAAATAGAAACCGAAAACGCGGAACCCTAGTTATAGGCAAATTAAAATTACAAAAACAAGCAAAAAAATAACCTCCTTCATGACGTCCTTGGTTGCGTGAGTGGCCGGGAACTAGAGGAGGGGTAGTGAGCTCAGCGAGCGCTCAAAGGCTGCCGCACTCCGTGTCTACGGCTCGAGAGGGCGCCACTAAAGCATGTTCTGGATAGGCTGTATGGAGCGGGAAGCCAGGGCGGCTCGCAATGCATTTGCTGCGCGATTAAACACTAATTCGGCATGACACTTCGTTGGCCAGAAATGACAGCAAACACGAGGTAAAGATCAGTTCAGAACGGGAGCCACTTCGCGCTGCCATGCGGCCAAAGGGCCAAACCGCAAGCCAAAGCTGCTCGCCGAAGGCCTTCGGAACGCTCGGAACCGGTCGGATCCTCGACTGTAGCGCCGGCGCGTACCTCCGGGACCTTTCTACGCTCGCCGTTCGTTGGTGCCTGATCCCACTACACGTTTCTAGTATGCGCCGCCTTTTCCACCGCTTCGTGGTGGTATGTCGACGGGTAATTTCGTGTTTCCGTACCTTATAAACTGCATTTGTTTTGTTTTTTCTTATCTAAAATACTGAACAAAAACTACTTTTATAAATAATTGAAACGGCTCTCGTCACTTATATTTTGTATTTTGACTAAAAAGCTTTTAGCGGCCACGACCACTAGAGAGGCCAGGACTTAAAACGTCACGATGTCGTCACACATTTCGCTCTTTCGGCACCGCGGGTCGCCCCTGTAGGTGGAGGAGGTTTTAGCCTCGTTCCGTTAAAATATATCGCACTGATATTTAATTACTTTCTCCGTGCCCAATGGCTTGCCCGAACACCAAGAGACGTGGAAACCGAAAAAAAAGGTAGACGCTTAAATATGATTGCAGGACCCCTTTAAAAAACTGATCTCACTCGTCATCGCATCGAATTTAAGGACAACGCCGGGCTTCAAGATTCAATAATTACTCTCTCCCAGCGGCGTCCACTTTCCATTTTCCCAGGGGGGGGGGGGGGGGGGGGGGAGGAGGGGCAGGCTGAAAAGTTCTCCGGGGGGGAAGGGGGGATGCTTTTTTTCGCAATTTTTTTTCACAGCGGCAATTATCAGTAGTTTATTTTAGGGGGTACATTTTCCAGCGTGTGTATATCACCATATGTTCGGCGCTGTGTGCGTTATTTTGTTTACATGCCACTACTAGAAGCTCGTTACATGGCACGTAAATAGCGTTTCGGTAACGATCATGGCCTGGGGGGTGGGGCCTCTGCGCCCCCTTCCCGGATGTCATTGAGGGGGGGGGGGGCACGAGCCCCTGCGTTTATCAGAGTTTATTTTTATCAGATTCCCATATTTTTTTTAAAATTCGGAGTATATTTCAATGCTTTCTTATAATTGAAAAAATTAAAAAAAAACAAAATGAAGTCTGGGAACCAGCACCAATTGTTCTATAGGACAATGGGTCATGGTACCTTAGAGAACAAACCCGTTTTTTGACTAGCTTTACACATTTCAGAGGAAGCTTATATGGCATCTCCTCAGGGCCAGTGATCATATAAAGTTTATTTGTAAAACATCGCCTTTTTTTCTTTTTTTTTTGTTATTGAAACGAATCGACGGAAAATGTACAGCAAAGTTTATTTTTTTATTTTTTTCGGGTTTATTCGTAAACACTGAACCCATACGAAAGACCGCGAGGCAAGTAAATTCTAAAGGAAAGAAAGACGGAGGTTTGTTGACTCTTATGTTTAATTCCCGATTGACCTCGCAACTTTTAGCGACAGATCGTCGATACTTCTTAGAGCAATTTATGCATAATATAGCCATACAAAATATAAAAGAATGTTTAGTATTTACAGGTAAAAATTTTGTGAACATTCCCAAACATGCCATTACAGCCCCAATCTTTCTTTTTTTTTCTGAGTAGATATTTTGGAGTACGTCAGATTCAAATTGATGCCACATACAGCCCGTGACATTGTCTTGCAAACAAAGTATAATTCATATATTGAGAAATAAACTATGAAAAATTATGAGTTTTCAAATATCGTACAAGCTCAGCACGCTGTGAATAAAAACAGATCTCTATATACTTTATTTTATTGCTTCACATTCATTTCATGTATTCCTTTGAACACGTGAGGAGGAAATGTTGTTTCAAGTGCCAAGCTTCTAAAAGGGTAGAGCCAAGCCCGGATAACAGTTTGTTTGATCACCCGCATCCGATCCACATTCACGAACTCTTTTATCCGCACCCGAACCGCATTCACAATGATCTTACATTATTGCATCCACGTCCGATCCGCATCAGCATACATTGTACCCGCATCCGAACCGCAAAATTCGGAACCTCGTCCGACACCCAAACCGCGCACTCATGTTCGTCAATAATTCAAGCATGGCTAAAAAAAACCTTCAGCCTTTCCACTCTCGTGAAGAAGGAAGACCAGCGGAGCTGTACTCGACACACTGTGTGCTTCTTCGTCGACGTCTGTTTTTCGCGCTGTTTCCTACGATGAATTCCCACCAAAGCGCCCAACTATCCATTCTTCTATTATAGCTGGAAAGGTTGGCGCCACCTACGAGCGACGGCGGATACCATACTGGTTGTGTGCTTGCCGCCGTCGCCTATAGATGGCGGTAGCTGCCCAGGTAGGTTTGTGTCGACATGCCGGATACGATCCTGGGGAAGAAGAGCGTCAGGGCCGTTCGCTAATTTTTGCACAACGAACTCTTCGAGTCAAGGCTGGTTTGCACACTTGTGACTGGCGCCATTTAGACTTGGAACACTGGCATTTTCGTATATTTCCTGTTTATGTGGCGCATCATTCTTACTTCCTTGGCTTGAAAAGCTTTTGGCAATATCGTATCTTATAAACAAACTTACCTCAAAGATAATACGCACACTCGGCCGAAAACTTTGGCGGGACATGGGAGCGCCAGCAAAACTAAAGCACTCGATATAATGGATTTTTCAAGTACCGCCATGGACTGATCGTGTCGCGCGCGTTCCGATTGGCCACAGCCGACGCGCCGCCATTTCTGGCTTAGAAAACATTGTAGCAGACGACGCTCCGCTCTGGCTTAAGGCTGGCCTAGGGGTGCTCGGGCGGAGTGTCGTCGCCAAGGAAAATTCCGAGTTCAACAGAGCAACTATAAAGCGTTAAATGATATTTAGTACTTTACTAAAATAAAAATATGACTGCACTCTGGACTTCTAAAACTTTATAGTTACGCACCCTTGAATTGTTTAAGACATTCCGATCGACAGTGATTTCACTGCCTCACTTGGCGCGCTTTTGTGGCGCGCTTCCTCAGCCCGAAGTCGCGATCTCTGTGGTCGCGATGCCGAGCTGCTGCGCTATCGGGTGTACGACTCGCTCTGGACGTGGCAAGACACTGCTCTTGATTTCCACCGGGACAAGGAAGAAAAGACGACGGAAGGAATGGCTCCACAAGATAAGCAGGGTTGGATTTGCGCCGACGCCCAATTCGAGGCTTTGCGAAGTGAGTATGATTACAGTTGAATGCGGGTTCACTTGACGTTGCAGTGTTGAGTGAGATCGGCACCGCGTACTACGATGAAAAGTGGCAGCCTCCTAAACATAACATTAATCCACCAAGTTGTAATCACAATCTTAATGCTCTGAATTTAAGGAAACTGCCAAATTAAAAGGCGTGGTAGCCACGCTCAAAATGCTTCCTGGGGTGTCGGGACTGACAGGCCCGTGAGGTTTGTCGTAATTATTCACCTTATCACCAAAACATGCTCTACAAGCCACCGAATGTGTTTGTTTCAATAATGCTAACATTAAAACTGCCACATTTGCTTATATTCAAATATTAAAAAAAACCTCCCTCCTTAATCAATGATTTATGAGTGAAATGCGGACACATAAAATTGCATCCACTGAAAATTATATTTCACAACTGTGTGATAACTGTTTCCAATGTGTGCAATATTCACAAACAAAAAGTCGTGTATATCAGCATGCAATGGGACTGCTAATATTTTTTAACGTTGTCATGTCCTGTTCGTTTCTTTTTCAATTCTCTATATATTGTAGGCCCCGTGGCTATACTTAGCCTCGAGGGGCCTACAAGGGCCCCCGAGGCTAAATATATATTAATTTTTGCTTACGCTCTTGCTTTGTGCCAATGATTGTCTTTATAGGACCACTTCACGAGGAAAAAGTTCGAGCAGCACAGAGCCGACGGCTTGAAAAAACTTAAACCGAATGCTTCTCCATCGCTGTTTGGTCACCGGCCCATGAAGCCTAGCAGCAAGCCACGAACTCAGAGGCTGGGCAAGTGTTCCACTTTTACATTATTACTTATGTGCTTATGTTTCATAAAATTATTATTTACTGAGTCTTGCACTCTACTGAACACCAAGTCCTACAGTCTGGACGGCATTGATTGGTGGACGAGTGTGCTAGTACACCGCAGTTCAGCGCATGTGCAGTGAAACTTCGTGCTGCCCCCAGGGACTACTCACTGGTGGAATCCTCATTCCTGCCCAGTCCGATTTGGATGAGCATTCTACATGAGTATGATCATGTATCATTACTGCCTGATCCACGTTAAAGACTCCGGCCTTGCAGCCGTACTGCACCGACTAAATTTCTTATCTACAGTGTGGACCACCGTCGTTGTAAAAGTGTAGACCTACCCAACGGACTCAACGCGCAACGCCTACTTTACTTCTGTCATACAGTGCCCAGCCATTCTACAGCTGATTCCTCCCCTCCGGTGATAAACGTGAACCCTCAGGCCAGCACCGAGGAGCCCAGCCAGATGTTTGGAAATCTCGATGGTGAGCATACTCCTTTTCTAGAGATGCGAACCAGTAATGAAGGACCTTGGTTAGACGTCTGTCATAGACATTATTTTTCTGAACTTCTATGTACCTGCTGATCACCACTTGTACAGGACAATGAGTTTCATCTGTCACAATACTTTTACAGTACAAAGCAGAAGGGGAAAAATTGGAACAAGCATTGCAATATGTCCCCATATGGCAGAGTGTCTCTCAACTCTGTGCCCTCTTCTGCTTAAGCACTGCGGCATGTCCACAACGATGTTGCCTGTGTACATATAGCACAGCGTATGTGCACAAGTCTTTTGAAAAAGAAACCTTTCAACTAAACAAAGAGGCAAGACATGCCTTATGCCATGTGTTACTTGGCTATTTTACAGCAAATTGTACTATGTTTAAAACACTAACGAAATGTAAGATAGGACATATCGTACGCCTTGTCCTGTCCACCCCTTCTTTCATCTTGTATGTGTTTTGGGTTGAGTACAATATGATAAGCAATAAACAACTAGCCGGGTTCCTTTTATCGTCCTCTCTGCTTACAATACACGAACTCAACTCTCCTACGTCACGCCGCGGTGGTGACGCGCCGGACGCACTTCCGGTCTGGGGCGGTGGGCAGAAGTCGCCGTGTCAGACATGCATTCCCGTGTTCCTTTGGAAAAAACGAGACAAAAAACCTGCCTTCTTTACAATATGCTGCGACGGTGGCTGTACCAATAGAGTCTGGAAAGGTTTGAAGATCAGTTTTCATGTGTTTTTGCCCCCTCCGTTCGTCCGAGAACGTGAATAGTAGCCGTGAAAAGGGCAAACCAGACGCTGTCGAACTACGATTGCGTGTGCGGGCAACACTTTGTGGTCGCCAGATGTATTTTATTTGTTCCAACATAACCGAGAGAAAATCGCCAAGTTGTCCGAACCACCCACGGGTTCAGTGCGTCTTCAAATTCACGCGGCCGTCTGATCGTTCGACCTTTCGTCTGCTCTTTCAAACATCTGCTTTTTGTCGTCTGCTCGTTCAAACAAAAGCGGCACGTAGACCGAACTTTGACCCGGTGATTGCAATAAGTAATTGCAGGCCTCAAAAGACTTAAGTAGGCTCGGTGTAAACAGTACATACAAGATGTTGATCATTGGTGCCGGTGGCCATCACCGACTTGCTACGCTTGGTCTGTTCCCGCTTCCGATTTTCAGTATCGACGTCGATCATCGCCGCTACCTTCTACACTTTTGCAACACGAGCGACGTCGCTACCGAAAATAGCTAGAAGAATCTCATCATGGTTTTGGTGTCCATTCTGCGGCGTTCATGGGAATCAATCGCCGCACGTCAAATTATTTGCGCGATGTTTAGCGGCGTAACGAACCTTGATAATTTCGCTTAGGCGATTAAAGTGGTAAGACATTGCGATGAGGACGTAGAATCGACAATTCCAACGCGAAAAAAGTATGCAGACTCACACAGACGCCGACAACGTGACATTCGAGTGGTTTGTTGGCGCTGGACGGCGGTGCTTCTTGCCCGTACCCCATTACGCATGCGTTCGAACTGTCGTCTGCTCTTTCAAAATTGGCTGCTTTTTGTCGTCAGCTCGTTCAAACGACAGCGGCCCGTAAACCAAACGTTGACCCGGTAATTGCGATAAGAACTAAGTGCAGGCCTCAAAACACTTTTGCAGGTTGGTTGGGGTAAGTAAACTAAGTGTAAACAGATGCAAGAAGATGTTGATCATTATTGTTACCAAAGGCCATCACCGACTAGGACTAGTAATGCCCGATTCTACTTGCGGTTTTCAGTATCGACGTCCACCATCTCAGCTACGGTCCACGCTTTTACAGTCCAATCAACGTCGCGTCTGAAAACAGCGAGCAGAATCTCATCGTGGGAGTCAGGCTTTAGCGCCTATTTTGAGGCGTCCACGTGAAATGAATCGCAGCACGTCACATTATTCATGCAAAGTTTGGCCTCGTTAGTTTTGCTGAAGCCGTTCAAGTAGTCAGACATTGTTAGGAGAACGTAGAATCAACAATTCCAACGTGAAAAGGAGCACGGGGGCTCCCACCGACGCCGACAACAACGCAATTCAATGGTTTGTTTATGGGCGACGGCGGGCTTCTTGCCCATCATCCACCGCGCATACGCGGCGCCGGTGGCGTCCGCTAGAGGTTTGTTTGAAAACATGAGTTGGTGTATAGCTTACAATATGCCTCTGCGTCAAGGATGTGGTTTTCCTGCTGATGTTTGACAAATCAACACAATATAAATCCAGTGACTTTCAATTGCTTACACAGATTCTTGGCAACTCACTCTTGGGGAAGATTCAATGACCAACAAAGTGGTTGCTACAATTTCTGTTAACCATAAACATCCCATCCGGGTATGCAACAGCCGTCGACATTAAGAACCCAAAATATCTGAAGAATAATTTCACTGACTGCCATTAAACCGTCACTGTTTCGCACTCATAATTAGACGGACAAGAAGGTTGTGTAAAGCGATTTAAAGTACAGCCAAGATATTTATTGCAGCACAGTACTCCCCATAGCTACACAAAATTCTGGCACAAACAATATTGTCAGAAAGCAATGGACAAAATAAAACAATTCAGCCAAAATAAATCAAAAAGCATCAGACTTCGAGGATGCAAGACATACGCAAAGAATACCTTCTGCAAAAGCCTTTGGAGAGGCAGCTCGTCTTAATTGAGGCGCTGTGTGCAATAGTGGTAAAAGTGCAAATTCAGAGCTCGCCAAAAAGTTCCTCCATAATTTTATCTGTGCATGTCAAGGTCAGTTTAGCGTTTAAACTTCGAGTAAATAAGTGTACAGCGTTCCCGACTATCAAAAGTAGAGTGTCACATGCATAAGTATAATATCTGGGACTGTTAATATCATGAATAGTACAAGTGTTCTTGTACCACTATTGCACGTAGCCCCTCAATTGTAGGCTTGCACGATTAGCGGTTTATTGGGATAGTGCTGCGTCATTCATAGCCTTCGCAAGCCACAATGTTCCGGCTTTCTTTGCAGTAAAGCAACGTTGCATCGTTCGATTTGAACCACTATTTGCGCAGACCTCCTTCGGCTTGTGTAAGCACTCAAATACATGAACCTAAAAACATTTTTTGCATGAAGTCAACTTGTGAAATTGCATATAGGTACATCTTCTGCACGCACTCGCATTATCTGTACAACACATTCAAGCTAAATGACTGAAATATGATGTTGGCAAATGTGCATACAGCGTACCATTTGTTTAAGATCTTTGCTTTAACAAACTTGCCACTGTAGACGTCAGCACGTGCAGCATGTGTAACTACACCGCGCAGTGTGCGCTTTGGTGCTTGGCACCTACTCTGTTTCCCCTCATGTTGTACTGCAGCAAAGGCTAGAAGTGCAAGCTCAAGAGCCAACAACTGCTCTTGCTGTGCTAGAGCTTGTGCTGCAAAGATGCGCCCTAAAGCAAACAGCTCGTGCTTCTAGCCTTTCCTGCGGAACATCACAACGGTGAAACGGAGCGGACAGAGATGACAAAAATCAGCACATTCACACTTTAGGCCCACGCTCTCAATAAAAAGGAACATGCTAAAGAGCTCAAATCTAAAAACATGTCTGTCGTGTAAGGTACATCACCATATTAGGCACAGGAGAAATTCAGCCCTCAGCATTAGGTCCTCATTTCGAACCCTTTGGTGTAAGACAAGGTCCCCTTTCGCCCGAAAGGGTGAAAGGGCACCTTGTCTTACACCGTATATGTTGGGAGATCATCATCATCACCTCCGCCGCCGGGTGACCCTGGACTTTGCCCACTGCTTCCGAGCGAGGACCCTCTCTACCAGATCGCGACCAGACAGGGCACGACTCACACCTGTATTGCTATGCTAGAATAAACATACGCGGTTGAACCAATCTTGTCTTAACCACGGCAGTATCCTTCTGCACAATAAGGTCTGACCATGGCAACAAAAAGCTGGCTGAATGGACGCATTAAGCAGTTCAGCGTCTGAAGCCTGCAATTGATGATGTCATTTCTCCATCTGTCGTCTGCTAAGAGCAAAGTGGCGCTTTCAGCAGTCGACACCTAGGCTGGAAGCAGTTGCCTCGGCTGCCGGTGTCTAGTTTGTCTTCCCTTGATACAGTAGCCTAGCTCCGACAAGGCTGGGCACAAGCTCAAGCCTGATATTAGACACCTCCTAAGCAAAGCGACGAGTGTCCGTTTGTTGCGCGGTCTGTTCTGGAGCCAGGGATGCGCCACGAACCATGATCGCCGCGTCGACTAAGCTAGGTGAGCTGGTGACTTTAGCATACGGCGCCCAGGTTAGTGGAGCCAGCTCTTGCCGGTTTAAAGCACTAGCTTTTTGTGCATATTCATTTAATCAATGCTTCTTTAGCAAATGGACGTCTAAAGCAGCACACGGCGACATTGTGAGATCAGGTGCATGCTCACGTTTCTTAGCAATGCGTTTCTATAAGAAAGAGAACAAAAAGAGCTCGAAGTAAGGACCTAGTGTAGATGGCTGGATTTCTCCAGTGCCCAATATTTTGATGCACCTTGCACGAAAATCCAAATTTTTTTTTTTTTTGACGCTCTGATGACTAGTTTTTTTTTTTTTACTTCTAAGCCCAAAATATAAATTTGCCAACCATTTAGTTTTTTTAGAGTGGCATGGATGCAGTTGAATGTACCAAGTGTCTTGTAATTAAATTTTACAAAATGAATAATACCAAACTATTCTGCCTCCTTATTTTTTATAGGTGAGGCGACACCACTTGGTAGCCTGACACTACCACATTCAAGCACTGAGGCACTTGAAAGAGAAACCGCGGGCGAAGTGACAAAGGTGTCTGTTGCCCTCCAAACAAGCTTCTCGGGACCATGTGTCTTGCAGCCAGACTCAGCAAGAGCCATCATTGACAGCCTGGAGAGACAGCTGCAAAGTGCAAGGAAGAAAATGAGCGCTCTGGTGGCTGACAAGACAAGAGCCCAGGACATGCTGGACAAGATGCTCAACCCAGACCAGTATGTTGCCATGGAAAAAGGTACCTATAGACATTTCCATTTTTGTAGTTGCCTCAACGGCGGACAGAGGGCGCTGACGCACTCGGCGCCGTTAAGTTGCTTCAATTTGGTCTGTTTCGGTTTGAACGTGCACGCGGTTATGTTGCTGTTTTACGTGGTTTTTGCTTAATTTGGTAGTACAATTATTTTCCTTGTAGCACACAGCCAATGAAACAGTGACATCCAGCCACTTTGAGGACTACAAGACGTTTTTGAGCCTAAATAGCGGCCTTTTTACCGAACTGCTTTGATGTAGCTGATTATGGTCGGTTATGTTCGGATACTGAAAATTCCGCATTATGGCTTCCTGAGATCTACAGTATAATAGTTTTAGCTGTCTCTACTACATTTCCACTTCTCCCTTTAAAAAAAGATAATTGGTATGATGTAAGCAGGAAACCTAAGCAGTGGCCAGCATAATCACAAACAGATTGGCTTCTGTCATGATCCAGAAATAGACCAACATATCCTCAACAAGCTTGACGAGATAAGCCCCCTTTTGTCAAAAGTAATATTTGCTAGGAAACTGGAGTGACCTTCCTCAGGATCACGGAGCTTGCACGCTGAACAAACCTTTTTCAGGTACGCATTCCGGTGTTTACATCTTTTTCAACAACAGTGACCTCGAAAATTGGGGTTTATAAAAAAATTAGTTAAAAATGACAAAAAAAAATTAATTCAAAACAGTATATAAAAAATGTAAAAGTGGGCCTTTTTAAGATAATTCATCATGGCAGCCATGGCAGCTGTGTCCCGGAATGATGCTAGATTTGTATTGCATTTTAGGAACCATGCGTGGAAGGAGCTGGTCAGACGAAACCATCCAGAAGGCCCTGAAAGTGCGACTCGCTTCTGGCACACGTGGCTACGACGTCGTCAAAGAGCTGTTCACCCCTCTAACAAGTGAGCGCACCCTTCAGCGACGCCTTATAGACAAAGTTCCTCCCAGGCAGACTCCATGAAGTCCTTCAACCCCTTGCACTAAAAGTCGAGTCCATGACGGAGGTAGAACGGATGCATGCCTGATGATTGACTAAATGAGCATAACTCCTGGACTGGATTACGACAACTCTACCAAGCGTATAATTGGAAGTCCAACAATACAACCTGCATCTCCCGCCTCAAAAAAATCTCCACTTGCAACGCATGCCCTTGTTATCATGTTGGGAGGCATATCGTCACGGTGGAAGCAAACCGTCGCATACCAGTTCACGGGTGCTTCGTGCAACGCAAAAGAGGTGAAGGATGTCTGTTTTGACATAATCAAAGAAGCAGAGAATATTGGCATCAAGGTGGATGTAATGATCTCTGACATGGGAGGAAACAACCAAGCGCCCTGGAAAGTATGTGACATCGTGTGCGGCAAACACACTCGCCTACGCAACAGTTGCAAACCTCCTTGTGGTGGAGGACGACAGCTTTTCTTCATGGCTGACACTCCACACATCCTGATGTATTTACGAAACCACTTCACGAAAGGGCACACCATCCTCATACCGGATGAGTACGTACAGAAGTACAACCTTCCGACACGTGACGTTTCCATTTCGGCAATCAAGGAGCTCCACGAGATCGACACCGCGAACAAGCTCAAGCTGGCCCAGCGGTCCAACGAGAGGTTCCTGGATCCCTCTCATTATGACAAGACGAAGCTTGGCCTTGCCTGCGCGCTACTTGACCACAGTGTGGCTGCAGCCATCAAGTACCTGGGCCCGTTTGCTCGAAGCACTAACCGCGGCTAAAGTTAGCCGCAGTACCTAGGAGAGGGATTTTGAGATCACGTGACTGGCTCGGTAGGGGTGCGGGGAAACATGGCGGTGCCCGGGTGAGTGAGCGCCGCTCGCTTTGGAACTAATATGACGTTGTGGTTGCAATATCGGGCGTGTTGTCAGCAACGAATGGTGCAGGAGGCTTTCGCTTTGCTTTACCTCACTTAAACCGCAAAGCATGGGTAATGACATTGCCGCATTTTTTAGATAGTGTTTCGATTCTGGGCCCTCGTAAGCCTAAATGACCGCGATAATTGTCGGCATAGCAACGTCTTTGGAAAGCGGATTGTTGATAGCACACAAAAGCAGACGGCGTCCGAACAGACCTTTTTTCTAAAGTATCCAAGCACCGAGGTGCTTGCTACGACTGTAGATGCACGCGTCGCACGTGCTGGCGTCTGCAGTAGTAACCGTTCTGAAGCAAAAAGTATAAAACAAATTTTGCCTTGCACGCGCGTTCGTTAAAGCCTTATTATGATTTTTTACTTCAAATATTTTATAAGAGGAAGGCCAGCGCGCGTGAGCCGTAGAATTACATTTCCAGCGTTCTCCTCGCGATGCTTGGATAATTAAGAAAAAAAATCTGTCGGGACGCCGTCTGCTTTTGTGTGCTATCAACAATCCGCTTTCCAAAGACGTTGCCATGCCGTCAATTATCGCGTTCATTTAGGCTTAGGAATGCCCAGAATCGAAACACTATCTCAAAAATGCGGCGATGTCATTGCCCATGCTTTGCGGTTTGAGTGAAGTAAGGCAAAGCGAAAGCCTCCTGCATTATTCGTTGCTGACTAACGCGCCCGATATCGCAGCTACAACGACATATTATTTCCAAAGCGAGCGGCGCTCACTGATTGGGGCACCGCCCCATGTTTCCCCGCATCCCTACCGAGCCAGTCACGTGATCTCAAATTCCCTTTCCTAGGTACTACGGCTAACTTTAGCCGCGGTTAGCGCTTCGAGCAAACGGGCCCTGGTGTAGCAGGGAGACATGGAAAAGGAAACGCTGACCACTGCATGGTTCATTGAAAAGGTAAGTACTGCATTTGACGGCCAAGTCCATGGATTCTCAACAAATAATTCCGTCTCGGTAACTATGGCAAATTAATGAGCACAGCAAATGTAGGAGAAAAAAACTTGTTGGAACAGTTCTAAGAAACAACCTGGCTCCCACTCATTTGGCACTCCAGATTTCTTATGTGCAATGTGGTTAAATGCACACTTATCGGTCGAACTCTGTAACAAGTATTTGTCTAAAACCGTTGAACAACTGGAACGAGCAAGTGCGTCTGAAATCTCATTTTAGGCAGGGATCTTCACTTCAACATTGAGATACTGTACACTTAATTTTCGCGAGAACCAAATTTTTGCGAATTTTGTGATTTGAAAACAATTGCGAAAAATTGGTCCTGCGAATAATTCACTGCATGGTAATGAATACATAGCATCTAAATTGCAAAAATTCGTGCCCCCGAAAATTCTTTAAAACCGGCACTCCGAGAGTTTTGCGAAATATTGAGCTCGCAAAAATAAAGTCGTTCACAGTATTTAATACAACCATCCCTATTAAATGGTAAAAGAAATTTCGGGGGTTCACACGCCGAACCAACGAGGACATGTGGCACATTCCGGCAGTGGACTGAGGATTAAGTGCGACAACCGGGGAATCTTGTGACATCCAACCGAAATCTTGATTACATGATTAAACACTATGCGTTCTTATTTCAGAACTATTTGTTTCTCGATTTCAGGTCCTCAGATGGTTTAAACTGATGACTTCAAAGACGACGCAGTTTGCAATGAATTGTCAGGGAGAAGAAGTACACGACGATGACATTGAGTTCCTGCAAGAAATGATCTCCCTTTTCCAGCACCTTGCAATCAACAGCACTTGCAAGACATGGAAGCCTGTGCAGTCTGGTCTTGTCCTAACAACGACAACGGCACTGAAAATGCAAGACTTGTTTCTGCAAGACAAGCCCTTCAAGTATTTGTTTCTGAGCTGTTTCACGCACGATGCTCTGGAGAATCTCTTCTCGACCATCAGAGCTAAGAACTCTGTGCCACGAGCGAGAGACTTCAAGATGGCCCTTCGCCTCATCGCCATGTCACAGTTCTTCAGGCCAAGTCGTTGATGATTCGGCGTACCTGGCACAGTTTGTGGCCTCACAGCCCGCAGAAGCACCTTCTGAGGAGGAAGATGAGATGCCCAACTGGGACCAGTACAAGACCATCAGTGACGACGAGCAGCAGTCGCTCTTTTACCTGGCTGGGTACACCGTTCGTGCAGTTAAGAAAAAGCACAAGCTATGCGAGCAGTGTTTAGCCGCAGTGACGGGTTCTGCTGCCTCTCAAAATGCCAGGCTGTGCCAGTTGAAGTGCTACGTAAGAGACGGCAGCAATCAAGAATTGGTAATGCCATCCCCCGACGTCTTCGTGCTACTGCTTGTTGCAGAAGGAGAGTTCCGCAAGCACGAAGATCTCATCATTACATCGAAAAAGACCCTCGACGATGTACATCAGAGCACTGCAGCACTCACGAAGCAGCTCCCGCTGCCAAAATGCCACAACCTTGCACAGAAGCTAGTCGAAGCATTCGTGCTCCTCCGTCTTCGGTTCACATTGAAGCAAAATAATGAAGAGTGGAAAAAAGAGGCTCTAAGGCAGACGAAATGCGGCAGCAGAAGCGTGGCCATGAGGGCTGCCGTAGCGAGAGTTTAATCTTTTACGGCTTCGGTGTGCCCACTAACTAAAACTCTCCGGTTTTTTTTTTTTTTTTTTTTTTTTTTTTTTACAGAAAAGCTGTTGTAGCCAACGCTTATGCCTAGACTCGAGCCATTCACCAGCATCTTTTTTTACATCTATGGCGGTTAAAGTTGGAATCTACAACACTCTGTTGCGTGCGATGTGCCCAGTGATATTACTAGTCGGAAAGGTTCCTGTTTTACATGAAGAGGATCGGTGTTGTTTCGTTACCAATATACAAAATTTCTGTGATACTCTCCTAGTCAGCAAGCCTGCTGTTATTGCCCAGACTATGTATGTTACTGTTGAAATTTTCTAGCATGAATGTGCCGCTTACAGAGAACTGCTATCTGGACCAAACACCTTGAGTCAGAGTATGAGTGAAGTTAGATACTGGAATTTTTGTACTTTCATGGTTTTTATGTGTTTCTGCTTGCTTTCATGGTTTTTATATGTTTCTGCTTGCAAGTATTATATATTGCCACACTAGCTCTGAAGCTGCATCAGTGCTTTATACTTTGATATTTTTTTTTAATGTTTAAATGTACTTGGGACGTTTTGCAACCTCTATGTATAAAATAGTTTATAATGCTAGACTATTGACTATGTTGAAAAAGTGTTGAATAATTGAAAACCATGGGGACGCTACTTGCTGACTATGTCAGCAAGTAGCGTCCCCATGGTTTAGCACTGCTGATCTTAATTGAATAATGCATTGTGCTATGATTTTACAGCTGGCAGCGTATGTTGTTCCGAGCACCTGGTTTGTATGTATATGCTTGGCCAAATTACAATGAGAGTGTCCTAGTACCCGTGAAGCTAGAGCGGCGTTCCTTTCATACTTCCAAAAGTCCTTAGCTTGAAGTTCACTCACGAATATCTTTCTAGAGC
The DNA here is from genome assembly GCF_016920785.2 of Ixodes scapularis. Classification (NCBI taxonomy): domain Eukaryota; kingdom Metazoa; phylum Arthropoda; class Arachnida; order Ixodida; family Ixodidae; genus Ixodes; species Ixodes scapularis. The sequence goes on from NW_024609839.1 coordinate 19,541,403, forward strand.
TGCTGAAGTGGTCCTGCAATATGTTTGCTAGCTCGAAGCAGTGTTTAGACATACAATGGTAGTACTCGGTTATTTATAATTACGAGGGCAAGCTGTCCGACTCGCATGTTACCTGTCAAGATGCTGTCCAACTGTTTAAAAGTAGGCAGTGTATATTCTGTTGGAAGCCGGCAGAATAATTTTTCTGCAAATCTACCAGCAGTCGCCTCCCATTGGCTTCCTGAAACTTGGCGCATGCAACAACTCCGGGTGTCCACACTGCCCTCAATCATAGTGGCCACTGTAATGTTCGCAATGTTTGCGCCTCGGTTGTTTTCTGCGTGGCATATTTGTGGTTTCAGCAGGTGCATGCTCTACGGCTTTTTTAGAGTGCGTGTTGTTTTGTTCATTTGAGAACTTTGAAGTTGACCAGCCGCAGTTTCAAGGACAATGGTGTGGTGGTTGCCATTGGCGACGCAAAATTCGCACCCCTACAGATTACAAGCCTGCATTCAAACCACCCGATCCAAATGCCTATCAATCATTTTTTGTGCGTGAGTACAATTGCAGCCGTCCTGAGGAGAAATATATATTCCTTAAATTCCGTTGAATTTTTTTTATTGGTGTCAGGAGAAGAGAGACTAATTTCTAGTTCCCACTTAATTTAGGATTACTTAACGATTCTACCAGCAGCTGCCATTAGAACTTGAGGGAAATCATTCTGCCGAGAGAGTAACAAAACGAATACATCACCCGAATTCGTCACATGGCATCAGCAGCCAATGGGAAGCGACTGCCGGTAGTATTGTGGAAACATTATTCTGCCGGCAGAATCGACACTGCCTCAAAAGTATGCCAGAAAAACTTTGCAGCTTCACCTGAAAACCCAACTAAAAAAGTCAGGGCTTCGTTGCTTCCGCGATGCGCCGAACACGCACGCACGATCGGCGCTTAGGTTTTGTTCAACGAGCTACCAGCCCTCACAACTGCGTTATATATTTATTCCTCACCGTGTCTTGGGAATGTGTCTCGAAGGCGCCTAGTTAGCGACGAACGCACGATCCAGCTACCTGCAAGCGAACACCAAGTACGGCCCCGGTCAGATAAACGGCGCGAACGCTTTAAAACTGGTAGATTGTCACGTTTTATTACTCTGAAGGGTTACATTAATATCCCGTCTTCGTACCTAACGTGTTGTGGGGCGCCGAAACGACCAGGAAACTGCTTGTGCATACGATGGGAGGCAGATCAGCTGCTCTGCCTCCCCTCGTATGAGCAAGCCGTTTTCTTACTTTTCTTCATAAATAGATCGTGTCCTGCATGTTCCTATGTCAAGCGCGAACTAAACCTTGGCGATGTTTATCTAGGGAATACCTCACGCTTGACCGCTGACCGTTCATGTGTTCACGCAGAGGTGGTGAGGCTCCGACGAAGCGGTTCGATAGCGAGGTCGTCTGACGAAGCACTGGATATTGCCACGGCCGCCGTATTTTCAGAGCATTCAGATCACCGAGAAACGTTCGAGTCCCGTTTAGGTAGTAAACTGTCCTTGCAAATACGCTGGCTGTCGGCGTTTTTTATTCGTCACACAAGACCAGACCGCGATCAGCAAGCGCCCGCGGTACGCTACTATCTCACAGGCTAGGCAATGCTTCTATTTTATAACACTTGGCAAAGCATAGCTCCGCGGGCACATAACAAGTGTAATCACAGGTACTCACCTTAACATACCGTGAATATCCAGTGCTTACTGTCTTTAGAACGACTTGCAGCTGTAGGCCCACCGCTTACGGCCCTACCCTTCTGAGCCAAAAATGGACGGGCATCCCATCATGTAGCACATTGGCGGCACTTGTAAAAATATAAAATTTATCCAGTGCTCTAAGCCAAACTAGGTCACTGTAGCCAAACTGCATTGCCGTCTCGTGGCCCGCTGCCTGGTCGCGAGACCCGCGGCCTTTCAGACTAGGAGGCTCGTCCTGTTCCCTGGCTTCCGTCCGACGCGCTTCCTATTGCTGCGACCGGCACAAGGCGCTGCTTTGCAACCGCTATGCAGCGAGTCTGTTTTAGCCGGCGCGACGGGCAGCCGAGCTCGCTTTAACCCACTTCGCGGCGCGGTACACTATCCAGATAACATTTCTCTGGAATTTCGGCTACAGGTTGAGTAACGATTTATTTTTATTTTGGCCTTATCCATATTTTTTCAGGTTGTGCCCTCAAATTGATAATGACGCACTTTCTTCAATGTTTGACAACGACTGCGATTATATTTATTTTTTCGTAAACCCGGGCCGTTTTCTTGGATACCAACATGCGATAAAACGTATATAAAGCAACTCGTCTTGCTAAGGCTTTCTGTTTTGAGAAAATGCCACCCAGAGTTCCAATCAAGGAAAGAAGGTTGATTGCAAGACTTTACACCGAAGGAGTTTCACAGCGGGAGACCTGCCGCCGTACGCGACGGTCGAAAACAACGGTAACTAGAATTATTAAAGCTTTCCGCAATAATGATGGAACACTCTCAGACGCAGAGAATTCTGAGTACCCCTACAAAACCCTTTGTATCCACCTCCTACTGTGGCACATCCTCTCTTGTTTACCCTCCTCTCTTCCTCCTCTTCTCTGGCTCCTCGAGCGCAGTTCAATGGCCAAAGCTATGAAAGCCTGACTCAGCCGCAAGTCCGGTAGAGGACGGACGTCCACCGCCGACGGCATGCAGTTCGTTCTCAACGAGGGAAGGTGGGCCGGACTCGTACGATTGCACCAAAAGCTCGCCGTTGTGGTTGTGCCCCTCAGGTGGGGCAGCCACCTGGTGAGGGACTCCAGGAGGCGGTCGTCGACCTGCAGCACGTCCGGGAGCGAACGTCAAGAAGGCGCACGAACCGTCCGCACAGGTTGCCCTCTCACTCGTCGCGGGTCCATTGTTCGTTTACCGGTACCGCCAACCACGTAGGCATCTTCTTGAAGCGCCGTTCACACATTTGCAACCGAGTAGGACGGAGAGAGACAACACCGGTTTTTAAGCCTCTTGCGACGTTGCAGGACCAAATGTGCTGTTGCGGGGCAGGTCCTCCGCCGCATCAAGAGGCTTAAAAACCGCTCATGCCTCTCTCCGTCCTACTTGGTTGCAAGTCTGTAAAAGGCGCTTTATTGAGCGGTCGAAATACGCAAAGTTACTACGGTGTGGACGCACGGGCAGCATCCGATATTTCGCCGAAGAAAGCTACTGCGCATGTTCAAAATGCATTTCGCAACGCCGGTAGCGTATTTCCAAAACCTGGCCCTTCCAGATCTGCCGCGGAGCGCCGTGCTCTGATTGGCCAGATTACCGCCGTACAAAATTTTGACGGCGACACACATGCGGCGCCGGTCGCTTTGAGGGGCGTCTGCTACACTCCGGCCGATACTTTGGTGCCGTGGTGACTTAGTGGACGCGTTGTTGTGTAGAGTACCCATTTTTTCATCTGCCAGTGCATATCCAATAAGTTATTCCGCATATCACGCGCATAAAAGTCGGTAGCAGAAGTTTCGATCATGCCGATGTCCACAGTTGGACTGCTCCAACCTCGGCAGTTCTCTCTACCCAAGCTTGAATGAAGTAGGCCTCGCTGCTCTGTTCCGTAATTGAAACCGTGTACACGTGGAGTGCTTGCAGTGCTAATGCGCAGCAGTGCTTTTCAACCGTAATTCAAGAAGCGAGAACCATAGCCCTGCACAGCGTGTGTGGCTGGTGTCGACGTTTTCCGTGTGGCTCTTGTCAAAGTAAGCCTTGTCGCCTTCCTACGCGCCCGCGTAGCGCCCGCAATGCTGTCAATCGTACTGCTTAATTCGCTGTTTTTCTTGCTCTGAAACGCTATGCATATTTTATATCCACTTCAATGCTTCACAGCTGAATGAACGCTTGTTTGTCGCTGAAGAAGGTTGCTATGAACAGATTTACTTCCGCGGTTTTACGCCCCGCAAGTGTTTACTTTTTCTGCCGTATTTTCACGTTTTATTGCACAGACTGCTTTGATTTGTACCAGTTTGAAGCTATTTTGCGCATACCAAGTTTTGTGAAATTAAAAGGACGCGAATTGGTTTCAAGCTGTTTATTTCTTACGCCTATCATTATTTCACGTCATGTTACTTTGATCAGCGCTGGAGGTGAGCTAGGAGTGCCCTAATATGTCTTTTTAACCCCAAGGAGCAGAGAATGAAGTACGATATAAAAACCCATGCAGAACTTGGTTTCAAAATATAGGGACCTTGTCCTGGTGCCTTCTTGTTCACTGTTTCCTTCTCTGCACTTGATACATAGGTATGTGACCTGTTCAGTTACCTGAAATGTCATCTGCCCTTTCAGCCTGGGGAGGTCCATGGGATTTAGAACGGAAGCATTAAAGCCATCTTCAGAATTACTTGTGCATTAAATCCTGTTACCCACGGGACATTCTTGTGGGAATCTGAAGTCCATGCTATTGATAGCTTCTGCATGCTAGTGATAGACTCCAGCTACATTCTAGTTTTGTCATCTTTATTTCGGTCCCATCAACTTCCAGCTGCTGACGTCATCACTCTGTAATGCTGAAGTTTTAAACGTCCCATAAATTACAGGCAGATCCAGACTATCCAGGAAACTGAGTACAACGAATGCGATGCTGTTGGTTCTCACGACCAGCGACTTATACGCACACACCCCTAACATGCCCCTGGCCGAGTCCCTAATAACCGCGTACCACTTGAGCAACAGCGACAATGAGCGACATACGACACTGACAGACAGCCTGTTTGTCGGAGTCCGCCGTCCCAACTGGGCGAACACAACGCACAACACGGGGACAAGGAAACTTGTTTCCTAATGGGACTGGAGTTGTCAACAACACTTCAAAATACAGAGACAAACAGAGTATGACGACGCGGTTTTCTTGTTTTGCTCTTTGGGCATCAAACGCGCCGACAAACACGGTGAAAGTGGAGACAATTACTTTATTCGTTGTTTAAAGCTTCCGCTTGTCTTCATTTGCCGTTGGCGACTTTCCGAAAACAGTCGTGACAATCGACGCCCAACTTTTTCCGAACTCGAATTCCTGAATCGTTCCTTTTTTTGGGTCGTTCGATGCATTCCAGGTGAGTGCCACAGAATTTCACGTCGATTTGAGGACGTTTTTAACTTCATATCCGAATGATCGAGGGCAGGCAATTTATTGGGGACAATACGGGGGTACTTTTATGGGGTACAATCACTGAACGGATGACAAGTCTCTCGTTTTGCATGAATGGCTTGCCGTGGAACTGAAGAAACCTGTCCTACTTTGTGATGAGCAGTCTTACTTTGGTCTGTCTTCGCACATGGGTGAATCAATCCTGATGCAGGGGCGTAGACCTCATCATTCTGAAGCACCACCTCGTGCACCAAGTTTTTGCAAGCATACCAGCCACAGCAAATACCGTTTCGCAACACGACCACTAGCACGCAAGCCGCGCCCGCGACCACTACGAGCAATTCAGGAATCGAAACTGCGGGAGCGGGAACAACGGTGGCTGCCAAGGACTGAGTCACGGGAGGAATGGGAGGAAGGGTAGAAAAAGATTGGGGAAGGCAGCAACCGAAGGCACAAGCGGGTGAGAAAATTAAGTTTGTCTCCGAGAGATGTTCCTCAGTGGGGCTGCTTGCTGCGCTTCAAGTTCAACGACAGACAACAACTCGTCCGTCATCGATGGTTTGTCGGCGCTTGTAGCAGATGTTGGTTGCTGCAGTGGAACAGCATCAGCGACACAAAGCTTAGTGATGTTGCCGGACAAAAATCGGCGTTTGTCACTCCAGTGGGACGACGCTATAAGAATTTTCTATTCAAAGCACACAAATCTATGCTATACACCCCTTGCGAGGCCTTTCCCAGATTTAGCAACACCTTCCCAGATTGACAATCATGGATGAACCCCTGGTCTCAATCCTGGCAGTGTTGCAGCAGTAGAACGTGGGCATCGCAGATGCCTGTTCTGCTGCGACTCACTAGCATTTCAGTCGAGGGAGACTCAAAGAACTCCAAGTTGGGACGTTGCGACGAAAGCAACATTTCCCCCCCTCTGTTAGGTACCTTTGCTTGAACCTCTAGAACGAGCCACACCGGGATCGAGACAATCTGCAGAAGTACATGGTTTCTACTATGTCGCCTCTTGTAACGCCTTCATCTCAATAACCATTCTCCAGCAGTTCTTCTAGGCACAGTCTTCAGAAGGTAATCAAATGAGCATGCACAAGCTACGTCAGAGTTTCAGGTGCAGTTCGGGGTCTTGCATCCGAGAAATATTTCTCGACAGTCACCAGATATGTTGATGAACACCAGTGTTGCAGGCAATCATCTGCCAAGAAACCACACTTGATCATGCAGACGCTTGCTTCCCAGAGGTCGATATCATAGAACTCTATGGTGAAGCCCAATCCTGCCCATCAACCAGGCATTTGGCACGTTCCCTCTACTGTGTAGCATTGCAGATGCTTGAAGTAGACTGTAGACTGCCTGCCTGATAGGAAAAAAAAAAAGACCAAGCAGTCAATCCAAGCCACTCTTGAACCAATGTGCAGAAAAGGAAATTCAAACATGGAGATATAAAACATGCTGTATGCAAGCCAGATTGTAGGTCGCTATGCCTGTTCTGCGTGCGTCCCGATCAATCCATTGAGTGGGAGTGGGAGACTCGCCCTATTAAAGAACCCCTGAGAAGAACAAAAAAGTTTTTTTTAACAATCTAAATGAAACATACGTGTCAAAAAAAAAGATTACGTGAAAAAATATTTTTTAGAGCAATATTGACGGCACGAGACGCGGTTTAGTCGGCAGTCACGTCCCTTACCGCTTGTTTTCTTTCTTGGCATTTCAGGCGCGTGGAGCAGAGGTCCATCGCCTTCGCCTTCACGACCAAGATAGTCATCTTGGAATGACCGTGACGCCATGGACTTCGCGCAATATTTCAATTAAATCTCTCGCAATCAATATTGCTCTAAAAAAAGTTTTTTTAGCACAGGTGTCCCACCAGTCTGTTAAAAAAAATTTTTTTTTTCTTTTCAGAGGTCTTTTAAGTTAGCCACAAAGTTACTTCCCAATCAGCAAGTTATCCCTTGAAGTCCTGCTGCATGCTACCTTAGTAAGAAAGTTGAAGATGGGAAATTTGGATCGGAATGAGCTAGAATGCTTTCCAAGGCGAAAAGCATTGATGTGTATGCTCCTCCAAAGTGCTTACCCTGCTGCATTTCACCAAAATGTGATGAATTTATGCCTACATTGCACCATAAGGGAGTTTCCGTTTATAACTACCAAAACTAATAGTTCAGGCGTCACAGTACTGCCAGATTGTTCCTGCAACATTGTGTGAATCGTTCAGAACTTCCGGTTATTGCTTAGAATAATGTGCGATTTGATTTGATTTACACACCGAACATGACTCAGTACTCGGATGTTTCGTGATATCTCTCATTGTATGTGGTATGTTCGGGCAGTCTAATTATCTCCGTTGAGTGCGCTTCTCATACCTCACACTGGTGCACTGCCGAAAAGCTACACCCGTGGTGTAGGCATTGCAATTCTGCATATGTCGCTTTGCCGCAGCTCAGCCGTGTCTTAAAGGGGTACTAAAGTGCTTTTTGAGATCCTCGTTTTATTGTTATCACTCTATTTACAAGCACTAACCATCCTAAGAAAAGAAAAAAAAATTACATTCATCTGTGGTTGACTTCCATACCAAAAAAATTAATAAACTTTCTTGACACTTAGCGCTAGCGTCAGCGCAGAATGACAGATGGTGCTACCGAACCTTCGTAAATACGGTCAAACAACAGACGGTGCGTGTCTGCTACTCGCGAGCGATTGTGTCTACCGTGGACAAGCTGCCGACCAGTCGCATGCTGGTCGGCCAAGCTGCCGACCAGCAACATGGTTTTGTAGAAATCAAATATTGTTTGGAATTTTTGTGCGACGCTTGATGTCCCCAATATTTAGGTTCATCAAAATTGAGTGCTGAAAAAACATTGATTCAAGGCTTTTACAGTACCTGTTTCCTCATTCCATTTTATTGAATGGAAGTGACAGCACCATAGGAATTGAACAAAGAGTGAAATCTGCCACCGTGTTGACCAACCTACCTGGTGAAGGTGGCCAGAAGATTCCATTGTCTCCACTTGGTCATTTGAATACGCCCTTATCTATTGTATCTAGTTGTACTGTGGCAGCAATGTTGTAGCTGTGATGCTCGTCGGGCCAGGTCTCTTTCAGATTTGCCTATTCCCGTCGGAGAGTAGCCTATCGCCATGGCAGCTGGTATGACAGGAGTATAAATACATTAGCCAAAAAATTGAACAGTCGGACAAGCTAGTCTACATGCCACACGAATTCTTCACAAGGAGACAAAAAAAAATGAAAGCAAGGCAACATTGTTTTTACAGGGGGGCTACGCTCGCCTCCGGCGGGAATCTCTCCGATGCGACGTCACGAGGGAGGGGAGGAGCTTCTTTTGACTCCGCCCCGGCGAGTTTCCCACTCCCCCTCTTACATTTCCGACCCCCCCCCGGCGGCGGCGAGTTCCCCAGCGCAGCTCCGATTTTTCCATACGCTCCGCAGTGAAGGGTTTTTATTTTATTTAAATCGGGGGATCGGTGGCCGGCTGGGCTAGCGCACACCAGCTCGGAGCACGTCGAGCGAAACGTCCGTTGCAGAACCCAGGATGCTGGGTTCAATCACCACCCCTGCCCGTTTCGATGTTGATGAGCATCGTACTGGCGTGCACTCGTGTAACACTACTGCAGGATGGACGTTAAAGACCCCAGGCTGGCGGTTGTACGGCACTGCATGGCTAAATTTCTCATCTACAGCTGGGAGAATCTTCACCGTTGAGGCAGACCAAGTTTTAGGCAGTATCAACATACATACAGCCCAATTTTTTTAAAATTTAAATCGTAAATGACAAATAAGAATAGGTAACAGCAGGGAAGCTAATTATACAAACATTGCTTGAATGTGGGCTAGTTGACTAGACATTGTGATGGTTTGCTGCGCCACGTAGATGCGAGAAAAACGCTCTTGATAAAGATATGGACTAAAGCAGAGTATAGACGAAAAACAACATACAGGAATGGCGCAGACTAACAACTATGTAATTTCTTTCTAATCTTTCTCCCCCCACACAGCCCCAATATATATATATATATATATATATTTCTTTTTCAGAATAGGGTGGACGTGGAGCGAAAGCTCGCGCTGCAGGACCCAGGATCGTGAATTCACCCCCACCCCTGCCCTTTTCGATGTTGATGAGCATCGTACCGGCATGCGGTCGTGTATCACTACTACTTGGTGCACGTTAAAGACCCTAGGCTAGCAGTCATACTGCACTGGCTAAATTGCTTATCTAGAGTAGGGGACAATGTTGCAATGTTCTGACATGTTCTCCTGATCTATAAACAATTAACGGCCAATTTGTTTGTCAAAATACAGTGTGGAAGAAGAAAGATGAGAAAGAAATTACACAGTTGATGGTCTGCGCCATTCATGTATATTGCTTATCTTCTATCATATGTTTTAGTTTGAATTTTATCAAGTGCGTTTATCTTGCATCTACGCAGCACAGCAACCCATCAAAATAATTGTAAAAGCCTGTAGGTAATGGGAAATTGCGTTCCTGGTTGCAGATTGTCGTAAAAACACATTTGTTTCTAGGATTCACTTTGTAGAATTTGGATGTAGGATTCACGACGGGGGCGACGGTTCATTCACGGCTTTATCGCCTCAAGCCCGGTTCGCCACGCAGTTCATCGCACAGCCACCTTACCACGTCTTTCGAGAGGCGATAGTGTTGTTGAAAATGAACGTCATCCATGTCAAACACATTGGCGTGGTTTAAATACCTAGGCCGACGGCAAAACACGAACAAGAACGCTGCCATTTTGGACGCTTCTCCCTCATCTCGCGCCCAACTCGCCCAAACTCGCCTAGGTCGGAGCCGGCAAGTTTTTTCTATCCGCGGCGGCTTCTGCCACGTCACAATGACGTCACAGCATCTCGCCACGAGTTCCAAATATGCCACTCTCCGACCGCCTCAAACCCTCCGTTCTGATGTCACGATCTAGGGAGTGACGGCACGTGTCGTCATGCACGGCGCCGACCAATCGCAGCGGTCGGCGAGTTTGGCGAAGAACTCGCCTCGATCTCGCCGCGCCGAGCTTAGCCCCCCAGGGCTGTGTATCTCAACTCTCTTCCCTAGCCCTGCGTTGACCAAGACGTGATGTGTGCATACTTGCAAGTTCAGACGAAATGGGACAGTCTACCTACGCCGTCTCTATAGTTTGCATTGCAAAGGCAAACCTTGTTTTTATGTCGGCAGTGACAAGAAGACTACAGGAATAATCTGAGGTTCTTTTTTAGAACAAAACAGTTCTGTAAAGCGAACCCACGTTACAGCCTGTACCATGTCTAAGTGAGGCGAGTTAAATTTTGGTTTCTCTCCTGAATATCTATAATAAAGCATTATACACCTAGCAGTGCTAGAGCATTTCTTTGTCAAAGGCTACCCAGCAGCACAAAGTGAGTAAGGCAAGAACTTCCTTTTGTTGTCTAAGACCGGGGAATGTACCTCTCACAGGGGTGAATGTGCACAAAAAACACCATTTAGGAATGTATGCCGATGAGTGCGGGCCGGATGTAGATAATACGACAGATGTATAATTTATGACGCCATCTGAGCGTACGTACAGTCAGCACAGAATGAAACCCGAACGCCGCAACGCGTGGCCATCGACATAGGTTGCTCCACCTGGAGGGCCCCTGAGAACTAATGAAAATGCACCGGGGTGCCAGGGTGCGTGTCCCACTAAGCTGCGCTCGACCACCGGCGAAACGCGGAAGTTCCAGATACGCCGCGCGAGGGTCGAGCACATCTTACTAGGACCTGCACACTCGCTCCAAGGCACATTTTCATTAGTTCCCAGGGGCCCTCCAGTGGAGCAGCCTGTGACGATGGCCACGCGTTCGGGCGTTCGGGTTTCATTCTGTGCTGGCTGTAAAATGTCTAGACATGCAAATTTGCTGTCCAGGCAATCGTGATCCCCACTCCTTTATTCTGAGCGACGATTGCTACTCAGTAAAGTCACTGCAGCGTGGTGGTTTCAGACGGTGCTGTGTGATTAGCTATTTTCAGACGTTGGAAACTTAGCAGCAGACGGGAAAAACTACTGTCGCAACTTCTACATTCATTTAGCCCAACTAGCTGACTAGATAAAATTATAACTAGGGATGTCACAAACCTGCTGACCCTTAGCGAAAAGTCGTTCAAAATCGGTACACTCGAAGTGTACTGAAGTATACTAAAAGTATACTTTCAGTGCGGTCTTTTTACTTATTGTATACTTTAAGTGTATTTAAAGTATACTTCCAGTAAAAATGGCGGTGGACTGAAAGTATACTCGTCCGTACAAAACTAGTACCTGTATTAGAATCGTAATGCCCACGGTCAAAAGAAGTTCAAAATCAGTATACAGAAAGTGCACTTAAGTATACTAAAGGTCTACTTTCAGTGCTTGCAGTCAGTGTACTCAAATTATAATAACGGGTGTGTATATATATATATATATATATATATATATATATATATATATATATATATCGTAAAAAGGAGGTAATTGCTTTGAAACGTATTTATTGGATATATATATATATATATATATATATATATATATATATATATATATATATATATATATATATATATATATAGATAAAGTGCGATTTTTAACATCAACACACTAAACACGCGATAGATAGGCCGATGCCGTTTTCACAGAATATTTGTGGGGCTCTGCGGACATTAGATGAGTAAATAAACGCCACAGTAGGTTGTCTAATTAGCTTTTTTAATTGACAGTGTAATTAACCATGTTGAATTTTCAATTTTAAAGGGGCTAGGAATAAACTCTAGCCCAACTGAAACAATTTGCGAAAAGGTGACGAGTTTTGGGTTACTCATAGCTAAAACTGCCTTTCGTCGCCTGATTAAAAACAGCGCACTGGACAGAGCGCAGTATGCTATTCTTACGTATTCCCCTCAGTCGAACCGTTGGAAGTATGATGCTGGAGCACCCACCAAAGGCACGCTGTCACGAGTGTGCAACTTCGTTCATGCTGAATGCGACAGCACCCTATGAGGGTTGTAACTTCACTAGAAAATTAAATAATGCATAGAAATCCAGTATGAGTTCTCGCGAACACAAACAAACATGCCATCACCGATATGCCATGTCAAAACCGCTAAGTCACTCTCCACTTTGCCCGCCCCTGCCGCGTGTGGTTCTTGAATCGAGGGAAAAAAGTGCGAAATTTGATAAATAAATATCTGAAAGCCCCTTCCTCTTTCGTGAATAGTTTTGATTGTGTTAGGCTCTAATAACGACTGCCTCTAAAACAGCAATAATTAAAAAAGAAAATTTACGGATTTTAATTACTTTAAAAAAAATGTTGCCACGGTTATTCACCATGTAATGTCTGCCGAGTTGCACGATACACATGAAGGGTGCATCAACATGAGAGTGAGCCCCCAATTTTCCTGAAACCAGTTAATTAAAAAATATCACCGGCCATACTGACATAATGGGACAAAGTGATGCTTCATTTCTCATTTCACTGCAGACCACGTGGTCCGAAAATTCCCCAGGGAAACGACCGGTACTGCCATAGCATACTTACGTCGCAAATGCAACATGGACTTACGCCTAAAGAAAAAGCACAAATAGAAAAATTAGCTACATTGTACGCCACGGAAAGTAGGGTTATCTAACTATTTTCTAGTCCTTTACTAGGGTTATCTAACTAATTATTTTAGCTAGTAATTTCTATAAATTTAGCAATGGAAAAGTCTACTTTTATTGCAAAGATAGCTTTTATTTTCCCTGAGCTGTATTTGTTACCTTTAGTGAAGTATTAAAAGTTTACTGTAAAAAACTGTTAGCACTATTCGGAAGCTAAGCGATCGAGGGCAATCGCACTAAATGTTTAATGCTGCTGATGAAAAAGCATGCACATGACTTTGTTTTCAAAGTGCACCGCCACTTGCGTGCTGCCTCATAGGCTAGTAGACAAATTACGTTTGCAGGATAATCCAGTGTTTTTGTAATGCAGGTCTCAGCGCACTATACACTGTTTGAGATATCTGCATCTACAGCAATCAAAAGGACAGGGGGGAAAAGAAACCACGGCTAATAATGGGGACGTAAGATGCTCCACCTTGCATAGTCGCATGCAGCGCAAATCAACTTCTGAACCGCGTAAGCGAAGTGGTGTTATGAACGGAAGCTCGCTCTGAAATTAACTCGAGAAATCAGCGCCTTCATGTAACAACCTCAGGCTTTCACCGAAAGTGTTTCATGGTGTAGATTTATCTTGCAAAACTCTAAGACATCTCAATTCACGTGAAAAGAGATCGACAATTGCAACAACGAACAACACCGTCGATCGAGAGTTCCACACTGTAAAAAATCGACGTAAATTTAACGTGTCTTTCCCTCGTCAAAAAAGACGGGCATGCTCATTGTTTCAAAACACGAGGTTGCCCTCATTATATTTATGTGCCGCGAGAGCCGATCCTTCCAGAAAAGCCGAAATCCCAGCGGTGCAAGCATGCGCTGATGAATCAAAATGGCCTTGGCGACAAGGGAGAAATTGCTTGACATAGTTTCGGTTTTACACTGAAAAAGAAAACCGAAAGTTTAGATAACACCTAAGATAGACTAAACGTTTTGTTATTTTTTTACGAATGTAATGAAGTGATATTATTATTATTAATATGTTAATTTGCTTAGTTTTGTCTTCAAAAAAACAAAGAACAAAAAGAAGAGACTTTTGAAAACTGCGCAAGACCATCACTATTGCAATCAGCTTCAGTTCGGCCGCCGTTGGAGTTCCGGAGGGTTCGAGCATCGCATCCTTTTTACGTTTTAGCAGTTTTAGCGGATATTTTAAATAGCTTACTTACGAACACCGATTTCAATAATAGCAAGCGATTACTGAGAGCTCTGAGACGCAGCGTCGCAAGGGGTGGACAGTCATGCCGACTAGTGCAAGCGAAGGTGAGGAAGTTTCTTTTGTTTCTGCGAAGTGCGCCGCTGTTTCAAACTTTGTCTTGTACCGTGTGCTTGCTAAGCTGTGCTTGACTCTCACTATGCTCTACCCGGTTTTTATTCCGTTATTTGAGAAGAGCGTATTTTCAAAATGTATGGCTCTCTCCGCAGAGTGAGAAAGATTCGCGTGCTGCGGAACCGAAGGCCAGCCGAGGGTTTGTCCTGGGCGCCGTCCCTACGACGGTCGCCCGACGACGCTTTTGCGGAGCGTTCAAGTAGAGTCTGACGGCAGTTCAAGCAATCACAAGTCATGCTAGTTCTGACCTGTGGTCCCAACAGTCTCTCGCCAACGATTTGTTTCATAAAGCGGGAGCGAGAAAAACGTTACAAGAGCGAGCAGCATGATTTCTTGTCCGTGCTGATGATGCCTGAGCCGTAGAGACGGACGATCTCTTTGCGTGTGCCGAAGCGGCACGCTTTCCAAGTTTGCGATTGTGTTGTGAATAAAGTGAGTTTGGATGTCACGTTTTTTAGTGGCGGCGAAAGCCGCTACAAGAGGCAGAGCAGTTAGAAAAAGCAAAAGCATGAATGTTAAAAGGACCTGAATAATCAATGGAGTTGAAGGACTACCAACGTACCAACTCGCCCAGTTATTCTTTGCCAAAGAATAATAGCCAATACTAATAAATTAAATAAATGCCAACTTTTAATTGGTTAGAAATTTATAATTGATGCAGTACACTCCTACCCTGTTCTAGTGCTTTTATGATATCAGATAATGTATAAATATATAGGATAGTTCATAGCAACCATTTATGTCCGACCCATTATATTGAATCTTTTTTCTAAAAGCTCGAAGTTATATAAAAAAAAAGTGCTTATCATAAATTAAGCCGCACCATTGGATGTGTAATAGCGTATGACTTGTATGTGTGTTTTTTGCAAAAGAAAAGGAGGCATTAAAAAAAGGCCAATCATTTTGTTTGCTCTTTGTTAGAGCTTCTTTCAGGTACACGCAAAATGTGGGTGTCTACATCTAAAAAAGTGTAATTTACATTCCCCGCAGCTGGCTGCAGGCCTGACTCAGTTGGGCTAGCAGGTTGCCCCCTATGGATACCTGCAGAGACCTGCATCACAAGAGTAAAAGTGACATCCGCCCACTGATCTCTATTATGGGTGGCTGGATGATGCATCGAGCAGGCAGGTATGAAGCCACCGTAAGTAAGCGGCCTGTCCTGATAGCGAGCGCTTGACAGGCTTTTCAACTCTCCCGAGTGCTGGTTAGAACAGCGTTCAGGGCGTTGGGTTTTTTCTTGTCATCCCAAGAGAGCCTGCTTGTTGCGGAGTAACAGTGCATCCGGACCCGAGAAGTCTCCTGGGAAGCCATTCGAAGTGAACTTTTTTAGATTCTATTTTATCAAAAAGTGTTATGTCCCCCCATTCTTGGGATTTCATCCAGAACTAATTTCTGCAGCGCACTGGCACATGCGGAGAAGCGCACTGAACAAAGCAAATCTATCGCAATGGTGACTCTGCGAGCGCTTTGAGAGGTTTGAATGGCATAAACGACTTTGTTTGCGCGAGCTCAATGTTTCATTAAAAAGAAATTGGGTTGTGTGTGTGTTTATACAGCCTAAAACTTGGTCTGCCTCACAGGGGCGACGTGTCTCCCAGCTGTAGATGAGAACTTTAGCCAGTGCGGTACAACCGCTAGCCTGGGGTCTTTAACGTGCACCACGCAGTAGTGATACACGACCGCACGCCGGTACGATGCTCATCCAGATCGAAACTGGCAGGGGTGGGGCTCGAGCCCAGGATCCCTGGGTTCTGCAGCGCGAGCTTTCGCTCCACGTGCTCCGAGCTGGTGTGCGCTAGACCACTCGGCCACCGATCCCCCCTATGTTTCATTCATTTTATGAAGTGTTACCGCCGAATTCAGAAACCTCACTCAAACTACACTCAAACGGAAGGGCCCCTTCACTTCCTCGAGGAAGGCGCGAGGGCCGGCGCTGGCCAATCGCGAGGACGGATCCGCCGTCGCGATTGGCCAGCGCCGGCCCTCCCGCCTTCCTCGAGGAAGTGAAGGGGCCCTTCAGTTTGAGTGTAGTTTGAGTGAGGTTTCTGAATACGGCGGTTAGTGTTGGGAATACCTTCCAGGTACAAAATTTTGCAATCAGGAGTAATGTTCGATGCATTCGTATCCATTGGGTTACTTTTTTGCATGACCAATTTTAAGGAGTTTCGCTAAACTCGCAAAAACTAAGCCTTCGCCAAAAATTAGGTCATTTACAGTAGTACAATTAATCTTAAAACCAATATCGAATACCGTATTATACTAAACTTCTAAAATACAATTTTATTATTAGCACAAACAGCCCTGAAATTGGCCATTAACATATGTCTTGGTTGTGTCCTTCATCAATCCATGTGCTTAAAATGTAGCAGCTGCAACCTTGAATCTTTTCTTTTTTTTATATTATACTAAACTTCTCAAATACAATCTTATTACTAGCACAGACAGCCCTGAAATTGGCCATTCTCAGATGCCTTCATTGTGTCCTTCATCAATCCATGTGCTTAAGATGTAGCAGCTGCAACCTTGAATCTTTTCTCTTTTTTTCTTTATGGTGCCTAGGATTTGAGGTAATAAATGTTGTGCCCTGCAATGAACACTATTACCTGTAGCATAGCCCTAGGCATGCAAAGAAGGCACACCACCAATGTCTGACATATGAGGCTTTCAAAAACGATATTGTCCGATTTTTCTCACCCTTTTGTCAGATGATGTCGTTACTATCTTGCCTTCCTCACATAGTGGTCCTTTGAGCGAATTATGTGATGTTATATCACAGAGTGGCATAGAGTAATTTTCTCTTCTCTTTTTACGCAGGATGTAATGGCATACCATCATCACAAAGGAGTGTGTACAGTGAGGCAGGCTCGGAAACTTGAATAAAGTGATAAGTAGGATTTCCATTTCTGTCTCATCAATTATGCGAAGAACACTGATCACAATGTTTGTATGCTGCACATACATACTTTCAGTTGAAAACTGCAATGCACCTCTTCTTTATGGCTTTTCTCACACAGTTTCAGAAGACGCCTGTACGTCATTCTCACGAGGAATAGAGCTGCCAAAGATTTCGTCGTTCATTTCCTGACTCGTTTTTAAGAGTGCATCTCCCGATGGTGGCGCCTCTGAATTATCATCATCAATTGAGTTGTCAACGGCGTTTCCTAACATTTCACGAAAATGGAGCTATATGACATGAAATTTCACAGGTTGGAATACAGCGGTTCAAAAAACACCTTTGAAAAGTGAGCTTTCTAAATGCAGGCGTCAATTTTTCTGGCCAATTTGAGATCGTTCTTTCCATTGAGAACGCCCGACATATACTGCGTCCCAGATAACTTGCACCATACTTAAAAAAACACCGGAGGGCTCTGCAGGTGTGAAATCAACTGTCGTTAGCAAGCGTCTTGAGAAAGTGCACAGATTTTTTTTAATGCGCCTGGTTATGTAAATAACTAAGATTAATGAGCTAACCTTTCAAATATCCTTTTAAGGGCCAAGATGTCAATTGTAAAGTTGCAGGGCGCATTGAGAAACACCCAATTAAAGTGTTTGAAACATAATACGTTTTCGTGCTTTTTTCCGGCCTTCAAAGCATGCACATTCGCGGCGCGCTCGCACGCCGTGATAGGGGAAGTGAGTTGTCTCGCGATATTTTTTTGTATTTCGCGGGCGTCTTTTTGAAGGCTAGGAAAAAGGAGCATGCAAAGTGCACCTTGGCATGCAAAGTGCACCTTGTTGAAAATGGTTTAATTGGGTGTTTCTTAATGCGCTCTACAACTTCCCATTTCACACCTCGGCTTTTCAACGAAGATTTCAAAAGTTAGCTTGTTACTCTTAATTAAATAAATAGGCGCCCTAAAACAATGTCGTGCACTTTCGCAAGAGACTTTCTAACAGCGTACAATTGGTTGCACTCCCGCAAAACGCTCCGTTTTTTTTGTTTTTTTTTAATGTTTGGTGCAAGTTTTCTGGGGCACTCCGCATATATGTACTGGTAGTGTACATTTAGTACATAAAAGCATACATGTAGTGTACTAAACGTGCCATTATAGTATGCTAAAAGTACACTCGAGGTGCACTTATGGTATACTACACATGTACTTGGGGTGTACTAAAACTATACTATTTTGTTTCATAAAAGTGCGAAACTAGTACGATTTCAATACATACCCCAAGTTCACTATTAGTACATTTTCAGTATACTGATTTTGAACGATTTTTCGCTAAGGGGAGGTTGCAGGAGGTTAGGTTTGAATTTGAAAAGTTTGCAAATTTCAAACCCTGCTGTGTTTCGAATTTGCAAAGTTTGATAATGTCAAGTTTCTGAAAGTTCAAGTTTGAAGATTTCAACTCTCTTTACAGATTGAGTATGACAAGTTTGAAAATTTTGAATTTCTTTGCTATTCATGTTCGAAGAATTCAAATTTAGGTTTTTGAATCTCAAGCTACAAGATCAAATAGCGCAATCTAAAATAAAGTTTTTAAGGGCTCACCTGGAAAAAAACGTGAATGCGCTACAATGTTGACTAAAAACACTGCACATTTTATTTTGTGCCATAAACACTACCGTAAAATACCGGGCAAGCGCCCACTCAAACTTTGGATATAATCGGAAAGAAATGGGGGAGGGGCGCTTGTCCAGTCATCAATGTTACATGTAAATTTACTGTGCTTATTTTCTCAGATCTTACAAATTTGGGAATGGGCGCTTAATGTGTAATGGGTGTATGCACGGTATTCTACAGTACGTTCTTCTCGGTACCGGGTTCTTAGGATACTTTTCGTTATTTATCATGATTTATCAAACAAGCCTTGAGTTGGTTGGACGGTTCAGCGACAAGACTTAAGGCAGTCTGGTGTGCATCAGAAATTGCTACCTCTTTGCAAACAGGAAGCAATGCGATTGAATGCCCCTAAATGAGATGCTGGCATGAGACAACGAATTATGCAAGATGATGTGTGCAGACAATGTCGCCAAAGCAAGACATCTTGCTTCACGAAAGTTTGTAGTTGCTCTGGGCGTTTATTTCCAGTGTGATGGCCCGTGGGGCAGAGAGAACAGTGCACGCAGGTACAACACCCGACAGAGCTTAAGGTCAAGAAGCATGCAACCAGACAAGCTCGCGGGTCCCCCACCCCCCAAGATACAGCTGATCAGGTAATGACCGGTCGTGCATCAGGCTCACTACACTGCCGGTTTCTTCGGCAATTCAGTGGGTCCAAGGCAAGGCACCGGCCTAAAGACCCCAGGTGGCGGGTTCTAATCTCGGCCCAGGTGCCCGCAATTTGACAAAGGATTATTGCCAAGAAGGTCGTGCAATCAAGCTTTCTGTTGCACGTCAAATGATCCCCAGGTGGTCCAAATTAATCCTCAGTTGTCTGCTGAGGTGTTCTGAATGACCGTCGTCTGCTTGGCTCGTAAAACTCCCCAGATTTGATTTGGCATAGCTGGTTTTTCGCGCTTTCCTTCTTAGAAAAAAAAAAAAACAAGCGGAGATATTAGTTATTTTAAGATGCAAGCGGATTCTGACGATAATGGATCAAGTGCCTATCCAGTGTTACCTCTCACGAATCGGTGTCGCTTTCAGTGCGCGCCTTTCCCCAACCAGCCACTAACCGGAGGAGATCAGGCAACTTGCATTAAAAAAACAGCTAGGGTTACGAACAACCATGGATGAAGAAAGAATAAAACAATTAAAACAGGGTCAACACAACCACATCTTTCATCTGGCAACAGACGAGTAAACTTTCCACAGCGAGCAGCCAACTATACCCAGGAGGGAAAGGGGGAGGAGGGGAGAGAAGGGGAGATAAGAAACGCAAAGTGCAAATAAGGGAGGTGGGTTTATCTCAGATTTTAGAAATTCTGCCTCAGTTTTCGTCAGCAGGAGGGACGAGTTTGACACGTTGTGACACCAGCAGGGAGATCATAGAGTCATTCGCCATGACCAGAGCAAAAAACAGTGTGTCGAACCCTTCCCTCCTGCTGACGAAAAATGATGTTGAATTTCTAAAATCGGAGATAAACCCACCTCTGATTTGCACTTCGCGTTTTTTATCTCTCCTTCTTTCCCTTTGCCTCCTGGGTATAGTCGGCTGCGCGCTGTGGAAAGTTTACTCGTCTGTTGCTAGTTGAAAGGTGTGGTTGTGTTGTCCCTGTTTTAATTGTTTTATTCTTTTTTCATCCATGACTTCAACCAACACGCTCTTCTCCTAAGCAAGCTTATGAACAACGCCCCAGTAAAGTGCCTTTGTCGGATTTCAAACCTGCAGACAAGGGACCTAAAGGTTACTTTGGGGCAGTCTACACAGTCTTACACGGTACGACTTTCAGGTACGAGGCCAGCCGCCACCACAAGCGAGTCGGTGGTAGCACCACCACTTCTTTGTGTTAATAATACTTAAGACCTTATACGATTTGGTTAAGGTTTCTTCACACTTCGTCAAATTTCTGTTCAGAAGTTTGAAATTCGTAAAACTTCTGTATGTCCCACCATGAACAATTTTTCCCCTTGAACTGGAAACCTCACAACTATTTTTCGGTTTCACTCCAGAATGCAAAAAATTATCTTTTGGTGTGATTCCGGTTTGCACAGAAATAATTTTTTTTCTAATGTTTGGTTTTCTTTTTTGCTTAATGCCCTGGTGCCCAACAGCTCAATACTCCTCAAAACCTTAATCGTTTTTTTTTTTGTTTTTTTTAATTTTATGAAGAGTTTCGTGTTATCATTCCATGTGACTGTAGAAAACAGTGAGGGAAGCCCTGAAAGACAGTCTCGAGATTGCGAGTCACGAATATTCTTTTTAATGTTAGGACCTTCTTTGTCGTGTTTCTGTAAACTCCGGAAAAACATAAATACCTCGGTGCTTTACGATTCGAAATACAATAACATAAACAATGGCTTAAAAGAAACTATCATCTTCAATGTTATCGTATTTTCATTGTAGAATATAAACTCTTTGTCACTGGCCCGTCAGGCGTTCTAATTTCAGGGAATTGGGTGCAAAATGTAAGAAAATAAGAGGTACATCGCGCAAAAGGTCTCCATATCAACACAAATCTTTAGTAGAGTTTACAAATACAACGTCGTTCGTGTGGCACAGTCGAAAAATAGACCCCATGCACAATTGCCACTCTGACGGCGAACTTTTCGTCAGTTTCGATATGCACTGCATCATGGGATAGAAATCGCCATGTTTAGGTCAGCGGTTTCGGCGCCTCTTTCCGTACCGTGAGGTAACCGCCAACGTGAGCATTCCGTGCTTTTGCGGCATACGTGCGTGCCCCCAGCGTGCCCCGTCATGAGCGACAGCGTCTACCCTACGACGGGATGGACGAGTAACTTGGCTCGGCTGCCGCGAATCTCGTCTCCGGACCTTGCCCGCCTGGCGTCCTGCTCGGGAACCGAGAAGGGAGCTCGCCGGAGCTACAAGTTAGTTACGGAGAGCTACGTCGTGGCGTCGACGGTATGCGCCAACTACGACGAAGATGTGAGTGGTTATAAGAGTTTTTTTGGGGGGAAGCGCGAACCTTGAGATCAACATTATAGCGTTGTCGGGTGAACACATGTGACGGTTGTCTGGTATGCACGGGTAGCTGCATGGCCTAGGAGGAAGCCGCCGTACGCACCCGTCGCGACGTTCTCCCCGTCACTGCTCTGCGACACCACGTAGGAATCGTGGATGCTTCCGGGTCACATGGCACCACATTCAGGTTCCTCGAGCGCGCGTCAACAATCAGCTGCACGTTGATGGAGTGACCGTAGTGCTTGTTCACGAACAGTTCCTCGTGCACGGCGGCCCTTGGATCCGAACGTGGGCGCCGTCGATGACTCCCACGACGTCCGGAAAGCCGCCCATGGCGTAAAACGTCTGCTGCAGTTCGGAGAGTTCTGCTGCTGTTGACCACTCGAAGGAGGAAACGTGGTTTACACCGTCAGTTGAATACTTTAGCAGTTTCCATTGCCGACATAGTCCTCAAAAGAACGAAGCTTGCCGCGAGATATGATCAATACATGTCATTCGCTACCGTTTTGAAGAGTCTGCTCCTTTTCAAAACTCACTCAAGTATCCACCAGCTGTTTCCACTGACAAGTAGTGAAACTCGGTATTTCAAAACTGTTTTCGTAATGAGAAACTCACCGTGATACAAAAGACCGTGCCACACCAGAGCCACAGACAATAAAAAAATAGAGAGAGCTTGGGGAAGGACCACTACACAACGTTTTGAGGACGCAATGACGGCGCTGCATGTTGATCAGAAGAGGCTTTTAACTGACGGAAACAAAAGTCTCGATTCTCCAAAATTACTTCGCCGCTGGCCGCTTAATAAATGTAACATATAGTCGAAGAGGAACGTTAGAAATAAGACTGTTTTCTTACCTCTAAGACTCCGGTGATGCGCATGTTGCTGTCGCGGCGAAACCGAAACCTCGTCAGAAACGTCGAAGGGGCAAAATCGGTCCTGGAAAACACGGTCCGACGGTGCCGCGGAGTGCATTCTTCGGCGAAGATTGTTTGGAGCCGCTGTCTTGTGGCCACGTCCGACATTTTGTTTGCTCTGAGACCGCCAGTGAGCCTCCTCGGTTACTGTCTCAAGATCTGAGACTAGAGCTGAGTCAGAGACTCGGTTTTGGTCTCAAGTCCAGACTAAGTTTCGTTTCGAGCAAGTGGCTAACCGCTGAGACTGTCTCAGTTTCGGTCTCCATTTGGGTCTTGGGTCTTAAATCGGCCGCCAGCTAATTTGCTACCGGGCTGTCTCACGGCTTCAGACACAAGTTGAATCAGAGACTCGGTTTCAGTCTCAAGTCCATACTTAGTTCCGTTTCGAGCAAGTGGCTCACGCTCGGTCTCGGCTGAGACTGTCTCAAGTTGTGTCTCAACTCGTTCGAGCAAGCGGCCCCTGGTTCTTGCTTGGTTCGGTTGTTTTGTCCAATTGGATTCGGAGGGATGACGTCAAAATCTCTCCTCCCGCTACCTCCTTCACCGCTGTGATCGCCGCGTCCGTTTCTGCTTGCGTACCGCGGATTGTCACGTTGGTATTGCACATGGCGGTGACGCGTCGTCCGCCACACCGCGCACATCTCAGCCATCTAGCGCCTCTGCATACTCGTGACAAGTGTCCTCTTTTCGTGCAACGGAAACAGCGGTTTTTTCGCTGGAGGATGGCTCTTCGGTCTTCCAGTGACATGCCCGAAATACTGCCGTCCGGGCCGTGATCGTCCGTGCGACAAAATGCGCATCTATTGTCTGCCTCGGTTGTTGTTGTAAAGGCCGCCGCCGATGCAACTCTGGGTTCCTCTGCGCTGTCACTGTCGACCCGCCGGCGTACCGTACCCTCAGTTACCCGTCGCATCCTTTAGCGTCACTCCACCTCACCTTCCAAAAAACTCAAGAACCCTGGCAGCTGGTTCTCTCGGTTCACTGACTGCGCGATTACCTTACGGCTGTACTCCAGCCCAATATCGGCTGGTATCGCCTGACATAACGCTGTTAGGAGCAACACTTCATACGTTTTCTCTTCGATCCCGAGGGCCTCAAGGCTGCGGACACCCGTTTCGATTTGGTCGTACAGCGTCCTGAGTCTCTCGACGTTCCTGAAGTCGTGAACCGCTCTAACAGCCATCAACCTCGACATGTGGTCTTCGACAATTAGGTCCGTTTGTCCGCATCTTTGAGTGAGAAGGTCGAGGTCAACCTGGTAGTTTTCGGCTGTCAATTGGAGTCCCTCGATCGCGACGGCAGCCCTTCCAATGAGGTAGCTTTTCAGGTAGTACTTAAATTTGTTAATGTCGGAGAGGGGCTCGTTCTGATGGATAGTTGAGTTGAATTGGCCCCAGAAGCCGCGCCATAATCGAATGTCTCCTCCGTATTTAGCGATCTCCAATTTCGGTAGCCTTAAGGGGTATCCACACGAAGGAGAACTCCGCGGACGGATGTCGTGACGTCAACATCCCGGGAAACTCCGTCCCCGGCTCCGCCGCGTGCACTTGCGGAGCTTTCGTGCTGTCAGCACAAAGCCTCCGCGCCTCCGCCACGGAGGAGAACGCGCCGCGAGGTGTCAAAAAGGGATGACGTATGTCTCACGTGATGCGCGATCCGCGGAGGAAAGTGGCGGATTTCTCCTTCGTGTGGATACTCCTTTATGGGGTATCCACACGAAAGAGAAATCCGCTTCTTTGCTCCGCGGAGCGCGCATCACGTGAGACATACGTCATCCCTTTTTGACGCCTCGCGGCGCCGTTCTCCCGTTTTCCTCCGTGGCGGAGGCGCGGAGGCTTCGTGCTGAAAGCACGAAAGCTCCGCAGGTGCACGTGGCGGAGCCGAGGACGGAGTTTACCGGGGTTTGGACGTCACGACATCCGTCCGCGGAGTTCTCCTTCGTGTGGATACACCTTTACTGTTGTCAGGGCGTGGCTAAATGAAGGCTGTCCTGAGCCGCTGCCGCGTGTTGATGAACAGTTTCTTGAACTTCCGCTGCACTCGTGTTTTCGCTTCGGCGATGCCTCCAGCATACCCCCTTCAGCGCCCCTCACTTCCTCTTCTAGAGATTCTACTTCGATCGACGGCTCTATTTATCCGTCGAGCTCTTTTAGGGAGGCTTCTTTTAGGATAAGAATGTCAAGCTTCTCTTCCAGCTCACCAACTTCAGTCAAATCCGAGGTCAACAGGGCGCCGATCTCGTTGATCACTCTCGTTGTGGCGGCGTGCAGGGTGGCTCCTTTTTTTTATGCTTTCGACACCTTCCTGGCTCGGGTGCGGCATGTCCTGGTAGTAGTTAACTCCCGGGTTTCGGCACCAAATGTTAGGCGATGGAATTACTACTGACTAGGGTGCCTCAGTGTCCTTCTCTTTAGGGTGTTGCCACCCTTTGTAGTACCCGATGCCGACAGCACACGCTTACGGGTAAAATACAAAGAAATCGACGAAAACAAAATGTCGCCATAGCACAGTCAGCAGGCGCCACAAACGCGTGCAGGGACACGCCCTTTCACGCGCTTCTGAACAAAAAATAAAAATAAAAGTGTGGGGCAGAATGGCTAGATGTCTCCATTCTATAGGGAGTATTCACTGGCGGCCATAGCTGTGTACGCGAATGCTGAGCGCGTGCTCACGGCGAGCTCCCACAGTTCTTTTGTAACGTGCATTCCGCACCATCGAGAGTGCCGGTCTTAGCAGCTTATTGATTTGAGCTCGTTCTGAGCATGCGCTTCAAACAGCACGCAAAAATATGGCGTTCAGTGAATACTTCCTATAGGGAGTATTCACTGGCGGCCATAGATGTGTGCGCGAATGCTGAGCACGTGTTAAAGGCGAGCATCCACAGTTCTTTTGCAACGTGCCTTCCGCACCATCTTAGCAGCCAATTGGTGTGAACTCGTTCTGAGCATGCGCTCTAAACAGCACCCACAAATATGGCGTCCAATGAATACTCCCTATAGGCAAAGCGCACATGAAGGCACCCTAATACTGACAACCTCAAGGAAGACAGACGGACAGACACAAGCGCGCTCCATCGTTTCGACAAAAACCTTTCCCTCCTCATTTACTTGCCGTACGAATGCTCGCGCAACACGAATCCCACACACAAAATACAACACCCTGCACCACCTTGCTCCTGCCACAATTATGTGTGGCATAGCAATCCAGAAAATCACCAGTAATCAGTGATTCAGCTTGTATTTCGAGCAGTATATCTACTATCGCGAAACGAGTCAACATCATCACGGGAGCGGGCGTTTTTTTACGAGGAGCGCTTGGCTGGTGACTTGCAATACAGCTGACTTTAAAAATAGCGTGAACCATTCCGGTTCACGCTATTTTTGATTGTGTTGTCCTTTCTTGGGGTGGGTGATGCCTAAGAATTTTCACAATGGCCACCAAATCTGCGTTTGGAGAGTTGAGTCTGCGTCCGGGTAGATGACAAGCTACGGGGCCTGTGGTAATAGTGCTATCTGTTTGATTTGTTGCACTGCGCTAGACCGCTTGAATTCTGCAAGCTTCTCTGCGCATTGTGAAAAGCCCGAAGTTTGTAGGAGTTTTGAGCTTTCTCTTTCCTCTCTCACCTCTAGGCTAGACAAGAGAAAGACAATTTTTTTTTTTTGGAGACGGGAAGTTCGAAAATTAACTATTCGAACTTCAAAGTTCGACGTCGAACCTTGGGCTCGACAAGAGTTCGCTGCTGCCTTACGAATAGCCCAAAAATAGCCACATAGCCAACCACGAAATTTTGACGCCAACTAGAAAATATGTAGCCCAATTTGCCTACATGTAGCCCAATAGCGCAACATTGACGACAAACGAAACCCACCGACTACGTTAGCTAGGGTTCGGAATGAGAGTTCCAATTCACCCTCCTGTTTCACATTCGGCCGTGTCGTACCGAAAATTGAGCTTGGAAGAACGGCGTTCACAAGCAGATATCAGGAGGCCTCACCACCATCGTAGTTTTCGGTTGCATGACGGCTTATTGAACCGAGCCCAACACCCAAACAACATAGACCTGTTGCAAAACGTGCAGCACCACGACAACAGGGAATTTTGGGAACCCTCGGAAAAGATCACGCACTATCTCGTTGCGCCTCCGCGACTACGCGCGCGTCCCGGCAGCTACCGCCAGCAGCCGTCGCAGCCATTCGCCGAGTCGTACGTCGCTGGCGGCGTACCATATCTGTGGCAGCGTAAAAGCATCGCGACGGGTGGACTTATTCGAATACTCTATTTGTCGTAACTTACCTTCGACAAAGCGTTGGTGCAGCAGACGACAGAGCCGGTACAAAGGAGAGGGATGAGAAAGGGGCAGCCGTTGGCTCGTCGCTCGTCTGACTCGGCTGCTCAAACGTTGCTACAGTAACCTGCGCCTGCTCGCGTAAGCCACGTGGTAGCGGGAGGAGAGACGTTGGGAGGGGCGCACCGAGGACTCCCATTTATCGTCGCCCGGCGCACGCGGTGTTTTGATCTTTTTTGAAAGGGCTTTGCTGAAGGCCAACTGACGACGATCCGGGTGCGGTGTGGTGAATGTCACGCGGAGGTGAACGACTTGCGCTATCCACCACTTACAACGAGAAACCGAGACTAAAAAATGCGCGCCCGCTGGCAGGGAGCAGACCCTACTAGAACCGACGGGAACGGATCGGATCCACCCATCACCGCGCGGTTCCAGTGCGTTGCGTCTCACTGGATCCGACTGGTTACACCCAGAACCGCGCGGTAACAGATCGGATCTGCGCGGATCTGTACTGTCCACAAGTTTGGAACCGCGCGGCTCCGCGCGATCCTAACTGCGACCGCTCAGATCTGACATTTTCTTACGGGTATACAGTTACTCTAGTCTCGATGAGGAGCTAGCGCCATATATCGATAAGTGCGCCAAACGCTCCCCACCGCTCGGCTCGGGCGTTTGCGGCTCGAAGCGATTGTAAACCCATTTTGGTAAACCACGGTGCCTAGAAAGGAAAAAGTACCTAGGTACTGGTATAAACGGCTGGATATAGAACAACAATAATTATTTTTGATTGGACAGTAAGATGCGCCATCTATCGGTGAAACAAGCCAGTCATTTGTTTATCCTCTTTTTCCGCTGGTTGTTATCGATCTAGTATGGTATTTTAAGTCAATATATAGTAATGTTGTACTTGAAGACCAGTTTATTTGCTTTAGATGGTACAAAGAAATTTTAGCTACTGTGCTTGAGTTTGTCGACGAATATTCGAAAATGTAAGAAACATTTCCTTCGATATGTTTCTTACATTTTCGAGTTTCGCCATAAACAACGCATAACTTTCCCGTGTGCCTTCCAGTCTGGCAACGCCGATGCTGCAGTCTCGTTTTTGTTCCTTGCGACGCACGTTTCTGCGATTCCTGCTGATCTCAGCTGTTTGCCCTCTCTTCCGTTTGCCCAACCGATGCACCGGTGACGAGAAGCTAAGCTTCTCGTCACCGTTGAATTGCTGGCCACCGGGGATATGTGGAAACCTCGATGCTGTCGGCATACTGTCGGCGAATTGCGCACAAAAAAAAAAAAACAGTACAATGTCCCAGCTCTTTACCCGGAACGAAGACTTTATCGAGAATAACCCCCTTTCTCCGCAAAGTAATCACTGCTCACGAGTTGGCGTGCATAGTGTAACAAATTAAACGTGTTAGTATAAATATAAACTAACCCTCGTTCGCAAAACATTTTTTTACTCACCATAAAAACACTTAAACGCTTATGTACCGTCATATGTCTTGGATCCCGGACTGCTGAAGAGTGATGCGTTCGCGGAAAGCTGCCGTCGGTTAGTTTAGTAGCCCCTCTGAACTACCCCTTTGCTTGACGTGCTAATAGATTGATGGTGAGTTGTTAATATAACAGCTGGATCGAAATGAATGTTCAGCAGAACCAAGCAGAACTATTAGCCCTCATTAAGCGACGTCGCGGCCATTTTGCTTGTAGGTACTGCTCCTCCCTCGGCGCCCCTGCTCTCCCAGTCACGTGACCTAGAATTCTCCCTTCTAGGGACAATAGTTAACTTTAACCCACGGTTCGCGTTCGAGAAAACGGGCCCAGGTCCTCGCGCTCCAAATCTGCGACCGGGCACTCTATGGCTCCGTCGTCGAACCGCCAGGCTTTCTTAGTATAGAGGAGGCTGTGTTTGAACGCGTACTGCAGGAAAGGCGTTCGAAAGTCACTCACTGCCGTTCTCACTCTGTCGCTAACTATAGCAAACGAATTCAAAAGGAAAAGCCAGCCGTCCATGAAATCGAGCTGGTTCCCTGGCCTGAAACAGCAGGAGCGAGCTCCCAGCGCACCAGCTCCACAAAACTTATTATCTTATATTGCCTCTAAAGGTCGGTTCACGCGGGGTCGATTTGCTCCCGATTTCTTATGTTTCGTGAGGAATCACCGCGACATTTGTGTTTCGTATGCCCGGTGACTCGCGACGTAAGCGGTTTTAGCGCAGCGTAACCTAGGAAAATGCCTGTGTGAACCGACCTTTAGGGGGGCACCAACGTACTTCTTCGAGGTCCTGGTTTAATGGTCTTAACTCACTCTACGAGCTCTAAGCATCCTAAAAACTCAAAATTACATTCATGCGCGGATCATTTGCATATAAAAAAAAAGTGATCAAAGATTGCGATATTCATCATTGTTGCTGAACGACAGATGGCGCTACCGAGCCTTGCTGAATATGGTCGAACGACGGCGCTTCTCAGCCACTGGCGAGCGATGGGTTTCCCGCGTGAAAGAGCGACTGATCAGTCCCGCTCTTCCATGCGGAAACCCATCGCAAGGAAGTTGCTGAGAAGCGCTGTCGTTCGACAGTATTCAGCAAGGTTCGGTGGCGCCACCTGTCGTTCAGCAACAATGATGAATATTGTAATCCTCAATAATTTCTTTTAATATGCAAATGGGCCGCGCAAGAATGTAAATTCGCTTCTTTAGGATGCTTAGAGCTCGTACATTGGGTTATGACCAGAAAACGAGGATTTCAAAGAGCAATCTGATGCCCCTTTAACCGCTCATTTACACTGGAAGCGGATCCGCGTTCGCAAAGCGGTTACGAACGCGGTTGTATGAAGATCCAGTACGATTGCACGCGCACTTGATGTCATCGAGTGCGCGTGCAATTGTACTGGATCTTTATACAACCACGTTTGCAACCGCTTTCCGAACGCGGATCCGCTTCCAGTGTGAATGAGCGGTAAGAGTGCAATGGTCAGCTTAAAGAGCTAGCGACAGCGACGCCCTATATCAAATGTACAAGTTCCAGGGTTTGGGTCGCTTCAGTACTCCACCAAAGAAAGCGAGAGAAAACGAAACACTGAAGTTTATGGTTTATTCTGTCGTCGCAATGCGCAGGGGGAACGAGCGGTAGGTTAAATGTCCTGTTCACTCACTATCGTACACATTGTATACATTCTCTACAAGTACTACATTGATGGTCAAAACGAACTGTTTTAAACCAAGTAAGTTGCAGTGCTTCATATGTATGGCGACATACAGCAGGGAAAAACTGTCCTCCTATTGTCTCTGGAAAACGGCCTTTCAGGCATGCAAACGGACAGCTATCGGTTAGTGTTAATAAGCAATCTAATTAGCACCGCGATTGCCGTCATCTTGATTCGATGAACTGGCGTCGGTATCGCTGAGGGAATCCTCCGAGAACCTAAGGCTTGTCGCATCCGGGAGCAGAGAAGTGTTGGAGCTGCTTTCCTCGAATGAGAAAAAAGCAGACAGTTCACCTTCTTCAACTGTCAGAACATCCATTTTCCGACGTCCGAGAGACGACATCGAGCTCTTTGAGCTGTCTTGCAGACATAGTTCTGATCTAGTCTGCAGGCCCAACTGTGCCACCTGGGCACTGTCCAGAGTGGACTCCGGTGTGGATGACGTGTCTTCGCGGTCTTGCGCCGGCCTCGGATATAGTGCTTCATGCACCAGAACGGCCCGGCTGGCTTCCCGTCGCCTTTCTGCGTCTTCCCCGGGTCCGATAGCTTCATTCGTCTGCGAGCGAAGCCCACTCCTCAGAGCAAGCTTTGATCTTGACACCAAAGTGGCACCATCCGGAAGAGCTTCGATTCTGCAAGTCGTCCCTAACTTGACCTGAGTCTGAGCCGTCACTATGACCGCCGCCTTCCTTTCATCCCAGCCGATTGTTTCGTGAGAAGGGAAGAGGCGACCAGGGAGTGATATACCTCGAGTACCCCTCGGAGGATTTAAGACACCGTCAGCGCCTATGTCGGTAGCGGGATCAGTAGAAATTTGAGGCTGCAGGATTGAATTATATATCGATTCAAAGGAAGGGCCTTCGAGGATCCTTGTCGACAGTCGTCTGCCACTGCTTCTAACAGTACCGACTTTCAAGCTCCCTGACTGCACACTGTCCTTCCAACTGGGCTCGATGGCAATGCTGCTGCAATCCGCAGCGACGGGGGAACTGCCAGCTACGCTGACTGCAGTCGAACTGTCCGATATGAGAATAAGGCCTTCCGTAGGAGGCCAGCTTATCTCCTCTAAAATGTCTGACGTTTCCTTCGATGCATATTTAGGCAAAGACGATGATATCAAATCAAGCCCTGTGGCAGCTATATTTATTAGGGATGGTGTGGCGCCCCCCGAGTGCCCATCTTTAGGCCTTGTAGCTTCCAAAGGAGTACCGAAACCAACATTCCCTAGGGGCGCCATTTTGGCTGCCGCTAGAAGATCACCGAGATTCCTATCGTCTAAAGCGGACGCTATTCCAGTAGTGTCGGCGGAAAGGTGTAGGGAAAGTGTTGACGTGTCCAGATAAATCTCTCGGAGCGTTTTCACAACTGCATCCACCTGCGATAGTGGTGGAGTATTTCGACTGGAGTTTTCAGACGTAGCAAACTGAGACTCTCGCTGCGATCCCTGCACGCCAGCGTCTGTATACTGTTCTGACTGTACCGTTAGCCAGCGAAACTGGGGGTATCGCAGGACGACCAGGTCCCTAAGTCGAAGCGGCTGGAGGAAGAGATCGTTCCTGGATGAGTTGTTAGAATCTTGGAAGCACGGCGAGCTCCTGTACAACCCGGTTGTGCTCCTTGTCAGGAACACTTCGGATTTCGCCGTGGAGGGTCTCATGGCCCTTGGAGGATCTTCAGGAGTTGCGTCTGCAGACAATGAGGTCAGAAAAGACTTCTTCTGCTGAAAGCCGTATTCCGTTTGGTTCGGGGCTGTCACTGAATCCAGAGTTGGGGCTTTAGGAAAGGCACATCTTTCACGGAAGTAGTGTTGGGTGCCGATCGCGGCGACCCAGGAGGGTCCTCTGGGCGACATCGGAGCAAGCGCTTGTCGCGCT
The DNA here is from genome assembly GCF_016920785.2 of Ixodes scapularis. Taxonomy (NCBI): domain Eukaryota; kingdom Metazoa; phylum Arthropoda; class Arachnida; order Ixodida; family Ixodidae; genus Ixodes; species Ixodes scapularis. Next base: position 19,573,345 of record NW_024609839.1, read on the forward strand.
CCAGTCCTGGGCCAAACCGAAGATCCCCTTAGTCTATCACCAACCGATGACTGCTGGGTTCGACCAAAGGCTTGCTGCGAAGTCCTGGTTGCCGCCTCCTCAGTGTGCGTGCCTGCCGACAGCGCCCTTGAAAGTTGGCCAGTTCGCGACCTCCCGTCCCCGGTCTCGTACTTTGGCCTGCGGCAAGGCAGTAGTCCTCGAAGAAGCGCCAGGTCGGTCAATGGATGCATCACGTTGTGGCCCGACTCGGAGGACACGAATGACAGAGACGTGGACGGCGATGGGGCTAGGGGTCCTTCGTCACACTCTAAAAAAAAGGGTATCACCTTACACCCTTTTGTCCCATATAATACACCCCAAAACTTCATTTCGACGTACAGCGCCCTATAGTCGAACAGACGGCACAAAATGTTACCAGGGGCTTGATAACGGTGCGATATAACTTATTAAATTGCTAAACTACGTATCAAAGCCCAAAGAAAGAAGACAGGGAGCTTTTGCAGTGCGGCCAAGAAAACTCCGATAATTTTTTTTGTAGTCAATAACACGTACATCAGCTATCTTGATAAGTTGTACCACACGGCTATCAAGCCCCTCGTAAACTTTGATGCCGCCTGTTCGATTATGGGGCGCTCTACGTCGAATTGAAGTTTTGGGGTGTATTATATGGGACAAGGGGTGTAATAATACACTTTTTTTTTCTGAGAGTGCCAGTCAGACCACAGTCCCTCCTTGACGACGTCTCAACCAGTCAACCGAGGATCCAAGTTCTCCCTTGTTCATCACCAACCATTTTGCGGAACCATTTTGCGGCTCTGCATGCAGAGCCGCAAAATGGTTGGTGATGAACAAGGGAGAACTTGGATCCTCGGTTGACTGGTTGAGACGTCGTCAAGGAGGGACGGCTACCATCTGACTTTTGAAGACGTTCGTTTCCGCTTGGTACACGACAAATGCATCATCAGGGTGTCGTTCGGTGCCCTCGAGACTCGTTTGCTTGGGGCTCGATTCGAAAATTTTCAAAACGGCGCTGCCCGACGTCGAGAGTTTCTCTTTGCCTGCAAGAATTTGAAACACTGCGAGTGAGCCGGTCATGTTCAAAGAGCCCACATAGCTGCTGAACTTGTCAAACAGGTATAGTGAACATGATTCAACCGTTAACTCGTAAGAAGTTTTCGGTGATTAGCTGTCAAGGAACGTCTCCACTAGGTAGAGAGCGCATGATGTTTTTCATTGGCAAAGAAAGGAACGTTTTCAATGGCGAAGACACCCAAAAGTGGAGCTCATACCGAATTTCATGTATGGATTGTCGTACAAAACCATAAATGCCGAAAAAGACGCTTTTTGAAAGGCACAGGGAATAAACAGAAAGCACCAGTACTAGAATACATTAATACTAGCTTTCCGGGTTACATTCTAAGCATTTATTTCAGTCGAGAGAAATGGGCGTCGCAGACTCAAACGGCTATATAACATAATCTTATGCTCCGTTTCATATGAAGCCCGAGCGCAGCCGACGCTGCGACTCGATGGATCCGATCGAGCCACGCCCAGGGGGCATCATCGCAACGGTCGTCATCTTTGTGTGTCTGCTATAAAAAATAAATGAATAAATAAATAAAAAAAACAATCACGCAAAAAAAAAGCGCAGGACGACGGCGCGCTTACTTCGCGTGATTTGGTTTAGCCGCAGATAATAGACGCACAAAGACCTCGGACTTGGGCCACTTATCTTAAGTCTAAAAAGACTAACATAAGTGGTTCCTCCCGCCCTTCTAAGCCCAACTTTATCCTCCTATATCCTATAAAAAAGCGAGATGGCGATGATTCGAGTGCAACGCCGCCAACGAAGTTTAACGAGAAAGCGCACCCTATATACAAACCGGTCTTTAGTTTGCACTCCTATATACATTATGTTTCGCCGGACTCTAAGCTCGTCCAACCCAATCCTCCTCATTAGGCTTGTTACATTAATCGAAGGCATGGACTGTATAACCGGAATTATGGTTAAAGCGTGTGGGTGCGAGCCCCTTCCCTGTTTTGTTTAAAAACGGTGAGCGTTTTGCGTGTAAAAGTCTCTGTTCAGCAACAGCGGAGACAACCCAACTCGTTTCTCGCTTGATTTCAACGACCATTTCGGATACGCTCCGCACTTTGCGCGCAGATATATGCATACGAACCACGTAGAACGGTTCTACATGGTTCGTATGCATAGTGCACGCAAAAGTACGGAGTGCATCTGAAGTGCATGATGGCTGAAAGGAAGCGAGATATTTTTGTGTAAATGCTCCCAAACTCACAGACACACACACTCACGCACATGCGTGTTTCCTAAAGAAGTGATTTAAACACCGAATGCACAATATTCCGTTTTCTTTTCTAGTAGAGTTTTTGAGCAAACCCTCCTTTCATATGCAGCTGAACCACAATGAAGTAGCGCATGTAACACGAACTGGTGTAGTAGATAAAATTGCTTACTTTTACTCGCCGAGCTTCCTTTCCTTTCATCCGAAGAGTCCTCCTCCTCTTTAATGATATGCAGCACTTCTGCAAACGGCTTTTCCAGAAAGCTGACGCGACGCTGTCCTTCTGTCGGCGTGTCAGAAGTCGACTTCGCCTTTCGAAAGATACCTCGAGACATGACGCTCGAAGACGTGGGTTCTGGCGTCTTGAACGGATGTTCAAGTTCATCAAGGACCGAGTCAGACATGTCCTCGTCAAATACTTGTTCAGCCTCAACCGATTGCTGACCATTTTTTGCTGTAGTTCTGACGTCAAGTTTTAAGTGTACGAAAGCATCAGTCGTATCGTGACATGAACTGGCTGTCGAAGTCGGCTTCACATCTCAGACTACGGCGACTTCAATGTCCTTGCCTGCGGCACTCTTGCGCGATATTTCTTCGCCGTCCGATGTTGCATTACAACTGGAAGAAAGCTCAGTCATTTCTTTCAAACTAGGGCCTTGCATCTGTAGATAGAGATCGTCAAAGTCTTGCCCCGAAGCTCCTAGTGATATCTTGGAATGGTTCGTGAAAAGTCCCGGTGTTGTACTGGTCGGTACAACTGCTGAATGATCGCTGGAGGGTGACTCTTGACTTGAGGAAAACTTCGACGACCCCGCAGATTTTGTGGACGTGTTCTGCAGCAACGAAGGTTCGGAAATTGTGTCGTGACAAATGGTCGCTACAGCCAAATCACGATCCTTGTGACGCTGTGCATCTCTGAGGACCAGCTCAGAATTTTCCGTGTTTGTGGCACTCCCTGATGTGGTGCGACTTGACCTTGAAGCCTCTCCGTCCAAACGTATTGGGACGAAATTTTCAGTGATTCGTCTTCTTTTGGGTGTAGCAGTGGTTTCAATACACTGCCCAAGAGTTACCTCGGCGTCCAGCTTCGAACGATAAACGGATGCGGTATCGAACCAGCCACCTGCGACAAAACAATCAGCGGTAATTTGTGCGTTTCAGGTTCTCCATCTTCAACGATGAGAGCGTAATAACCCTGAAGGGTGTAGTAGACTATGTGTTAAACAAAGGATATGCGGGGAAAATATTTTTGCGAGCAAACGTGCATGTAAATTTTTTTTTTGTTTTTTTAATCATGAATGACGAATTTTGTTTTATTTTCAGAAAATGTTATAACAAGATGCATGAGGGCGGTGAAAAAGCAAACCACGAAGAATTGACGTTTGGCTCTTTCAAACTCTTTTTCAAGCTGAAATAGGGAGCTGGGTTTAAATAGGCGTCGTTCCAGATTATCTTACACCGTGGCCCGTGTTCATGTATGCCTACTGCCACAAAGTGCAGCCGAATTAATTTCTTAACATTTGATTGTCTGTGCTCTGTAAGATTAAGATACATTATACAACAAACTCCGCGAAACTATATATATATATATATATATATATATATATATATATATATATATATATATATATATATATATATATATATATATATATATATATATAAGACTAAGAAGAAAAAAACCCTTAGTGAAAAACAGCAACAACGGACGATTTAATCTTCACAAATAGATGCCACCCTGTTAATATCATCGAATATCTTGCTGGGTATTGCAGAACGCAAGATCGTGTACTGCAAATGCCTCATATGTGGCACTTGCAGTACAGGAATGGCCACTTTTTTTTTCTTCTCAGTTTTATACCCACGCCTTCGGCCTCCCGCCACCATGCCCGTTATATATATATATATATATATATATATATATATATATATATATATATATATATATATATATATATATGTATATAAATCTGCACACCATTCATGTTAGCTACGTATGTGACGAATTCGTAATAAGAGTGCCAGTCAATTTAATTGTATTTCTTTCTGTCCGCAATATTGTGTCTGTTTTCGACGTTGTGGCCAGGATTCTAGATTTGACTCCCGGCCTATAGATGGTAAATATTATCGATATTTCATTTTATTTTAAGCGCAGGTTCATCTCGAAATGGCCACTGCTGGAGCCTTCATGTACAGCCTCCGACAGTACGAAGACCCATTCGGCGGTTCAAGTTTTTGCAGTGGCTCAATTTGGCTGGAGGCTCTAATTGTTTCGAAAGATAGAATAGAACAAACGTTTATTTATTTCTTTACACGATTACAGTGAACATGCCCAAAGCGAATCCAGCACAACCTCCTCACACTGTCTTGTCGAATGGGTTTTTCATATTGTCGGAGGCTATACTAGACCAGACGGGGTTACCTCGAAAACACAAATAGATGCCACCCTGTTACTATCATCGAATATCTTGCTGGGTGTTGCAGAACGCAAGATCGTGTACTGCAAATGCCTCCTATGTGGCACTTGTAGTACAGGAATGGCCACTGTGCATTGCCGTTAACATTGTTCATTATGGCGCCTACATTACCAACTTTGGGCACCCATTTTGGGGCACCTAAGACCAGGGTGTCGAACCGGAACCGAACCGAACCGAAAACCGGAACCGAACCGGTATTTTTTCCGGAACTGAACCCGAACCCGAACCGTTATATTGTTATCGCGATGAACCCGAACCGGAACTGAACCGGTAAAAAAATAACGGTTACCGGCTCATGTCAAAACGGTTCGGCCACGCGCTGTTGACAATGAATGTGCAATCAATGCCATTTGTTCTTTAAGTGCCGTCGACTGACACACACCTCGCTTACATATTTTTCTTCTCCACTCAGTCTTAGGAATATAAACGCTGCATCCATGATTCTTGACAAACGCTGCATCCATTAATCTTGACATAGGAACCAGTATTGCGCTGGTCGCGGCTTGCACGGAAGAAAAAAAAAATAAAAAGCTGTGCAAAAAAAAAAAAAATCGCGTCACGGAATTTTATTTTTCTACAATCTCGTAAATCCTAAATGTTGCTGTGTGCTCATTTCATAAGACGTTTCTAGAACGCGCGAGTTCTTGAAGCTCGCTTCCATCGGAATGATAAAAGAAAAGGCTGTGGAGTTTGATAATAATGCATCCGGTTTCGTATAGGCACTTAGAAGCTAACATATTTGTGAGACAGCGAACTCTTCTATTTTAATATTTATCCTATTACGTCCTTCTGGTGTTGCGTTCGGTGAAGTGTTTTTCATATTCCGTATCTTGTTTAATCAAAACTTCTTTAAGGGTCTAATTTGAGTTACCGAAGGATAGTTAAAATAAAGAAAGCTGTATTTTCTCCCCACTGTTCCTTCAATTGCTTACACGCCGAGGTGGCGGGATAGTTAGCGAGTTCTACTTGTAAGTGGATTTGTAAGGAGGTCGTGGATTTTACAGCTACTGCGTCGGACCCAATTAGATGAAGTCCGAATGCGTAAACGTCGGTGAGGTAACCTTTGAGTGCACATAAAGAAACCATTCCTGGTAGAAATCCCTGAGCCTTACACTACGATGTATCCCGTTTCGTATGTGCTGATTTCAGATGTTTTATTTGTAATTTATTTTGATGTCGCAATTTGTCATTTATAATTTCCGAACCGGTTCGCGAACCGGTTCAGCGCCCCGAACCGGTTCACGAACCGGTTCGCGGATTGAATTAATCGAACCGGAACTGAACCGGAGTAAAATAAATTTACCTGAACCTGAACCGTAACCGAACCCGTATTTTTTTCGGTTCGACACACTGCCTAAGACAAATCTTCAAGTGCTACACAGACGTGACCAGAAGTGTGACAAAACGGATGTGCCCAAGTTTTGTAAGACGGAGGTGCCTCACCAGTCACGGGAGCCTCAGACACCTGCTGCGAGTCGTCCACCATGGCGGGCTTTTCTAGCTGCACCGCTGCATCCGTGGTGATGATCATTTCCGTCGACGTCGTGCGCTGTCGCAGCAAGCTACGGCGGGGAATCTTTCCCTTTCCCCGGTCGAAGAACCCCTCGAACGGCATCACGCCACTGATCATCTTTAGCCAGGATGGCTTGAGAGGTTTGGTGTCCTCTTGGACCCTCGGTGGTTGTCTGGGTTTCTGGCGACTGCTTCGCAGCCTGAAAAGGGAGACAGCAAGAGCATTAGTGTGACGAAATTGCATTGATATAATATAGGGGGGGTTTCACAAAACATCGGCCAATAATTATGTGTAAAGACAATGCATTGCACAAAAATGAAAATCTCTACCCTATTACTTTAGGATGATCGGGTTTCTTATTTGTTTCCATAATGATATTTTAATTATAAAAATAAACATATTGCTGCAATCAGAAACTTCTTAGGGACATTCACAAGTCAGTGAGTTTCTCAGTTTTGGGAATTTTTAAAGCCCGTACTTTGTTCTTCTGCATTCCGAACGGTACCTACAATCAACGCGCCCACTCTTTTTTTTAGAGCGCAGCTCTTAGGGGCCCGTTCCCGGCTTGAGCGGCGTCGCCGTCGGCGTCGGCGTCGCCGTCGGCGTCGGCGTCGCCGTCGGCGTCGGCGTCGCCGTCGCCGTCGCCGTCGGCGTAACCAAGGTCATCCCAAGGTCACGTGACCCCCCAAGGTCACGTGACCCCTCCCAAGGTCATCTCAAGGTCACGTGACCCCACGTGACCCCCTGAAGGTCACGTGACCCCTCGAGGTCACGTGACCCCTTCCAAGGTCATCTCAAGGTCACGTGACCCCAACATGACCCCACGTGACCCTTTGAAGGTCACGTGACCCCCAAGTCACGTGACCCCTCTGAGGTCACGTGACCCCCGAGGTCACGTGGTCGCCTCCCCAAGGTCACGTGACCCCCGAGGTCACGTGACCCCCAAGGTCACGTGACCCCTTCCAAGGTCATCTCAAGGTCACGTGACCCCACGTGACCCCCAGGTCACGTGACCCCTCTGAGGTCACGTGACCCCTCTGAGGTCACGTGGCCCCCGAGGTCACGTGACCCCTCCAGGTCACGTGACCCCCAAGGTCACGTGGGGGTCACCTTTGGGGTCACTTGGCCTTGGGGTCACCCCCAGGTCACGCCTCCCCGAGGTCACGTGACCCCCTCCCCGAAGTCACGTGACACCCCCCCCCCCGGAGCATATTAAAGAATGAGGGGAGGAGGAGGAGAAGGGGGAGGGGTCTACCCTCCCCTGAGTACCCTTCACTCCTCCTCCTCAAGAGCTGCGCTCCAATTCGGCGTTACAGGGATTTGTAAACGGCTTCCACTTTTTTTATTACTCACATTTTTATTTTACCACTTTTGTGCCTGTATCACAATGCCAACTTTCGAGCACCGCCACACATCTCACGCCCACAAAGTCTTTCAAAATGTTAACCGGTTTAATATTCCTTGATGACGCTCAATACGTTTTACATTGAAACGACATATTTCTTTGTAGTAATTAAACAATTGACTAGGAAAACATTAATTATTTGCGGCACTATGTACCTACCCACTAAACTGGTCCCTCGGCAGTGAATAATACGGCATCAATTGAGTTCTTTTTTTTTTCCTTTCCATGCGTAGTTATCGCAAGAAATGTTTGGGCGATGTTCGGTAAAACATTCAATACACATGAAGTGAAACGGTCTATAAATTGACACAACGCAACACTGCTCAGATAACGAGTCGGTCCTACGCCGACACAATATCGTCATAGACAATGCGACGCTCTGCTTGAAACACAGCATCCAGAGCAAGCACTCGGAAGTCTATTGCCGTTTTAGGGCAGTTGAGGGAGGCTGTACGGGCCTTGCGTGGAGCTGCACAATGGCCTACAATTTCCGGGCTTTGCTCACCCGGCTGGCGATGGCGCAGAAGACAGTCTCTGTGCCTTCCGGTCGTCGTGGCTAGGCTTATGGGCCTCGATGCAGATTTCGACCTGATCTGACGAGGGCCGAGGGGGTGATTCAGTCTTCTGCTGTGGCAATTGAGTTGGAACAGTCGCGGTTTGTGCCTCTTCGTCGGGCTTGGCGTCATGCGGCCGTCCGTCTGGAAGAAAAGAAACGAACAAAGCCAACATTCACTGATGAAGTCTCCCTATCTAGGCAGTGCTGAATTAAAGTGGGGAGGGGTGCTAAGGAGGCTGCAGCTTAGGGCCTCATCTCTGGCTGTCGGAAAAGTTTTCTAGCTGGGGAAGAGGAAGCAGACGGAAGCTGAAGACGGAAGCTGAAGAGAGAAGCAGGTTTTCTTCTCTCCTCTCCAGCATTCCGTCTGCTGCCTCTTCCCCTGTCCCCCTTTCCCTCGAAAACTTTCTTAACCTGTATGTCAATAAAAAAAAAGAAAAGCTCTGCTATTGAAACGTAAAGCGACGCGTATGCGCTGCGAGGCCTCGACTTTGGATGCCGCCTATAATTTATATAGTTAACGCAATAGCGTTAAGAAGCTCGGGTCGCAGAAAAGCCGGCGTCGGCGGCGTTGTGACGGGAAAGTCCTTATCGGTCGAAAGGGTCATGACGTCACAGCATCATGACCTCGTCCGGGAATTTCAAACAACCCACAGCGCTCACGTGAAACGTGACATCACACGTGGAATGAAAGGGATTAACAAAATGAGACGTTTACAAATCTCTGGATTAAGAAGTTAGAGTGCATTTCCCGAAGAGGAGGAGAGGAGGGGGAGACGGGAGGGTATGCCCCTCCTCCTCTTTTGCACCCTCCCGTCCTCCTCCCCCTCCTCTGTTCCTCCTCCCTCCTTTTCTCCTAATCCTCCTCTCCATCCTTTTTTTCTTTTTTTCATTGCGGCATGCAATTTACTGGAGACTCGGCACGATCTTCGAGAAACATAAGCAGATGTGGGTTTTTGGGCGCTCGTGGCTGTCACCCGCCTAGCATTGTTACTGCACAGACCTTTATGTGCGGTGCCGGCTCTTTACTTGGATGAACAAAATTCTTTACTGTGACCAGGGTGTCGCTCTGAAATTTTTATCGGTTCGGTTCGGGTTCCGGTTCACGGCTCTCGGTTCAGCTCCGGGGAGCAAAAATAACGGTTTGAAACGCTAAATTAAGAATATATTTTCCGCGTTGTTTTTGCACTATGCACTATTTCCGCCGTGAGACCAGTAACTAAAGTTTTTTTTTTTTTTTTTTATCGCTCGTACAATACATTTTTATTTTCAGGTAACAAAATAATGAGATTGCATTATTTAAGTTCGACGCAACAGCACAAGAAAATCTAAAATAACATACGAAACGTCGTGTTTTTATGACTCAATATTCATTTGTTTACCTCACTCGCATGTATTTTACCTGAATCGAAAGGTTGTCAAGAAGTGTGATATAGCTAGCCTAGAATGCCAGCGATCGGTACAACTTTGCGTGGCAGTATTAAAAGTCGAATCTTAGTTGTGCCCTTGACGGAATTAATTACAGTGCCTAAAATGATTTTAGGCTCTGTAAATCCTTCGAGGGTACAACTAAAAAAAAATGGTATATGGCGACAAGGTGTCCATTCCATGATTTTAGTAAAATCATGGAATCGACACCTTGTCGCCATATACCGTTTTTTTTTTTTTTAACTTAACAGATTTGTTTAAGAAAAGCCGTGAAAGTTAAACTTATACGGTTCGTGCAGGTGAGTTACACGGCCAGGGGGACAGAGTATAGGGGCTAATCGTAACAATCAGTTGGCTAATTATTTAAAATTTTAGTCAATTAGAAACTTGCTGAGCGTCATGGAAAACCATTAAATCCATAATTTTCAGAAAGACTGAGCGCGTGAGAAGCGTAAAGTGCACTATACTTCGTTTCAGCTTCGGTCCAGACGCAGCCGATGCTACAAGCGCGAGCATGTGGCCCAGAACAGTGCTTGCACTGCACGAGCGCGCGTGCTTGGCAGAGATGCTGAAAGCCCGGAGCTCGCGCTTGTAGCTTTGGCTGCGTCTGGACCGAAGCTGAAACGAAGTATAAAGTTATCACTCATGGAGCAGGTACAAGGCTAGCGGTTTCGGTAAGGCACCGAAACCGCTAGCCTTGTACTAGCCCCAGGCTTGTACCTGCTCCACGAGCGGTAACTTTAGTACACTACTACGCTTCTCACGCGCTCAAATTCTTTCCAAAAAATACTGATTTAGTGGTTTTTTATGACACTGAGCAAGTTTCTCATTAGAATCATATATCTATTTTCATTAATTAAAAGTTAATTAACGAATTTTACTTAATTATCCGACTGATCGTTACGATTAGGCCCCTATACTATGTCCCCCTGGCATTATAACTCACCTGCACGAACCGCATAAGTGTAACTTTCACAGATGTCTTTAAACAATTATGTTACGTTAAAAAATCTTATATAATGTGGTATATACTTTACAAAAATACGTTGCGCAACATATATGATGACGACGCAACTCAGCTAAAAGCAATAATATTTTCAAAATTGTACGGAAGTTTTAAGACAAGACCTTTTAGTCTACCATTGATAGGAACACCGCGCGGCAAGAGTTGTGCTTCTAACCAACAGGTTTTACACTTAGCACCGTGATGTAGGCGAAGAATCACGCAAAAAACAGTGTTCAAAATTGTTCGCTCTAATCTATAACGCACCTTCATACTCCGATCGAATCTTGCTTAAAAATAGCCCGTACCCAAGTGAACATTTCCTTATGCAGGATAAACTGGCATAGCCTGGGTGTTGAGAAATGTTCTTGACAAGATGCCAATAAATTTAATTTACAAATAAGCCTCACCCTTGCTAATTAATGATTTCTTGTTAAATATAACAAAGAAGTATTTCATGCTCTGCTCGGCACAGCAGCTACTTAATTCGGCACTTTCTGACGGCCTGCGTGCGCAATCGTCATAGTTCCACCACGCGCCCCTGTGATACTTTGTTTTTGTCCCGCCCACGGGCACATAAACTTACTCTTCATCACATAAAAGAGGAGGCAATAACATACTTCAACATGTTTGTAAAGATATATATGTGTGAGGAACACATAGTTATATAAATCAGATCTAAGGCTCTCTCAAATCACCTACACACGTGCCTATCGAGGATAAAAACGCCGGATGAAATTTGCAGAGCATCTTTTCAGATAATTTGGGAGTGCATTTACTTATGATGTATATTAAGATTATCGGCCCTTTATTTATGTTGCCAAATCTTCAGTCAGTAATTAAATATATTTAGAGCGCAGCTCTTAGGCTCCCGTTTCCGGCTTGAGCGGCGTCGGCGTAACCGCGCAGTGCATTATGGCTAAATTTCTCCGCTAAATTTAGCGGAAAATTTTCTCCGCTAAATTTAGCGGAAAACATTTCGCCGCTAAATTCAGCGGAAAAATTTCCCCACTAAATCTAGCGGAAAAATTTCCCCGCGAAATCTAGCGGTGAAATTTCCCTGTTAAATTTAGCGGAAAATTTTCCCCTAAATGGGAGGCGAGCAGGAGAGGAGGAGGGGCATAGCCTCTTCTCCGTACCTTCCCCTCCTCCTCCTCAAGAGCTGCGCTCTGATTACGCGTTACAGGAAGTTGTAAACGATTTTCATTTTTTTTATGATTCTTAATAAATTTTACTATAAGTTCACATGACCGCTTTAGACCGGCTCAAGAATACGCCCTGTTGAGCCCATATGCGGAAACGTGATTATTTGTTCGCTGTTTGGCAGTGTGAAACAACAGGTCGCGGGGTATGCCAAAAAGAACTTTGTGCTCGCATGACATATCGGAAGGCAAGTACACGAAACGTGGAGAAAGAAAATCTATTAAATGAAGTTCTTCAGAAGAATCCCATACAAGAGGAAATACATGCAAGAGGAAACACATAGAGATGCAATCATATTTCTAATTACAGATAAATAGCGCGAGGGACGGACGAATACCTTTTTAATCCTAACATAAATAAATCAGGTTTGGGCATCGGCTTGCATGAACTCCAAACTTTGCTAAGTACTGTCCCGGGAGGCAGTGTTCGGTTTTACGTGCACTTGCTTTGGGCTCTCACTTCAAAGCTCTGCTTTATCAGTCATGCGCTCTAACATTGTGTTGTTTGTTGTTGTTTTGTTCTGTTTTGTAACATTGTTTTTTCGAGAGGAAGCATACTAAAGTTGATAGATCTATAGGGACTTTAGATTAACCTCTATAGACTTTACAAGAATCGCCTTCTGCGCGCTGACATCTTTGCCTGCTGGGCTGTGGACGCCTTCTGAGAATGCGCTGTAGCTCTGTTGTGCTGTATATCAGGCGCTGCGCACGTGTCCCCCGCTCAGTGACTCATCGTTTCTGCCCGGGTTGTAAGCGAAGGGGTCTATAGTAACTGGTAAGAACGGCAGGGGGGAACTTCAGTTCTCCCGTCTCCAGCGCCAGCTTCCTATACTTCGACAGCGCTTCGGCATCTGTTGCACGCACCTCGAATGCGTTCACGCTGCCAAAGCACTGCGGAAGGCATGAAGCGCGTGCTGAAGGCCGAGCGTTCGAAAGGCGCCTCCTGCGGCTCCGATCGGAGGAGGGTACAATGTGAGTAAATACTTCGGAATAATCAACCCGCGTCTGGAACGCCAGTTCTGACGTCATCGAGTAAGCGAGGTTTTGAGACGCCACGGTACGAAACATTTCCTCCGGAGTCGGACCGAGTAGAGTTTGGAACGCAGTCATTGTCAGTGACTAAAGCGGCAGACGCGCATATATCTTGACGTCGCGAAGCGCGCCGGTATATACTGCAATCCTTGTGACAAGCTACGAACCCGTCGGGGACGCAAACGTGACCTCTGCATTCCCCCCATTGGCTAAAGCCCCTTGATAAAGTTCAAGCTTGGAACGTGCGAACGTGCAAGACACGTACCACGAACAGGTGCTACGACGCCATTCGCTTCCGAGGGCCGCTCATTTCAGTGCGCCGCTATTTACTTCCAAGGACAGCACGAGGAGCGGGCATCGTGCTTTGGCGCATTTGAAGGCAAGGACAAACACAACGACGGGTTTTACTATTGGCGATGTCTGAGAAGTGCTGAGATGAAAGGTGGTATTGCAACACATTGAAGGTGAAAGGAGCAAGTTAATGGTAGACTCGTAAAAGAAAAGCAGAGTAACCGCATAGACGATGCATTGTTTCAGAAGACGACCGCCGTTTCTGAATGTGGGTCTAGGAGAACTCGTCACAAGCCAACTCGTCACAGCCAACTCGTCATAGGGGAACTGGTCACAGCGGGCATCTCGTCATAGGCCATCTCGTGCACGGGGAACTCGTAACGGCGGGGAATTCGTAACGGCGGAGAACTCGACTTTCATCAAAATTTGTTTGTCGCAGGATGCGCCTCCGAGGCTTCAATTTTATAATAGGTGGTATTGGACTTAGGGCTCCCTGTTCAGCCCCATCTGGCTATTCGCTTCTGTTCAAGCAAACGGGGTCTGCATGGCTGACGAGTATACCAATTTGACTGCACCTTTCCGGAGACGTGTTGTATCTAATGCGCACAAAGCAGCAGGGATTTTGAACATGACAAAAACTATAAAAACATCAATCAAAACTTCGTTTATTTGCAAAATGTGACAAGTGGTTTTCTAAGAAGGAATGTCCCGAGTTGACTTACAGCCGTACATTGCGTGCGATGCATCTCAGTGTCGAGAGCGGCCGAGCTGCGTCGTGATCGTACAAGATTCGTGAAATGCGCTCATTGAGTACCCGGTACTTTGCGGCCATGCCGGAGGGGGGTTGACCAGCGTCCAGCTGCGCGATCTTCATTTCTTGCAAAGACTGCTCTCTCTGCAGGCATCCCAGGAATGACCATAGGTTAGGCCTGCTGCAGTTGATGTTTGTCTGGAAAGAGTCGGAGGTGAGCGGCTAAAGCTCAACAAACGAAAAAGGTTGCTCAGCGTATAGCAATGGCACAAACCTGGAAGCTGCGGTGCCAAGCTTCGGCGGCGTTGTTTGTGCGCGGAAGGCCCTCCAGAACAGATGCGTGGACAGACCAGACACTTGTCGGGAACATAGCAGACAACAATCCGTTCCGTCGACGACGTCCGATGTACGTGTCTTCGAAGTAGAGTGCAAGAGGCATCGCGTCCGTTGAAAACAATGCCACGAGGTCCTCGAAGGCATCTGGAACCTCTGCAGGTGGCAGAAATGCCAAGGCAGGCAGCATCCTCACCTGCGATTGCGTACGAATTTTAATATATTCATTAGTATAGCAATTATACCACGCAGTCGAATGTCCGAACTTACCAAAACCGCGAAATCTTCGTCTGTTCCGTAGCGTGTCTGGAAGCCAAGCTTGCACAGTTTGCGATACACGGCCTGGCATAGGTGGAAGAAACAGCCTTGAACACGCGCTTGCGGGAAAATGTTGCCAGTGGCGATGATAGCGGCGGACTCAAAGTCACAATACACCAGCTCCACCGCAGGCTGTGTCAGAAGACTTGAAAGTACTGTAAAAAGCCTGAAAAAGTGTCGGCAATATTAATCAGCCACATGATTTTACCAAGTTCCAATTTCAGAACTAGTCCTAGTACAAATCATACCTTTGATATGTCTCTTCGGTCTTGTTTGGCAGGAGAGCGTACACCAAAGGAATGACCGCGTCTTTGTACATTCCATGCACGGTGTACACTTGGAAAAAAATGGATGGCGTAACTTTAAATGTTCCGTCCATAAACCAAGCTTTGGACCTCGACAGACAATCAAGGTTGCGTTGAGTGGCAAAAACTAAGATGCGGTTGCGGTCGCCAAATCCGCTATCGTGGGCGACGAAGGATTCTTGCTTGAGAGAAACCTGCAAACAGAAAACCAATTAATGCTTGCACTCCAAGTGAAGACAGACAAAGGCGAAATTAGCTCAGTGGTTTTTAAGACTAAAAGGTGGATACAAATTTCTTTACCGTGTATTCGCCTGGAATGACGACATCCTCGCGAGTTGCAGGAACGGAGTAGGGGTTGCAACTCTGCTGCCGCTGTTTCCTTATGGTTCGGCGCAGCGTGCTTGTGGGTGGCATTTGCGAAGCCGTGTGTTCGCTCACACTTGCTGCCGCGTCGAGCAGGATCTGCTGGGGTCCTTGAGTTCCTTCAACTTCAGAAAATAAAAACAGTAAATGGTTACATCTAATTTATGCGGTTAAAACGTGACCGATAGTGAAGAAACAAAAACAAAGTGACTTACCAGCTTTTTCTTTCATGGTATTCCGGACTTTTAGAAGATTGATGGTGGTTGGATCTCCCGGATGAGGGTGCTCCCCGGTTCTCCTGGTGATACGGGAAATCATCTTGTCCGTGGTGATTTTAGCCTTGCAGCCTTTTCTATTTCTGCAGATCCAGTACGAAGTCTCGGAGTCTTCTCGGCTACACGTATATGAATATCCTTCGTACAGCAGCATAGTTGCTCCGCGCTGGGTTTTCGTTAGTTCCATCGTACAGCCTGCCGGTGTTCAGTCTGGCAGTTAGCTTATTTCTTTCTATATGTATATATACCTTCAAGCCAGAGTTTTACCGAGTGCACACTTCGCTTTCCCGGATTTGAAGCGATAAACAACAAAAAAAAAGCATTTCACCTTTTGAACCTTATCACCCCCTCACAAAAGTCTTCCCTCTAAAAACAATGAAAAATAGGGGTCACTGGGAAAGACTTCCTTCTTTTGAATCTTGGCATCCCCCTTACAAAAATCTGCCCTCCAAAAGGAACTGTGAAAAGTGCTTACAATGAAAAAGATGGGTCACGGTGAAAGACAATACACCCTTGTGGGTTTATCGAACAAGATAAAAAAAATAAGTAAGAAATGTGACGAACGAACTGAAAGCATTTGACGACTTTTCCTGTTACGAGAAGGTCATTGCGACCACTTCCCCTCTTACGAGTTCACCTAGTACAAGATGCCCTCTTTGACCAGTTGACCTATGACAAGTTTTCCTGTGACAAGTTGGCTGTGACGAGTGGACCTGTTCCCTCTGAATGTATAGCGAGTTGAAGAATGTCTCGATGTTGAGGTCTCTGAGAGCCCAATAGAGACAGAAAGTAACCAATTACTTTAACTTATCTTCGTGCCCCACCTCGCAGTTTTCATTAACGAATGATAAAACGTTTTTAAGTTTTCCTTAGTGTCCCTTAAAGAAGGTTCAGAGAAAGAGAAGATGACTCAACTGGATCCTTTGCCAGAGCCGGCGGCTCCGGCGTCGCGGACGACTTTGACGGGAACGTCCTCAGCGTCGGGGTGCGGTCCCCTGATCAGACGTTGGCGGGGAGGCGGCACTGGAGAGACCGCTTTGGCCTTCGCGTCCGGCACAATGTGCTTTGACGTAGAACTGTCAGAAGTCTGGGGCAAACAGAATTAATAAATGCATATTTATCTGAGGCATTTTCCAAATTCTCGCCGACTCTAACAGGAAGAAATCCGTAAGGACACCGAAGCAGCATGGTTGGCCTGAATCGCATTGTTACAGAGTCCCATAAGTAATTTATACAAATTCAAAACCACACGCACTTCACAGGAGATAAACGCTGAGCTGCGATTAATATAAAATGTATCTCTCCTTGCCTCTTTAGAGGGTTAGAGGCAAGGCGTAACGACACCCTTGCGTCAGTTCTTGCTGCTTCGAGCGGTGTTGCGGAACGAACGCCCCCCATTCTATTCCAACTCTATTCCAGGGAATTCGTTTTCCGATAATTCCATCTCCTAGCACTGGAAACACTGGGCTCATTCCCACCCCTGAATGGCTGTACCTTTCCATTCCATTCCTCTAAGTCCCCACCGCGAATAAATGGCTATTAACAACTACACTAAAGCGGTACTTAAGAGGATTCTGCGACCGTCTGTTCTTGGTCATAATTAATTCTACGGACTCTAAGCATCCTAAAATTTTAAAAATTCCAGTCACTCGACACCGATTTTCTCATTAAAAACGTGTGGAAAGCCGCGACAAACCACTTTCTGAGCCGATATTTCCGCTCAGGAAAGGAATCGCAAGCCGCTCTGCGAAAAATTCCGCTCAAAAGGGATGTGTCCCGACCCTTCATTACGTTTCTAATAAAGAAATCGAAGTCGCGTGATTGTAATTTCTGGATTGTTAGGATGCTTAGGGCCCGTAGAATCAGTTGTGACCATGCATGAACAGACGATCGCAGAATCCTCTTTCGCGCCCCTTTAAGCGGCCGGCAACTAACGTCAGTATAAAGAACAAGTTATCAAACGCTCAGACAACTGCAAAACTATGCAAAACAAGTCACGAAACGATTTATTCTACTAAGCCGAGTGGTGGTCACAGATAGCGCTAGTGGCGGTTGCTATGGTGGCACTGCAGATGTCGATCGCGTGAACAAGCGTAAAAAGGCTCGTAAAAGGTGGCCAACTTCAAGCCAACCATTTTATTCACGAAAGGACCGTGTATATATTTCCCCTCTAGGGGATACATGGCAAGTGCACGCATCCAAGAAACGCAAGCGGTGGGACATTGTCCTTGCCAGGCAGCCTACGACTGGTGCTGAATCACACATGGTCAAAACAGCCACATTGTCGCGTCTCGCGGCGCCAGGAGCAAGACCTTGTCCGCCTGCAACTCTTCCGTTTTAGTTGCTTCACTGGGGGCGCCACTTGCATCCCCGAATAACATGAGCCGGTCACATAACCAAGCCGTCAGTACATAAAGTACAATGTCGCTGTTCTAAAAACACCTTTGACCACATCGACACAGTTTACATAAAACAGGGTGCATTCCACTGTCACGCTCTTTTAGGCAAAATGCCACCCAACTCCATACCCCATACCATTTTTCCCAGTGCTGATGCTATTCCATTCCCATTCCATTGAGGGAGTCGTGGAAGGGCGGAATGATTCTGGAGTCATTCCCAACTCCGGAGAGGCAACTCCGCAACAATGGCTTCTTGATTTGTTTTCGCCCCGGTATATCCGCACTGAAATCGCGTGCTGACTACAGGTCATTGTTACAGAAAAAACAAATTGTTTACAACATCTACTTGATCACTGTGTTGTCACAGTCGCTTTATTGTTTTTGTAGAATTAATCTTCAAAATATCAAGAAGACGACGATGCAAAAAAAAATCCGTTAATTTTGTCTCGCATTTTGACCAAACATACCGGTCTAAATATGTTCTTGAGAAGTATATCCGCAACATCGCAATAATTCGCACAATCATTAAGTGGCCCCACAAAATTATGTTTTTACCTTCCTTCAATACTGCTCAAGATAACTTATTAACGCTTAAAACCTCCCAGTGCATTGGTGTTTCTCTCTTCCCATTATCTGCAGTAGTAGAAAACATTGAAGAAGAACGAGCAGCGGTTGGCAATGCACAATGGCACATGCGGTGGTCAGAACAACGTAAGAGTTGGGCTCTTGTCGATACTGCAGCGTTTGGACGCAAGAAACACGAACAGCCGCCAGTGCATTAATTGTAGTTCTAACAGAGACAATGCTCATGTCGGCGTTACCCTAGGTCCTAGGGTAATTCCATGGACTACGTCAAATAAACGTTTGTAAAGGAGGGATTAAAAGAAATAGTCCGCTTCTATCCTAGGAATAACACCCTGACAAAAATGTTAAGGATGTCCGTGGCGTTGCGTGGGGGGGTACATTTCCGCCACACTCGTGTCTATATATCTCTTGCGCAAATGCATAACATTCAAATTCAAGGTCGCTTCGTGGTCCCTTATACAAGCAGCGGTTCCGAAATGCTTTCAATTTTCTTCACTATGCCTGTAACCTCGGAGCACACTGTCTTACCTGGACGGTCGAGTCAAGCAGCTTCGGTCTGATGTAGCGCGGCGGACGTCTGGGACTCAGACCGCGACCCATGCGGAGGTCGTCCTCGAGTCGGCGACATCGGCTCCTCTCCTCGGCCTTCTTGCTGATTCGGATGTCCGACGACGTCCGACGCGTCGTGGACGAGGACGCCGAGTCTTGGCGGTCCCCTTCGCTGGAACGTCGTCCACCGCGACTGAACCCTTCGCGATCTCGGAACGCCCTGGACGCGAAGAAGGAAGACAGTGGGTTTATGGGTCACAGCTGAAAACAGACATGTACAACATGTCTGTTGTCAAAAATGCCACAACTGACAACAGACATAACAGATGTAATGCCAGAGTAGGCAAACAATCCAGAGATATTCGTTATTCTTTGCTTACTGATTTACGTTAGGGCTGAACGGAGAAGAGCTTCTTGGTACACTTACGGAAATGTTGCGCAGCATTTCCGTAAGTGTAAGCACACAAACAACTGGATTACGCAAGTGTCAGATTCATAAATATAATACACCGTTTGCAGTGTTATGTCTGAACAAATGTATCCGCGTAGCACATAAAAATGTTAACTTTCATATACGTGAAGACTAGGCCAGGTGCTAAGAATATGTTGAACTATATGTCATTATGAAGAGTGTTCCGAAGGGTAAGATTTATTCAGTCTAATTAATAACGACAATAAAACGGATGCGGCTCTTTTAGATGATGCTCGCTAATAACAAGCAGTTAGGTTTGTGTGCTTAGGGCGCAGGGTTTTTAAGGCTTGGTGCATGTTAACTGAGAAGTCTTGTATACGTGTTTTAGTATGTCCACACACAGAAAGACAATATTTAAAGGGGCCCTGCAATCATATTTAAGCGTCTACCTTTTTTGCAGTTTCCACGTCTCTTGGGGTTTGGGCAAGCCAGCAGGCACGGAGAGAGTAACTAAATATCAATGCGTCATATTTTAACCGGACGACACGGAAACCTCCTCCACCGACGAGGGCGACCCGCGGTACCAAAAGCGCGCAAAATGTGACGTCTTTGGTCCTGGCCTTACTACTGGTCAGAACCGCCAAAAGCTTCTTTTTAGTCGAAATACGCAGTATATGTGGCGCGAACCGTTTCAATTATTTATAAAGGTAGTCTTTGTTCAGCATTTTAGATCAAAAAAAGAAACGAATGCAGTTTATAAAGTACGAAAACAAGAAATGACCCGTCGACATACCCGCCACCAAGCGGTGGAAAAGGCGGCGCATACTAGAAAGGAGTAGTGGGATCAGGCGCCACACGGAAAGGTCCCGGATGTACGCGGCGGCGCTGCGGTCGTATGGGCAGGAGTATCCGACCGGCTCCGAGCGTTCTGAAGGCCTTCGGCGAGAAGCTTTGTTTTGCGGTTTGGCCGTTTCGCGGTATGGCAGCGCAAAGTAGCTCCCATTCTGAACTGATCTTTACCCCGTGTTTGCTGTCGTTTGTGGCCAACGAAGTGTCACGCCAAATTAGTGTTTAATCGCGCAGCAAATGCCATGAGAGCCGCTCTGGCTGCCCGCCGCATACAGCCTATCCAGAACACGCTTTAATGGCGCGTTCTCGCGCCGTCGACACGGACTGCAGCAGCCGTGAGCGCTCGATGAGCTCACTATTTCTCCTCTAGTTCACGGCCACTCTCAAGCAACCAAGGCCGTCATGAGGGAGGTTATTTTTTGCTTGTTTTTGTAATTTTAATTTGCCTATAATTTCGAGAAAAGAAAAGTTTCACTAAGTTACTACGTTCAGTGCGCTCAGGTTCGGTGCAAATTAAAAACTAGTAAAAAAGTCATTGCAGGGCCCCTTTAAGTATAATAAAACTTGTGTTATGCGTGGTTATTTAAAAAAAAAAAAGAGCGAGAACACGGATATAGAGGAAGCCGCAGCAAGTCATTTCCACGCGGTTGTTTGAGGAACTGTGCCTTGGTGGGGAAGTCGCAGGAATCGACTTGAAAGACTTACATTTAATGGAACATATTCCCCGTTAGCTGTACCATACGATACCCGGAGAATGTTTTGAGGTACAATTTGATTGCTGAGATAAGAATATTTAAATAGGACATTGAAAAAATTCCGGTACACCAAGGTTCCCGCGCGTTTTTTAAGCAACCACGCCTTCCCGGAGAAGTCGAAACAAACGATTTAGAAGACTTACATTTAATGGAGTATATACACATTTAGCTGCACTATACGGTTTCCGGAAAACGTTTCAAGGTGCAATCAGATTTCCGAGATCAAGATCATTAAATTTGTACAGTTTGACCAAATCTCTAGCAGCTAGAATTATTTTAGCACCTGCGCCTTCGCGGGGAAGTCGTAGAAAACGACTTAGAAGACTTAAATTAGGGAGTTTTAGTAGACCGCGTTTCCCCCTCCACTAACCCTCCGCCACAAAGAACGCGCCACTACTCCTGCGCGCCGATGGCCTTGGCTGGAGAGTTCCGGGTAGCAGAGGGACTTAGCGGAGGGGGAAACACGGTCTCCTAAACTCGCTACTGAATGAAGCATATACCCAATTAGCTGTACTATACGATTTCCGGGGAACTTTTCAAGATGCAACCTGACTGCTGAGATAAGGGTCATTAAAGTAGGACACTGACAAAATTCCTTTGCAGACCAAGGTATCTGCGCGTTTTTTTTGAGCAAATGTGCTTTCGCTGGGAAGCCAAAGCTAGCCACACAGTAGACTATTACTGAACGTAGTATATACCCAACTAACTGTACCCAATGATTACCGGAAACGTTTGTGTGATACGGCCCAATTGCCGTGGTAAGGCTCGTCAAAAAAAAAAAGCGTTGTCACGAATTTTGCTCCCCTGTGTTTGTGTCCTTCCGTCCGAGAGCCCGTGACACGCATGGCCAGAAATTTGTGACAAGCTGTTCTAGTTCACTTATTTACCGACACGTGGCGTATTCACCTCTAACTTTTACGTCGTGTGCAAATTCCCGCCAAACCGAAATGCGTTCCGTGTGCAATGAATAAAATTGTGGAAAATAGAAAATAGAGCTACGTTATCAGAGCTTCTCAAACAGTACTACAGAAAGGGGGAAGATCAATTGATGGACTGCACAAAGAACACGCAGAGAGCGTGCTGACGCGGCAGTAAAACCCGCGCCAGTGTTGGCGGTTAATTCGACGAGACGGGTTGTTTGTGTGTGTGCGTGCGTCCGTGCGTGCGTGTGTGCGTGTGAACGCGCGCGCATGTGTGTGTGCGTGTGGTGGGGGAGAGTGTAAAAGCAGCCTGTGAGCGCATTTTGAGGCAAACAAACGCAAGACGGGCGCAAAGAGCGGACGAGCACGCCGTATCAGCGCCTCCCGGTTGCAAGAAGTCGATAACACTATCATTCCGCGTTTTCTTATCTAGCGATATGGAAGCAAAAAAGTCAGATCTGCGAAAGAATTCCGAACAAGTATTCGAAAAACTACCCGACAATACATATGCGATATTTTTGGAAAGTTGTTTGCAGATTGGCGAGTGTGTCGAGTAAACTACAACAAAAAGGATTCATATTTTGTGTTGCCTAATTTAGGCTTCCATGAACTCCACAACCATAGTAACTCTACACTGCCTCCGCTGAAGTCATCAGGAGCGAAATATTCTCTTTGGTATGACCACTCGCTGTGCTGATGTCTGGCTTCCTTTTTTCTTGGGATTTTTCTTGAAATTGGTAAAACTGAAAAACTCCGAACTGAAATTTTTGAATTAAATGAAACCCCAGGTTAACTGAAAAAATTGCTTTATTTCTGTTGACCCCGAAAACAAACCGCCCTTTTCCGCGAGGCTGCTTCCTTCTGCTGCAATTATTGTTTCTACATGGGCCACTTAGTGATAACTGGCGCGAATAGCATTGTGTGTTGTAAAAACACGATAGATGTGCAATAGCTTTTACGACGTAAGCCCTGATAAACCCTGATTTCTGGTCGACACCAGAAATAGATACCGAAAACAGAGAACTTTGAAAAAATGAACACCCAAAGACACCCTTAAATTTAAAAAAGAATACACAAAAATACGGAACCCTACCTATAAGTTATAACGAGATCTAAAAGCTGCACCAACATATACGAAATCCAGCTTATAATTAGGATTCTGCGTTTTCGGAGTTTATTTCTGCTTAAAATCGCGGAGTGTCGTTTAGTGCTTATTTTTTACCATAAATTCGGAGTTCTTTGGAGCTTTCTTTCATCGTACAGAGTTTTTCGGCTTTTTCGGTGAAGTGAACGAAAGGTTGAAAACAGCAGTTTGTAAATTTAGTAAAAGTACCCTTTTCAATGAGAAACGTGTTCGACGATTCCCCTTTTTTAAGATAGAAGCTAAACGGAAGTTCTTTGTGATCATACAAACGAAAGTTGATACTGCGAGGGCCTGAAAAAGGCCTGCAGTTTTTCAAATAAATAAATAAATATTAGATATAGAGGAGTAGAGCAAAACTTGTTCGAAGATCCCTGGAAAATATTAAGACCAGTAGGATTCATAGCAGTTGGCGGTCCTGAAAAATCTGAGTTTTTTGGGTAAATATAAATATTAAAATATTTTACCGGAAGTATTTTTTCAATTTTATCGAATTTGTCCGAAAACACAGAAGCATACTTATAGTACTCACATCCGCCCCAGAAACCGGAATACGCCTAATATATTTAGAAGCCTTTATTAAGTAAATGAAGGAAGGATCTCCACGGTGACGATAAAAATAAAAAGCCGGTTTAATTATGCGAACTGTGTTAAAATAGAAGGAAATAATCAATTATTTATTTTGGAGGTATCGTTGAACTGTACCCGACCGTCATCTCGATCCTTTCAGTGCGAGCGCTCTCTCCTTCCTCGTTCTTAGTTTCTTCCGTGTCTATTTAGTCTCCGGAAGCTTACACCTTCTTTTTCTTAGTCTACAATACTCAATGATATCACCAAACGTACAGAATTACGCATTCAGAACCCGTCTAAGACTGTACCGCGCTATTCATATAGTCTCATTCTCGATTTATTAGCGTGTCAGATCTTAGGCAATGTAAGTTCATTCATCCTCTCCAGACTCGTCGACTAATCTCGCTCTTTTGCTTACTTCGTCGGTTCCTTCATAACTTCGGTCAGTCGAGTTCACCTCTTTTGGAACCACTGCCGAGCGGGACAATGACAGTTCCAACGGCAAGGCTAAGTCCGTCCTGATATTTTTTATAGCGTTGCCCCCCACCCCCTCTCTCTGTCTCTCTCTCTCTCTTTGCCTCTCTTTCTTTCTATTTTTTTAAGAACCACCGGATTCTTTTCGTAAAAGCAGCGAAAGCTTCCAACGAATATTTCGTTCAGCATCCATCCTTTTAAAACCTCAGCACTTCCTCGTGCCATCCAGAACTCAAACGATCTTTCCGACAATAATTGACACCATATCAGATCGAAAAAAGTTGCCCGGTGCACTGGTTAACAGTTTCTTTCCACCAGGCTGGCACTCAACAAACTGAGTTTTTTCTTCTGTTGTTGAGCTATTGTAACCCTTACATTGTGTTCTTGCTCCCAAGGGCTTACTTATCAAAGCACGTTTATTCCGATTATCACAAAACGTTCGTCTGCCGTCGAAGAAATATTCTAAACTGTATCTTTGTTTTTTGTGTGTCACTATTGGGCTTATTCAGATGTCATCACTTTTTACATTAGTGCTACATACCTCTTCCGCGGCAGACGTTTTCAGCGCTCAAGAATAAATAAAGTTGTGGCTACGCTTTCCGTGAGAAAGTCAGGAAATGCATGAAATACATTTGTTTATTGTTCATTTTTGTTTATTTATTACCTACAGTTTGCCCTTGGGGCATTATTATTTTTGTTTATTTATTACCTACAGTTCGCCTTGGGGTATTAATATTTAAATGGCGGGGAGAAGTTCGCACAAATATGTGGCCGAGGACTCGAGATTGCCTTTTCGAGTAACCAGACACTTCGTTTGTTTTGACGTTCGCTCGCTATGTAATACCTCACCTCTCTCTCGGATTCAGTCATTATATAATGCCTTTGCTCCTCCCTATCTTGACATCTCAGCACCAATTTCAATGTACCGTCACCATTTGAACGATTTTGTACTTGCCTCTTAGCATGATCATTTTGTTAAATGCTTTACAGCGAAGCTGTATATGGCTAGGTTCTGAAATTTTTTGCGTGCGCGGACAGAGCGTGTAGATCGAGAATTTCTCCGCATACGAATATACAGACACATTGTTGGCAGCGCGGTCGCTCGTGCTCGTGCTGCGCTGTCGTCTTCTAATATTCAACAGTAGTCATCGCCCTAGCGACGTTATCAGCAGTTGCACTTTGAACCTGCTATGAGCAAGACGCGCGTAGTTCACTCTGTAGAAGAAGAAGGTGCCCTCAAAGAGCGACAACGAGAGCAAAAGCGCGAATGGGCGCGAAAGCGACGAGAAGCCGCCGACCGCGCAGCGGCCGACGGGTCGGGAAATCGAGTAGCTGCTCTCTGACCGACGAAGAACAACAGCGTGCCCGTCTAGAGCGTCGGCGGCAGCAGAAGCGTGAGTGTGATTGTCTGTATCTGTAATTGTCGACACAGTGACCGTCGCCTTATTTAAATATAGGTAATATTCCAGCAATGTTACGTTCGTCGGGTACTATGCCTGCGCAGGAGTTTTACTGCAGGGGCTCCGTGAAAATGCATTTTCATCTTAAAAGTTTAAAATAAAATTGTAAAGACAATCAAGAGATCCAGAGGACTTGGTACCTGTTGTAGGCGTTGCGGTGAATGTTGAGCCTATAGAGCGGGCGTGGCCAAACTGATGGCGCAAGTAAAATTGTTATATTTTAGGAAGATGCAAGAAGGGAAGGGAGGGGGTGGTATTGCGAGAACATCGTCTTCTCCACATGCTTTCAACGTTTGTCATTAGGCTCCCCTTATAACTTATAGCTTGACTAAATATAGGAGCTATGGTTTCACACTGCGAAGCTTTTATAATGTAACTGGTGCCTAGTTTCATTTCATTTCAAGCAAACGCTTTCGTCAAGCAGAGAATCTAGATTATACATTCCACTAGATGCGACTTACTAGTTTTTCAACTGTATGGGTGTGTAAAACATAGAGCTCGATATTTAATTATAGGCAGCTGTTTTGCATTACGTATCTCTCACACCAAGTTTGGGAAAGGTTCCTATACAAAGTGAAATTATAAAATTCCAGGTTAAATTTCCACCTTATTTGCCCCCGTCTGACAATTGCATTCTGAAATGCTTATCGACAACGAAAACTACGGTAACTTTAAACGCCCAGTTTTTTTTTTCCTGTTCCTCGCTGTAATGTTTTCATGAGTAAGCTCAATGCTTGGTCCCAACCATTTTAATGTGGGCGTCTCTAGATCACGTGAGGCGAAATTTAGTTTGTGAAGAGCCGCATGCAGCTTGCGAGCCGCAGCATCATGACTTCTGCTCTAGAGGCATCGAGGCGGAAGGATAAAAAATCAATACGAAAGAGTGCCAAACAGTATTTATTATGCTTCATAGAAACACCGTAAAATCACATTTGCGTACAAAATAAATAAATGGTTACATTCAACTAGGGGTATTATATTGACACAATAGACCGATTTCACTAAGCGTTCGGCGCATGCGTGACGCCGCCATAACTTTAGTTCACAGAAGGCAGACGGCCGTGCCTGCGAGTGCACGTGCCGTCTCGTGCTTCCCTCGCGCAACGCTCCAGCGGGGTTGTCGCACGTGCAGAAAGACTAAAGTTCCCTCGATGCATTGCGGCAGCGGTGGCGTAGTCAAACTGGCTGGTGAGATCGGTCTATTACTAGCGATTGAAAAAAAAGGGGATACAGGGTCCGATATACCTCACGTACCCAGGCTCACAACCAAAATGCTTTCAACACACCCGAGTCATCAGTTAGCCTAAGTGTTCTATGCTTCCTTGCACCCCAAATGAACAGCAGTGGACGCTGCGGACCATCTCAGCCCATCCAGAATTAAGTGATTATCAAGTGAGCTTCTGGTGCGGATACTGAGATTAAAGCTACAGTGTAAAATCACATTTGCGTACAAAATAAATAAATGGTTACATTCAATTAGGGGTATTATATTGACACATGGCTGGATGGTTCCTAGCGTCCGATCCGTTAATTTTGCGGTGAAAGGGAGCATACTACCCAATGAGTACATCATACGAGGACAGAAGAAAACAACAAAGCAGTAGAGTGAACAAAGCTTACGCAATATTTTTGATCAAGGCTAAAAGCTCGAACCGTACGAGAAGCTCTCTGACGTACTGCAGAACAAGGAAAAATAGCAGTATCACAAAAAAGTTCCATGCTGCGAAGCTTATGAAGACGCGTACATGTATACATTAACGCATTCAGGTATAGCGTTCAGGTGTGTTCTACTACAATAGAAAAAAAAAAGAAACAGACTGCTCTGTCTGCTGCAAAGGAACACATGCTCGAATTTTTTGTCGTTACGTGCTAGTAAAGTTTGTACAACCCACTGACGCAACAGAAACATGTAGATTGCGACAAGTGAAGTCAAAATAAAATTTAGCACTATTTTCATAAATTCATCAAAAAAAAAAGCCAGTCACCCACGTTTCAAATCTAGCGTATCGCGTCATATATATACACACTGTAATCTACAATATTGCCACCCGCAGAGCCGAGACGGCAACGCTCGGTCACGGTCTTCTAGAAGATTCCCGGTCATTCTCGCAGCAGACGTAACTTTCCTTCTGCTTTGTTATTCTCGAAAGTGCCAGTTCATCCTCGCCCCGAGCGCGCGACGCTCGAACCTTCTTTGCCGAACTTTCGAGATAGTGACGCAGGGTAGATAAGCGGCTCCCGCGACCTTGTCGAGTCAGTCCCAGTTTCGCTAGCGCTCTGTCGTGCCGCCGAACCGCCGCCCGCTTTTCTGCTACCTCGACGCTCTTTCGTTATTTATTTTTGGTTGGCACAAGTTCGCCCATTAAATCTTTATTTTCAGTTCACTGTTCGGCTTTTCGTCACCTTCATTCGTGACATTTCTGGTGGAGGTGCTGGGTACAAAACCCGTGCAGCGTACCCCTACAAGAACTCGATCAGCAAGCCCCATTTCCCGACGACCTTCCGTTGAAGACTCGGAGCACCGAGCCAGCCGCCGTATTCAAGGGTTGCCCCCGGAATTCGGTCTACTGCCGAAGAACACCAACCAGTCGACGAAGCCGACAATGGACCCCCAGTCGTCACAGACTCTGACCGCCGCCCCCGTCGTCTACCTGCCCGTCGCCCCTCGTACACCGACGTCCTTCCACGGCGAGATCTACGAAGACGTCGAAGATTGGTTGCAGCAATACGAACGGGTGGCGCTGCACAACCAATGGACTCCGGAACAGCGTCTGCAAAACGTCTATTTTTCCCTCGAGGGAACGGCACGACACTGGTTCGAGAATCGTGAAACCTCGATTACGTCATGGGACCAGCTGAAAGGAGAGCTC
Organism: Ixodes scapularis; assembly: GCF_016920785.2. Taxonomy (NCBI): domain Eukaryota; kingdom Metazoa; phylum Arthropoda; class Arachnida; order Ixodida; family Ixodidae; genus Ixodes; species Ixodes scapularis. The sequence goes on from NW_024609839.1 coordinate 19,601,884, forward strand.
CGAGGGACGTTCGCCAGTCAGCACCGAAGGGAGAGAGCCGAAGACCTCCTTCGGACGAGGACGCAAGGCCCCAACGAAAGCGTCACCAGCTTCGTTCAAGACGTCCTGCGACTGAGCGCGCGTGCCGACCCACAATCCACCGAAGACAAGAAGCTGCGTGTCCTTATGCGTGGGGTGAGGGACGACATCTTTGGGGGCCTCGTCCGCTACCCGCCGACCACCGTCGAAGCGTTTGTCACGGAGGCTACGAACATGGAGCGCGCCCTCCAAGCACGCGCCTCCTACTACCAACGACATCCCGGCGTCGTTGCCTCCACACTGCTTAATGACGACATCGGCGCCCGTACCCGCGACATCCGTGACGTTATCCGAGACGTCGTCCGAGAGGAGCTCCGGAAGCTGCTCCCCGCTGCTGAGCGTCCGGCGTCGCTGTCAGTCACCGAGATCGTGCGCGACGAGGTACAGCGGGCCTTGCAGCCTGAAGCTTCCGACAACGAGCAAGCCCCTGAGGAACCGAGGCTGACCTACGCCGCCATGGCCAGACGACCGCCGCAAGCTCCCCGCCAAGCTACGGTGCCACCACGACGTCAACCTCCAGCGCCACAGTACTACCAACGTCGCGAAGAACGATAGCACGTGCGCCCGGAAAAACCAGCACCCAGGAAAACTGACGTGTGGCGAACGGCCGACCGACGCCCGCTTTGTTACCATTGCGGGGAAGCCGATCATGTCTACCGCCGTTGCCCGTACCGGCAGCTGGGGTTACGAGGCTTCCACCCCGACGACCCGCGACCACGCTACGGAGAGCGACCTAGGGACATCGACGAATACCTCCGCCGTTCGCCATCCCCAGGACCGTCTCCCCGCCGCGGTTACCGATCGCCATCACCGCAACGCCTTGCATCGCCTCATCGTAGGTCCCGCCGAGAAAGCCTGTCCCCCCTGCCTCGCCGGGAAAACTGAGTGCGGCAATACCCGGAGGTGGTATTGCCGGTGACGAACGACGCCAATATCCTCCACAAACGTCGGAGGGCTCCCACACTAGCGACAAAACGGATAGGAACGACGCTTCTGTGACGGTGTCGAATAACCTCGACGTTACCATCGACGGCCACGACGCGAATTCACTCGTCGACACCGGGGCAGACTATTCCGTTTTAAGTGGGAAGCTCTCTCGCCGCCTTCGGAAAGTGATGACGCCGTGGGATGGCCCAAAAATACGAACCGCCGGCGGACATCTCATCACACCAGTGGGAAGGTGTACTGCACGCGTGGACATCCACGGAGAGACCTGCCCCGTGAAGTTCGTCGTCCTCAAAGACTGTTCGAGAGACGTCATCCTTGGCATGGACTTCCTCTGTGAGTACGGTGCTGTGATCGACCTTGGAGCAAACAGGTTGACGCTGCGAAAGCCCGTGCTACCTCCGGAGGAATCCAAAACGTCGCCAGCCGCCGTCCGAGTCATTGCGGACCACGTGAACCTGCCGCCACGGTCGAGTGTTCTTGTGCCCGTCGTGACCGAGGCAGTTGCCAGCGGGAAAGTTCTTCTGGAAGGCAACGTCCAACTGCTTCTCGGAAGAGGAATAGGCGTCGCAAGGGGCGTAGCGGAGCTGCAGGATAGACGTTGTGTGGTCCTCGTGACGAACTTTCGACCGGAGGCGCAGCATCTAACGAAAGGTGCCACTATAGGACACGTCGAGGAACTCCGGGCCGACGCCGAAATCGCCGCGATCTCCGACGAGCCCTCGCCATGTCAGCCGTCCAGTACAGTGTCGCGACAGCTTGACGTTAACCCCAAGCTCAGCGCCACGGAACGAGGAAGGCTCGGAGACCTCCTCGCCGAGTTCGGCGACTGCTTTGCGACGACGTCGATGGTGCGCCTGACAACAGTTGCGAAACACCGCATCATTACCAACGAGGACGCGCTCCCTGTGCATCGGCCGCCGTACCGGGTCTCCCCAAAGGAACGAGAGGCCATTCATGAACAAGTACAGGAGATGCTCAACGACGACATCATTCAGCCTTCGAGCAGCCCGTGGGCCTCTCCAGTTGTGCTGGTAAAGAAGAAAGACGGAACGCTTCGATTCTGCGTTGACTACCGGCGGCTCAACGCGGTCACGAAGAAAGACGTGTATCCGCTCCCCCGCATCGACGACACGCTGGACCGGCTGCGCCACTCCCAATACTTTTCGTCGATGGACCTTAAGAGTGGCTACTGGCAGATCGAAGTCGACGAACGGGACCGAGAAAAGACTGCCTTCGTCACGCCCGACGGACTGTTTGAGTTCAAGGTGATGCCCTTCGGACTGTGCACGGCGCCGGCAACGTTCCAACGTGTCATGGACACCGTCCTGGCAGGCCTCAAGTGGCAGAGCTGTCTTGTTTACCTCGATGACGTCGTGGTATTCTCGGCCAACTTCGACGTGCATTTACGACGCCTTCGGGCCGTTTTAGAGGCAATCAGGACCGCAGGACTCACCCTCAAGCCGACGAAGTGCCGGTTTGCCTACGGAGAACTGAAGTTCCTGGGCCACGTGGTGAGCAACGAAGGTGTAAGTCCTGACCCTGAGAAGACTCGCGCCGAAGCGGCCTTTCCACCGCCCACCGACAAAACTGCCGTCCGAAGATTCCTTGGACTTTGCGCATACTACCGGCGATTCGTTCAGGATTTCGCCAAGCTTTCTGCGCCGCTAACGCACCTTACGAAAGACGCCGTGAACTTCGACTGGGGTGAAGAACAACAACAGGCATTCGACGAACTAAAGCGACGGCTCCAGTCACCACCGATTCTCGGCCACTTCGACCAATCGGCCGAAACGGAGGTCCACACGGACGCCAGTGATACAGGACTCGGAGCGGTACTGGTCCAACGACAAGACGGTGCGGAGCGCGTGATCGCATACGCTAGCCGGACGCTGTCGAACGCGGAACGCAATTACTCAACGACCGAGAAGGAATGTCTGGCCGTCGTCTGGGCTATCACGAAATTCCGCCCATACCTGTACGGGACTCCTTTTCGGGTGGTCACCGACCACCATTCGCTGTGTTGGTTAGCGAGCCTGAAGGACCCATCGGGACGCCTCGCTCGATGGAGCCTACGACTGCAAGAGTACGACGTAACCGTGGTCTACAAGTCAGGCCGAAAACACAGCGACGCCGACTGCCTGTCCAGAGCCCCTGTCGAGTCAGCTGCCGGATGTGCCAAAGACGACGACGACGACCACTTTCTTGGAGCGGTGAGCATTCACGGCATGGCAGCGCTCCAGCGGGACGATCCTGAGCTGCGTGCATTGATCGACCACTTGGAGGGACGAGGGGGTACGATTCCCCGAGCCTTCTCACGTGACCTGCCAAGATTCGCCGTCCGGAGAGGTATCCTCTATAAAGAAAACTTCGGGGACAACAACTCGACGTGGTTGTTAGTGATTCCTGCTAGTCTTCGAGAAGAGATCTTCCAAGCCTGCCACGACGACCCAACATCTGGTCACCTTGGCTACAGTAGGACTCTTGCTCGAATCCGAGAAAAATACTACTGGCCCAAGCTTCCGAAGACTGTCCACCTCTACGTCCGTTCGTGCCACGAATGCCAACGACGCAAGTAACCACCGACGAAGCCGGCAGGTCTCTTGCAACCGATCGCGCCCCCGACTGCACCATTCCAGCAGGTTGGAATGGATCTTCTCGGACCTTTCCCACCGTCGGCGCAGGGAAACCGGTGGATAATCGTGGCAACTGATTATCTCACCAGGTACGCCGAGACAAAAGCACTCCCGTCGGGGACCGCCGTGGAAGTAGCCAAATTCTTCGTGGAGTCTATCGTCCTCCGACACGGCGCTCCCCAAGTCCTGATTACGGACCGAGGATCCTCGTTCATGGCGCAACTGACACAAGAGATACTCCGCCTGAGCCACACCGACCACCGCCGGACCACGGCATACCACCCGCAGACCAACGGGCTGACGGAGCGACTAAACAAGACCATCTCCGACATGATTTCTATGTACGTGGACGTGGAACACAAGACGTGGGATGAAGTGCTGCCCTACGTCACGTTTGCGTACAACACGGCGATTCAAGAAACTACCGGCGTTACACCCTTTCAGCTGGTGCACGGCAGAAAGGTGAGGACGATGCTCGACGCCATGCTGCCCCACGACCCGACGGATGACGGCACTGACGACGCCCAGCTGGTCACCCAACGAGCAGAAGAAGTACGCCAGCTAGCCCGTCTTCGAATAAAGAACCAGCAACGTGTGGACGCTGGCCGGTACAACCTTCGCCGCCGCGACGTGGAGTTCCAGCCCGGAGACAGGGTATGGGTGTGGACGCCCATTCGTCGCCGCGGCCTCAGTGAGAAATTGCTGAAGCGCTACTTTGGGCCCTACAAGATCATCCGACGCCTCGGCGATCTGAACTACGAAGTTCTACCCGACGGAACGCGCCCACCTGCAAGACGTCAGCCGCGACCCGAGGTGGTGCATGTCGTCCGGCTGAAGCCGTATTACGAACGATAGGACTCTCCACTCTCGTCGACGAGTGAAGTGTGGACTGTGAACTCCGGCTAGCAATTCTGCTGTCCTTTTGTTTTTTTGTTTTCCGTTTTTGTGCTGCATCGGGACGATGCACTTTTAAAGGGGGGATAATGCCACCCGCAGAGCCGAGAAGGCAACGCTCGGTCACGGTCTTCTAGAAGATTCCCGGTCATTCTCGCAGCAGACGTAACTTTCCTTCTGCTTTGTTATTCTCGAAAGTGCCAGTTCATCCTCGCCCCGAGCGCGCGACGCTCGAACCTTCTTTGCCGAACTTTCGAGATAGTGACGCAGGGTAGATAAGCGGCTCCCGCGACCTTGTCGAGTCAGTCCCAGTTTCGCTAGCGCTCTGTAGTGCCGCCGAACCGCCGCCCGCTTTTCTGCTACCTCGACGCTCTTTCGTTATTTATTTTTGGTTGGCACAAGTTCGCCCATTAAATCTTTATTTTCAGTTCACTGTTCGGCTTTTCGTCACCTTCATTCGTGACAATATCACGCATCAGTTTCAGTGCTACGCACAGTCCCAGCATCGTGAAAAGGCCGTCCGTGTGTTAAAAATAAGAAAAGGATGATACACTCTCACCGTTCAACACTTGCCTTACACGTCACGAAACGAGTGATGAACTAGAAACAAAGATACCTACGAGAACTTATGACCGCTCGTAGAAATCACAAGACTATGAACGCAAGATAAAAATAGCAAACACAATTAAGATCTCAGCAACAAGCGAGTTCCTACGCTACACGAAGATTGCCCGGCTTTGTTTTCTGAACGTAGGAATAATAGTCGCGTAGGTTATTTGGGCAACAGACTACTCATTCCAGTCACAAAACCGCATCACAGGTAGCGGTTGATCAGCGCTCAGAGTCCCTGAGCATTTGTTTTAATCTCTGGAAGTCCCTGGTTGATGTATTTATACCACGATGTGCCAACTCTGTTCTAATTTCACCGGGGCGCATCGCATCTAGATTCAAAGTCCCACTAGGATTGTCATTTAGCGGAACAACGCTCCTACGTGGTCTTTTCTTTCGACTTTCTTGAACACCGCCCAGAGACCACTACTCGTGAGATCTTTTTGTGTAGTTTCTTACTGGCGGCCTTTGAGTCTGCAATTCTCCCCGCTTCACTATTTTTAAGACGTCCCATGCGGTGTCCCACTTGTTAGTTTTAGTGTGGTGCAGTTTTTTCAGCGTGTCGTTCTTCTTCTCAAGCCCCTGACTGGAATAATGGCCCAGGCAGTGCAGTTGTACATGCTTTTGCGCCGAGTGCGCACAAAATATGTGAATGTATACCACACGGTCTCGACCATATCCTTTGCGGTTTGCGCTCAGCCGCACGAAAACGTCGAGAAAAAGTTTTGTTCGCGCCGAGACGTCAGAGCCCGATGTATCATTCTTGTAAACATTAAGTACTTCTCTTAATATGTTCCAGAGCAAAACAACATCTTCGGCTGTATCGTGATGAAGGACATCTCGAAGACGACCAGGCAGCTTTTCTAGCGGTACGTCAACGTCAGTTCCTGTCAGCGAACTGAAGCTCCTCCCCTGATGTTTCGAATCATTTGAAGAAAAAAGATGGATGCTGACGCCACAATCGTGGATAATCGCAATAAGCTTAGCCACATGGTCCTCTTTCGCTGATGCGTTGCATACTTTTATTGAAGAATCTTTGTCTTGCATTTCAAGAATGAGGTTCTCAACAAGCCTATCAACTATTCTCATTCCCATGTGCATGATGTCAGGTACCACACGGGAGGGTTCTATCATGAGCAGCGGCGGATGACGAACAGAGTTTGTCATATTGTCGCAGTCTTTTTTCATTCCATCTAGGGTACGAGTCATCGCAGAGGAAATAAAAAAGCCTGATGGGATGCTGGGATTTGAGCGTTCTTCCTTACTGGCCTTGCAGATTGGACACGGATGGGATGAAGCCGCCGACTGCATGCCTTGGAGAAGCAAAATAAACTTCAGATCCGCACCGAAGCAGAGATCCACGGACACGAATTTGTCGTCTACAAGAATACCTCTCTGCGCGGACACATCATTGACTTCTTTGATAATTTCTCCAAATCCTTCTCGAAGGGCGAAGTAGTTTTCTTTTGTCTGAATAATACCAAGAAGGCAGTGATTCTTTGGGCTGTGCCTGTCATCGCCATCTGGTGTTGAAAAGCTCAGCGTGGTCCACGTGCCCTTTCTTGTCACGTTGCATCCGTCCCCTTCGATTTTAACGATAACCGAAGGATTAGATCTACAGAATTCTTCTAAGTTGGCATGGGACTTCTCGGCAGCGGACTTAATGTACCGACAAAGCTCCCGCTTGAAGGACACTTGGGCCCCAGGTGCAGTTCCAGGTGTCCGGGAAAGTTGAAACTCTTCGTCCAGATAGTCTCTGCACTCGGAGATTGTTTTAATGAAGGAAGACTAGGAAGAACTCGTTTCAGTTCATTCCACGCAGTGTTGCTTACTGTGTGTTCATCTAGAACATACACTAAATACTCAATACGCTTTTTCTCTGCGTTGGTCATCTCGAAGAACGAGAAATGTGGTAGACTTCTACGCATATTTTTTGTAACGCTGTCGTCCTCGTAATTCAGTTCATGCAACTGTTCATGGTTGTCTTGAACAAGCACAGAGCTCAGGTGTACTCCGTACTGTAAAACCAAGGCTTCTGACTGGTCGTAAAGCTGTGACGAAAGTTTGGAAAGAAGCCGGTAGTCATTCCTACGGCTGCCTTGGCCAATAAGAGCGCCACTGTGTGTATAGTTACCAAAATTAACAGTATTTTGGTCTCGTTTTCTCAGCGCTTCCTCTAGCTGGGCCACCTCGCTTTCCAAACTGGAAACTGCTACGTAGTTCCACGTTTTCCGTTCAAGGTCGCTTAGAGCAAGACAGGTCTGAACAGGCAGAGAACTCCCGCCGACTTGAGTCGTACTCTCCGATTCATTGTCCAGATGAATGGTTGAAATTTGCTCCAACCTGTCGTGATGGGGAGTGCTGCTGCCTTGGCTGCCACTACCTAGCTCTTCAGAGCTTGCAAAGAATGCTTCACCAACTAATTCGGAAAGGTCAACTTGAAATGTCGTGTCCCTTGAAAGAAAACTATACCTTTTTCTGCCCTTTAACTTGTGGACCGTGGATAGTGTTCTTCGGTACTGTGAGAGAAATTTCTCATTGATTTGTCCTTCGTTGGCGACTCTTACATAGCTTTGGATTATAGAACTAATCCCGAGATTGGGCTCGCAGGTTAATGCTCTGACAACTGCCTCAAGTTTGCACTTGAGCAATACGCTCGCCCCCACAAATGTGACCGCTACACTCTCTCGAAGTATGTCCATAACTGGCTCTCTTCACGAGGAAATATGTTAAGCCGTTCATACATCAAGACTCTTTCGAGTTCGCGCCTGCGTGGAAATGTAAATATGCACTTTTTCATGGGGGTACGAGAGAACCTCGCCGTCACTTTCTTGAAGTTTACGTGAAAAACGCAATACTGGCTTCATCCTTATAGGTAAAGCAATCTGAGCACCTTCACCCAACTACGGAACACTTCCCTCCATCCATCCGGCAAATTAAGCCGTTCAAAGTCAGACTCGTGACTATAAAGAGACCAGCCCTTCCCAAGGCTTTCACCCTTGCTAGCAAACACCCAGCGAAATACATCGAGTTCAAAAGGAACCTTAACCAGACCACTGGATGTCTTCGTGTTGCTCCGTTTCTGGCGAATGGCGAGGACGAAACTGTCCCGCGCTGCTTCGAGGCGAGCATCTGTGGGTCTCGACGGCGTCTCGAAGCTTGCCAAGCAGCGAGCAGTCAGGTTTCGACGTGGTTCAAAGGTGCAGTCCCACTTGGAGTATCCTGTCCTCTTGAGGAGGTACCTCTTTTTCTACAAAATGAAGTGCAACCTTGATTATAAAAGTGTAGAATCACCCGGACGCCAAACGTTAACACTCTCTGCAGTCTAATGAGATAATATATAAAACTGGATTCATGTGGGCAGGTCAGTGGAAAGTTCGTTATAGTCACAGCACATAATGTAACAAAAAGTGACCTTGAATAAAATCCTGAGGCTCCAATTTATTCTGTCGATCGAACTGTTAAATGCAGAATTGCATTGTATAATAAACGTTGGCTTTTCGTGATATTTTATTGTCACTCTGTTCCTACATTTGACTTTATCCAAACACTGAATAAAGCCAGATGTTTGGTGTATTCCTTGTGCACTCGTGGAGAAGATTGAAATTGATATGGTCCTTAATATACAGTCGATAGATGCAGAACGCTTTGTGTTTGTCAGCCTGTTTCTCCCGTCGGATTTCTGTGGCTTTCTGAGTTGTATTACTTTTGGGGATTTGATACTTGCTTGGCTTTTGTTTTTCTGGAATTTTCATGAAAGGCTAAGACACTCAACGCATTCTGCGTTTACCGACTTTAGAACAGTACCACGGTATATTTACTCTTTCCCCATGAAATCGCAATTGACTCAATTTAACTATTTGTTTGTCGTAGAGAGCCTATTGCTTGGTTTCCTGGTCTTCTGGTGCCGCAAGAGACCTCTGCACTTCTGCCTAGGTGTTTATGGCAACTATTTTCTGTAGGTCATGTGATCATGTAACCAGATCACGCGATGACGTAACTAAGAGTGACAATTACACAGTGGTTGTGCGACCGTCATTGAAACTCCCCTAGAATTAAAGAAGCGATGCAGGCGAGTTGGTTGTGCATATTTGTAAAAATTACAACATCGCATAAAAGAAATAAAGCTGAAGAGAGGCAAATAGGGCAAGCGCTGAACAAACAACGGAACTTGACTGAAAAAAGACAGAGACAGCAAATGCCACAAATATTCGCAATGTGACCAACAACGACGCAAGCGTCATTGTTGGTCACGTCACGTGTCGATAAAATCAATCTTTTCTTGCGGAGATAGAGCGCAGGAGCTGGCTAACAAAATTATCAGGAACATCTTTTTTTTTTTTTTTCTGATATGCTTCTAAGACTTCTGACATATTTTTCACTTCATCTTCCAGTGAACGTGGTACTATTAAAGTTGGGCTGCCCTTGAATGCCGGTTTCGTGTTTGATTTCCGGCGAGGCACAAGGTCGTTTTATTTGTGCTCCAGTTATTTGTGTTACCCTCTTCACTGTTACAAAGAGCCGAACCACGGTGAACACGCACGCGAAATACGGGCTTTTAATGCGAAAGCGTTAACGAGCTCGTGTCGCAGAAAAGCCGGCGTCGGTGGCGTGACGGGAAAATCCAGGATTGTTCGATAGGGTATGACGTCACAGCCCATGACCTCGCGCGGGAATTTCAAACAGCCCACAAAGCTCACGTGAAACGTGACGTCACGCGTGGAATGAAAGTGATTAAAACATGAAATGCAATGCGAATTAAAGGTCGCCGCGTGTCTCAAATAATTTCATTTTATAAAGTCCTTCATTCGCCTTAAAGAAAAAAATTGAAGAATTCCGGGCGGGATTCAAACCTACGTCCGTTCCGGTGGCGAGCCAGGCAGGGTACTGACCAGGCCACGCAACGCACACTTGCACGGCTTGGGAACGAGGACTGTTGTGTCATGAGCACTATGTTGTTGCGTGACTCAAGAGCATGAGAAGCGAATGAGAAGGCGATGCGAACGGGGCCCGATAACGCTATCGCGTTCCACTCTTAAAGGCGAAGCTTAAACGTCATCCAAGTTTTTACGAACACAGAAGACAGAGCATGGCTATGCGATGAAACTAAAATTTCAACGACGTTGAAATTACTAGCAGGAAATAGGTGGATATGAGCATTAATCGAAAGCTGGCCTTAAAAGCTAAAACCAACATCTGCGGTACATTATAATATAGCATATAAAAAGAAATTAGAATTTGTCCTGTCCTATTATACACTAGTATAAAATAACATGAAACCTTACTCACCGTTTTGGCGATAACACTCTCCACCGCGAAGTAGGACATGAAGAGGTGGATGGCTGTTGCGAGTAGTGATCGACGAACAGGCAACGTGCAAGTTCAACAAAGGAACCATTTCGGGGTGTATGCGTTTATATAGGAGCTTTCAGGCCCACGCGACAAGCTCCCACAATTCAGTTCAGTACGGCGTTATGACCATATCAGGAGTTCTTAGTACTTATCAGAAATTTGCACACGCCACCACGTTTTTTGGAGCATGACATAAGAGCAGTAGTGAGGACTGCTGCACCGAGATTGTGAAGATTATTCACATTTCAAGAAACAGGCTGCTGCGCATGTGCGTTGTATATAATCAAAAACACGTACGTGTGGAAAAATACAAAGGTTGTTCTGTCAACAACATGAATGATATTGCCTTTTTCACTTCCGCATAATTCCAGCGTAACTTTCTGATACTCCTATCAGAAAGGTAGTTCCAAAAGTGCAATGCAACGCCGTTCTTATTCTAATGTGTGATTACTACTCCGCTGACACAGCGGCCGCCGAGCGAGATTGGTTCCTGCTAGTAAGAAGAGGAAATCGGAGGATTTAGGAACGACTTTATAACTCCACAGTAAATTCAGCTGAAACGAGCGGAACTCCCGAATCTTTGATTTTGTACAAACGCCGAGGTCTAGTATAAAAACTAATTCGAGTAAATATGCGATATATTTCTGAAGTATGCAATTCTTCGGTCCTATTCCGTTAATTGCTTTAAACAGACACAGTCGTTAAAATTTTATCATATAGCATGACCTCACTACAATGATTAGAGCCTGTGTTCCTCAAGGCCTTCAAATACTCTAACAAAAACGTCGTGAGCTTTTGTTAATGGCTGCCCTCACACATCATAAAGTTAAAAAACCTTTCTCAGTTTTCACGTCGGTCGGTCTGTCGAGGGGGTGGTGGTTGCAACCACATAAGATATCGCACCTTCGGTGGTCGCACGAACACGTGATCATGATCATAAGGGATCACCTGTCCATCGTCACTGAGGTCACTTAACCATAGTCCGTGGGGTCCCGTCCACCACGTGACCACATAAAAAATAGCGCACCTTTGATGGCCACACATGATCGCGTGACTGAGTCGGAAGCAACCAGACAATACTGATAATAGCGCACTTTTGCTGGCCACATGTTCATGCGTAAGCGTCGTTTGTTTCTGGGTGGGGGTCACGTGACCATGGCCCATCGGTTTTCGTCCACCACGTAGCCACACTAGAAATAACGAAAATGCTGGTCGCACGGTCAAGTGCCCATGATCCGTAAGGTCACGCGGGACTGTCAACCACTACGTGATCCTCCCGCAGTACCCTTCCGGAGCATCTTCAGAATTCCAAAAAAGCACTCACGGAAGAAGCCATATAAAGGACCTCACGGAAGTCGACAAAGATTCATAGAGGTTCCATAATAGTTCCAGACCCCTTTAACGAAGAAGCGTTTACGCCATAAAAGACGGTGCAAAATGCTGCGAGTTCCATGAGAATCTCCTACACGATTTGGTTTATAATTTCTTATTTATAGCTATATCTAATTTTTCTCTTCAATGAACCGCAGCAAACCTTACGATTCATCCCAGCCAAACCAGCCCGGTGAGCGTGCCACATGACTTTACATTTTTCGCACTGCTGCGCAATACCGTCTGATCACGTGGCACACTCTCTGTGTTGGTTTGGTTCCGAGGTTCGTGAAGTACCTTTCTGTTCATTTGTGACTGAGACAGAGTAATACCCGTTTCTTTCTCAATGGTCTTTATTCCAGGGCTAACATAATTTTCTACAGCAGTACGCTTCCGGCCACCGTTTTATTGAACAAAGACTGAGGGTCTGGCTACTTTGTTAGGAAAGGGGAGATCAAAGTTAGTGTTAAAGAAAAAAACATAGCTTAGCTTATCACTTCGTGTTCGCATACACGATGCACGCACGCGCGCACGTTGCGCTTTTAGAATTACTTTGAAGGCTCGTTGGGCGTTATCGTGTTGTCCATGGGCCAAGCAGTTTGGCGAGTCTGAAAGGTTTGAGTGTTCATCCGCTCAGATGTTGTTTCTATGATATCTCCTCGAACCTTGGTCTCTCTATACTCAAGTGGTAGACGACGCGAAATACATAATTTTCATCCCTCTACTACGTGCTGGTATCATGGCAAATACTTGAAAATAACTCTATTTCGAAAAAAAAACCGCTTCAAAGTGGACCTGGTTTTTCAGTACTGACGGTTTCGCCCTACTTTTCAAATTTGAGCACACGCGCCTTCACAGGGAACTTTTGGAGCACGGCTCATGCACCCATTCTGGGCGAAATATATAATTTTTATCCCTCTACTACATGCTACTGCCATGGCAAATACTTGGAAATAAATCTGTCTTGAGAAAAACCGCTCCGAAGTGGACCTGGTTTTTCCGTTTCGACGGTTTCGTCCCATTTTTAAAGTTTGAGCACCCGCGCCTTCACAGGGAACTTTTGGAGCACGGCTCATGCACCCATTTTGGGCCAAATATATCATTTTCATCAGTCTACTACATGCTGGTGCCATGGCAAATACTTGGAAATAAATCTGTCTTGAGAAAAACCGCTTCAAACTAGACCTGGTTTTTCCGTTTTGACGGCTTCGTACAACTTTTCAAATTTGGGCCTCCGCTCATCCACAAGGAACTTGTTTAGAACATTCGGGTCTTTAACTGGGAAAAATGATAAAATTTAAGTCCATCAAATCAATCATGGTACAACTGCATATCCTTGAAAATAAACCTCCTCGATGGGAATGGCGTTCGAGTGAGGACGTTACGTAGTTCTCATTTTCCAATGTTCTCCTCGCTGGATCGACAGACATGTTTTTTACTTGATATTTTGAATTTATGTGCTTGACATGTCATGAAGAGACCATCATGTACAGTCAGCTTCCTTGCCAAATAATCACTCAATATTCCCACTTTATTCGCCTTAAATGTAGCTTCGCCAAGGTCAATAATTTCTTAATGATTAATAACAATATTTCTATACCTATTCTTAGCCATAATAAAATTTCTAAATGAAAAAAAAAATAGTTGCTTTCTTTGTTTGGTAGTTTAGTGACCCCAGCAGCAGAATGGAGGAAACGATTCCGAACAGCTGGCTGATCGATTATGCGCCTGGTTCGACAAACTGGTCTCAGGAACCCGAGCAAATAAGTTTGAGAGAAGACAGAGCGTACACTACGCTTCCTGGATGTTTTTGCCTTGTCGCAGTTATATGAAAAATCTCGTATCTTTCTGTATTTTTAAATTAGGGAGGTTTGAAAATCACTTTGTGTGGCACGTTTGGGAGAGGTGCCCCAGAAGGATGTTTTTTCTACGCATTACAAAACATCATACAAATCACGAAACTTTGTCATATGATTGAGGGAGGGTTGTATTTATAATATAAAATTGAAATTTATTTCACTCACCTAATAATATATTTTCAAAACCGATCAAACCTGATACCACCCATAGTGGCTATGCATCAAATAATTTACTCGAATGAGGAACCTGCAGCTTATGCGCTGTAATCGACTTTTTTGCGGAAGGATTGGATCGTGTCAGAGATTGGACGGGTAGCATGGCAAATCTGAAAAATGTGATGTTGAGCAAATATTGCCGTATTTCTATATTTAATACATTGCTTCTATGGGAGCGTTGCCATAATCCGCCAAGAGATGGCGCTAGCATGCGATGGCACAGTCCCTTCGAATGGGGCATGAGCACATGGTCGCACAAAACTGGAAGCTCTATCAAACGCGGAAGCAATACGCCAAACAGATCATCCAGGAAAAAATGAGGACGGCGGACCTACGTACTGTTCTTGACATTCGCTCCAGTGGAAAAGATGCTTCGAGGAAGTTTTGGAGCTACATGGGTACACTGGAGGGTCGAGACCAATCGACTCCCGTCCTCGATGAGTGCACAGGACAAGAAGTAGAAGACCTGGGTGCACACCTCACGACGTACCTGAAAGAGATGTTTTCTCCCGAGTGCATGCCCACTGCCACAAAAGCCGAATGGACAGTCGAGTCCTCATCCGACGGCAGCCGGTGGGAAATCGGTGAAGTGAGTGTAGTGCGCGCACTAACCCACCTTAAGAAGAACACCTCCCAAGGCCTGGATGGTGTCCCGGCAACGGTACTCAAAGCCCTAGGAAAGGACGCCCGACAACACCTCGCGTCTATACTAAACGACATCCTTTGTGGCACAGCATCTATACCAGATGATTGGAGGCTCGGCAAGGTGGTCTTGATCCCGACAAAAGGGAACGATCGCCAACATCTCCGCAGCTACAGGCCTCTGACGGTGACGAGCACAATATACAGAGTATTCGCATACATGCTCAAGGAGAGGATGGCTGCATGGGAAGAAGAGGCTGGGCACCTTACTGAGCTACAGGGAGGCTTTCGTCGAGGGCGCCGACTTGAGGACAATCTGTTCACAATAACTCAGTGCATTGAGGTAGCCAGAAAGGAGAAAAGACAATTACTGTGCTGCTTTCTGGATATTGCCAAAGCATATGACAGTGTCCCTCATTCACTGCTCATTCAGTGTTTGGAACAACTAGACCTGCCACAACAGTGTGTTTCTCTAGTCCAATCTCTTTATGAGGGCAATAAGGTGAGGGCAGAAATGAAAGGGGTAGAATCCGAAGACGTGATAGTGACTAGGGGACTTCGACAGGGGTGTCCACTCTCCCCGCTCCTCTACATGCTTTACGTGGCTGGGATGGAGGAGAGGCTAATTCAGTCAAGAGTGGGCTTCTCTTTAACCCACCTAGAGGACGGCGAGGAGGTGAACTGGGTGCTTCCAGGGCTCACGTTCGCCGACGACATCGTTTTAATGGCTGAGACAGCGGAAGATATGCAGCGGCTATTGGATATATGCACTGCGGAGGCTGCTGTGCGACACCTAGGCTTCAACGCAAAAAAAATCTGCGCTTGTACAGTTCTCAGGGGTCGAAGACACGCTTTGCTGCACACTTAAGTTGGGTGACGAGGTTGTGCCACTTGAGGACTCGTACAAATACTTGGGTGTCGTCCTTGCCAATACGCCGGAATACCTTCGAGATCATTACGCTCATCTCCGCCAGTCAGTAGGGCGAGGGGCCAACGTCCTCCGAAAAAGAAGTCTCTGGAGCTGCAATAGGTTCCTAGTTACACGGGAAGTGTGGAAGGCAGTAATGGTTCCAGGCTTGACTTTCGCGAATGCTGTAGTGTGCGTCCCTGGTGAATTACGAGAATTTCTGGAGCGACGACAACGAGCAGTGGGACGACAGGCTCTGGCCTGCCACGGAAATGTGGCTAACGAAGCCGTCCAGGGAGACCTAGGATGGTCTAGCTTCGAAGCCAGGGAAGCCACCAGCAAGATAAGTTATGATACACGACTCCGCCACATGGATCGAAACCGATGGGCCAAAAAACTTTTTGTATACACTCACATGACTGGGACAAGAACGAGGTGGCAGAAGCGCCTTTATCAACTCCAAAAAAAGTATGGCTTCTTTGCAGAACCCTTAGAGGTAGTGACGGGCGAGAGGTTGGAGTCGAAAGTGAGAAGCAGAGTACGTGAGAGAGAAGTCTTCCAGTGGTTTGAAGCCGCTCAAGCGAAGCCAACGCTGCTGGTGTACAGTAAAAACAAGCAACAGATCGCGGCTGAAACCCTGCTCTATGACAACAGCTTGGGCAGCCGCCTTCTGTTCGAGGCGCGAGCGGGCGCTCTACGAACTCTGGTATACCGGGCGCGGTTTGACCCCAAGGTGGTTTCCACGATGTGCCGCGCGTGCAGAGAAGAACCTGAGACAGTTGAACACATAGTGCTCTACTGTGAGTGCCTGCTGCCAACCCCACTGGTAGATCGCCGGCTTCACTCAGAGGCGATGCTAGCATATGCACTGGGCTTTAAAACGGCGGCTGACTCAAACAAACCCTACACGGGCGAAGCAGACGACCCTCCACAAGACAGGCATGAGATTTCTACCATGCAGTGCGTGCGAAGGACGAAAGCGCGTCTGGAACACTGGTGAAGAAAATTTAGAACAGATAGCTTATAGTTTTTTTTGGCTAGGGCACGAAGACTTTTCGAGCTCGCCCGGTATAAAGGGAAAAGCCGCATCATCATCATCATCATCATCATCATCACAGATTTCTGGGGATGGTGTAAAAAATCGACAAATTATATATGTCTAGCTTTATCAGAGATCTGAGCGCAACAGAGGCCGTGAATAAATGGTGCCAAATAAGCAGTGCCACAATCTTGCAGTCAAAATGCTGTATAGTCTGTCAAAATGTCGAAGACACTTAACCGGTGGGCCTCCAAGAAAGGAAACCCACGCACAGAAAGGCAGTTCTATACAGAATTTTAAAATTTCTCCACCAGAGGAACTTAAACGAATACACATATAAAAACACCCCACCCTGCCCCTGTCTTTTCACTTAACTACTCCCCAGGAGTATTAATGCTGGTTAGCATATTTGCGTCGGTTGCGTCCGCAGCAATCAAAATGACCAGGACCCCGAGAACTCTATCACTTTTGATGGCTCCACGAAGCTTCTTCTTGCATTTGTGGCCACGCTGTAAACGGCGAACGGTTTTCCATGTGACTTTGTTGGTACTGTCTTCTTGGGCCCTGTTCACACATTTGTGCAGGTTGCGTGAACCAGCAAGCGAACAACAAAAACAACCGGGACAGCGGGACAACTGTTGCTCATGCTTCCTCCTGCGGTGCTTACAAGCATTGAAACATAATTTTGCTGTCCTTAAATGCGCAAGAGGAGCAATATTAGCGGCGAGATGTTTTGGTGGCGCCCTCTTTGTTTACCTTTCGTGACGTCATTACCTTCTGAAGAGCAAGTTCAATGGTGTCTGTAATGAGCACGGTGAAAGCCTGAAATCATAGCGCTCTCAAAGTAACGCTGCCCACACTGTCAAAATTGAAGTTCTTACATCGCTCTTAGTTGCGTAGATTTGGTATCCTTTGCTGACGTCGTAGTCAGCATTCGACCAATTGTGGTGGGCCGATCACAGCGACGCTTTCGATCGCTGACATCGCCAATAGTTGTAAGAGATCCGTGGAGACGGGCATGATGGATGAGTTGATTGCATACCCAGTGCCAAAGATACTTATATTGGCGAGGAACGCCTTCAGTACGATGATCCTCCATGGTGACCTTGGTGCGACTGGATTAGAACGACCCTCCCGAAGATGGGAAGGGGCCGAAAGGGCGATTGCCTTAGCATCGAAGACTGATTATCCAATCGCCTTGCGAGGTATTGGTTGTACCATGATCCAGTGACTTTAGTGTGAACCGACCTATAGACCGTTCTACTAGAAAGCGAGGAGAGGGAAAAATGCTCTCACCCTCTCACCCCTTGCATCGTCTGCTCCGCCGAGTGGGCTGTACTTAACATCCGGCTGGCGTTCAAACTCGGTTTAAAATCGCGTCATTTTGGAAATTTCAAGCGCAGACGCACGGATTTTGTTATGCAAGTTATCGTGTAATGCTATTCTCGGTAAAAAAAAAAAAAAAAAACTAACCAGGTTTAATTGTGCTGTTACCTGCGTGCAAATAAAAAAAAAGGAAATGGGAAAAGTGTGTCAGAGTGGCTGGTCCTCCGGCAAAAAGTACAAAATCCGGTTGCTGTAGCTTTTTTACTATACAAAGCTTATACTGTTCTAGGCCTTTAGAGACAGTGAGTGAAAGTCTGGAATAGTAAATAAAAACGTGTTCTCCGGATGGTTGAGGGTAGTACTGCTGGCTGACTCCACTGCTATTGAAATAAGGGAACAAAGATACGCTAGTTGATCATTTACTGAAATAAAACAACAGAGCGCTATAGGCTGATTTTGGAGCAGCCATGAATATTCTGAGAACGCAAAACACTTCATAACTGCAGCCACGAGCGAGAGTTCGATGTTCGGTAGAGCCTGCCGGTACAGCCCAAAGTTGGAGAACGGCAACCTCCCGGTTTGTCGTGTGCTAGCGGAGTCGGGCGCGTGCCCTCTCTCTCGTTTTACCCCGCCGAACCTGCTGAACTTCCCTGATGTGCGGAGAGGGCGCTGCGGTCTAAGAAAAAGGCGCCGCCCTGAGAGCGCTAAATGGAATGGTCTATAAGCAGTCGTAAGTTGTTGTAACGTAACATAACTTTCGAAAAGGGCGGTGTGTAAACAGGGCTTTACTCCGGTGATGTTTTTAGCTATCCAAACGACATTTTATGAATTCCCGGTTGACTACAATATTGGAGTTGCTTAAATGCGACTGCATAAGGATTCATCAAAAATTGACACGCATTTCATATTGAAAAGAAGCTGATTAGTTGCACGGTTTTGATTCGAACGCCACTGTGAATATAGTTTTATGCTACGTTAACCCTTAAACTGAAAGCGCGGTGGGAACTGTGTAGCTCAACTTAAGCAAATATGAACGTTGAACAGTCCTCTTGACTCCTGCTCCGTTGCACAATTTATCTTACAAGTACGCACATTCCCGTCTCGACCTGTAAAGTACTTCAAATTCTGCCCGCCTTCCAAAACGTTCGCGGAACATGGTCGTCATGCGCGATAACAATGTCCCAAACATTGAGACTGCTGCTGTTCCGAGGTTTTCGAGCAGGTGCCACTTCGAACCGTGTACAGGTATTCTTCACCCATCGGTTCCAGAACATATTTATCAAAAGCACGTGGTGCAACCATCTCCTAACCAACTCTGTTCGTGTAGATGTAACTACTCCTCCTCTCCGGTGAGGTAGTGTTGTCAGCCTCGTACCACAAAGAAAGTGGGCCGGAGACAGAACACTGGGCTCTTTTGGTTCAAAATACACGTACGTCATTGGTCGAGAGTTAATCACAGCCTCAACCTCAGTCAATATGGTTACGATCTGCTGGACATCAAGCGCCGCTCTGCCTATGTTTGTTCTCAGGCATCTCTTCACTGAGCCCACCCTAAGCTCCTGAAACCCACCCTGTCAAGGGGCTTTCTCAAGAATGAATTTCTATGCGATACGGTGGTTTGCACGGTAATCTTTTAGCTCTGGTCCTTGAAACATTCTGTACATTCGCTTCAGATCCTTATCAGCTCTCTTAAAGGCCAAAGCGTTGTCGGAACAGATGATCCGCGGCAATCCTCACCTAGGTACAAAGCTCCTAAAGCCATCAGAAAAGAGTTCGTCGACATGTCCAAGACAAGCTCCTAATGAATCGATCGCGTCATAGCACACGTAAACACAATAATGTAAGCCTTGACGCACTTGTGTCCGGACTTCGCGAGCATCGGTCCTGCAAAGTCAACACCAGACACTTGGAATGGCTCCGCTTTCATCACACGGTCTGCAGGCAGCGGCGCCATAGGAGTCTTGAGCTTGAATCGCAGGCACAATTTACAGCGTCTAATCACACGCTTTACACACTGACGCGCTCTCACAACCCAGTAGTGTTCCCGGAGTTCACATGGCATGTCATTCACCCCACCATGCAGGATGTGGCCGTGAGCATGCTCCATGAGAAGCTCAGTGAAGCGATGATCTCCCCAATGCAACACCGGGAACTTGGCTTCGTCGGCCGGTGCCGCATTCTAAAGCCGAGTTCTTGTAAATATGGCACCATCTTCATCCAGGAACGAATGAAGGTCTTGGAAGCGTAAACTCGAATGCAGCCTTTAACCGGCGACTAGGCTTGCCTTTTCTGAACCGTAGGCTTGCTCTTGTGTGTACTTAGTCCAGTACGTCTTCGCCTCTTCCAATTCTTGAGTGGACAGGGGACCACTGTCTCGCGAATCTCTCCGTCCGCGTTCCTGGCGAATCGCATCATCCATGCAGTGATTCTCCCAGCCCTGAACCATCTGCTGAACCGATGAAGTTCGAGAAGCGGCTTCCTTACGGCTGCGCTGGTCTGCAGAACAGTGTCATTGCCCTTTAGCTGAGAAGCCGAATCTTGATTTTGTTCGTTCGTCCCTCCTCGTCGTTCGTCCCTCCTCGCCCAGAGGTTTGGACCATGCGCAAATTACTCCTGTCCCTGCCACTGCACTGTTCAGGTGCGATGCAGGAACTGCACGAGTGAGTAGGTCCGCTGGGTTGTGTTTTCCTGAACAATGTCGGTCCTGAAGGGGATCAGTATTGTTCTGGCTTCCATTTGCTAGCCAAACCCTGAATCCAACTGAGTGCGATGGTGGATTCCTTCGAAAGGTAGCATTCCATGTCGGGTGTGTTCAACGTAGCTTTGATGGAAGTCATCAACCTTTAACCGGCAATTAAGGGCTCCGAGCTTTAAGCGCGGCAGTGTAAGTTTATTGGGTGGTGCAGCACGAGCCTTGGGCATAATCAGTCGAACGATGACTTCCGTCGGCGTCTTCGACTCGTATGTACGCCACTGGTTTATATGCGTAAACACTTGCGTCCGTGAATACATGAAGTTGTCTAGATTTGATTGTTTGATCTGCCTTCATGAGGCATCTGCCGACTGAGAGAGATCGGAGTTCTCCTAGGTCGCCACACCATTCATACCATTCCTGGCGCAAATCCTCAGGCAGTGCGTACGTTGTCCCGGTGGATCCCTTTTTCCCAGATGCTTTAAAACAGGATCTTGGCCCTGATGCTGTAAGGCGAAAAAAGCCCTCTTGGGTCCAAGAGCCTTAACGTATTTTGGAGGACGAACCTCTTTGGGGGGGGGGGGGGGGGGGGGGGATATCCTTCATTTGTTTGACAAAGTCAAAGAGTTGCTGTAGATTTGTCTGCACACTGTCTTTTTTAGTTTCCCAAAGGATTTCCAGTACCTTGGTCAGCTTGGATTCAGTAGAGGCGCACATCTCATCCGCACTCCTATTCATGTGATCCGTGAATTCTCTCGATCTGGTGGAGCACTTTTGCAGCTTCATTTCTTTCGTCCTCAAGGATAATCGTGGAGGCATCGAATGATTTGTGCGCCTTCTCGTAGGATGATACGCGCACAATCAGTCGTCCAGGTAGAAACACTTTTCAAGCTTTTTGACTATAGCCTTGGTTTTGCCCTCGACCGCCTGCAGGTGATGTTGCAGAGTTGCTGTCAGAAGGATGGGCTATAGCAGTGGACCCGAAAGGGACTCTTGTCATTTTAAACTCTTGGATAGGAGGATGCTGTTCTCTTGGGATGGGCGTGCACTCAAACAACGGAACCCGCATAGCGTCCCTGTCCTCAAGGTTCACATTGATTTGAAGGAAAGCCCTCTTTATATCAACATAAGTGCGATCCTATGAAAATGAAAGTTCATAAGGTTCTTTAACAGGTCGATGTTAAGGTTGGGCCTTTTTAGCTTTCTGGGCTATGAGATTATGCATCGAAGACCACTCTCAGCTTCGTGGTGGTCGACGTCTCTTGATTGACGGCTCTGTGCGGCATATTGTACTTGATTTCACTCCCGTGGTTTTCAGTTTTCACCCTTTCTGCGTGTCCATCCTTGAAATATAGTGTTTCACAGCAGAGTCGTAGCCATGCAAAAGGTCCTTTTCTCGCGACAGGCGCCGGCAGAACCCTTGCAGTCTTGTTACTGTCACATTTCTGTTGTTGTCAAGTTGTTTCACGTTCTAAGATTTCCGTGGGCGCGCAACTTCGTACCTTCCATCTTTCATGGTTACGGTCTCCTAAAACGTTTGCAGGAAGGATTCATCATGGCCAGTGTTGTTCATGGAATCTTTAATACCAATGCTCTCCAGTTTCCAGAATTTTCTTATGGTCGAACTAATATTATCGTCTCCGATTGCGCAGGTTCTGAGCACGCATATGTTGCTAGTCATTCGGTCAGATTTAGGGGTCCTTGAGGTCACAGGACCACGAAAGGTTCATCCCATTTTTGTTTTGATCGCGGATAGGCATCAGTTGCTTTCGTCCCAGCAGACTTTGTGATCTAATAGCTTTCCAAGCTAGTCTGCTCCGACCAGAAGGCTGATTCCCGGTTCTTTCTGAACGCCCGGGAAGGCGAGCATATCCGCTAGATACCTCTTTTCTTTTATTGTCTTTTGCACGAAGCCGTCCATCGGTACGGGACCGATGTCCTTGCATATGATCGGCGCTTCGATAGCCTCGATATGGTGCCTCACACTGTCGTACTGACTTTGGAGCTCGATCAGTTCGACCATTCTGCGCTCGTGCTTTTTGTTGTCCCTGGTGCTCCTGAGAGTATTGATGCTCAGCTTCACTGTTCCAGTCACCCTCAGATTCAGCTCATTAGCGACTTCTTTCCTGATGAAGGTTTTTTGGCTTCAATTGTCAATGACGCCTCTGATATAGCTGCATTAGTTTGTCGTCATCAACCAGCCGCAGAACGTCTGCAGAAGCACCCCGTCGGTTCATAACAACTGCCGTTTGTTTTATAAGTTGCTCGAATAATTGTGCTCTTCACTTTGTTTTCTTGGATCCCAAACGCCTTCTTTGTAAATCAAGTATCACACATTGATGCGGCATGCTTTCCCTTGATGGTTTCACGTGTCACCTTTCGTCGGCAATCTCTCGCCCGATGATCCCGTGTTTTGCATTTGAATCACCTGCTGTCTTTAGACAGGCTTGCTTTCTTTTGATTGAATCCGATTTGACGTTTGCACTCTTCAGTATTATGCCTTCTAGTGTTACAGAAAAAAAGTTACCAGAGCCCGCCTCGCTATGGAGGGCTATGGAGGTTGGGAGCAGCTTTGGGTTGTTTCCCTTCCAGGGAAACAACCCAAAGCTGCTCCCAAACAACCCAATTCCTGGCAAAACCCCTTCCAGGGGTTTTGCCAGGAATTGAAATTAGGGGGGAGGTCTCAATTTTTAAGGGGGGGGGGGGTAGGGGGGGAGCATTGAGAATAAACAGGTCGTTGCGAATTAAAGGGGTGCCTTCAGGAAAACAAGGCGAGGGGATTGTACACCCCCCCCCCCTTTAGGGGTGTGTGTCGGGAAATCACTGTTCCCTTCTGAGTTCGCGATTTTTTCTCTCTGGGCGCAAATGCGTCGTATTCGCTACGCTTCGTACTTTTAACTTCGATCGAAAGGCACTCCAAGATAATGGTTAACGTCTTAATTGAAGTCCCGGCTTCCACTGGGTTATTTTAGTTTCTGTGTCGGTGGTAAGCAACAACTAAATCACTAGGCATCGCCTTGGAGAGGATATCACACGTCAGAGACAAGTAGGACGTCAAAAGTGTAGTGTTGTTTGTTATCGTCAGGTGTCGCTCTTAACACGACTAACACTAATTCTAACATACTATCATAGAGGGCGCTGCCTCACTGTTACGTTTGTATATATTCTGTGAATAAAGACTGCCGTGGGTCTTTGCCCATCCGGCCCAGCTGACTCTGTCTGGTCCCGGTCTCTACATGGTGTCAGAAGTGGTTCGCCAGGCTGCCTCCTACGGCAGCGGCCGCGGCGAAGTTCGGAGACCATGGCTACAGGCAAGCCGGCGGGGTCCGGGGCGGGACCCGTAACAGTGGGCGTGCCAAGCCTACGCCCCCCGCCGCAGTCTGACTTCGGTAACCCCGGAGCATGGCGACAGTGGCGGCAGCAATTTGAAGACTACTGCTACGCATCAGGCCTCTACGCCGCCAGTGAAGAAGTTCGTGTGCGGACACTGCTGTACTGCATGGGACCCAAGGCACGCGACATCCTGAGCTCGCTGCAAGTGGAAGAGGCGGACTTCAGCGAATTCAACCACATCGCCGAAAAGTTCGACGGCTATTTTATCCATCCCGCCAACGAACTGTACGAGAGTGCACGCTTTCATCGCCGCGTCCAACAAGCCGGTGAGTCGGCCGACTCTTTTTTCACGGTTTTGGGAAACTTCGTAAAAAAATGCAACTATCCTTCGCGGGAAGTGGAGGAGCGTTTGATACGGGACCGCTTCGTGGTCGGTCTTCGAGATGTCAAGTTGTCAGACAGGCTTTGTCGCAATCCGAGACTGACACTCGAAGACGCCCTGATTCAAGTACGTCAGGCTGAAGATGCCGAGAGGGAGCGGAGGATTCGCGATTCTACCGGAGCCTCGGCGGCATCTGCCGAAGCGAAGGCGATAAGCATCGACGCGGCGAGAGTCACGGGGAACCGCCCACCAAAAACAGCGCGCAACGTTGCCGTAGGGAATGCGGGTTCTTCGCCGTGCGGGTTCTGCGGACGTGACTTTCATCCGCGTTCCGAGTGTCCTGCAAGCCGAGCACTCTGCAGCAAATGCCACAAGAAGGGCCACTTCGCAGCGGTATGTCGCTCCGGAACGAAGCTCGAGAGGCACAGCAAGAGGCTCGCGTCGGTTGAGCTGGGTGCCGTCAGTTCGGACGGCAGCACTCGGGCGAAGTTCGTCGAGGTGAAAGTCGACGGGATGCCACTAAGTTTCAAGGTCGACAGCGGGGCCGAAGTCACGGTCATCCCCAGCACATTTTCTGGGATTCCGGCGCGGCTCGAGCCGCCGGACGGACAGCTGACCGGTCCAGCGGGCCAGCCTTTGGATGTTCGCGGGGCGTTCGTCGCCACGCTTGAATGGAAGAACAAGACGACCAGGCAGAAGCTCTATGTGGTCCGGTCCCAGGTTGTTCCGCTCCTGGGATTTCCGGGTATCCAGGCGCTCGGCGTGGTCAAGTTCGTCGAGCCGGTGGCAGCCGTCCAGCAAGGAAGGAACGATACTTCGCCGACGGGGTTGTTCCAAGGTTTGGGTGAGCTCAAAGAAGAGTACATCATCCGCCTTCAGCCCGATGCGATTCCTTTCTCGCTTCACGTTCCAAGAAGAGTTCCTATCCCCTTGCGCGACGTTGTGAAGACGGAGTTGGACAAAATGGAAGCCCAGGGCGTCATCCGGCGGGTGTCGAATCCTACGCCGTGGTGCGCGGGAATGGTCGTCGTGCCCAAGCCGTCCGGCGCCTACCGCATCTGCGTCGACCTCACGAGGCTGAACAAGGTGGTGCTTCGAGAGCGCCATATCCTTCCGACGGTAGACCAGGTCTTGGGACTTCTTGGTGAAGCTCGAGTTTTTTCGAAGCTGGACGCTACATCCAGTTTCCATCAAGTGAAGTTGGCCGAAGACTGCCAGGAACTCACGACGTTTATAACCCCGTTCGGGCGTTACTGTTTCCGCCGGTTGCCCTTCGGGATTACGTCGGCGCCAGAGTTTTTCCAGCGCCAAATGAGTTACATCCTGGAGGGTCAAGATGGCGTCGTCAACATGATAGACGATGTCCTCGTCTTCGGCCGGGATAGCGCGGAACACGATCGCCGACTGGCGGAAGTCTTGGATCGTCTGGCGAGGGCAGGGCTGACTTTGAACAAGGCCAAATGCAAGTTTGGCGTCACAAGCGTCGGTTTCCTTGGCGTGATCGTGAGCGGAAACGGAATTGCACCAGATCCGCAGAAGGTGGCAGCCGTGCAGCGTATGGAACCGCCGGTCGACGTCGGGGGCGTGCGCCGGATCTTGGGCATGGTCAACCATGTGGGGAGGTTTCTGCCACATCTCTCCGACGTTACAGCACCAATCCGCGAGCTACTGAACAAGCGGAGTGTTTGGCTCTGGGGTCCAAGCCAGCAAGCGGCATTCCAGAGACTGAAAGACATGATTTCTTCAGACGTCTGCATTGCCAACTACCACCCAGAACACCCAACCATCATATCTGCGGATTCCAGCTCGTTTGGACTTGGGGCAGTTTTGCTGCAGGACCAGCCAACGGGTGAACGCCGAGCCGTGGCTTTCGCATCCCGTGCACTCACGCCAACCGAGCAGAGGTATAGTCAAACCGAAAAAGAGGCCCTGGCGGTTGTTTGGGCCGTACAACGCTTCGACGAGTACGTCAGAGGTCTGCGATTCAACGTGGAGACAGACCACCAGCCTTTGACAGCCCTACTGGGAGAAATGGACGTGGACGTTTTGCCTCCAAGGATCCAGCGCCTGAGGATCAAGCTCATGAGGTACCAGTACAGGATCTTTTATGTTCCCGGAAAGCTGTTGGCTACGGCCGACACTCCGTCCAGGGCCCCATTGACATCAGCCGTAGAAGCGAGCTCCGTGGAGCTTTACGTGCAGAACGTCATCCATTCCATCCAGGAAGGTTCTCCAGTCAGCCCCGAAGATGTCCGTCGGCATCAAGCATCAGACGGCGAGTGCGTAACGCTGGAGAAGTTCTGCAACCACGGCTGGCCTCAAAGGAACAAGCTTCCCAGCCATGTCATGAAGTACTGGAATTTCCGTAGGGAGCTGAGCGTCTGCGAGGGTCTGCTTCTCAAGGGTGGCCGTCTAGTGATCCCAGCAGCTCTGCAACCCGAAGTTTTACAGTTGATACATGAAGGACACCAGGGGGTGAACAGGTGTAAGGCGCGGGCCCGAGACTCGGTTTGGTGGCCACATGTTGGACAGCAGATCGAGGCCATGGTACAAACGTGCGACCGCTGTGCATCTACCAGGACGCAACGAGCGGAACCCCTGCTGCCAACGCCTCCGGTGGACCTGCCATGGAAACAGGTGGGAGCGGATTTGTTTCATCTGGACGGGCAGGATTTTCTTTTACTTGTGGACTACCACTCTCGTTACCCAGAAGTTGTAACATTAAGAAGTACGTCAAGCCAGGCTGTGATTGCAGCGGTCAAGAGTTCCATGGCTCGGTTCGGTATACCGGAAGTACTAAGAGGCGACAACGGGCCACAGTTTTCTTCACATGACTTCGCAAGTTTCGCAAGAGACTATGGTTTTCAGCATATCACTAGTAGCCCCGGCTACCCCCAATCTAATGGGGAGGTGGAGCGCGCTGTGAGAACCGTTAAGGACCTTTTCCGCAAGAGCGACGACGTCTTTTTGGCACTGTTGTCATACCGGGACACCCCAGGCGTTTCAGGTTTCAGCCCGGCGCAACTGCTGATGGGGCGGCGTCTGCGTTCTCGGATGCCGAGGGCCAAGGAGAAGCTGCGTCCTGAGGTGCCGGCCCTGGGTGCCTTCCGAGAGAGGGACAGTGCGGCGAGGCGGCAGCAGGCAGTGGACTTCAACCGTCGCCATGGTGTGCAGGTGCTTCGAGACCTCTCGCCTGGAGAGGAGGTCTGGGTAACCGATGCTCAGTGCTCTGCTCGGGTGCTCAGCGGTGCGCAGCGTCCACGTTCCTATGTCGTGGAAACTCAACGGGGCATGCTACAGCGAAACCGGCGACACCTGGTGCCTTACGGTGCTCACGCTCCTGGGGCTCCAGTTCCTGGGGAGCCTGTGGCTGGTTCTGCAGTTCCTGGGGAGCCGGTTGCTGATCCTCCGATTCCCGAGGAGGCTTTGGCTGGTCTTCCAGCCCCGCCTTCAGAGACGCCGGCTGAGCTGCAACAGCGACGATCGGCAGCGACGAGTGCAAACCCATGGGTGAACGGAAGTTCGACATCAGGGGACTTCAGGCAGCACGAGCATCGCTACACAAGATCAGGGCGACGGGTTATTCCGCCTGTGAGACTGGACTTGTGATTGTTGGTCTAGTTAAGAGAAGGGCATCCTTCTGGAAGGGGGATGTAGTGTTGTTTGTTATCGTCAGGTGTCGCTTTTAACACGACTAACACTAATTCTAACATACTATCATAGAGGGCGCTGCCTCACTGTTACGTTTGTATATATTCTGTGAATAAAGACTGCCGTGGGTCTTTGCCCATCCGGCCCAGCTGACTCTGTCTGGTCCCGGTCTCTACAAAAAGAACACCCAGTGACGTCAACCCACGAATGTTAG
The DNA here is from genome assembly GCF_016920785.2 of Ixodes scapularis. Lineage (NCBI taxonomy): Eukaryota > Metazoa > Arthropoda > Arachnida > Ixodida > Ixodidae > Ixodes > Ixodes scapularis. The sequence goes on from NW_024609839.1 coordinate 19,630,030, forward strand.
TCTGGACACATTCGTAAAGCTTCTGCAGTCCCACGACATCGTCTGATGACCTCACGTGGTGCGCCGTCCTGAGCGTGTTCGGGTGCTCCTGCTCGATCTGACTTTTGTTTCTAAATCTCTTCCTCAGTAGCTCGATTGCCTTCATGTAACCTTCGTCTGTAGCCAAAAGCCCTGACAAAGCCGAGGCAGCTGTTCCTGTCAGTTGAGATCGCAAATAGTGAAATTACTCGACATTAGTGAGGCTGTGATTCTTGTGAATAGTCGCCCTGAAGTGATCCCACAATCCCTGCCATTTTTTGAGTTCTCCGTTGAAGGTAATTTTTTGCAGCTTTGGCAATTTGGTAACGCTTACCGACACTCGGTCTCGTTGCTGTGGCTCATTTGGTGGTGACTTGGAGTCCTTGATTCTGTTGATTTTAGCTCCAACTGCGCTAGCGTAGCTATTGCAGTATCCTCGTACTTCAAGACTGCGTCGCATTCGACTCCGAGTTCCTCGGCAGGCACTAAAGGTTGTAGCTGCTCGTTTAGCTTCGTTATAGTTTGGTGTTACTTAATTTGAGTCGTTCGTGTAGCACTCTGAGAGCTTCAAGGTCTGGTTCAGGTGACTCCAGAGTTCCTCTTATCTCGCGAATGAAGGGGGTGTTTTAACACGTCCTGTATGCGCGTCGCACTTTCAGGCGCTCCATGTTCTCGTTGATAATTCACTGACTTCGTTGACATCACATTCCTTATCACTTTCCCGAGTTCCGGAACCAAATTTGTGATGTAGAAGAACCAATGTTTTACATCTTTAAAGAGCAACTGTTTAATGTATATATACTGAAGGTTACAGAAATACACACATTGGAGGAGACGCTTTGGTTTAGTTTTTTGGTTACTCGCTCTCTCTCTCTTTCTCTCTCGCATACCAACTGAACTCACGATGCATAAACAAACGAGATGTCTGTGCACCTCGGCTGATGTGTTTGTGGTTCTCATTAACGTACTCTCCCCTTACCACTTGGCCAGAGGAGTCGGAGCGCAATTCAGGGTTCAGTGCTCTTTTCACAGTCTCGTGATAACTGTAGGCGGTAGAATCCGCGACGATTGTTTTCCATTTTCCAGATATTAGAGAAACATCTTTTTGTCTTTTTGTCCGGGTTATTTGAGAAGCACAACCTAACCTCGCCGCATCAATACGGGTTCGTCGCTGGTCGTGGTACCGCCAATCTTGATACTTTTTCTGTCATTAAACACTCGTCCTTCGACAATGACATGTATATGTGCGCCATCTTTATTGATGTTGCTAAGGCATTCGTCACCGTCAACCACACTTAACTAATTATTAAACGAATCAGTTCAGAAAAAGCATCTCGTTTCATGTCCCATGACTACTCGCGGTCATCAAGCGTGACTGCACTCAAAACTAACCATGACCTTTGCCCACTGGCTGAAAAAACTGAACTTTCTCGTCAAGTGTACCACGAAATTCACTACTCCTCTTCGTCATCTCGAAACCATTACAGCCTACTTCCATCACAGGTCTCTTACGTCGTGACCACAATTTGAAGATAAACCCACTATTTGCGAGGACTAACAAATTTCAAAATTCTCCGCTCTCTCTAGCCAATTACAACTGGAATTTTCTTCCTGAGGCTATTGTACTTGAAAATAACCGAGCTAAATTCCGCGACCTTTGCAAGACACATCTTAAAGCGTTCTTGGTTAGTCGAACTGTTCATTCCAGTAGTTATTTCTTATAAACTTGTTTGAGTTTCTTATATCTGTTTCCATGATATGTATCCAGATCTAAATTAACCCTAGTCATTATTCGACAAATCTCACTATCTATATTTATTCTAAGAATTTACTATTATTTGTTTCTAAACGATTGTTTTTATTTTTTTTTATTCTCCCCTCATGTAATGAACTTCAATCACAGTTAATGCCTTTGAGTCATTAATAAATGAAATGAAATGAAATTCTTTTAGACAAGCTTTACAGGGTGAGCTTTCGTTGTCCGTTCCAGGCGTTACTTGTTGCATATGTAGCCGAGCAGGGGTCTACGGCTGGCCGGATGTGGAAGGACAAAACTGTGCTTTGTGCATATAAAGGCCAACCTCAACCGGGGGCGTGTTTTGGTACTTCATGTCAGCAGCTGAGCCGCAGTTGTCACAATAAACTGGTCTCAAACTAAGCATGGTCTTGTGCTTTGAATAATGGTGACGAGAATGCGATGAACCTGCCGGGATTAAAGAAAGCAACGCACGAAGCAGGTGTTACAAACGCTCCGTCAGCATGGTATCCAAGTAAATGCTGACAAATGCCAGATCCTTCAAAACCCGGTTCGCTTTCTGGGCATGAGATTGACGAAGTCGGCATTCATCCGACTAAAGAAAAAGTTGAAGCTATCTCGGAAGCTCCGGCACCTACCTCGGTGACAGAGATAAAATCTTTTCTGGGATTAGTAAACTTTTATGCCCAGCTTTTGTCGGGAACGACAACCGTTTTCGAGCCGCTGTACCGGCTTCTACGCAATGAGGCAAAGTGGGAATGAGCAGAACAATGCGGAAACAGTTTTCGGAAATGCCAATTGCTTATAAGAGTCAGTCCTAACGCTCTATGATCTCTATGATAGCGGTAAGCCCCTGCGCCTTACGTGTGATGCGTCAGCATACGGACTGTGGGCGGTGCTCGTACACGCCGACAACCAAGAAGAGCGGCCTATAGCGTCCGCGTCACACACGCTCACGGTAGCCGAGAAGAACTAAGCGCAGGTGGAGCGCGAAGCACTCGCCATTGTCTTCGGCATAAAAAATTTCCACAAGTACTTATTCGGCCGCCAGTTTGAAATAGTAACTGACCATCAGCCCTTGGCGCAGCTGTTAGATCCGAAAATACATTCCAGTCAATTGGCGGTAGCCAGGGCGCAGCGGTGGAAAAATATGTTGGATTCATATCGGTATACTATCAGGTACAAAAGGGACGGAGTCTGTGACATGCAGATGCCTTATCTCGACTTCCATTGGAAATGTAGTGGCTCAATGCCACACAGCTCGCCGCACGCGAGAACGACCATGCGCACTTCTTCATTGGAGATGATTGATTTTCACTCCCGCTAGGGGAGACAGAAAAAAGAGATCGACGAGGAAGAAGAATAAAGCAGTTGAGATCTGGTACGCAAGCTTTCAGGTCGTTCTTTCTCGGACCTTGCTCGCCACCTCAACATTGGTGACCCGGAAGTTGGCAGCAGTGCCATGACCTCGCCACAAGAGCACGATCCCCTGTCGGTTTCCACCGTCAACATCAAGTTAACGCCCTTCTGGACCTCTGATCCAGAATTGTGGTTTATTCAAGTGGAATCACAATTCGCTGCACGACGCATCACGGCAGACCTCACAAAATACCACCCCATGGTGAGTAGTCTGCCGCCCGCTACAGCGTGTGAGATCCGCGATTTGCTGTTTGCTCCACCCGCGGAGGATGCGTACAAGACGCTCAAAGAGACCCTCATTCGAAGGGTTACCCCTTCAGTACCCCAGAGGTTTCAGCTACTGCTTCGCGAAACTGAGCTCGGAGACCGCACACCGAGTCAGCTACTCCGTCAAATGCAACAACTGCTCGGGACCAGGACGACGGATCTCGACAGCATTATGCTCCGAGAACTCTTCCTCCGGCGGCTTCCTACAAACGTGCGGATGGTACTCATCTCCGCCGGGGAAACGAACCTCTCCAAGTTGGCTGAGCTCGCCGATAGACTAATGGCCGTGCCCTCTTCCTCTGTCTCAGCCGTGCGACCAGAGCCAGCTACTTCTGACCAGTTGCAAGACATTCGAGACGAGATATCGCGCCTAACCGCCACAGTAGCTGTACTGCAGGAGTCTGTTTCCCACCCGTCTAACCAGAGTACGAAGCCGCGACCACAACAGCAGCAGAAGGTATGCTGGTATCACCGCAAGTACGGTAACGCCGCACGCAACTGCGTACCACCCTGCGAGCACTCGTCGGGAAACGGCCGGGGCCGGCACTGAGGGCGACCAGTGCCTCCGCCTTGCCAGAGAGTCGTCCCTCGGTCTTTTTCCTCACCGACCGCGACAAGGGCGTTCGTTTCCTTGTTGACACTGGCGCAGAGGTGAGCGTGATCCCGGCGTCGTCTGCCGATCGGAAACACCCGAACTCGTCTCCCTTGCAAGCCGTGAGCAACACGACAATCGCCACTTACGGGAACCGCTCTCTGTCCATCGACCTGGGCCTCAACAAGACGTTCCGCTGGGTGTTTATAGTGGCCGACGTAAAGTTTGCGATCCTCGGAGCAGACCTTCTTCGGAACTTTGGCCTTTTAGTGGACGTGCGCAACGGACGGCTCCGAGATCCCGTCTCGCAAATGGCCGTGCAAGGCAAGCTTTCTAGGCACCCCCCATTGAGCCCCACGCTATTAGGACCGTCGGGCCCTGCCCGCTTCACGGCAATCTTACAGAAATTCCCTGATTTGATGCGCCTTCCGCAAGCGGACTCGGCTGTGAAGCATGAAGTCCGTCACCACATTACCACCACAGGCCCGCCCGTCCACGCACGGCCCCGTCGTCTATCGCCGGAGAAGCTACGGGTAGCTCGTCAGGAGTTCGACCACATGCTCGAGCTCGGGATAATCTGCCCATCATCCAGTCCCTGGGCATCCCCACTGCACATGGTGCCGAAGTCCACACCAGGAGACTGGCGCCCGTGCGGAGATTACCGAGCACTTAACAGAGCGACAGTTCCTGACCGCTACCCAGTTCCACACATTCACGATATTACCACGAACTTGCACGGCGTCACAATCTTCTCTAAAGTGGATCTGGTTCGAGCCTACCATCAAATCCCCGTGGCAACAGAAGACATTCCGAAGACGGCCATATCAACACCGTTTGGTCTATTCGAATTCCTCCGGATGCCGTTCGGTCTATGCAACGCGGCCCAGACATTCCAGCGCTTCATCGACGGCGTCCTGCATGGCCTTGACTTCTGTCACGCCTACCTCGACGATGTACTCGTTGCAAGTAGCTCGCCGGAAGAACACGAGGAACAACTACGCACCGTTTTCCGGCGGCTGACCGAACACGGAATCGTGGTGAACACCGCGAAATGCGAACTCGGTGTACAGAAGTTGGCTTTCCTCGGCCACATCATCTCAAGCTCGGGAATTCTACCAACTCCAGAGAAGGTCGAAGCCATTAGACAGTTCCCCCCACCAAACTCAAAACGTCAGCTTCGCGAGTTTCTCGGCCTGGTAAATTTCTATCGCCGCTTTGTTCCCCAGTGTGCGGCCATCCTGCACCCTCTTCACAGCCTCTTGGCAGCACCAGGGAGTCCAACCACTGCACTTGACTGGACCGATGAGGCGACAGACGCTTTTCGAAGAATCAAGAACTGTCTCGCAGATGCTGCACTCCTCGCCTACCCTCAGCCAGGGGTGCCACAATGTGTCATGGTCGACGCTTCAGATACAGCCGTCGGAGCCGTTTTGCAACAGCTCAACGACGGAGTATGGCGACCAACCTCATTCTTCTCCAGGAAGCTGACACCTACTGAGCGACGCTACAGCACATTCGGGCGCGAACTACTCGCCATCTACGCGGCAATCAGGCACTTTCGCCATTTCCTGGAAGGAGTAGATTTTTTCATACTAACGGACCACAAGCCCTTGACCTACGCCCTCCGTTCTCTCACCTCAGATGGCAGCGCCCACACAGCGCGTGAACTGCGTCAGATGGCTTACATGTCGAAATTTACAACGGACATTCGCCACGTCAGAGGGGCAGACAACGCCGTGGCGGATGCGCTATCGCGTAACCCAATCAACGCTCTCAACTTGCCCCCGGAATTCGACTTAAGAAAACTGTCGCTAGCTCAGCGTGGCGATCCAGATTTGAGCCGACTGCAATCTACAAAAGACGCACTAAAGCTGCAGTGGTTGCCTCTCACCGGAGCGCAAGGCAAACTGTGCTGTGATGTTTCCACAGGTAACCCCCGCCCTTTTGGGCCCTCCAGTTTCCGCCGGGATGCCTTCACATCGCTGCACATGCTGTCGCACCCAGGAATCCGTGCGACACAGAAGATGGTAACTTCCCGTTTCGTCTGGCCCGGGATGAACAGAGACGTCCGGCAATGGACTCGAGAGTGCCTTTCCTGTCAACGAACGAAAGTGCACCGTCACATAGTTACACCCTTGGCGAATTTCCCAACACCGGACGCTCGATTCGACCATGTCCATGTGGACATAGTCGGACCGCTGCCGCCCTGTCAAGGTCAAGCGTACCTGTTGACGTGTGTCGACCGTTTCACGCGTTGGGCGGAAGCAATTCCGATTCCCGATATCACTGCCGAAACAGTCGCTCGTGCCTTCCTCCATGACTGGCTCTCTCCTTTCGGCGTGCCGTCTACCATCAAAACGGACCGAGGCAGCCAATTTGAATCCACCCTCTTCAGTGCCTTTACTCAGGTCATTGGCACCACCCGTGTAAGAACCACGGCCTACCATCCGATGAGCAATGGCATGGTGGAGAGATTCCATCGCCAGCTCAAGGCAGCCTTGATGGCGAACGAGGAGCACTCCTGGATGGAAGCGCTTCCTCTCGCCCTCCTGGGCATCAGGACTGCCTTGAAAGCAGACATCGGCTGCAGCGCAGCCGAGCTTGTCTACGGAACGACACTGCGTCTCCCCGGCGAGCTCTTTTTGTCCAGCCAAAGGGAGGCCCAGATCAACCCCGGCGACTACGCGTCTCGTCTCCGCAGCATCATGGGTAAGCTTCGTGCTACACCCCCGCGTCAGCCAGCGACACGAGCCATTCATTTGAGCACAGACCTCGCATCCTGCACGCACGTGTTTGTTCGACACGACGAGGTGCGACGATCACTTTAGCCCCCGTACGATGGACCGTACAAGGTTTTGCGTAGGGGGGATAAGATGTTCACAATCGACAGGCGCGGTCGTCGGGAGGTCGTGTCAGTCGACCGCTTAAAACCGGCCCACATGGACCCCTTCGGAACCACGGCAGCCCCTCCCGCCGCGAACACACCCCTCGCCAGACCGCCAGCTCCATCTACGGAGATCCCGAACTGACCCCCACTGCCCCTGCCAACTAGCATCGGGCAGCACACGCGCTGTGAACGGCGCACCAAACACCCCCCCCCCCTCCTTTTCCGTCTAAATTTGTGACCTACTTTTTTTTCTTTCTTTTCCGCAGTGAAATCGCTCGCGCACTCACTAGAGGGGGAGTGTTGTAGTGGCTCAATGCCACACAGCTCGCCGCACGCGAGAACGACCATGCGCACTTCTTCATTGGAGATGATTGATTTTCACTCCCGCTAGGGGAGACAGAAAAAAGAGATCGACGAGGAAGAAGAATAAAGCAGTTGAGATCTGGTACGCAAGCTTTCAGGTTGTTCTTTCTCGGACCTTGCTCGCCACCTCAACAGAAACGACGGCCGGTGAAAAGCAGTACATATTTTTTTTCACCACTAACATAATTAAGTGTTGTTCACCGCACAGGAGGCGACTGAAGCAACAGAAAAGGATGAATTTCTAAACGCAGTAAGGGACGTGACATGACGAGGCTGGCCCAACGAATCCGAGGATAAGTAACGCCGTATTTCAGCTGTCGCCGTGAGCTTGCTATCGAGCACGGATGTTTGTTGTGGAATTCTTCACTCATGCACGAAGGGCATCCCGGTATTAGGAAAATCAAGATGTTGGCTCGAAGTTGGATTTGGTGGCCCCAGCTTGACGTAGACTTGGAGGATATAGTGAAGCGTTGTGAGGTGTGCCAAAGTGTGCGAAGGTCAGCGCAGCCCATTACGCTTTAACCGTGGCCTATAGCGGGAAACCCCTGGGAGAAGGTTCACCTGGAGTTTGCAGAAGTCGAGGTGAAGGCACTGCTGCTGATGGTAGACACCTACTCTAAGTGGCAGGAGGTAAAGCTCATGAACACCACAACGGAGACTGCCACAGGGGGAGCGATAAGAAGTGTATTCGCGGCGTACGGCCTTCCCAGGGTGGTACTAACAAATAATGGCCCGCAGTTCAGGTCACACGAGTTTGAATGTTTTGTGAAGGAGAATGGGGTTAGCCACCTATTAACACCACCATATCACCCCCAGTCAAATGGAGCAGTGGAGAAATAAGTGCAGACAAAAAAAAAACACTCTTGAAAGCGAAATTCGAGGACGAAAAATCGGGTTGTAAACGAACATTCAAACACCGTGTCGACAATTTCTTGTTTTCATACCGAACAACACCCCATTCTTTCTCAGAAAAAAAAGTCAAAACCGTTTACAACTCCCTGCAACGCCGAATTGGAGCACAGCTCTTGAGGAGGAGGAGGGAAGGGTGCTGGGGGGAGAGTATATTTCTCCTCCCTCCTCCTCCGGCGTGATCCTGCCTGATACTCCTGAACGAAGGGGCTCCAGTTCGAAGCTGGCCGAGGGACAAGAGATAGAAGTCTTTTGAAATCAATTTTCGAAGTAATGAAAATTCGGATTCGTCCCCCCTGCTCATCCTCCCTGCTCCCCTCCTTTCTCCTCCTCCCCTCACGGGGGTCACGTGATCTCGTGGGGGGGGGGGGGGCGGAGGGGAGGGGGTCACGTGACCGTTGGACTTGGGGGGGTCATGTGACCGGGGGGGTCACGTACATGACCTAGGGGTGTCGCGTGACCTGGGGGGTCAGGTGACCCGGGGGTCGCGTGACCTGGGCGGGTCACGTGACCTCACGGTTACGTCGACGGCGACGGCGACGCCGACGCCGCTCAAGCCGGAAACGGGCGCCTAAGAGCTGCGCTCTAAAAGCGCCAAGTGAACTGTTTTTAAGTCGGAAAGTTCGGACGAGAATTTCTATGCTCAAACCATGCGTAGTGAGAGCCTGGAAAGATAGAGTGGAACGAAACAAAACAGTACGGCGTCAAAACAGCACAGTGTCAAAACAACACAGCGGAAAAACAGCACAGCGTCAAAAGGGCACAGTGACAGAAGAGAACGGCGTCAAAACCGTACCGCGACAAAACAGTACAGCGTCAAAACAGGACATTGACAATATAGCTAGGGTTTGGCCTTTTCGGTTTTATTGTATTGAAATTCGGCGTACTTTTTTTGTTAATTCCAAACAGAATTTTTCGGTTTATTGCGATGTGTATCTGTAGACTCATAAACTCTTCGGTTCTTTTCAGTTTATTGACGAAAACCAGTATACTGACGAAAATGCAATAGTTTTTAAAAGCGTTTGTTTAAAATGTATAGTGAGTAAAGCATGTACTGGTTTTCTTATTTGTTGCAATTTGTGGCAGCCGACAGGACCTGTTCTGGAAGACGCACTGGGGTCCTATTGTGATCTGCCATTATCGTCGTGTGCTCGTATTTGCACACAGGACGAACATGATCCTCACTATACCACTTCGGTCGGAAAGGAAGATATCAAAATCCAGAAATTCGCAAGCATTGTACTCAGTGCGTTTTTTTCTCCATTTTCACGAATGCGAGGAGGGATTTGTTCGCGCCGACCAAAAAACGACAATAAAACAATCGTATTTATGCCCTCCTTTAGTAGACGGAAGCTGGACCTGTTAAAAAATGTGCGGCATTTACGGACGCCCATGATCTTCATTCTTCAGTTCACGATTAAACTCTCTTATTTGAACAAAGAATTCTGCACACAGAAACCTATAAGGTGCAAAAACCCAGCTTTCGTCCTGAAGACACCTGCGCCCCTGGAGCTATTTTTGAAAGTTGAACTGATCTCGAAAACAAGATACAAACTGCGAAAGGAAGTGGTCATACGGTCAGTAATGTAACCCCCCCCCCCCCCCCCCCCCCTTTCCAAACGCCCTCGAAAAAACTGACCTTTTTCACTAAATAAATTCGGAGAAATGAATTCGGCGTACGTTTACCGGTTTTATTCGGTTTAAGCAGAAAACGATGAACCCTAAATATAGCGTATGGAGTTAAAAAATGCATTTGTAAAAGTAGGCACTGAAAAGAAAGGAAGGGTCTAGAACAATTTATTTATTTATTTTTTATTTATTTCAGTATCCTCAAGGCCCGAAGGCATTACAGAGGGGAGGGGCAAGTAACAAACCATATTCCAGAAATGAGAATAGACACAAAAAATTAACAAGAGACGAAGCAGTCAGGGTGCTGCTGACAAAAATGGCTGGTTAATGCAGTTCTAAAGAATCAAATGGTGCTGTAGATACTAAAGATGCGGGAAGCAGGCTTTCGACGAGGTGCGTGGCTTTCGTCGAAAGCCAACTCGTCGATGGCCAATTTGTCTAATAGGTCAATTCGTCTAAGGGCGACTTGTAGAAGAGGCCAACTGGTCGCCGCCTTTTCAAGACCAAAATATATAATTTTTTTCCTGAAAAGGCAAAGCAAATACTGCCCTATATATTGTAATCCGTAAAATCGCCGCTCGATAAGTGACTTTCAGTGCGCTCTGTCTTGTCAAGAACAATTTGTTATCACTTTCATGAGAGCCAAATTAGATGCTATATTACAGTTACGTTGCGGAGTTTGGTAAGCAGTGAAATAGGCAATTTGTTTTTCTTATAACCTAGCGACAATAAATGAAATGGTCAAGGAGGTTCGAAATTATTCACGCAGAGAGAGGTGAAGAGCGCGCTCGAAGTTGCTGCATGCGTGCTGTTTTGACGCCGTGCTGTTTCGGCATGTGCTCTTCTGTCGCTGTGCCGTTTTGACGCTGTGCTATTTTGTCGCGTGCTATTTTTTGACGCGTGCTGTTTTGTCGCCGTGCTGTTTTGACGATGTGCTGTTTTGACGGGTGCTGTTATGACCGTGCTGCTTTGTCGCGTGCTGTTTTTTCGTGTGCTGTTCTGTCGCGTTCCCCACGAGTCTTATGTATGCCAACGACTTAGAACTGTCTCTTGTTTGCTTTACCATATAAAATAATTTATACCATTGTCATTTAGAACGAGCCTTACGCACAGGTTAGTCTACAGTATACTCAGATATTCATCACTGTATTTTGTAACTGTCCTCGGTTCTGGCATTCAAGAGTTGATAGTTCTTTAAAAGAAATTTTGAAAAGTGTCGCATATAAAAAGCTTTCTATTTTGCGACAACTTGTTTTCCTCGCTCGAGTTGCCCTGTTTTTACTCACTACTTCTCCAAACTGTTATCTGGCGACACTTCTGGGGAACTGAGTTCAAGGTGTCGTCAAGTCCACTTTGTGATCTGAGATCTGCTCCGCGTTGTTTTCAAACTCCGCGGGTGAGAACTCATTACGGCGAAAGTGTTTGTTCATTTCATGTCCCAAAAATCTTTAATTAAGTCCCAGATTATTTGCTTGTTTTTACTCCGCACAACACGCTAAAGGATACCCCGAGGAGCTCCTTCTCCAGCCTGTATAGATAGTGAATGTTGCTGCTTTTCAACTCTTATAAAGTGACAGGTGAATTAATTGTGTAAAATCTAATTTTCTTTGATCCTATGCATTTTGTTTTTAATGTGAACACACTAAGAGTGAAATTGCCTGAATCAGCAAGAAGCATATAGATGTATCCATCCGATATATCGTTTTTTTTTTTGCCTTTTTCGTGTGATCGTGTGTGTGAGTGCGCTAGTCAGTGTTCTTTTTAATCATGACTTATCTTCAAGCAACACACAAACTTGACTAAAACACCAACTCTGACTATCCGCCTGTACTCTGATGAAACATCAAGTTGTGTGTGTGTTTGTGTGTTTCACTCTGTGCACGTAGTGTGATCCTGTGCGAATATCCGGTCTGCTACATCAAATGCTGGGTCTGGTCCCACAAACCTCTGCTGCTCTGACCAGACCCGACACTCAACTGGCTGTATTTGCAATATTGATTGAGAAACAATAGTTATTATTAATGTTATTATTAATATCATTATTAGTTTTATGATTATTATTAATCTTATTTATATTTTTATTATTCTCTCACCAGTGATAGACGTAGACTCCGCCGAACGCCAGGAGCAGAAACAGGATGAGTAGAGCGGGCACCACACCCGAGGGGCCCAGCACCTCAGGCTGCGCTTGTGCTGACAAACAGAAGCAAAACATTTACTCTAAAGGCTGGTTCGCACGCTTATAACGACTGCTTACGACCGCGTGCCTCAAAACCTCTTAAAAGTTCTTACAACGAGAGAACAAACTGGCGCCATCTATCGGGTCGCCGTGGAACACTCGTCATGTCCGCATGCCTTGGACCATTAGGCAATGTTTATAACAGTGCCATATGTCTTGGACCATATGGCAATGTTATGAATAACCAGTTCTCGTAAATCGTACGTACATTTTATCTCATAAATACCGCGAAACCTTCGCTGTATTGAAATTCAGCTCCAGGGCCACCCCATAGATGGCACCAGCGTGCCAATGTATGCTCCAGAGTGCTATAGAGTTTCTAACTGCTCGATCGGGGTCATGTGAATTATGGCCGCGTTTGCAATACCAAGCAGTGAGGAAGTTACGAACGCGTACTTACGTCAGTGCTCCCCAAACTAAGCTATAGTATGCGATTCATAAAGCATGACTCCCGTAGGGATGCGTGGGAAACCGGGCCCGCGACAGGCCACCACTAGTCGCGTGCCGAAGCGTCACCTGACGTCGCCACTCGCGACCAAGGTGAGGAGGGGACTTTATCTGGCAGCTGCCCCGAAGCGCAATGTCCTCACCTATATATACATCTTACACCGTAACCAAATTCAAGGCCTGTGCAGTGGATTTTTTACGTCATCTTCCTGGGTCGAGTGCGGGACACAGACTCCGCGAGAATGTTGACTCCAGGTTTAGCTGGGACGTCCTTTGATGCCTTACTTATTGAGCACGAGCAGAAGCCGAACGCTGCCGCAGCGTTTGACTACGTCAGCTTGGAGATCTGTCAGAAACGCAAGTTACTTCATGTCGTTGTTGTTCCCATGTGTTTAGTTCTGAACCTAACTGCTAGGGGAGCGATGGTTTGGATCTCCTCTCCAATAGCGCCAACGGTCGGAATAAGATGTGCGCGTCTTAGGGGAACGCGACAGAACAGCACGGATAAAACAGCACGCGTAAAAACAGCACAGCGTCAAAACAGCACAGCGTCAAAACAGCACAGCGTCAAAACGGCACAGTGACAGAAGAGCACGTGCCAAAACAGCACGGCGTCAAAACAGCACAGTGACAAAACAGCACGCATGTAGCGGCTTCGAGCGCGCTCTTCACCTCTTTCTGCGCGAATATTTTCGAACCTCCCTAACCCTTTCATTTATTGTCGCTAGGTTATAAAGAAATTTATTGCATATTTCATTGCTATGTTAGTGTCCCCACTGGTGCTGCTGTGCGATTGTTAAAAACAAAACGAAGTTAGCAGTAGTTACTACTCCTTAACTACGATGATATCTGAAGAGATTGAGTAGTCAGAGTTGATATTTTTGCGTCGATGTTGGACGCGCTGTCTGGGCTTTTTTTTTTTTTTAGAACCAGCGAGAGAGGAAAGGTTATTGGAAAATAGAAATTTATATGTTCAAGTTATGAACCGTCTGGTTTACGGCGGTCCAGTGAGGTTCCGTAGTACTCGTCGTTTCGTAATTACCAACGTAAGCGTAAAACGTCCCCCCGAAAAGGCGGGAGATGCGCCGATTACAGATGCATTGATAGAACCGGGAAGATAAAGTAACTTTAAAGGGGCTCTGCAACGACAGTAGGTAGGAATATTTCTTACTTTACACCAGCTTCCTGGCACTAGTGGGATTCAAGAATACTCGAACGCAACACCACTGACCAAGAAGCGTCTTCATCGCGGCGGAATTCAAAGATATCACCTCTGACTACTCAATCTCTTCAGACATCACCGTAGTTAAGTAGTAGAAACTACTGCTACCTTCGTTTGTTTTTTCCGTTTGTTTCTTCTCCTTCCAAAGCCACCTTTTGCTCCTTCGCAAAATTTGATGACGGATCTGTGGGAAAAAATGGCAACAGTACGATCCCTCGGAATGCGTCATTGAGCTTTGCGGTGACGATATTCAAATGCTGCTCACACAGTGGACGCGAAGACTGCGTACGCATTCGATCTGGGCTTGTGAGAATCGATGCCTCGACATGCATTCGGGTAGTGGCCCGTGTCCAATCGCTGAAACGACGACAATAGCCGAGCCATAACAATGACTGGAACGCGGCGCGTGTCCTGTGCTTTGCCAACCCTAGCGTATGGCTATGATCAACATTGACGGCATATAATCGGCTCCAGACCTCGTGGCCGCTTGTTCTGGCTGCGAGTTGAGGGGATGAACGCTGCTCGTTTTTCTTTAATTTTTTTCTGGAACTTCTATTGCATGGGGTGAAAAACGAAGGCGTGTTTCATAGGTCATTAACGTCAGGGATCCGTTTAAAGCGGTTTTTGCGCTAAGTACAAAAATTGTTGCATCGCCCCTTTAATGTCGAGTGAATTCAAGGTGTACCATGGGCACCGAGTCTGCGGGGTTCATTCGCCGCGAATAAAATGTACCGGAAACACGCAGCTGCAGCTTGCAGGCGAGAAATTGTTTTTAGTTAAATTCACAGATTATTTCCGACGAAGGCCTCGATCGAGTGGAAACTGGTGAAGCAGAAACATGCCACGGCCTCAATGCTGTTGCCGTACAGCATGCGCTAAGCACACCCTTGCCGCACCCACTTTATTTGTTTTTTTATTTTAACAACGAACAACACTACATTGCCGTGCGCTTGATTAATTTATTGTAGATGACATCTCCAGCAAACTTGCGCGCCAATAGTAGCAGAACTGCCCGAGAAATAGCCAGACTACGCACCAGCGGGGGCTTTGGTACTGCCCAGGGAGCCTTCATGTGCTCATCAAGTATACTCCCCACTCCCAACTTGCTCCCATGTGAATGGATTGGACAATTTGGCCGTCGACAAGTTGACCTTTGAGGAACTGGCCTAGACCCTCCATTCGTGCCTACTTTGAGACATGCATTTTTTTAACTCCATCACTATATTTAGGGTTCAGCGTCGGCTTAAACCGATAAAACCGATAAAAGTACGACGAAATCTTTTTTACAAATTCGGTTTCAACTGAAAAAGGTCAGTATTTTCGAGGGCGTTTGGAGGGGTGGGTGGGGGAATGTGCCTCATTATTGACCGTATGACCACTTCCTTTCGCAGCTTTCAGCTTGTCTCCCGAGATCGGTTCAACTTTCAAAAAAACGTTGAACCGATCTCGGTTACTCTTTTTGTTGAGCCGAGATCGGTTCAACAAAAAACAAAAAAAGTTTGTGCGCTGAATTCATTGTTCCAAGAAGAAAGTTTAATCGTGAACTGAACAATGAAATTAAAGGGCATCCGTAAATGGCGAACATTTTATAACACCCCTAGCTTCCGTCTACTAGAGGAAGGCATAAATACGATTGCTTTATTGTCGTTTGTTAGTCTGCGCGAATTAACCACCTCTGGCAGGCGTGAAGATGGGGGAAAGACGCGCTGACTACAATGCTTGCAAATTTTTGGATTTTGATGTTTGCCTCTTTGACCGAAGTGGTAGAAAGCTCATGTTCGCCCTGTGTACAAATACGAGCCTACGATGATAATGTGAGATCATGATAGGGCCTCAGTGCGTCATGCATAACAAATCGCGTTGCCTGTCACAGACAGCAACAAATAAGAAATCCGGTACTTGGTTTACTCACTATTCATTTTAAACAAACGCGTTTAAATATTGCACTTTCGTCAGTATACTGGTTTTCGTCAATAACCGAAAAGAACCAAAAAGTTTATGAGCCTACAAATATTGTCAGCAATAAACCGAAAACTAATGCTTGGAATAAAAACCGAAAATTGTACGCTGAATTTCAAAATAATAAAAAGCGAAAACGCGAAACCCTAGCTATATTGTCAATGTCCTGTTTTGACGCTGTGCTGTTTGGACGCTGTGCTGTTTTTACGCGTGCGGTTTTGACCATGCTGTTTTGTCGGGTGCTGTTTTGTCTCGTGCTGTTCTGTCATGGTGCCGCGTCTTACAACTAATGGCGTTATTTGACAAAAAAAAAAAGTAAGTTTGGGAGATTTGTTTTACGAGGAGATGCCAGGCCAGCAAATTTTTAGAATATGCAAAGACTCGTAGCGTCTTAAGATGTCCGGGGGGTCCGCTCTTTCTCAGTGTCTTTTTTTCTTAATGATCGCGTTATTTCACTTTATTTCCCGTTGCACTCTTCTCTTCCCCCTGTCCATAGGAGCGAGTCTCTGATCTACCCCCCCCCCCCCCCGCACAAAGGAGGGTATCCCTTATTCTCGAGTCGAAAGGAGAAATTGAGGGAGAGTTTCTCCTCTTTGGCTGTTGTCGGCCTTTAAATTTTTGGGGCTGCCAAGACTACAGTTAACTTCACTCGGCAGAAGCGCTCGCAAATATTTTACTAATGCGAACAGCCGAAACTGATTTCTCTACGACTGCATAGTAAGATTCATCCCAGCTTCAACTAGTAGTTTGATACTACACGCACGGCAAAGGTGCCGTCTTTGGAACTCTCGCTTCGTAGGTAATATTGTCGCGTTCATGGCTGAGAAGGAGCGCTTTTTCTTGCTTCTAGAAGATTCGAGTTTACTCTTACCCCGAGTGTAAAAGATGAAGATGCCAACATGACCTTGCCGAGTCAGTTTCGCCCTAGCTCACACCCGAACATTCTGGGTCGAATATTCCAGATACCGAGCGTAGTGGATAGGGAGCCGAGAGTGGCCTTACGGCTCATTCTCTCTCGAAGTCTCGCTCAAGCAACCTGTCACATCAACGCCGCGACGCCCACTTCTGCTTTCCCGACGCTCATTCCCTTTTGTTTCTGGCAGAAGTTCGCCGATTCAACCTTTATTTTCAGTTTTACGCTGATCGACCTGCTTCCACCCGCGACAATATGACTTCTTCGGCATCCGCCATATGGTATCCAGCCCAAAGATACTCTTATCGATGTCATAGAATCTGTTCAGAATCGATCTGCGCGCTTTAAGGCATACTAACACATTTACGCTTGACTCCGACCGACTGAGACAAGACCGGTTATTAATCATCTGTGGACGCTTACGACTGGATGCGCAGCGTTGCAGAAAGACGTAATCTGTCACAAAAGGCTTAAAAACTACTATTGTCTCAGTCGGCCGGAGTCAAGTGCAAGTGTGACCGGACCTTTATCCTCTGTTTCTTCGCCTCGCCAGCGTTTAACTAATGTCCTGTTTTTCTGTCTTAAGACCTATTTTCACAGGTCTTGCACGAATTCATGTGTCTTGTGTAAGACATGTCGAAATATTAGGCTATGGAAAAAGTCTATCTGCGCTTAGTCCTTATTTCGAACACTGCTTTCACGTTCTGCCCATTGAAAAGCACTGCAAATGAGCTCAAGCACTCACCTGATCTCTCTCCGCACTGCTATCTCTTACCGCACGATGAAATACGTCTGCTATGGTCCCCGTCACCATCAGAACAAAACGTGTGCAGGATAGACCCACACTTGAACTCAGCGTCTGAAGACGGGAAGGGTCGACGACATTGGGGCTGCCATTTGCAAACCGACGACGGAGTACCGGACTGGGAGTTTCTTCGGGGTGTTTCAAGCTAGGCTTCCGAAAAAGACCGCGCTGCGTGCGGTCACCCTTTGTACTCAGCTTCACTAGGGGGAAATGTATTATAATTTGGGAACAGAGCTTGCAACGAGCCTCGTCAAACCGCCAAGGGTTCGGCAGCCGACCACTTCAGATCTAGCGTCACTCCCGCAATGGCCTGTCCGGCTTTGACTAGCGTTGCTGCTTTCAATTTAGCAGACGATGTTCGTAGTTTGGCGTCCGCTTGCTAGCTTCAGCGTCCGCATTCGCGTCTGCGTCTATCAAGGACACGCTTCGTTACCATGTAGACGGTGAGCATGGCAGAGGGTCTTTATTGGGAAGGAGACCACGGTGTGGCTAGATCAGCTGAGTGCCTCGACTTGTTTGCCGTGCTTTTCAGTGGGCGTAGCGTGAACAGAAAACGACCATTTAGACCTTACAGAAAGCAGTCTTCGTCACTATGGTGGGACTATGCTCTAAGTCATACGCGCAGCGGCTTAGACTTTCCATTTTCCCGGGGGGGCGGGGGGGGGGGGGGTGGAGGGCAGGCTGAGAAGTTGTCCGGAAAGGGGGGGGGGGGGCTTTTCCGCGAACGTTTTATTACACCGGCATATATCAGTAGTTTATTTTAGGTGGTAAATTTTACAGCGCATGTATATTGCCATGCGTGCCAGCTGCGAAGTCGTGGGGGTGGAACCCAGGCCCCTGTGCTTCTGAAGCAGTAATCCACGTAAACAGCGCCTCGGTAAGGATCATGGCCCGGGGGGGAGGGGGGGGGGGGCTCTGCTTCCTTCGGATCTCACCAGGGGGGGCACGAGCCTCGATGTCCCCCCGTTGTCTACGCCTATGCATACGCGCACACATACTATGCACCTTTGTATGGAATACGCAGTGAAAAAGAGCTTAGATGTCCTACCCGTCGTACTCACGCGGGAGACAGCGCTGCGCGTCCGTCAGCACGAAGGGCAGCGGGCAGTAGCAGAGGAAGTCGACGCACCGCATGTTGGGATTCCCGAATTTGCACTCGGTGTCGCCTGCGCACGACTCGTATATGGCCTTGGCTGCGGATGAATGGATGGGTGGATGGATGAAAATGGCGATACCCTTAGTAACGGTCGGCAGTTTGCGCCACCTAGCCTAAGTCTAAAAAGACATACACATAGTTCCTCCCGCCCTTCTAAGCCAATTTTCTCCCCCTATCACCGGAAGTGTGGGATATCCCTAGGACGACCATTGAGGGATCAGGCAAAAAAAACGAAAAACATTACCCCCCGCCTCTTCCCCCGGGCGAGGGAGTCACCAATTTTCCCTGGTCAAACCTTATTGGGGTTACCCCAGCATCGGACCCACTGGGGACAGGGTTGAAACGTTGGGTCAGAGCCACGTGGGAGGGAGTCCCAGTTTTCCTCTGTCCCGCGTTTTCCTAACTGTGCTAGTTATTTGTGTGCATCATTCAATTTTCTCTAGATAATTTTCACCATTCTTCTAATCGCCTCTTTTTTACTCTAATCATTTTCACTTCCGTCCTTCCCATCGTCGCCAGCAAAACCCTGGGCCCCGGCCGAATCTGTTACCCCTTCAGGGAGGGCAGGGCGGAGTACCGCGCACTTTGAATCCAAGTGCTGTAGTGTCTCGCTCTCATTATGGCAGTCAACACATAATGTGTCTGTCTCCTGAAATTTAGCCCTATACGTCCTCGTCCTCAAAACTCCCGTTCTCGCCTCAAACAGTAAAGAACTTCCCAGTGAATTGTCAAACATATTTTCTTCTCTTATGTCATGTTTTAGTGACCTGTACATTGTTAGAACTGATTTTTTCCGGCATTCTTACTTCCCACATTTTTCTTTCTGCCTCTTTCACTCCCCTTTTCACTGCAGTACTCTGCTCAGCCCCATCGCTAGTGTGTACGTATTTAAATATAAGCTCTCGGGTTCGGTTTGTCCATTTTGTTTTTAAGCTTTTCATCTAAAATACTTCAATACCTTCCGTGCACACCGCATATCATCCATTTCGGTTAACCTTTGCTCGGATTTCAATTTACTAATTGCCTGTCTGCTCTCAACAGACGACCAGCGCATGTCCCCCTGTACACCCTCAGTTGGTGTCTTTTTATGTGCTCCCAGTGCAAATATGCATACGTTTCTTGGCCGAATTTCTAATCCTGATTGAACCTCTGATTTTATGCACAGTACCCCATTGCCAAAAGACAGTCCTGGTACCCTCCCTCTTTTCCATATACCTCTGATCACTTTATATTTATTTTAGTTTCATACTGTGTTGAGCTTGATAATACATCAATTTATTTTCCCTTTTCTAATTATATTCTCCTGATGTTCCTCTAGATATTTCCTTCCCTCATTTAGCCAGACTCACAGATATTTGTATTTTCCTACATGGTTTATTAGAATGTCAAGGGGTTCCTCAGGAATTCCAGAAGTTCTTGAGGCCAGGGTTGCCTTGCGGCGGTATGAGCATGATGATAACCCTGAGTCCCAACAACAATCTCTTGTGATCTCTTATGACGAGAGCAGGATGGCCGCAAATCTGTTTGTCTCAGAGTGGCCCCCTTTACTGAGGGGGAGACCCCTTCATCGGGGTTCCTCCTTGGGAGAAGGGGAAAAGCAAAAATCATAACGGCGGTGGTTGTTGGGAGTACTTGTTGCCCTTCGCCCATCGTCGACCCACTGGTGTCGCCCTTTTGTGCTCCTTCGCGGGGTTGGGCTGATGTCAGGCTGATGTCGGGCTTTTCGGGGCCCTTTCTCCCTGTCCGTCCTTCCTGGGCAGTTTCTTGGTGTGGCCCAGTTTTTTCTAAGTACAGTTCCCAATTGGATTTTAGGGGAAATTCCCACTTGATCCAAGGGTCCAATTAATTTTTATCAAATAGATGTTAATATTGGCTCTGCCTACACCCAGGCGGTACCGATCGAGGACCATATTTATATTTAATACAATCTCTTGGTTCAAGAAACGTCTTAACAACAACAACATTATTTTAATTTCCTCACTCTAACAAATGTCTCGGAGTGAAGGTATCCTTTGTTGCACCGAGTGGGCCAGCGCGCTGGCGCACTCGCTGCGCGACGTATGCGGTAAAATCGCGTCTAAGCATTGGCCAAGGCTACGCGCTCGAGCTGAGTGGCACCAGTTTGCGCACACTTCAAAAGACATTAAAAAAAACAAAAAAACGATGGGGCGGAAATTGGCTCAGATGTCCAAGCAGAAACGCGTGTTTGTATGAAGGCACTCAAGACGAGAGGAGGCACTGGAGACATCTATGGGGTAGTTGTTTAACGCTTGGCAGTTCCGTATTTCTAAAACATTTTTTTGCTCATTATTACGGTCTTTTTCTATCTTAAAAATATATTGACAATGTTTTAAAACGGCATGGAGGAAGGAAGAAAATGAGGCGACATACCGACTCAAGCCAGCCAAATGAAAAAGTCCCAAGTGAAGCCGGAACTAGAGGTTGCGATCGGTGGAAACGGGGTGACCAAAAGAGCCGTTGCCGCCAAATCACCTCTGCCTTTCGTCCAATAGGGTCTTTTGGGTTTGATCATCGTCGGGAACGCGTCCCTCCAAATCAGAAGTCTCCCTCGGCTTCACCTCTGGTGGCGTCGTGTCGCCTCCAGAAGCTTCCTATCTCCAAGTAAAGGACCGTTGCTCAAAGGTAGGGGTGTCGAGACCGGTTATAACAAAGTCAACGGGAATCGGAAGTCACTTCGCTATATCCGCTATTTCGTTATAACCGACTCCGGTTATAACGAAGTGCAAAGGGGAATGTGAAATCGTGATCGCTTCGCTGTAGCCGCTATGTCGTTATAACCGACTTCTGTTATAACGAAGTGCAAAAGGGAATGGGAAATGGTGATCGCTTCGCTGTAGCCGCTATTTCGTTATAACCGACTTCGGTTATAACGAAATGCAAATGGGAATGTGAAATGGCGATCGCTTCGCTGTAGCCGCTATGTCGTTATAACCTACTTCGGTTTTAACGAAGTGCAAAAGGGAATGGGAAATGGTGATCGCTTCGCTGTAGAAGCTATTTCGTTATAACCGACTTCGTTATAACCGGTACACTTGACCTCGCAAAGACTGTAAAACCTGCGCTCTTGTGAGATGCAGTTCTAGGGCCACCTTACGATGGCGCCAGCATGCCACTACGTTCTCTCGTCGTAAGAGATCAGAAGTACTCGATCGTAAGCAAACGCAAGTGTGTGAACCGTTTTGCTAAAACACCTGAGACTGGTGAGAAGTCTCGAAACAACCAAAGTCAGTCAGAGGTCGTGTGATTGATTCTTTCCCTGTCTCTTATATCTTGGTTGTTCTCGAGGTGTCTCACTCAGTCTCAGGTGTTTTAACAAAATGGGAAACTTACACCTGTTCGCCTGCGCCGTCGCTGTGTTTCCGTGTGAACCATTCTTTATTGCTGCCAGTGACGAAAAAAAAACAATAAACAACGCGAGTCGAGTTTTTTTGTTCTGTTTTCAATCAGATGTTTTTAGCGAAATGAAGAAATTTGTTTTATAGTGCATTAAACAGCAATACTCAGAACCACGGCAGAGACTGCGTTTCCGCGGGCTCTCTGCGTACCTCGGACACACCTGCCGCCGTCTTTCTCCTGGACGAAGACGGGTGTGGCATGGCCACAGGCACACCGCGCCGAAGACAGCCCGGAACTGCGTCCATTCGAGATAAGGTGGTGAAAATGATGGTAACAATGATGACGACGGTTATTAATATTAATATTATTGTTATTAATATTGTTGTTTTTGTGGTTGTTGTCGTCGTTGTTGTTGTTGGGGTTGTTCTTCGAGGCGGTTATAACCTTAGGAAACATTCAGTAGTCTAGGTGCTTGATGTCTCGTTAATCTGGACACCTCCGTTCCCCCCATAAAGCATCCATAATGTAAGTTGTCCATAATAGGCAAAAATGCATGTATTTATGAGGTTGGTCCCCAAACATGTTGTCTATATAGCGGGGAATCTGTATTAACAGATTAATGAGACATTAGTGTGTTTATTATCAGAATTTTTCAGGCCTGGAACAAAGGCAGATAATTTATTTTCAAATGCTAGCTTACCAGACTTTCCTACTGTCTGGCTGTGTTCAGGCATCGCGTCTCCTAATGACATTCCTCCCAATTTTGACATACATCGTCGCGATCGTGAAAGGTCTGAAGAGGGGAAAGTAGGCGGTGGCGTCCTAGTTGCCCTCGACAAACGCCTCGTCGCGGCTGAACGTTTAGATTTAGGGAAGTGCCCCGAGTCTTTATGGGTGGAGATTTGCCGCAATCGCCACGGAGGCATTTTTATTGGTGTTTTCTGCTCGTTTTCGGAAGTGACTCCGGACAATTTTAGCAACTGCCTTAGTTAGATATGTAGGAGATACTGTCAACGAGCTTGACGCTCATAAATGTTTAACACTGAGAGATTTGAGCACTCCGGGGATCAACCGGACAAATTTCAACATTTCAGCGAACAAATTCGATGTCTCGCGGAAGTGCCGTTCGCTAACTAACTCCACTGATTTCCTATGTTTAACACAGCACAACGAGAAGGACAATCACCAGAGGAACGCTCACGATTTGTGCTTTTCTAACTTGGATGATTTAAGCGTAACTCCAAGTGCAATACCAATAGTACCGATAAATATAATCCCGCACAGGATATAACGTTCCCAATTGTTGGCGGAAGCGAATTTTTTCTAGCGATTCATGTTCGCACCAGAGTTATATCAAAGGAGATTAGACGCAAGCCGCAGTGTTAAATTGACGTACTTTGGGAGAACAGTCTTTTTGCACAGAAATTTGAAGAAAACTGGCCTCTTTAAGAAGGGAACACCGTGTGAACTTTTGAACCTTTCGCTCAATATGAATGAAACTTACAACATATACTGGCAGGTGTGAGGCAGAATGTAGTACAAAGTTTCATTTGTGGATTTGAATTGAAAAAAAAAATATAGTCATCTTTATCAGGAACACTGACTTTGTTTCGAAAACTATCGTTAGAAAATTAATGTAACATCCAACTTTTTTTTTTTCACCAGATACGCACCAGAATTTCGTCCACAGTGCAACTATGAATACAAATTTTCCAAAAAACTAATTTATTTTATGCTAAGTTTACGGTGAAAAAAAAATCAAATAAATCGTTTGTCTTTTACTTCGTCGACGAAATCTTGGCATATTTTATAAAAGACCTCCACAAAGTAAAAAACAAACAAAAAACAATGCCACAGCTGCATTGCTTATTAACTGCCAGTTAGGAAAAACAATGAGTGATTTTTTTCTTTTTGTCCCTTTACAAGACAATAGTTTTCCTAAAGTGAAATGTATGCAAAAAAGAGAACGCAGAAAATACGTTCAAATAACTCCAACCTCTACCTTTTCTTTAGCATTCATGGACCGAAAATAACTTATAAAAATAAGAATCTTCTCCAGGTACTGGCGGACGTAAATATGACGTTTTTCTAAATCGACCTTTCCTTAAAGGCGAACGACCAGACACGAGACTCTGCAAGGCAGAAGATCCTCCTCACCCTGGGGGAGGAGGAAACAGGCAACGGTGGACAAGGTAGAAGGGGGGAGAGGAGGAAGCGGGGTAAAAGTGGAAAGTGCGAACTGGTCGCCGGTCTTTAAGTGCGAAATTAAACTTAGACAGTGCAAAAAATATTGTAAAAATTAATAAATTGGGATCGCCAGGCAGAGTGTGAAGCGGTAGATTCAGAGTTACATCATAATTCCAAAGATGTCTGGCAGTACGTTGGCTCGCGTACAGCAAAGGCAGACAGACCAAATACAATTGTTCTAGATGATGTCACTGCAGAAAACACTACGGAAAATTTCGCCGATCACTTCATGTCAATTTACACAGACAGATCAGATAGGTGCATATTCTGATGACTCTCATTCGGCTGGGCTTGACAACATTTTCCACTCAATCGCAATCAAGGAGTAGTTGGTCCAAAAAGTGTATTAAAAAGATAAAACCGAATTCGGCGGCTGGTCACGACAAAATACCTTCAGCTTTCATTAAAACTTATAATTTATGCAGCCCCGCGCTGTGTGATATATTTAACAACTCATTAAACTATCGTACACTTTCAGACACGTGGAAGCTCGCTGTGATTGTTCCTGTCCAAAAGTCAGGGAAAAATGGGAAATGCATCCAAATATATACCTAACTTCCCTTCTTAGTCTCTAAGCTTTTTGAAATGGTTGTTCATAAAGTTTCATTGTTCTCGATAAAAAAAAATTTGTTAATTCCCAACCAGCATGGATTTGTTCAAGGCAGGTCGACAACTAATTTGGTTGCTTTTACTTCAACTGCTTCAGGTGTAGTGTGTAAACATAGCCAAGTCGTGGTAGTTAATGTTGATTTGAGCAAGAAGTTTGACCTAGTTGATCACGATATCCTGCTCTCCAAAGTTTTTTTTTTCATACTATGATGTTGCAGTAGAAATGCTTGAATAGCTCGAACGTTATGTGCGGCATAGGAAGAGTTCTGTCCGAGTTAATCATATGACTTCCAAAACTGCTACAAAAGGAATTCTGGTGTGACTTATGGATATTTGTTAGGCCACCTCCTATGTCCTATATTTTTTAACGATGCCATCCCTCTTGCTATCTCACATCTCTTTATTTCTCCAGTATGTCGGGGACATTAAAATCTCCCGAGAAATTCTAACTATTGACGCTGCAGACCGACGCAAACACATTCAACCTTTGGTGTAAACAAATATAAGCTCAGTCTTATTTGTTCGAACACAAAAGTAATGACGTTTTAACAAAAAGCGCAAAAAATAAGTTTCCCTTATCGTAATAATGCAAAGGTGCAAGCGAGCTGGACAAGGATAACAATAATAATCCACGGAGAAGGGGAACAAGGGGGGCAAAGGACAAACACAAAACTCCAAACGCAAATAGGTGACTGGCGCACGACTGAAAAAAACCGCCTTCCCCTGGTATCGAACCAGGGACCACTCCATTTACAGTAGAGCGCTCTACCAACTGCGCTAACAAAGGGTTAAACGCCAGTAGAGAAAACAGGTTTTAACAGGCGCCACCAGTCCAACATTAACAAGGGTGAACGGCCTGCATTTTAACGTTATGATGATAATGCAATTAATGCAAAGGTGCAAGCAAGCTGGACAAGAATAACAATAATAATACCCATAGAAGGGGGACGAAGGACGTGTCTGTCATTTGTCCCCTCGTTGTCCTTCCCCAGGGTTTATTATCGTTATCAGCTATCGTATTCGCGGCGATTTATTAGAGAGTTTTAGGGAACCGTTTTTGCACATCCGATACGGTACGATGGGCCCTCCGGTACGAACTGCGCATGCGCCTGCCTTCTGCGATCTTACCGTAATGCGCTGGGGGAACCGTAAGGCACGACCGGCACGACCAATGGCCGACATGGACAGTCTAGCTTGGTTAGCAAAACGGCGATTTCGCTGGCGGAGAGAGTGTGCCGTGGCTCCAAACATGAAGAAAATAAATCGTGGCAATGCCTGGCGGGAGCGCCATGTGTGACAGCAAGTTCATAAAGTTTGAGTCAGCAAAAAAGAAAAAGAATAAAGAACAAAACGCAATAGGACTTTTTCAATAGAAATAAATGGGTGTTTAGCGCAACTAAACTCGTCTGCTCGGTAGCTTAGTGGATTGGATCGCCGATTTCTTGTGTATGTAGAGGACCGGTGGTGGAGAGTTCGAATCCCGCAAACCCAGACACTTTTTTTTTTTTTACATATTAAATATTAAGTTGTTTTTTCTGTTCTTTTTATACACGCTTTGGATGTGCATTTTGAGCACTTATCACCCGTTTTTTACAGCTGCTGTTATGACTGAGGATTATCTGTAGTGGCAACAGAGTGAGCAACAGCCTTCTGCATCAAGGCTCTGGATACTTTTTAGTTTAAAAAATGTTGCATGAATTAAAAATTTCTGTACAAATGCTAATCACATATATCCTATAAAACGAGCCCTTTGAATATTGGGTGATAGTTCTAATGAGTGCACAGCAGTAAAGTTACAGGTTTTCCTTTATGTTTTCTTCGTGGTCGTACCGTACATGGCGCAACGATCGGTACGCGGGCGTACGACCGTGATCGTCTGCTATCTGTACCGTCGAGCAACATGAGCGCCGCATCTACCTCCGTCCCTCCGCCTCCTCCTCGCAAGCGATTTACAGCAGTAGACGATATCTTTCTACTTCGGGAGGTGCTAGGCGCCAATCCTTTTTTGACTCCAGCTCTTTGGAATGACGTCCTCAAAGGCTTAAACGCCGCGTCGGAAAAGAACTTCTCGTTGCGAGGAGCGATGGAACGGATCGACCTCCTCGTAACTTTGTACAAGAAAAATGACCGCATCAACTTGAGAAAGTGAGTATATTTTGGTTATTTTTGTACTTTCTTCACGATTTAATATTTCTAGTTTTATTTGTCCATAGCTTTCTTAATACTCGGCCCTGCAGTGGGCCTCGAGGGAAAGAGACAGGATCGCTAGCAGACGACTTCGAATGTTGATGATAAACGCGCGCGAGCGTGTTCTTGTGCCAAATCGAGTTTGCTGTCGGCAACTTTTCAGCATATCGGGACGTGGTTGGTGTAAACATCATATTTGGTTGATGTAAAACACCAAAGCTTGCCCGCTGAAAACTCATGACGTATTAGAAAACAAGTTACCATGTACGGTCGAGGCATTATTTTATTCCCCGAGTATATAAATCAGGTAAAGCAAAAGAAAAAAAAAATACGGTGGCAAACGAGCCGCACATTATTCGTGGTATCACAACTTTTTTTTGTTTACTTAAAAGCTTTCAGCAACAGAACCCTTCCGTGCCTTCCTCCTTATCAGTGGCTTCTCTGCAATATAGATGCAGAGAAGCACCACTTACAGGCAGGCAGGCAAGCAGCGTTTATGTAAGAATAAATCTGCTTTAACCAAAGCTTTCACGCCAGTATCCACAAATAAAACAGCGTTTGCTGCCAGGGCATCCAATGAACTGTGCTTCCAAGTACATTGCATGATTGACTAGTACACTTTGACTGCCACCACACCGAGAGTATTAGCTAGAAGTTTTAGCAACAACTATCTGTGTCATACGCAAATCACAAGTTCGTCTGCTTCTTTTGCAGGGCTTGTGTTGACGTCAGAACGCCCATCTCTGATTGGCTCTGATTAAAGAATAGTGGTTAGACCTCAAGGCAGCTTGCTTTAAGGACTACCTACTAATCTTCAGCCAGAGCCAACCAGAGCTCGGCGTTCTGACATTACCACAACCCCTGCAAAAGAAGCAGACGAACTTGTACTCCGCATATGTGTCAGACCTTTACAGCCTTACTTTTACTATATATTTTGTCTCCTGAACAATTACAGTTTTAAGTAATGTCTAAACTCAATATATAAAAGGTTAGGTGAGATCTATATTTTTCTTTTTCACTTCTGGTATTCGTGCTCCTACAAGCGAGCGTACAGAGGAATGCCTGCAAATTACACTTCATACGATACTCACATTAAAAATCGCACTGTGCAAGCTGCCCGTACACTACATGTGATACCACTGCTTCACATAGATATTCAGCAAATCATGGTTCTATACTGTAATTACATTTATTGCTTGGTTATGGTGTTTTGTAGTGAACCTCCAATTGTTTCTTTGTTTCCTATATCTGCACATCAAATTCTTAGTCTAGAATGTGCTTCATGATGTTTTTTATAGCTGATCTCATCAGCATTTCACAAGCTCTTAACAAAACCTTACCACGGGAACGTAAATGTTGTTTGATCTAAACACTTGTAAAAAAACTGACGCTTGGTGGGTAAAATGCGTAAGGTAAAAACTCTACATAATCTCTTGTTAATAAGTACTTCCTAATATCTGAATAGGATATGAGTTTGTGGAGAGTCAGATATCACAATTTGTGGAAATAAGCAAAGAAAATAGCACAGATCAAAATTTGGAGTTGAAACTTTTCCTAGATTAGATCTGTGAACTGTATTTAAGATATTCAGCCTCGGACTCCTCATTTTGCCACAAATTTGATCTGACTCATCGTTTATGTATATGCTGAAGGACTTTATGCATGATTTCGAGAAAAGTAGACATATGGGCTTTTTCATAACATGTTGAGTTAGACACTGCAAAGAGGCTAGATGGAAAAAGTTGCATGTGTACTGCCACACATTCTCTGAAGGTAAAACTTGTGCTACTCGTGCTTAACTCACCAAGCCTAGGGTCTGAAGACATGTTTTAATAAAAGGTTTAGGCCGAAATAGCTTACTTTGTTTTAGTGACACAAAATGTTTTTATCATAAGAAAGGCAAAATGTTTCAGCGTACTTTTAGGTACAATGATGTTTCTATTGCTAACAAAAAGCTTTTTTTGAATATTCTAAAGCAGCAGGCATGTATTTCACTTCCAGATCAGGAACTGAAGAACAATTTGACGAAAAGGCACGCCTTCTGCTTGAGTGCGTAGCACTTTATGATGAGTTTGGACGAAAGCCAGGTTAGTTCCGTGCAGCTTTGATTCTCAAGGTTGTTTGTCTGAGGAGGTCCTTATATACCACAAGAATGTTTGTGTTTGAAAACAAAAAAGCTTACAAGTTATTCTTGCAGAGATTGCAATTATGTAATTATGTGGCCTCGGGCTATTCAGTCCGAGTGTATTTAAGCTTCATATTCCGAGGCCATGCTGCTGACAAAACAATCTAAATAGGCAAGACATTTTCTAAAGCTACCTTTTTAATTGAAATTAAGTTGTGTAGCACCATATTTTTTACTCTTATGTGTGAATTGACTTGTGTTTGATGATTAATTTGTTTCATTAATTTCGTTAAGGTGTGTACATTTGGCAACCATTTCTTGTTTTTGCTTTTGCACCATATATCATATTTTGTTTTCTGTTTGTTTACTTTCTGTGAAGTAATAACCTTCAGCTGCCTACGAAACAGGTAGATGACTTTTCTTTCTAGGTATGCCAAACCTGGAAAGAGTAAGAGCACCAAGAGACATTTTGTAAGTGGAACGCGCGAGCTTTGTTGCTGTCTTACTTGTCCATTGTCTCTTGGCACTGTTATTCTTTCAAGTTATTCATGCAACTTTGTATGCACATATTATTGCAAGTGTTTGTCGGTCTACTGCACAGCTTATCCTCACTGTTGTAGAGTGCATTGTTTGGTGCTTCATGATTGGGGCGGTCGAGCTCAAAGACTGACACAGTGTTCATCTTGCAAGCTATGTCTCCTCTGTCATATATGTTTAGGCTGTTGCAATTAACTAACAATGCTCATAATTTATCATATCTTACACTTCAGAAGAGAAGCCATTTCCAGTAGGCAGAATCATTTACTCAGACCCCAGGAAGAGTTTTGTTTCAACTATTATAAGCTTAATTTATTAAAGAGCCATCTAAACTTAATGCAAGATAAAATTATGATTTGCTATATGGTTGGCTACACATGCAAAGCAGATATTTGATGACTTCTTCTACAAAGGTTTACTAATATCATAAGCACGTACGCCACACATGGAACATTGGCGAAAGGTATGACATAGCTCATGTTGAAAAAACGGCGCGACTGAGATAAGGACAAAAAGACGAAGATAAGAGTTCATGTTTTTTTCAGCACAAACTCTTTTCAATTAACCTGCCTAGTTATCTATCCTTATCAAATGTATGACATAGGTTTATTCATCCCTAAAGAAATGTTGTTTTTCATTTACTGTTTAGACAGCATACGACACCTCAAAACAAAATTAAGTTGTTTTATCTAAGAATAAAGTTATCTATTGTGGACTATTAAGCAGGAGACGGACGAACGATAAAAACGGGTGCTGCGCGGCAGCTCCCATAGCAACTTGCGTGGCTGCTGTGACGTAGACCTAGGACTGCGTAAGGTGCTATAGAAACTACCACGCGGCACCCGTTTTCATCGCTCATGTGTCCCCTGTTTTAGCACCGTTGAGCGTGCTTTGAGCAAAGATTCACTGCCGGAAGCAACACCCGCGAAAGCGAGCTCCGCGAGTGTTGTTTCTCCGCAGTGCACCAGATGCTCGGAAAGAAGCACGCTCAACGGGGCCGCATGAAGAAAAAGTATGAATTACACGAAAGCACCGTTTGAATTAAGCGGCCTATTAAAAACATAGCGGGATAACCAAATGTTCCCAATTTGTTTGAATATTATTTAATCAAAAATATGAAATATTTGAGTTTGAATTATCGTGAGCGTACTGTAAACCCTAATTATTGTACTAACTTTTGCCAACTTTGTTGATTCTATTTTATATTAGCAGCAAAAACATTGAAGGGTAAAAGGCCAACAAGTAATGCAGCCAGCCAACAACGGGAGGAGGCAGTGAGTTGGATCATGCAAGAGAGCACAGGAGGAGGTAGTTGCCTTTAGCCCATGGTGTTTCTCTACAATGACATTTTTGTTTTATGAAAGTTATTTTTTATGATTATGATCCTTTAAATATTGGCAATGTTAATATAAGGTTTGAACATCAATTGTTTCCCCATGCTCTGAAGAACTGCCCTATATTAAGGAGTTAAAAAACGAGGAAACCACGATATAGGTCAGCTTCACGAAACAAGTTTTCATTCTGCTAAGTCATGTGCGGCCATGATGTTGAATGTTTTCTGCAACCTGCCTTATTCCTTCGCTTGTTAGAGATTTTTCATTGGTGTCGTTTTAACAAAAATGTGTTATAGGTCTGGTTTAATGCGAAAAGAGACACATTACGCACGAGTGGTGCGCTCGACTGACATCCTGGTCAAGGTTATATAAAGAATATATCCCTATAGAGGCTATATTTTATGACCCGTATCAAGGTGTCACGTGATACCCTGACATGAATTAAAAATGCACAAAAGACGATGACTTTGTCCTCGTCTGTTGTGCACTTTTAAACCAGAATGAACAGTTGCCAACTAACTCAGTTTTCAATCCTTCTACAACCTGAAATCACATGAAATTGTGACGTCGCTTGACACTACGACGTCATGTGACACTGCGATGTATGTGGCATCATAAACACACATAGCATGTGCCCAGCTCATTCACTACACATTCTGTGTGTCTCTTAGTTTATCAGATATGATCAAGACATCCCTGTTTTTTTTTTTTATTTCGGTGAAATTCAGAGGCATGGTGGGTGCTTTCACCAGTGACAGAACTGAAGAAGTAAGGTACTTGTTTGGATCACATAAACCTATAGTTAGTGTAGCTTGTTTTTTTCTTCGTTGCCGCCCCGCCATTATTTACTGGACTCATTTTGGCCACTGAGGAGTCGACTTCTCGAGAACTGACGGATGGTCCTTAATGTTCCTCACTGCCCTGGGTGATTCAGTGGATCACAACACAAGCGAGCTCAAACTATCTGAAAAACACTGCCTCTGTACATAAATCAAATAAGGCAAAGGATCCCAGCATGGATTTTGGTAAGAATTCCAAGTCGGAAATATGTTACGCAAAATATCTTTATGTTCATTAAAAGAAAAAAAACAACAACATTTGAATGCAGAAAAAATCATTCTGCATTCACTTGTGCCAAGGCTGTTGTAGCATGGCTTGTGACTTCATGAGATGATCGACACTCATACAAGTTGTAGGATCTTCATGTACCCCCACAGACAATATGAACCGAAACACCTGATCCGGAATTTTCTTGTGTGGTCCTCACAAGCTTCATTTTCGTTCAATCTGTCAAATAGTAGTAAGTATAGGACCTTAACTTTGCATTTCATTCCTGGTTCGGGCCACAGCTTACCCAAAAACTGGCAGGTATGCCAAAGAAACATAAATGACTCTTTCAGCTCATATTGTTTGCAATAGTATATCCCACTAAGTATTAAATGGCTGCCATCTCAGAACAAAACAGAGGGAATGTAGGATGATTGAAAGAACCATAGGACTGTTTACTAATAAATGATAGCATATGTGTAGCATGAACTTCATTGCTGCTTTTTAGTTAAAGTTTGTGAGAAAGCCTTGCATTGTGGCATTATTGTGCAGCTGTTGAAGGTGACCAAAGTGCCACTGCACTGCTGGAAGAAATCTATGCGGTGCCCTCAGATGGAGAAGAGGAGGGGATGGCACCAACCGAACCCTGCAGCCAGGAGCCTACCTTCTCAGGGATCTTGCGGTCGAACGGCCTGACCTCAGCTGAAAAACATCCAGCACCTGCCACTAGGCCAACACTGCAAGGCATGACGTTCAGCAACCATGCAGTCGAAAGTCATATTGCACAGATAGACCCTAAACTGTTTAGAGATACAAGTTAGGCTTTTATGATAATGATTTTAACTCCCCCTCTGACGCTGTCATGTAGACAGAGTAGGTCCAATACACTTCACTGCCATTGGTCACAAATTTAAGTAATTGCAGCACAGCATGAAATCCATTTTGTTGCGTGTTTTGTCCCACGTGGGCAAACCTACTACCAAAAAATGTTCTTGTGGTGAAATTGTGCTTGAAATATTTATACGATGGACCCATAACTCTTCCACAAAACAAGTGCATTTGAAAAACATATGAATGTAGTATTTTCCTAATAATCTGAAAGGATTTTGTATCAGCCAGTATGTGAGCCTAAAGAAATGCCATAACTGATATGTATTAGGGGAGCTCTCTCTTGCTAGCATTGCATAGAAATTACATCGAGCACATGCAGAGAACCCTTTCTAAAAAAAGAAAAACAAAGGCTGATTTTAATAGTACAATCAATAATTGAGAGCTTATAACTTCATAAAGAAAATAAGTTTTTTTATGATAGCATGGTCTAATATTTAATCATTTGGTTGCTAAAGAAGGCACGAAGAAACTATTATGAAGCAAAAATTAGGGAGGACAGAGAGAATCTTAACCGAGCAGTCCCAAGTTATAGTTATGTGTGCATTATTTATTGGCTTACAATACGATTCCCAGGCACAAGGGGTATGTCTAATTCCATCTCGCATATCGCCATGCAATTAACTAAAATCACACCTGCATCCAAGCTACTGAGTTATGACGACTTGCAAATGATGATGTGAATGTATAGGTATTCATTTCTAGTATAAACTATCAGTGTCAATCACTACAACATGCAATAATGTGTAAAATAATATGTTTTGTACATATAACCTTGTACTTTTTATATTGTATGCAACATATAATGCCTAATCCTTGGTTTACATGTGCATTTTGGCCATGTCATGTGCACAAAAAACCTCTGTTTAGGTGCCCTAAACCAGAATAATGCTGTTATCAGACCCTAGATAAAGCGTAAACTAAGTTGGTGTGGGATTTGACCACTCTGCAGGTATGTAGAACCTTTTTAGGAATGTGGCTGAGGGTCAGCTACATTGCCAGTGCCGCACTGAGATTCGTAATGAAATGAGGGGAGCACAAGGATGCACAAATGCTCTGGGAAGCCACAAAGCACATATATTCAACCCCAAAATGTTTTATGAACTGCAGTTTTCAAACGTGTTTTCAGGTTCTAAAAAAAAGATATTATTCGTGATTTCTTAAGAGAGTACTGTAAAATACCAAGCATGTACCCCTATCACAATATTTGCCTTCCTGCTACCTATGGATGAAAGAAAAATATGCAAAAGGCACGTCAGGTACCCAGCACAGACCTCAGAGTCCACCTGTACACCGTCTCACTGAAGCTGTGCAGTACGGCCAAGGCTACAGTGGCGACAGCGTATCCGAACCTGTTCAAGAGGAGGGAAAAAAAAAACAGGAGAGAAGCTGGGAATCCCAGCCTTTCTCTCCTGTTCCTCCTTTCACTTCTTTTGAATAGGTTGGGATATGTTGCACTGCCTTAGTGAGACGAAGTATAGGCTATAGCTAGGGCTCCATGTTTTAAAACTCCGAAAAACACCCGCCGGTAAAATTTCTGTCAATTCAGAGTTATCCGATAAACTCCCAATTGTTATGTGCCCATGCCAGCCCCCCCCTCCCGTCCCCTCCCCCCCCTCCCCCAACAGCAACAAAAAAAATATTTTTTTTAACAATTTGAGCAGCGCAGGATTAATGGTCCTGGGTAGATGACACCCTAATTATGTTTGAAGCCTCGGACCGTTGTCAAAAGGTGGTCTTACGGCTTGCCTCGTCAAGGTTGGTTCAGGGAAACAGGTCATCGTACCATTCGTGTCACGACAAAAGCCACTCTTTTGGTTTTCAGTTTGGGCCATGGGATTTGGGATTTAGAGAAAGCAGAGGGTATGTTTCTGGGGGTAACAGTGAAAGTTATGGACCATCGAGATTGTATAGGGAAGAGGGGCAGTTGAAACTTCTTTATTACACTCCACCTTGCACGGCCGCGAGCTAAGGACACGAGGTGCCTGGACCACGAGCTGCACGGAATCTGGGGATTTGGCGAAGGGCCCCTCGATGAGCTAGTCAGAAGGACAGTGTAAAATATTGTAAATAAATATGTAGAGTGTGATTTGCCGGGCCTCCACTCCTACATACTGGTGACCTTGGACCGAGCCGCCCCCGACCACGCCCAGCTACGCTGCCCTGGAGCCCTGGTTCTTTGAGTGAGTCCAGCTTCGTGCCCCCGTCATGAGCCTCGGAGACGATGGCACCTCTCCCGAAGCCCCGACCACACTGGGGGCGACAACTCTCAACATCAAGTTCCCAGAGTTCTGGTCCTCCGACTCCGAGCTGTGGTTCCTGACCGCGGAATCAATTTTCCGAAAGAGCAGGATCACCTCATTTTTGACCAAATTTGACTACGTCGTCGCGGCCCTCCCGCAGTCAACCGCATGCGTGGTTCGCGACATTCTGCGTTCTCCACCCGCAGATCAGCCCTACGAGACTCTACGGAAAGAGTTGATTCGTCGCACCACAGAGTCTGAGCAACGGCGTCTTCAGCAGCTGTTGACTGCGGAGGAGCTGGGAGACCGCAAACCTACAGAATTATTGCGACGCATGGAGCACCTCCTTGGAGACAAAGCCACGACTATGGACACATCCATATTTAAAGAACTTTTTCTCCAACGTCTACCAAGCCAAGTCCGGATGATTTTGAGTACATCTGCCACCGACTCAATC
The DNA here is from genome assembly GCF_016920785.2 of Ixodes scapularis. Lineage (NCBI taxonomy): Eukaryota > Metazoa > Arthropoda > Arachnida > Ixodida > Ixodidae > Ixodes > Ixodes scapularis. The sequence goes on from NW_024609839.1 coordinate 19,665,642, forward strand.
TCCACGCTTGCTCGTATGGCCGACCAAATCATGGACGTAGGCTCCCCTACCATCTCAGCGGTGCGTCAAGAGACCCCCTCAACGTCGTGCACTACTGTGACCGACATCGGATCCCAGCTCGCTCGACTCCTCAGCTTCAACGATCACATAGAGGCCAAGGTGAGCGAGCTCAGTCGTGAGATTCGTAACCTCCAATCACGACCTTCCCGATCCTTGACCGTCAATCCACGAGCTAACGCTGGCCGGCGCCACAGTGAATCAAGAGCTGGGTCCCCCCTTCCAAGAGTATGCTGGTACCACCAGAGATACGGACCCCAAGCCAGAGCATGCCGCCCACCATGTAACTACTCGGGAAACGACATGGGCACCCGCTGAAGGCCGCCAGCGTCGAAAGCCCAACTTCAGGCCGGCTTTTCTACGTCACGGAACGCAACACGAAGGTCCGCTTCCTCGTGGATACTGGGGCTGAGGTGAGCGTGGTACCTCCTACGCTGGAGGACCGCCGGTGCCGCCAAGAGTCCCCACCGCTCCAGGCTGTTAACGGATCCCCGATCAAAGCGTACGGCGAAAGGTCCCTGACGTTGGACATCGGACTCCGCCGGACATTCCGTTGGATTTTTATCATCGCCGATGTTCGGCAGGCGATCATAGGAGCAGACTTTCTGCGGCAATTCGCACTGACCGTGGACCTGAATAGAAATCAACTTCTTGACACCGAGACGCAATTGAGTGTCCAAGTAATTGTGTCGAAGTCCCCCCTCTTAAACTTGCTCTCCCACGAACAGAAACAAATTCTCCATGGCAAACCATCGCCGACGAATTTCCTGCCGTGTTTCGCCCACCTGCTCCCGATCAAGCCATCCGACACTCCGTCACCCATCACATCGTGACGAAAGGGGCCCCGGTTTTCGCCAGACCACGTCGACTCGCCCCCGACCGCCTCAAGATAGCCAAGAACGAATTCCAACACAAGCATGAACTTGGTTTCATCAGGCCATCTTCGAGTCCCTGGTCTTCGGCACTTCACATGGCCCCGAAGAAAACCGGGGACTGGCGCCCCTGTGGCGACTACCGGTCATTAAACAAGTGTACTCTGCCCGACCGTTACCCCATCCCTCATATTCAGGACTTCGGTGGCATCCTGCAGGGCGCGAAGGTTTTCAGCAAGGTGGACCTCGTGAAGGCATTCTACCAGATCCCTATAGAACCGGCAGACATCCCCAGGACGGCTGTCATCACGCCGTTTGGATTGTACGAAATCTTGCGAATGCCCTTTGTACTGCGCAACGCTGCGCAAACTTTTCAACGATTCGTCAACACAGTCCTCCGAGGGTTGTCATTCACCTTCGCGTATATCGACGATATCCTTGTGTTCAGCAACACTCCGAAAGAGCACGCCGACCATCTACGACAACTCTTCTCGCGCTTCCAAGAATACAGACTTGTCGTCAATCCGACCAAGTGTGAATTTGGCGTCAACGAACTTGAATTTCTTGGCCACCACGTTGATAGCCGTGGAATTCAACCATTACCCGAGAAAGTCGAAGTCATCCGAAGCTTTCCACAACCCCCGACGGCGAAGAAACTTCGGGAATTTCTCGGACTCGTGAATTTCTATCGACGGTTTATACCACAGTGCGCCCAAGTTTGCGAGCCCCTCTACGACCTACTGCCGGCCACCAAAGTAAAGGCAACGCCACTCCGTTGGACGCCAACCGCCAACCAAGCTTTCGAGAGAGTAAAAAATATCATTGCCAACGTCACCCTTCTCAGCCACCCCAAAACCGACGCACCCCTCTCCTTCATGGTAGACGCCTCGGATGGAGCTGTTGGAGCGGTTTTACAACAACACGACGGAAACAACTGGCAACCACTTTCCTTCTTTTCGAAGAAGCTGACCCCGACAGAACGGCGATACAGCACCATTGGACGAGAGCTGCTGGCAATATACCTTGCCATCAAGCACTTTCGCCACTGCGTGGAAGGTCGAAGCTTCTTTGTCTTGACAGACCATAAGCCGTTGACCTACGCGCTGGCCTCCAACAGCACGGCACACACTCCGCGTGAGATACGGCAGATGGCATATATTTCGGAATTCACCACCGACATCCGCTTCGTTAAGGGCACGGATAACGCCGCAGCTGACGCACTCTCCAGAGTTGGGGTCAAATTCTGCTCCACGGACCGACCTGTAGTTCCTTACGCACAGCTGGCGGAAGCACAACGAGGCGACCTCGAACTACAACGCCTACGGACAACGTCAACGACACTAGTCTTTGAATACATACGCATGCCCGACTGTGACGGCACAGTTGCGTGCGAAGTTTCGACAGGTCGTCCCCGCCCCTTCGTACCAGCAGACTTGCGGCGAACAGTTTTTGACTGCTTGCACTCCTTGTCCCATCCCGGGATACGAGCAACCCAGAGACTGATAGTTTCGCGGTTTATATGGCCTCGTATCAACGTTGACGTGAGGTCCTGGGCCAAAACCTGCGTCCAGTGCCAACGCTCCAAAGTTCACCGGCACACCAAGGCGCCCTTGGGAGCTTTTAGCACACCGGACACTCGCTTCGCCCACATTCACGTTGATATCGTGGGACCACTTCCTCCATCACAAGAAAACCGTTATCTTCTAACCTACGTCGATCCCTTCACGCGGTGGCCGGAAGCGGCACCAACGAAAGACATCACCGCAACAACCGTAGCTCGCACACTGATTGAAATGTGGATTAGTCGCTTCGGTGTCCCACAGACCATCACAACGGGCAAAGGACGTCAGTTCGAAGCGACTTTATTTCGAACTCTCTCCCACTTCCTTGGAGTTCAACACATCCATACGACGTCGTACCATCCGATCTCCAACGGCATGGTAGAGCGTTTTCATCGTCAGTTGAAAGCCTCCATCAAAGCGCAAACCAACAGCTCGGCATGGACAGACGCTCCTCCACTTTTCTTGTTGGGAATCAGAACAGCCTTCAAATCGGACATCAATTGCAGTGCAGCTGAACTCGTTTACGGCACGTCACTCCGCTTGCCTGGCGAATTTTTTTCTTCCTCAGCCAACATTTCACAGGAAACAGCAGAAAACTACGTCCAGCGGCTGCGACTACTAATGAAAGACCTCCAGCCCACCTGCCCAAGGACGCCCTCCGCAAGACACACTTTTGTTAGCCGCGACCTCGACAGAAGTAAGCACGTGTTCGTTCGACACGATAGCGTAAAGAAGCCCTTGCAGCCCCCCTATGACGGCCCTTATCTTATACTGCGTCGAGACAAGAAGAACATGACGCTCGACGTCAACGGTCGAGAAGAAGTAGTGTCTCTAGACAGAGTCAAGCCTGCTCACTTGGCACCCGATTTTTACTCATCCGTGACCACACACCTTCCAAAGCCACGTCACGTAAGGCTCCACATGAACACCAGCCTGCACACAGACCCTCTTGAAGCCAGGAACGCTCGCCAGACCGCTTCCTCGCTAGGGGGGGAGTACCTGTAGCGGCAGCTATCAGCAGCGATCCAGCGCTTGAACGGCGCCAAGCTCACGGGACAGGCACGAGCTAAGGACACGAGGTGCCTGGACCACGAGCTGCACGGAATCTGGGGATTCGGCGAAGGGCCCCTCGATGAGCTAGTCAGAAGGACAGTGTAAAATATTGTAAATAAATATGTAGAGTGTGATTTGCCGAGCCTCCACTCCTACAGATTGATGGGATGACTACGAGCTTCTTGCGGCTACTTTCGGCAGTTTATTGATTTTAAGCTATCGACGTTGATCGAAGCCACACTTGTATGTGACTTTTTTCGTGGGACAAATTAGTATTTCCAATGACAACGCCAAATTCAACTGAAGAAATGTTACCTAATTGATACAACCGCGTTTTATTTTTTATCTGGCATATGTTTGCATCCGGTTATTAGTTATTATTTTTTTATGGGAAACACTGCGAAATTAATCTCAGAATTTCTGAAAATTGGGGGTTTACGAAAAATAAACTCTGATAAACACCGAATTTTCGGTAAAAAATAAACTCCTAAAAACACCCTTCGAATTTCACGAAAAATAAACTCCGAAAACACGGAGCCCTAGCTATAGCTAACCAAGACACTCCGCCATATCAGCCGCTTCTCCTAGCACACTGGTGCGAAGCAGTGAAACTTCCCCTATCATGTCTTCCTTTAGGAATTTTCTTGTCAAACCGACCTCCCAGTTTTTCAAGATTATCTCCAACGTTTCTGTGGGTACTTGCTCGGTATTGTGTGGCATATATAAACATACCCTATACGAATCTATATGGTAGATAGAATTACTGAGAGCTCTGGACTACCATGTGGCAATTTTTGTTGTTTGAAAGGCAGCCTACGGCTGTTTCATGGGTTTAGGAACATTATTGTGCACCTCAATTTTTGACAGTTTGTTACGGAAGCCCATATTCTCGCAGCTTTCTTCATGAATAGTAATACGAAACATTATGTTCTTTAAACAACCCATCTATGGTTTTAGGGTGTACCCATTGGTATTATAGAAGTGATTAAAAAATATTCTCACCTCGGTTATCTTAAAACTTTGCTGGTCACACTAGCTTATTATCAGTGCTTTTCATACAAGCTTTCTGTGTCACAAGTTGCTGCTGTGTAGGTTTGAACGTGTACAGTCAATTCAGCTGTGTGTGAGGTGCGATAAAGTGTGACTGCTTTAATCTTAGTTCACACCAGCGGGGGAGACAGTTTTTGTGATCTGAGGATCTGTCTGGCGAAGATATTTATAGAATACTTTGGCACTGCACAAAGGAAATGTTTCGTTGCGAAGTATGTTGAATGGGTACAGAAGTTTAATGAAGGACGCACAATCGTCAGCCATAAGTAGGGTTCCGATTTTTGCAATATATCCCAAAAACTTCGACAAATGCTCGCTGGAACAGTTTTGTCTTTTTGGATTTATCCTAAAAGCTCGCAACTTTGAGGTGACGATGGCAAAATGAAAAGCAAAAAAGACAACATTTTACTTATAAAGTTCGTCAAGCACAGAGTTGGCACTTCTGAAATGAGGCCACTTCATTTTTTTTCATCTTGAGTTATTAACAAAATGAAGTTCCACTTTTATCCTGTCAAGGTTCGTAGAGTACAACAAGTCATTGTATTTTTGGGTCGTGACAAGTAACTTTTCCAGTTTCCAGTTTGGACTATACTACATGTGGTTCTTCGATAGAGGAAGAGGGCTGTACTGTTATAACAGTGAAAAAACTTGTAGAGTGTATAAAACGGCAGCTGAAGCTTTTAAGCTTCCCAATGAGTACGTTCAGGAGTTTGGATATTTCAAAGTACTGATGATTATTGAAGCAACACATTTTGCAAAAGTTCTCGTGGGATAGTTGGTACTCCCAATTGCAAGGGCGTGTTATTGTCAAATGCCCCTGCAGAAATATATTTTGATTCTGGGAGCTTTTATCACCTTAGGGTATGTTTTTGTCCAGTAATTATTTATTTTAATTTTGAAGTTTGACAAATTTAATACACAGGAAATTTAAACCCCGAATTTCGAAAAATTGGAAATTTAACAATTATAAACTTTGATAGACACCGAATTTTTAGCTAAGAATAAACTCAGAAAACACGGAATAGTAGCCATAAGCAAGGAGCGGACGCCCATCTGCGTTCACAGCTGATGATGACAGTGAACGTTCACGTGAAATGATTTTGTCGGATAGACGAGTGACAGTCAATGATGTAACAAATCATTTACAAATCAGTCAGGGTATTGTCTAAGCAATACTCCATGAGAGGTATGGGTTTGAAAATGTTTTGATTAAAATAAATTATGCTGCCAGAGTGTAGATAATGTGTTATTCACCCTCAAGATGCCTTAATACTGTAGTTATGTATATGTATCAATATTAATTTATTGCTTTATGTTCTGTGCAGGAGGTAGAAAAAGAAACCTCAGCCGGGGGCTTGAGTTTCTTGATATGAAGTTTCAGGCCAAGAACCGTGTCATGATTGAAGAGCAAAAGCTAAGAAAGGAGCAGCAGAAAATCGAAAATCGCCGTATCGACTTAGAAGAGGCACGAGTCAGCCTGGAGAGAGAAAGGCAGACGACAGATGGCGAGCTGGCCCACCGAAAGCTCATCATGGAGGAAGAGGACAGGCTCCACCAGCGGCAGCTGATGACTCAACAGGCCGAGATGATAGAAAAAATGGTGGATCAGATGGTGGAAACAAACCAGCTGCTCCACCAGCTCCTCTCCAAAAAGTCCGATTAATAAGCTTTTTTTTTTGTCAGGACTGTGCACTCTAGAGTAGCAAACAGGACATTACGGAGAGGGGGGAAGGGAAGCAGAAAGAATGGCTCCCTGTTGAAAACTTTGTTTGGTATCCTTCTCTATATAAAGTTCAGTTCGAAAACTAGTATTCAGCGTAATGTAAAAACAATTTTCACATTTCTTGGTCAAGAATTAAAGTGTCTTTCTTCCCCATTTTTAAGCAATGAAGACGTCTTAGTTAACAAAATGTTTCAGCAGATATGTAACCATAGAGAGTTCCAAATTCTCCTTTATGGGAGCTGCAGAGCAGCCAGGAGAGGCGTGCTTATGGGGCTGAAGTGACCCCCATCACTCACCCAATCATAAGCATCTCCGCATGTCTCCCCCCCCCCCCCCCCCAAAAAAAAAGTGCTGGCTATGCCACTGTATAAATTCGCAAACTATCCCGTGCATCTACTCTCCGGCAAAGCACTGGGGAGAGCGAGCCAGTCATGAAAATATCTTGAAGAGCTAAATAAAGAGTCTGTGCTGTGACGCTGAGCATCATGTAAGCACACAAAACAATATGCTGAGTGTCACAATGCAAGCTGTTTCTTAAGTATAAAAAGCAGTAAAAAAAAGTACTTTAAGCTGTGCCATTTCGCTTAAATGTCATTTCACGTGCCCGTCTGACAGGGGTATTAGAGGCATACTGCTTCTTTGTTATCACATGTTGAACAAGAGTTACCAGGACGATTACTATTACCTGTTATTTGTAGAGCTTCGAGATCAGGCTCCTTCTCATCTCCATGACAGGCGCTCGTAGTATTGGCTTCAGTTCTCACAAATTTGAAGTACTCTATTTCACCAAGCTCAAATATGATGTATCAAAAAGACCACCAGGAGAATCATGACGGTCTGATGGAGTCATATTTTGGGACGTCTGATGGTTTGTTGGTCTGACGGTCGAATGACCTGTCATATTTTGGGACGTCCATTTTTTTTTACGGTTTGATTATGGTGGTTTCATGGCTAATTTGAAACAGTTAGAGTTGTCCACCACTTAAACAAATGGTTGAGTGCAAAGCATGACAATATGTGAATGCATAATGTGGAAACTTAATTACGCCATGTCTGGAGCATGGCGAGGTGCATATCCCACTTAGAATTGATTTATATTGTCCACTGCACATTGGTAATTGCCAGCCTGACATTGAGAACGGCAAATGCAGCTACTAATAAGAAGAAAATAAAACAAACTGCGTTGCTTTGATATTTTATTATGAAGTTATGATATCATACATTGTTTCGCTGGGAGGAATGGCAAGGTGGTACAGAAAAACCGGAAACATTTGAGGAAGTACTATCGTGACCAATATTAGTTGAAACGCCATGACGCATGGCGTGTGGTACTATCACAGCCCCCTGTTGGATTTTTCAGCGAACCTGTGTTTGCTGAGGTTTAGGCAGGTTGCTTCTTGCACTCCTTGCGCCACTATGAGCTGGAAATTGACACGGAACGGCATAGCGGTGCAACGAGCACAAGAAGCGATTTCTCTCTACCTCAGCGCATACTGCGGTTTGCTGAACAATCTGAGAGACTACTCTCATATTATTGCGTGCCACGCGTAGTGGCATTTCAGCTTGTATTGGCTGCAACAGTACCTTTGTTCGATTTCAATAGTATTTGCAATATATGAATTAAGCTAAATTAATATAAAGAAAAGGGTAAAAAGGCTACAACATGGGGTGCAAGTGATGGCAGACCTGCAACAGCATGGGCAGTCCGTGGTGGGACCGCGCATCGAGGGAGGACAGGCAGTAAAGGGATGAGCCTGGACATATCAAGGGCAATTCAGTGATCAGCGAAGAGACCAAACACAGGACGGCCATTGACATACGTCACCAGCAGCGTGGGCCTAGTGACAGACATGTACAAATTACTCAAAAAAGGTAGTTAGGTTACTGAGTATCGAGGCCAAAAGTAGTTGGAGTAGAGTAGAAATTACGCATTTGTAATAGTAATTGAGTAAACTACTAACTACTGCAAAAAAGTAGCGAGTTACTTTGAAGTTACTTTCGAAGTTACTTTTTATATTTGTGTGGCAGCATAGGGAACAGCAGTTTTGAGCAGTGAAAAACCCTGCGAGCCTGAAATAAATGCAGTAATTTTATGACTTCCAATATAGTTTATTCGCTAGCAGAAGCAGTTGTTGTTCAGAGTTGTTATCGGAGAGTTTTCCCCTTTTCCTTCTAATGACGTCCCCAGTCAAGCTAAAAGACGTTCCACCGTGGCGCTGGATGCAAAGTCAGCGTTCAGTTTCAGAAGCAGGCTGCGTGTGAGGCTTGCCTCGGCTAGAGGGTCTTTTATAACAAACTCTCCTCCTTTTTCCTTTTTTTTATTTGGCAAGTTGAGATTGTTATGACTGGCCCCTCTTTATTCTCACGACGTTTGGAGAGTTCGCCGAGCGAGTGCACCTGACCGTCAAGGGATCAAGTCTCGCGCCACGACGATGGGATCATCTGAAAGACTGCGCATCTCGTTGCAATGTTAATGCTACGCCACTAAAGAAAAAAAAATTGCTTTTCGCCGCTAACTTTAGGTCCAAGAAAAGGATCTCCCAAGGGTAACAAGTACAACGTTTTCAACAAAGAGGAGGTCTCCCTGGCGTGGAAGGTCGGAAGGACGCAAAGGATTACGTGACCAAGCAGGAAGCGGGAACGTGCTACCATAAACGGATTATCCGTGTTTGCATTTGTGCGCGGGGGAGTCCGGCTTCGGAAGGGAGTATGCGCTGACGATGAGGCGACCATGAGAACAGGCGCCCAGCTGCGAGGTCATTCCAGTGGCCCCTACCGTGGAGCCTACCACTTGAGTCAGAACTCACTAAAGGCACACAACATGAAAACAATAACAATCCTCAGAGTGTCCCCGTCTTTCACGGTTGCAGCTGGAGGCGTGGCGCCTACGTGCATTACCGGATTAGGTCAATACCCGACCAAGGCTTGTTAAGCATCTCTGCCTGCGTTCGTGTGCGCCTGTGTTATATTTTGGCTGCTCGTCGCCACCTTGACCCAAGGACGCCTGTGATGCAGTTTCTACGTCTACCGAGTATAAGTGGGTGGGAACGCAATGTGAGGGGGCCCCTTGTTCGGGAATGCCACTTCATCTGCCAGTCTTATTTATTTCTGCGCTCAAACATTTGTTATAAAAAAATTAGGATTAGCTTTCAAAAGTAGTTAGTAATTTGAATAGAAGTTACCTGAAAAACGTAGTTAAATTAAACTACTAATTACCCAAATGAAGTTGTAATTGAAAGTTACCAGGTTACTCGGAAAAGTAGTTAAACTACAGTAGTTTGAGTTGAGTAGTTGACCTACGTCTAAGTCTGCCTAGAGACGACTAAGGGACAGTATGAGTGACATGCTTCATTGTAATTGTGTGACCACGCAACTTTTTGGAGTGAGCGAGCACGGCCTGATGGGATGGCAGTAGCGACCAAGCAACCCACAGCTTTCTTCAGGTGGTCAGCTGATCAACACACTACTTTAAAGCTGTTTGCATAAACATTTAGAGATATTGTCACAAATGGCAAGTGAGGAAGCGGCGAATGACTGAGTAAACCGAACGTTTAATGGGGCAAACTTGTCCCCAAAACTAAAAGGGAACGGAAGATAACAACAGAGCGTTGCGGGCGTCGAAGTCGGCGTAGGAGCAGAGTCGAACGCTGGGGCGAGACTAACTGCGGCTCGCCGTGCGGAGCCCCTTATGTACACGCGTGGGCTTCTGGAATAATCGGCGTAGAAGATTCGGCGTGTAGAACATTCTGACCTCGAACAAGCCCAACACGGTTCTCGAATTTACCAGAACATTATGTTAGAGTCAACAAAAATGCGCCCTTGCGGCCAGGAATCGAACCCTGGCTTTCTGCGTGGAAGGCATGCGCGATAAACGCTAGGCCACGAGCGCGCTGCCTGCCTTGTCAGCTGCGCTTGCAGCAATATATTAACCCCTAAATGATTTATCTATACCATCATTTAAATTAATTGCTTGTAAACTTGAGATCCAAAATAGTATGTTACTTAATTAATTAAGTTATAGTATAGACGCACATACCTTTTTAACGATTTCTCCTGAGATCGGACAGCTTTTCTGACAGGTACCGCCGTATCTTCTGGTGCCGGGCTGCCCTTTCAGCCCGGCGGTACCTCTTCTCCCTCAGGTGTAGCCAAAAGCAGCCTGGAATATTGAAAATCCAGGGTAATAATTTTTTGCAGTGCTCAGACTTCAAACAATATAGAACATCATACATACAGGCTGGAGGGTCATAGTTTAAGAAGACCAATTGTAAATTAGTCTCAATGGAAGTAGTTAAATGGCAGTTGGCACCTAACAAACCTTCAAAGTTTCTTAGTATTTACAATGTTCAGAGATTACCATAAAAAGAAAAGTACTGCAGTATCCTGATTCATGTTCCACTCCCAATAGACAGCCCACCCTGGCTTTTGTTAGATTCTTTTAAGCACAAAACAGGTAGCCCGTGTCTATAAATCTCACTGCTAGGCCAGTGACTTTGTAAGAAATAGGAGCTCCAGCTGTAGATAAGTAGACAATTAACATTGGAAACCGCCTACATTTGGTTGTCATCCCTCACTGTGGTAACAGCTTAGACAGGCCACAGAATTTAAAAATAGCATCATGAACAGCACAACGAACAATGCAGTTCTATATAAAAACAATCTCACATTCCTTGAAAGGTCTTCCATTCATGGCCTGGCTACAATATTTATAACCCTTTTTGGTAGCACTCTACGAGGTAGACTACCTTACATTTTCACCAAATTTCTCAATTTTAGGTGAGGCTACCCTCGGGATATTAGAGCAATGCTCGTTTTTAGTGAACCTTCTAAAAGTCTCCAAGCCATTATTTCTTTACTTATTGCATAAAGCGATGTTTGCTTCTAGAACACTCACGACAGTAGTCATAAGTATGCCCATATCTGATATAACAATCTGAGATCTCCATAACAAAGTAATCCTTAGGTTGGGAGTCACCTGAAGAAAGAAGAGAAATTGGTGGTTAAAATGAATTCAGAACATTTACCTCCCTACAGTAGGCATACATCGTGAAAGGTGCATTTCAAACCTGCAATATACATGTCAGCAAGCAGATTATGACCATAAGAAAATTAAATGCAAATGCTAAGAGGAGCAGTTTACATTGCCTTTCTTCCCTGAAACTAAAAGCCAATAGAATTGAATGCCTTTCACAGCGTGGGCTGTTAAAAACAATGAGGTGTTTGTTCCTGCATTGTTGCACATTTCTCTTTTACTTCAATGTGTTGCTTTGATGTTTAATCCGATGCATTTTTCTCCCCACTAAGAAAAAATAAGTAGATAAACAAAGCAAAACAAAAAAGTTTTCCTAATGCCGAAATTAATTTCCTCCAGGCATTAATTGGTGCTTTTCGAAGAAGTGTGCTTCCACAAGAAGTTACACAAATGCCAGAAAGTAGCTTACAGCAGATCTTAAAGGGGCACGAAAACGGAATTCCTGTGCTCATTTGCTAGCTTGGATGTGGGCTATGTTGCAGCATCACCTCAAAAACAACAAACTTTCGTTGAAAGGCACAAGAAAACTAAATTTAAAGCTAATTATACAGTCTTTCAATGTGCACCTGGTGGATGCCTCCGAAGCTTCGTTGGGGATCTTGAAACGTAGTCGTGACATAGAAAAAACCGCTATGTAGCTGCACTAAAACATCGGAGCAGCGCCGCTTCCTAGAGGTATACTCAACTGTTGGAGTAATCTTGCCCTGAACGCGATGACCGTGACATGACTTATCTCACACATGGACGCTTAGTCTGCTTAGTCCGCGCTGGTCCACGTAAAGCCCACAGGTGTTTCAAATGGCTAGGCGGTAACACGTCTACGCCACCACTATGCACCTGAACGGCACAGCTCGTAGCCACGCCAGCTTTGCCAGATACCCCACAACGCATCGAGCTCTCCGTTGACTTCGCTTCGAGCACTTGCTCGAGTTCGCTGCTTAGAACGAAAAATAAGATCATCTGTTCAAAATACAAATGTGCGATTATTATTTACGGTTATTATTTGTTATGCTTGACTTTCATTCTTGGCAGGGTACCCTTGTCACACGTCCAGGGGTTAGCAGACAACCTACTAGAGTAAAATCTCGGTGATACTAATTGGTATGAATTTCGGAATAAAAAAATTCGCAAATTCCCCAGCCGAAGCGCATTGTATACAATGTGAAAATTTTTTAATGTTCCGAATACCTCGACGCACGGCGATGGCTGATACGAATGCGTGCTCCACAACCTACGGTGGCGAGGAGGCCATGATCTGCGACTGTAAGCTCCCAAGGCTCCAAGTGGCTGATTGCCTGCTGCTGCCAGGGATCAGCCATACTTTGTTTACCCAAAGACTTGAGCTCAAAATTACCTGTGTTAGAATCGGACCCAGAAACCGAAACGAAACAAAATGCTAAAAAAACTCTGCTAAGTGGCCAGCCCCATCACCACCAACACGTGTTTCAAGTCCAATGCAACCTGAATCCAAACTCACTGTTTCGTTTTTGCGATTTTGTGGAATGGTGTTTGAACCTTGGAAAAGCAAAACCGATTTTACTATAAGGTTACCTCTGAAAAAAAGGGATTGCGTAGGCAAAAACAGAAAACAAAGTGATGCTGGTGGTGTGGTCGGTGTGGTCCTCAGTGACATGCGAGCTTGGTTGGAAAGACAAAAGAACCGAATTTTCGCTCGCAAGTTTTCGATGTAGGGCTTCACCAGCACTTAGTGTGTGCACTTCCCGAGTATGTGCATTTGATAAAATGCGTTTCACGAAATGTATGTTGTTCAGCCGTCATTATTTTATCTGCGCGATAGAATCGGCATTAGTTAATTTTTTTAACATTCGTGGGTTGAATATAACTGCGTGTTACTATCGGGGACATGTTAGAATCATGCAAATTGCATACAAGATATTTCTGCCATAAATAAATGCACATTCATGCATTCCTTGGGCTTCAAAATATAAATTTTGTTTCGCTTTCATTGATGCGAATTTAACATGAAATATTTTACGCGACTACGCGAGATTCGTATCAAGCTTTTAAACAAAATGTTTGCTTAATGAGAGAGCCTGCACCTTGTGAGGAGTGAGTGAGGCAAACACCTTCTCTTGCCCCGCTGCCTTTGCCTTGTTGGAGAGGGTGCCGGTCACCGACCTCTCCAAAAGCACTTCCACTGCCCGTTCGGGAGCAGCAGCAATCTTGCAAAACATGGAGTCGCACTCTGCCTTCTGCATGTTGCCCGGATTCCTGGTTGACGTGCACACATTGTCTGACATGGATAAACAAAAGTGAGAAACAGCTTCACACATACCAATCGTTGATGCAGAGTGGTACTGTTTACTCCAAGATGCATTTAAAATGCACTAAAATAATTACATGCATGGAATTTAGGCCTTTAAATTTAAAACAGCACTACCTATGAATTCCTGTCTTCGTGGGCATCTGCAAAGCTGATGGGTCTACAAAGCTTCATGGCATTTGCATGAAACAGGTACGTAATCCCTTAGTTGCATCAGGTGAGCGTGACTATTGAATGTTTTCCAGGCCCTGGCTATAACTACAATTCAGAGCGCGGCAACAATAATGTTTTAATGACTTCTGGTTGCAATCGATTAAATTTAATGTGCTTACACTATCCCAGGAGTGGCCAAACTGAGGCTCGCGAACCGCACGTGGCTCTTTGCAAGTCCAAGTGCGGCTCCCTGGAAAACGTGTCCCTATGACGCGTGTCCCCTAGACGAAAAGAGTTCTAGAATTTAAAAAGAGCTCACAGCCTTGGCAGCCTTGCAACACACTAAATATATACAGCTTGAATGGTTTTTGCCACAGATACGTCCAGTGACCCTGTTTTCTATATTGTTCTAAAAAGACTCAACCGTATACGCATAATGGTTGTCAGGGGCAGTGACTGGCTAGTGAATCGTGTATTAATTTTTGCTTAGCGGTGGAAAAGACCTCCTGATACCTAGTGTTATTTGTTGTAGTCGCCAATTATACTTCTCCTCTTTGGAAAGAACTGTTTGCTCCATATCGTTTCTTGTTAAAAATCCCCCCCCCCCCCTTTCTTTTTTTCCTGCGGCTCTAACTCAATGTCACTCTGGCCACCCCTGCACTATCCTAAAAACTTTTAATGTATATCATACACTGCATGAAAGTGAAAAAAAATTTATTTTACTATTCCATCCTTATTCTGGAGGCCGATGGTAGGATCCACAATCTCATTCTTCGCAAGGGTGTCCTCGTCAGCAACTGAAAAACAATTTCACAATAAAGGAGTACAGAAACCAAATTTCAGCGCTCAGGTTTTAGCTTTAATGTGTTGCATGTTGCAACATAACCTCCAAAATACCAGTCTTTCGTTGAAAGGCAAAAGCAAACTAATTTTAAAGCTAATTATACAATCTTTCAATGTGCACCTGGTGGATGCATGTGGAGCCTATCTGGGAGGTCATCTAGCAACATTGGGGAACTTGCTACGTAGTCATGGCGTTGGAAGGACATTCCTCGGCCATCCTGCTCAGCAACAGAGCGCAGCCACAACAGTAGAGTAGACAGCTCTTTGCCGTTTATGCCTTCTTTCTCGGAATTATTTTTTTCCACCCTTTATGAATAAATATCCTCTATGCAAGATATAAATGATGATGTGTTGCATATTGCTGCACGCATAGCTGGCCAAGTGTGCAGCACGGCCGTGGCCTGACGGTTATCGTGCTTGCCTCACACGCGAAGAGCCAGGGTTCGATTCTTGGACGCGACACATCTTTTATATTCTTGCAATTTACTGTTCTGGTAAATTCGAGAACTCTGTTGCATGTTCGAAGTTAGAATGTTCTATGCGCGAACCTTCTACGCCGATTGTTCGAGAAGCCCACGCATGTACAAAAGGGGCTCTGCGTGGCAAGCCGCAGATAGTTTCGCCCCAACGTTCGACTCTGCTGTCACGCCGACTTCGACGCCCGCGACGCTCTGCTGTTATCTTCCGTTCCCTTTTAGTTTTGGGGACAAGTTCGCCCCATGAAACATTTCGCTTTTTCAGTTATTATCGCCTCATCACTTGTCATTCGTGACAATATGACATGTTTGGCTCTATCACCGCACAGTGAACTTCTTTCATTTATTGCGGGCACATTAAAAAAGTTCCCTTTTCAATGCTAAAGCATGGGTTTTGTTAGTATGGTAAACATACGAGTACTCAAAGGTAAGGCCATAAATGACTTACGTGTTAGGCAGTAGGGCCCTATAGTGCCTCCCGCATCAACTGGAAGCTGGGCTGCAGTATAGTCCTGCAATTGATAGAGCAGGGTGGGTCAGAGAAAGGTGTTTCTAGCAGCTATGCATGTGTGCCCCCTAGCAGCAGTACTCACGCACATTGGGGTGTAGGCAGAAAGCACAACATTCCTCATCAACAAATCATGACAACACATTGTTGCGGGTGTCAAATTGGGTCCTTGTGCTATTTCTTGTGATTCAGTTGAATCTTTGGTCTCCCTTGTAACTCCCGACTGCTTTAGTGGCCTTTAGGAAATAGAGAAGGCTTGGTAAACTTCAAAGCTTTGCGTGAGTGGTGAAACAGAGCAATCCCAAGGAAGTATAAATGTTAAGGACTCGGCATGACATTACGCTGAGTGTTGGGATTCCCAAGCTGCTTTCAACACTCACATTTTGTGCATGATCGGCTCTCGTTCTGCATCAGTTGGACCGGTCAGTTGTGTGCCCGTTTTGGTCGCTGCTAGCCCTATGTGACTGGCGCTGCTTTTGAGAGCCCCGCAATATCGTCACTTTCAGCTTCTGTCCTGACATAGACCGCAACTAAAAATTTATTTAGCGCTAAGATGTAGCTTTCGGTCACTCCCAGCAAAATAGGCTGCACCACATTTACATAGACAGGTGACATTACATATTCTGGTGACAAAATTTCCGCAAAAAAAACACTTTGCATTAGAGGGCACAAGGGCTGACCTTTTTGGGAGCTGCAGCTTTGTGTGAACTTGCAGATGCCTCAGCTGCATGTTCCCGCCTGGCCAGCTCAGTTGCCATTTCCTCTTGGGTTCCTAGTAGGTACATTTGTGATCATGAATAAATAAATTGGTTAGGAAGCAATGGCAGCTGATGCAACATCAATGCAAGCCATGTATTAAATGACTTGCATGGATTGACGTTGAATCAGCCACGATTGTGCACGTTAAGTTCGCGCTGCGGAGCGCAAGAGTTTGGCGCTCTATTCATTAAATGGAAAGAAGCGCCACCAGAGACTGACACTCGAGCGCGCTCTTCCTGGACCGAGTATCTCTCGAAATGCAAGTGACTTCTTCGCGCTGACAGAAACGTTGTCAAGACGAGGAGTGCAGTGGACCGCTGCCTCTTTTCAGTTGAAGAAAGCTTAATCCAGCAAATAATTATGATTTGATTTGAAAGCCAAGACAGCAATTGGCATTACGGAAAAGGTTTGTTCCTGAATCTCGCCTGAAAACAAATTAATCAATCGAACTGTAGCGTTATGATAGTACAGCGACAGAAAAGTTGTCGGGGTGAGAAGACCGTCGTATCGCTGCAATTTGTAGAAGGCACAGCCCTGCAAATAAGATACTTCGATTGGAAAGCGAAAACGTTGCGGAAAAGGTTTGTTCATGCATCTCGCCTGAAAACTAATAATGTGCTATTCATTAAACGGTGGTGCGCCAGTATGGGAGTAGCCCATCGACAGGTTCCATCTCGCGCTGCAAGACGGAAACCCAAGATATCTGACAAGTTTGAGAGTTTCTTGATTTGACAAGCGAGTTCAAGAACGTTGTCTTTCATTTAAATCTGAGCAACATGCATGGTCAATAAATAGATCGGTCAAAGCAACATTCAGCATAAGTGGTCGAAGCGAGTCTTCAGAGATTTCAGAAATATGGAAACATTCGTGAAAATTTCCTAACGTCGCCGCGCATTTTTTTTCTTTTACTCTGCTGTTTTACAGAGCCCTTAATCAATTTATCTTCAAAATAATTTCGGCATCCGCGAGATGCTGGATTCGTCATAAACATGCGGTCTGAAGTGGCTCATACAGCTCGTCGACAGTTTCGGCGGCGTGTTGCGACACCGTACGCTATGCTCCGTTTAGTTGCAGCGCTCATATGATATATCTGTGCAAGGCAGTTAGACTGCCTTGTCTGTGCAACGCAGTTAAGGCAGCCGTGCCCATATGATGTCACGTGCAAGGCAGTTAAGTCCACACGTTTTCAACTGAAGTTTTAGACAGCCCATGCATTCATCTGCCTAGCTTGGTGCCCCAAATGAGCACAGTCCACAATACTCCATTTTAACCACAGTCGCAATAAAAATGAAAGAAAACGGCGATTGCTTGTGGCTACGTCGCACTTTGGGATGGTAAAAATACACACTCACCCGTCAGTTTGAGGATCTCGGCGTCGTAATAGCCTCCAAAACACCGTACACCGTCCTACGCTCGAAGTCGGCCACATTCGAAGGATTGCAGTTCCTAAATAAGGCCTTATGGACGCCGCTTATTTTTCCGTTCTCGGAAAATCGAGTGAAACCTACTGTAGTGAAACCTACCTAAATATCAAAAACCTCGAAAACACTCCACGAGGATGGGCGAGGCTGCCAAGGTAACAAGACGCATGAAACACCTGGATTTGGATTTGGATTCAAAGCTTTTGAAGACGCAGTTGCTTTTTCAAAATGTAAAGTAGAGTTAAAATGAACGGATTGTCGAGTGTCAAACACTGCGTATAAACTTGATTGGGAACATTTTTGACAGAAATTAATCAAGTGTCAACACTGCATATAAAGAAGCTGGCGGTGACTAAGAGGAAATTGGAAGATTGGTAAAAAAAATCTAGGGAAGGATAAAAAAATACGTATAAAATAGGCAATAAATTTAATTTAAAAGGGAGGGGGGTCTGTTATAACTAAATGCATACAAATTAAAAAAAAAATAGAATGGATGATGAAATGTTAGGCTAGGTGGCGCAAGCTGAGCCCGTACAAAGGGTATAGACGCTTTGCAGCAGCTGTGCATGGACGCCGCCATAACTGACCTTCAGTTTTTGTTTCCTCTGATTTCGTTTATTTAACTTCATCATTACAATAGCAGGCCAGGTTATTGCCATATTGGACTCAACTGTGCCCTTTTCTAAAGCATCGGCCTTTGTAGAGGATCGTCAACTACCGTTTCAGTTGCTCGGCATCTCAGTAAGACTAGAGAAGGTCAGCAATGGCGGCTGTAATTTGGCGCGTGTGTAAAGCGTCTATACATACACAAACTCATCTCTGTTACGTCACGCCGCAGTGGTGGCGCGTCGGACGCACTTCCGGTCCGGGGCTGTGGGCGGAAGTGCTCATGTGAGACGTGTATTCCTGCGTTGTTTTGAAAGGAACCAGACAGAAACATGCCTTCTCGTCAAAATGCTGCGACTGGGGCTGTACCAAAAGTGTCGAGAAAGATTTGAAGGTCATTTTTCATGTGCTCGGTTCGTCCGAGAACGCGGATATGTGCCGTGAAAAGGGAAAACCAGACGCCGTCGGACCACGATTGCTTGGGCGGGAGGCATTTTGGGTTGAATTCACGGATACTTCTGGTCATCAAATTCATTTGTTTTGTTTCAAAATGAGCGCCGGAAAATCGTCAAGTTGTACGGACCACCTGCGGACTACGTTCAGTGCGTCTTCAAGTTCAAACGGTAGCCTAATCGTTCAAACTGTCGTCTGCTCTTTCAAACGTTTCTGCTTGTCGTCTGCTCCCTTAGACGACGCCGGCCCGTAGACGAAACGTGGGCCTGTTACTTGCGATAAGAAGTAAGTGCAGGCCCCAAAAGACTTAAGTTTGAAGGTTGGGAAGCAGGCTGGACGTAAACAGTAGATACAAGGAGATGTTGATCATTGTTACCAGTGGCCATTGTTATGCCTGATTCACTTGGTTAGATTCTGCTTGCGATTTTCAGTTTTGACGTCGACATTCCAGCTACGGTTCACGCTTTTGCAGTCCGAGCGACGTCGCTACTGAAAATTGCGAGCGAAATATCATCATGTGAATCAGGCTTTAGCGTACATTCTGCGGCGTCCACGTGGAATGAATCACCACATGTCAGATGATTCACGCGAAGTTTTGCGGTGTAACGAGCCTCGGTAATTTCGCTGACGCCGCTCCAGTAGTCAGACATCGTTAGGAGGACGTAGAATCAACAATTTCAACGTCAAAAAGAGCGTGGGGACTCACACCGACGCCGAAAACATTGCATTTCAATGGTTTGTTTATGGGCAACGGCGAGCTTCTTGCCCACACCCCCATCGCGCATGCGCGGCGCCGGTGGCGTCTGTTAGGGGCGCTCCGGTTTGTTTGTAAACATGAGTTGGTGTATAGCCATATACGGCTCTGGGTATAGCCATTACCATCCATCCATCCATGCATCCAAGCGGCTCCGACAGCGCCGTCAGCAGCCGATACATTAAAGATTAGTTCATGATTTACAAGTGCGTTGGCACAACTACGCCAGAGCTGTATATGTAGAGAGTTTGGTCAATGGGAGGCGCGGGCAGAACCAGGGCGTGCGGCAGACTCAGAAAGAGGGCTTGGCATGCTCTCTTGACCAACCAGAAGCCGAAAAGAGTTCCCTAGCGGTGGTAGCGAGAAACAGTTCTAATCAAAGGTCTATGTTCGTATATGGTTTTAATAAGCGCGTAAGAGTGAAGTGTAGTAACTCTTTGTGGTTGAAAATAGGGTGCACGTGTTGTTTTGATCATGATAATGCAGAAAGATGTAAGAAACAAATGCGCCGCTCAACTCTGTTTTGCGCGGACAGAGGTGACCGCTCGGACGACAGATTCCCGGCCCTCGGCGCTTGGCGTACGGATTGCTTCGATCGTTCCGCTAGTCGCACTCTTCCACCATCATTTTGGATGCGCGTAATTGAAATATCACGTGTACCATATTTTCAGCCATCGAGAGTTACTCCAATGCTGTTATCAGGTTTGTTTCCCGCGACCACCGCCAGGGTATTATTTCCGGCTTCTGGTTAGTCACATTCGAATTTCTGAAGACGCCCTGGAACACGCCCAGCCCGCTCTCGGCCAATGGCGCCTCCTCATTTGTCTCCTATACCTCCCAACAAATGGCCAAACTCTCTACATATACGGCTCTGAACTACGCGAGTGGCGGAGTGGTACCGCGTCGGGCTGGGGAACGAAAGGCCTACCAGAAGACAAAAAATAAATATATATTTTTTTTGTATCTTTATTATATCTATGGTGGTGGTGGTGGTAAAGACTAGGGGTGTCGCGAACTTTTGTCGAACCAGATTTTTTGGTCAAACTTTCGGGGTTCGACTGGGTTGAACCGGTTCCACTGGGTTGAACCGGTTCGACGGGGTTGAACCGGTTCGACGAACCTTCAAACTTTTCACCAGATTCGACCGGTTCGAGCAAGGAGGGTAGGAGAGGGCATGACGTCGTCCGTGTAGGCTCCACAAGCCATGCCCCCTTGACGCCTCGCCTCTTTCTCATTTTTCTCCTCACTCTCCTCGCTTTTCAGGCGAACGTAACCACGTCACGTGACCGTAGCTAGCCTTCGTCTAGCTATGGTGTACTAGAATACACCACAGCCTAGCCTTCGATCTGATAAAACTTACCGGACGGAGCGCGCGCAAGCCTGCAAGGGATCCTCCTAGAATCAACCATCCATCTCGCACGTGACATGTCACGCGCACCAATCGCCAGAGAGATCTGCGGTAATGCTGGGCACAAAATCGTTTAAACTTTTTATGACTAGGCTTCACCAGTACAGCAACGTGCCCTCTCCTAATACTTCTAACCTCCTTGGGTTCGACGTTCGACTTTGTGGACAGTGTGGCCAGTGTGGCCAGACCTTAATGCAAGCATGTCTATTGTTTGGAAAGTTTTTTTTTTTATGCAGAGGGTTATTTTATATTGTGAACACCTGCAAATAAAAGAAACTAATTCGAATCAATGAAGAAGTTAATAACTTTATTGTTAGTACTAGCTATTAACTGAAATAGCCAATCAGTGCTGCACTTAATTCATCTCCTAGCCATTACCATCCAATCCGAAGCCAACTGGTCAGCCTGTCGCGCATGCGCACACGAGTCGAACCTGAATAGAAGGTTTGTCGAACTTTCCACTAAAAGTTCGAAAAAGTTGAACCTGGTCGAACTCGAACCCCGGCCGGTTCGCGACACCCCTAGTAAGGACTTTAATGGACCTCTTGGCAAATATGTGCTGCCACCTAGACACACGACTGGGTTCGAGGCTAAGTGTCGAGAAAACAACGCGCGCGCAAGGCCTCTCCCACCCGTTCCACACCCAAAACGTCGGCTACACTTTGTTCACCTATTGGGGCGCTGTGACCTAGGTACGGCTCCCCCAAACTCGCCTTTGTCCCCAACGTGCATAATCTTCCGCCCCGAAGTCGACACAACGAAACCATCTTCCCTCTCTGCTCGGCCAGAAGGAAGAGAGAGAGGGTACTGGAACCATTTACTCTCGAACCGATGTTTCTACAAAAGGTCCATTGAGTCTACAACGCCTGCGACGCTCCTTCGCTAACAAATGGCCTGGTCAAAAAGGGTTCTGGTGCAGCTGAATACTGAGTAATGTGGGTCTTCTGCCTTTCGTGTTGCCTGTTTTGTTACCTTTCCTGACTATGTGTTTTCGCTCAATAATTTTGAAGGTCTACTGAATGATGAGACATATGCTTTCCCCTTAATAAAAAAAGATCACATCAACCCATTGACCACACGGCTGCCGCCCATCATATATATCATACGCGGGATTCAACGACAGCTTTTTTTTCGCAACATAGCCTCAAGTCGCCAATTTTGTAGCATGCAAAGTCGCGGAGCCTCCTCGACTTTGGGCTGCTTATTCAGCTAGGCGGTGGCCCATTCCCCTGACTATTTAACCTTTGAGCGAAGTAAAGCAAAGTAAAGCATAGCCGCGCGGTCTGTTTGGAAGCTGAACTGAATTGCCGCCGCGACCGTCCGATGCGCACTACAACGGTCGCGGGGCTCGGGGGTGCGGCGTCGATAAAACATAAAGTGTCGAATTTTCGTTGGTAATGAAAGGCGCGTGATGAAGCATATGCGAAACGATGGACCCTACCGTAAATATGGGCTTCCATGGTGTGCATGATTCATTCAGACGAACATATAGGCGTTGACTGCAGGGGGGGGGGGGGGGGGGGCTTCGGGGCTCGCGCCCCCTCTTGTGCGATCCGGAGGGGGGGGGGGGGGCAGAGCCTTCCCCGGGCCATGATCTTTACCGAGAGGCTGTTTACGTGCCATGTAACGAGCTTCTAGTAGTGGCATGTAAACAAAATAACGCACATAGCCCCGGACACATGGCGATATACATACGCTGAAAAATGCATGTATGCTAAAATAAACTACTGATAATTGCCGGTGTAAAACAAATTGCGCAGAAAATTATCCCCCCCCAGAAAATGGAAAGTCTACACCGCTGCAGACGAACGCACAGTTGCCAGTGAATCGGGGGCTCAATGTGTAAAGAGAAATCGCGTGACATATATTAGTTGTGTCAGCACCTAGCGAGCACGCTACTCATCACATGCTGGCAAATATGTCGCGACCCATATATCAAATGTTATGAAACGCCTCTGACAGCGCCGTCAGAATACCGTGAGCAACAATTAATCAAGCACTTTTGATAAACATTGTGTGCAAAGAAAGTCCCGACGGCCGGGCATTAAGACGCTTTTGATGAACCCGAAGTAAAACATGAAACTTCTGATGGCCCACCAAGAATGTCCAACAGACCATTAGGTGCCGTCAGGAACTTCTGACGGACCATCTAGACGCATCTGATGGTTCATCAGACTTTTCGATGGTCCATCAGACTTTCTTGATGGTCTATCAGGAAGCCTGATGGGCCATCAAAGAAGTTTGATGGTCCATCAGGAAAGTCTGATGGTCCGTCAGGAATGGACTAATGGTCCATCAGACTTTCTTGGTAATCCATCAGGAAAGTCTGTTGGTCTTTTCAATCGGGATGCATGTATTACAGCTATGTGTTCAAATATTTTCAAAGTGCCCGAAGTAATGAAAAAACGGTTAGGGCGCAGGCGAGCTGGTGTAAGTGTACCATTTTTTAGACCACCTGAGACTGGGTGGAAGAAACACAATGACGTCTCAAACACAGCTAACCACTTTATTCAGTGCTCCCTCCTTTTATACATCCTGAACCCAAAATCGTCACCATAAAAAACACTCCCAACAATGGCACCAAGGGGACACGCCTTGACTTCGCAACCACGCTAATCTTTAAAAAAAAGAAAACAATGAATCACTTTGAACTAACAAAAGGTACACACACATCAAAACATCGGCCAAAGAAACATTCTTTGACCTCACAACCCCTCTTATCTTAAAGCAGTTGCAAAGAAGTAGTTGAAGTAGTTGCAAAGAAGAAAATGTGCCTCAGTTCAGTATATTGAAAAGTAGTTTTTAGCGTATGAGCAAACTAGGGGCAAAAAACCTAACTGCATAAAGAATACGCTGTAGACTGGGACGTTTTTAATTGAAATAGTCTAAAATATTGTGATAACGGATCCGTTTCTAACCGGATTTCAATTTGGGTTTTGCTATATTTCATTAAGGTTGAATTTGTAGCCTCATCCAGTATTGGCAGGACACTTAATCACATTCTTGGCATAAGCCTGAAATAAAGTCAAAAAAGAGCCGTAGACGCCACAAGGAACATTATGGCCACTCACCTGGATTTGCCATACAGCTGCATACAACTTGTTAGCAGGCTGTGGTTGCATTGAAAAGATAGCTTTCCCTAATAGTGTATAGTGTGATGTGACGAATGAGATAAGGAAAGAAACATTGAAATGTTCACCTGACTCCTGAAGCTTATGGCTTTGGAAAAGCTATTTATTATTTGCATGCAAATTACTTACTCTATGGTTTCACCGCAATCACAAAAGGAAAAGCCATCTTCTCAGGAGAAAAAAGTAGTTTGTCCTTGCAAAGCTCAATACCTAGTATGCTCTTTTCTATGTAGTGAGATAAACTGGTGCCTTATTATATGCACATGCTGCATGTGCCTCTCACGAATACATTCAAACGTGCTTTGACATAATTCTGCATAAAATCTCTCAAGGACTCGTTTTGTCCTTGTGTGTTCTATTTCTAGTCACCCTCATTTTGCGTGAACCCAAAGGACATGGGGTCCTGTGTTTCTTGTGGCAGTCTATTTAAAAAAAAAAACAATTACTCCTTTAGCTGCCGTCTTTTCAAGTTCTTATCCTCAAGTTTACTTCTGACGTAAATGTCCTCCTTGAAAAGTTTTCAGACATGAAACCATTCCTATTTGTGGCACTTGACAAACAAGTTGAACAAATATGCCTGGCAAAATTTATGTCATGTCTATGACATATTCTGAGTCCCATCTATAGATAAACAGAAATTAAAAGGGTGAGTCAGTAAGGAAACATGTTTTGAACACAGGTTTATTGAAGAACAGTGTTGCATTTATGTTGCGACAACCACAAATTGATCAAAGCAATCTGTCTGAGGATCTAGATAGTACTCCTTTTTATGTAGAATATTTTTAACCCAACAAAAAGGAAGAACCTAAGAATTGTAAACACAAAACAAAATATCATAGCCATAAATTTTCTTGCTTGCAATTGTAATTACACTCTGTCTCTGTAATGTTTGCTCTTGCTTTCTAGGCCCTTTGACTCAATGAATGAGTAAAAAAATTTAAGCTTGTTTCTCAACACAGGGTAATAAGATAAACCACATATTGCACAGCATTCAGGGAAACATACATATGCATATAAACAAGACAAAAAATAATTGCCCTTACACATGCACATGCCAGAAGGATAGTTCGACTCGTGAAACTCTTAGCCACCATGAAGGGCACAACAAGCACTTCTATCATAATGAAAGGCAATCAGTTCCATGTATATTTCTGGCAGCCACAAGTTGGTTTGAACTGCTATGGACATTCTATATATTTGTTGTGGGAAATCAAGAAAAATGCAGCACTGCTACTAATGCAGGCACCTGCATCCTGCAGCATTTACCACATTTAAACTGACGATGCTTGTAGGGCCATCAAAGTATATAAACTTGAACTTCGTTGAGGTGTGGTAACATTTATCTAATCGTTATGCCCAATCTCTTTTTTACCTGTGATTTACGACTCCATCACACCCTCTGAACGTAACACATGTCAACCAATCCTGGAATATTTTACAGACACCATTTCTCAAGGCGTTCCGTGTTTGGTCCAAAACAATTTTTCAAATATCATGGCATAGACATGCCAGGCTTTTTCTATTCTGGAGAAGCGCTGCATTTCCTAGTAACATGCCTGTGCTGCCCATGCTAATCCAAGGTTCTTATATTCTAAGTTTGAATGAACTCATACCTGGCCAATGGTTAACAGCACCAAAACTAAATCATCTTTAAAAAACTTTTCTTGCAGTAACAAAAACAAATGTGTTGGAATATGCTATACTACCTTACAGCCCTTTAGTGTTGAAGGATTACCGGAGAAGAACCTGGAAGTTTCACTGTCATATACTAAGAGGCATGGCAGTTTGCCAGGTTAGAGTTCAGTGTACTGGGAAGTCAGTTTGAAAATTATGTACAATGTCAATGGTAAAAAATAATGAAATAAATCATGTTCAAAAAGACTCGTTTTCCAAATAATAAAATTGAATATGTCAAAAGACATTACACAGTACTCCTGCAGTGTCATAGAAGAAGCACAACAAAAATCAAATTTGCAAGTTTCACTGCCATATAAAGAACTATGGCGTTTGTCAGGTCATCCCAGGTCACTGGAAAGTCAGTTTGGAAAATATATAGTACATTGTCAGTAGTAGCTTCTAAATAAATCATCATGAAATCAAGTATTGCCTTATAGTATTAAAAATACAGTGTAAAATGTGTTATACGGTTAGGTACTCCTCCAGTGTTGGAGGAGCGACAGAAAAGAACTTCGAAGTTTGGCTCTTGTACAAACAGGTGTGGCAGTTTGTCAAGATTACGCCTACCTTGTACATGATGGGCAACTGCTGAAGAAACTACTTTCGATTTTTTTTGTAATCAAGAAAAGCGAATTCAGTGGCCACTTTCCCAAAGCCCCACTCAACTGATTGGCGGACTCGGCTCATCTTGTAATTAAATGTAGCCTGCCCCACAGTGAGGCTCGCACCCCCAAAGGGGCGTTGCAGCAGCTCTCGGTGAGGGTAGGCGGGGTCCCCGTAGAGAACGAAGGGCTTCGGGTTCATCAGCACCTCCAAGTCTGCGTACAACCCACTCTCCCTCAAGATGCCTGCAGAATAACGAAAATTATAGTTAAATTATATCATAAGGATAATGTAAGTTTTTGTACCATGGTACTATGGCATCTCTTATTATGTTTTTAGGTTTAGAATCTCCAAGTTGAGGTAATTTCACGCTTAAGATAAGCTTAATTCTTCTGTCACAAGATTCCTTGGGCGGCGTGCAGCACGAACCTATTCATGACCTCTCCGAGGAGTGTAATGTCTATATGTTAGGCTGATATAATATGTTACATGCTCACGCTGCATCACTTTTGTCGTATTAAATGTCATTAATTACTTGAGAAGTTTTGGAGGACCGCATACACTATCAAGAAGCACATGCTCATATGCACACTGTAGTCCTCCAAGATTTGTTATTTAAAATATTTCCCAAAATAAATGATGATTCCACCACAGTACACGTATGTTCGGTTATTTCAGTGTTGATGTTTTTGCTCTGTACTTTCTAGGGAGTTCATTGTGTTGTATCCCATTCATAATATCCATGTATTAGTTAAAAAAATAATTTCACTTAAATTGTGCTACATTCTTTGTACTGGCACACAAACATATTGAATGACTTTTGAGCTGTCTTAGAAAATGTCAGTTCCACAGAAAACTACAATGAGTGGAACTAAAACAGTGGCAGAAAATCCTCACCCGCGTCGTGCCTGCATACCTCATACGGCCCATCCAGCCTGGCAATGATGCCATTGGGGCACATGACTGCTTGGTACTCGGTGCAGTGGTACCTCTTGTGCCCCGAGAAAAACTTCCGCTGGTGCCACGTCGGCCGACACATGGCCCTGGCAGTACCGTCGACAAAGCCCCAGCAGTTCGTTAATGGAGCTCCCTGGTTGTGGACGGCCTGAAAAAAAAATAAAGTGATTGGTTAAAAATATTTTTGCTGATGTTTCGTTGTGCTTACGAAGGAATCTAGACAGATCACAGAAACAAAATGTGACAAAGACGTCCTATCACATAATTTACTTTACCTGATGACGAGTGTAAAAATACATCCCTGAAATTTTAGCAGCACAATTTTTCTATTGGTTACATACATTTTCTTATTCAACTTATAATGATTACATTTGCAGTATACCCATAACATTATGCTATAAGCGATACCCGAGTGCGAAAAATTAGCCTCTCATTTTCATTCAGTTTGCTGCACTTAAAGTGAACACTGAAAGATAGCCGACTACTAAATGGGATACTGGTGATAGTCAAGCGATTTATGCATTTAAAAGACCGGCCAAAAGAGCTTTTGACTAGAAGTCGTCTTGTGACTATGATTGTGCCAGTATTCAACTTTTCGAATAGTAGTTCTAAATATTACGCTATTTGATATTTACTTCGATATGAACTGCGATATTCCTCATTTTCAAGCGTTCATTGCGGCGGGTTCGCCCAGTTGAGCGCGCTTCTTACCGAGCATTGGTGCACTGCGGAGAAGCACAACTGCTAAGCTAGCTTTTACGGATATTGCTTTTTCGCAGTACACGGATGCTCGAAAAGAAGCACACTTAACGGGACTAAACCGCCGCGATCAACATTGGAGTTAAATAAAAATAACTTCGTTTAGGCATAAAAAAGCGGAAGCTTGGGTTCGATTCCTTCACAAGTTCAGCTGGGTTTTTGTTTTACACTGTGCAGTAGTGAAAGGCTCCAAGAAACTATTCGATATTCATTTAAAAACTCTTCGCCCAAAACCACTATCCGCTTCTAATTAAAAACCCTTCATTCTCACGTGAATAATTTTGATTAAACGTTCTGAGCAGTTCTCTTTGTGATATGTCATCCTGCCTGTTCCCTTTTCACCAATTCTGGTTTTAGAGGGATCTTTTGGGATAGCTATTTTAAGTTAAAATTGTGGAATCGATATTCCAAAACATTTGTAATCTTGTGTTTCCGGAGGATGTTTTCTCGCGGAGAACTTTTTTCCGGAGGATGTCGTGCCAATTGTTACAATTTTTATAGTGCCTAAACATTTTAAGGACGTGTGTTTTTGTTTTCGCAAGTTTTCAAACGTTTTGCAGCAATCATGCATGCACGCGCGGGATCTATAGGTGTTTTGCAGTCAGAGCTGCCTTCTTATATAGAAGAAATAGTGTGGCTCACCTCCGCAAAAACGTCAAGCTGGTCAGGGTCGAGCCAGCTGTGTGCGGTAAGAACTCTCAGCAGGTGACCGAACGTGTGCGCGATGTGACGATGCACCTGGTTGGAGACGATGGACAGCGTCGACGAGTGGCGGCCGAACATCAGCTCAAGGTCGCAGAGGCGGCTGGGGTAGGCCAGCCTCCTCAGCCCGATCGCGAGGGCCTCGTCCCCTGACACCCGGACCCAGCCGTTGGTTGTCAACGTCTCCGGGATGCGCAGCGCCGATCGGAGATGGGGCAGATCCTCCTTCGTAAACCTGAACTGCCGTACGACGTCCTCCTCGTCCATCGAGGCCAAGTTAAACGTTCCATGCCTTGCCGCCAGCAAGCGCCTTCTCTTAGTGCGCAGACAGTCGTATAAAAGAACTTTTTCTAAATTATTTTCGCCGAATAGAGCCAATTCCAAGTCATCGTCAAAAAGATCGAGCGCCATTCTTGTCGGAAAGCTCGTCTGCTCCTTTAGCAGACGAACATTTTAGAACTTCGCAGTGCCAGTGGCGACACGCCATGGGGCGCCAGGTTTTGCATTACGGAAGCGCATTCATTCCAGTAAAAAAACGAGACGAACTATAAGTAGGTATACAATATTTTAGGTTCTTTATATATTTAGGGTGCGATCTTTATTTACTTGAGTCTCTGCGATTTGTACAACCACACGCCAATTTGTCTTTTCTCGATGAGGCGGATGCAAGTTTCTGTTGCCAGGGGGCGCGACCTGTACCGATCGTCTGCTATCGTCTGCAAATACAGTTCCCCCAAAGCCGTTTCGTATCGATCGTTTTTGTTTATCGATCGTATTTTGTTCCGGTTCCCTAAAACTCTCTATTGTCTCGTGTAACTGAGATAAGAGGTCTCGGTGTTGTCTTCGATTCAAGCCTGCGTTTTGATGCTCATGTGCGAAGAACAGCTAGTGAATTGTCACGATCTTTGGGAGTTGTGAGTCGCTTGATAAGGGGATTCGCCACTTCTTGTACTTTTATTACGCTTTACTGTTCACTGAGCCGTTCTAAGCTAGAATGCGCATCGGTGGTGCGGGATGGTGTCGGTAAAAGTAATTTGCTGAGAATTAAAAATGTACAAAAAAACAATTCATTTCAATCTTTAAGCACCACTTCTTGACAAGTGATGAGCAGTCTTTCAATTACGAGGCTCTGCCGAGGAAAGCCGGATTTTTGTTTTTGTTTAGACCCTTCATAGATTCGTTTATTCTTCGTGTCTTTTATCCGAACTACGTGTTAGGGTTCCTAGAGTGGCTAAAACGCTCAAATCGCGCTTTTCTGTATCTAGATAATAAGCCCAATAGCTATAGGTTCTTGGAAAGCTACAACGAGTACGCAGAGAAGCTTGACATTTTTTAATCGAACTCTCCGACTTTTCGTAACTCCCTAGAAAACTTGTTCGAGTTAAGCCCGACCTGAGAAGTTATTCTATTCGCAAGCGTAAAATGCCTTGCGCTTCTCATAGCGTTTTCTTTATGTCGCCTTTCTCTCTGTGGCTTCCACAGCCAACGTGCGATTGTCACAGTTCAAGTACCGTAAAATGCCAACGCGCATAATTTTTTCTGCTTAGTTTTTGTGTAACAAAATGCACTGTTTACTCCAATCTAGTTGGGATGTTTTTATGTTTTGCCGGTTTTAACCCGTGTACAATACTTGTATGCTCCTGTTTTTCGATTGTTTGGAGGTTTCGGTGTGCCAGAATCAAGACCATATGTTTGTTCCTGGGCAACCCATAAAGATTTATTTATTATTATTATTGCACGTTGATTTACTTGTGAAGCTCAGGCAGCCGACATCTTAGTATTACTTTTAAACTACCCTAATATGATGACAAATGGCATGAGGGCTACATGGTCACTAATATTTGCAAGAGACTTTGTCGGTTAACACTTTCGTTTTTCTTCTGTCTGCGTGGTTTACACTCCAGACAATGGACATTACACTTCACGGCGCACCAACGTATCAACTTCAGGTAAATATTTACCTTCTAATTTTATGTGTCGCTGATTCGGATGTTTTTGTGTTTTTGCCCAGTTATAATTTTCATGTTCTATCTTTAATGTGACTGTGGTCCTTGTTTTTAAATGGTTGAATGTCTGGTGTGCCAGCACCAAGACCGAATGGCTGTTCCTTGACACCTAATCAAAATGATTTATTATTGTTATTATTATTGCTATTATTATTATTAATATTTTTGAATTCACTAATATAATTCAGGTTTCCGCTGAAGAAAAATTGTAGGTCTAAATTTCCTTATTGGCTTTCTTCCGAGTTAAGAACATTTTTAAGAATAAACCTTTTTCTGCATCGAAAGTTGAAGAAACGTGGCCTCCCAAAGCCGGCAATTGAATTCAAATGCTACTGGAAAAAATACGAGCCTATTTTAAATCGCGATCGTCAGGCACATCAGGAAACAGCCGCAACCCTGATAAATTTTGGCAGTACGTGAATTAGCGTTCCGCGAAAGCCCACAGCCGATTCCTTTACTCTAGTACAAATAAATGTTTTGGAGAAAATTACGCCTAAAAGTTTTACTCATCATTTCAAATTTGGCATACAGCAAGAGCAAAAATGCCTCGTGCAAAGCTACACCTCGCACGTGTCTTGGCAACGAACTCTTTTCATACCGACGGTTTTGCGAGTGAGTTACCCGAGGCATCTGAGTCCCAGGGCCATGTCGCACTCTCTGTCGGCGCTGCAGGCCGAACCGAAGGCGAGCCGGGGTCCGTGACTGACACCCGGAATTCCTCCGGGAACATCGTCCACCTCCCTGCCGTCTGCCCAGCTTAACGTCGTCGTGGAAGCATACGTCGAGGTTGACGGCAACGGCCGGGAAATGGCTGCTTAGAGACAGACGTTACAGAGTTTACGTCTTTTACTTTCACGACAGTCCTGCTCTAATGAGTTACTTCCCGCCTCTATCCTCATGTTCTCCAGAAGAATCACTCGTCAGGTACGCTCTGAGTGTCGTCACACGTTTCTTTCTTATTCACGTTTGCAAGTCCGGTTTCTGGGCGCCGCCATCTTGCTCGGTTGGGGTGCGTTTGGACGCGTCATAATCCGACTATGACGCCTTGCTAAGGCGTCGTTATTGGATTATGGCTGCGCCCAAGCGCATTCCAACTGAGCAAGATGGCTGCGCCCTGAAGCCGGACTTGGAAACGTATGTAGATCCCTTATCACCAGGGCGCGGCGCTGCTGTCGGCGTAGCGCACGCTCACATCCGCTTTGTGTTGGTCTATAGGAAGTATTCCTGGCGGCCATAGCTGTGTACGCGACTGCTGAGCGCGTGCAGACGACGAGCTTTCACAGTTCATTCGCAACGTGCATTCCACGCCATCGATATCGAGGGTCTTAGCAGCCTAATAATGTGAGCTCAATCTGAGCATGCGCTCTGAACAGCGCACTAAAATATGGCATCCAGTGAATACCGCCTATACATGTCTTGCACTGACGTCACATCGGCGGCCATTCTTGTAACCTTGCTGCTAAGCGCATGTCCAGTAAAGCATGCATTTTACGCCATCGATGTGTTTTTTAGCAAGAACAAGTAGAAGCGTTTAGCACAATGTGATGACGTCAAGTACAAGCCATGTATACATTGTGCATATACACAAAGCATCCGAAAGGAACGTTTCATGGCCCCATTAGCTCCTGTGTTGCATCAAAAGAATAAACCAGTGATTAAGTCAGTCAGCCGTTGATTAAAATCGTGCGCTATTTTTTATTTGCTTTTTTTTTTCGAGTGAATCTACAGCGACCAGAGAAAAAAATTCTAGACAAGATCGAACCTTTGGGAGAGCTTCTTCTGTCCGAGATATCGGGGACATTTGGAATGTCATATTCCGATATAGTGACGTCATCGAGCCGAGCTCTTTTACCCTTCATGTAGTCACCCATCGGGAATGATCTGCAACAAAGAACATACGTCTTCTCATATTAGTTCTCACTTTTGCGGCGTTTCAGTATGTACGCTACATTTGTAACATTGTGTGTATGCGTGTGTGTGCATCATGTGTGCAGGTTTGCATGTGTGTGCGTGAGCGTGTGCGTGTGTGTGTGTGTGTGTGTCTGTGTGTGTGTGTGTGTGTGTGTGCCCCGACCACGCTTCAACAGTTGCTATTCTAAGACGACCGAGGTCCGATACTTGGAGATGGAGAGCAAGTCGTCTGCTTCTTGGGGAAGAGCTGCGGTGACGTCAGAACGACGCCGAGCTCTGATTGGCTTTGATGGAAAGGACAGTTGGTAGACCCCCTATGCTAGATTCGTTGATATCTATCCACTACTTTTATTTCTCAGTCAGCCAATAAGAGCTCGGCGTTCGGACATTGTCGTAACCCCTCTGCAAGAAGCACACGAACTTGCGCTCCGTATAGGGACCCTCTTCAGAAGTGCGTGCCATATATTCGCTCTTTCTCGCGTGAGTTGAGACGTGGGGGCGCCACCTGCTCCGGCAACCGGAAAGCGCCCTTTCGGACTTCCGGTACGGGCGGGCGTAGGCACTTCGGAAGGCTTGTTTGGCTGCCCTGTCGATCCCGTTCGCAGAGTTTTATCTTCGATTGCGTTGGTTTAAACGAATGTATGGGTGATCCAGAGCAACTACCGCGTCTGGGCCCCTGCTGTGTAGTTCCTGGATGCAGCAAGCGTTCAGGGGCGAACTTGCTGTCCGCAATTCGGTCTTTTCGGTTTCCGAAGGATCCTTCACGAAGAGCAGCTTGGGTACAGGCCGTTCGACGGGACAAGTGGCTGCCGAACGACGAAAGTGTAATATCCCTATTGGAAAAACGTACAAGAAACAAACCTGCCGCTTTTACAATTCTGGTATGACACCAACATAATTTCTTGGTATTATGTATGCAGCTAGTTTGGTTTGGCGTTCTCCATAACTGCAGATACCGGCACCGCTATGGCTCCGGGTCTGTCTATACTGGCAGCCAGTTTGCTTGCCGATATGATTCCGTGTGGCTGGTATGATTTTGCGTCCGATGACGTAGGCGACCGCCTTCTTTCCAACAAAAACGCTTACACCACAGGACCACCGGTATAACTAAATCATACATGCAGAAAGACGACCGCCATCTTCCACCAAAAACGTCCATCGTTCACCACCGGTATCGTACATACACCATGTATGTCGAAAAAGAACATAAGCCGCGTTTACATGAATGCGACTTAGTCGCATTGAATCCAGTTGCCGCATTCAATATATGATCATGTAAACGGCATAATGCGCAAAGCGCATCGCATTTTGGAACGGGAAGGATAATCGCAAGGCGCTCGCTGCAGGAGCGAGTGAACAGCTGAGAACATGGCGGCGGCCAACCTCGTCAGCGGCGCGGAGAGCGGTCCCGCAATTTTTTTTCCCGAGAACAAACGCAAGCTTTTGTTGCGATCATAAGTAAGCGGAATATAGCGGAGCTGCTCGGTGAGGGCGGCCCCGTCCAAACCTTTGCGAAGTACGACTTGCGCGTCCGAAGGGGTCACAAAGGCTTCGGTGCAAGCACGAACGACACCGAGAGCTCCGAGCACTGTAGAGCACTGCATGGCAGCGCAGAACGAGCAGCTCCTACCTCGGTGCCGTTCCTGGCTGCGCAAGAGCCTCTCGGACTCGGGGTCCGGTTGGTCCGGTCGCGATCGGCGACGTCTGGCGCGGCGAAACGCGGAGGCTTCCTCAAAGCGTGCGCACACACGTCGCCTCTCGTTCAGAGTGAACCGGCGGCCCAGCCTGGAGTCCTAAACGCCTTGGTCTTGATGCTTATTCCGTCTCGCAACTTCTTCCACAGCACCGAAGACAGCGGGCACGATCTTTACTTTCGCCGGATGCGTCGAAAGGCCTCCACGTGCGATGCACCGGAAAACGCGGTGCGGCTGGTGCCGGAACGGAACTGCACAACTTCGAGGTTTGAGTTAACGTGCACGGCAATAAACCGATCGTAACACCAAGCCGCGGATACCGCATCGCCGGTCGACAGCGGCAAACGGCCCGTTGCTCTTACTCGGCAAACTCGGCGTCTTTTCGTGGCCCCTCGCGTCCTCGCAACCAGCCACAAACTCACCAGCCCGCAACCGTAGCGACCGTAGCCGGCGTTGGAGAAAACCGAAACCGAAACCGAAACTTAAGGCTTCCGCCCAGTGGCTTCGGTGCTTCCGCTGCCGCGGCTTTTCTAAGTTCGCGGCTTCCACTTCCGGTCGTCGCGGAGATGGCGAACAATGGCGAAGATAGCGTGATGTGGTTCGTTGGCTCGTTTACGGTTACGGGACAGATGTCTTGCGGTCCGTTTCTACTGCGTCTCTGGTTCTAAACTCGACGGCGCCTCTCATAGTTCAACCAGGTGTGGTCGGCCTGGGTCAGCGCGGTCGGCTCGCCTCGTCCGATCTCCGGACCGCCGGCGACTTCCGAGTTCTTTAGGCCTGGGATCCGAAGGCGTCTGTCTCCGTGAAACGGTAAGCGAATCTCGTCCCGTTTTCGTTCTACTTTTAAATTACGTTTGGTGCGCTACTGTGTAAGCATGCGTGCCAAGTGTTCGTGACAATTTTGAACTAGAATAATTGTGCTTCATTGCGGTTTGTCATTTACCGCAAATGTAAATCGAGCAATGAACGAGGAGCCATGCTTGAAAACGATGTATGTACGATGTTAACTTCTACCTGTGCGGCTTTAAAGAAAGTCAAGACTGGTTACGGTTGGATGCGAGGCTGGTCCCAATGCAATGTTAAGCACTTAGAGCGCCTTTCTGAACGGCGTGTAAGCAATATAGCGATCAACGAGACGAGCGACGGCGAGAAGCTACGAGTGCCGGCGCCGAGCGACGAAGATTTCTCACTCCCGCTGCTTGCGGCGCTCGGTTCTTGGGCTTCTAGAAAACGTCGCTCATCGCCTTGGTCGCTCGCACCAATCGCTTTCATAATGTGTGTGTCGTCGCGCGGCCCTGTTTATTCGAATATAAGTCGACGTTTTTTTTTTCTTTTTTTTTTTCGGAAATTGTGACTAAAGAATTTCGACACCTGTATTCGCGACCAAATTTTGCGACCCTACCGGAGGCATGAAGCTATCGAGTCACCGAGCCGGCGTTGCCGTAGAGCCGCGCCGCTTCTTGTTTCAAAAAGCTTTTGGTAACCGAAATGGCTCGCCGCCCGCGGTGGCCCGTGCCGCTCCTCGGGCGTCGGATGTCGACATCGCGCCTCTAGCGTTCCCCTTGCTGGGCAACGGGGAAGGAGAGGAACGCGATGCGCCACGCACTTTACCCTCCATCCTTGCAAACGCGCACCAAAAAAAAAAAAAAAAAAAAAAGTTACTTTTGTTAGTTAGGCGGCTCGGCTCGCGTGTTGCTCATGGCGACACGGCGGCTTTGCTTGCGTCTTTGTAGTTTGTCTTCCGTCGCTTCGCACCTTCTTTCGTTTCCTGTCGTCATTTTACAACGGTGTCAGTGAAGTATTGCTGCGAATACGCGAGGATGTCTACCCAGCTGAAGAAGCTTCGGACGACGATGACATGTCCAGAAGTTCTGACGGTGATGAAGTTTTTGGCATCGCCCCGTGATTTAGCTGAGAGTGATGTAAATAAAGGTTTGTTTCTTTCTTTTGCCCAAAATTCCCCCTGTTCTTAAAAATAAAAAAAAGTCGACCTATATTTGAATTACTTTTTTTTTATTCTCTATGGACCCAGTAAATAGGGTTCGACCTATTTTCGAGTAAATACGGTAACTTTAATTTTTATTTTGGTTTACGTCGGACGCAACTCGAATGCTTGACAGTTACGTTGGGCGTAACTTTAATTTTTATTTCGGGTTCCGTCGGACGTAACGTTAGACACTCCGTTACACTTAAGGAAAATAGGGGCTGCTGGTTCATATATAAACCAACCATTTGTGTTTAATTAAAATGCATCACTGACCTAAAAAAAAAAAAAAGATACTGCTATCCTAGAGTTTATGCTATAGGAATGTAGCGCTTCAGATAAATTTGTTAATTTTTACTTTTAGTCCCTGCCCCCTCCAGATACCACATCTGGCCTAAAGCAGTGTTCCGGATCTCCTTCCAAGACCTCAGGCGGGTCGTCATTCAATCCATGAGTCGGCGGCGTCTCATGGGCGTGTTGCTGTTGCTTACTGGATGGTGCTACCGAGGGAAAAGTGGTCATGCTTGGGAAAGGCAAGTATGGCCGCCGTAAGTATACATATTGTCTTTACCTTTGCTGGAATCCACTTTTAAGAAATGCACAGTTTGCATGTGTGCATCTCTCAATGTTTCCACAGTCGGCTGTGTGTTTTTTTTTTTTTTTGAGTGCTCCAACTCTGCTAGTGCTAGTTTCTCTAGATCATGCAAATGGGATGCAACACTAAACCACATATGCTCTCGCAACAAGCAGTGCTGTGCAGAAGCACAGTGGAATTTACTCTAGCTTTATAATGCAGCACAAAATAGTTGACTCCAAGTATAGCTACTTTTGTGACTCCGTTTAACCAAAAGCTCTGCCGAAACAAACTTGCCGCCTTATAGGTAGTGCAAAAGAACCTCGCGTGCCTAACCTGGAGAAGGGCATTTTTTTTATAGGTCAATTTTTTCTTAAACCAATACCTTCAGCCTCCTTGAAATGTTAACATCATGTGACAAACGGAAGAACAGTAAACTCTTTAATGTTGGCGAACCTTTAATTTTCGCGGCCTTTAATTTTGCAGAGATCAGTGGCTGCGATTATGTGCTCTGTGACCGATTCGAGAAGAAATAGGGGCCACGAAGATAAGGGGGTTTTACTGTACATCGGAGGAAAGAGGAAGTCACTTTTGTTTGTATGCAAGAGTAAAACCAACAACAACAATCATGGTGTCGACACTTTGTGAGCCTATCTGTGTCTATTGAATGATATCAATTTTGTTTTAGTTCGTTAAACATTGTTGCCTGTACACTGTGGGATGTCGTCTTCAACACGAGCAGTGGTTTTCCCTGAAGTAGGCAGCATGGACGCGTGCCGCAGCGCAACATAGTTCATTTGCAGGTGGTACCGCAGGTTGAAGGATGGTTGGCACAATATGGGGGAATCACAATTCAATGTTCTACCTCGGGCGTAGACAAGATTTGCTCATTCTAAATCATTTTGTCTAAAAATCGGGGATTTGCGATGAATGTACCAGCATGGTTGGAAGGGCCAGACAAGCCTTGTGAGCGCTTCGTTTTCTAGCGTCTCAGTCCTGAACCCACTCACGCACCACATGTGTAGATGTTCCAATACATGGGACCACTTATTTGGAAAATGGTGTATGGCAACTGTTATCTTTATCAGACTTCTGTATTATGGTCAAAGTTGGACTGCATATTTGCAATACTTTTTCTCACTTAAAAATATGTCATACTAAAATATGTAGAATAGCCGATGACAAAAAGAGAATGGCTGGGCGTCCTCCAGCACGTGCTTGTGCTTTTTACCCCACTTTGGACAGATGTGCTTGCTCCAGGCTCATGAGGCGCTGAAACGTCATCGAAGGTAGCAGACGGGCTGGTGGTGGAACAACGGAGACTTCTCCCTGCCTTCCTCATGCTGTCAGTGAGCGTGTACCTCTATACTCTAACCTAGCTTAACCTGCACAGAGCTGAGGAGAATAGGCTTGGCGAGTGCCCTTACTGCATATGCATTTGTACAGCTGAGGCACTTTCTGAATCAAGAACATTGTGTATCTTACCTTCAAAAACACATCATTTTGGGGGTGCAAGAGGAATTGTAAGGCATATCTTTGTTTGTATTGTCCTATTACGTATCGCAGGCACGTAGCCAGGGGGAGGCTTATGAGGCCCGCCCCCCCCCCCCCCCCCCGATATCTTCCATTTTGCATGGGTCCTCCTCTCCCCCCTCCCCCTCATACAGCATTTTGTTATGAGTGGGCCCCCCTGAAACAAAATCCTGGCTACGTGCCTGACGCATCGACTCCAACTTAATGCGGAGTCGACCCACCTTGTTGATAAATTTAATGCCTGCCAGGTAATTTGTTTTGCATTCAGTTAATATATCAGTATTCAGTTAGGTATCCCAAGTCATTAGTCGTTGAGATGCAGTCTCTCTGTAAGTCAGTCATGTTTAACATTCATAAAACTGCTTGTCAAATAATGGCACTGTCGAGGACATGTACTCGGCTCGAGCAATCGCTGTCCACAAGCTGGTTGTGTGGATACAGGCAGCAAACATCCCGGTTGAAACGTCCTTCCTCGCAATGTAGCTCAAGACTAGGTCAGGGCCCCACTCACAAACGTCTATACTTTGCATCTCTTTAAGCTGGACCACTTTTGACACTACAAGCCATTGCAGCAAAAACAGTGTGACACATGATTATAAGCTCGACGTACCATGGCGTCCAACTTGAAGGTCACATGGCTTGCAGCTTCTGCCGTGGTTAACTTTAAACTGAGATAGTTTGGAATAATGCTCTCGGTTTTTAGTGTTGCCCGGCACGGTTAACAATTTGGTGATATAGTGCTGCATTGAAAAATCTGCATTCGTGACTGTATCACCTTATGAATGCATACTAGCTATTAAACTCTCCATTCTGCAGAGAAATGAAATGTACTTTGCTTCCAATTGCAGCTACTTCTGGAACCTCATGGTATGAAGCACCTTATGGCTGCAAGCTCTGACTGATCTTGTTCTCTGGTCTGCGCAGGCCCATTGCAGGGAGTCACTCCGAGAGCCTCACCAGAGGTTCCTGCCCGTGGTCGTTCTAAATTTTTTTCTTGTAGGTATGCATCCTTTCTGTCTTTCCCTAATGTACTCGGGCGTTTTCTTTTCATTGTCGCAGATTTGCCTCAAAATTAGTTCAGCACAGAAATGGATGCTGTACAACCGTATCCCCCATATTTTGTTCAAGATAACTTTTCTTTGCGAAAGCTAGATTTTTTTTATAAAGGTTAGTTTTTTTTTGTTTTTATTTACAAATTTATTTGAGTTTCCATGGGCAACACTAAGACGTTATGCCAAGGGCAAGGACAAGTTCACTGCTCTAACTTGTTCTCAACTGATTGCAAGAAATTTTGTTAATGTCGTGAAACCTCTTTCCAGCACTTGCTTTGCAGCATGGAAACAAAATATACATGGGACATACTCTTTTTTAGACTGCTTGCTCATTCTGCAGGTCTGCCTTCTATAGATGTCGTGCTACTGGAGAGCAGGCGAATTCGATTGTTGGTTTTGCCATTGCTTTTTTTTAGCTGTTGTCTTAATAGTTCTTGTAAATTTAAAAATTTTCCTAAAAAGCAAGTCGGCAAGAATATCTAGTTTGACTAGTTAGCTGGAAATAATGATCTAGTACCCTTTAGTCAGTAAAATAGATAGTGTATGCCGCTGTTAGTGTAAAGTAGAGATGCACGCTTTTTAGGCATTTTGCGCAGAGTGGTACCCATTTTTATTGGTTAGCCTCTTGGTGCGCCAACTAAACTCTTTATATCCAGACACCTGCCCTTTGCTTTTATTTGGCAGGCTCTGGCAATAAAATAATATAGTGTTATTCCTCGGTGGCTTAAAAACCTAAAGAAAGAAGTTTCTCCATGTTTAAACGCAAAGTTTTATAAAGGCAAAAATGAATTAAGCCAGTAGCAGACGACACATAGCCTCAACAGTGCTCCGCGCCAACAGCGTTGCGTCAAAATAGCGGTCGTCTCCTTTTTGCTGCCTTCTCTCTTCCTCCTTCGGCGCTCTCCTCCCTTTCCTCCTTTCCGCCACCTTTGTCACCACACCCACTGGCTAAACTCTCCCACTATACGGCTCTGCATTTCAATAGTAGTTTTTTTTTTATAGTCTTTAGAGTTAAATGTGAATATTTGACAGAAATCTCCCAGGTTGGGGTGAAAGAGGGTTAAATGAATGCATTTGATCATTCGCCTTAATTCAGTACCCATCATTTCAAGGCCTGTGTGGCCTTGTCCTGGGGTGTGTCTATGACTGTGGCTGTGAAGGAGCAGTTTTTTAATAGGTACAAGTACAAAGTATAAAAGCAAAAGGATCTATGTGCTGATCAGGAAAGAATATGCTAGCCATTCTAATGTAGCTCTGCCAAGTACTTGATTGTGATTTGTTTTTTTTCCAGCTACTTGGTTGCCTCAAGATCTGGGGATCCTAGTGGCCACAAGCTTGGACTCAATCTTCTTCTGTGGTCCGGCCAGGACCATGGGGGAGGTAATCCCAGCAACAAGAGCATCACAGTATCTCCCTGCCTGTGACTTTCGATTAGCATCATGACAAGGGCGTGCTCATGCCACCAAGTGTTAGGTATGCTAGTCGAAATAAGCATTCTTACCTATTCTTGAAGTGAAACAGCAAAAGCCCTGCTAAGCCTAAAATGCAAAAAGCATTCAAATCTCGGGTTGGATGGAGTTCCAATTACAAAAAGGCGTCTGCAGACATGATTCACATGTGAACTTAAAGCCCACGGATGTAGGTTCGACGGAGTCACAGAAATAACTTCCCGCAGATGGCTTCGCTAGTGCTATACCTAGGGTGACCAGACGTCCCGTTTTGGCCGGGACAGTCCCGTTTTTGAGGTCCACTTCTGCCGTCCCGTCTTTTTGTCTTAATAAAGAATCATGTCCCGTTTTCGCAGGAGTACATAGTTTCGAAATTGGCACTAAGCGAGTTGAAGCAAACCGAAACAATGCCTATTCGTTACAAGTATATTTTACAAAAATGACCGTATAGTAAAATTTAGAACTGTTCTTGCCTACAAACACAATTTCTCTCGCGAAGACACGTGTGTAGAAATCTCTCTCTCTCTCTCTCTCTCTCTGTATATATATATATATATATATATATATATATATATATATATATTAGGGGTGTGCGAATAGTGGTTCGAATCGAATAGCGCAGCGTAATTCCCAGCATCGACAGTGTAAAGAGAACCGGTAGGTCTCGGTTTCCCCTACCGCTGCGAAAGCTATACTAAATGACGCAGCGCTATTCAATTCAAACCAATATTCCCACACCCCTAATATATATATATATATGTATATATATATATATAGTTACTGGATATAGCACGGATATAGAATCATATAAAATTTCATTATAATTCCCCCCCCCTTCCGATTTTCTGCTGGGATGTCCCGTTTTCTCCCTTGAAAAATATGGTCACCCTAGCTATACCCAAACAAATTCTTAAAATAATCATTGTGTTACGTTGGTGTCATCAGTCTTATGTACCTACCCCACCCAGCAGTCGGGAGATTTGAAATATAAAAAAATGGGAACTTGCACATTGTCAGCTCTGCAAAGATAATATATTGAACCGAGCATAGCACGTTCAACTTAAGAAAGCAATTCAGTGCAGGCCTAGTTTTAAGGTTCACATATTTGTTAGTGCCCTTCGTAATGAAGTAAAAACTGCTGAAGTTGTGGCCCACTACAGGCTTTCTATTAGTGTCAAAAAGTGTTATGGCAGTTTAAACAGCTCGCTCTATATATTTTCTTGAAATGCATAGGTTTATGGAAATTATTATGTGAATGTTTGCAGACAGTCATGGTGAGACCAATCTTTAGTGCCAAGTGTTCCACTTATTCAGAGTTGGTTGAGTCTGTAAATATTGTAGGTCGCAAATTAAATTTTTATGGTATGCAATGGGCACAATCATACGTAATGACTAGCTCTACCTAGGGGAACTTTATACGTTTACTACGGCAAGATGGTTTCGCAAAACTAAGTATTTAGTTTATTCAACTCCTGCACTAACCTTATCTCTAGAAACTTTTTATATTCTTTACGATGCTGAGTTAGGATTCTGGAAGTAGTTTTTCTAGAACTACGCTAGACATTTCCAGTTGATAATTTTTCTCGCAAAGCATTCGAGAGAGCCAAACCCTGTAATATACGGATGGAATTCCAGAATGATGCGACTGGCAGTTTGAAACATTCGGCACTGTAACAGTAATAATGCCATGTCACTTGCCTATGTAATGCTCATTTTCGCAGATCAAACTGCTTTTTCCGTCTGCACTCATTTTCAGTGGACTCATTCAGCGAACTCGCACCCGAGACTGCAGCGCTGGGTTCTGCGAAGTAATTTGAATGAATATAGCTGCAACAGGTTTCTTTGAGTGTGCGTCTAACACGTATTCTTCACATTGAATCTGCTACTGTATTTATGACCGTGTCCTTAAATGTATCCACATTCCAGCTTATTTTTATTTTGACGTTTGAGTTTTCTTCAGTACTTTTCTCAACATCTGTGCTTGTTGAGCCGTACTCAAGACCATACATCTTGTCTTTCCCTATTACATTAATATATAAAACTGTTGATGCCGAGTGAGAATTCAAGGTACCGAATCTGTCGTGCGAGTTAAATAAGAACCAATAGAAAGCTCTACAAAGGAAATTTTGTTAAAGGAGGCTGTGTAAGCATTAGAATAGCACATGCCATGCTAAAAAAAAAATACAAATTCTTGTTAGGTATGCAAGGATGACACTGCTGTGCTGTTTCTGATGTGTCACAAAAAAAATCAGTGCCATACAGTGTTCCTTATGGAAGTACAAACTGTCGAATTCAAAGCCCAGAAGTTTTATTCAAGAATGTTCCTCAATACAAATGTATTTAGAGATCTTAGCCACTGACTCATACATGACTATGTGGCGAACATTCATTTTCATGTGCATTATAGTTTACAAGGTCTAGTCTGCATTGATTTATTGCATTCATGCTGAAACTGGGAGGGGTTCTCTGGGTATGAATAAAGATATAAACATTTCTTAAAATCAAAACATATGAGAACAGACTATACGGCTCTGCATTGCAGTAGTAGTTTTATTTGTAGTCTTTACAGTTGAATGTGAATATTTGACAGAAGTCTCTCAGGTTGGGGCGAAAGAGGGTTAAATGAATGCATTTGATCATTCGCCTTAATTCGGTGCCCATCATTTTAACGCCTACGTGGCCTTGTCCTGGGGGGTGACTGTGACTAAAATAAGAGGATCTATGTGCTGATCACGAAAGAATATGCTAGCCATTCTAATGTAGCTCTGCCAAGTACTTGATTGTGATTTGTTTTTATTTTCAGCTACTTGGGTGCCTCAAGATCTGGAGATCCTAGTGGCCACAAGCTTGGACTCAATCTTTTTCTGTGGTCTGGCCAGGACCATGGGGGAGATAATCCCAGCAACAAGAGCATCGCAGTATCTCCCTGCCTATGACTTTCGATCAGCGTCACGACAGGGGAGTCCTCGTGCCACCAGGTGTTAGGTATGCCACTTGAAATAAGCATTTTTCTTACCTATTACTAGAACAGCAAAAGCACTACTAAGCCTAAAATGCAAAAAAACATGTTCAAATATTGGGTTGGATGGAGTTCCAATTACAAAAAGGAGTCTGCAGACATGATTAACATGTGAACTTAAAGCCCGCGGATGTAGGTTCGACGGTGTCACAGAAATAACTTCCCGCAGATCGCCTTGTTCGTGCTTTACCCAAACAAATTCTTAAAATAATCATTGTGTTTCGTTGGTGTCATCAATCTTATGTCCCTACCACACCCAGCAGTCGGGACATGTGAAATATAAAAAAACAGGAACTTGCACGTTCAGCTTTAGAAAAAAATTCAGTGCAGGCCTATATTCATGGTTCACATATGTGTAATTGCTCTTCATAATGAAGTGAAAACTGCTTAAGTTGTGGCCCACTACAGGCTTTCTATTAGTGTTAAAAAGTGTGATAGAAAACATGATTGCGCTTGGAAGACGGGGACATAGGAAGGACAGACACAACAGAGCGCTAACATTCAACTGCTTTAATTCAAGAACCTCAGCATAGAAACAAACTTTGTCACCGCACCACATCT
This sequence comes from Ixodes scapularis, assembly GCF_016920785.2. Classification (NCBI taxonomy): domain Eukaryota; kingdom Metazoa; phylum Arthropoda; class Arachnida; order Ixodida; family Ixodidae; genus Ixodes; species Ixodes scapularis. The sequence goes on from NW_024609839.1 coordinate 19,710,267, forward strand.
CAACCAATCCGTTCTGCCACGGACCGCAAGTATGCCAACTCCTTATCCGCCAAGTCAATTGACGCCATACTGACACAACTTGTGCCGGAACTATTTATAGTGTCAGCCTCCATAATCTCGCTAACAGTCCTATCTTTGTGCCTCTCAAGAACAGTAGACGAAGCAAATAATTGTTTGCACCCTCAGTCATGGCAGTGACACGACAGATCATCACTGCGAGTGCAAACCATTATTTGCTTTGTCTACTGTTCTTGCTAGGCACAAAGATATGACTGTTAGAGAGATTATGGAGGCTGATGCTATAAATAGTTCCGGCACGTGTTGTGTCAGTGTGGCGTCAATTGACTTGGCGGATAAGGAGTTGGCGTACTTGCGGTCCGTGGCAGGGCCACGGATTGGTTGAGATGTGGTGCGGTGACGCAGTGTGTTTTTACGCTGAGGTTCTTGAATTAAATCAGTTGAAAGTTAGCACTCGGTGGTGTCTGTCCTTCCTATGTCCCCGTCTTCAAAGCGCAAATATGTTTTCTAACGTACCGTACCAACTTGCCCAACAATCAGCACTTGTTAAAAAGTGCTATTGTGTTTTAAGCAGCTTGCACCAAATATTTTCTTGAAATACATAGGTTCATGAAAATTATTATGTAGATGTTGGCAGACAGTCATGGTGAGGCCAATCTTTAATGCCAAGTGGTCCACTTATTCAGAGTTAATTGAGTTTGTAAATATTGTAGGTCGCAAATTAAATTTTTATGGTATGCAATGGGCACAATCATCCGTAATGACTAGCTCTACCTAGGGGAACTTCATACGTTTACTACGGCAAGATGGTTTCGAAAAACAAAGTATTTAGAGTATTCAACTCCTGCACTAACCTTGTCTTTAGAAACTTTTTATATTCTTTGCGATGCTGAAATAAGATTCTGGAAATAGTTTTTCTAGAACTACTCTAGATATTTCCAGTTCATCATTTTTCTCGCAAAGCATTCGAAAGAGCCAAACCCTGTAATGTACGGAGGGAATTCACAGAATGATGCGACTGACAGTTTGGAACATTCGGCACTGTAACAGTAATAATGACATGTCACTTATGTAATGCTCATTATCGCAGATCAAACTGCTTTTTCCGTCTACACTCATTTTCAGTAGACTCATCCAGCGAACTTCCACCTGAGACTGCAGCGCTGGGTTCTGCAAAGTAATTTGAATGAATAATGATGCAACAGGTTTCTTTGAGCGTGCGTCTAACACATATTCTTTATATTGAATCTGCTAACTGTATTCATGACCATGTCCATAATTGTATCCACATTCCAGCGTATTTTTATTTTGACATTTGAGTTTTCCTCAGTACTTTTCTCAACATCTGTGCTTGTTGAACCATACTCAAGTCCATACATCTTGTCTTTCGCTATTACATTAATATATAAAACTGTTGATGCCGAGTGAGAATTCAAGGTACCGAATCTGTCGTGCGAGCTAAATAAGAACCAATAAAAAGCTATACAAAGGAAATTTTGTTAAAGGAGGCTGTATGGGCATTAGAATAGCACCGGGGTGGCCAGGCTGACCCGGCCTAAGAGCCGCATACAGAGGCGCAAAACTTCCAAAAGCCGCGGGGGGGGGGGGGGGTGCAAACTTTTGTCCAGAGCAATAGACGAAACTCGAACTACTTTCAATCTATCCAAGTCAAAAGCAGTCCATCTGTACGTAGCCCAAGACTTGCCAAACCGCAATCTGTCTTTCGATTTAAAACACGTTCCATCTCTCTTTTTGGGGAAGTGCTCGTGTGACCGGAAGGGAGGTGGGGGAGGGGGCGGGGTGAGGGAGCCGCGAGCCGCACTTTAACACGCGAAGTGCCGCATGCGGCTCGCGAGCCGCAGGTTGGCCACCCCTGGAATAGCACATGCCATGCTAAAAAAAAAAAAATACCAATTCTTGTTAGGTATGCAAGGATGACAGTGTTGTGCTGTTTCTGATGTGTCACAAAAAACAAAAAAAATCAGTGCCATACAGTGTTCCTTATGGAAGTACAAACTGTTGAATTCGAAGCCCAGAAGTTTTATTCAAGAATGTTCCTCAATACAAATGTATTTTGAGATCTGAGCCACTTACTGATACATGACTATGTGGCAAACATTCATTTTTATGTGCATTATAGTTTACTAGGTCTAGTCTGCATTGATTTATTGCATTCATGCTGAAACTGGGAGGGGTTCTCTGGGTATGAATAAAGAGATAAACATTTCTTGATATCAAAACATTTGAGAACGGACAAAAGGAAGGATCTGAGAACGGCATCTTAGATTCTCTTCTTTTTCTTACAGTATATCTAATGTTCACTTTATTTCACCTGATGCATTTAGTTTTTAGCGCAGCTGTTAGCACCCGTTTCCGCGTTTCGCGGCGTCGCTGTCGGCGTAACCGTTTAACTAAACTTGGCAGGAAATTGAATTAATGTTGTGGTCATGTGACGTTAATATTTCTGTTAAGTCTAGCTGAGAAACTGAATGTTTTTATGGATGACGTGACACGGTCATGCGACGTCATTTTCCCCGCTACTTTTAGCGGAAAAACTGCATTTGTGTTGAGGTTATGTGACATCAATTTCCGCGCTAAATTTATTGGGAAACTTAACCCGCTAAATTTAGTGGGGAAATTTCCCCCTAAATCGGAGGGAGCAGAAGAGGTGGAGGAGAGGGGAAGGAGGGGCATACCCTCCCATCTTCCTCTTCGAGAGCTGTACTGTATTTTCTCATTACAGAGAATTGTAAACGTCTCATATTTCATCTCATGTTTTTTCAACTTTTATATTGCAGGTGCGCTTGCAGCACAAATCTGGGTTGTGCTGATCCTCTACGCACAAGTTAGGAACTCCTGAGTGACAAGAGTGGGAGTTTGGTCTGACAGCTCAAGGGACACCATTGTTCAGCATTGAATTTTTAATTATCTTCTTTTGAGCAAAGTTAAGCTTTGCTGCATGCAGTTCTTCTAAAAATAAATACCTGCAACCAAATTTACCAGGTCACGACATTTTGCCTCTGCTCTTAGTGCTCCTGGTGAGCCTCAGATAAGAGCTTACTGGTGTGCAAACATCATAATTGTTTGAAACCACTCACTGATGTAGAGACTCATTGACATCCGGCATTCCAATGAAACGCTGGATATCCACAAGTCTTTCTTGAACAATGCAAGCGAGAAAGGAAGCATACAATCATATTGTATTGGGGGACATTCTACAGAGTGTTCTTTTTGTATATTTTACAGATTTTTTAAAAAAAAGCTGTAAAAGCTACATTTACGCAGTCTGTACACGTGAGTTATATGGCCAGGGCGGCATAGTATAAAAGGCTAATTTGTAATGATCAGTCGGCTTATTACAGAGATGCGCCAGACTTCTTTCAGAAAACTAGATGGAGGTTCATTCTCGCGTGGTTTTATCCCGCGAATCTGAATATCCCGTTCGTTTTCCACAAAGATATAACTAAACTTGAGAAAACACAAAAAAAACATCCTACCAATAGTGACATCGTAAGAAGACCTTTCAGCCGCCAAGTGTGTGTCGCTTAAAGGGGCCCTGCAATCATATTTAAGCATCTACCTTTTTTGCGGTTTCCACGTCTCTTGGGGTTCGGGCAAGCCAGCGGGCACGGAGAGAGTAACTAAATATCAGTGCGTCATATTTTAACCGGACGGCGCGGAAACCTCCTCCACCGACGAGGGCGACCCGCGGTACCGAAAGCGCGCAAAATGTGACGTCTTTGGTCCTGGGCTTGCCACTGGTCAAAGCCGCTAAGAGCTTTTTTTTAGTCGAGATACAAAATGAAAGTGTCGCGAACCGTTTCAATTATGTATGAAAGTAGTTTTTGTTCGCTATTTTAGATCAGAAAAGAAACAAATGCAGTTTAGAAAGTACGGAAACGAGAAATGACCCGTCGACATACCCGCCACCAAGCGGCGGAAAAAAACGGCGCATACTAGAAAAGGCTAGTGGGATGAGGCTACGACGAACGAGGAGCGTAGAAAGGTCCCGGATGTACGCGGCGGCGCTGTGGTCGTATACCGGCTCAAGAATCCGACCGGTTCCCAGCGTTCCGAAGGCCTTCGGCGCGGGCCCTGCTGGCGATTTGGCCATTTGGCGGTGCGTCAGCGCGAAGTGGCTCCCATTTCTGAACTGATCTTTACCCCGTGTTTGCTGTCGTTTGTGGCCGATGAAGTGTTATGCCGAATTAGTGATTAGTCGCGCAGCAAATGCAATGCGAGCTGCCCTGGCCGCCCGCTTCATACAGCCTATCCAACACGTGCTTCAGTGGCGCCCTCTCGAGCCGTCGATACGGAGTGCGGCAGCCGTGTGCGCTCGATGAGCTCACTACTCCTCTTCTAGTTCAAGGCCACTTAAGCCAGGACCTACGACGTCATGAAGGAGGTTATTTTTTGCTTGTTTTTGTAATTCTAATGTGCCTATAACTTTTAAAATAAAGCGAAATTTGAGAAAAGAAAAGTTGGATTAAGTTACTGCGTTCAGTACGCTCAGGTTCAGTGCAAATTAAAAACCAGTCAAAAAGTCATTGCAGGGCCCCTTTAAGGGCCGCGCGTCCAGTCGCAAGTTTTCTAGGTATATTCTCCCGCATTGGCACCAGTCGTGACACATTTTTCTGCCCCTTTAAAAAATAGCATGTGCGTGCATAGCTTTCATAGGCGCTGAAGATGCGTGAACAAAGATTTTGAAAGCTGCTCAATTGTGACGTTGCTCTCTAGGGAAGTGCTTTCAAAGCGCTTTAAAAATGACTCTATGCAGCCTCGATTAATTAAATTGGCAAATAATTTTGATATTTGAGATTCTGGAGGTCAAATGAAGAAGATTTAAAAGTGTTTTCTCAAATACAAAACCGCTTCAGCCTCTCTCTAAGTATAGTATGTTCCTGAAATTTTTAATCAGTGAAAATAGGCCCATGGTTCCAATTAGAAATTTCGAAGCATCATCAAAACACACTAAATTAATTTTCTTTGTGAAGATATAAGACAAGAGCAGCATTTTATGGTGTTCTAAAAAAATGGTCAATTTGGACGCGTTTCCAGACTTCGGTTTCTTACCAGAGCGCATCTTTGCACCTACGGTCCTGCTGCCCGGTGGCCGCAGTGCGAAGCCGCCCCCTCGCCTCCCTCGTAGGATGGAGGGAAGCAAGGCGCACGTGTGTTGCGCGTCTAAGCCCCTGGGGAACAGGACCGTGGGCGCAAAGATGAGCTCTGATAAGAAACTGAAACCTAGAAACTCGTCCAAATAAAGCATTTTTACAGAACGCGTAAAATGCTACCCCTGCATTATATCCTTCTAAAAAGAGTTGATTTTGTGGTTTTCAGTGACTCAGCAAGTTTCCAATAGAAACCATAGTTTCATTTTCATTAATTAAAAAGTTAACTAACAAATTGTATTTAATTATCTGACTGATCGTTACGACTAGGTCCCTATACTACGTACGCCTGGCCATATAACTCGCCTGCACAAATCGCATTAATTTAGCTTTCACGACCTTTCTAAACATATATGTAAAGCTTAAAACTAAATTGCCGTGTACAACAGTGAAAAGGCGAAACCACCATGTTGGAGCCATATGGCTCCAACATGCCGGTATCGCCTTTTCGCTGGTATAGGATGTCCCATATTACGTTATCCATGTATGGTTCCGTCTGCCTACATGGTTCCGCCATAGTCCACTACGCCGGTATAGGACGTCCCATAATACGACACGCTTGTATGGTTCCGCCCACCTGTATCGTTCCGCCGTAATCCACTATACTGGAGCTGCCTTTTCGCTTGTATAGGATGTCCCATATTACGGTTACGCTTGTATGAGCCTTTTCCATCATCTTTCCATCATCGATATTTTCCAACAGGGATGTTCGACACATTTTATTAAAGGTAAGGCACACGGATTTGTTGTACCTATGTTTAGGATATTAAAAACAAAATGCTGTCCCGATAACTCTCGAGGGTTTGCAGACAGGCTGCCCTGAAAACTTTTGTGGGTTACGCGAGATATTAGGTCCGGTCGAAGCGGTGTTGGGCATTTTAGAACTGTTTGACGCGCCGATTGGTGTTTCCTTGAGGGTTTAGGATTCATGGATAGCGAGACGCGACAGCGAACGATGAAACGAAGCCCGTGGTCACGCAAATCGAACGTTGTGCGCGCGAGCTACAGATTGCCGGGCGATTGGCAAACCAGTCCCGCGTTCTACGATAGCACCTTGCTCTACTTTTTTTTTAGGCAGTGTAATAAGAAAATTAAAAAAGTAGAACTCCCTCATTGCTACATATATATCCGCCCAAAGCAAGTTCGCGGATATAACTCAATAAACAACTTGCAGCTGTCTGACCGTTAGAAAACTAGTAAGATCAGATTTCCTATTTCTAAAACAAGCGAGCCGGATAATATTGAATGTGTCATTTTTATTTACCTACTGCATAGTGAAGTGTTGGCAGCTGCGAATTGACTCATGAAAGCATGTATTCATTTTTCATCATCTGACACTCAAAAACCACTGTTACACAGGTTTCGTTTTCTTCTATTGCAGGCTGTCCGTCTCAAGACCCAACACATCCCGACTATGTGCCCTCGATTTTCGCCTTCAAGGCTCAGACAGATGTGTCGAGGAAGATAGCTCGTCACGGTCGACTCCAGGAACGAGTGAAACGACAAAATGAGCAAGCCCAGTCAAGAGACGACGCTGCTACTGCCAAGGGATCCAAACTTAGCCATGAGGAACTTCCCTGCACCGAAGATGCAGCAACAGCTGATGCAGGTGCCAACACCGAAATGACAGGAGGCCAAGTTGAGGTTCTGCTGCAAGAAAATGAGAGCCTCAAAAAGCAAGTGTGCGACCTTAAAAATGAGCTCGTGAAGACAACTGAAACTTTGAGGGGCTTCAAAGCATCCAATGAGAACCTCAAACGAAGCCTTGAGAGCAACACCCCCACGAAAGATGCTCTTAAAGATGACCTTCGTGTAAAGTTCTACACTGGTCTCATGTCGCGGAATATGTTCCATGCTCTTCTAAGCTTTATCTTATCGTTTTGGAAACCCGACACACAGACCTTCCTCGAGCCAGGGGAGCAACTTGTGATGGTTTTAATGAGGTTAAGACTTGGGCTGCTGACCGAGGACCTGGCATGCCGTTTCCGGATTTCGGCATCTAGTGTGAGTGTAATTTTTCACAGGTGGTTGGACGTGCTCGCGTGCAATTTGGGGAACCTCTTGATTTGGCCATCACGAAGAGCTATCCGCTGCAACCTTCCAGAGGTCTTCAGTGACCCCATTTTTAAGGACGTTAGGTGCACAGTGGAGTGTTCAGAAAGCTTTATTCACAAGCCATCCTTCATGTCTGCCAGGAGCCAGACATTCTCCCAGTACAAACACCATAACACTGTTAAGTTCTTAGTAGCTGTCTCTCCAGCAGGTTCCATAACGTTCATCTCAAAGGCTTGGGGTGGGCGTGTATCCGACAAGGAACTCACTTCAAAATGCGGACTTCTGGACAAGATTGAGGAGGGCGACGTCATCTTGGCTGACAGAGGCTTCAAGTGTGGGGAACTCTTCGCAGCCAAGGGTGCCTCAGTGCTGATGCCGTCTTTCACCAAGGGGAAGAAGCAGCTGTCGGGCGAGGAAGTGGCCCTGTCAAGGAAGCTTTCCCGGGCCCGCATTCATGTCGAACGTACCATTCAGAGACTGAAGACATTTCGCATCTTTCAAATGGTCCTCCCCATCTCGTACGTAAAGAAGGTTGGGGACGTAGGGCTGAGCACCATTGATAAGACCCTGATTGTGTGCTCCGCACTGGTGAACTTGCAAAGCCCCCTCATCGCAGGAGTGGGCCAGAATGACCGATAAATCTGGCATAACGTAGTTTGCAGTGGTGTGTATCGCATTTTCCGGGCTATAGTCCATGGAATATACGTGTTCAAAAGTTAAGGCTGTGCGGACTGTCGACGCCTCCAAACTACACAGGAATTTTGTTTTTCAAGATTGTTTATTATGATGAGACGCAACGGATTTTGTGAATGAGATTATGTTGATGATATATGTATAATACAAGCTTGTTTGTGAGCTAAGAAAGGTTCGGGGTACACCTAAGCACTTCTTACGAGTTTTGAATGCGAAAGCAAGAGTGCCGTTCCTCCGCTCTTTTATTTCATGTACAGCATACTTGCGTCGACGGTTGAATGTGCACGCTTCGCTTGCCACGCTGACTTTGGGCGTGGAGTGGTGGAGGTGCTAATTGAAAGTGACGCGCGGCGGCTTTGTATCACTGCCATTTTGCGTGGCTTTCTGCGTGGTTTCAAAACTGGGATGCCTCAGATCGCGGCTTCGAGAATTTATCTGAAGTTTGGCGCGGCTGATGACGTCGGATCGCTCCATGGGACAGTTATTGCTTTCGCATTAAAAGCAGACATCTGTCAGTGTGCGCCGTGTATGAGATGTTTGTGTCGACTAAGCACCACGTGCGTATTATGCACGGCGTGCGGACTATCTAAGCAAAAACTTTTATTTTTGAACCCAAATTTGCCCCTTGTGTTATGTACTGTGGTCTGGAGCCTGAAGATAAAAGTCATGCAGCATATCTAGTAATTCCCGGTGTGTCTTGCATTGTTGAAATTTGGTATTTGCACACTGAAAGAGTATGGACGTGAATAATCATTCATAAAAAAAACTAATTCATGTGATCAGGAAAACTACCTGTCATATGTTCCTACATTCCTGGCAAGCAAACAAATCTTGATGCGCACACGGCTTTAGCAGCATGTGCCGAATGGCTGAGAAATTTGTGCGCCAGCTGCTTTCGAGCGAGGAAAAAAAAAGCTTCGCTGTATTGTCTTGCGTAACATGCTGTAGTAAAAGATTTCTTAAAAGCATGGCATTTATCAGGTTTGCCATGCTTTTCTGTTACGGAAATGGTCCTGACTCATCGGTCCAGAGGACACTAGGAAGAAGAAATATTTGTAGCAGTGCACGAACAGCTGGAATAAGTGTGATGAGTCCCAAGGGACATAATTCGAAGGAGATTAGAGTTAAGATGCGAAATACAAGCTAATGGGTTTTTATTGCCCTCTGGTATGATATTCGACTATTATGACTTAGAACTAGCAATGAGTGCCAATGCATTCAGTCAGGTTTCTGCAAGCATTTGTTTGTATTTTTTACTTCCTTGGTGATTGGTCTGCTTGTGCCTTGTAATCGGGTCGATCTACAGAACTGCTGGCGAAAAAGAAATCTCGTTTGGTCGGGTCAAGAGCACTCCCAATGTCACTATTCGCTTGTGCCGTATTCTTCAATATTTACAAAGATCAGATTTCAGATTGTAGTGAATGCTGGAAAGGCTAGTATTAGACAAAAGCAAACAAGATGGGCATAATGTCATATGTGAAATGCATAAATGAAAGGTTTACATATCATTGGGGTGAATAAAGCTCACAAACAAATGTTGCAAGGGGAAGGTCTCGGATCCTCCTTTATTACATTGAACAAATAAAGCATCACTGCAGTTTAGAGGTGTGGATTTAAATGACACACAGTTGGAATTGACCCTTTCACGCTTGAATTTCGCTTTAGTTAAAGATATCTATTGTAGCTTCGAAAAACAAATTTAATGCAAAAATCCACAATTCAGTATATTATCTTTTACAACAAGCAAAAACAGCACAAGAACATTAAAACTGGCAAAGCAGCATTTTCAAGCATTCTGAAGTGTCCATGGTCATGTTAGAATGCTCCGGTACTACTACTTGCCGGGCCCTAGCCAACTTCATCCATGGGTTGTCTCGAATACTCGAAATTCTTAAAACCTGCAGTTCACAATGTTTCTGTAATTTTTCATTTGAGGCGCGAGATGGTAGGTACCCCATGCTTGCAACAAGCACAGTCGTGGAGGCACTGAATAGCTCCACGCAAGTAGGCATTCATTTCTGAGGAGTGCCGTCTCCTGGCTTACTTTCGATTTACTGGTGATGCCAAAACTCGTCGCAAGGCAGACGGGGAACCCACCAATGCAAACAAACTGCTGTTATTACCTGTGTCTTTGCCGCTGTTGTCTGAGCAAAGGGAAGAGGAGCATTTAGGAAAGAGTCAAGCTTGGAGGTCATTCGTGATAGGAGAGGATGGTAGAAATTATGATAGTTATGAGCCATTCTTACCATGCTTTGAAATATTGTTGTATTGCTACATTCCTTTTTATACTTACTCTTTGTGACAAGGTCGCACATGATAACGGCAGTTTGTTTGCGTTGATGGGCTCACTCCGTCTGCTTCACGTGGACGAGACCCGATGTCAGCACCAATTCAGATGTAAGCCACCAGTGAAGCACTCCTCAGAAAAGAAAGGCCGGCTGGCATGGAGCTGTCTAGTATCTGCATGACTGTGCATGTGTCTTTCAGAGGATCAAACATTTGCATTCTCATCCAACAGACAAGATAAGAAATCTTTAAATAAATTGTGACAAAGTGTGCACTAAATATAAACATTTTCGGGTAGGCTGCCAGCAGTCTAGGACAAAAAAAAAACAAAAAAACATTCAGCGCATTACATCTCTTGGGCATAACAGTGAAAAGAGTTCACTTAAAATGAGGCGAGACTCAACAAGTGTTGCTTCATCGGTAGTGAAAATGTTAGCCTAAATACTTCATTCAAAATGAGATCACTGCAGTGTATAAAGATAAATCCCTAAACTTCCTCAATGCAGTCTTGACAATCTGAGCAGATCCAGATCTTGGGCCTCCGTTTCAGCCCCAGGCACTTTAAATGAGCTACTGCTCCACATGCACTGCACTGCACTACAGCGCCAGTTTTTGCTCCTTTGCAGATGCAGGACTTCTTGGCCCTTTCAAGTTTCTTTTGCAAGTCCCTGGAGCGAAACTCTAAAAACACATGGCTAAAAAAAAATAGCTCTGCCTTTCCAACTGCTGTATCCGAGAAAATATTGTTGAAATGTATCATCTCAACGCTAATGTCGACTCCGGTATACACCACAAAAAAAGCTCTCTCTACACCACTCAGCGCCATCTGCGCCTGCACCTGCGCATAATGGTCGTGAGTGGCTTCAAGCTGCAGATCCTTTGTCAAATAAGACGGCAGCTTAGTGTCAGGGTCTCGCAGCTTCTTGCCCTTGCACGTAGAGGGGCACTTGATCTCTAAGACTGCTTTAGTGCAGCACGAGCAGGTGACTAGACCGTCAGGCGAAGCTCCCAGGAACGGCTTCTCGGGACAGACAAAGAGGCCTGTGTTCTCAACTTTAAAGTCCCTGTGATTTCGTTCCTCGGATAAGACGAACGCCCTCCGAGCATCACCCTCACTCGCCTTTCCATGTCTTAGACTTGGTACATCGGGAGCCTTGACATACCCCATGATCTCGGACACAATACCTTCCTGTCCATTGCGGCACGAAAGTACCCTCCCAAGGATTGATGCAGTTATCCTTCCCTGCCTTTGCTCAAACCAGATTCCAGAATGGGCCTGAGCACGCGTGCCCACCTCGATTTGCCCACATTGCAGGGTAGTCAGTTTCAAACCCTGAGCTGCCACTTGATCATGAGGGGTGTACATCTGTACAACGGAGTCCGGAAACATGACACTGGGAGCTGCAAGGTCTTGTACCTCCGAGTCGCTGCAAGTATCTGTATCCTCGCTGTCTGTCAGTGAAGAAAGCAGCAGGGTGCTAGGAGCTATTTCCTAAAAAAAGAAAAAAACATCCTTAATGCACACTGCTGGCCACTAGAAACATGATGAACACGAGTGGCGTAAAACAACAGCACCGGCCAGGGACCCCGGGACCGGGGGAAGGGGGGGGGGGGGCAGTGGGGGCCATGCCCCCCCCCCCCCCCCCACTCCAAACTGTCCCGACCGCCCCCCCCCCCTTTCTTGTCCCCTCCCACCACCCGTGAGGCTGTTGCATGTTGAAGCTGCACTCCATGGGCGACGAGGCCCCACAGACTAATCCAACATGAAAGACAAAACATGTGCCAACACCAGGCTAAACCGCGTTGGAGCATCTGCTGTGCTGCGACTACCGAAGCACTCCCTGTCGGCGCTCGTTAGTGTCATGATGCAGTACTTCGCCTCACGGCTCCTATATATATATACATATATATATATAAAGAAAGAGAGAGACAGAGATGCAGGGTAACGGTGGAAAACAAACCAGGATTTATTCAATGTTTCGACCTGGAAACGTCTTCGTCAGGAAAATGATGAAAATCTGCCTCAGGTCGAAACGTCGAATGAACCTTCCTGGTTTGTTTTCCACCGTTACCCTGCATCTCTGTCTTCTACGCCTTTGGCCTCCAAGTCAACATGCCCCTATATATATATATGTATATACACAAAGAGAGAGAGAGGTGAACCACATGATGCGACATGAACCCCCACATGTCGCCTGCACACATCAGATATATTTCCAGAGCCCCTGGTACTGGCGTAAAATCACACCAGGAAGGTCACATAAGTGCTTGTTATGGCTGCGAGTGTCAATTATAAGCCTCAAGGATTCAATAACGTGCTTAGGCGGGCCAGTTGACACATTGCAAAGGGTATAAAGCGCAGAAAAAACATGGACCGAGACACGAAGACAACGACACAAGGCGCTATCTCATTAGAAGTTTATTTGAGCACGCAGCTTCCACTAGGACGACACCGTCAGGGCGTCTCGCCGTTCATTTCAGCAGATTCCTTTGTACCTTCATCATTCAACAGCACAAAAGTTTTGGCAAAATACAAAAACAAGGCGTCACACGGGCTACATGAGGCTTTTGAGATTAGGGCTAGGGGAAACAAGTGCGTCAGCGAAAGGTCACTGGCCCTATCTACGGACGAGTATGAGTACTTAAAGGAATAATGAAGCCAATTTCGGATATTTTTTTGGCGATTGAACTGGGTTCCAGGCACGTCTCAGGCCACGTTGCCCAAATTTCAGCCGAAACCGGCGCTTGTGTGCCGCGCAAATCAATTAAACAGTCGAGGTAATAATCGTACCAGGATCGACTGGGGCGACGCCCCGAGAGTTGCGGGAGAAGCGAAGCTCACGTGACCGTTGCAGGGCAAAGAAGCACGACGTCACAAGAGACACGTCAGCGATTGGGCGAAAGAAAAGACCTGCCTTCGGTCACGTTTTGGTTCGTGATTTTTAGGGATACTGTTCTCATTTTTGCTTAAATAACCATGAAAAGTATAAATCGGCCGGAAATAATTACTAAACCGTAAATAAAACAGCATAATTGTTTTTCTCTTTGCTACGCTGGACGCGAAACGGGCAACGAGCAACTATGGGCAAAAACGAAAAAAAGGAAACACGCGGGAGACGTTTGGTTTTGGTTTCAGATGTCGGTGTCGTGTTTACTTTGGGAACACGGTACACGAAGGATTCTGCAAAATGGTAGTCATGCCAAATTTGAGGGCTGTAGATGGGTGTTCTAACGGTCGACTAAAGACCAGTATTCTTTCAGGCGACGCTAGTTTTCATGAGTGGGTTGCCGATCGTGTTCTTTGACGACGAAAAGAGAGGACGTCCGATTTTGGTGAAAACCAAAAATGGTGCTGTTTATTTTCTCCTTCTTGGGGAGCGTCCCCCGCAGGGTAACCGGTTTCCGGAACGGCTGAGACGCTGCCGCTTTCCCCTCGGCATCTCCCCCGTGTCCCTACCCTTCGGCAACGCGCTGCTCTCATCTCGCCCGCACGAATGTTGCTCACTGCTTTCCTGCTCCGGAGCCTGTGGGCCGCTCGTTGCCGGCTGGGCGGTCTCCGTCGGGTGATGGTGGAGGCCGCCACACACATACTCCCAATCCGTTGGTGTTAGGTTAGTGAAGGGAAGCCTGAACTCGCTCGCGAGAGCGGCAATGTCGTCCATGTTGACAGATTCGACGAAACGACTGCGCCACCGCGCTGCTATAACACAACCGCAGTAACCAGAGTCTCGATCTCCTAAATACTACCGATACCGACTATTCACACTTGACGTCACTCCCTACGTCACCTCCGTTTTCGGAGGCCCAGAAATGAGAACGGAGATAGTTCAGTTTCGGTTTCTTCAGTTCTTTCGTAGGCACAGAAATGCACGTCACAAATGTCTACAAAAAATTAGGCAGCGTGCTAGGTTCCCAAGAAGCCTAAAAACATCATTTAAAAAATTAAAAAAAATTGTTTTCATTGTCTCTTTAAAACATGAGCTGGGCAGGGATGGATTGATGACTGCGTTCCCGTTGGGAATAATAGTGTGCACTTTTTCGAATAAACTTCAGTTGAGAGTGCGCTTTGTGTCGTCGTCTTCGTGTCTCGGACCGTGTTTGTTCGACGCTTTATACCCTCCCCAAGGATTCATTCTATTGTAATCAGGATTTGGTTACAAGGGGCCCGCCCATGAGAAAATGCAATGGACGGGGCAGCAGTGGGGGAGGTCTCAGCAAAATTGAATATTTCAGGCATCGCTATATGCTTGCCCGGAATACTCTCGCTAACATTCTGCATTAGCTCTATTGTTGCTTTCGGTGCAATGCTGACCTCGACAGGCTAAAAAATTGATGCCCTCTGACCAGCATGACTCGTGATCACTGAAAATCGTCATCAAATAAAAGCTTATTGCTACGAATGCTGTAAGGTTCCGGAACCCCTTTTGTTGTCTTACTTTTTGCACAACTAGAGGCCCTGCGCTAACAGTTTTGGGGGAGACATGTGGGTGTTCGCTCGGGCATGGAGTCGCAGATGACCCCCCGGCGAGGGGGCCATTGTATGTCGCGGATGGCAGTCTGCGCAACCACCCGAGAGCCGCTTTTCTTTGCTGGCCATGGCTGGAGCGTTGTGTTCGACGGCGGTAGCCCCCTTGTTTTCTGTCGGTGAAAGTGTGTTGTTTTCTTTGTGCTGAAGACGGACCTCCCCCATTGACGGGTTTGTTTTGCCCTCTCGTGAGTGTCGGGGTGACCGATGTTTTAACTGTATCCGCGCTTCCAATCAGTGTCAGGATGCCCTCTGTGAGTTAACGCAGCTGGGTGTGGCGTGCCAGGCCTGTGCGGGAAGGCAGAGAGAGGGTGACGCGCTGAAGCTGTAAGAGTACAGCCGAGACAAGGAGAGGGGTCTTCTGGTTTGGTGCCGCTGGAGAGAAAGGAACCGATCTCTAATGGCGGCCAAGTGCAGGGCTCGGGTTGCCAATGTTCATATCTGTATAACTCGTGAGCTAAATTGTCCTTTATTAAACTGTTGCAAAGAAATACCTGCGTAAACAGTTGTCTGGCCCGACCCGCTACACCACCGCCACCGTCCAACGCAAAGCATGCTCCTCCACACCATAGAGGAGGAACCACAGTTTACAACCTAGCAAGAACCTTATTAATTCCGTCATCCACAGCCCCTTCGTTTGTGGATTAGCAAAAGGGGCTGCAAACGGTGCCGTAACATGCAGAAGAAGTTTTTAATTGACAGCATAGGTCTCTTCGGTCTACATTGCTAAATGATGAAAGCTGCAATCGCTGATAGCCGACTAAATCACTGGAATGAGGCAAACATGATAATCCACCGTAGGAACGCCTGCCTCCTGTGGAGTGCGCCCACGAGTTTTGTTCAGTGGAATCCGAGCTTAAAGCGGCCGTACAGTTTGTTTGTTGCGAAGTTATGCCAAAACGAGTGGCGTATTCAGAGGGGGAAGATTAGAACGCTGAAGCCCCCCCCCCCCCCCCCCCCCCCCCCCCATTTCCGCATCCCTAGTCATGGATATCCCAGCCCCCGCCCCCGCCCCCCCCTTCTGCGACAAAAATTCCTGGCTACACCATTAACCTGATTCTGCTCCCAGTCAACCGAAGCTTTGTGAATATGCCCTTTGCCTGAGAAAGTTTTGATATTGAAATGCATAATATGCAGACGTAGAAATATTGATCACATGGCTAATTGAGCCAACTTTAAAACAATGGCGCTTCATTTCATACGACAAGTTATTCACATATGTCTGAAACACCCAATTTTTCTTTCTCTCTGCTTGTAAATCTTTGAGGAATGTTGATTTGTTTGATTACTAGCAGTGATAATAACATACAAATATACGGCCCTTTTGCTGCCTTTACTTTATCAAGTGTCGGTTTCAGCACACCAGTAAGCCAAAATAAACATGTGTCAAGACAGCATACCTTCACTCTCTTCAGGAATGTTTGCACCTGGTCATCTGTTGCAGTGGCCAGCTGACGCTGCTTTGGGGCTTCCGAGGCTGAATCCCCAGTACGCTTCTTTTTTCTCGCTGTCTCTGGCTTGACGAACCGAATGTCAACGACTTCAGCAGCCTGCATGAGAAATCCATAATTAAGTTATGCTTCCTTCTGGAATAACACCTTTCTAATACTTTTTTTAAGATAACGAGACAAGCAACTGGCCGTATCACTTCTGCGCGCGTTGCAACGTTTCTCTTTTTTTCTTTTAACAGTAACATGGTAATGACCACGTCATACCTGTGCCGACGTGGACGGGGAAATCCACCGGCACTCCATTGAGGTGGACGATGGGTCGTTGAGTCCGTGTTTGACCTCCGCTTCCACGCGAAAGAGCAGCGCCGACACATGACTGCACGCCTCGCCTAGGCTGTAGCAAAACACACAGATTAGATCACGCACACAGCGCGTTAACTCAACTCCTGGATGCCAGTTGAGAAAAAACGCTTACCCGGCCATGCAAGTGCAATGGGCGCTGATTATGGTGCCATCTTTTCCCATAAGAGTCCAGGGCTGGTGCACTTTCTTTACGGTCTGGCTGGCCTCAACGTCGGCAGCGACGAGCACTACCGCGCTATCTCCGACGGCTGCACTGAAGCAGCGCAGTTGCCGAACCTTGCCGCTGATAAAACTATTGTATCCATCTGACAGTTTGAAGCTTTTAAACTGCTCTCTCGAGTAGAAACACGTACCTTCTACGAGGTACGCGTAAATGTCGCCGACGTGCACCAAAGGTAACCGCCTCGAGCCGGTTGAGCCTGTCACGAATGCGTGCTGGCGTAGCGACGGATCAAGTGGGTCCGGCAGCTCTTCCCCGCGGAAAGTCAATTTTTGTCGATACCGCTCTCTGGGTGCGACGTCCAACGCTCGGTAGTAGTCACTGCTCATGATTTAACTATCGTGCGGATAAATTTACGGCACAGCGACCTCGTAGAAACTTAACACGTCCACAGCAAACTCGGTCACTGCCAGCGGGAAAACCAGGAAAACCACAGAGGCGGGCGGACCGGAAGTACCAAACCGGAAGATTGGTTGGGCTAACCAATCACAGCGCAGGACAAGTTTGTTGCCAAACAAAAAAGGGCGAATACAGCAGCTGCTGCGCCAATTATTTGAGACCGCCTTTTTTTGATCAGGTGCCCTGGATGTGTATTGGACACGAAGGCAGCGTCCGCGTTCGGCGCGAACTCGGATCCAATCAGACGCTTTGTGCTCAAGGAATGGCGACCGCTAATGTTGCTTGATGGGGTTTTGAATAGGATATATTGTCCTGACACACAGAGGCATTTCATAAAAGCAATAACGCAGGTAAACTCGTCAAGTTTGGCGGTGTTACTCTAAGCCTGGAGGAAATTATATAACGTGATGAACAAAAGAAAAGTCCCGAAGCACAGAGGCGAGTAAGTACAGCGTATACGCCTGTCAGACGGTGAACTCAAATGCCGTTTAGGCCAAAGGTCTTCGAGATTCCTAAAGGTCATTGACGCTTATGGGTGTCAGACGTGTCGGAGAACACCTCGCATGCCATTTAGGAGATATTTATTGCAATTGTAGCTTTCGATTTGTTGGAGACAACGGTCACCCATTGAGCAAAATAAATGGTTCGATAAAACAAAATTGCTGATGTATTGCCATTTATTTCTGTAGACAACATTATGAGTTGTGTTTATATGGATTTGTTTAGCGATTACACGTGTTGATTTTGCTATCGAAGCAACTCTGCATAGTACTGGCTGATACGAGCCACTCTAAAGGCAACGATTATGTTCCTGCGCGAATGCTCTCCATTGTTCCTAGGCTTGTGAGTTTGTTCTCGGTCCGGTTCCTCGTCTGCTCGATCCGCTCTGCTTACCACACCGATTCTGGTAGCGTCGACAATGGAGCCTTGGGAACTGCCAGAGACTCAGGTTGCTGTTCTTTTGTGTATGCACGCGCAGCAGCAAAGCTCCTTGGCTGCCATCCGAGCTGCCGTGTCATCGGCAAATGGTGAAGCCGATCGCTTGGAGGGCCATATGTTGGCCCTCCAAGCGAAACACAAAGAACACCGAAATATAAATTTAAGTTATAAAACGAAAGCACGAACGAAAGATAACGGAGAACACAAAAACAAGAACAAGAGCGAAGGGATAAGGATGGAGAGCACAGTGATGAGCAGTGACGAGTATGAACAAAAAGGAACAAAGCAGGACGTGATTGCTGTGCCCGCAAGTATATATATATCTATATATAACAGAATGCTAAAGTCGCTCTAAAGTAAGCTAAGAGCTTCATAAATTGTTTTAAAATTCATTCTAACTGATAAAGTCCCAAATAAGAGTATCTATTATTATTTTCGTAGTCATTCGTGATGGCTGTGGACGAGAGTAGGCACTTGAGGACTTAACGGAGTGGTTGTAACTCCGTTGGTCGTAAATGTCAATAAACGATCAAAACAATAAACGAAAATCGAGCTACTTTCAATATATCGGAGTCAAAAGCACTGTACGTAATGTAGCAGTAGCACAAGACCACCGAATCTCAACCTGTCCTTTGATTTAAAACGCGTTCCAATCCTTTTTTGGGGAAGTGATCGTATGACTGGGAGGGAGGCGGGGGAATGGGGGGAGGGGCGGGGGTGGAGGGAGACGCCAGTCACACTTTGACACGTGAAGAGCCGCATGCCGCTCGCGAGCTTGACCACCCCTGATTTAGAGTCTTGAAAAACTCCCAATGTCCACAAAACAAAAAGGAACAACGCCACATCGGCCAGATAGCTGCGAAACTGCCGAACCTTCGAAACGACAAAAATTTCGACCAAAAAGTTTGGGAATCTTCCAAAACACTGCGCAACCGAACCTCAGGAGTCCGTAACTGAACCTCCGCCATTCCTCTGCAAGAAGGAGACGAACTTTCACTACGCAATCTTTCTTTAGCGTAGCAGCCTTTTCTACATCCTGTTTACACCCTTAAAGTTAAGGGTGTTTTATGCAACAGCTCCCTACCTTATAGTTAAATGAATGTGTTACTTGAAATTAAGATGCTGAAAAGGTGTAGCCATAGGTCTAAGACTCTGAAATACACTTTTTTACACACTTCGAGTCTAAACTTGCTTAGTCTGTATCCAACCTCAATTTCGGGAGCTGTTGGGTGTAATTTCTATCACAAGAAACATCTTCTTTTGATTGACATAACGACAGGTCCTCAAACATTGGCATTTAGCTTATCCCGACCGTTAAAGCTACATAGCTGATAATTCGGAGATTTCTAGTTTACTTTTGCGGCGGAATCCCGGGGAAAAGCTCACCGGAGAAGGGCTCGCCGAAGAAAAGCTCACTCACTTTTGCGCGGGACCGGAGAAAAACTCACCAGTTTTTTTTTTTGCAGACTCAGAGAAAGCTGTCCTTGTGTTAAATTTTTATTTAAGATGGCCGTTATAAACTGGATGTCTATATATGTTGAAGTGAGCAACTTGTTCCCATATTTTAAGACTGGGTTAAACATTTTATAGCAGTAGTGGAAAAAACGCTACAGGCACGTCAATCAGGCGATCAACATTTCAGCGAACGACGCTGTAGCTCGGCCGCCGGTAAGAGGGAGTGTTTGGCCGCAGAGCCCGCTCGGGCAAACTCCGGAGAGGTTGCACGGCCGAGCTCAGCGCGGCGCGGCCACTTCACGAGAGCGCGCGCTCGTCCGTCGGTCGCAACCTCGACAGTAGCGAAACGTGGCCGTCCACGCCTGTAAGCAGCAGACAAACTAAGGGAGCGGAAGAACGACATTCATGCTTTCGCATTCACAACTGATAAGAAGTGCTAAGGAGTCCTCGCAATTTTCTTTTCTTTCGGCGAGGGATTTTTTTGGACGGAGAATGAGCCGTTCGAGCGTGGACATTGGCTTGTAGGCCACGTTGATCCCTTCTTTGGCTATCACCGGTGCCATCGCCTCGCTTGTATCTTTGATGTAGGGTGCGCAGATGCGCGAGGTTGAGCGGGCCTACGTACCTGCTTGTGGTATAGATACACAATCCAACATGCTGAATGAGCGTATTTTAGTTGAGTGAACGCTCGTATCACATATTCGTAGGTAAGATTTTCTCCACTTTCGAAGATTTTGCGGTAAGCCTCCAGTGAACTTATTTCCTGTGATCTTATCGCCGCGGTGAGCTTTTCTCATGTGAGTATCTCTCCGCCGCCATTTGTGACGCAAGGAACGCTGTTCTCTTTTCTTACAGACATGCGCGTTAACTTATAATTAGGGCTGAGGGTCGATTCAATGTTTTAACCCGATTAATCGCCACCCTCTAATCGATTACTAATCGGTTAATCGGTTTTGTTTATTCCCGTGCATAATGCAATTAAAAAAGATATTTTTTTTCGTATGACAAATATGATAAACGGTGCAATACACAACTTTGGAGCTTAAATCACCCATGATGTGCTGTTCAGAACGGTCAAAAGACACTACAATCCTAGGTTATTACTTCAGCCGCAGAGGTTCGGTGTTGGATCGATTGGGTTTAAAAGGTTCGTTGATATTCTCCGGTATTAGCGAACGCCCTCTATTGTTCACGATAATCTCTGCTGCGTTGAACGGACACTCACACGGCGTTGAAGTAGCTGGGAAACATAACCATCTTTAGTAGAGTTACAAATCTGTCCCCTATAGTTTACTTTAGGTCAAAATTTACCCTAACATTTGTCTTCATACGTGTGTACCCAAGTAGCACGGGGAGCCCGGCCGAAGGATGGCCATATCCCCATGGCCGAGCCATTTTTCATCGGCCATTGCCCGGCCAAAGAGGTTGGTGCCGACCTCGTTATGGTCCCTCTGCATAAAAAAGGCCCACCTGCCCGGGCTTTGGGAGGGCCGGGCCCCATGGCCGAGCACCCCCGGCTGAGGCATCGGCTGAGCACCAATGGCCGGGCACCGGCAGAAGACTAAGGGCCAAAGGCGGTATTGGGTCGGCCACCGAGCTGGCATGGTGGCATTGGCAGAACACGAGTGGCCGAGGGCGGATTTGGGTCGGCCACCAACCTGAGATCGTGGCACCGGCAGAACACCAGCGGTCGAGGATGGATTTGGGTTGGCCACCAAGATGATATCGTGGCACCGGCAAAACACCAGCTGCCAAGGGCGGATTTGGGTCGGCCACCGAGATGATATCGTGGCACCGGCAGAACACCAGTGGCCGAGGGCGGATTTGGGTCGGCCACCGAGATTATATTGATGGCACTGGCAAAACACCAGTGGCCGAGGGCGGATTTGGGTCGGCCACCGAGATGATATTGATGGCACTGGCAAAACACCAGTGGCCGAGGGCGGATCTGGGTCGGCCACCGAGATGATATCGTGGCACTGGCAAAACACCAGTGGCCGAGGGCGGATTTGGGTCGGCCACAGAGATGATATCGTGGCACCAGGAGGACACCAGTGGCCGAGGGCGACTTTGGGTCGGCCACCGAGATGATATCGTGGCACCAGCAGGACGCCAGTGGCCGAGGGCAGCTTTTGGGTCGGCCACCGACCTGAGATCCTGGCACTTGCAGAACCCTAGTGGCCGAGGGCGGTTTTGGGTTGGCCACCGACCTGAGGTTGTGGTACCAGCAGAACGCCATTGGCCGAGGGCGGCTTTCGGTTGGCCGCCGAGTTGACCGTGGCATCGGCAGGATGCCAGTGGCCGGCAATGGCATTGGGTTGACAGCCAAGCTGGTATGGTGTAAATAGAAAAAACTTGGCAAAGATGGTTAGGCCAATGACTCTCACTAGAAGCCAAGCTCAAGGTCTGTACATACTTGCAAGACGCAGTGGTTGCGTGACTGCATTTTGGTCACCGAGAGACGGTGATAATCGCAAAAGCGACTGGTTTGGAGTTGAAACCGCTCGCTTTTGCGACAAAAAAGCAGTCGCGCGACCACCAGAACTTGGAAGTGTGAATGCGCCTTTAGGGACTCCACTCCCCGAGTGTCTTGTGGCATCGCCAGAAGATTGAGTGAGACCACTCTGCCATGAACCGCTTCAACGTTTCTGGACGACGGAAAGCTGTCCTTGAAATTCAAAGTAAAGCTCCAAATAATTTAAATACAATAATTTTAATCCACAAGATGGCCTAAGTGTTGTTACTCTGGAGCATAGCTTATTTAGTGTCTCTCATGTTCCTCTAACCAGTGGATTGCAGGTTGCCCGTTGGCCTATTCAATTTCTTGTCATGCAGCTGGCCTCCTCTGTTGGGGGGGGGGGGGCTACAGAAACACACCCTAATTCATGGCAGGAGCCAACAAAAATATGTAAATTTATTTCAAGTGAAAAATAAGTGAACAGGGAATCCTATTTGGCAAGTACACCATTAACAGTAAGCAAAGGACGGATATGCAATACTCTTTCAAGTAGCAATGACAGTCAAACTTCAGGGAATAACATTACCTAGCGTTCCTTCATGTGTGCTTTGTTGAAAGTGAGGAGATCTGACCATTTTGCTTCACACACTTGCTTCTGTTCTGTTGGGAATATGTGGAAGAGCGTCCTCCAGTACAAGCCCGTGCCATTGACTGCACTACGGTGCTATTTGGTAACCGGATATGTCTATATGCATTTTTCTCAAGAGCACATGCCGTTGGCATTAGGTCCTACAAGAATGACATCACCCTCAGCAGCTCCTGCCATCTAAACACAGTAAATGTTTAAAGTTGGAAAGATTGCTTGCCCCGATTTCCAGCAACCAGGACCCTGGTTAGGAGCAAGAGTAGGGCTAGACACATCATTCGTTAGTCTTGCCTGGCAATAGGTTGTTCGACAACACCAGGAAATGTGCTGTCGAAGGCCGAAGTTGCTTTGTCCTGACCCTAGTTGACCTAATCCCGTTGTCACATCAAGAGAAATGTTTGCACATTATTCAGGAACTATGTTTTGTAGGTATTTGTGTACAGTCAAACCCGGCTATATTGAACCCGTTTACTTGGAATTATTTCTTATATTGAAAAACTTTTGTGCACAGTAATGTTACAGCGATAATATATATCAACAATTACGGTTACATTGAACAAAAATAGCAGCCACTACCGATATATCGAACTGCCAAGAGTGCCGTTTTGCTCTGCAAGCTTGCTTTCCCCCAATGTTTGGAGCCGCATTGGCGGAAAGCCAGCTTGAAGAGCACGCTGGCTTCTCTTTTCTGGGAGGACGCATCGACTTAACACCTCTATGAAAGAAGGCCGTAGCGCTCCGAGTGGTTACATCACAATGTCGGAGAAGGAAGGCCATGGTGCAACTACATGAAAAAAAAATATCACATCGTCGTGAAAAACATTTTTCTTGTCAAGCGGCACGGTTGGGTTCGTGCGCGTTTATTCGACATTAATATGTCTTAAAAGTGCTGTCTTGTACAATTTATTATATATATATATATTATATATATATATAATATAAATGTAATATACAATGTGCTACCAAGTTGAAAGTACCAATTTTATATTTATGATTACCCCCATAACCGCGGGATTATGTGCAGTCCCGCAGCTCCCCACACCTTTCGAATGAACCAGTTCGGTGAGACATTTTCATCTTCCCTCCAACGGGCTCCGATTCTGGTAAATGTATGTTGTGTGCGAGCTGCGGACTGTCTGAAAAGGAACGCTGGCACTTTCAGAAGGGAAGAGAACGGAAAAAAATCTAGTCATCGCCGCAGGGAGCGGACAAGAGCAAGAGATGGGCCGACAACGTTAAGCCTCTCACACTGCTCCGCTGCTCTCGTGTGGGGTTCTATTGATCCTTGTTCCCGACGTTCTTCTGTCGTCACCGCAGTCTTGGGTAGTTTTTGTGTTCGCTTGATACTACGGCATTTACGTGGATTCGCGGAACAAGTCCTGCTACTGTTTGAGTGACGTGTGTGGAAACTAGCCAACAATGACACTGGTCGATTATCGATAGACCTCTCTCTCAACAAAGAGGGACTTCTTGGAGCTTGTCTTCAAATGTTTTCGTGCCAGATATTGTGGGACGTATGGATACGATCGACAGGTGTGAAACAACTTATTTACGGGCTTTCTTGGTCATGTGGGACGCAAGTAAGTGCTGCAGTCTTTCTTTTCAAATTTTGTGATAGAGCGGAATTTTGTTCTTTGTCGCTATCCGTGTGCAGTGGCGTCGACATTTGTAAACATGCGTTGTAACATTCTAGTTTTCACTGGAAGGTGAATAACAAGTTTGTGTGATCATACAAAGTGCATTTTTTTGTGGTTTCGTGTTTCTTGATACTAATGTCATTTTATTGCCTTTACCGCATTTATACCAGGACCTTAACTGTATTACGGCAATAGTATTATTCTATACAAAAGAAGTTATATTTTGTTTACATGATTGTAAGTGACCCTTCTCTAGCCGTGTCCGCGTTGACTACGTCTACCTGATCTTTAACTGATCTGTTTTGCTGTGTCCACTCACTGCGTGTCTCGCAATTTTGTTGAAGCATTTCTGTATAAATTATGCATTCCTACAACAATTGCGTAACTCAATGTTTTCAACTGAAAACAATCACTTTGTATACGCGTCTTATATGCATACTTTGTGCCATTTTGTACCGATTATTTAGCGATGTAATGCTTTGTCCGTGAACTACAATGTTTTCTAGACCCATTGTTATGGGCAGCTTTCATTTTAGCTAATAAATCACGCTTATGTGACTAAAACCGCGTTAAGACAATCGACCCACGCGCGTTGCCTTCGCTTTGACGTGCGCCCCCGATGGCCTTCATTTGCGACGTCACGAGAGGAGCGCTACGGCCTTCTCTTCTGGGAGGTGTTGGTCAACCGCCCGGAAGAAAAAAAAATCTCTTTTGCGCAGGGAGCAGGGCGAGGGCGCTCCATGGTTCCTCTTCCCACTCCGTCCACAAAAGAAAATACTATCTTTTCTTCTGGGAAGGTCGAGGCGGCCGCCCGGAAGAAAAAAAGCCAGCTTGCTCTGCTAGCTGGCTTTCCCCCAACGCAGCTGCCTGCCTTAGGGGAAAGCCAACTTGCAAAGCAAAACGGAAGCTCTGCAGGTGCTACTGCTCGGACGTGCTCCGTGCTCTCGGCATAGTTCTGCCCTAATGTATGAATATAGAAGGCAGCGGCCTCAATTTAGGAGTCCGTCGATAGCGTAGAAAAATATTGTTATCGCGGATGCAATGAAGAAAAAGCAGCAGAAGATGCAAGACTATTTCATTGTGTAATATGTCAGCAGAAAGTGGATTTTTGAGAGTCAAATTCATTAATACTTCTAATTGAATAACCCGCTATATCGAACTGGCAGACGTTTTCTTCCGAGTTTGATATAAACGGGTTTGACGTATAGTGGATTTTGAGTTCAAAACGAATTTAAAGCGAATATTGTTTTTTCTGTTGAATATTTTTTAATTTAATATTGTTATAGTTTTTACAAGCCTTCCACTACTGTACCATACTTAAATAGAAACTCTGCAGGTTGCTGCCGAGATTTCACTTGTACTCTCCTAAGTCCTTATTTTAATCCGTAACTCATATTTATAAACTGCGGCATCTGAACAAGAAATTTGTTGCAGATATTCTAATCAAGGGGATTTTTAAATCTGCTTGTTATATGCAAATAAATTGTATTCAATATAAAGTATGAAAAAAAAGGAGCATGAATAATGAAAGTATGTTCTCAAGGCCTCTTTTGCCTAACCCAGACATTGTTTCTCAAAATTAATGAGCTTCTAATTGCAAGTTTTAGAATGTGTCCAAATTTGTGCGTGTCAAAGAAATGGCATCGTCGTCATGCGCCAATCTAGACAAGGTCTAGGCTTGGCACATGCGCACTGGTGACGACGCTATTTTTGCTTACGCAAGGCTTTTGGGTACTCTAGTCTAAAATTGCCTAATACTATTACTTAAAGTATTCACTATCAAACTTGATCAGATCGGTCATGCTCGTGAATGCAAGTGACAACCTAGCTTTTCATAATCTACACCTTTTTGTGTCTAGATATTTAGTTTTTTATGCAAAAATGTTTTTTGTATTCCTTCATACACAAACTCATCTCTGTTACGTCACAGTGCGGTGGTGCCGCTTCGGGCGCACTTCCGGTCTGGGGCTGTGGGCGGAAGCCCCCGTGCGAGACGTGTATTCCTGCGTTGTTTTGAAAGGAACCTGACAAAAACCTGCTTTCTTGTCAAAACGTCACGACTGGGGCTGTACCAAAAGAGTCTAGAAAGGTTTGAAGGTTAGTTTTCATGTGCTCGGTTCAGCCGAGAACGTGGATATGTGCCGTGAAAAGGAAAAACCAGACGCCGTCGGACCACAATTGCTTGGGCGGGAAGCACTTTGGGTTGAATTCACGAATACTGGTGGTCATCAAATTTATTTGTTTTGTTCCAACATGAATACCAAAAAACCTCAAGTTGTACCGACCATTGTACAATGACTATGTTCAGTGCGTCTTCAAGTTCAAACGGCCGCCTGATCATTTGAACTATCGTCTGCTGTCTCAAACAATTCTGCTTGTCTGCTCTTTTAGACAACACCGGCCCGAACATCAAATGCTGGTGCGGTACTTGTGATATTAAGTAAGTGCAGCCCTCAAAAGACTTAAATTTGAAGGTTGGTAAGCAGGCTCGATGTAAACAGTAGATACAAAAATATATTGACCATTGTCACCAGTGGCCATCACCAATTTGTTATGCCTAATCCACTTGGTCTGATTCTGCTTGCGATTTTCAGTATCGGCGTCGACCATCTCAGCTACGGTTCACGCTGTTGCTGCCCGAGTAACTTCGCGACTGAAAATTGCGAGCGAAATCTCATAATGCGAATCAGGCTTTATTTAGCATACATTCTGCAACGTCCACACGGAATGAATCACCGCATGTCACATTATTCACGCGAAGTTTTGCGGTGTAACGAGCCTCGCTAATTTTGCTGAGAAGACGTAGAATCAACAATTCAAACTCGAAAAAGGGCAGGGGGACTCACACCGACGCCGGCAACATTGCATTCCAATGGTTTATGGGTGACGGCGAGCTTCTTGCCCACACTCCATCGCGCATGCATGGCGCCAGTGGTGCTCCAGTTTGTTTGTAAATATGAGTTGGTGTATACTATAAATTAGGGAATGACATATAAAATATCAAGCAAATAAAAAATGTCAACCATTTACCTACTATTCAGTCTCATCTGAAATGACCCAATACCATGGCGTTAAGAGAGTTCAGCCTTCATTTGTGTGGTGTAAACATCAGCCAGTGTGCAATGGCATTACAAATACCAGAGTCACCACTTGTGCGAAGGCATGATGCTGCTCCAATGACACTGCCTAGCTTTCTGCTTCTTCGTCCATTTATCATTTTCTTTTTAGACACAGCCTGCTATCGTTTCGCTCTCGCCATGCCCGCCATCGATTGGGGCATAAAATTCATGTTTCCTGTTCATATGTTCGTTATACCTTACAATACAACACAGACCATGCTACGGGCTGCACAAGTCAACTCAATGTCGTGACCTCGGAGAGGGGCCGCTGTGATGCGTTGTCACTTGATGCGCTAAGTTGCCTGAGACAGCTTGCAACGGCCGCTACAATCCATTGCACTTACAAACGGAGTATATAGTGACATCTAGATAAATTAATTGAATCATTTTGTCAACACGCTACACACACTAAAATACTACCTCGAGAAATTAGCACAGTTGAGAGCAATCAACCAAGCACAGCACCCGGAGGACTGATGCACCACAAAGTTCAGTTTTCATAGGCACTACCAGGCACATCACAGATAAAAAAATAAAATAAAAAAACATATTTTTGTATAATGCTTTGTGGTGCCTGGGAGATAATGCGACCAACTATGGCCACTGTGAATACGGTGCTCGAGTAACCACTAGTTGTTGGGACATAGTGCCTCCAACAGAAATTGACTGCAACAGACCTGGCAAAACTTATTTCTTTATTTTAAAACAATAGAATACAACAGGTCTTGGTGGTGGATTCTGAATTACATATTTCTAAGTGTTCATTAACGAAAATTAAAAAAAAATTGAGGACAACAATTCCTTTTAATTGTCACAAAAAAATTGTTTGACTTTTTTATATTTAAAAAAACTGGTGAGCATGCATAAAAATATTTATGTTTCGGGAAGTTTTATTACCCTGTGGAGCTCGAAGATATGTCTATGAGCAATTGGGAAAATCATAATTCCACCTCCTCAGACGCAATTTATTTTACCAAAAACATGAAAGGTCTTTTTGTAAAAGTAGGTCCATTCCATTGCAAGGACATATTTTGCTACCTTCTATAAAATCTTAATTGAAAACAAAAATAGGCACGACATTATTGTCCTATCTTAACATGTTGCCCCCATTTGTTTTTATCGCCTTCCTTGTTTCTGTTAGACTCTACACATTGGACGCTTCCCCAATTCCCCATTCTTGGGTCAGGCTCTGTTGATGCACTGTTTAGTTAAATTAAACTATTATTGCTACATGAAAGTTTTACGAGTCTGTGCTTTGTCGGACACATGTCTATATTTCCTGTTTACAGTGTAACAGTTACACTTGCGGCTCACCCGCACCGTGTCGCTTGCTCCGGTGCCGCTATAAGCCATGCCTTCATAGTGCCTTGCTCGGAAGACTTCAATGTCATGGGTGCCTTGCGACCACGGCTACTAGAAAAAAACGAACAAACACACAATTAATTGCCTGCACGCAGAACACCAAAGAAAAAAATCAAACCTCTGGGTATCTAACGCCTGTCAAGAATATCAATGTAACTGTGCTTTACTGCACATTCTATATACTCTGTGCATTAGTTGTAACATGGGGAAGAGAGCAAATGCTGTACAGAGATGTTGTCCACCTAAATTAGGTTTAAAGTATGTCCCTTACATCTATCACTTGCTTCATGCACTTAAGCATGTTATGTACGAACCAAGATTGAATATGATATTCAGTCAATTTCCGTGCAAACGACATAATGAAACAATCACGTGCCTCTGTCAAGTGGGAAATTTCAATGCAAGCTCTGTTAGGTACATATATATGTCTTGTCTGGTTGAAATTAATCACAGGAGCTCACTCTTAAGAGACATTGCACAATTTCAGGTTGTCCGAGCCATGCAGCTTGCTCCACATTACGTATCATTGTGCAGCATGTTAGTAACATGACAGCCTCCTTGTCAACACTAAGGTCATTTTTCTCTTACGAGGTTTTTTGGCAATGCTTATTCCACAGCCTACAGCCCTAAGACTTGAATCTCCATCATATTGAGGGCTATATCACTCAGCTTGCATCGACCCCATTCTACAGGCTGCAACCGCAGAGGCATAACATAAACAGATTTAGTACCTATAACACCAAAAAATATTGAATGGTTCCAATTGCATTGCTGCATCAATAGACCCATTTTCTGGAAGTTCACACAAGGCACACTATATCTTGTAAAAAGGTACAGTAGGACAGCCAAAAATAATTTACGTCCCCACTCACCCCTCCCAATATTAATTAGCACAGTACGCTGTGTAATAACGCTACTTCCCACTTACAGTATGGGTGCATGTTCTGGTGTAAGTCATCGCACCAGTAATAGGCAAAATAAAATTGCCCATAAAACTGCATATCGAGTGGAACCTTGATTATGCATTTCCAGTTTAGGCAACGTCCTGCATTTTACTATAAATTAGCGCAGGTTTGTCAAAGTGCTGTAATTATCGCCTTTTTGGGTAATACGACTCCGGGTTCATTATTTGACACTTTCGCGCGTCCCCGTAAATGTTGTATAATGAATGTTCCACTGCATATGGTCTAAACTTCCAAGGGGGAGGGGGGGGGGGGGGTACTGAAGTTTCATGAGTAAAGCACTGCGGATTCGCCAAATGCCCAAGAACTACCCACGGTTATGCCCAGTGAACTGGCAGGTGCGGATAAAAATAAATTAGATTTGGCGGATGGATGCAGATGTCATGGGCTACAGGCGCGGATATCCGTGGGTCCGGATCTATATTTTTGTCGAGCCGGCCCTCAAGCGTGTGTTATCGCAGAGCGAAGGGAATAAGTGAGTGATTCTACAAAGTGCATTATGGAATGTTTGGCAGCAAAAAATTACTCTCTCAGAAAAGGAGTGCCAATTTGGGAGAAAATATTTCTTTACACTAAGACCTGAGTCTTATCAGAGATTGGTTTAGAGTGTTCTGCGTCACCAAACCTGCTGTCCCTACAAAAAATAAAGGATGTAAGGGCATCAATTGCCTTGGGAAAGTGTGTTCTTGTCTGGCACGAAAAGAGTGGAAAACATTCTTCGGGCAAAGGAAACTCAAAACGTACAAGCCACAAAAGAGTAGAAGCCCCCAGTCGTGTAATCGTGTCTTATGACGCATATACCAGTGCTTCTCTGCAAAGAGTAACCGTCTTTCCTCGCACACTTTTTTTTATTTTTTAACTTAAAAAAAAACCTCAAAAAAGAAAATGTGGGAGGGACACGCAGGTAAAAAACAAATTTAACATGAACAAAAAAAAATTTTTTTTAGAGGCTGGTACACATGTACAGCACAGAGCTGATGAACCTAATTTAGCACTAATTCACCACTGTATCACTGGTGTAGGACACAAAGCACAATGTCAGCACTGCATAAACAAGAGAAGCATTATTCCCAGCTCTTGACTAATAGCCCTGATGTAGAGCTGTGGTTGCATGTGTAAACAGGCCTTACATAATATCTTTTTTCACTATTACCTTGAAGGTTTCACAACTGCGGTGATGTGATTGGCCTAACCCGTTTTGGAGCACCTTTCGGAGCAGCCAAAACAGTGTTTTGGAGCAGCAAAAGTGGCTTTTGGAGCAGCCAAAACTGTGTTTCGGAGCAGCAGAAGTGACTTTTGGAGCAGGTATTCTTAGAAAAATAAAAATATTTGTTTTAAGTTCTGGACAACCAAACGGCACTTTGCTCGCCGCAATAAGCAAACTATGGTCAAGCTAGACCACCTGGGAGTCTCTCAACGTGTAACTGAAATGCCAATGACATGACACATTTTGCAGTGCTTCAGGTAAATTATACAGATATATGTAACCGCTGGAGATAAATAAGAACCAAACTGCACATAATAAAATTTATTTGAAAATGATCAGCTTACTAGTAAATATCACAGCAGTAGGTTGACTAGTTATATAATATAACGAATGGAAGCAGTCTCCGACTGATTTAACTACTGCAGAGCAATGCGAAATTGTACACAAGACAAAGGTTCATTACGAGTCTTAGCGCGTGCTTTTCTTTTCGCTTTTCGAAACTTTCTGAAAGGCTGCTCCAAGCCTCGCTTTGCCTTCGGCTAGAAATGAATGTCAACTTGCAATGTCTTCAAAGAGACATTGAGACATCCCATAAGTGTACAATGCTGTAGGCATTGCCGATCGATTTCGAAAAACCGCTTGCCGCCGTTTCACTGGTTCCCTACGTGCCAGATTTTCGTCAAAAGTAAGCAAACGTAAAACAATGGATTGCAAGCGTCCCAGCAGGTGCCTCTGTCGTGCAATCATATTCGCATGCACCTGAGGGCAACTTCGGCAGGCTTGCAGTTGCACGTGCTTCGTCGCGTGAGCGGAGATAGCTGTTCGACCGAAACCATGCTACTCAGCTTCAGTGCCAACTGGTTCCCAAAACTGTATGCGAAATGTAACTGTCCAAGATACAACAAAAACGTCCAGCGGCACGTGCTTGATAGGCAGGCAAACAAGGTACATACTAAACACACAAAAAAAGAGAACCTGAGCGCATTGATGCAAGACATCGCAAGTAGGGTCAAAAAGCTCTTGAGCGCTTTGTGCAACGACTGAACTCGAGACAAACAGGCACGCTCTGCGAGTTCAGCGTGCATACACTGCCTTCTTTGCTTTAGATCTCTTCTCCCCACTCACTTTCTTCCGGTGGAGATTTTTTATGTATCGGGATCTCTCTCGAAACAAAACCCACAAAGAGAAACCTAGGTAATCAATACTTCGGCAGAGAAAACTGAGTTAAAGAGGGATTTTTGTAGTAGCGTACGATTTAAAAATGCACAGGAATTTCGGTGAACATGCCGCGAACATGCGGCAGTCCTTAAATTTCAGTTTAGAAAGCGCCACATCTGCAGCGACGTGGGGATGGCAACGCCCGACGTTGCGCCACCACGGTGACTGGCAGGCAGACACAAAATATAGTTTTCCAACGGCCGTTGTTTTGAGGAGCGAGTGCTTCAGCTCACAAAGTAACTCCCACCGCGCAAAAACGCGGTTTCGTTTCACAGTATGACGGCATGGCTAGCCTGGTACCCGGTACGCCACTGTCGGAACATCCACACATGACCGCGTCTATCTTTGAAAAAAAAAAAATTAAAAAGACGCGAGACGAGACTTAATAGCGCGAGAAACGAGAGACTGCGGGAAAAATCATGAAAGACCGAATGGACCATTGATGCAGACTACTTTGTGTCGGGCGGCCGCTTGCGCCACTTAGCTCCTGCATGTTCACTTATGGTACTCAGTTTAGTTTCGGTTTCGAAAAGCCACCAAAATTGGTCCTTTGGCGCAGGCTTGGCGCAGATTACTTTTATTTTGGCGAAATATAGCAGGATGTAGCAGGGTTAGCCCCTTGGCGCAGTTTGGCATAATTGGCGCAGCAATCACATCACTGCAACTTTGCATTACACAAGGGATAGGCTGCTGATATTTGCGATAGCAAATAAGTGACCATTACACTCAAGAACAAGAAAAGTCATGTAGGTAGTGTTCTAAGACATAAGAACTCAGGAGCTACATTATAAAAGAATGGTCACCATCTTTTGGTTTTATTTTACATCCACTTCCTTCCCTTCTTCTCACACTTCAGTCCTTGTCTTCTTCGGTCTCCTTCCGCTTCCACACTTTGAGACTCATACCTCCTGGGATGATAAAGTAAAATATTGCCAATTGTGGCAAACTTGAGTTGGCATCACTATTTCGATATTTAATGGTCTTCAAAATGCCTTGCTGGCTGGACATCTTGACAACGCGAAAGGGCCAAGGAGGTTGGAGTTTGTCCCTAGGAGGCCTTTACGAACTAAGACCAAGTCATTCAGCTGCACGTTGGGTCTCTGGCTGCCGTGGCGAGCCCTGAAGTTTTTCTTCATGCTGCCTCGATACTTGAACCTTTTGTCTGCTGTTTTCCTTCGTTCCCTCAGCTCCAGTTTCTCCGAAATTCCCAGCTGCTGGTCCCCTGGCAATTTAGGAGCGTCTTCAAAAACAGCAGAATATGGATTGCACGCAGGAGCGGCAGTACGCAAACGTTGTGATGAGCCAATTCTACCGTGAGGCAACTTTTCCATACGCCTTTGAAGGTTGGATACATCCTTGCGTATTGTTGGAGGTCTTGGATGGCCCTCTTTGCCATGCCATTAGCTGCTGGATAATAATAATAATAGTAAGAAATTTTATTCACATCATGAACATAATACATATGCAGGCCCGCAAAAGCACTGGGATGGTATGAAGATGACCGTTGCGAGGTGATTCTGCGCTGTAGACCCCAGTCCCAGAGGCGTTCGCTTTCAAAGGCAGGTAGATCCGTTGTCAAAAATGACGGTGCTCCCATTTTTAATGCATCCCACTCCGAAAAACGTATTACGCTATTTGCATCTTCCTTTCCAGGACGGGCGGCGACCCTTCGTGTGCCCTGGTCGATGCAGATCAAATGTGCTCGAGTTTTCTGAATGCGTGGGCTCTTTTTTATATCAGCGAAATCCAGATGAACAGTCTTGAAGGGTTTTCCAGGGTGTTTTGGAAGAACCATTTCGTTAGTTCGCGGACAGTACTCGGCTTGATGGAGTTGGCATTGGTAGCAAGTTGTAACATACTTCCAGGTGTCCTCCTCCATGTGGTTCCATCTGAACCTTTGTACCAGTTTGTTGTAAGTGCACCAAAAACCATAATGTATGCCTGCATCTGCAGTATCTTGATACCGCTGCAGCACTTTTTGGACGAGTGTGCCAGGAATGGTGTATTTGCCGTCTTCAAATTGGATATCTTCTGTTCCTTCAGATACCTTTTGAAGAATAGCCTCCTCGAATAGGAGGTCTACAGACAGCCGGGACAATGCATTTGCGTCAGCCAGAATGCTTCCAGGACGATGGTTTACTTAAAACTCAAACTGTCGCAG
Organism: Ixodes scapularis; assembly: GCF_016920785.2. Taxonomy (NCBI): domain Eukaryota; kingdom Metazoa; phylum Arthropoda; class Arachnida; order Ixodida; family Ixodidae; genus Ixodes; species Ixodes scapularis. Next base: position 19,744,612 of record NW_024609839.1, read on the forward strand.
TTTGTTTATCCATCTCGCCAGCTTCACTTTTGCCTTCATAAAACCAAGAAGGTAGGTCAGCACTTGATGGTCGGTGTAAACATTGTAATTCTTTTCATCGAGGTAAGTATGAAAATATTAAATCGCCATCAACAAAGCCAGTGCTTTTTTCTCAGCGGGTGTGTAGTTGATCTGTGTTTCCGAGAAGGTGAAAGAGTAGTATCCAATAACCTTGATTTGTTGATTCAGGAATAGAGTGGTGTCTATGATACAGCACAGCTCCTGTTACATAGTGCGAGACGTCGGTATTCAGTTTAAATGGTAATTTGATACCTGGCAGGGTCAGCACAGGATCACTGGAAATACCGGTGATCAGAAATTGGTATGCAGTCTTGCACTGGTTAGTCCGTTCAAAAGGTCTTTCTATCTTCGCGAGTCCCATGAGGCATTTCTTTTCTCTAAAATAGCCCTTTATGAACGCTCGAAATCGACTAGCCAAGCCGAGGAAACCTCGCAGAGAATTAACGTTATATGGCCTCACAAACTTGGATATGCAATTGATGGATTCCTGCTTCGTCGTCTTTGTGAAGCCATCAAGCGTACGACCCAGGAAGATGACCTTGACTCGCTTTCCTTGGCATAAATTTTTAAATACGCAGCCAAAGGTTTAAGAACACTTGTGAGCTGTTCGATGTGTTCTTCGGCGGTCCTCAGGCAGACGATAACGTAGTCAATGTAGACACTGGAGAACACTCCTATGAAGTGCTTCAAGACCCGATTCATCATTTTCTGAAACAAGACTGGAGAATCTTTCCACGCGAACTACAGCCGACTGTACTCGAATACGTCGAATGGAGTCACAAAAGATGTGTACTTGTATTCTTCCTGTAATGAGACTTGCTAGAAGCCTTTGCATAAGTCGATGCGCGAAAACATCTTACAGCCACCAGTCTCGTCGATGATGGCTTCAATTCGTGGCATAGGAGACGAAAATAGATGTTTGTTAGCTGATAATCCTATAATCCGTGTACAGATGAAAAGACCCATCCTCTTTCGGAACAACAGTAATTGGTGATGTGAAACTTGAAGTAGATGGGTTATTTTTTTTGTGACGTCTTTTGCTGATTTGTGTTTCGGAGAGCTCTTTCTGGAGTCGGCTGTGCATCTCTGAAGACTTGCGCTTTGTCAATGCTGACCTCTCCAGTCCAGTAATGTTCAAACAAAGCTGCTCAATGAGTGGTCAAGGCAACAGGAGTTGATAGTCTTCACGGTGTTTTGGGCATGCAATAAATACCAAATACCAATAGGCAACATTCTACATGATCAGTGCATTGACTTTGGCGTGGTTTTTTTGATAGATGATAATTTCCGCCCATTTTCAGTACACCAGCTTTTCACCATTGTAGCCCTTCACCTCAATGTGTTCATCAGATATGTTGGCATCCTTGACATGGTCCACGTTAATTACAGCGACAGTTGCTCGACTGTCGACTAAAGCTTCAAGCTTGTTTCTATTTACGTTGACCAAGGTATAAAGGTTAAGTTTGTTCAAACAGTCTCCCTTGGCGTCTTGGTCAGATACTGAAACCCTCTTTTATTAGTTTTTTGCATTGCAATCTTCCCCCTGGCCTCTTCGACGTTGCCCTCTTGGGCCATATTGACGGTGTTGGGAGTGGTCTACTTTTGCATCCAATCATTGGGGGCAGTACTTCATCCAAATGGTCAGTGGACCTGGTGACAGAGCTTCCAGTGCTTTTGTGTGTCGGCACGCTGGGCTTCGGTGGAGCTGAGCAGTTAAAAAAACTTTCTGCCGCTTGTGTGTGTTGGCTAATTCAGACAGTTGTTGCATACATCTTTGCAGTTATGCCAAGATGTATGCACACAACTGGTCCTTTGTCATCCCATGAATGATTAAAGGAACCAGTGAAGAATCTGGTAGCTTCGAATCTGAAAGCTGCACAAGTATCCTCTTCTCAAAAATGTATGGCATTGCAGTCCCCTCTTTGTACTTGTAGGCTATTGCTCGTTGCCATGCTTGTAGCTTCTGACCAAAAGAGGAAAGAAAATTGTCTCGTCATTCCTGCCATGACTCATGCTTATGCAAAAGCACGCGCAGCTCGTAGTACTTTTTGGCCATGCCATCAAGAAAGAGACACAAGTTCTTAACTTTATCGTGAACTGTCTGCCAGTTGTTATGCCCACAAGCATACTCATAGAAATTAATCCAGCATTCTGGGTTGCTAAAAGCTCCATCAAAGATGTCGGGCTTCACCATCTCAAAACGTGGCTTGTTCGCCGCTTGCAATGTCAAAGCAATTGTCTGAAGTAGATTGAATTGATGGACCATCTGTTGTTGTAATCCAAGCATCCTTGCAAGTAGAAGGCCTGCATCTTCAGACTGCAGGTTTGTTGGCTTCGGTCAAGTAGTTTCCAAGATGAACTTCTGATAATCTGATAAAATTCAGAAAAAACTTTTTTCCTGATTTTTTTTTTAGTCTGAGGCAATATCTCCCTTTAGCAAAAGTTATACATACAAAAATTAACAAGGAACATCTTATCACTTGAGTGGTATTGTTAGAACCATTGATTCCAAATATTGTTAGCAGTGACTATGTGGTCGGGCAAAGCGTTTCCTTCTGTTATTGTTAAGGGTATCAAAGAGTTTGCACAGTGGACGCGAAGAAGGCCTGATTGTTGCAGGTAATGTCTCGTCTTGGAAAAAAAATGAAAGGGGAGATGGAAACAATGTGTTCCTAAGTGTTGGATTATGTGGTAAAATTTGTAAAACAGTGTCCGTCGACATATTTCTCGTCTTAATGGTTACCTCTGGGCAACGTCATTAGAACACTCAGTTGGGCAACTAACCCTTGAATCCCGGACCGCGTGCGTCCACCAAGACCAAACTTTTTTATTTATTTACTTATTCATATACCCTTAAAGGCCCTCGTGAGAGCATTACATAAGGGGGGGGGGGGGCCTACATGGATAAGTTTCATACAATAATTACACGAACAAGGTAAAATAAATATACACGCATTCATACGAGTTCCCATAAAAGCACAAAAAAAACAACATTAGGCACAATAAACACATTTCAAGACTAAACCTCGCTGTTTAATCAAATAATCTCAATAATTCAGTTTTTAATGCTTCAGAGTTTTCAGTTGTTACGATGGCATCAGGCAGGTTGTTCCAGTCGACAATTGTCTGGGGAAAGAAACAGTGGTTGAATGCGTTCGTGCTACCAGATAAACGGGTGATTGTTCGAGAATTCCCTTGTCGGGTCGATGATTAAAGGGGAGAACGCAGTAGGGCGTCGCGAGGCGTAGGATGATAATAGTTATTTTGTGAAGGGCTGAAAGGAGTGCAATTTTACGGTGGACTTGTAATGGTGGGAGGTTCAGTTGATTCTTTAGAGCAGAAACGCTGGTGGTGCGGTCGTAGTCGAACAAGGTAAATCTCGCCGCCCGGTTCTGAACTGATTCCAGATTGTTGATCTGATGAGGGTTTCAAATCGATGCTGCATATTCTAATTTTGACCTTATGTATGTGTTACATGCCATGTTCTTTACATGAAATGGAGAGGCTTTTAGATTGCGTCTAATGTAACCCAGAGTTTGGGATGCTTTAGCTTTAATGTTTTTAGTGTGGCAGATCAGGTAAGGTTAGCTGCCATTGTTACACCGAGGTATTTATATGAGTCTACAGCCTCGATCAGACCGCTTCCTATTGAGTAGGGGAATACTGATAATGATTATTTTCGAGTAAAGCAATTTAATTTACATTTTGATTTATTCAGCGACATAAGCCAGTTATTATACCATGTGCTAACTTTGTTTAAATCACTTTGTAGCACATAGTGGTCATTCTGATTAACAACTGTATGGTACAGTACACAGTCGTCGGCAAAAAGCTGAATGGTGGAAACGACAAATACAGGGAGATCATTAATAAATATTTAAAAAAGTAAAGCTCCAAGCACTGATCCCTGGGGAACTCCTGATGTCACTGGTTCAGTGTTAGATTCACAATTGTTAATGGATGTAAATTGCGAGCGTGAAGAACGGAATTCTTGAATCCAAGACAGAACCAGTGAGTCAATATTAAGGCATGAAAGTTTGGCGATGAGACTATTGTGAGGAACCTTGTCAAATGCTTTTGCAAAATCCAGAACTACGGCATCAGTCTGGATACATGCTAGAAGGTGAATATGACGATCATGGGTGAATTCCAGAAGTTATGTCTCACAGGAGTACCCTTTTCGAAATCCATGTTGATGGTTATGAAATATATTGCTAAATTCCAGATGCGATGCAATGTGTGAGAATAAAACATGTTCTAGGAGTTTTGATGCTATGCAGCTTAATGATATTTGGCGATAGTTCGAAACCAAGGAGTGAATGGCAGCTTTAAAAACGAAAACAACTCTGCCTAATTTTATAATCTGCCGGAAGACGTGATTGGGACAATAATTGTGCAAATAGTAAGTGGAGGTACGAGCTTGAAATAACTTTTGTGTTAGCATAAATTTTTGAGCAGATATAACCTCGCCCACAAGAAGAAGTGGGTCTTTCGATGAGCTTTGAAATTCCAGCAGGGGAAATTTCAATAGGTGTCATGGGCTCTAAATCCAAATGACATAACAGGGGAAAGTTGTTTGCTGTTTCAACAGTAAAAACAGACGAAAAATACTAATTCACTGCACTCGAAACGTTAGCTTCAGAGACAGAACTTCCATTTTCATCCATCAGGTGGACAGACCGATCATTGCTCTGAAGGAATATGAATTTCCAAAACTCTTTGGGGTTATATCGTAAAGAAGATCCTCAAAGAAAAACTTTTTTTTTTTTTTGATGAGCAAAGAGCACTTTAATACGTCTTCAACTAGATACGATTACAGTGCCGCCTCTTAGCGGCGAGTCAACATATCAAAGTTGCTTTATATAGCTACTTCGAGATGGCGCTGCGAGATGGCGCCACCGGCCCTTGTGCAACTCCGCTGATCTGGTACGTGCAACCATGCAGTTCCCAGAGTGGGCGCTACGAGAGAAATGGCAGCAATACAATCTCGTCTAGTTCGGTTCTCAAGTACGGATCATAGCCAATTTTTCAAAGCGGGATCCTAAGGCAGTTTCCGGACTGAGTTGTTCTAGTAACGTTGGCTCTGGGGGATTCACTCTCTAATGCAATTCAGAGATGCTAGTACAGTGATGTGATTGACCTAAGCTGTTTCGGAGCACCTTTCGGAGCAGCCAAAACAGTGTTTTGGAGCAGCACAAGTCGCCTTCGGAGCAGCCAAGACAGTGTTTTGGAGCAGAAAAAGTGGCTTTTGGAGCAGAAAAAGTGTTTTTTGGAGCAGATATTCCAAGAGAAATAAAAATATTCCTTTTAAGTGCTGGACAAACGAAGGGTGCTTTGCTCGCTGCAATAAACAAATTACGGCCAAGTTAGACCATCTGGGAGTCTTTGAACATGTAACTGAAATGCCAATGACACGACCGATTTCGCAATGCTTCAATTAATTTATACATATATATGTACCCATCATAAATAAATATAAACGAAACTGGACATATTAAACCTTATTTGAAAATGACCAGCTTAGTAGTCAATATCGACAGCATTAGGTTGGCCAGTCATATAATATATGGAAGCAGTCTTAGGCTGATGAAACACGTAACTACTGCAGTGAAATGCGAAATCGTACAAAAGACAAAAGTGCATTACGACTAGCGGTGCTTTTTTTTTTTTTGCTTTTTGTCATTTTTAGCAAGGCTGCTGCAAGCCTCGCTTTGCCTTTGGCTAGTAATGAATGTCCACATGCAATTCCTCCAAAGAGACATTGAGACATCTCACAAGTGTATACATACATTGCTGAGGCCATTGCCGAGCAATTCCGAAAAACCGCTCGCCAACGTTTTACTGGATCCCGAAGTGCCAGATTTTCGTCAAAAGGAAGCAAACGTAAAACAATGGATTGCAAGTGTCCCAGAGGGTGCCTCTGCCGTGCATTCATGTCCGCATGCACATGAGGGCAACTTCTGCAAGCTTGCAGCTGCACGTGCTTCGTCGCGCGAGCGGAGATGGCTGTTCAATCGACACGAAAACCATGACTCTATGCTCCGTCACCAACTGGTTTCCAAAATTGTATACAAAGTAAAATGTAACTGTCCAGCATATATACGACAAAAAACGCACCCGTATTCACCAGGCGCGAGTAGCGCCTCTTAAACCACTGACTAGTGACGTCATCGACTAAAATTATCACGTGGCAAGCGATAGTCGCCACTAAGTGAGCGCTTGGTATTCACCGGTCGTATTTAGGGCATAGTCGCCCCGCGCGACTAAGGAGTCGACTGACAAATCTTAGTGATAGGGTAGGGCTAGTTTAGCCGGTGTTTAGCGGGTGACTAGCGACTCATTGCCATGGCCAACTCGTATAGCACCACTGACCGCCAGCGCTAACGAACCCCTTACTCTCTCGGAACCCTGGGGGCACGTCTAGAAAGAATTGGAGAAGCAAATAATGCGTAAATAGCCATGTTCAGTGGTCCGAGATACCGCTAAAGAGATCTCAGCAGGGCGCTGGACGACGAGAAAAAACACATTTACCGGCGCTTCCATATTTGTTTATGTTGCTGGCAATGCGGCTTCCGTGTTTCTCCCTGGCGTTGTTTTTAGATTTTTCTTTGTAAAACTGTCTCGGACAATATGTGTCTCATTGTAACTTTTTTGTTTCCTGAAAAACATTTAAAGTTAGTTTTTATATGAAACAATACCCATTTACGCAGTTGCGTTGAAATATGCATATCCGTGTCCTATCTTTTTACGTCTCTTCCGCTTGTTAGTTCTGAATAGATAGTCACCCGCTCGCTTCGCGCTCGTAAATATTGCAGAACATAATCGCTCGTTAGTCGCGGATTTCTCGTTTAACTCGCGACTACTTAGTCGTGCTACTAACCATAGAACGGCGCTGGTTAGTCGCGCCTAGTGAATACAGGTGACAGAAGCTAAACAAGCTAAACACACGGGAAAGAAGAACCTGAGCGCATCGATGCACAACATCGCGAGCCATGGGGTCAAAAATTTCTTGGAGCGCTTTGTGCAACGGCTGAACTCGAGACAAGCAAGCACGCTGTGCGGGTTCAGCGTGCAGACATTGCATTCTTTGCTTTAGCTCAGTTCTCTTCAACTTTCTTTTGCGGCAGATTTTTCACGTACCGGGGTCCCTCTGAAAAGAAAGCCCACCGAGAGAAACCTAGGTAATCAATACTTCGACACAGCAGTATTTGAGTTAAGAAAGATTTTTGTAGTAGAGTATGATTTAAACAACAGGAATGTTGATCAACATGCGGCGGTCTTTACATTACAGTTTAGAAAGTGCCATACCTTCAGTGACGTGGGGACGGCAACACTCGAGTTCGTGCGACCACGGTGACTGGCAGACAGGGACAAATTATAGTTTTCCCACGGCCTTTGATTTCAGGAGCGAGTGCTTCAGCTCATAAGGTAACTCGCGCCGCGCAAAACCGTGGTTTCGTTTCACAGCATGACGGCATGGCTGGTATCCGGCACACTTGCGTCGGAGCGTACGCACAAGCCCGCGTCTACAGCGTCTACAGTTGAAACAATTTTAAAAAGCCGACGAGACCCACGAGACGACGAGAGCACGAAACGAGAGACGGCGGGAAAAACCATGTAAGACCGGATGGACAATTGATGCAGAGTACTTTCTGTCGGGCGGACGCTTGCGCCACCTAGCTCATGCATGCTCAATTACAGCATTCAGTTTAGTTTCGGTTTTGAAATGCGACCGAAATCGGTCCTTTGGCACAGGCTTGGCACAGATCACCCATATTTCGGCAAAATGCAGCAGCATGTAGCAGGGTTGGGCCCTTGGCGCAGTTTGGCGCAATTGGCGCAACAATCACATCACTGTAGTATAAGAAGAGTAGACAGAATAACTAAATTGTAAAACTTTTTTTGGGAAAGTTTTAATTCTTCAGCAAGATAGTTCTGCCATGGAGACCATACAGTTGAATGTTCTAACTCGGGGCATACAAAGGTGAGGTATGCAACGCATTTAATAGTAGGAGTGGCTAGTATTGTCCAGGAGAAAGTCAAGTGTGCTGTCTTCCTTACGGATAGTAGGTCTAATGCGGGTGATCCGTGTAAAATTTCTTGTTATATAAAGACAAACATATTTATAAAACAAGAATGTGCTGATGATGTTATCATTAATACTGTAGACATAAAAAATGGTAATGAAAGCTGTCAAATGTAAGCAATTTGCATTTCTTTATCCTTGAGGATAACAGCCACTATCACACCAACCCGCTATTGATAATAAGGCAGTTTGCAAGGATAAGTGATAATCGCCATCTATGACAGGAGTAAATTAGTCATCTGCGAAAAGGCAGATAATGGACGAAACACGAAAAGGATGATCATTGATACAGATAAGGAAAAGAAGCGGTCTGAGCACGTTTTCTAAAGGAATGCCCAATGTTAAGTTGGACTTGGATCACATGAAGTTATTTATAACAGTGCATTGAACTTGATTGGAAACAAATTAGAAAATCCAGGCAACAATAAAGGGATCAATTGTGACATTGCACGATAAGGTGGTTACGAGACACCCTGTCAAATGCTTTTGAGAAGTCTAGGAATATACAGTGGTGAAACTAACAAGAGGTGATTTTGAGCAGCTCTTGTAACAGGAAAATATTGGTTTTGGAGGAGACAATTTTGAGCTTTCATGTCAGAAAGTTGTATACAATCTCCTCGAAAGTTAGCCCATAGAAAAGACTGTAGCTGTTGAGTGTTGGGAGACTGAAGTGTTATGCCCCCAGAAGACCTGGCCTGTACAGATATTTATTTATTTATTTATTGAACAATCATACGCCAGCAATTTTGTAGAAGTCTTAATTAACCTATTATTAGTACCGATGGCATCCTCAGTCTGTGTTTAACGTAAAAAGATATTTCCGGCTACTTTGTAGCGGATTTTATTACAGTGACGTAATTGTCACAAATTTAACATCAAACGGACACTTATGGTTGAAAGTGCCTCACATTGCCCTCCCTCGTATTCAACTTGCTGCTGTTCATAGAGCAGCTAAGCGGAGCACATAGCTACTCTAACCGATCACGAGTAGCGGTAGCTATTCATTGCGATCGATGTGAGCACCGTTCGCAAAAAAAAAAACGACGACAACTCTTCGTTTGGCATGAGCAAAAATAGCTTTTGGGTTCGAAGCAAATTCAAAGTGAATAGTAATAGTTCTTTCGGTCGAATATTTTTTAATTGAATATTGAAGACTTTTTGCACCTTTCTCCATGCCTTTTACTACTGTTCCACCATGCTTAAACAAAAATTCAGCTGGATACGAAGGTTGTTCCTAATTGCCCACTTATGAGTAGTTAAATTTAATCTAGCTATATTTATAGACTGAAGCCTCAGAACGTCCAGTACCTACAGTGGGATGGCAAGTAAATGACAAATTTGACATAAAATTGAGCCTATAAAGGAGCCTAGCCATACATAATTGAGGGGATTTTTAAAATTTTCTGCCTATATAAAAATATTTTTTGTTGATTCTGAATTTAAAAAAAGCACAAACAATAAACAGAGGTTTTTAGAACATTGCTGCCTACAGCCCGTTGTAACTCAAGAAGGTAGGGTGAGGATAAGACGGGCCAGGGAAGAGGAAGCAGACGGAATGCTGGAGAAGAGAGGGGAAAATCTCTCTTAAATGTTCCATCTGCTTTCTCTGCCTCGGCCCGTCATACCCTCACCCTACCTTCTTGACTTGCAACGGACTCTAACATATACCCTTGAATAATAGCCACAGTTAAATTTTAAAGATTTTACTGCAATGTAATAAAAACAATTCCAAAACTTTTATATGTTTTTTTTTTTTCTTTTAATATACATTAGGCGTGCGCGTGCACCATACTAGTTTGAAGATGTGCTTTTCGCATAAGTGCGCGAATGAGCTGCGGTGAAGCGGTTCGCGAGATCGCTGTGTCAGCTTCATGGGTATTGCTTCTCTGCAGTGCAACCGTGCTTGAGGAGAAGCACACTCAAGGGGGCTAACCCACTGCAATCAACACTTCGAAATGTATGAATATTACAGTTAATTTTTTAAGCGAATATCACCATATTATTTCAAACTACTATTAGAAAATTAAAATATTCGCGCAGTTCTATTCTTCGCACATACTACTTAGGCATCAAAAAAAAAACTACTTTCTTAACTTTCAGTGGCATCGCTTGTCACGTGCCAGACACTTTCAGTTTCCTTTTTGAGAACTGCTCCCTTTCGGCGCAGACATGACGCAAATTGTGCGCAAATACAGCCTTTAGAGCAGCATGTAGCAGGTTATTCATTCTGGCGCAGTTTGGCGCAATTAGCGCAGCAGTTTTACCACTGAATATAGCAACGGTTTGTTGTTTACGTTGCAAATTTAATTGAATGTCATGTATAAATCACAAAAGTTGTATTTTGCATGATAATGTCTTTCTAAATCTGTGCTTGTTTTTGTTTAGGAGCATATTAGGCTCAGTGTATCTAATGATGTTTGAAGATATCATGCTGAGTGATCTAGAACAATCGTGAGGTGAATTTCTATCTCCGAACCTATGTACCTACTTTTTGTATAACATGTATTAAGTTATGTTAACCGTTTAGTTAATGCGTTTTCTGGATATGTTTATTACCCTGATTGTTTTTGCTGCATCTCCGTCACCATCTGCCAAGCTCTCGGGGCCCGGACCTAGTAAGCCAACAAAGATTGGCTTTTTTGTCCGTGGCTTCGTCATCTGTACTTGCAGATGCAAGAAATGATTTAATGTACAGGGATTACTTGGCTGATTTTTAAAAAGGCCCTGCAAGAACTTTTGTACTGGTTTTTAATTTGCACTGAACCTGAGTGCACTGAACGTCGCATCTTAATGAAACTTTTTTTCACAAATTTTACTTTATTTTAAAAGATATAGGCAAATTAAAAATACAAAAACAAGCACAAAAACCCTCTTTCATGACGTCCTTCGTCGCTTGAGTGGTCGTGAACTAGAGCAGGGTTAGTGAGCTCAACAAGCACACACGGCTGCCGCACTCCGTGTTGACGGCTAGAGAGGGCGCCACTAAAGCATGTTCCGGCTAGGCTGTATGAAGCGGGCGACCAGGGTGGCTCGCACTGCACTTGCTGCACGATTAAACACTGATTCGGCATGACACTTCATTGGCCACCAACGACAGCAAACACGAGTTAAAAATCAGTTCAGAAAGGGAGCCACTTCGCGCTACCATACCACCAAACGGCCAAATCGCAAGCCAAATCTGCTCGCCAAAGGCCTTCGAAACGCTCGGAACCAGTCGGATCATCGAGCCCGTATACGACTGCAGCGCCGCCGCGTACATCGGAGACCTTTCTACACTCGCCGCTCATCGGTGCCTGACCCCACTACCCCTCTAGTATGCGCCGCCTTTTCCGCCGATTGGTGGTGGATATGTCGACGGGTCATTTCTTGTTTCCGTCTTTATAAACTGCATTTGTTTCTTTTCTGATCTAAAATACTGAACAAAAAGTACTTTCATAAATATTTGAAACGGTTTGCGCCACTTATATTTTGTATTTCGACTGAAAAGAAGCTTTTAGCGGGTCTGACCAGTAGACTACACAAATTGCGCGCTTTCGGCACCGCAGGTCGCCCCCGTAGGTGGAGGAGGTTTCCACGTCGTCCGGTTAAAATATAACGCACTGGTATTTAGTTACTCTCTCCGTGCCCGCTGCCTTGCCCGAACCCCAATAGATTTGGAAACCGCAAAGAAGGTAGACGCTTAAATATGATTGCAGGGCCCCTTTAAGTCAAGAGGTATGCTACCAGAGGAGTGATTCTCGATAGATGTCAGTTAGAACCAGAAATTCTATAGGCTTGGTGTTTTCCATGACTGCAATTTATGTGGTTGCCACCAGAACTTGTTGAAAGTTCCAGATCTTGAATGGCTAAGGATGTATATCTAACAACTATATTCTGCAGATATTGCACAGGGAATTGCCATTATTACACAAAGAATTACAATGCTCCGAGAAGTAATTCCACTAAAGAATAAAACTGAACATACCAACAGCCTCCTGTCAGCAGCTTCCATGAGTCTTGGTAGTTTCAAACCGCAACATGTCCTCTAGAAGTGGAGCATAAATGGCTCTGGTCTGTGCCTGGTCTGGTGCTCTAGCTGTCTGAGGGCCATGAGTCCACAGTCACTTGAGCCTTGGTTTCACCCCTCTATTCTTCTACACAGGCCACAAGCTGTAGTACCAGGCTTGCAGTAGAAAAGAAACTGAAGGTGTTAAAGATGCACTTCTGAAAAGACAAGGCACAAAAAAAACCATCAACCACTTAGCTTGAAAGGTGCTAAAAAAGAAAATCATACAGATTTAATTAGAACAAAACTTTGAAGATTCATCTCAACCACCCAGGTATTGTGAACCTAGACTGATCTTGCAGCACAATAAGCCTCAGTCAAATTGCAGGAACCTCAGTCTGGTTTACAACCTAATAACTCGGCATCTTGCCTCAAAGCCAACTTTCAATTAACAACTAATACATTAAACTCTGAAGATACAGCACCAATAAGAGATGAGCATGGTCACGACAGCCTGCTTGACTTACAGTGTCAAGTTAAGGGTCAATCAATGAAACTATTCTCCTATGCCCTTGAAAACTGTGGTCGAGACAAACGCTACAACCAAAAAGATACTTCAAGTAGCTGTCAGCACGCGCTGTACAAGCAGAAGTGTCAAGGGAAGGTTGAAAGGGCCACAGGAAAGCACTGGCTTCCCAAACCTTAGATCCGCCACCCGAAAAACACCCTACTTTCACAGGGGGGAGGGAGCTAGCCTTGCGGCTACAATTTCAGCTATCTGCTCACGTGATAGGGACAGTATACCCAACCTCGACATCAGATTGGACATAGTCCGAAGGTTCAGTTGACCGACTGCTTACAAAGCAAATTGCACGGACCAGAGGAGCCTGCTTTAGTATGTTGGTCGGCGACTGTGTGCTGAAAAATTAACAAACTAGGGAAGAGTCATGCTAATGCAGTGCTTATATCTGTAGTGAGTTTGAAAGAAAAAGATTATGCACGTAAAATGCTTTCAACAGGCTTGCGAATGTGCATTAAAAATTTGCATAAAGATGTTGGCCTGAACTAGGTTTCGGTCAGTGCTGCTTCGATTGCTCACAACTGATCTCATTCCAGGGGTAGTGATTAACAGAAATAAAACAGGCACAAAGGCTGTTTCACACACTTGCGACTGCTTCTCGCTGGAGAGGTTAAAAGACTGGCTTTAAACCTCTATAAATGCTTATGACTGCCGTGCCGGTTGTAGGCAGTTGCAAGTGTGTGAACCATGCCTGCTTTCTTCTGCAGTAATACACTGCACAAGGAAACTTATTGTATGTTTCTACAGTTGCAACACAAGAATGCGGTGAGACTGGAGTATTCAAGTTCTAGTGCGGTGAATCACAGTTAGCTCTTCTATTTAGGCCTGCAAGAATGATGTCCTGGGAATAATAACAACATCAAGCCTATACAAACAAAAACACCTACCTGCTTCCCATCATACTTTGAAAAGACCTTGTTATTTAAGGCATGGCCAATAAAAGAAAAAGCTGATGGCCATAGAGAATCTACTCTCACAGAAATAACACTACATACTGCCATATATGTCAGGATAGACCATATCCCAAATTAACCATGCACAAAAAAGAATGCTGAGAATGTATGAACATACACTGCATGTGCTGGTGTCTGCAAGCGAATCTGTTCAAAGGTAAAAATCTAAAATAAATAGCACATTGCACACACATTCCTCGAAACCCTATTTTGGTTTTTTGCCTCGAATCTTTTATGCAGAGAAGGCAAGCGTGTGCGGCATGTGTACCTACGTTTCCAGCATTCCCCTTGGTGCTTGGGTAATTAGCAAAAAGGCTATTGCTGAAGTTGTGTCAAATTTGTGTCCAAGCAACACACTGTGGTCGTTGCAGACATTGTGGTTGCAACAGATGCTGTCAAAGCTACAGCTCCTGATGCAAATTTCTGAAAGGGCCATTAGAGGCAAGCACACATGTCAAAAAGTCGGTGAGGGGTTCTTTGAGGCAGTCCGCTGCCTCAAAGAACCATGACCACCTGTGACATCTTTGGGCGATAGTAGCTCCTGGGGTGCTATTAGAAAATAAGATGGATTGTTAGGTACAAATCTTCTAATATTCAGAATTTAAAAAATAACTATCGATTGAGTACAGAACCCTCAGATGCCTCTGCTATATAAATGCTTGTGCAGCGAGAGCACATTCGAAAAATGTGACCTCCTGCTGAAAATAACAATATATGTATGCTTTACATGCAGCATTTCTTCGCAGAGCTGGTGGTTGCATATTATCACTGTTCTCGAACTTCCACTTCTATGGTGCACAACCATGTGTTCTGTGTTGAAATAGAGCACAGGGCTCTCAAACCAATAAGTGTTTTCATGACAATGTCATACCTACAAGTGTTCATTCTGTTGTTTGTTTTTTTTCCTGTTTTTATCTCTGTGAGACATACGATAGTTATTTCTTCGCTGTTTTTGTAGCTCTCTTTGTCAAGAAGATGAAAGAGAATACCTTGTCAAGCAAACAACTGTTGGCTTTTTGTCTGTCTCCTAGCATTTGTACTTGTACAGGTGCAAATAAAATGATTGATTGAACTAACACAAAATGGAAGTGCAACAATCTAATGCATTCCCTATAATCAAACAACATAATTCACGTCTGAAAACAATACAGGTGCCTTCACTAAGGGAAGAGAAAGGTAAAATGTAGGCTTCAAAAAGCAAACATATTGTAGCCAATGGCGTCATGTCACTTGACACTCAGCAGACTACTTCCCGCTGCATATGCTTAGCTGTTGGCATAGGCACATAGCCCCCTGCATCTCTCATTCACCGTCCTCTCCCCCTCCGTCTTTGTGTCACACCCTCATGGAGCTTTGGGAAGCAACTTGAAGCCAATATATATTTTGTTGCAAGTTAAAAGCCTGGGTCATCTGTATTATATTTTATGTCCCTCTTTTCTTGCCCAGTTTTCTCGCTAGACTGGCCAGGCGACAATCAAATGCAGGCGCACTTACTGCTCCCTCTCTTAAATCTAGGCTCTCTCCGTCATCTCCGCCGGCATGTTGTCGTTAGCGCTCCGAACGCCTCTATCGGCATGCCACAACAGCTTCTCCGCGTGCAATGCGGTAAAGCTGCTTCCCAGATAAGGAGCGGAGAGCAGACGACGTTGCAAAGACTGCCGCCGGCGGCATTTCCAGCATCTTCTACTGCCTGTTTTGGGTGCCTTCTTGGTCATGACAGTAAAGTGTGGTGGTCTGAGACTTAGGGCCAGTTGCACCAATGCAGCTTAACGCAGATCAGAGCTTAGCGGGGAACCTAAGCCGAGTTTTGGTTTTGTTCTGTTGCACCAAAATCCCTTATCGCTAAACCTAGCACTAAACCATGCCTATCGTGAGTGCTCAACATCGGGTACTTTACTTGGTCGTTTCTTAATCCTGGATTTAAAACATGTCGGCTGGTTTGTGGTGGTCTACATGGTGGACGAAATTGGTTGTACAAAGTGTTTTGGGCTACAGCAGCGTGAGAGCCTCAACAGAATGACCTTCGATTGCGACAGATGCAAAATATTATGTGAAGTGTTTATCGACCCGTTTTCAAGTTGACTTCCCACTCTCAGTGTGTGTTAGCCCTAACCGGGAAAGGTATGCAGATGTGGGGCTCCCGCACGGCTCACGTCCATCTTCCCATTGGTTTTTATTTCAGCGTGCTCATTCGTATGCAGTTATTTGCGCATATCTGTAACGTATTGCTATTTACAACCTTGTTTATTTTAGAGCGCAGCTCTTAGGCACCCGTTTCCGCCTTGAGTGGAGTCGGCGTAACCGCACAGTGCATTATGGGACACTACCCGTGATGCAATGCGTAGGGAGGAGGATGAGGGGGAGGGAAGGAAGGAAGAGGAGGGGGAAGGGAAGGAAGGAGGGGAGGAGAGAGGAGCTTGAAGGATGAGGTGAGGGGGAGGTGAAGGAGGATGAGGAGGAGGGGAGGAGTAGCAGGGACGATGAGTGGGTGAGGAGGAGGAGCGAGAAGGGGTATACCCTCCCCTCAGTACCCTTCCCTCGTCTTCTTTAAGAGCTGTGCTCTAATTCGGCGTTACAGAGTGTTGTAAACGTCAGATTTTTACTTTAAACGCATTTTCTTTTTTTCCGATCAGCGCGTTGAATAGCGGCAGTGCATGATCTCGGCGATCAGCCGATTGTAGCCCCATTCTTTCGTTCTCATTAAATTGCGGTGAACAATGCATTTAGACAATAATGCAACGAAAAGGCTATTTTTTTTTTTTTAGTGTTGGGACAATCTTTAAGAGAAGTTTCTTTGTCTCCCGATTAAAATCTTAGCTTCGGAAAACTGTGTCGTTCTACAGTCGAAACTTATCTGGTGACCGCACTTTGTAGCGGCGACAAGAAATCATAACGACTAAGATGCGAGATTTGCTCAGCACTGTATTAGGGCAGGCTGTGGCGGGTGGTGCGAAGAGATGACTGTTCTCATAGACACAATGTGATGACCTAGTATGAGTTTTCATACTTCAAAGACCGCCACCGCCTTACGTTCAACTAGGGAGACAGGCAGTGTACTGTGCCACAGCTCACACGCCATGCCCCTATGGGTACAGATGTTACAACATGTTCTGCAGTACCGTAGAAGCTAATAATCGTTCAGTAATTGTATTTGTACTTCGATATATTTAAATTGTTGTCAAAATTGAATACAATATTTACTTTTATTCTTGGGTGCACTTTGTTGCAATGCACATAAGTTGTGTGGTGAAGTAGGCATCATGAAAATACCCAGTATTTCTGTTTCCTGGCTGCACTTGGAAATTTTTATACAAATATGTATGGTTAAATTATCCTTGACAAGCAACTGGACCCCAGCCCTAGACTCAAGCCTTGCTTATTCCAGCATCTGCTCATCGAATTTCTTAAGGAAATAATTCAGGTACTAACAAAAACATGAAATGCTTATGAAGGCTGATCGGAAATCTGAATGGTTTATTTTGGAAAATCATGTAGGTTATAAATGACCTAAGCTTAATGCGATAATCCTAGTGCAGGTTTTCATGATTGAGATCTGAGGCAGAGCAGGTTAAATAGAAAAGAAACTATGTACAATGTCTAGGTCTAAGGCACAGCTTGTATTTGTTTGCTAAAAGACAGAACTAACAGACACTTAGAAAAACCCTTAACACCTAGGCATAGAAATTAGAACAGCATAATAGAACCAGAGGAATGAAATGCACGACTGCCACAGAAAGATGGAACTTTGCCAATCTGGGGAAACTTTACGTAACACTATTTAAAATAAGTGAGAAACCAGAGTGTAATGCAGCTTGCTTTTTGAACTAACCTATAAATTAACTATCTTCAATTTTATGAGCTAACAGAATAATGACTGATGCAGCACAAAGAAAGTCAGAAGGTCAAGTTACAAGGTTACATGTAAAGACCCCAAGTTAGCAGTCATGCTGCATATGGTAAGTTTTCTTTCTGCAGTGGAGACACAAACAGTCTAATTTCATAGCTGACTGATTCATCACTCTCTGAAGGCTAACAACCCATTTAATTTTGACTTTTATGATCATAATAAAGTCAAAGTAGGAAAGTTTTAACCTACACAAAGATATACCAGGTGTTTCTTTCAAAACTTAACAGATTTGTTTAAAAAGCCGTGAAAGTTACACTTATGCGGTTTGTGCAGATGAGTTATACAGCCAGGGGGATAGAGTATTGGGGCTAATTGTAACAATAAGTCAGCTAATTATTTAAAATTCGTTAATTAACTTTTTAAATAATTAAAAATCGACATATAGTTCCAATTAGAAACTTGCTAAGCGCCATTGAAAACCACTAAATCAACTCTTTTTAGAACATAAAGCATGGGCAGCATTTTACGTCGTTCTAATGAAGCGCTCAATTTGGATGTGTTTCTAGGTTTCGCTTACTTATCCGAGCACATCTCTGAGCCTGCGATCCTGTCCCCTCCCCCTCCCTCCCTCCCTCTTCCCTCCCTCCCTCCCCCTCCCCCTCCCCCCTCCTCCTCCTCCTCCTCCTCCTCCTCCTCCTCCTCCTCCTCCCGGTAGTCGCGGCGCAAAGGCACTCCCTCGCTTACCTTGTAGCATAGAGGGAAGTTGGGCGCAACTGTGTTGCACGTCTCAGCCACTGTCGAGCAGGACCGTGGGCGCAGAGATGCACTGCAATAACAAATCGAAACCTAGAAACGCGTCCAAATTGAGCGTTTTCATGGAACATTGTAATATACAGCCCCTGCGTTATATCCTTCGAAAAAGAGTTGATATAGTGGCCTTAGGTGACGCTGAGCAAGTTTCTATTTGGAACCACATGTCTATTTTCATTTATTAAAAAGTTAATTAACGAATTTTACTTAATTAGCCAACTGATCGTTACAATTAGCCCCCTATACTATGTTCCCTTGGCCGTATACCTCACCTGCGCAAACCGCTTTAATGTAACTTTCATTTTTTAAAACAAAGCCACAAAGAGTGTCTTGGTGTAAATGCTATATGTATTCCGTTACTAAGATTGGCTCATGAAGTAAACTAAACAATGAATAAGTATGGTTGGAGCCAGAATGCAGACGTTACGAAGGATCCATGTCGTACGAGGGTGATTAAAAACTTATTTCACTTTGGTCAACTTACACCTTCTGTTGGCTGCACTGTCTTATCGGCACTTTTCATACAAGGTTGCTGTATCTCCAGTCACTGCTGTGCAGGCTTGAATCTGTTAAATCAGTTCAGTTGGGACTGAGGTGCTAGGAAGAATGGCTGTCCCATGCTTAATTTGTACAAGTGAATCAGTCATCGTTGTCGTGATATGAAGGGGTGTCCAGTAATTCCATATATATGAATATACCGATATCCATAAAAAGAACTTTGTGCACAGTATTATGGAAATGGAAATGCTTTCTCGCAAAGAAATGCGTTTGAATGGATACAGAAGTTCTATGAAGAATGCACGAGTGGCAGTCATAAAGGAGCCAATGCCCATCCATTTCGACGACTGAGAATAACGTTGAGACACTTCCGCGAGAGGTGTTGAGACACTTCCGCGAGAGGTGTTGAGACACTTCTGCAAGGCAATGGGGGATCTCCAGAGGAAACTCAAATGCTGAAGATAATCAGAGTATTGTCATCGTCCCCATATCATAGTCAATCATTGGTCTTGAATGGTGCTATTATAATCGAGTTCTCTATTTTGTGACCACACTTGCCTCCAGATGGCTCCAACGTGCTGAGAACTACCCCGGGACAGTCGTCGGCCTCCGATTTAGTCAATAATTGGTCTTGAATGGTGCTATGACAACAAAGTTCCCTTTCTGGTGAGCCAACCTGCCTCCAGACGTCTCTGAAATGATGAAAACTACCTCGGAATGGTCGTCGTCCTTCAATTGTAGACAATAATTGATCTTAGATGGTTCTATGACAACAAAGTTCCCTTTCTGGTGAGCCAACCTGCCTCCAGACGTCTCTGAAATGATGAAAACTACCTCGGAATGGTTGTCGTCCTTCAATTGTAGACAATAATTGATCTTAGAAGGTGCTATGACAACAAAGTTCCCGTTCTGGTGAGCCAACCTGCCTCCAGACGTCTCTGAAATGATGAAAACTACCTCGGAATGGTCGTCGTCCTTCAATTGTAGACAATATTTCATCTTAGTTGGTGCTATGACAACAAAGTTCCCGTTCTGGTGAGCCAACCTGCCTCCAGACGTCTCTGAAATGATGAAAACTACCTCGGAATGGTCGTCGTCCTCCAATTGTAGCCAATAGTTGGTCTTGGACGGTGCTATGACAACAAAGTTCCCTTTCTGGTGAGCCAACCTGCCTCCAGACGTCTCTAAAGTGCTGAAAACTACCACTGGATGGTCGCTGTCCTTAAAGTGTAAACTGAACTTTGAAAAAAAAATGTGGTCGTTAAAATTATTAAAAATCATTTGACAATTTTGTAATCCTGACATGTCGCAAACGGACAGATGCTTAAGGAACTATATCATGTAAAATTTACTGAAAGGACAGATATAAGGGCACTGCCATTCTTATTTCAAACGCAGCACTGACAATAGGCACATTCAAGTCCCACTAAGTTTATGCTTAGGTCTTGCACTTAGGTGTTTGCTGCTCCAAAACAGTGTTTTGGAGCAGCAAATGTGGCCTTTGGAGCGGCCAAGATAGTGTGTTCTGCAGCAGCAAAAGTGGCTTTTGGAGCAGCGAAAACAGTGTTTCGGAGCAGAAAAAGTGACTTTTGGAGCATACATTCTTAGAAAAATAAATATTTGTTTTAAATGCTGGACAAACGAAGGGCACTTCGTGCTGTGTTGCGATGCGACGTGTTTGGGCGGAATTCGCTGCTTGTGTTTTTGCTGCTGAGACATCCCACAAGTATACAGTGCTGTAAGCGTTGCCAAGCAATTCTGAAAAAAACAAAAACACTTGCTTTCGTTTTACTGGTTTTCAACGTGGCAGATCTTTATAAAAAGTAAGCAAACGTAAGACATTAGATTGCAAGCGCCCTGGCTGGTGCCTCTCGTGCAATCATGTTCACATGCACGTGAGAACAACTTCGGCAGGCTTGCACTTAGGCGTGCTTCGTCGCACGAGCAGAGACAACGGCTGCTCGACCGAAACCACGCCACTCCGCTTTGTCGCCAACTGGTTCCCAAAATAATATACATGTACAAAATGTAACTGTCCAGCATACGACAATAAACAGTCCAGCGGTGCGTGCTTGCCAGGCCGGTGGGCGAGGTACAAGCTAAACACACACAAAAAAAGGACCTGAGCGTATCGATGCAAGACATTGCGAGCCAGGGTCAAGAAGCTTTTGGAGCGCTTTGGGCAACGATTGAACTCGAGACAAACAAGCGTGCTGTGCAGGTTCAGCGTGCAGACATTGCCTTCTTTGCTTTAGGTCACTTCTCATCAACAACATTCTTTCGCGGCAGATTTTTCACGTACCGGGGTCCCTCTCGGGAGAAAGCCCACCGAGAGAAACCTAGGTAATCAATACTTTGACAAAGCAGTCATTGAGTTAAAGAGGGATTTTTATAGCAGCGTATGATTTAAACAAGAGCAGGAATGTCGATGCGTTTCAGTTTAGAAAGCATTATATCTGCAGCAAAGTGGGGACGGCAACACACGACGTCGCGCGACGAGAGTTACTTTGTGAGCTTTGTGAGTACAAAGTAACTCTTGCCACATAAAAACGTGGTTTTGTCTCACAGCATGACGGCAAGTCTGGAACCCGACACACTAACGTCGGAGTGTCCGCGCACACGGCCGCGTCTATCACTAAAAAAATTAAAAAAGAAAAAAAGACGCGAGATGAGATTCCCGAGACGACGAGAGTGCGAAACGCGAGACGGCGAAAAAAATCATGCAAGACCGCATAGACGATTGATGCAGGGTACTTTCTGTCGGGCAGCGTCTTGTGCCACCTAGCCAACGCATGCTCAATTACGGTTCTCAGTTTAGTTTCGTTTTTGAAAGGCGACCAAGATTGGTCCTTTTGCGCAGGTTTGGCACAGATTAGCCATATTTTGGCGAAATGTAGCAGGATGTAGCAGAGTTAGCCGCTTGGCGCAGAGTTTGGCGCAATTGGCGCAGCAATCACATCACCGATGTTGGCAGCGCCGATTCCACAGAAATATTAGTAGTTGCACGGTGTTTAATTGGGGGAAGACCTGTGCTTCGGAATTAGTTCAATTTGAAACAAATGCATAATCGTAAACATATAATTAAAACAGTGCAAACGAGCACAAAGACAAGTAGAAGAAGGCACAGAGACACAGCGCTGACTCACGACTTGCTCTCTTTTTCGTCTTCTTAAAACACATCAACATAAAAAGACGCGAGTCAGCGCTGTATCTGTGTCCCTTCTTCTAATTGTCCTTGTGTTCGTTTGCGCTGTTTTAATTATGTTTTTTTTTATACACCACCGACTAGCTCACCTCAAAACATTACTGCAAATGCATAAATGCACCTTCCTTTTTCTCTTTTTTTCGAGATTGATTTGCGCTAAGTGGCGCATTTGGGTAAAGATTGAACTGTACTCGCGCCCCGGGGACCTGTAAAAAGGCATGAAAGCAGGAAATAAGCAATCCTATTTTTCCTTCAGTATTTTCTTTTTCTTCTTTCTGGTAAACAAATTATTATTATTTGCAAAAAAAAAAAAAAAAAAAAAACGGAAGCTTTGTCACAGTTAGCGCATAAACTTTTGTGTGGTGCTTGGCTGGTTCGGTCAGTAATGTGGAAACGGACTGCGAGCAAACAATTTTCAAGGCGCAATTGCCGCCCCCCTCAAGCACACACACACACAGATGTCCCAAACTTCCGCTGCCGCCGCGCCCAAAACCCACAACTTTTAACAGCCATCACATCTATCTTCGTCTACTCACAAACGCGCAAATCATTGTATTTAAAAAAGAAAAAGAAAAGCTACAGTAACAAATGGCCAGGGACTTTTCAGGCATTCCCCCATCTAGTAGTGTTAAAAGTGCTCAGAAGACGTGTATTGTCTTGTGTTGAGATGATGAGCAGTGGCATAGGAAAGGGAAGGGTCTTTTTTTAACAATATTGTTTCCTGGAAATGACTGATTTTCCTGCCCCCCCCCCCCCCTTTTTCTATGCCACCGCATCTAAGCACAAGACAATACAGGGAAAAAATTCTGCACTGCTCTAGTTTTTTTTCTTTCATCTATAAAAATATTTCACCTTAAAAAAAAATTGTCGCCAGAACTTTTTTTTTTTTTTTGGGGGGGGGGGGGGGGTTGATGTGAGTGGGATGTCCCGGAATTTTGGAGTGGGTAAAATATTACGAAGTGTCCAGCGTTACGTCCAACGTAACCCAAGTTACGTCCAAATCTCCGCCTTTCCCAGGTTCACGGGGGAGAGAGAGAGGAGGGCGGGGGGTTAGGTATACGTGTTTCAGTGCTCCGACTGGACGTAATGCTAGCCACAGTGAAAATATTAATAAAGGAGTCCCACCCCCCCCCCCCCCCCCCCCCCTCTGCCACAAACACATACATACACATTGATCACCTGCGTCCGATCCCCGAGGCGTGAGCACCGTTTACTCTCAGGTGCACCACCCAAGGCTAATTATTTCTTTCAATAAAAGCAAAAGTATTTGCTTGAAACTAATCTAATTCTGAAACTAGAACCGCCAATATTCCCATTGACTCGTCGAGGCTGCATAAAAGCCGATGTCATTCACAACACAAAATTGAGAACTTCTACACCACTGTGTTCATAGTTTCCCGCGACAAAATCGCGCCACACGCGGAGTGCAGGTAATTAAGATCCAACAGACTCAACAGCTTCGTGCTAACGAGCGTCTGCGCCTCCACACGCAATCCGCACTCGGAGTGCGGATAAGAATCCAGCACAAACCGCACTTGGAGTGCGGATAACAATCCAAAATTATTCGCACTCGGAGTGCAGATTAGAATCCACCACGGGGCGCGTTAAGTCCGTGCTCCGGAGCGCGAGAGTTTGATGCTCCTTTCACTAGACGGACAGGAGTGCCACCGGAGACCGACACTCGAGCGCGCTCTTCATGCACCGAAAATTTCTCGTAGCACGAGTGACTTTTTCGCGCTCCATGACGTCACGTAAACAAACAAGATGGCTGCGCTGCTTTTGACACCGTCGAGTCGAGAGGCGTAGCCGGAGCGCTGCCCCTTTTCAGTTGATTAGTGCTTAATCCAGCAGGTAAAAACGATTTGATTTGGAAGCTAAGACAGCAATTAGCGTTCTAAAAAAGGTTTGTTCGTGCATCTCGCATGAAAAGAAATTCGTCTGTCAAACGGTAGCGTGCCGATAGCACAGCGACAGAAACGTTGCAGAGATGAGGAGATTCGGACCGCGCTTTTCCTTTTATAATGCTTAGCCCAGCGAATAAAGATACTTCGATTTGAAAGCCAAAACATCAGCGAGCGTTGAGGAAAAGGTTTGCTTGTGCGTCTTTCCTGAAAACGAATTGATCTCTCGGACGAAGTGCTGATAGCTCGGAGACAGAACAGTGGTGATGAGAGGGCAGTCAGACCGCTGCCCTGCTTAGAATGCTTAGCCCAGCCGCAGCGAATAAAGATACGTAGATTTAGTGATGGGACGAATCTTTATCCGAATCGAGATTCGGAGCCAAATCTGAAGATTCGGAAATATTCGGAAAAGTAGCCGAATCTCAAGTGATTCGGAAAAGTTCGGAAATATTCGGAGCGTTGCCATGGTTGCCAGATCACGTTGATGTGTTTAAACTTTTCGTAATACTGAATTCACTAAATTCTACAAAGTAATATAATATCATAGTAATTAATAAAATGCTCCGCTTTGTTTATAATATTTTGGATGTTTGTCGAGAATGGAAACCAGGCATCGCGGGAACATTGGTTTCGGTTCCGGATTACGACCAAAATAGGCATGCTTGGTGCACGTGGAAATACAAGCATACAAGCGCATGTTTTCATCGCCCGGGTGGCCCGGGCAGTTCGGCGACAGTCGGTTGTGGACCAGGGACCTCCGGCGTTGTCGGCGGGGCCATGGCAGTGACAACCGCGGCTGCCCTTCCAGCGAAACGCAAGCACGAAAAGTCCCTCGTGGATCTCGTCAGGCTGGGCGTGGCCGCCCCAGCCCGGCGGGATTCAGCGGACGTGCAGCCGGTGCAGCGGCGGGTCGACGAAGCGAGCTGATGTTTACGTGAAGATCAAGTTCTCGTACTCTGGGGTTACCGGAGACGTCGACCGCGCTCGTCCGAGGTTCGCAGCAGTCCCCCCCGCAAGAGATCGATGCCGTACGTGCAGTTCGGCAGGAACACATCTCGTGCCCATAATTACGGTCATAGTAGCGCCAGTAGCACACACCACACATATGTAAGTATGTTCGATTCGATTATCTTTAACGTGTGTCCACTGCGGTATTGTTATCGAAACACGGGAAACAATCTAAAAGTCCTTGCGCCATACTATGTACGGCCGAAGGAGTATTTGTACCTTTCTAGTTATTGATATCTTAATTAGTGTTTGTTCCTGAACAATAAAGTTGCGTTAGACACCAATGTGTTGTTTCTTTTTCATCAAATAAAGTTCAAGTATACAATACTTGCTACCGACACGGAGAAACGACAGTGCCAGTGTGACGCTTTTATTCGCCGGTGCCGCACGCGGTTGAAGCTGGGACGAGCAACACTTTTCATCGCTCTCGCGTCTTACGCAGCTAGCTCTAGAAAAGGAGACGAATCATTTCCTTGCCTGAATATATTTATTGCGCGTTGCGCCACATTATGTATAATACACAGCATTTCGCTACATTTTACCAATCCCCGCAAAACCGCACAGAAACCAAAACCGTGCATTTGTTAGGCCTACGCCAACCACACCGATCAGCTCAGCTGGACCTGGGCGCGTGCCAGGATTTAGAATGAAAGTACAGTACATACCATAAGTTGAAGTAAACAAGACGAAATTTGGAACACAACTGACCGCATTCGCGAGGTTTACGACAAGGTTCATAGTGCCGTCTGCAACCAGCAACGAACCTGACGAATCTCCGAATCTGCCGAATATTCGTCGCGGGAAGTTCGGAAATTTCTGAATCCGACCGAATCCGAATCTCCAGTGATTCGTCCCATCACTACTTAGATTGGAAAGCCGAAACACCAGTTAGCGTTGCGGGAAAGGTTTGCTCATGCATACCGCCTAAAAACAAATTGACGTGCTATTGAACGACGGTGCGCCGGTATCGGCGTGCTTCTGTCTCGCTGCAAACGGAACCGACGGAACCAGGGAATCTGACAAATTTAGGCGTTTCCTGCGTCGATGAGCCGGTTCAAGAATGTTTTCTTCAATTGAAATCGTAATAGCATGCATGGTCAATAGGGAGTATTCACTGGACGCCATATTTGAGGGCAATGTTTAGAGCGCATGCTCGGAACGAGTTCACGTTAATAGGCTCCTAAGACCGTCAATCTTGGTGGTGCGAAACGCACGTGGCGAAAGAACTATGGAAGCACACCGTCAGCACGGGCTCAGCAGTCGCGCACATAGCTATGGCCGCCAGTGAATACTCCCTATAAATACAGGGTGAAACAAGGAGCCACCAGGCTCTTTAAATCAACCGGAAAATTCAGTTTCTTAACCTATCGCCCTACAACTTTGTGCAGCGTTGCCCACAGATGGTGCACTTTTTTGTAAAATTTGCAAAGAGCGAACTTACCTGAGGAAAAAGTAAAGAAAGAAAAAAGGCTTAGCTCCTATGGAAACGCAGCGACGCCACCGGTCTTCAAACAACACGGCACCGTTTCGCACGGGCCACAAGAGATGGCGCAACGAACGCCGCCAACGAACGAGCATACGGCGCCGAGAACCAGCGTCTTAAGCAGACAATCGTTTCGACTCAAAAGCAGAGCGCGTTCCGCGGGCGGCAACAATCACAGAAACAAAAACAAGCGCGGTAACAACAAGGAACTGCAGTTCCTGTCTGCGTCGTCTGCTCGTTCGTTGGCGGCAGTTGGCGTCACGACCGCTTGCGCCATCTCGTCCCCCGTGCGAAACGACGCCGTGTTGTTTGCAGACCGGTGGCTACGCTGCGTTTCCATAGGAGCTAAGCCTTTTTCTTTTTCTACTTTTTCCTCAGGTAAGTTCGCTCTTTGCAAATTTTACAAAAAAATGCACCATCTGTGGGCAACGCTGCACAAAGTCGTAGCGCGATAGGTTAATAGCGAGTTCTTTTCACGGCACTCGTGCCCACGCGTGTTCACTCGCAGCAAGGAACGGGTACGTTTCGGCGGGCACTCCACGAGTGGTTGCACTCTCCGAGTTCGTTTCATCGCTGACACCCCACGCATGCATGCACTCGCTGCACAGAGAAAATCGGGAGTGCGCCAAAATGCAATCCCGTCATGCCTCGCTCCGGCAGGGCCGGCGAGGAGCGGGAGCAGACGACGAGGGTTCGTCTGCTACGATATGTCGCGGAACCAAACGGAAAAAAAAGAGGCGAGAAACAGACGCACAGTGCTGTCTGTTTCTCGCCTCTTTGTCCTTGTTTTTTGAGCGCTAAATGTATTCCAAAAGCGCACTGTGCTGTTTGTTTCTCGCCTCTTTGTCCCTGTTTTTTGAGCGCTAAAATGTATTCCAAATTCCAAAACCAACTAGCCCAACAGTTACTCTACGGAAAAAAAAAAAAGTAGATTTTCTGATAGAAATCATGTTCCGCGGGCAACGAAATCAAACGCGAACTCGAATTGTGAGCGCCTGCTATTTCACGAAGGAAGCAATTGACAACCCGTGATTCATTTGCAGGTTTTAAATCACTCTGTTACCGTACAAACGCTGAAATATACCAGTGTGTAAAGAAATGCTAAGAACAAACGCAACAGCGGCCCTCGAGATTTCTATCACCATCCGTGTGCGGGTGAAAAATTTAACATTTGTCGATAAAACTCCCCCTCTGACTACCCAATAAGCATCAGAGAAAGCTAAAGATGATGACTTTACCCGAGGATTGGGCAGCATCATCATGTTTAACACTTACCTAAGCAGCTAACTTGCCCCGTCGTATTCGCGACTCCAGCAAAACGGACGCCGCCAAGCGGGAAAACCGGGAACCAGCCGGTCCAGGTCGCTCCGCGCCCCTTCGCGTCTCTGGTGGCTTTCGCGGAGACGTGTTGTCGGCGCGGTGGCGAACCATGTAATTTGACGAAGGTCCGAATATTTCTTAAGTTTGCCTGAGTGATCATTAGTGTGGTGAAGCTTGAGTAGATTGTTTTCTTCTATTACGTGTTTGAAAGCCCGTTTACTCCACAGCACACGGTCGCGTGCTTTCGATTTCTTGGATGGGGAGGAATCACGGAAAAACTTTTTGATTTCTTGTCTGTCTCGAATCACCTTCAAAGTGACGACTGCTTGGTAACTGATACTGGAGGGAACATCAATGTTGCAGTCAAGTGAATGGGAAGGTTCGATAGCTGCTTTTCTTGAGCTTGGTTGTGTTCGGTTAGCTTCAAGTTTGAGCCACCCACGCCGGTCGGTGCGTTGGCTGTTCATCGTGGCTGCTTTTCGCCGAAAAAGCCTCTGGACCACACTGAAGGAGTTGGGCTTATTTCGCAATTACTTGATTCAGGAAAACTTGCTCATTGCAAATGATGAATGAGGGAAATTATCTGTTTTCAAAAGGTGGGAGACAAGTCTCGCAACGTTAGATGCTGTCACGGCATTTTGACCTATCGCGCCTCCAATATTTATATTACGAGGACGTCGAAGCCAACAGCAATATACGTCTACATTGGTCAGGTTGACCGGCCACAAAAGAATACCAATTTTCTCCATTCAATGCAGAGAGGTTCTGCGCGGATCTTCAATGAAGACTCTCTTCAGTTTGTCCCCGTGCTGCCGGCTATAGAACCATTTGGCTAAGTTTAAGTAGTATGTCTCCGTCTGTCAAATATACTTTTATTCAGCAGCTCACCTAATAGCTAGTCAACTAAGCTCATATTTCAACCCGAAGGATATACTACTATCGCTTTAGTGGGAACCACCCCCTCCCCCCCCCCCCCCCCCATAGTATGTAATATAATACATAACCCGCTCGTCAAAATGACTTCTTGATTGCTACTAAAACCTGAATTGAAATACAAATATCAGCTGCTTAGTGGGGCGCCGGCGAGTTAATATGGTCCTTGGCTCAAGAAGCGGTTGCTTAATTTTCGTAGTTTTCCTGCAGCCTGTGTTGTTGGCCGAGCAGACGACTGAAGCTGTTTCGTAAACGCGGATACGCACAAAAGCTCGATTTCGCGGACAGATAAGTCGCATGGTCGAGGCATGCGAGTTAGCTGAAAAGTTGCTCTCTGTGGGACAATTCTATAGTCATCGCCGCTTTCCTTAGATGATCAAAACTGATTAGTATATTACCGTCTCTCCGGAGCCCATAGTTTCGGTTTTGAACGAAATCTCTGAAACGAAAGTCTGACACGAAAAGAACAAAAAAACACCAGCAAAACTAAAATATGCTTTGCAAGTTTATCTGCACCGGCTACACTTAACCGTCTCAGTTCAAATACCTAAAAAATTGGGCATTAAACAAAAGAAAATCTGTTAAATTGAACGCGCTACCTGTTCAGGCGGCCCGGCCGAGCCGCCGCGACCTGGACTCAGCCGCCATCTTTGTTTGGTGGGGGCGCCCCCTACAGGTCGCTGGAGTCGCGAATTTTGTTCGAGAAAGCTCTCGTTCTCGACGCCCTCACCAAAGCTAATATCTAATCCACCTATAGTGACGATTTAAATCGAAAATCCCAGTTTTGCTGGATATTCTAACAGGCTAGTTTTAAGCCGTACCCTTTCAGTGGTTCACGCATAATACCATGCTCAAACGGATCAAGCTTCTGCTCGGACAGCATCATCAGTTTTCTTCAGTGTAAACGGTTATAAGAATTGAAAGACCGCAACCAGCTGCTTTGTAGACAGCTGGTTGCGGAAATTTACGCCGTCTGTAACTAGCTCTACGGCAGCCGAGCTGCTTGAAGACATCGCAACTATAAACTACAGGCTGCATTTGCCAACGTTTGTAGATAAACGTTGGTAGTAACTGCATTCTCGCATTCCCGCGCATCACTCAGAACCTCTATGCTCGGAACAGAAAGGCCCTAGTTTCGGTTTGAAGTCGGTGGCTTTTCTACAACATAGATGGCGGCAGCATCAGTCTTCTGCACTCGGTGCATTTGGCAAGTTCATTTGAGTCCAGTTTTCCGTGCAACACTCTGTGAGTGCGATGCATTCTGGGAGAGAACTCGAACGGTGCCAGTTGGTGTGAAACGAACTCGCAATAAGAAACCGAATTTTTCAATTGATTTAAAGAGCCTGGCGTCTCCTTGTTTCACCCTGTAGATCGGCCATGGTAACCTTTGAGATATGTGCACAAAACGAGTCTTAAAGCCTTTCAGGAATATTAAAACGTTCGTAGAAACTTCATACGTTGCAGTCTCTTTTGCTTTAGAGTCTGCAGCTCCACACGGGCCTAATTATTTATCTTCGAAATATTTTCGGCTTCTGCCACCCGTATTCACGGTCGGAAGGAGCTTACTCGATCTACCGATCTAACTCTAGGGTAAAGGTGATTATCGAAAACCTACCCGCGTCCAGCGTTTCTCTATTTTTGTTGTCACGTGACATAATCGGCCAGTGTAACTCGGATCCATTCGAGTAGGTTTGGAACGCAGCCTCGGTGTGTCGCGCTCCTGGGGTGCTATCCTGGTCACAAACGGTCACGTTCGTGTTTCTCGAAAACTCCTCCCCCCTACGAACCGCGCGCTCCTATTGGCCACAGCCCGCGTGATAATTCCACGCGGTTCCCATGGGAACGTTCGCGAAACACGAAAGCAACCGTTTGCCGTAACTGTCGCTCTTCGAGTTCGGACCGTGACGACAAAGTGACGCATGACCACGTCCGACCTACGTAGCACATAGCGGAAGTCGCGTCACTAGATTAACTGCGGTATTACTCGACACACCCTACTCTCTGTTTCACTATCAGTGCGAGCTAGTGCGGGTGTAGGAGCTACAAGAACGTGCTCCGGGCTTTCAACGTCCCTGTCGAGCAGGCGCGCTTGCGCAGTGCAAGCCAACGTTCGTGCAAGATCGTTCGGGGTGATGCGCTCGTGCTTTTAACCTCTCTTTCTATTGCACAAAGGGGAACAAGCTTTGGGCAGGATTCTAAAGCGTAGAAAATGGCGGCGATGCTTGTTGCTCACCGATGGCTCGACCAATACGTACAATGACGGGTTTTCCGCGAGCACCCGGTTGCCTTCGCGATGCACGACGACAGTTTCTGACGACAATACCGCTTGTCGAAAAGCACCGTGTGATCCTAGTGTGACAACGAGAGACGGCGACGATGAGAGATGATGACCGTCGAGCAGCAGCTACAAATTGAATCGCACCGAGATTTTTCGCAACGGGGAACTACAAGGGCGCGGTTGCCCCCGATGATCACATAGCTAATGCCCAGTGGATGGTGAGCAGAGCCGTGCCGGCCGTCGTGAGTATCGCTGTCAACCGGCTGGGAAGAGAAGGTTGGGTCGACGAAACCCCGGACCGAGGCAGCTGAGGCATGTGCGAAAGAAGGCTTTCGTCGCCACCATGACAAGCACACCGACGTCGTCGGGTGCGTTGACTAAAATTCGACTCTAACTAAACCTTCGTCACCGTCATCATCGGTCTGAAGGAGACCGTCACCATTCTGAAGGACTCCAACACTTTGCCGCAAACACCATTTTGCCATTAACAACATGGTAGTAAGTTGACGTTTAAACTTCAGGGTTTCTACCGCTTCGAAGTTAGTGCACGCTTAGAACCTAGGTCTTCAGTTGACAATTCGTTGCGGTCTGTAGCTACTGTCAATCACGCAATAAAATCTGGATGGGTTGCTGATGGCATTTTGTTCTATGAATTAGATATTTTACCTTTTCACGCCAAGCTGCTGGAATTGCAAGTCAGTCATCGGAAAGTCATAAGAACACTTTTCGATGCCCTGCAATAAACTACGAAGAGGTCTGTCCTAAAATGAATCGTTACTTGTCTAGACAGCAGCAGTTTAGTTTGACAGAGTATGGTAACATTGTTACCCACTGTAGACAAGAAATTTAGCCAGTGTCTTGTGGATGGTTGTTATCTTCGTGACCACGAAAAACAATAAAATAGAATTGTCCTACATTCAACACACGTGTGTTTAATGTAAAGGCTATTATAGCAATTAAACAGATTGTCGTTTCAAAAGTGACAGTAACTCATTGAAATTAAAGAGTAGTGTGAGCTCGATTTTTGAGATTGGCCTGTGATGCAGAGCAAATACGCACTGTTGGCTTATCACCATCAAGCATAAACAACAAGCGGAGGCAGAGTAGATGTGTGAAGGAAAAGCGAGCATATGTACTAAAGAAAGAACTGCTACGTAACGTGAAGAATGTCAGCAACTATCTTGCCATTGTGGTACGAGCTCAGTGGCTATGCACATGCTTATAGCAGCCTGTGAATGTAGGATGCTCCCCTTATGTGGCAAAGCCAGGGGGGGGGGGGGAGGGGGGAGCGAGAAGGGGGGGGGGTTTATGGGGCTTCGCTCCTTTCCTCCCCAAATCCGGCCGGCCCTAGAATATACACACAAATTCCGACACCATCCCCCCCCCCGCACCCCAAGTCATGAACATCCCAGCCACCTCAACCCCCCTCCATCCTCACCCTCTTAGAAGTTCCTGGCTACGCCACTACTATCAACAGCACTCAATAGATAGTCAACATTATGAAGATAAACGAAATTTATTTTATTTTATGCACCATATAGGCAGTGTTTTTGTCTTTATATGCATGCAGCCAAAGCACACACTGTAGAAAACACTTGTGTGAAGCCTGCGTTCACAATGCGGTCCCCATCAAACTTTCAAGGCGTTAACGAATTCCACAAATTAAATTTTCAACGAAACGATTTTGTTTTGCAAAATGCTGGCAAACTTACGGTGCGTTTTACATCATTCACCTTTGTCGTCCGATGAACCAATAGTCAGCACTACACAAACCTCAATGAGCTTGTCGTTTGTTTTCTTGCCGTTGGGGCGATCGCTGGGGGTCGTGGCGGCGGCACAGTTCTTTCTCAGACCGTTGGCTGCTGCCTTCGTGCTCGCGGAAACGTGGTTCTCTTTGTGTCAAGGCGAGGTTTTGAATCTTAATGCACCGCAACGCTGAATAAAGGTCTATTACCGTCTTTATAATATCAGCAACGCTACCGTACGAGCCACAACAACACCACCACTTTCAAGCTTCATAACACCGGCACAAATAGAAGCCAAGTCTTGCATCGCGCCAAGCGTTACATCGGAGACGTTAAACGCCAGCTCACTGTGCTCTTCGACCCGGTCCTGCCGCCGAATGGGCTCATCCAACAGCACGAAAGTATTCGTGCGCGCGTTGATCAAGTGACCGATCGCATGTCAAACCCCAGCCGCGGTCGATCCGACGAGCATCGCGGCCATGTTCTTTCGAGTTTAACTGGCCAAGGGTACGGCTGTCGAGTTAAAACAATGCAAATAGTCCCGTGCATTCTTGTTCTTACGTCATTTTGTCGTCACAACCCGAACTTGAAAAACGATTGTTAGCGGCAAACAGAGGCTTTCTAGTTTCACGAACGTTTCCATGGCAAATGGCGTTGAATCGTCACGCGCAATGAAGCCAATGGGAAAGCGAGGTACCTATGTAGGGAAGTGTAAAAACGTAAAGAGCCGTTTTTTTTTTTGCACGAGCTATTCAGCAAATGAAAATAAGTAAAAAAGACTGCCCGAGATTATGCCGTCGCGTGCATTTCTTCAGCGCCGAAAGAGAAGAGCATGGCTTATGGAAACTATACAGGCAGAATCACTGCAGTGAGCAAAGGAGCAAAGCATTATTAAAACTGCCCGAAGAAACTTTCCTGCATCATCCACAGAATGCTCACAACCGTTGCACTCTGCGTCGATCTCATGACTTGTCATATACTCCCACAGAGTCGTCGTCAGCTCTGTATCCATCTGAAGTCTCCTTCGCAGGCAAACAGGAAATTTCATTAGCAGCTTATGTTCAAGGCGGCTTCACAAAGGATGATCGGTGTCGCAGCGCACCTTCACGTAATATTTTTTTTTCTCGTAATGCCATCCGTATCGTGCAGAAGCAGGGAAAGCAACGACGCAAACGAGACACATACACCACAAGGTCGTTACCGCGGTTTTCGCCATGTTTGTTTTCAAATACCGTAGCGAAAGACTTCGAGAAAACAAGGTGAGATATCTTAGCTAAATTTACTTTACGTCATAATTATTGAAATAATCTTTCGTATTTTATCAAAGGATAATATTATTTTTTTCTGGTTCCTTCCATTTTCCGGAAGGTAGCCTTTTCTCCGTTATTCGCTCGTTTTAACTCCCGGAGGAAAGAAAGAAGAGAACAAAAAGAACAGGGGGAAATGCGGGGATTTCTGCGCCCCAACTGCGTGGACACGTCATCGCGACGTAGGGGATCGTCAGATTCTAGCTTGCCGCGTGCGTGAACCCGAACGTTGGGGCGGAGCCTCAAACAAGAATCATTCTAGTTTGAGGCTCCGCCCCTTCTTTCTCAATACGTCACAACTCGAAAGGTACCCGTTTGCGACCAGAATAGCACCCCTGTACGCTATGCGCCGTTTAGTTGCTGCGCTCGGAGTATGAAACTCGGAGCGTCGGAGTAGGAATAAAGAAGCGCCGACTTAACGCGCCCACTATCCGCACTCGGAGTGCGAATAGGGACAGCCTGGATGGACTGGCTCGACAGTTATCTATTCGGACGTGACACGCCCGGCGGCGGTGCTCTAAGCTCGTCTCTGTCATTTCGGCATGCGTCTCACTTCAAACTTTGAATCTACAACGAAAACTAGCTGGATATCCCTTCAAATATGTTCAATCAACACGCTATCCAATCAATTTAAAAGAGAAACACTCGCTTACCGGCGGTTAGCGTTTCCCGAAGGTGCTCCGGCAGCCGTGCACAACCTACGGTCGTTGACTAGACGCAGCGTCCATCAGCGTCTCCCAGATGTCGTTTGTTACTCTTGACAAAGTACCTGTAAAAGAAAAAAGAAAAAAAAAACCGTAAAGGAATCGGTTTAAACGCAGAAATGAACGCAAACCACAGAGCGACGTCGACGACGGCGCGCTTCCCATTCGTATGCCAGACTGTGCCAGACCATCTGGAACTACGGAGCAAGTGGTGGTCAAAAACGCAAAACTTTAAATGCTCTTTTCTTTTTCTTTTTTTTTTTACTTTTTCTTTTACACGTCGTATGAACAACGGCTTTTTTTTCTTTTTAACGCGCCTGCGACAACATTTTTGGAGTGACCGCTTTTGTGCAAAATTGTTTTGGTGCTACTGTAAATTCTGAATAGTTTTGGTTTCGGAAACCAAGTGGAGAAAAAAAAAATAACGCTTTCGGAAACACTAGTAGTATCTCTGGAATCGTGATTTGAAAGGGAGATTGGAAATGACGCTTTCTTTTGTTTTAGTACAAACTCTGCCTTTATTTTTTTATTTGTGCTTTTTTTTAACAATTGTGCTGTCCCTTCGTCGCGTAGTACAAACTGTGCCTGCATTTATTTATTTTTTGTGCATTTTTGTGCAAAATTTATTGTTTTTTTATGCTATGGCTTCGTCACATTTTCCAAAATAAATATTTGTAGCACTTCAACAACGAATATAAATGAATTAACGAAAATGGTTCAATATAAAGACGAGCTACTCTAATTCACAGTATGCCCGAAGTGCAATGTGTGCCCTTAAAAATATTTTAAATGCAAAGGATATTTATTTTCATAAATGCTTTCAGTATAGAAATAGGGATTTCGTGAGTATGGCTTGCAGCCTAGATGACGTCACAGTATTTCGTGACACTGATGCTATCACCCCAAAGGCGTTCGAAATTCTAACTATACTCCATCTCAGAAATGTCTACAGTAAAGACGAAGGCGCAGAGAGGCGCGTGAGCATCGCTCAGTAGTGTGCTTTTGTTTGTACGAGCACTCGTTCATAAGAGGCACTTTCTAAAGCCACGCGCTCGTGCCGGTGCCTTTGTCTTCACTGCGAAAATTTGAAAGTTCTTTTTTTCTTTTCTTTTTTTTTGCAATTTTTGACGTAGGTTGGCCGTAGTTTGTTCCCAAAGTGACTTTTTGTTTTCTTTTTACACCCTATTTTTAAACGAAGTTTGAAAGTCTCCGCAGGCACACCTGACCGCTACTGTTAATATTCTGCCGCTTTTTAGCTACACAAATTACATTTTGTTTTACATCCAGGGCCAGTGGCGTAGCCAGGGGAATCCCCCCAATACCCCCCAAAAATACGCACACGCGAGCGCGCAAGCACACACACAGACGCACATTCACGCAGACATGCACACGCACGCACACATACACGCGCGCGCACAGGGACGCGTGCGCACTCCCGCGCACACATGCACACAGACGCACGCACGCCTGCACACACCAGCGTTGCACACGCAATCGCATCCGCAGAGGCACGCACACGGACTCTCGCGTTCACACCTACACACACACACACAACGCACGTAAAAAAATGCATTTAATTTTTTTAACATAATCTAAACCCTGAGACAAGGAGAAATAAAATAACGGAGAGGGCAAGTTGTTTTGTCTGTTATTTTGTTTATCATTGTCTCAGGGTTTACTTTCGTTCCTTGATCTTTCAAACCTGCCGGAATCTATAACGAAACTACCTCAAGTATAGTTTCGGTTTCTTTGCATGGGCAGCGCTTTGAAATAAAACTGGTAAAACCGTAAAACCGGCCGGTCAAGACAATCCATTTTTTCAATGGCGTCGCAGACTCGCAGTTTCATCTGGACGTGTCGCTTGGACGTGTTGACGGATTTAAAGGTGAGATATTATCTGCAACATCCTTTAGAATACTTGTTATTTGTTCGGGAACCTGGTAAGTGAATATAGAAACATTTTATTGTTTACATTTGATGGGAGCGACCACATATGTCTGACTGTCTCTTTCGTGGTTTCGCGGATTGCTTTCGCTCTTTAAAAATACCCTGTGCCCAGAGTGCCCTCATTCAATTCCATTCTCACGGCGATATTTTGGGGTTCTTATGGTATCCGCGAGTTTATCGTTAATAATTTATTTTGAAGTTCTGCCGTGGTACTAGCGACATGATAACGGGGTGATCTGCTTTCAGCTTCTCAACCTGTACTATCGCGGACAAAATGAGCTGAAACAGCGCTCCGCCCTGCGCCGCCTGTCGCCTTGCTCCGCACGCACGGCGCACCCTGAGGCCGAGATAAATTCTCACTTGCGCTCGCTCCGCCACTGCGCTCTTCCGTCCGTCTGCTAGCGAGACGGCTTGTGCGACAGCGGGCGTGTGCGTGGTAGGGCGGTAGGGGGGGAGGGGGGGGGGGGTGGGGGGATGTGCATTGTTGAGGTTGTTCAGGGCACAGTTCAGGCGTTCCGCTCTAGGCAAGGGGTTTTGCGGTGCGGCAAGGTCGCTCCCACGCCACGAGGCGGCGTTTTGTTGCCTCTGTCGAATGATTCAAGTCCCCATGTGGCATGTAATTTCTACGGTCACTGTCATCGTCGCTGCTCTCCTCGGCCTCGTCTCCGTAGCCAAGGGCCTGTGCTATACCGCACTACAACGCACTTTGCCCTTTCTGGTCGATGCTACTGCGTTGTCCCAAGATGTGTTCGACAGTCTCCTCGTCGCTGCCACAGAGCCCGCAGTTTGGATCTTCTCCATAGAGCTCAAATCTGCGTCTCTGGGTCAGTAGGGAGCCCGTTCGAGCCTGGAACAGCAGCGCGCTGGCTCGGTCTCCCCGCTAGTGTGGATAGGGCGCTGGTTCCTTCTTGTGTTTCCTGTACAGTTGGAGGCTCAGTATCCTCTGCATTGTCCTTCTCCAGTCCTCTATTCCGGCCCGTGTCACCTCTGCCCGTATTGTCTTCGCCCGCTCCTGTTCCGTCGTCACCAGGTGTCTTGTTTTGCCCCCACCGTACTTAGAATCTATGGTCTTTATTCTCTTCATCCAGCCTGTCTTGGACCCCTGATATCGGATGTGGTAGTACATCCTTCTGGCGTAGCTCTCCTGGGAAGGAACTTTAGTCTGCCCATGTATGCAAGCTTCGACGTGGCCTCTCATATCTCGTGGGTAGACATCCCATTTCCCCGGTTACCGCTGCGTTTGCTGTGCAGCTCAGCAGCCATCTCCCCAGTCTGTATTGACACTTTACCAGACACACAGACACTTTACCACTGTCTCGCTGTATGTAAGCGCGTCATTCGCGTAAGTCACTGCTTGGACTGCAAGGGATTTCCATAGTAGCCTCCCAACCGAGTGTCTATTGTATGAGTGCCTGGCGAGATGCCACAGCACCCCCTTCAGTTTGTTTGACTTTTTAATTACGTGTTTTTCCTGTTTGGTCAGGTACTCCTTGCTGTGCGTTATTGTTACACCAAGGTAATTGTAGGCTGTTGTTTTCTGTACTGTTTAATTTTGTAGGTAAAAGCTGGTGTCCAAATTCACGTTGGAGCCCATCCAGTGCGTTCTTCCTGCATTAAATTTAAGGTTGTCCCTCGCTGCCACCCCTGTGCAGATGTCAATCATGTGCTGCATATCAGTTGAGGACTCTGCGAGGAGCACCACATCGTTCGCAAAGGCCAGGCATGGGATGCGCGTGTATTCTTCCTCTCCGTCCTTGGTCGTAGTGCTCAAGCGCAACCCTGCCCCTTCCTCCTCCAGATGTTTGAGATGTTTCAGAAGGTCGTTTGTGTACACATTAAACATTGTTGGCGATAGGGGACACCCCTGTCTCAGTCCAATACTTATTGGTACTGGTTTTGATTTGTAGTTTTCTAATGTGTACCAGGCCTCGCAACCCCTGTACAAGCTCTTCAGGAGTTCGACACTTTCCTTTTCGAGTCCGCTTTTCTCCATCTTATCCCATAATCTTTGGTGTGGTACTGCATCATATGCTTTCTCTAGGTCTAGGAATGCCAGGAACAACTGGGAGTTTTGGATGTTTTTCACTTCTATGGCTTGGGATTAGCGTTAATAGGTTATCACTTGTTCTTCTGTTTTGCTGAAAGCCATTTTGAGCTTCTACGAAAAAGTTGTTTTTATCATACAAGATCTGTAGCCTGTGGTTTATTATGCTTGCAAATAATTTGCAGACTGCTGATTATTGCGATTGGTCGATAGGCATTGAGGTCTTTTGGGTATGCTTGTTTCCTTTTATATAGGAGCTTTACTCTTGCCTGTTTCCACACTTACAATATTTCTGTTGACACCAGGCGTTCATTAAAACATTTTCTGAGGTTGTTTGCTGCCTCTTTTTTAATTGCCTTCAGGAACTCGTTCGAAATATCATCCATACCGGTTGCCTTCTTGTTTTTCAGTCGTCTTATTTTCCTCTTCATTTCCTCCGTGGTTATGGGATCTAGTATGAAATGCTTCTGTATTTTGCGTTTTCCCAAAGTTTCTTTTTGACTATATGTCTCTTCCGGGGTTCGCTTCAGTTTTTTGTTGTTGCTGTAAGAAGTACTCAGTCATCCATCCTTCTATTTCGCATTTTTCTTTCAGGTCTTTGCCCCCTCTTTGCAGCATACGTGTCTGTTCTTTCTTTTTTTTCTGCATGCATTGTAGTAATTTGTCTCCAGAATTTCTCGTTAGATTTTTTCCCTTCTTTCAGTATGTCTTCCTCTGTCTTTCTGCAGAACTGTTGAATTTTTGTGGCCACTATACTTTGTTTCACCTTGTGTTGTACCGCAGGCAAGGCTACAAGCGCGAGCTCCCTGCTCTATGGCACACCTCGGCGGCACAAGCTCTCGTGCACCAAGGGCAGCTGCCAACGCTATGAGCTCGCACTTCTAGCCTTCGCTGCGGTACAACATGAGGTGAAACGGAGTATAGTGCCAACTTTTTGTTCTTCAAAACATTCTCACGAGTAGTCTTGGGTGTAGCCTTTTCGTTGTGCCCACCTGTGCTGCCTGTTGATCTCTCGTCTTCCCAATTTCCTCCTTTACCTCCTGTCGAACCAGGGCCTTCGGTTTTATTGTTTCCCTTTTCTGGTTTTTTCCACTTGTTCTTTGGCTGTTTGGGTAATTAGGCTCATTAGTTCTTCATATGTGCTGTCTTTTGTAATTTTTTTCTCCAATTCTGATGCAAATTTTCCTATTTCATCTTCTGCTCCTAGCTTCCAGTGGTTTTCCTGGATGGTTGTTTTTGCTTTTGTTTCTGTCTTTGGTTGTTGGTGTTTAGTTTTGGCAGTATTCTGTTATAATCGCTTGCACAGCTGCTTACCTTGCTCTCGTCTATGTGTATAGCATCTATCTTGATGTTTTCTTTGCCTGCCTCGTCGTTTATGAGGATATAGTCAATTGTTGATTTTTGGTTGTTGCGGCTCCAGGTTGTTTTTTCCTTGCATTGTGGCTCCAGGTTAACTGTAGTTAAAGGGGGGGGGGAGGGGTTCAACAATTTTATGGTTAAAAGAATTTGCATCTCCTCATTTTTACGTTGTTTATCGTGCCCCGGAGGATAGAGAAACCATTTCCTTTCTTCAAAATGTCGCGATTTTGCTGCATAATTGCAAAGCAAAAGCCGAGCTTTTTCCCCCACTTGCAGCCGCAAGTGGCAGCCGGAGGAACTACGGCTAGAAGATTACGTGACTTCGCTCGGCTCTAAGCTGCAGCATAACGCCCGCTAATGTCAGCAGAGAGAGGGAGAGGAAGTGTCCTCCGAGACAGCACACGGGAACCTACACGGCACTCCGAAGGACGTCACTAGGAGGGGGACCAGGTGTGACCCTGAAGACTGGGAGTGAGTTGAGGGGTGCCCGAAATGCCAATATTTATCTTTTTTTATGCAACAACTAGGACACGCAGGAGAAATCGGTTTTCTGCTTGTTACTTCAGAAGTGTCAGAGGGCAACTTCCACAAATTTTTGACCGAAGTCCGGAAATCGTTGCACCCCCCCCCCCCCCCTTTATGCTGTGTTTTTTTACTAGTTTCCCGAGTTCTGCTGCTTTGCTTTCGCTACCATCCAGTTCTAATATGTGGCAGTTAAAGTCACCCACAATCATTATCGGTTCATTTTGGAAGGTTGAGCCAATGTCTTTTGAGATGCCGTCGTAAATTGATTTGTTCCATGCCGGATCTTCATTTGCCGTTGTCGAGTAGGTTGTGCAGATGGCGCCACTTGCCCTCGAGGCTTCCAGCGCTCCCTCAATGGTCTAACCCGAGCGACTGGCAGCAAAGTTACAATACCTGAAAAAAGTATTGTATCCTTGTCCCCAACTTTGGCGGTTCTCTATAGAAGGAAATAAAACTAATTGAAGAACCTAAAATCGTAGTCGCTTGAATTTTTTTTTCTGTGAAAAGGCATTTTGATAAATACCGAGGCAGACATCTGCTTCTGTCCTTGCGAACGCCAACTGTCGTTTACATACACTGGCATTAATTGTTTATGT
The DNA here is from genome assembly GCF_016920785.2 of Ixodes scapularis. Classification (NCBI taxonomy): domain Eukaryota; kingdom Metazoa; phylum Arthropoda; class Arachnida; order Ixodida; family Ixodidae; genus Ixodes; species Ixodes scapularis. Next base: position 19,785,786 of record NW_024609839.1, read on the forward strand.
TCAGTCTTATTTTATTACCAACTAGCGTTCCTTAGGCTGCAGTTAACGCGTGAGCAACATAGTCTGGGCCCGTTTGCTTGAAGCGCTAACAGCTGCTAAAGTTAGCCGCAGTACCTAGGAGAGGGATTATTATATCACATGACTGGCTCGGTAGGGATGCGGGGAAACGTGGCGGTGCCCCGGTGAGTGAGTGCCACTCGCTTTGGAACTAATATGTCGTTGTGGCTGTAATATCGGGCGCTTTAGTCAGCAATGAATGGTGCAAGAGGCTTTCGCTTTGCCTTACCTCACTTAAATCGCAAAGCATGAGCAATGACCTTGCCACATCTTTTTTATAGTCTTTTGATTCTGGCCATTACTAAGCCTAAATGAACGCGATATTTGTCGGCATGGCAGCGTCTTTGGAACGCGGATTGCCTTGACTCAATTGGCCGGGTATTGATAGCACACAAAAGCTGACAGCGTACCATTAGACCTTTTTTAAACTACCCAAGCATCAAGAACGCTGGAAGTGTAATTCTACGGTCCGCGCGCGCTGGCCTTTTTCTTATAAAAGATTAAATGTAAATAATCATAATAAGGCTTTGACGAACGTGTGTGCGAGGCAAAAGTTGTTTTGGACTTTTTGATTTAGAACAATTACCACTGCAGACGCTAGCACGTGCAACGCCTGTAACTACACTTAGTGCTTGGGAAATTTAGAAAAAGGTCTATTGGGACGCTGTACAAGCTTGCACAACGTCTTTGCGGAGCAAGCCATTGAGCTGCTTCGCCTAACTACACCTAGCCGCCTAACTGCACAAACAATTTTGTTCTTAGTGCCCCTCAAGCAGGGTAAGCAAATGGCAAAATTAAAAATGTCCTAATGTCACTCTTCTTTTTTATTTTGCCTGGTGTACATGTGAACGAATAACAAAAAATACACCCGTTATGTGGCATACTTACCTTTGGTAATGGAGCATTTCGCATCATTGGTGATTTCCTTCTCTTGCGATTAGAATGTGCAAACACTGTTGGAATGGCAGTCTGTTTTAGCTTCTTCCAGCCATCTGCGCAATTTTGCTCAAACTGGGATTCTTCAAATTGCCTAGAAAAATATGATTTATTTTACTTAACAATGCCCTATAATTAACTTTTACATGCTTAGTTGCATCATGTACATTAAATCCAGGACAACTTATAACTTTCAATTTACATAGCAGTCACTAGTTTGAACAGGGCTGTCATAACCAGGGCCCCTTAGAAGTTGCAGATAGTGAACATGAGAAATGCACATAATTAAAATTAACTTTGCCGTTTTGTTTTGTTTCATTTAAATTCCATGTGCTCGTATATCTTTATGCAACAAACAAGGATTGTAGCTTTAGCGATCGCACATGCTTATCTTGATTGCAACAAACTATAATTATGTCTCACTTTCTTGAGTTGAGCCAAAGTTTGAACTGCATATATGACCAGATCAATGCTATTGACAGTAATTTATAAATTTATACCATCCGTGATTGTAGCTGTAGATGCGATCACGCAAGGCACGGGTGATCATTTCCATAGAGGAAAGTTTTTGGAATAAATGAAAAGATTCTTACCTCAGAAAGTCGAGAACCAGCAGTTTGGCGTCCACGTGTCGCGCTTTATTTTTATTAGCCAGTGTTTCCCTCATTTGTTTCTTTCGGAATAATAAACAACCGAAAGCCGTCATGGCTGCTGTTAGAGCACCTGACGGCACAGCAACAAATCATTTTCGTCTTTGAAAATAAAAGCTGAGAAAATCAAGGAGCCGGTAAACCTCCAGGGTAGCCTATGCGCATGTACGGGGAATAATAACAAAAATGGTGGTCGGGAGCGTGTCGATTGCAGCGTTTTCGTCGTTGCCACGCGGTTGCTAGGGCCAACGTCAATGCCGGTGGGAGGAGTCAAGGGTCCGCCTGGGTTCACCGAGGACAATGGATGGCCAAACTCTCCCCTATCTATAGCTCTGACCCTTGGCAGATGGAGGCACCATCTGTGAGATGCTGTCACAAACAGCGGCATTCTGTCTGCTGCTTTTCAGGGACGGCGTCCTCTCATAGTCAAAAACAGTTTTCCACTTCTAACTTTTTATTCCGGTAATGATATGCGCTAAAACTTAACCATCTCGCTTGAATGGCTGCGGCTATGTTCCAACGGCGTTTGAGCTTTCTCCAAAGTCTAGTTTATTTTTGCGGTGCGAAAACCAGGGTTCGATTTTTTCAGGGACATTCTGTACAATAAGCTATTGCACCCTCCTCCTTGTTAAAAGTTCTAGTCGTTAGGGTTGTTTTACTCATTATATGGTGTGTCTCTCTTCATGATATAAACCACAGTGAAGTTTGAATTCTTGTGCAAGGTGCCACCCTGACCAGGCTGAAGCTGACATGATTAGCAAGCATCGTAACGTGAGTTGAATGATATGACAGCATATATTGACTACTGTGTGGATGTTCGTGCTTCGTGGCAGTCATGCGATAACAGTTGCCTTGACGTCACTTGTGTTGATGGAAGGTTGCCCTATTATGTCAGCAAGAACTATTATTTGTTTTGATTAATTTGGGGAGCTTGTGGGCCATTACATGGAGTAACTTTGTACAGCATCCTTGTCTAAGGGCTTTACCTGTTGGAGGATAATGCCTTATTTGCATTGCATTCCAAATCTCACTTTTTAATTACTTCAATAATACCTAGTAGCTGGCATTTGATGTCAGCTTCTGCCACATCAACCCATGACCTTTGATTGTGTGCCAAACACACCACTAAATAGAAATGGCTTTATTATTACGTTTTGTTCCTCCATTGCATAGGATATGGGAATCCCAGCAATTACATTCTCCAACGGTATTTTGTAATATTCACAATTTTAAAATATGTTAACAATTTTATAAACCTCCAAGTCACTCATTAACTGATCCATTATTTAAATAAATGTCAACTGTTAACCGGTTGCAAGTTTCTAATTAATGCACAGTCCCACCCTGCATTACTGTTTGTGTATAATATCAGGAAATGTTGATTAAACATACAGGTTATTTCATAACAACTTTTTATGTCTGACCCATTATATTCAGTGTTTTCTAGATAAGTTTGAAGTTGTATAAGAGAGTGCTCATCTTAAAATTAAGCCATACCACTGGATGTACACTAGTGTGTGACCGATACATATGTTCCCAGCGAAATGAAAGAAGGGATTTAAGAAGGGCAAACCACTTGCTTTGCTGTTTGTCTTGTCTTCTTTTAGGTGCATGGGTGTTTACGTCGAAAAGTGTTAAAGTGAAATTTGCTGCTGCAGGACTAGTTTTCCTGACTCGGCTGGTTTGTCTGGCAGCTTGCAACCTATGGGAACCTGAGGAACTGCATCACAAGAGTGAAAGGGACGCCCACCCAGCACTTCTTCGAGGATGGTGCCTTGAAGAAGGGAGAAGTGCGCCTAAAGTGAATGCCATGGCAGGTGGGTCATTAAAGTGAACCCCTAGCACAAATAATCCCAAACAAAAAATTATTAACAAATGGGTTAGAAACAAAAAATGGAAATATGGAAAAAGAGGTGGAGGTGAACACACCATAGCACTGTGTTTTATGCGCCTGTTCTCTTGTGTCCTTTGCACCGTTTTTTGTTTTTGTCTTAAAGGGACACTGACACCCCCCAAACATTTTTTTTTCCTTTTTTGCCAGGCGCTTCATTATGGTGTCGGAGGACTACCCAATTAATATTTTGCAACAGAGTCGCATATTTTTTTAATAAAGACAAAAGACGCAACTGCTCGAAACCGAAACCCGACGGAGGTCGGAGAAGTGGAGAGAAGAGAGTGAGTGGCGGAAGTCACGTGGCTACACCCAACCGTGCATTTTTTTTTTCTCCGTAGCAGACGACACGACATGCGGCGTGCGATGCGGCGTGCGGGAACTGCTGGCCGTGCGATTCTTTTGCAGTTATGTTTGTTCCGCTCGTTGTTCTGTACTCCAAGATGAGTTGTTTTGTACATTGAGGAGTTGGAGATGAGTAGTAAGTGCCCGTGGTGAATTTTCATGATCGGCTCCGAAAAGAATACACCCAAGATGTTGCGTGAAGAGCTGGCTCACATGTCCTGGTCCGAAAAAAAAAAGGGGCATTGTGCGACAGAGTTTCCGAAAGATCAAAGGGATCGGGAGCAATGGCTGGCTGCAATTCCTGTAGAACATATGCGGGCACCTCGGAAAGCGGACGCTACCTGATTTATATGCTCCTTGCATTTTGTGGAAAATGATTACATTGAGTTCGCAGGTGTCAAAAAGGAAATCCCATACCATTTAAATCAGCGAAGTGTCGTCCACAACATTTGTTTGTTATTTTTTGTTTCTTTCTTCAGTGATAATTGTAAAAAAAAAAGATATGTAAACATTAAAAAATGTGAAAAAAATAAAAACATTCACGGGAGATCGATCCCGGTTCTACCGCGTGTGAAGCGGACGTCTTTCCCACTGAGGTACTAGGGCATCTCTCTACAGGTGGATTGCTTTCCTTAGCAATAATTCAGCGGGTAACCTGTAAGTTGGAAAGTTTGCTGCCGATTTTCCTCTAGCAAAAGCACTCCCGGGTCAAAGTCGGGAAGCACCACGCATTGGCGACATTCGCACCTAGTAAAGAAATCGTACGCGTGCATATTCAACTTGAAGTAGACACGTCGTGCTTGACGTTTGCGCGAGCGATGTCTTCAGCAAGAGAAGGGAGTGACGGCTCGGCGACGTCTTCGTGCAAATCGGCTTGGTGGTCGGGCGTGTCGTACGGGATGAATACCAATTCTTTTGATCAGTCCCAAATTTCTCTTTTAAAGGTTGCCAGAATTCGCCGGTACCACGAACGACAGTTCTGAAATAGAGGCCCCACGCCCGTCGTCCGCTGCCATCGCTGTCCCCGCGAGTCCCACGACACGCAAAACGACGAACGCACAGAATGCTTCTGGTTGTGTGTGGAACGTTTTTTTTCAGTCAACGTATTTGCAACTTTTAGAAGCCATAAAAAATGGGTTTCATATTTTTTTCTATTTTTAATACTGAGTGTGTGCCTTCAGTGACCCACGACTTTGATTAAATTTGGTGGTCGCATCGATACCTTAGAAAACGGCCCGTGACCGCGGAAAAGAGAGTGAGCGAGACTCGAACCGGCCAGTTCTTGATCGGCGGTTTTCGGGCGGAAAGAAACCGAATTTCGAGCCGCAAATTCTGTTCTGGGTAGTTGAGCTCTCATATGTCACGTACAACTAAAAACCTCGGCGAGCATAAATACCCTGTCAGTGTCCCTTTAAATAATGGTTTATCATTTAGTCAGTATCAGCACTAGTGAACAAAAGTATGCTCTCAATCATTCCTATGAATTAACTGTGTGCTTGCAATTTAATCGCGAACATTGTTTATGCTTGTGTCTAGAAATGTAACTCGTACCATAATCTATTAAAGGGACATTGATAGGGTGTTTATGCTTGTTGAGGTTTTTGTTTGAACATGACCTGCAATATTCCAACTACCCAGAACATTACTTGCGGATCCAAATTGTTTGTTTCTGCTCAAAAACAGCCATTCTTGAATTGGTTGCTTGCTATCGCACTCACTCTCTTTTTCATGGTTATCTGGGGTTTGAACTGTATGTACCAAATATATTCAAAGTTTTGCATCATCTAAGGCACACATGGAACATTAAAAAAAAAGAAGAATATGAATCACATTTTTGTGGTCTCCAAAAGCCAGCAAAAATGCTGATTGAAAAAAAAAATCCTGCACAGATCACAGGAAGTACTTATACATATCATATTCAATACAGCGACGTACTGCGGGCTGGATGATACAATGGTGACGCATGATGCACCAACGTTGCGACAGATGAGGGGGCTTTACTTCGGAACGGTCATTTGTGATACCAGCCAATTGATCTTCAAGCGCACACATTGAGCGTTTGTCGTGCGAAATAATCGCACGAAAAACGGTGCACGCAAATTCGTCGTCGTCGTCTTTTCGGTTTCGAACTGCAGAGTTTTTTTGGCTTTAGTAAATATGTACGTGGCTGTGTATTAAAATATTTCCTGACTAGTCTTTTGACACAAATTAAATCGCCTGGCAAAAAAAATGAAAAAATATGCACATTTTTAGGGCGTGTTCGTGTCTCTTTAAAGAAGGAAACCGAGGTGCAAGCTGGCACAGGTTAAACAAGGTGAATTACCCAATACAGTAGTAGGGATTCATGAAGGATGATGCAAACACTGAAGTCTAAAACAATGGGCTAAAAATAAATAGGCAACCCTGAAGAGGGAGACACAAAGGCACTTTTTACAAATAATATTTTCCTGCTTACAACCACTCTACAAAGGGAATTCGTTCCCGGATATTGCAGCCTTCTACTGTACGCAACCCCGAAGGTCCCCAAGACAACAAACGAAACGAAGCAACCTACGAACCTCTGAGTAAATGTGGTTGAAAGAAGAATAGCTTGAGTTTTTAACCTAGGAAGTACAAAAACGTCATACACAAGGTCAAGTTTCCGAAAACGGGTCGACATCGAACTTGTTTCTAATGAAAAAATACAGGCAAGAATCAGTGGTATAGCCAAGAATTTTTTTTTTTTTTTTTTAGGTTGGGGGGGGGGGTGGCTGGGATGTCCATTACTTGGGGTTCAGAGAGGGCTAAGGGGTCAAAATGCTTGTGTATAATATTATAGGGTCGGCTGGATTTCGGGGTGGGGCTGAAGCCCCATAAGCACCCCTCCCCCTCCCTGGCTACCTCCCTGTACACCTGTTCCACTCAGAGTCGAAACACAGAAAGGGCTTAGTCAACGCGTTTCTATGCTTTATTATTATTATTATTGATTCTTGCAGTATATGCTTGTAGTCATTCCCTTCGGTCAAAACTATTTCAGCAGGATCCTATAAGGGCGCAAAATTATTACATTTAATCAAGTGGTTTTTTTTTTTTGTTGCTTTTCTTGCAGAATTTTGTTGCAAAGATTGCATAAAAACAGGGATCTGTATTTGGAACTGTGAAAACATTTGAGGGAATAGTTGTGAGCCTTTATGGTTCTGTTCTGAAAAAGTTTTGACCGAAGAGAATGTCCACAAATTTATACTGAAAGAATCAGTAACAAAATTGAAGCTTGTAACTGTGGTGAATAAGTCTTCCCTATGTTTTGACTGTGAGTGGAAGAACTTTTTTAGCCTATATCTTTTTCCCTAGAACCAGGTTTGATGTCCCTTTCTTTTAGGAAGTTAATGTTGTGTATGGTGCTTTTCTATTCTCTAGGCTATAAGCTCGAGGGTATTCCCTGTTTCTTTGATCACATTTACACAGAGGTTAGTAGGTTGCTTCTTTGTATTTCTGTCCTTGAGTATGTTGGGGGTCGTGCTGAGTCCTGGACAGTGCAAGCTGAAATGTTAATGCAGTGACCGAAATCCACTGCTTGCTGGGCTTCTACAAGAGATGCTGAAGTAGCAATAAGAGGCGGTTTGAGGACAAGAGTGCATGGCCACTGCTATGCGACTCTGCCTGTTTCTCATTGTTTAGGAGCACCTCGATTTGAGTCATCTTTATGTTTTGCTATCGCCTAGCCGTGCTTGTTGGCGCCTCAATTATCTGGGCCGGTGGCCTTTGTCCCAGCCAAATAACTTTGTCCTATGACTCAGCAGGCAAACATAATGGTGACTATAAACAATCCCAGAAGCAGCACGTCTGCAGCAAGGTGTGCGGTTCTCAACCATGACCAGGCCGAGTCAGGCATCATGCCACTGCAATCTCTTCTGAACGTTATATTTTTTCGCTACTTGAAGTTTTCTTGTTAAGGCAGTGCCACTGTTGTCAGTCGTCGCTTGGTCATTTCAGCTTCTAGCAACAATGACTGGACTGTAGGGCTGAGCATTGATTATAAATTTAAACATCATTATAATTGCCATCCTTTAACCGATTATTAATAGATTAATCATTCTCATTCCTTTCCATGCATACTCAAAATTATATATATTTTTGTTTGCCTTTGCTGAATGTTTGATAAACAGTATACGAAATTGATTATGAATCAACTTCAATACATAGTTGACAACAGTTTGAGGACACACTCGCAGATTATTACTTGAGTTGCATGAGGCAAAGAGGTTTGTTGATATTCATCGGAAAGAGCGGCTTCCTTTGATTGTTCTCGCAACTCTAAACAGACACTCAATATATGTTAAAGTGGCCAGAGCACATGTAACCCTCTGCACCTTGTCTGGAGTACAAATCTTGCCCTTACAGTTTATTTTAGGTTAAAATTTCACCCAAACGTTGCCCTTCATATACATGTACTCGGCCATTTCTCTATGGTAAAAGCATTTAATTTTGATTTTCTTTTGGTTCGTCAAAGTTTTACCGGTTGACCCGATAAACAGAATAATCCAGATTAAAGCAATATTTGATTAATTGGTCGGTTATTCTATCCATTGTCCAGCCGTACTCTTTAATAGAAGGCACTAAGGTCCAGCAAAATATTTTTCTTTTGGAGATAGTTGTAAGTGGAAGTGCACCCATGGAAAGGGTTTCTTAAAGTCTCCCTCTATATGTTCTGTTGTGTGCCGCTTAATTAGAAACCTTTTTCTCCATTTAAATTTAGCTGAGCCCCAGTCTTCGGTACATTCATCATAAGAAATTTTTTTTATAGTGAAACTTCAAGGCAATGTCAAAATTATTGCAAGTTGAAGCAAACCAAAATCACAAAATGAAGTGATGGTTTCCTCTTTTGTTTAGAGAAAACTAATGTTTATCAATATTTTGTTTGAAGGTGCTTTTATGACAAAAGGTGTCGCCAACCTCTGCTCAAGACCATGTGGCTTGCGGCTTTAAAACCCATCACATTCAAGTGTTATTTAAATTTTTATCTTCATCATCATCATTTTCTTGAACCACAACATTATTTAGAGCACCAGTTTTACTAGGACACTTCCATTGGGGGGGCGGGGGGGGGGGGGGGGCGGGCCAGAGACTCATGTTCTTATTAATTGTGCAATGACAGTGCAGCCACCAACCGCCATTTCTAGTGAAATAGCGGTCTGTGGTGTAACAGATCTAAGAATGAACAGTGTGGAATAATGAAAAACAGTCAACTCCTGTTTTTCCAAGGTCCAGTGACTTGCTTCTGCAGGCATTTATGGTTTTCCAATGCAGTGTAAATGTGATCAAACCAAAAGAGAAGATGTGCTGCATTAATGGTCCCTAGACCTTCCGAGTGGTGATGCTCCTCCTCACCTTTTTCTAGGCAACGAGCGAGAGGTCTCTTCACTAACGTAATCCATCTTGGGCTTCTGGTATAACGAAGGCCACTGGGAGGGGCTTGAGGGCAGTCTGCCTCGAGGGGAAGTTGACTTCTTGATTGCTGCTACTTGGGGACTCCAAGATAGATGGACGAGGCTTCTCAGCAGACCTAGGCTATCCAGGAGTTTGGGGTGGGCATGCCCCTCTGTGTTATGGATGTTTGCGAGTTGTGTTACTTTCCTACATGGCGACAGCCGCCTCCTGTGCATAAGTGAACTGGTGCTCATCTTTTGTGTATGGTTGCTATTCATGTCACTGAAGGAAGCTTTACACTTCCGGTGTGGCATGTCATTTATTTGGCAGCTAGAAAAGCTGTTGCTTGAAGTCAATGTTCAGGTTCTTGGTTTTTGGAGGACCGGAAATATTTTCTAATACACTTGACTCTCAGTATACTCAAACTCCTGAAAGCCACAGACTTTAATTTGAAATGTGAGAAGTTTGAATTATCGGAAAAATATGGAAAAGTGATATGAGGCAAAGTATGAAATCGCTATAGGAATAACTACATATACCAAGCCGTTTTTTATACTATCCTCTGCACAGGCCTATTTAAAAAAGGGCACACATAAAACATTGGTGAGGCTTAAAGCAAATATTAATATTGGCCGAATATTTTCTAATTAAATATAGAATAGTTTCTCAAAGCCTTTTACTACTGTTGTGCCGTGCTTAAACAAAAATTCAGCTTAACTTGTGAAGGCTGTTCCCAACCTTCCCCTTGTCCACTTCTAAGCTCAGTTCGTTTTAATATAACTACATCTATGAACTGTGGCCTCTGTAAGTCCAATGCCTACATTGGGGTGGCATGTAAATGACAGATTTCACATAAAATTAAACCTAAAGAAACGCCCAGCTATCCTAATCGAAGGAATTTATAAATCTGCTTGCTATATGCAAAATATTCTTTCTTTCATCTGGAATTTAATCCCCCTTAGAAAAATCAAAGAAGCACAAATAATGAAAGCAGATTGTCAGGACAGTGCTCCTTGCATAATTGGGATGGCTTAGTCTCACCGAGTATGCTTCTCACCTAGCACCCGTATACTGCGGCAAAGCAATGACCACGAGCTTCGTGTGTATTGCTTTTCCGGAGTACACAGGTGCTCGAAGAAAAGCGCACTCAACGGGGCTAACCCTCCGCAATGGACAAATAGTGTGAATGGAGCGAAAACATTGTTTGAATTAAACAGCTTATAGATGCATTAAAATTTAGCGAAAAAACTAAATTTTAAAATTTGTTTGAATTAACTGGCAGTACAAAATATCAGAGTTTGAATTATTGCGAGTCCACTGTACTTTTTTTAGTTCAGACAAAACAGTATTTAGTGGCAGCTGTCAATGCAAATAGTAGTGGTTGTTTACTTCATATACTTTTTTTCAGGTGCCGTAGTTTTACAGTTTTAGAGGATTTTAAACGATCACATGAAATTGGTAGTACAGCACATCATTATGCTGTAACTCGCCTCTGGCAAGCACATTCCAGGGTTACAAGCAGATTATACTTTTTCATGAAGCCATATGAGTGGCAATTCTTCGGTTTTCTGCTTGTCTAGTTTGGTAGAAACATTGTTCCGAAATGGTGACATGAAAAGAAGCTATTAGTCTAAATTAAATTTTTTTGTCTTGATCCTATAAGTGAATTGCTCTCATATCATTTTGCAGGCATTGCGCTGAGGCTTGGGCCATGTGGAACTGGAGGCAGCCAAGTCATCAAAGAAGATAGGACTTCGGCTCATTCAGAAACCATGTGAACTATGGCACAAGAGGCCCAGGGCACCGGGACAGCTGGCTGAATAAACAGTTAAGCCTTTTAAACATTGAAGTGTGTGCTATCCCAAGGAGAGTAGTTTGAAGGGGATTAGAGTTTTAGACCTCAAGGCAAATAAATGTATTTTTTCCTGCCAAAGGTTGGATACTTCTTGAACAGCCCTGATGCAAAAACACGAAAGAGTTATACAAAGAAGGCGGACAGGACAAACATCTTTCGAATTTCAACACATTGGTGTCTTCTTTTGCTGGTATAAATTGACTAACCTGGGGACATGCACTTTTAATCTGACAGTAAATCGAACTGATGACCCTTTCTTACAGTGTCCATTGAATTCATGATCAGTTAACCAACAGCCTGGCCACCAACACCTTTGAAATTTTTGGACTAGGCAATATATATATCCTTCGGAGACTATATTCTTGTGAAATCGGTAAACTGTTTCTCTGTTGTTTGTTTGCCTAGTAGATAACATACACTGTAAATGACACCAATTTCCTTCGTACGGGGTGACAAGAAACATTGCACATCATTTGTGCCAGACTTCGGAGGTGGTTGTTGGAAAGCTAATGCAACTGCAATTTACCCTAGACTTTGATTATCATGAGCAATTGCAACTAGGTAGGTTTTGTCGACCTTTTTTTCTTTTTGCACAGCGAAGCAGCAGGTGCTGTAACATGAAGGTTCAATAAGAATGGGTGCGTCATATGATGTTCAGATCACAAAGACCTCAATCCGGATGCCTCCTAGCTGATCCACCCCAGTGCCTTGAGTGCATTACAGTGATGCCTAGAGCTTGATTATTGTTGCCTGAAACATGATGAACCTACAAACACAAACATCTGTTCTTGCATGTTATTTTGCCTTTAGATTGGGGAGAAAACTGCCGTCTGGTATACCTTTAGTGGCAATGAAAATGCCACAGCTAGCATTATTTGCCCCATGGCCTAGGTGAAAATGACCTTCGGCTATGCCTTTGTGGCCAGGCAAATGTCACATTGTTTTTTGCTCAATGGCCGAGGTGAAAACAAAGCCAGGCTAATGCCGCGTCGGTATTTGCTCCATGGCCAGGCTGAAAACGACCCTCGGATATACCTTTGTGGCCTAGCAGATGCCGGCCCTCGTTCTTTGCGCAATAGCCGAGATGAAATCAAGGCCTCGGTGGCCTAGCAAATGCCGGCCCTCGGTCTTTGCTTAATGGCCGAGGTAAAATCAAGGCCTCGGTTTCCTAGCACATGCCGGCCCTTGTTTTTTGCCCAATGGCCGAGGTGAAAACGAGACCTCGTTTATACATCTGTGGCCAGGCTAATGCCGCGTCGGTATTTGCTCATTGGCCAGGCTGAAAACGACCCTCGGATATACCTTTGTGGCCTAGCAGATGCCGGCCCTCGTTCTTTGCTCAATGGCCGAGATGAAAACAAGGCCTCGGTGGCCTAGCAAATGCCTGCCCTCGGTCTTTGCTTAATGGCCGAGGTGAAATCAAGGCCTCGGTGGCCTAGCACATGCCGGCCCTTGTTTTTTGCCCAATGGCCGAGGTGGCCAGGCTAATGCCGCGTCGGTATTTGCTCCATGGCCAGGCTGAAAACGACCCTCGGATATACCTTTGTGGCCTAGCAGATGCCGGCCCTCGTTCTTTGCTCAATGGCCAAGGTGAAAACAAGGCCTCGGTGGCCTAGCAAATCCCGGCCCTCGGTCTTTGCTTAATGGCCGAGGTGAAATCAAGGCCTCGGTGACCTAGCAAATGCCGGTCCTTGTTATTTGCCCAATGGCCAAGGTGAAAACAAGACCTCGGTGGCCTGGCAAATGCAGGCCCTCGTTTTTTTGCCCTGTGGCCGAGGTGAAAACAAGGCCTTGGCAACTGGGCAAATGCCGGGCTAGGCCCTTCCTTGGTGGCCAACATGTAAAAAAATACCTTGGATGGCCGGGAGTTTTTCGAGCACTGCCCTTTTCCAATGGCCGAGCTGAATTGGAGGCATCGGTGGCCTGGCTTTTGCCGACCATGGTTTTTGGTTGTCCACCGAGGATTTGCCGGTGGCCGACCAAATTGATCGTTGGCCTAGCAATGGCCGAGGCATGGCCGATGATTTTAGAAAATTCTGTGCTACTTGGGTACTCGTCTACCTCTGCGTGGTGAATGCGTTGCATTTTTACTCTTCCGACTGTTTCTCACATTTCGCCCGATTAACCGGTTAAGTTTGTCGCAATTAAAGAATTATTTGATTAATCGGTAGGTTCATTGATGAAGTGCCCAGCCCTACTTATACTATTTTTGTAACAAACAGACGTTTGGTGGTAGCAAGCATCCGGGGCGTGGAACGAATCCTTCTCGAAGCTGTGGGCGCATTCAAATCAGTGTCACAAGCTGCCCGCTACTAAACACGGTCCCCGACTTGACGGAACTCACTCGTGCACCGCGATCTGGCACTTGACCACATCGAGAAGCGTCCAGAACAGAGTCAGCACGAAGGCCACTATGACCTGGAAGAGACGAGCGCAGTATATACACAGCACTAATGCTCCGACGTACGCAAATGATTGTACCGGGCGCGTATTCGAAAAAGCCGGTTGGAGTACGTCTCCAGGCTAATGTTGGCACTCTGATTGGCCCGTTTTCACGGATGTCACCTCTCCTGGCTGATGGGGTAATGAGAGGAGATTGGGGGGGGGGGGGGGGCGGGGGGGGGGGCTTAGGTTTAAGTCTACTGTAGGATTCGACCCAGAAATGTTTTGGCTCGGCCACAGAGCGCGAGCTCGGCAACTGATACCAAGCTGTAAGACAAAATATTAAGGAACTTTACCCACAACACTCTCCTACCTCCCCCCAGTAGAAGAGGCAATGTGACGTCCGTTAAAAATCACGCCAATCAAAGTGCCGAAATTGGCCTGCATACCTACTTCACCAGCTTTTCCTGATGCGCGTACGGGCCGGTTCGATAGGAATAATACGTAGTTTTAGGGAACCGTTTTTCCACATCCTGTACCGTACGATGGGCCATCCGGTATGCACTGAGCATGCGCTACCACAGAATTCTCACATATGCGCAGTTCGTACTGCAAGGGCCATCCTAGCGCATGGGATGTACAAAAACGGTTTCCTAAAACTCTCTAATGGTGAGGTTTAGTAGATCGTTCCGATACCTCCGATAACGATACGATGCGCGGGCAAAGGCTGAGGCGGAGCATTGGGTATCATTATCGGAGTCATAGGAACGACCTAATAAAACTCTCTAACGAAACTCGACTTTTCGTCCCGTATAAATGAACTACCACTCGCAGATATCTGAAACTCCGAAAATTGGAGCAGCGGCGGTAATATATAGTGCCAAAGATTGAGAATATATATGACCTTGCTTAGATCATTGTTCTGCGTCTTGCCTGGCTTGATCATCGAAACTACCCAAGAGAGATTCCACTCTTGTGGAAGATTTTAGTAGCATGCCTGATGCGCATCTCTTATTAATTTATTATTAAACAGTGTAACATCACCAAGATAACCGATATTTCTTTTTCTTGCAGACAAGGTGTTTTTTTTTTCCTCTGAAATATAATATACTAAAGGCGCCTACAATGCCATTTCTTGGTAAGATAAATATCTGCCTTAGGTGAACGGTGGCTCTTGGCGAAATTTTCTTTTTTTCTTTTATATCTTTTCATACAGGTAAGGTCTTGTTTCAAACCTTCGCATTTTACCCCAGGCGGGAGCGTCTCGTTGGGGAGTTTGTGAAGAGTTTCAGTAGATCGTTCCAATTACTTCGATAAAGATACCCAACTTTTGCGGACGCGTCGTATCGTTATCAGGTACCGTTATCTCGAGTTACCGAAACGATTTACTAACACTCTATTCGCACGGAGTTGCGAAATTCTGCAGCGCGCCGTTTATTTACGCTGGCCGAAAAGGGTTTCAATTTCTCGATCGGACTGGGTACTTCGTAGCGCACTCACTTTGTTCCGGGTTGTCGTCCCCCTGGCAGCGGCACCTCACCGACTCGCTAACGTGGTTCTGCGTCCAAGAAAAGGCCGTAAGAAAAAAGCCTGCTCGGTGCCGGAGCCGATGGAGCGAAACTTCTTTGGTCGATTGTGGCGCGTGGCTGTTAGGGTAGGACTAGATTGGATTGGATTATGGCGGCTGAACCCTTTTTATCGGGCGATGAGAGCCCATACTAGAGCCACTAAATGAACTACGCTTAAGCCTAGTTCACATGCAGCGGTTTTGGCCCTAGAGCGGCGCGATTTCTGCCGTCGCGGCGCTCTGGCCAGCACCAGCGGTTGAGCGGCACGAGGGCCGCGACGGCGGAAATCGCGCAGCTTTAGGGCCAAAATCGCTGCATGTGAAACACGCTTTAGTGTATCGGCACTCTTTTCCCCGATATTGGCGTAGGTGCCGGCATCTTGCCTGCGCAGAGCCGTAGCCTCCTCTGTACTCACAAAACCTGGCAGCTCGACGACAGAGCCATAGAGTGCCCGGTCGCAGATTTGGAGCGCGAGGATCTGGTAGCAGAGAGCATGTATGTATGTATGTATGTATTTATAAGGTGATTCCTTTTGAATCGGGCGTCTACTAAAAAGACGCAAAAAAAGAAAAGCTAAAAGCGGAGTGTATCCAGTACTTAGCTTCAACAGTGTACTGCCCACCAGGCCTCGAGTCTCCGCTTCGAGCACCGCACATACGTGTTCTCCTCGGTAAACCCGAGGGCTTGCTCGATGCGAGCGCTGACGTCTGCTGCCGGTGAAAGTGCCGGACACTCAAGACCCAAGTGGTGTATAGTTTCTTCCACTACCCCACAAGCACTGCATGGGGTGTCGGTCACGTTGCTGTCGTACTTTCGTCGATACAGGCGGGTACGCAGGGCGCCCCCAAGGGCCTCAGCGAGGCGCCTGCTGCCCAGCGCATTACCACACCAGAGGATTGGAGCAATGGTTGGTCTTGAAAGACGCGTAGAGGTGCATGCTTGGGTGTCCTTGCATGCCTGCTCTCCACCGGTCCGCATCGACGGTCTTAAATTTCTCTCTCACTTTGGCAACCCATTCCTTCTTTGTCGGAGGCTCGTCGGAGATTGAGCAAGCCCCGTATGTCGTCCCCAGTCGGATGATATGGCGTTTCCATGTTGTGTGCGCGCCTCTTAGGTGAATGTACACGAAAACTCGTCGCGCCCAGCAATCTTCATTCATGTGTCGCAATCGGGCGTAGTATTGCAACTCGCTGCTTGCCTCCCGTGCCTCAAAAGAGGACCAGCCAAGGTATCCTTGAACCAGTTCGTTAGCGCCTCTTCCATGGCATCCTAGTGCCTGACGACCGATTTCCCTTTGGCGCCGCACAAGGTATTCTCGGATCTCGCTGGGGGGCGCATGTAACGGCATTGGCGAAAGTCAAGCCTGGTGCAGCAACGGCTTTTCAAAGTTGACGGGTTATTACGTACCGATCGCAGCACCAAGGCTCTTTCGACGTAGCAAATTTCGCTTCCTCAGCGCTGACGCCTTAAGATTCATGGTGCTCTGCCAGGTAATCTTCTGCACTGGTCAGGGTCACTTCAAGGTACCTGTAACGGCTACTAACAGAGAGCACAGTGTTCTGGATGGTGAGGAATTCAAGGCCCTCTCCCTGCCCAGAAAAAAACACCACCGCAGAGAAAAGCATTGAACTGCAGTCGAAGCCGAGTCGCTTCCGCTTCGCAGGCGATGAGCGGTTTCTTCATGTATGAGACTAGGGATGCCGCGAACTTTTTTCGAATTGAAGTTTCGATGATTGAATCAACCGGTTCGAAAGATTCGAAATATTTCGTATTTTCGACTTTCCATATCGAGGAATTCGACGGAGGTCGAATTTTCGAACTTATTAAACTAAGAAGTTCGCCGCTTTTCGAATTTTCGAACTTATTATGCTGCAAATTTCGATGCTTGTCGAACTTTCGAACTTGATAGACGAAAACATTCGATGATTTTCGACCTTTCGAACTTCTTGCACTAAATATTCGAAGCTTTTCGAACTTTCGAACTTCCTACGCTAAGAAATTCGATAATTTTCGAACTTTCGAACCTATTAATCTGAAGAATTCAAAAATTGTCGAACTCTCGATTCCTGAAAAGTCGAAAGTTCGACGAACTGCGAACGTTTAGGGTAAAAGTTCGAAGTTCGTCGAACTTCGAAAGACCGTTGGGCGATTTCATTTGGATTCAAGCAGTAAGATACATTCGTAATTTTTTTTTTTCGCAATTTTACATGGGGTGCCGCATTCCTTGTGAAAGACAATGCCGTTTATTTCAGTCATCTGGCATGCTTGGTTTTAGAAAAATAGATTCCCGAAGGAGCGAGGAAGGACGACGGGTTTTTGACAATTGTCGTTTGTGCCATATATTTGAAGCGAGCTATAGCCGAAGCTATTTATGGTAGAGATGTTAAACTTTTTAAGAATTATCTATATATAGCCTAGCTGAGTGTCGTCTTAAGATTATTGTTGTTCAAGACGAGTTTCGAATAAACATCCAAACATGTACTTACGGACAATTATGCCCTAAACTTGGTATTTATTTTTTCGCCTAGATTGTTTGGTGTATCGCATTTAAATTAACACCAGAGACAGTACATATCATTACCATCTGCAGAATACAAAATAATGTATTTTTTTCCACGTTGAGGAATAAATTAACTCATGGGGGAAGCTTTCTAAAGTTGTTCAAATTCAATGCTTCATAAAAAAAATATTTTTTTCTCTCATTTTACGTTTTTGGGACGTGTTTCTTTTGGCCTGTACACATTTGAGTAGGAGAAACTTGTTTCATAGCTCTGGGCCTCTGAATATGCAAGTATACAACACTTTCGCAGGGTTCTTGATAGTTTTTTTTTTCTCCAGCTTTTTATTTTTGCATTTATTGCTATGTTTATTTCAGGGTGTCGAACCGGAACCGAACCGAACCGAAAACCGGAACCGAACCGGTATTTTTTTCGGAACTGAACCCGAACCCGAACCGTTATATTGTTATGGCGATGAACCCGAACCGGAACTGAACCGGAAAAAAAATAACGGTTACCGGCTCATGTCAAAACGGTTCGGCCACGCGCTGTTGACAATGAATGCGCTATCAATGCCATTTGTTTTTTAAGTGCCGTCAACTGACACACACCTCGCTTACATATTTTTCTTCTCCACTCAGGGCCGGTTGCACCAACGCCGCTTACCTTAACCCAAAGCGGCACTTTCCTAAGCCGGCTTAGCGCCCTAAACCGAGCTTAGGTAAGCACGGGTTTAAATTCCGGTTGCACCAAGGTTAAGCCGGCTTTACAGACGCGCCCCTAGCTAAACGCTGGATTTGCGTAGGGAATCTAGGGACAAACATAGCAAACTAGGGAACGCTCAGATCGACGAATACGATTGGCGGAGAGGAATCACGTGATGTAAACAAAAAAAAAAATAAAAACTGCCGTAGTAGCCGTCGTCGGCGTCTGCTTTTCGCTGTATTTCTTCGGTGAATAACAAATTAAAGGTCTCCAAATTCAATTTTTTTCGTTTAACTTTCAATAACAGAAGTCAAAACTTCAAATAAACACGAATGCTCTTTACGTCTGTGATTGTGTGTTTAATATCGGTTGATAACAGGATATTTTGACAGTGGTAGTAGTTTTCGTGCTCACATTTTGAGGCGAAGGAGCCATCGGGGGCCCCAAATCTCACCGAACGCGAGAAGGACACTCTACTCGCTACATCGCTGAAGACAAAACATCATGGATATAAGTAGGCAGGTAAGATGACTACTAAAACCAAGTCAAGCCTGAGACCGATGAAGTTCAAAACAGTGACGAACTCGCCACGGCAGCTGCGAAAATGCCCGGAAATCGTCCAATAGAAGTCGTCGAGAGGTCAGGTCACGAGACCTTGCATCGACGGTACTCGTTGCTATCAGCAAGGTGACAGAACTGCACTGTACCGTCGTTGAACATCCGCTGCAGCCTCAAACGGACTTTAGTTTCACACTGTCGAGTTCAGAAAAAAAAAAAAAAAAAAAACTCCCACTAGTACATCACATCGCGCCGATAAGAACGGTCGTCTCTTCGCATCACCTGCCCCAGCCTGCCCCGATACAGCAATGAACGAATCTAATATAGTAGTCGTTACGATTTGTCGTCGCCATGAATGAAATATATAAAGCAAAATATTCGTAAAAAATCGCGATCACCAAAAAAGTTACGGAGGACACAACAAGGCGCAACTTTCAACTGAATTTTATTGAAAACGTGTTCTGGTATAAAGTCTCAACCATCGTCACAATGACAACAGACGACAAAAGTAAAGGGATAACACCATCACAGAGCACAACTCGGAAACAACAGTATCTCGTTCTCGGGAAACGAATGAAAGATATAAAGCAAAGTATATAAAAAAAATGCGATCACCAGAAAAGTTACACTTATGGAACGATACAGTTTTCTGAAGCCAAGATTCTACTCGCGAGATAAGGAAAATTCACTGAAGATTGTCTCAAAACTCAGAAAACGAAAGAAATTGAATTTTCGCTGTTTTATTACTTAAAAGCGCCGCAATCTAATGCAAACGGCAGAGGTGTCGACAATCAGCTGATCGCCGAGATCATGTACTGCCACTATTTAACGCGCTGATCAGATTGAAGGATACGCGCTGCAAGTGTAAATAAACCAGGTGGTAAATAACAATGCGTTACAGCTATGCGAAAATTAGTAAGTACATACGAATAAGCTCGTTGACAGAAGAACCAACGGGAATACAGACGTGAGCCCCACAGCTCCGTACGTTTCTCGGTTAGTGCTAACACGCCCTGAAAGTGGAGAGCCAACTTGAAAACAGGGGTCGATAAACACTTGACGCGACAATATTTTGCATCCTTGTCACAATCGAAAGTCATTTTGTCGAGACTTTCACGCTGATGTAGCCTAAAACACTTTGCACAACCAATTTCGTCCACCGCGTCGACCTTGACAAACCAGCCGCCATGTTTTTAATCCAGGATTAAGAAACAACCAGAAGCAAAGCGCCCAATGTTAAGCGCTTAAGTTAAGCGTAGTTTAGTGCTAGGTTTAGCGATAAGCGAGTTTGGTGCAACCGAACGAAACCGAAACTAAGCTTAAGTTCCCGGCTAAGCTCCGCTTTGCGCTAAGCGACGTTGGTGCAACCGGCCCTAAGTCTTAGGAATATAAACGCTGCATCCATGAATCTTGACAAACGCTGCATCCATGAATCTTGACATAGGAACCAGTATTGCGCTGGTCGCGGCTTGCACGGAAGAAAAAAAAAATAAAAAGCTGTGCAAAAAAAAAAAAATCGCGTCACGGAATTTTATTTTTCTACAATCTCGTAAATCCTAAATGTTGCTGTGTGCTCATTTCATAAGACGTTTCTAGAACGCGCGAGTTCTTGAAGCTCGCTTCCATCGGAATGATAAAAGAAAAGGCTGTGGAGTTTGATAATAATGCATCCGGTTTCGTATAGGCACTTAGAAGCTAACATATTTGTGAGACAGCGAACTCTTCTATTTTAATATTTATCCTATTACGTCCTTCTGGTGTTGCGTTCGGTGAAGTGTTTTTCATATTCCGTATCTTGTTTAATCAAAACTTCTTTAAGGGTCTAATTTGAGTTACCGAAGGATAGTTAAAATAAAGAAAGCTGTATTTTCTCCCCACTGTTCCTTCAATTGCTTACACGCCGAGGTGGCGGGATAGTTAGCAAGTTCTACTTGCAAGTGGGTTTGTACGGAGGTCGCGGATTTTACAGCTACTGCGTCGGACCCAATTAGATGAAGTCCGAATGCGTAAACGTCGGTGAGGTAACCTTTGAGTGCACATAAAGAAACATTCCTGGTAGAAATCCCTGAGCCCTACACTACGATGTATCCCGTTTCGTATGTGCTGATTTCAGATGTTTTATTTGTAATTTATTTTGATGTTGCAATTTGTCATTTATAATTTCCGAACCGGTTCGCGAACCGGTTCGCGGATCGAATTAATCGGACCGGAACTGAACCGGAACAAAATAAATTTACCTGAACCTGAACCGTAACCGAACCCGTATTTTTTTCGGTTCGACACACTGGTTTATTTATTGATTTTTTTTACCAATGGCACAGTTATTTAGGTCGAAAAGACATAGCTTTGAACTTTCGAGCCACCGAGCATGGGACGAGTAGTGCCTTCTGACAACGAGTTTCTAAAGGCCTGTTCACACATACAAGTATAGCGCTGACCTCGTGCTAAACACGTGCCAACGGGAGCGTTCACCAGCTTTGTATCGCACCGTCAAAACTGTTGCGCATGGCATACGATAAGTACCTGACGGCACGTGAGCAGCGTTACATCAGCGCTTCGCTGCATGCGAGAACCGGCCTTAACAATGACCATCTACGCGATCTTTTATGCAGTGAAGAGTGACAGTAGTTATCCATATGCATAAATAATTTCAGATTAAAATAAGCTCGACCATGACCTATTTCCCCGTATTGTTTTATTTAACACTCCGAAATATCTGGAAGAGGGGGGGGGGGGAGAGACTGGAGCTCCCCCCCCCCCCTTTTCCCAACCCCCCCTACCCCGTTTTTCCTCTTCCGACGCCACTGGTATGGTAGAACGCTCCTCGACCACAAGTTGCGTCAGCTTCTGTACTTTTTGCTCGGCGTTTCTTCCGTTCCAGAAAATAAACCTCCAAAGCAATTACAAACAAAAAAATTGACAAGGTGCAGGCGAGCTGGTGTATGTTGAACCCGATGCGAAATCCTGAGACTGTTAATGAAATTCGCAAGAAATAGTGTAAGAAGAAAGAAAAAAAGGGGACAAGACAACGTCTCAAACTCAGCTGAGTTGAGTTTGAGACGTTGGCCTGAGCTGAGTTTTCAGCCGAGTTAAGTTTGAGACGTTGTCTTGTCCCCTTTTTTCTCTCTTCTTACACTTTTGCTTTCAAATTTCATTCCAAGTGTCAAGATTTTGCATCATGTACAAACTAAACTTAATATATGCCAGCGTCACTCGGGCGGCGTTCGATCGGATTACTACCAGCGTGCAAGGGGGTAGGGAGGCAGTTTGCCAGATCGCTTCAAAGTTTTTCTGAACCTCCACCACATGCCTGCCCCCGGCCGTTTCGAACTGGATGAGTATCGTTAAACAGTGCGTTCGTAGGATCGCTACTTCGTAATTCACATTAATGACTACCCCGGGCTGGCGGTCACAATTACTGATCTATTGTTACACGTCACTGCACTGGCAATTATTCCAGCACATCCGGGGCACTCGGCGTCTCATTTATTTGCCTGACCAACTTCGCGCAGTCTAAATATCACTGACTTAAAACGAAAGAAACACACAAGTGGACGAAACAGACGACACAGCCGACGAAACAGACGACGACACAACGACAGCTGTGTCGTCTGTTTCGTCCTCTTGTGTGTTTCTTTCGTTTTAAGTCAATGTAGATCACCAACACGCTCAATGAAAGCTGTGTCGTTTGTTTCGTCCTCTTGTGTGTTTCTTTCGTTTTAAGTCAATGTAGATCACCAACACGCTCAATGAAAGCTGTGTCGTCTGTTTCGTCCTCTTGTGTGTTTCTTTCGTTTTAAGTCAATGTAGATCACCAACACGCTCAATGAAAGCTGTGTCGTTTGTTTCGTCCTCTTGTGTGTTTCTTTTGTTTTAAGTCAATGTAGATCACCAACACGCTCAAGTCTTTAAATATCACACGCGAACTTTTCTAAACCTAATTTCGTGAAAATCAGTGAGGCGTGAAAACATTATTTGAAACTGAAACTGTGGCGGAACATGAAAGCCGGACTTCGAACTTTGCGCACTTGGACCTCAAAGAAATCGGAAACCTTCTAAATGTTTTTTTCTTTTTCGAATGAGCATTAAAAGAGAATCGAACCTTCGAACTTTTTGAACTTTTTGCAGAAATAAATTCGAAATCTTCGAATTGATCGAACATTATGTCTTTAAAAATTCGAAACGTTCGAATTTTTCAAATTTTAGATCCAAACAAATTCGAAACATTCGAATCTCTCGAATTTCAAATTAGTGAAGTTCGAAATCTTTGAATTTATCGAACCTCAAGTAAACAAATATTCGAAATAATCGAACCCTAACTTTTAGAAACTGTGAAAGCTTCGAACTTTTCGAATTCGAAACCTCACGATTTTGGAAAGTTGCGAATTTTTCGAAATCGAACCTCCCTACGGTCGATAATATCGAAACTTTTCGATATTATCAATATTATATTTCGATATTATAGCATGAAAATATCGAAACCTTTCGAATTCGCATCTAGGGTGGTTCGCGGCATCGCTATCTGAGACGCTGTCGGCCATCAGTACTAGATCATCTGCGAAAGCGAGCCCGGGGAGCTGCTATTCGACCATGTCTCCGTGTTGCATGTGTCGCAGAGTAAAGCCAATGTCTGTTTGTTCCAGCACCTTCTCCATGCCGGATGTATATAGCATGTACAGAAATGGGGATAACGGACAGCCCTGACGTAGTCCCCTGCACACAGGAACGTCACCAGAAAAAGCTCCGTTGAACGTTGCCATAACGTAATTTCCATCATATAGCCGCTTCCTGAGCTCCACCCAAGGTTTCGGCTTGTTCAGCTGCTGGAGCCGCGTGAACAGTAAGGAATGGGGAACACTGTCGTAAGCTTTAGCAACGTCCCAAAAGCAACAGATAAGGTTCCGCTTTTCCAACCGAGCGATCTCAATGCATTGGGTCAGGGTGAACAAGTTGTCATCCAGTCGGCGATCTCGGCGGAAACCATTTTGTAGTTCGGTGAGAACACCAGCACCCTCGGCCCAATATGAGATGCGCCAATTAAGGACTGTTGCAAGCACCCTGTAGGCTACAGCTGTGACAGTGAGTGGGCGGTAGTCACGCAGAGGTTGTTTGTTGCCGCCTTTCTTAGGAATGAATGTGACTCGGCCACGCTTCCAGTCCCCTGGGATGGGTTCATCGACGCAAACTAAGCGGCTAAACAGGTGTGCCATTTGGGCACGGGAATCGGGTCTCAAATTCTTCAGCACCTTAGCCGAGATTCCATCGAAGCCCTGAGAAGTGCTGCCGTTCGACCGCGCGAGTGCACGGTCTACATGCACTCGCACCACTAGTATTAAAAATTCATCATTAGATGCTGACGATGGAACGTCCTCTATGGTCTGGCTCTGAGTTCTCCAGTTTTCCGAGGAAAGTTCTGCATCAGCAACTTCGAACAGAATGTAGAGCTGTTTCTCAAGGAGTTCTCCGATATTCTGAACTGGATACCCACTATCGTAATCTAGCAGTTCTGGAATACTGTCTTTGCCAGCCAAAGATCCCAAATATCTCCAGAACTTTTCGACGGCTTTTTTTCTCCATCCTGAATGTCCGCCGTCACCTTGCAGTCATGGGCTTGTATTTTTGCTTCCACAGTGCCTTGCGTTTGTGTCTTGCCCTTGCGGTATTCTTCCCATAGTTGTAAGGTCACAGAAATGTTTCCCAAGAGTCCTCAGTGCTTGCCAAGGTCGCCGATTAGCTTCTTGTCGTTCTTAGATGGACCTCTTAATTTCAACACCCCACCATGGGACAAATGTTTGCTTTCCTGGTGATCTCTTGACGGTGGAGTGATTAACGATAATGGTTCTGAGCTCTATTGCAAAGCCGTCGTAGATTACTGCGTGCATAAGTCTAGTGCCCTGGTCAAAAGTTTGGACGACAGTAATTATGTTGTCTTCGCGTAGTTGGGTTACAACTTTGCAATGTGAACAACTCGGAGTTCCTCGAACAGTGCCGAAGTGCAGGAAAATGCTGTTGTGATCGCTGCTGAGGCTCCACTCACCTTCTTCGTCCACAACCACCTTTCGTAGATTGCTACCAAATCTTTTTGACGCGAGCGCATAGTCTATGCACGTTCGGCGGCCTCGCACCATCCAAGTGCGCTGAATACTATTCTGGCATTCAGCGCACAGCTTTTGCTGCGGCGACGACCCGAAACATGATTTTCGAACCCGACAAGAAACGAAGCGGTAGCACGAAAAAACGCGAGGAGCACGAGCGGACATTCCATCGCTCGGGAGGAGTATGTTTCGGCGTCTCGCCGCATCGGGGCGCCCACTACATGCCTCTCTTCTCATCCGTTCTCTACCACGCCACCCTTCCACTTTCGGCGGCACCGTCTCGTGGCGATCTCTCAGGCTTTGCTGTGGCAGAGCATACGCAACCACTGGTCTCCACTATGGTGGAAATCATTGTACGCAATTGCCGACTGTCATGGTCCGGAAGCGCGACTTCCTCAGCATTGCATGTAGTCTTGGAAAGCTCATGTTATATTGCTTTGCTCTGTCGCGAACCGTTTAAACATTTGTGGAGGACGGAAAAGCGTTTCCTGTGATTTTAGATAAAGCTTCAGATAACTGGCAAACATGATTTCGAGTCACAAGATGGGTAAGTGTCGTTACTCCACGCAGTAGTGATACACGACGACCGCACGCCGGTAAAAATAATTGGGGTTGTCTGGATATAATAATAATAATAATAATAATAATAATAATAGTTTTATTAGCACAAAATAATTCACGTACATTAATTACTGCCTCACGAAAGCACTTGCGTGCTTGTGTGTGAGAACAGGCAGTTTATAAAAGAAAAACAAATCAAACAGAAAAAGAAAACAGAGAAAAAGAAACAAGCGTAAAATAAAAACATCTCAATTTTGACACCACATGTTACAAACTTAGTTTTATGTAAACATTGCACCTTACCGCGAAATAAAAGGAAAGATTAAATAAAACATGTCACACGCTTTCCAAATAGGGTCAAAGCTAAAAAAAAAACTGTCTAGGCTGTTTGCCCTATACAACCATATATTTTACATTGCACTTCGCAGAAAGTTGGGTACACCTAGGAGAACACAATGGGTTTGTTAACAGAGCAAAAAGCGACAACAAAAAGGCGTTTTTCCCTCTCCTCTCGATCCATGATATGTTTGCAATAGTACGAAAATATCTCGAACACAAAGGGAACATAAGGAGACCACTTATATGTAAACATTCAAACGTAAATGTAAAAAAAAACAAAAAAAAACATTAACACTCATTTTCACTTTTGCGCGACGTTGAATCATTTCCTTAATTCTTTTTTCACCTCTGTTAAGGACGAGAGACCTAATAAATTATTTGGAAGATCGTTGAAATATTTAGGAACGTAATGTTTCCGCATTTTTTTCCCATAATTGGTGTATATCCTTGGAATGTCAAACCGTTCTGTGTGCCTAAGACTTTTTTGTTTGATGGGCTGTACTCTGAAATTACACGAGAAATAATATTTTGTGATGACTTCGAACTTGCGTAGGTTATCAATAGCCAACAGGTCCAGGTTGGTCAGCTGCTCTTCAAAGGTTCGATCCTCAAGGTGTGTGCCATACGTAATATTTTTTATCATCCTTTTAATTAGGTTATCTATTTTTTGTACTTTGTAGTTTGAGCAGAATGCGTAAACTGTTATCCCATACCTTAGTTTAGATTCCCCAAGCATCTGGTAAATCATTCGTCTTAAGTTTATATCTGCACAACTTCGTAATTTATAAAGGTACGATGAAATTATCTGCAAATGCCTAAGTAAGTAATCGACATGTAGATTCCATGTTAAGTACTCATCAAAGTATATACCCAAGTACTTCGTTTCCGTAACGTAGGGTAGTGGTAAACAACAACACTGTCTGCATATCGTTGAATGCAAGTAAAGAGGCTCTGTAAGATTAACCCGTTTTTGACGAGTTCTAAAGCACATCAATTGTGTTTCTTCTCTGTTCACAAAAATACAATTTTTTGAAAACCAGCTCATTATTTGTTTTATATCCGCCTGCAGAGTTGAGACCGCAGTGAAGTAATTTTCATCTGCCAAGACTAAAGCCGTATCATCAGCGTACTGATAGATGTTGGACTTTAAGGTCAGCAAGGCGAGATCATTAACATATACATTAAAAAGCATGGGGCCCAATACCGAGCCTTGGGGTACGCCGTAGTTGAGGTACAAGGCATCACTTGTATCATCCCCAATTCTGACTTTTTGAGTTCTGTTGGAAAAGTAGCTTCGAAACAAGTTGAGAAATGGCCCTCGGAAACCAATTCTTTCCAGCTTATCTAGCAATATAGTGTGGTCAATTGTATCGAAGGCTTTCGTTAAATCTAAGAACAGTGCGAGTACTAATTGGTTCTTGTCTATGTTTTCGTTCATAAAGTCCGTTATATCTTCGAGTAACAGTGTCGTGCTTTTTTGCTGGCTAAAGCCGTACTGACTGTTTCCAATTAATAAATACTTGTCGCAAAAGGAGGTCATTATTTTTAAGACGAACTTTCCCATTATCTGCGAGATGACAGGTAGCAGCGGGATGGGCCTATAATTGGATAATTCTTTTTTATTCCCCTTCTTGTATATAGGCCTAGCTACTGATACCTTCAGCTTATTAGGTATATTTCCTGTAGCAAAAACGCCATTTAATATCGCAAGCAAAACATCTTTTAAGCTGCTAAAGTTAGTTTGTATATCTCTTACCCTTATGTTATCGTTCCCGGCTGGCTTTGTGACAGACATACTGTTAACTATATCCCTTAGTTCCGAGACTGTCATTTCTGGCAGATACGCAGAATTCGGGGAATAGCCCAAAAGCTCTGGTTTTTCTGCAGTGTTGCTTGTTTGGTTCCGTAGGTTTTGTACTTGCTTAACAAATGTATTATTGAACTCGTTGCTTAGCGCATTACCGATAGTTGCCCCGAACGACCTGATCTGTCGCGAACGTCCTAGATCTTATACTTACACCTAAGCCCGATCTTGTAACTAACATCATTTATTTACCCGGCCTGAGCGATCATTTCCTACTTTCACTTCGCATAAACCTGTCACAACCTAAAACCATTAAAAACGCGAAATCTCTGCGAAGCTACAGCAGTGCGAACTTTGAAGCCATAAATACTGAATTATCCGTGTTTCTTGATGTATGCTTGAAGGTTTTTGATAAACGTAACGTACAAACTAACTCGGATATGTTTGTAACCAAGGTTAATGCTCTAAACAATAAGTACATCCCTACTCGCACTATCATCTCTTACAGTAACACACCGTGGTTTAACGTTCGCATAAAACACATATCTAACAAAAAAAGCGACTGTTCAGGTCAGCTAAACGCTCTTCAAACGATGCGTGCTGGGCCTCTTATCAGCTTGCTTCCGTGGAATACGTAAAAGCGACAACAGAAGCTAAAAAAGAGCATCTTCAAAATACTTTGCCAGTCATGCTAACAACTAACACAAAAAAGATTTGGCGCGTTATTAACCCATAAAATAATAACGATATCACCCTCGTCAACCATTGATGGTAATGTCATTCCCTCTAATCAATGTTCCATCGTTATTAAAGATATATTTTCACGCAATATTTTTGTAACTACAAACGTCCCATTACCTAATATAAACTCATGTTATTACCTTGCGATGTTTCCTGCTATAACTGATCTCAGTGGTGTTGAAAACATAAATAGATCACTTAAACAACCCTCTGCCCCTGTCTCCGAATTAATTGACCCAAAATATTTAAAAGTTACCAGTGTTTAGTCTTCTATTACTCTTTCAAACGTTTTCCGAAGGCAGTCACTTGATGATGGTTTACCTCCTGCTGAGTGGAAGGTGGGGAACGTTGTTCCACTCCACAAATCAGGTTACAAGAATTTTCCCCTTAATTATCGACCAGTTTCGCTCACGAGCATCCCGTGTAAAATTTTAGAGCACATACTCTTTTCTAACCTCACCAATTTTCTTGAATCGAATTTGTTTTTCACACTTTCATAACACAGCTTCCGCAAACCTTATTCGTGCGAAATTCAATTGGTATCTTTCACTGATAAACTAAACACCATTCTTGACCGATCATCACTTGCCGACTGCATGTTCTTAGACTACTCGAAAGCATTTGATAAGCTGTGTCATATGCTTTTACTTCTTAAATTAATTTTGAACCATCTTGTCTCGTACGGAATTAGTGGCCGAATGCCCTCACTCATCAAAAGCTTTTTGGAAGACAGATATTTTCATGTCAAGCTTGGTACAACCTTCTCTCGTAGATTTGTCCAAGAGAATGGAATTCCAGAAGGTGGTGGTCTTAGCGTGACACTATATTTATTAAAAATTAACTCTATTGCAAAGTCTATCCCACAATCACTTTCCTATTCTCTTTACGTAGATGACTTGCATATCTCTTGCTGTTCGTGTAACATTTCGGTCTGCGAGAGACAACTTCAGCTGGGAGTTAATAGTCTGATGAGGTGGGCTGATGCCAATGGGTTTAGTTTTTCACCAGAGAAGTCAGTAGGTGTCAACTTTTCATTACGTAGATGCATGATCCTAGAGCCTAGTCTTACCTTGAGGGGGCAGGCAATTCACGTCCGTAATGAACACAAGTTTCTAGGAGTGATATTCGATAAAAAGTTGAATTTCCGTAGCCATATACTTTACCTGAAACAGAAATGCTCAAGGTCAATGAACCTCCTAAAGGTGCTTTCACACAAGTCTTGGGGTAGCGATTGGGAATGCCTCCTTCGTCTCTATCGCTGCTTGGTTCTTTCAAAATTGGATTATGGATGTGTAGTGTATGGATCCGCACGTCAATCTACCCTTCAGGTGTTGGACCCGATCCACCATCAAGGTCTGAGGCTTTCCACTGGTGCTTTTCGGACGTCCCCTACTCCTAGCCTATATGCTGAGAGTAATGAATATTCACTTGAAAAAAGACGGTTTTATTTAGGCTTCCAGTATGCATTAAGAATTCGCTCTGTCCCTTCTCATCCGATCCAGGAAGCAATTCAGGGTTCTCGCTATGAAACTACATTCCAGAACAAGCCATCTGTCGTACCCCCTTTTACGCAGAGAAGTAAAACACATTCGCAGGCTTACAACCTTGACAGTTTCAGCCTAGTTGCCCAGCCTCCACTGGCAGTGGCTCCTTGGGAGTGCGTAGCACCCATAATCAATTTTACTCTGATCAAATATAATAAGCGGCAAACTCCTGTTGCCGCCCTGCAGCAGGAGTTTTCCCAGGTTGCTTATACGTACAGTGACTGTAGGAGTTTCTTCACAGATGGTACTAAGAGTGACTCTGGTGTTGGTTGCGCTGTTATAAGCGAGACATGGAAGGTTGTTAGGCGTCTTGATGCCAGAGCCTTAAAATTTACTGCAGAATTATATGCTTTAATTTTAGCTGTTGAATTCATTATAGAAAACGATATCCAGCATTCTGTTATCTACTCTGACTCTCTCTGCGCTTTAAAGGCACTTGCTTCTTTGGAAGTACCAAAGAATACCTCGGTTACTAGGCTCCGGAACATTCTGCACACTGCAGCAAAATCAGATTTACACATCAATTTCTGTTGGGTGCCCAGTCACGTCGGTATTCAGGGAAATGAGGATGCTGATAGAGCTGCCAGTACGTGCATTGAGAGGCAAGTGGATATGAGGTGCATTCCGTACACTGATTACAAACACAGTCTTAAAAGAGCAATCCAGAAAAAATAGCAGTTAGAATGGGACATGGAAATACACAACAAGCTTCATTGTGTGAAACCTACCCTGCGGGAATGGGCAAGTTGCCGACACAGGGAGCGCTTCTTTGAGGTTGTGCTCTGTCGTCTGAGACTGGGACACACCCATCTCACGCATGGGTACCTCCTACGGGTAGAGGCAGCTCCGAATTGTGAACACTGTAACGAGTCTTTGAGTGTCTTGCATATTCTTATCGTATGTCCTAAGTACCGTCACGAAGGCACCACTTTTTTCTCTACCTTTTTCCGGAATCGTGTCCCGTTCCACCCGGCATTATTATTGGGTGACGAACCTCTTGTGCCGCACCGTCAAGTTTTTAAGTTTTTAGATAGTATTGGCATCCTACATCGGCTATGAATTTTACGTTTGCCTGAAAATTAGCGGTGGCAGAGTGCCGGCGATCATGTATCGTAGGCACAATCTCCCCAACTTCCAAGTGTGAATGAAATTCCTTTAGGGTGCCTCTGGTTAGCAGAGCATCGGATAAAAGTTTGTGTAGGCCTTAATAGGCCTGGATCTTGTAAACTTTTTAAACATTAATTTCCCATATTTTGAATGAAACTACCTACTTTAGGTCTTTTCAGTACTGCCTTTAACCTACCCTATATTTGGCACACTATGGCCTTAGTTGCCGCTGTGCCATTAAACACCTAATTTTTTTCTTCTGCATATAATTATGCCAACATGCCGGCAGCGAGCACAGTGACTTTTGTTTTTGTGAGATGCATAAACAATGTAACTGCCACGTAAAAAATAAAAGAAAAAAAAAACGAAAACTTTTAAGGTTGCCGCGTGCATAAGCTGCAACTACACAAAGATCTCAGACATAACATTGTCTTAATCTCTCGCTTCTTTACCTGACGCGATTGGGAACCTCCATTTCACAATTCTGTGCGTCGCCACTATAGGTTCCTGCCATTCACTTTTTAAGCCCCGAGCCCTCGACGTCAACACCAAGGGTTCTTCCAGAGCCGGCTTAAGCATTATAGAGGCCCTAATCTGATAAGCACCTGCGCCCTCCCTGTTTTTATAAAGAAAAGAAGAAAATTGGTGGGAAATTATTGTGGTCCAGCAATATCGCGACGGAGTGTCGGTGCTCGGCACTGTTTTTATGTACGTGGAGCTTTTCATTTTATCTCTTTCATTCAAAAAGGTCGTGCGTGGTGAATAAAATCGTGCGGTTCAGAATCGAAAATGGTATGTACTGCACAGTAAAAATAAACAATGCCCTGGACTTCAGACAGATTCACAAGTGGCGCTCGAACGCTCCGGTATTCACAACCTTTCTCTTGTAAAGCGTTCTTCTTTTTCGTATCTCCTTTCGCAAACGAAAATGTTTCCTTCCGACTCTGAGGATACATTGAACTTTTCACAATATGCACTCGTTTCGAAACCTGCAGCAGTTATAACAGCTGCATACGTGGCGATCCAAGCTTCATCATAGGAGGTTTTATAAACTTTTTAAGCACGTTAGAATATATAATAAATGGGTCCCGTTCCCTCGCTCTCGCAGGTAAGGCCCTTAACTGCGACCTCTTTAGCCTTCCATCTCCCTAGCCCAGTGACACCGTGTTCAGAAAGAAAAATCTGTCCACTCAACCGGTATTTAATTAAGCCAATGCCACCGAAAAGACGGGGCTTGTCCATGACGTTATCATTCGTGGATTCCAAACCCACTCCAAGAAGCAAACACGCCGATGCTTTACGAGAGTCGCAGCAAAGCAGCAGACGCGTCCAGCCTGGCTTCGCCACGTTAAAGCGTCGTGCTCGTTGTGAGATGCAGTGAGACGCGCTGACGGTGAAGCTCACTCAAGCTAGGAGATACGCTGCGTGCAGCCGCTACTGATGACGTGTGGGGGAAAAAAGCCCAGGCCTTGTCTTCTAGGTGGTATGGACCTGTAGCTCTCAAGTTTTAAACAACACTCCTGGCGAGCAACATGGGGAATTTTTAGGTCACGTTTTCTCCGTAGTGCGAGTTAAACGTGAGCAGACGCAGAGGGACGCTGACAGACGCCAGTTTGCGCAGGTGGAAAGTGCATGACGGGACGCTAGGACGCCGCTTCACGTCAGCATTACATGGTCGCGTCTCGCGAACGCTAGCGAAAGGGCCTCTTTTACGGTCGCGTCTCGTGAACGCTACAGCGCCCCCTGGCCGAGAGAAACAGGTCTATTGACTGAGTCAAACAAAAACAAATGTCATAACATTAATAAACGATAAAATAATTGTAAAGTGCCTGAATTGAGTGTACTTACTGTGGTGAACGGAATGCTGCAGAGAGAAAAAAAGCTGAAATTAATATTCGAACACAAGACGGAAGCATCACGTGCATTTTGAGTTTGACAGAGAAGATTGTTTTGCTTATCACTGCACCAGCTCAAGACAGGCGAATTGAGTGATAGAGTCACATCCGTGTGAAACACATGGATGAGACACTATTTCTCAACGTACCAAATTTGCAGAAATAAATTATGCTTCTTCCTTCTTTAATATTTCTGCGAACACAGAAGGTCATCGCTATAGTATATTCTTGTGAACGAAAAGGCGTTTTTAGAGATTTCGGATAGAGTTTCAGTTAAGTATCAACAAGGTTTTCTAAGCACCAAGATTGCTGAAGTGTGGTCAGTCCAAAGCGAATCTTGTCTCGTGACTCTAGCCTAGACAAAAAAAAAATTAGTACCTGGCGCGTAAAACTTTACTCAGTTTTACACTCACCAAGAAGAGGAGAAGGAGGAGCACACACTGAAAACTTTGTGCCATGTACCTGCTGAAGTAACTGAGCAATTAACAGGTGCCGCCTTCCTTCCGCGTAAAAAAATTTCCGTCACTATATTTTATACAAAGAAATCTATAACAGAATGCGAGTGCGCTCATAAAATGAAACCAAAAAAATTAGACGCCAAGAGCAATTTATTTGCAGTGGAACCTTCGAGCTTTTTTCGAAAGGACGAGGTTCAACAGTGGGCATTCACCGGATGCCACATTTGAGTGCCTATGCACACCTTATAAACCAGTCTGTCTAGGCTGGAAAAAGCGGTGGAGAAGCTGCATCGTGACGTCACCGGTGGGAGGAGCCTAATCTCCATCGCCAACAAACTACATCGGGAGAGAACTGCACCGTGACGTGTCCGGTGACGTCGCCGAACTGTAGCAATTGAGGTGAAACTAGATTGTTATTTTTCTCCCTACAGGAAATTTTGAAGAATCGCAAAACTCAGCAGTGAAGGGTTCTAGAAAGCAATACTGTTAAGTATCCGACACCTATGGTGCACAGCAATTTAACTAAACTATTTTTGTGTTGAAATTTGTCGCGTGAAATATATAGTTTACTTAAGATGCACAAAAATTATTAGAATTAGCTGCAGCCCAGTACGTCGCGCAGCTGGGCAGTCATGTCCGACAACGCGAAGAAGCTGAAGTAAGGTCCTCGCGTGTCGGTCCACCAGATTAGCCTTCTGAACGGCTTTTTGACAGAAAACTAAGTTATAGTGAAGGCCGCCACTGACAGTCCTCTCACCCAACTTGAGGGGGACGAGTTGTGGGACAGAATTGCGGACGAGCTGAACGCCCAAGGCCCGTTCATCAAAACGAGAGCAGAATGGAAGGGCCACTGGACTACTCGTGTGTGCCGCGCCAGAGCACGGGATTTGGATATAGCGCGTGCTGTTCGGCCGTGTATCACTTCTGCGTGGTTCACGTTAAAAGCCCCAGGCTAGCAGTCGTACTGCACTGGATAAATTTCTCACCTGCAGTGGGTAACAATGCTGCCATGTTCAGGCAGACTATCATCTTGCTGTACAAACAACTAACAACAAATTGGCATTTTTGACTTTTTTTTACTGCGTTATTGCAATTAATCTCGGGCTGTACGAGAAAGAAAAGAGGTTTCTTTGGGGGTTAAAGTTTCGGTGAAGTAGGAAGCAAAAATAAAGAAAAGAGAATATTTACCTCAAATTGGGTTCGTAATTGAATTAGAAGAAACAGAAAATCAGTTGTTAGTCCCAGGATGTTTATGGTCTTTTCTTTATGTGTATGTTCATTGTAGTTCAGCTGGCCGTACCTGAAGTAGTTGCTTTAAAATAAAATATCTCTATCTCTCACACTCTACTTGAAGTATGGACCAACTAGCTCAACTTAAGCGTGTTACCGTTGCTTGGCGTTTTGCTCAGCCATATCGCTTATATGGGGTGCACTCAAATGAAAACACAATCGTGCTGAATCGTGTAAGAGTATTTGGAATATTTATCGATTTCTATTTTCTGGTGGGCGTCGACTTCTACTCCAAGTGGCCCGAGGTTTTTCTGATGAACAGCACATCGGCTGAAGCAACTATTGAAAAGCTGAGGGAGCTGTTTAGTCATTTCGGTCTGCCGAAATGACTGATGGTTTTGTCAGTGACAATGGCCCCCAATTTTATTTTCAAGAATTTGAGATTTTCTTGCGACAGAATGGTGCGAGGCACGTCAGGACCGCCCCCCTCCCCCCAATCAGTCAAGTAATGGGTTGGCTGAGGGCTTCATTCGCACCTTGAAGCGCAAGACACATGCTCGAAAATTCCATCCGATCGGACATCCGATCCGGCAGTACGGCTGCCTGATCCGAGAAATTTGGTCGCTTCAGAACGTCGGATCGGCAATCCGGCGTGCGTCCAACGTGCCAGATAGTTTCGCAGCGCGGACGCACTGTCGGAAGCGTCCAGCCAATGACAGCGCAGCTTGCGCGAACGTCATGATGACGTACTGGACCTGGCGGGACGGGCGAGGGTAAGCCAGGCGCATGAATTCTGCTGACTCATTCGAGAAAGATGGCCCCAGCAAAGAATGCACGCGCTAGCGAGAACGAGGTGGTAAATTCGCTCGTGCGAACTGAACCGTAAATCTGCGACCAGAGATGACCTCCGGGGTCCGCTGGAACGCTGGGATCTCCTGGGGCCTGGGCGGAGCCGAACGGATCGTCGTGTCGCATGCAAGGTCGGAAGCGTGTGTCTCAAACTGTCGCGTGCGGCAATTCGGAGCGGCGTTCGGACTGTCGGATCGGACGTCGGATCGAACGATACTGCCGTCCATGAGTCTCGCGCTTGAAGGAGGCCTTACTAAAAGAGATGACGGGCCAGCCTCTGTCCCGTCGACTAGCAAGATTCTTGTTAGCTTACAGGAACAAACCGCACGCCACACCCCTTCAGAGTCTTGCGGAGTTGCTGCTTCGGCGGCGGCTCACTACCCGTCTGAACAGACTGCGATCCTCTACAGAGGAAACTGTTTACCACAAGCAGGACGTGCTACAGCTGAAGCACGGTGGCAAGGACCGACACTTCGATTCTGGTGACAAGGTGTACGTCAAGAACTTCCGGCCGGGTCAGAGAAAGTTGCACGGAGTCGTCATGGCTAGATCGGGACCTGTCTCCTACTGGCTTCGCGTGACCACACCGCGGGGGACCTTCGTGTGGCGGCGACACCAAGACAACCTGCGGTTGCGGGAGATCTCTACCCCAGAGGGGGAGGAAGGTGGTTTGCTGATACCGATTGTCCTGCCATCATCGACAACATGCTGCAAGGGGGACTCCTGAACGAGCTGCCTCCATTTCGGACACTTGTGGTAGGGGGACAAGACATGGGATCAACTCCAGTCTGCGGTCCTCCCCGAGCCCAGCCGCAAGAAACACAGCGCCGGTATCCCGAACGGCAACGGCGTGCGCCTGATAGGTTTGCGCCTTAAAAAAGAGAAAAAAAACGAGGACTGTATTTTTCAGAACTAATTGTTTTGTCTGTTTTTACTTCGTACTTTTGAGAGCTTCAAGTATTCTCGTGTTTTGTTGAATTGTCATATCATGTTAATTTGTGAGTATTGTACTGGAACGCCGTCGAATGGTATTACTGTGCTGAACTAAGTGTGGGGGAGTGTTGAATGGGTGATACAATAAGCGGGAAATAGCGAGCGCGCGTTCGTGCGTCTCGCGGCACTGTTCCTGGGCGCCATATCTATCTGAGCCAGGGTACCGTTTGCACCACCCGCTGCTGCCCTGCCGCTCGCTCACACCCGTGGCTATGTGTCGTACTCCGGCAGTCCTGCAATAAAGATGTTCTAGCGAAGAACCCCATCGGCCTGTTATTTTAGATACTACAATACCTAATTCTTTTCAGTCACGTTAATCACAACCAGGCTGTACATGATTGCAACAGGACGCCACAGTATTAATGGACCGGTTATACGAGTATTTACCACTGTCGACGCATCTAAAACCAGACTTGTTTGCTTCAGAAATCCACTAAAGCTGGTGATATTGCACGAATCCTTTGTTTTGCACAGACTCAATTGCCATGATTGTAAAAAGTTTTTTTTTTTCTGAAATACATCGAGACTTGCACTTGTACATACGTTTTATACAGATTTCGCCTGTACAACGCATTTATCATATGCATCTTGAAAGCTTAGAAGCATCAGCAGCTTACTTTATAGCAATAGGATATTTATACAATTTACTGTAAGAAAATCCATTGCACGTGGTCTTGCTTATAGCATACTGAGGTGTGGTTTCACATTACTTGGTAACTCCACAGAAGCTAGAAAATTAAAATTGACCGAATTCTTCAATGATTGTAAAACAAATGTAGTGTACAATTTCGAACTTCTGCTAGGGCAGACATCTTCGAGGCTTCACAGTTGTTTAACTTTCGTTCAATTCATTTTCAATGTGTTGTGCTCTCATTTTTGGTCTAACGATTTCAAACATCCACGTGTGTCCAGCAGAGATTTGAGCAGCTGAGATAGGTCTTATATTCCCTCGGTGTTATATAAGATACATGTTAAGCAAGGTCGTTCCTACTGTGTGCCACATTTAGTCAATAGAGTCTATGATTACCTTTAAAAGCGAATATAAAGAGAATATGCTAAAACTCGAACTGTTTTTCAAAGTAATTATGTTCTAAATTTTTGTTCATCATTGCCCTTGGATATTTTTTATTTATTTTTCCACTTTGTTATTTTGACTATTTTTTTTACTCATGTGACTGGCATACTTTTTTGCTTGCTATGTGTTCCTATGAATTCTTTGATATTTGTCTCACTTCACTCGCTGAGTTTTCTCCGTTAAGCCTTCACTCTCTTAGACAGATCCGTAACATTATGCTGCATTTAAGATATGTGAAATAAATATATTATTATTATTAGTAGTAGTAGTAGTAGTTTTATCAT
This sequence comes from Ixodes scapularis, assembly GCF_016920785.2. Taxonomy (NCBI): domain Eukaryota; kingdom Metazoa; phylum Arthropoda; class Arachnida; order Ixodida; family Ixodidae; genus Ixodes; species Ixodes scapularis. The sequence continues at coordinate 19,823,612 of NW_024609839.1, forward strand.
TATTATGAAAGAAAATGGGAAGGCTTGAGAGATGTCGAAATCGATGCAAGATGAAAAATGCCGCTAATCTTCCTTCCTTCTTCCTATCTCATTCTCTAGCTAAATTAAGCAGGAACCGGTTCACTTAAACTTGTTTTTCTTTTCTTTTCTCAATGTCGGTTCCGCGGCGGCCAAGAAATAGAGATATAAATACCTCGCAGACATAGCCGATTCATGAAAGATACTGACGACACTCAACCAAAACGGCGACGGGCACGGTATGTCAGGATTGCGTCGGCGCGACCCGTTCGACACTTCACAGGTATCGACTGGATCAAAATGATATCAGAATAATCTTTTCAACTTAAGGCCAATATCGGCGCAATATTATTTGCTGCCTGGACTGAATATCTTCACGTCCTCATTCATATACTAAAAGTGGAGACGATTTTTTAAGTCGAAGTTGAACTGATGAAACTGACGCTCAAACATCACGTAATGTTCTACTTGTGTCTGAAGGTGAGTTCGACCGGAATTCTAAACACTATTCTATAGGACGCCCTAATCAAACTTTACATCGAGCGGTGATTAATCACACGGATGATTCTACCGCTGCATATCAGCAAATTTTTCATCAAAGCACCTCCAGATCGACGCCTACGTAGTATTTCCGGGATGCGATTACATGGCGAAAATACCCCGGCATTAAGTACGCCGCCGGCTCAAACAGTCGCTATCGGGACACTTTAATAGTACCGAGATCAAAGATTTTGAAGAGACAGCCCGGACGTTTTTTCGTGCCATACATACCAATGAATAATAATGCGCAACCTATTTATCGATGGTGGTGTTGGATACACGTAGCACGCAAGACGACGCTGGGGCCGCGTGGCGTGCACTGTGTTTCCGCCATTTTGGGGCGTGGAGATTTGCCAATCGCCGAGCAATCACTGCGCGACAGCCACCTGTGACGACGATTTTTAAATTTATAAAGCTCCCAAAACTTGTTTTCACATTTGACCAGCTTTTGTTGCCCGTAACCTGCATTTCAGTATTTTTAATTGAACATCTTTGCAGCCACAGTCAATTCCAAAATATTTTAATAAGCCTTGTTCTTCACTGAAAGTCAAGAAGCACTAGCGCCTGCTCTTGCTCGGATTTCGCCGAACAAGAAGCAGTAAGAAGAAGCGCGACTTTGGATAGACACAAGTTTATTTATTTTTACTTTCCAGGTATCAGACTTACAGAACAGAATAAAAAGAAAAAAAAAAAAAAAGAAAAACGAAGACACACGGTCCTGGAACAAAGTCGTCCTCAACGCTACTCGATGTCACCAAATTCTTCTGCTGACATTATAAAAGCAGTTGTCATTTTCGCCGAGAAAGTGCAACGCTGGGATATGTTTTGAAACCACACAGACCGAGTAAACGCCTAGAAACGCTAGGCCTAACCCGCTCGTTGAAATGTCGAAACCCGGTGGAAGTATTCGCTCCTTAGACAGAAAGCCACACCAACACACACAAACACAAAGAGTACACTCACGAATAACTCGAACATGAAGGCACACATGAACGCGAAATGCTTGTGCGTTTCATGCCGTAAAGGCTCTAAAATCACCAGCGTAGACGATATAAAATGACAGGAAGGCAAACGTTTCTGCCATTGTGAAAACGCAACTATGATACCGCCGCCACCATCTGGAGAATTGGTGTCTATTATGCTCCTTCTGGTTTACCATCGCGACTCTCGACTGGATTGTCACCACAACCCCAGAACAGCTCTTCGCACGCAAAATGAAGTCTCATAGAGGATGTTGCGGGGACGATACCGACTCCAACCTCCGGCTGCATTGCTTGTTGAACGATTACACAATCGCATACAATCGTGACCAGCATGCAGTGAGCGCAGGCAGGAAGTAGACGCCCTAGTCGGAAGGAGCGAGCACCTCTCTCTCTTCTTCCGCGAGGTCCTGGGCTACGCCGGAAGCACACTTCCTAACGTCTTCTTCGTATTCATGTATCGCTTATTGCGCCTACGCAGGTTGCCAGATCCCAGTAAGAAGAAACCGCGCAGCCGATTGCAGCCGGACAACACTGACGTAAACTCTAAAAACTAGGGACACGGACCGTAAATCTCATGATTCGAGGCTGCCTCAGGGAGGTGCGTTAGTTGAGGTTTATGCAGGGCGGCGTGAGAAATACTGATACAAAGATATATTTTTCAGTCTACGTAATCTTGCCAAAATAACTTGTGCGAGACTCGAACGAGAAAGAGAGTGTATTACCATCTAATCAAATAGTTTTTTTTTTATTTCATAATGACTACTATGGGTCCGCAAGTACCGTCTGTGCACTTGAAATATTAGCCATGAATTTGTTGCAACGACGCTCTAAAAATGGTCGTTTTCACAGTGCATCAACGTGCATTTGTAAGGAACGTTCTGGGGGAAATAAAATACGCGTACGATTAAAAGGCGCTCCTAAGTTTTATATTATTCATGAAACCTATTGGTGACGGACTTTCAGACCTTGTGTATTGCGTTAGAATGAAAGTTAAAATCCAGTAGGCTTAAATGTTTGCAATAGCAAATCGGTAAATACGATTGATGATAACCACGTAAAAAGGACTAACGACACTGCTCAGCCACTGTGGGAGTGTAAGGGTCTGAAGGGTTTAAAAGCACATCTAAGCAAAACATTACACTACCCTGTATTGTGAGTTTTCAAATTCAAGAATCCCAAATGGTGAACAGTTGAGCCGCCTCGGTGGCTCCGAGGCGAGAGCGCTGGCCTAGGGATCCCCATCTGGCGGGTTCGAATCTCGGCCGAGGTGCCCGCAACCAGACGGAGGCTTATGGCGGAGAAGGCGCCGTGTAACCGAGCTTTCGGTTGCACATCAAAAGATCCCCAGGTGGTCAAAATTTATCCTCAGTCCTCCGCTGGGGCGTGCCAGATGCCCGTAGTTGGTTTGGCACGTAAAAGACCCCCAAATTTAACTTTTTTTGTGAACAGTTGAACGAAATACACCGCAAACTCGTTAAACGTGGCCCCTCCTGACATTAAACGTAGCGTCCTTGAATATTGGCTCCTCGCGTATTCAGATAAATGCGAAATATATTTCATGAATATTTTCAGCATAAGATTACACACCTGATACCCTGCGATGCTTTTCGTACATGAATGATCCCAGCCTAAAGCGCGGTACATTACGTAGGAAATATTTGACCTTGTCCATCCAATTTCACTTCCTTTCTTTGAGATGTACGGTAAAGCAAAGTAGCCTTTAGATAGTGTATAACGAAGACATGATCTTTCTACAACACTTACACACAAAAAGATAAAATTTAAGCTCACTAAACAGCTCAAGCACCGACAAGATTATTCCGAAGCACAAGATCAGAAATACAGGTCTGAGGTCGCTAAGGCCGAGAATTGCCTCCGGAACTGGCGTAGCATTGTTCGCTCGACGGTATGCGGTCTTGAACTTGCGCAGTGCGTCAGCCTTCGTGTAGAATCCGGTCTCAGCTCCTCGACTCACGGTGTCCTTGACGTCCTCTCGGTACACAGAGGAGCGCCTTATTTCGGGTCCTGTGAGGTGTGTCAGCACAAGATCAGAAGCTTCGACGTAACCTCTTTGAAGAAGCTCTCGTCTTAGAGCTTCGAAGAGCTCCGGACGTACTATGGAAATTAAGAAGGTGTCCATTTCGTCGCTGTTGATTTTTATAGTGTTCGAATCGTCTCCGCCGTCACCAGTTACGAAGCATTCTGAACCTTGCCTGACGAATTTGACAAAATTGTAGTAGTCGGGGAGTCTCTCGTAGTCGTATACGACAGGCGCATTGTGATTGAGAAAACAAATACGGTAATTTTTCCTCATAATATCGTCTAATGAGACGAACTGTAGAGGCGCCCTCTGGAACGGCAAAGAAGTAAGAAGTGACGTGACCCGACCTTTGAAAATAGTGGACATGATGAAAAGCGTCAACATGATGAGACCAACAACGAGTCGGGACGACTGAGTCCCAAGAAGCACGCTGTGGAAGCGAACACCTTGTTGCAGAAGCGAAGCGAAAATAGGGGATAAGAAAGTGAACATGTCCTGCGCGTTCTTGTACAAAACCTTGTTTATCAAAACAGTGATCAGGATAAAAAACAGGAAGGATATTAGCAGTCCAATCCATACTTCCCATGAAAAAGGCAAGACGAGAACAGCTTCTTTCAGAACGTGTTCCGGTTTTGGAACAAAGAATGAAAAACCAACCGGGGTGATGTACTGTACAACATTGGTGTCCTCGTAGATCCTTGTGGGTTCCTTGGAAAGTGCTATTAGGGACCCCGATATTCTCTCACGGAATTTAAAATCGAACTTCCTGAGTCTGACATCAGATAAGCGATGTGTTAATAGTTGAATTGTAACGTCGATGGCTGGGTGGTCATCATAATATTCTCTGTCGCGAAATACAAACATTTTACTTCCATTAAGAGACAGCTGTTTGGGGAGAGATCCGCGTTCATATCTTCCAGATTTCGTGCAAGTTCTTCCAGAGCGACTACGACACAATCTTTCTTTTCCGCGAAGATTGAGAGTTTGTAGATCGTTGAGCATGCTTTTCAAGGGATGAACTCGGAACTCGTCTTGAATGTGTGCAGTGCCATTAAAGAGCGTTATTTTGAAATTTCCACTCGCTTTATGAAATTCTGGCATAAGCCGGACGTTCCGGTAAGAACCTCGCAATCTGGGTTTCAACGTCACTTCTTCGGCAGTTATTTGCGCTGTCATGTAATAATTGCTCGCTATGATATCGACTAAATGTTTCAAACCAGAATCATTAGTACATGCAAAAATTAAGATCGGAACGTAACTTCGTCTAAAGGCGTGACAGAGTTTACCGCCGCACGAGAGAAACTGAACTCTTCCGTCAGTCCAGAGTGTCACTGTATATAACAAGGGTTTCAAAAACGTCGCGAACATCGTCATCTTTTGTACGAGACACTGCGGCTGCACAAATATGTCCAGGTGTCTGTTTTCTGTGTTGAATGATGACAGGAACTGGTCGAATAAGTCCGATGCAATGAAAGATTTCAAAGTCATCACCTCATCCGGCTTGCCTGCGCTTACTCCTCTTGGCAGCAAAGTTGTTGTGATGAAGGTCACTAGTAAGATCGCCTCTGGTTTGAAAACACTCCGGGTGAATTGGATAGAACGTTTCAGAGCTGACATGACTCTCAGAGAAGACCTATATCGTAATTCGACTGCCACCTAACTTTATAACGTGTGTTGATATTTAAAATAAGATTTTGTGTTCGTGTGCAAGAACACCTTCCTCACTCGACGCGAGTCGGCGCAGAATTTCGCGGTTGGTACTTCGCATGAACCATATTCGACGGTACTCAATATTTCCCTTAAACATAAATGCGCTCCGTGTACCCTAGTACCAGGAACATGAATTATTAAGTTGATTGGATCACTCTTTCCTTCCCGATGGTAGACCCTGTAGACTGCTCTCGCTTTGAAGTTAGAAGTTTCTGTTTTTTTTTGTTTTTTTTTTTGTTTTTTTGTTTTCCAGCACTATCCACTTAAGTGCCAATTAGAAACTAAATGGTGTTTCTAGAACTGCGCCATCGTTGCCATGGTTTTTTCTATATGTCCGCTTTATAGAGAGTACGTCCAGGTGCTCAAAAATGATAGGATCGTACCTGACGCCGTCATCTCGACCGGAAAAACGGCGAGCGATTATAAGCCACAATTTAGAGGCTACATAAAATCGTTAAAAAATATTTCCTTTTTTTTAATTTTCTGGCTGTGCATTGTTCCTGCTCTGACAATATGCACCAGCTTACATGCCCGCAGAGTAGTTTTTGTCTGGAACAAGCAATGATTAATATAGATTCTTTCCTTTCTTTTTGATTGACGGCAGCGCCGTGTTGTTGCCATATTTAATGCCGTAGCGCCTCATCTCGTGCTTCCGGGTCTGAACCCGCGCTGGGTTGGGAAGTTTTATGTTCAGGATCGCAGCAATACGTTACTGTTTCGAAAACAATGAGTCATGTTTGAGGGGAAAATTGCGGTAGATTCAATGGGGAGATGCGAAGCGTCTTGGGAACATAAAAAAAAGATTAAAGCAAGGCGTCACTGCGCGGCAACGAATATGAAAACAAGGAACAGGTCGCAGCTCAACATCGATCCGGAACCGTGAGTTGCGGGGTATCTGAACACTACAATCGTTTTGAGAAACTGCTCTAATAAAACACGCTCACAGCTAAATCATTAAGAACAGTCACGTGATGGTTTATAGCCAAGTTGGGCGATGTGGAGACTGGTATGGTACTAATTTCTAGATTCAAATTCCTTGTAACCGACAACATGTTGGAGTCATTTCGCAATTATTTGAGTAAATTAATTACTGAGCAATCTCACGAGTGACGTGAGTATTTTCGGAAGTACGAAAATGACTTCTAACCGTTTCTATGTTTCACTCCCCTTCGTAATAGCGTTCTTTGTTTATACAAGTTTCCAACCAAGCAACGTTACTTGAACCCTCAGTTGGGAAACACCGTTGAAACCTGGGCCGTTGGCGTCCACCGACACCGAGCTAAATGCGACAACAGCGCCATTCTTTATCATTTGTCTGTACTGTGGTCACCTTCAGCTTTTAGAAAGAATGTTTTTGCGAAAAAAACACAATAAAAAAAAACTCTTTTTGCAGTAACTTTTATTGGAGTTTAGCGCAAAATGAGGGGCGCGGGATGTTTTTCTAAAATCTTTAGTTTGCAAGTTTGTGCGGCACAATCAATACTGTTTTTATACAACCATGCTCAGCGGGGATTTCAAGTAGCGCGTCCCGACCTAGGTGTATTTAACTTCGGTAGTAATGCGCGGTGCGTCCGCTTAAAAGAGGGAGGGGGGTGGCGCCCCTGAAACCCCTTCCGTCGTATCTGTTTTGGCGCCAAAATATAAGATTAGAGCCAAAATAGAAGTCACGTGCAGTTCCCCGAGTGACCGCTGCGGGAGAAATGGTGGCGCTGTGATCGTCATTAGCTCAGATCTCGAGTACGGATCGGTGCCACTTTTTGAGAGTAGTTTTTATGGCAGTTTCCGAACTGAGTGGTTCTAGTAACATTGCAACCAAGGAATCCTCGAACCGAGCCTCAGGCGGGAGGATAGTTTAACAAAATTGGTTGATTAGGAAGATGATGAGTTAAGAGTTCGGTGATTCTAATCCGATCTCTTGGAATCGGCGCCAAGTGACCGAGCAGGTATATCTCGGCACGGCACGATTCCCGGAGCGAGCTTTACATTTTTCCAGCTTGTCGAAGAAAGTCATCTTGAACAGAAACTCATCTTGAGGGCAGTCCAGCACTCGTGTAACTTGACATTCCGACCGCCGGTTATTCGCAATTTCCTCCTGCGGATTTTATTACTCTGCGAGAGAGGGAATGCACTCCAAGTCATAAAATGACTTTAATTTGGATTATTTATTTATTTATTTTTATATATTTATTTCAATAGCTTCAAAGCCGCTCGGCATTACAAAAGGGAGGGGGGGGGGAAATTTAGGGAAATTTCCCGCTGAATGGGAGGGAGCAGAACAGGAGGAGGGGAGGGGGAGGTGTAGCATATCCTCCCATCCTCCTCCTCAAGATCTGCGCTCTAATTTCGCATTACAAAGAATTGTAAACGTCTTTTATTTTTCATCTCATGTTCGTTCAATTTTTATATCGCAGGTGCGCTCGCAGCACAGATCTGGGTTGTGCTGATCCTCTACGCACAAGTTAGGAACTCCTGAGTGGCAGGAGTGGGAGTTTGGCCTGACAGCTCAAGGAACACGTTTGTTCAGCATTGCATTTATATTTATCATGTTTTGATCAAAGTTCAGCTTTGCTGCATGCGATTCTTCTAGAAATAAATACTTTCTACTGAATTTACTACGTCACTACATTTCGCCACTGCTATTAGTGCTCGTCAAAAATCTCGGACAAGAGTTTATTTGTGTGCAAACATCATGCTTGTTTCAAACCAATCGCTGATGTAGAGACTCGCTGACATCCAGCATCCCAATGGAAGGCTGGATGTCTGCGAGTCTCTCCCGAAGGATGCAAGTGGGGAAGGAACCATACAGTCTTATCGTATTAGGGGACATGCTATAGGGTGTTCTTTGTGTGCTTTACAGATTTGTTGAAAAAAAGCCGTAAAAGCTACACTTATGCGGTCTGTGCACGTGAGTTATATGGGCAGGGGGGCATGGTATAAAGGGTTAATTGTAATGATGAGTCGGCTTATTAAAGGGAAGTGCCAGACTTCTTTCAGAAAACTAGATGGAGGTTGATTCTAGTGTAGTTTTATCCCATTAATCCGAATATCACGTTCATTTTCTCCAAACATATAACTAAACGTGAGAAAACACAAAAAAACATCCGACCAGTAGTGACGTCGTAAGGGGATTTTTTAGCTGCCAAGCATGTGTCGCTTGACGGCCGCGCGTCCAATCGAAAGCTTTCTATGTGTATTCTCACGCACTGGCACCAGTCGTAACGTCTTTTTTCACCTTTTTAGAAATAGTGTGTGCGTGCATAGCTTTGATTGGCGCTGAAGATGCGTAAGCAGAGATTTCGAATGCTTCTTTTGTGACGTCTCTCGCCGGGAAAGAGTGCCTCCAGCGATACTTAAAAAATGATTCTATGCAGCCTCGATTCACCAAATTACCAAATAATTTTGATATTTTAGATTTTGGAGGTCTAATGAAGAAGATTGAAATCTGTTTCCTCAAATGCAAAAGCACTCTAGCTTCCCTTTAAGTATAATAGGTTCCTTAAATATTTAATTATTGAAAATAGACCCATAATTCCAATTAGAAAGTTGCTAAGCGTCATAGAAAAACACTAAATCAAGCCTTTTCGGGAATATATGACGGGAGCACATTTTACGGCGTTCTAAAAAAAGGCTTAATTTAATTGGACGCGTTTCCAGACTTCGGTTTCTTATCACAGCGCATCTCTGCACCTGCGATATTGCTGATCAGTGGCTGCAGTGCAAAGCCACCTCCTCGCCTCCCTCGTAGGATGGAGGAAAGCAGGGCGCATGTGTGTGGCGTGACTAAACCCCTGGGGAACAGGACCGTGGGCGCAGAGATACGCTCCGATAAGAAACCAAAACCTAGAAACGGATCCAAATAAAGCTGAGTAATTCGGATTCTTGGGCGAGTTGGTACTGAAATTTGGAGAACATAATAGCGCTTCACGGCAGGGACGAAGAGTAGGAACGAGACAACACAATACGCTAACTTCAACTGGTTTAATCGTCAGAAAATCAAAGGTATAAATACTCTCCATCATCGCGCCATTCAACCAATCCCAAGCCACGCCACTGATCGCAAGAACTGTGTCTCTTTGTCGGCCAAATCAATCGACGCCACGCTGACACATCGATCCCCGTACTTTTTATCAGGTCCGCCTCTATAATTTCCCTTACCGTCTTATCTCTATGTCTTCTAATGACAGTGTACCAATTAAATTCAGGTTTGCACCCACAGTCATGGCAGTGCATCGAGAAATGACCGTCACGCTGTCCGCTCACTTTTTGGTTGTGTCAAGTGAGCAGCTCACTTGACATAAAGGATTTATACTATTCCCTACCGCACGACAAACTACTTACCTGCGTAGAGGAAAGCATCGATAAACACGGGGTGGTGGCCTTTCAGAACGCAGCACTGCTCACTTGACATAAAGGATTTATACTATTCCCTACCGCACGACAAACTACTGACCTGCGTAGAGGAAAGCATCGATAAACACGGGGTGGTGGCCTTTCAGAACACAGCACGAATTACTGTAGATGACTTTCTCGAATTGCTTACATTTTATCTAAACTCGACCTTTGTTGACTGGAACAGCGGAGTGTATATTCAGAAGCGAGGGGTGTGTATTGGCTCGTGTTTAGCTCCAGTTTTAAGCGATATATTTCAAGCCCATCATGACAGAGTTCTCTCGGAACGCCTGAATGACTTTAATGGTAGTACGGTTTTCAGGTTCGTCGACGATTAGTCAGTTTTTCTTCCTCATGATGTTTCTCACTTTCCCTCGGTGTGAACAGCCTTTTAAAAGTTTTTAGTACCGTCCTAGATCCTCTCAAGCTTACGCACGAGGTACCTGTGGACAACGTTATACAGTTTTTAGATACCAAGCTCACACTTTCGGAGCAACATGTGTGTTGGAAATACCAACCAAGAGCAAATAAGCCCCTGTTGCCATTCGATTCATCCCATTCGAAACTTTTTAAGAGAGGGATTGTAAATTTGTGCTTTGTGAACGCCATCAAAAGGTCGTGTCATCATGCGATGCCTTCAGGTCTGAAGGAGCAGTCAGAACGCTTGGTGGCTGCCGGTTTGCCGGGGACGCTCCTGGTGTCAGTTGCAGAAAAGGTTTTAAAGAAGCTACGAGTAGTAGCGAGTCCAGACCAGGATGTGGCCCAAAAGAAGCAAAGAGTGGCGGTTGTGCCTTACATGCACAAAACGGCACACAATCTCAAAAGGATAGCAAACCGCCTAAATGCTCGGGTGGTTTTTTCTGCACCCGAAAATCTTGCAAAGTTGTGCAAAATGACGGACCCTTACCGCAAACCACCGGTTAGCTGCGTGAAGAAGCATCGCAGCCCGTTTGTACATTGCGCAGGAGGCGTCGTTTATGAGATCCCGCTGACGGGCGGTAAAAAGTACGTTGGACAGACGGGAAGGTGTCTAAATGACAGATTGCGCGAGCACAACCAAAAAGTGAGCGGACAGCGTGACGGTCATTTGTCAATACACTGCCATGACTGTGGGTGCAAACCTGAATTTAATTTGTGCACTGTCATTAGAAAACATAGAGATAAGACGGTAAGGGAAGTTATAGAGGCGGACCTGATAAAAAACTACGGGGATTGATGTGTCAGCGTGGCGTCGATCGATTTGGCCGACAAAGAGACACAGTTCTTGCGATCAGTGGCGTGGCTTGGGATTGGTTGAATGGCGCGATGATGCAGAGTATTTATACCTTTATTTTCTGACGATTAAACCAGTTGAAGTTAGCGCATTGTGTTGTCTCGTTCCTACTCTTCGTCCCTGTCGTGACGCGCTATTATGTTCTCCAAATAAAGCGTTCTTAGAGAACGCGTAAAATGCTACCCCTGTGTTATATCCTTCTGAAAAGAGTTGATTTAGTGGTTTTCGATGATGCTCAGCAAGTTTCTAATTGAAACCATGTGTTCATTTTCAGTAATTAAAAGTTAATTAACAAATTGTATTTAATTATCCGACTGATCGTTACGATCAGGTCCCTATACTGCGTACCCCTGGTCGTATAACTAACCTGCACAAACCACAGAAGTGTAGCTTTCACAACCTTTTTCAACAAATATGTAAAGCTTAAAAAAATTACCCTGTGTAAGAGTGAAAAGGCAGCATGAAGGAGCCATATGGCTGCACCACGGTGGTATTTCATTTTTGCTGGTATAGGATGTCCCATATTACGTTATGCTTGTATGGTTCCGTCCGCCTGCATGGATCCGTGCGCCTACAGTTCCGCAATATTCCACCCCGCTGGTATAGGATGTCCCATAATACGACAGGCTTGTATGGTTCCGCCAGTTCCGCCTTAATCCACTATGCTGGGGCCGCCTTTTCGCTGGTATAGGACGGCCCATATTACGGTTACGCTTGTATGACGCTTTTCCATCTTCTTTCCGTCATCAAAAATTTCCAACAGGGTAGTAGTGCATTTTTGCTTCGTTTGCATATGTTTTCACATATGCGCACATATGTGAAAATGTGCGCATCGATTGGCTCAAGCTTTCATCATCCTCAGGGTAAGATAACACATCATCGAAGATTCTAAAAAATCTTAAGATTGCATCTAGTGATATTTTGCAACTGATATTTAATCAGTCACTGTCCGAAGGTTGCCTCCCATCCGATTGGAAAGTAGGTAGGGTTGTTTCAGTCCACAAAAGTGATGATCGTTCCTTGCCTTCTAACTATCGTCCCATTTCACAAACTTCCGTTCTATCTAAACTTCTTGAACATATTTATTCGCACATAATGTCGCATTTAGATTACAATGACTTCTACCATCACCAACATGGCTTTCGCAAAGGTTACTCTTGTGAGACGGAACTCTTTGAATTTACATATGACCTTCATTGCAGCCTTCAATCTCGCACCGAAACAGACGCAATATTTTGAGACTTCTCCGAGGCATTTGATTGTGTCCCACATATTCGTTTAATCCCTAAACTTCCTCGCCTTCATCTAGACCCCCACGTCTTAATGTGGATATGTAATTTTCTTGACTCGCGAATGCAGTACACAGTCATAAATGGGTACGAATCTGATTTAATTAATGTCAAATCTGGCGTGCCCCAGGGCACAGTCCTTTGGCCTCTTCTTTTTCTAATATTTACTAATGACCTTCCAAATTATACTTCTCGCATACGTATTTCTGCAGACGACTGTGTTCTATATCGCGAGATCACTTCACCTAATGACCGCAAACTCATCCAAAAGGACTTAGATAATATATCTCAGTGGTGTAACAACTGGTTGATGCCACTAAATAAATCTAAATGCAAATTATTCCACTTTTTTCGTAAAAGAGTTCCTTCCTCCTTTCAGTGTGTGCTGGGCGACGAGATTGTTAAAGAAGTCGGTAGGTATAAATATCTCGGTGTCGTACAAAATTCCAATATGACATGGATAAATCACATTAACAAAATTTTTTCGGACACAGCAAGGACCCTTGGTTACATCCGGCGTTGCGTGAATGCTGCTCCTCCAAAGCTTAGAAAACTTACATACGAAACCTTCATTCGACCAAAATTGGAATATGCATCTACAATATGGAATCCGCACCAAAATTGCTTGATCACCCAACTCGAAGCAATTCAAAACCGAGCAACCCGCTACATTTTATCAAACTGTGACTACAAAAACAATGTCTCTGCGATGAGAACGAGCCTAAATTTATCAACTCTGGAGGTACGCCGCAAGGTTGCACGTCTTTGCTTACTCCATCAACTTCACCACTACCATCCCACTGTTCGAAGCTCATTTCTGCGCACTCTCGCACGGTCATGTCGTCGGCTCAATAACTCTTACAATTTTCAACGTAAATAGGGTTCCAGTAATGCCTTTAACAAATCATTTCTCCCACTCACAATTGTGGACTGGAACAGTTTTCCAGAATCGCTCATTACAATAACTGACCCTGTGTTTTTCAAAAGCTCCATCATGTTGTATTTTTCAAACCAAGTTAGGTTTTTTTAGCTACGTTGCATGAGTGTGCGTTGTTATATATTTTTATGTTTTTTTTTTCATTTCTTGTATAATTTCTTGTGTTGCCCCCTCCTTATGTAATGCCCTCGAAAGAGGACGCTTAAGGATCAATAAATGAAATGAAATGAAATTTATAGAAGCAACCTCAGGTTTCTGGGACACGCACGCGCCGCAACCGATTCCGCCATTTGTACTCAGGGTTTTATTTATATCTGCACGATTTACATTTCGACACGCTCTGCCACGTTACGGACAATTGCTATTTATGGAAGCATAGATAAAAACATGAAAATGATGATGATAGTCACCGACAGCTGAAGAAACGCACGGTGTGGCTTCTTTTTGCTTCGTGATTCGTTCTTCGACGTTAGTAACACTTTATACCGAGATCTCATTGGCTGCGGAGCCAAAATTTGAGGTGCAGGAATTGCCGTGCCCTGCGTTCCTTAAGCTCTCAGTGCCTATGACTGTATAGACCTACTCATCTCTCTGACGTCACACCGCTGCAGTGGCGCTGCTATCGCTGCACACGCGCAGGGCTCACACCCGCGGTGTGAGCAAACAATCAAAAGCTTATTTGTAAAAAAAAAATAAAAACTGTTGGTGTACACTGCCGAAATGTATCTGTGAAACGGCTTCTGTTTCACGCCATTGAATAACGGGATAACATCAGAGGTAAAATTGTTGTATCATCGGGGGCTGTTTTTTTCCGTAGTCATGGTGATGTCGCACCAGCGGGTACAGAGGATGTCTTGTGTTCTAGCTTAGTCACCGGTAGCGGGAACCAGCGTTGGTGGCGTAACGCGCTACAAGGGAGGGTGCTACGGGGAACCCGTTACCTTTTTTTTTGTAACGTAGTAGCGTACTCGTTACGTTTTTGTTTCTTTTTCAAAACAGTACCGATTAACGTAGTTACGTTACTTCGAGTAACGGGGAACGTAGTCGCCTTACTCGTTGCGTCTTTGATATTTAAAAGAATACACTTCATTTTTTTGTGTGTTTGGTGGCTAGTTATATGATTTCTTGCACTCATGCTACATACCTTCAAAATCAAAACCGTCAAAAAGAAGAAAAACAAATTACGTGTTTTTTATGGACATTCTTTTTCTTCAAATATGGTGCTTATGTATACCTGTAACAACTCAGTAAAACGTCTAATTTAATTTCCACGAAAAAAAAAATCAGCTACACAAAAGTAAAGCACCGCTCACACACTTGCAACCGAGTTGGACCGAGAGAAAAGGATCGGTTTTTAGCCTCTTTCGACAGCGTAGGACCTGCGCTATAGAAGCTCATTTGGTCCTACGCCGTCGCAAGAGGCTTAGAAACTGGTCTTGTCTCCCTCTGTCCTACTCGGTTGCAAGTGTGTGAACGGCGCTTAAAGGGACACTGGCATACCTCAATTTTTTTTTTTTAGTTTCTTTAGACGATTTATTGTGGTTTCAGAAGACTACCCAATTAATATTTCGCTACAGCGTCACATATATTTTTAATAAAGCCAAAAAAACACCGAAACTGGACTGGGGAGAAAGAAGAAATATAGAGCAGGAGAAAGTTGGCAAAACTCACATGGCTGTGTAACTTGTTATTTTCCTTTCAACGTAATTGCAGTTCTTTAAAAGCCACAAAAATGGGCCTAATATTTATTTTCTATTGTTAATATTGTGTGTGTGCCTTCGATGATCCACGACTCTGATTATATTTGGTGGTTGTGTCTAAACCACAGAAAACAACTCGTGACCACGGAGAAGAGAGTGAGCGCGACCCAAACCGGCCAGTTCTCGATCGGCGGTTTTCGGGCGGGAAGGAAACGAATATCGAGCCGCAAATTAGTTTTTGGGTAGTTGGGCTCTCATAAGTCATCTGCTAACAAAAACCTTGGCGAGCCTAAATACCCTGTCAGCGTCCCTTTAACGTGCGTTACTTTTTTTTATCGGTAACGATATCGGTGAGGCGTTTCTTTTGTTTTTAAGGTAACTTAGGTATGTAACGCGTTTCTTTTATTTTCACGTAACGAGTAACGTGTATTGTTACTTTTTCATAACGCCAACAACACTTGCGGAGACGCGGAAGCGCGTAACATCGGGTGGTGCATTCACACCGGAAGCGGATCACCGTTCGCGAAGCGGTTGCGGATGCAATTGACTCAGTAAGTGTGACCTCATAGGTCCAAACAAACCATTGCTAGGGTCGTTGTTATGGACAAATACGTGTGGCTAGGTTTCGCCACGAAAACCCGACCGTTTAAACATCAGGAGTAGCATTGAAACTATTAACAATCACACATATAGACAACTTGAATGTCATATATGTATGTTTCGACAGAAGTGCGCCGGTAATCGCTTGTTTATGAAACATTTACGACTGCAACTTACAGTCCTCAAGATGCCTGCAGCAGACGACGAATGCAAGAAGTATGCCGTCTGCCACACACTGGCCGGCCAAGCCGGCGCCGTCGTTTGAATCGTGTGCATAAAGACGATATTTTGATATTGCATTTGTTTGAAATACAATAAGTTCCCGACACTTATAAGAATTCATAGTGGCGTGCGATGCGATGCGCTGCAATGAGATGATGTGAAGGTGCGATGCGAGATGATCGTCTGCTAAAAGATCGCATTGCGCCCGTGAGAAAAGCACTTCAGGCGATCGGTTGAGATTCCAAATTTTGTTTATGGACTCGCGCTATGGGAGGCTGCATTGTACCTGGTTGTAACCATCCCCAGATTTCCGCAAGACCCCAAACCGCGAAACAACTAGATATAAAAACATAAGGGGAGTACATGTAGCACTGTTGGACAGTTAAGATGCATTTTACGATGAATTTTTACAGATTGTTCTCGCACCGCGGGTTTCATGGAGATCTTCACCAAAAAAGCACATCCACGGAATTTGATGTACTAGCTATATATACCAAGGAAAAAAATCAGAATACTGCGAAATCGCGATATATATGCAATTCTTTATTAACCTCGCAACTTCAATAATAATAATAATGAACGACTTACCTCGACGGCGTACAATTTGTTTCTCATGCTGGCCTGCACTAAGCCGGTAATGCACTTCAGGTCGTCGTCGTAACTGATCTGGATGACGTGGTTTGCTTTTACAGCATTTTCACCCCAATGAACTATGCTGGGTTCTTCACAGAAAAAGACGCACACTGCGGAGGCCTCTACGGCCATGGCGATGCACTGGTTTTAGTCGTTATTTACCGACGCCTATGAAGACGCCCGCTGCAACAGATACGAGGAAATCTATTGTGCCATCTGCTACCAAAGCAAAGCGGAGTGTAATACTTCAGAGATGGCTTTCATTGTTGCAGTACGACACTTAGACGACAAGAACATCTTCATATTTAGATATCAAGAAGTTAGGTTGCTTACAAAAATTATTTACTTACTTGTAAGCAACAATCTAGCCTCATGTGGAGTCTCCATGCATTAGTCCATTGCAACGTCCCTAGCAACGGTTTGTTTGGACCCAGACGCCATGTTGTCACGTAGTCACTTACGGGGTCCATTCGCGAGTGACCCCGTTCAGACTCGCCCAGAGGCGTTTGGCGGTTTTTCGGCGATCACGAGTGATCTTTTGAGACTTGCATTTGGCAACCCTGTTTTACAATCCAAAATCCAATTTAATCCACGATCTAAAACCAAAAGTTTGCTATTTTAGCACTCTGAAGGTTTTTCTTCGGGATGTTCGCACGAGCGAATTCAGGCAACGAAAGAAGAGGCATGAACCCGCAAAACTCGCCTGCGATCCTTCGACTTCGCCCACAAGCAAAGCCCAGCTAGGCGCGCCTTGCTGACTCAGAAGATGCCCCCGACGTCTTCTTCGAAGTGGACACTTCCCGCATAAGTAGCTGACCTGGTCATGAGCGTACCAACCGGGGGGGAGGGGGGGGGGGGCACTTGCCCCCCCCCCCGAGTTTTCAGAGTGTGTGGGGAAGGGGGGGGGGGGGGCAAGACATGTGTTTTGCCCCGCCCCTCCCCCCCCCTCCCGAAACGGCCGCCACTGGGAAGGGCGAACACTGGGCGGCGGCGCCCAAGGAGGCTGCAAAAGAAGTTTGCTGGAGTGGAGGGGGCGCTCGTCAAGTGAAGCCGGCGGCCGCCCTTTTGCCGTGGGAAGAAAACGCGCCTGAGGGGGGTGAACGCGGTCTTTGTTGTAGACTAAAAGCAAGTGAAAACTGGCGAAGAGGGCTTGTAAACAAAACTCCTACAAGAATGATTTGGTCCTGTGTTGGATATGGATGTACCAATAGGGCGAAGAAGGGGCAGGGATCACATTAGACTTGTAAGCACAATGAGAATGGGGTTGCAATCGAGGTTCCCTACACTTTGACAATGCTCGGCGATTTGGCGTTTGCGCACGATAATTAACAGCCTTGTAGTCATTAACAGATTTCCAAAGGATTTGGGAGCAAGCCATTCTTTGTAAACGCTTGCAAGCAAAAGACGGAGATCGTTTGTGGTCCGTGCGTTTCGCACCGGAGTGCTTCGACCGCACCGGACAAACGACGCGACTGCGGCCTGGGAGTGTGCCCAGTGTGTTCCCTGCCTTTCCAATGCCTCTCCAGAAGCCAGTGAGTAGTCAAAAGGGGAATTGTGACAGTAAGATTAATGTTTAGGGCTTATCACGAGTAAGTTCGTGACGCTGGATGTGTGTGTCAGTTCGTGACGTGACTGGAGTCAGTTCGTGAAGCTGGATGTGTGTGTCAGTTTGTGACGACTGGATGTGTGTGCGTACGTGCGTGTGTGCGTGCGCGTGTGTGTGAGAGAGAGAAATAAAGAGGGTGTAATGGCTTTCTACAACTTTTTTTTCACCCATAGTTTTTGCTTCACGTGTAGCCAGTAGGCTGTGACGTCATCTTTTTTGGCTCTGTTTTACGCGTCTAGTGTGCTTGTAGCTTGGCACTCAGGAAGCACACGTATGCTTTCAATAACAGGTTAAAAGGAAGCGGCCGGCACCCAAGCATCGATACTGCATGGTCGCTGCGACTGCTGACATGGCCAAAGCGGGGGGAGAGCTGCCTGGAAATCCACCTACCAAGCAATGGTATCAAAACAAAGTGCGCGCCACTGAAGAGCAAGTTGCACAAGTTCAAGCACTGAGTGCATCAGTGGCTGACGGTTTCGACTTCTGCAAGCAGGTGCTCAAGCTGCCGCAGTTAAAAGGAGCAAATGCAACAGGCGAAATTCCCCATAATTTTCGACCACCTGTTCGACGTCCTCAATTCTAGGAACCCGTTGGCAAAATCCTACAAGGCGGCCTTACGAGAGCAGAATGAAGCACATACCCAGCAATGAGGGACATGGCCCACTTGCGCCATCTATCTTTGTACGCCGGCACCCTGTCAAAATTTCAATGGGAAAATTCGTTTTCTCGTTATAAAATAACAATGGGCGCACAGTTATCAAAGTTACACCAGACATGGGTTCTTGATGAGCGTTGACATCACCTCCACACAAAAAAAAAATCATAAAAAGAGCGGAAAGTGGTTCCAAATGCGATTAAAATTTTGGTCAGTGTGTATGGGAAATCTCGAGAGAGAGACGAACTTTGCGGTATTAAATTATTCTAAACAGAACCCCCCAGAAAAGTAATCGATGATTAAAGAGGCCGGGACTATGCGCGACTCCTTTAGCCAAGTAGGTTCACGGTAGTGCCATTCAGAAAGGCTCTTGAACGCATTTTGCACAACATACCCCCCCAAGCCGCGCCGGACAACCACACACAAGGTCATAACCAAGCTTTATGCCGTCACAGCCGTCTGCGGTCGTGGCGCAGCGGTTATCACGCCGGGCATCTATTGTCGCGTAGCGGTTCGCGAGCCTGGGTACGAACTCTCTAGGGGCTGACATAAATTATTCCCTTTCGTCATGCTTTTATTATATTTATTATATACATCGACCCGCAGATTACAACCTATTTTCGCATTTGAGTAGGTTTGGCGCGTCACTGCTGAATATTTATATCTTTTTGTCTGCATATTTCGCATGCATTTGTTTACACTCTTGAAAACCAGCACGAAGTTACTTGTCGCAATTTCAATACGGTGCGTTATTGGGGTCTTCGGTTTTGCGTTCTCTATATTTGAAAAAATCGGGCACTATTCTTATACCCGATAATCCGGAAGAATCGGGTTTTTTAAAGAGTCATTCCAAAATTCGGGTCTTGACGAGTTATATTTAGAAAATATCAATAATTTAAAATGAAATTCTCTATACCGTGTCGGCCTCAGGGCGTGATTATTTTTTATTAACACTAAGAGAATTATGCAATGTACAGATAATACGCAGAAACAGTGTTTGATCTCACTTGATATTCCTTGTTTTTCACATGGTGTGTCTAAAGACCCGGCTTCGGTACCACTTTTAATCATTTCATCCCCACCGCACTCCCCATCCTTCATTTCCCCACAAATGACCTGAGGTCAAGGTGTCGAGAGAGGACTTAAAACACGTTAGAAAAAAAACTTGAACCACCTCTTGAAGTAGCGCAGGTTCTTTCATAACCTAAAACATTCTAGGCGCGATATTCATTAGCCTAGGGTATCGCGCAATAGCGTCATGCCAACAGATCACTTGTTCAGTACTTAGCTTCCATGGACTTGATTCTAGTCTCCATGTACCGAATCCTGGAGAAATGCTCACCGCAAAACCGGCGGATGCAGAGAAAAGCTCACCGGCCATTGAGTGTACGCGGAGAAAAGCTCACCGATCTTATTTCTTCTTTTCATATGAAGGCTGTTGGTTGACGCGTAACATATGTCAATTTATTAACATTAAAATTCGTCAGCTTTATAAAATAGAAAATGTATTTTTTTTCTAATATTTGTTAAGCCTATTGTGTATATTGCCCAAAATTTAATAATTGCGGGCGAGCGTTTTTTGTGGTTTACTCTCTAAGCAACGAAAGCCTAACTGAAAGCTTCATGAACTTGAAGAACAGGGAAAAGTTCGAAAACTTATTAATGTCTGCCTAAGACCTAAAAAGCAAAACTATTAATGCCAAAAATCCGAAAGTATATGCGTAGCAACGCCGTGCCTGAAATTCTCTTTGATTCTTTTGTTAGCCTTTGAAAACAAGATAGAACAGTCAGTAGGATATCGAGGTGGACAAGCACGTTTTTTAGCCGTTCGTGCTGGTGTTTCCAAGCGTAACCTTTCTGTGATAGTGCCCTTCTACGGCGAGCCACCCATGACCTTTACAGCTGCACAGTGTTACCGTTGTTACTCGTGACGACATAAGAACTAGTCTTCTGTAAGGTAGCGAATTGGGCGAGTGGTAAACGTTATACAGGATGAAAACTGCTCAAACAACGAAGACGGAGGGAAGACAACAACCACGACAAAACGAGCCTGTTTTCGCAACTAAAATATTAATATTGAAAATAACAAAAAAAAAAAAACGAAAGCAACATAGCCGACACTGATTACTTGAACAAACGCCTACCCATCTATCAGGCACCACACAATCTTCGGAGCTGAAACGGTTCACACACCGCTATTCATATTAGCTCGCAAAAAACAGACCTTTATCTGGCAGAGCTACCGACGGCACACTTTCAAGCTGTCATTAAATTGTTGTGTTTTTACGGGTGTCCGATGTTTGGATTTTATACTTGCGACGTCATTAATATACAGATTGGGTGATTACTAATTTCTGAGGAATTAGTAAATATGCCAAATGAACTTCAAGAATATTACAAAAAAAAAGAGGAGAATCATTTTTAAATTGACGAATTCTAATTGTGTTAAATTGCCACGTGTGACGCACAATCCGAAAATTTAAGAACGAATAAAAAAAGACTTTGACGAGCGTGTTGGGACAGATGTAACAGTAAGAAAGCACAAAACAAACAGAGGGACAAAAACAGACATGTACAAGCTTTCAGTTTACAACAATATATATTTGACGCCAGCGAAGTCTGCAGCAACAACCGTCGGTGGGGAAAGGGGGAACGAGCAAGAGGGAGAAAAGAAGGGAGAGAAGGTTGAGAGGGAAGAAAAGGGGGGAGGGAAGGGAAGATAGCGTTTCCGCATACGAAGCTGATTGACTGCCGAAGGCCGAGGGGGGGTCTTGTTGTTCAAGGTTGTGCAATTGGAGTCCGAGGAAACGCCGGCCTCAGAAACACCAGTTCTGGTTTTGTCAACGAGAGGGATGGGGAAGCAATGTTATTCTTGGTGGTAGTCATCCTATAAGCTTCAATTATCTCCCTCCCATAGCGCTTCCGGTGTCCCCCAACTACTTTGGTCTCGTTGAACAAAGGCGTGCATGCCTGGCACTCCTTACCGTGAACTATAATAGGATGCAATGACCCCTCTGGCTGTGACGCGCATTCAATGTGGTGTTCTCGGAGGCGATCATTTATGCATCGGCCTGTTTGGCCGATATATTCCGCACCGCAGGTCAATGGAATCGAGTAGACTTTTTCTTTTGCGCATCGAACGAATTGAGAGCCGTGTTTTTTTGCATATGCTGGGGGGGGGGAACTGGCGTTGTTAACCAGTTTGCACATGGAACCCAGTTTGAACCTGCATTTGAAAATGACCTTGGTGCCAAAGCGGGACGCGAGAGACTTGACGCGGTGCGCCACGTTATGCATGTAGGGAATGCAGGCGATCCTCCCGCCCGGAGCAGCCCGTGAGGTGCGGGGGGTTCGATTTACGATGAGCCTCTGCGTGACAGAACTGAGTAGGTCCATCGGGTAACCTGCCTTGAGAAGGCGGTTAAATTGTGTTTTCACACTCGAGGTTGAGTGGTGACTGCATGACCTGCTGCGTGCAGAGGTGATCAACGAAGTGACCACCCCCGTCTTAACGGACCTGGAATGGGAGCTGGAAAAGGGAAGAACTGGTTTCTCCGAACGTTGCCGAAACGCCCAGCAGATACCCGTCGCAGTCGTATTCAACCTGATGTCTAAGTACTGCAGTCCCTCCTCCGTGGGGTCCTCTCTCTTAAAGTTGAGGCTGCCTGCCGCGCTGAGAAAACAAGGCGAAATAGAATGGACCGGAGTTCCTGTGGGGTGAATTACAAGATAGTCATCCACATAGCGCACTACCTGACACCCGGGCACGATGCTCCGTAGTTCCTCGTCGATTGTCCTATCAACGAAGGAAAGATAGATTTCACTCAGCACTGGTGCCAGGCAAGACCCAATGCATACACCTGATTTTTGAATAAACACTTCTCCGTTCTGCTCAATCATTGTAGAGCGGAGGTAAAGCTGGAGCAACTGGACAAACCCAGACAGTGGAATGCCTGAAGCGTTCTGGAACCTGCACAGGCCGAACTCATTGATGGCCTCATCAACGCACTTAATTAGGAAAGGAATGTCTAAACTATAATACATATCTTCGATGTCGTAAGAAAACACTGACAGTGGAACGGGCGCGCTATGTATGGGAGTCAAAACCGTAATTAGCTCGTTAGAGTTACGAATTCGGAACGGCTGGGAAGGGGTGAGAAGGGAGAGGTGTTTTTGAAGAAAAAGCGCAAGGGGCTTCTGCCAGCTTCCGCCTTCCGAAACAATGGAGCGGAAGGGTAACTCCGGTTTGTGAGTCTTCGCTGAGAAGAACAGGGATAAGTACTGCTTGGATGGTTTCATGACGGAACTTTTGAGTTTCGGGAGATTAAGCTCGGACCACAGCTCTTTAACTCTGGACTGAACAGACTCCGAAGGCCGCCCCTTTACTCGACGAAAGTTTTTGTCAAGAGCTTGTTCTACCCTCTGCCGGTACTGGTCCTCACCCATGACGACGAAACCCCCAGTCTTGTCGGCCTCAAGAAGCTTGAGGTCTGAAGATCGGAGTTCATCCACAGCTGACTTGACGGAGAACTTGGTGGAGGGCGCCGGCACAGGGTGGGTGCACACGGATCGCACCGCTGCTCCCAGGAACTCGTGGCGTTCTTTTTCTGGAACTGTTGATGCCAGCTGATGCACCGCAGCTAGCTCTACAATGATTGAGCAGAACGGAGAAGTGTTTATTCAAAAATCAGGTGTATGCATTGGGTCTTGCCTGGCACCAGTGCTGAGTGAAATCTATCTTTCCTTCGTTGATAGGACAATCGACGAGGAACTACGGAGCATCGTGCCCGGGTGTCAGGTAGTGCGCTATGTGGATGACTATCTTGTAATTCACCCCACAGGAACTCCGGTCCATTCTATTTCGCCTTGTTTTCTCAGCGCGGAAGGCAGCCTCAACTTTAAGAGAGAGGACCCCACGGAGGAGGGACTGCAGTACTTAGACATCAGGTTGAATACGACTGCGACGGGTATCTGCTGGGCGTTTCGGCAATGTTCGGAGAAACCAGTTCTTCCCTTTTCCAGCTCCCATTCCAGGTCCGTTAAGACGGGGGTGGTCACTTCGTTGATCACCTCTGCACGCAGCAGGTCGTGCAGTCACCACTCAACCTCGAGTGTGAAAACACAATTTAACCGCCTTCTCAAGGCAGGTTACCCGATGGACCTACTCAGTTCTGTCACGCAGAGGCTCATCGTAAATCGAACTCCCCGCACCTCACGGGCTGCTCCGGGCGGGAGGATCGCCTGCATTCCCTACATGCATAACGTGGCGCACCGCGTCAAGTCTCTCGCGTCCCGCTTTGGCACCAAGGTCATTTTCAAATGCAGGTTCAAACTGGGTTCCATGTGCAAACTGGTTAACAACGCCAGTTCCCCCCCAGCATGTGCAAAAAAACACGGCTCCCAATTCGTTCGATGCGCAAAAGAAAAAGTCTACTCGATTCCATTGACCTGCGGTGCGGAATATATCGGCCAAACAGGCCGATGCATAAATGATCGCCTCCGAGAACACCACATTGAATGCGCGTCACAGCCAGAGGGGTCATTGCATCCTATTATAGTTCACGGTAAGGAGTGCCAGGCATGCACGCCTTTGTTCAACGAGACCAAAGTAGTTGGGGGACACCGGGAGCGCTATGGGAGGGAGATAATTGAAGCTTATAGGATGACTACCACCAAGAATAACATTGCTTCCCCATCCCTCTCGTTGACAAAACCAGAACTGGTGTTTCTGAGGCCGGCGTTTCCTCGGACTCCAATTGCACAACCTTGAACAACAAGACCCCCCCTCGGCCTTCGGCCGTCAATCAGCTTCGTATGCGGAAACGCTATCTTCCCTTCCCTCCCCCCTTTTCTTCCCTCTCAACCTTCTCTCCCTTCTTTTCTCCCTCTTGCTCGTTCCCCCCTTTCCCCACCGACGGTTGTTGCTGCAGACTTCGCTGGCGTCAAATATATGTTGTTGTAAACTGAAAGCTTGTACATGTCTGTTTTTGTCCCTCTGTTTGTTTTGTGCTTTCTTACTGTTACAGAATAAAAAAAATCGGTGAGCTTTTAGCTTCATCCGTTTAAAGGCCGGTGAGCTTTTTTCCGCATCTGCCAGTTTGGCGGTGAGCTGTTCTCCGGTGAGCTTTTCTCCGCCGCCCCCCAGTACCATCTAAGCTTGTTATGAAGCGAATATACATCGGCAGTAACGCAAATTAGAAAATATATGTGATTTTCGAACTTGCAACACTGGTGACACACTAAAAGTGATCCTAGAATGTCTTTTAATTTACAGACTTTCAGCTGGTTTTCTCCTTCCAGGAAAGTGGGCTTTCGGTCCTTCCAGGAAAGTGGGCTTTCGGGGAGAAAGCAGGGTTAACCCGGTTTTGATAAAAATCGTTCCGGATGCAAAAATCGAAATTATCGGCTTTTACCCGAAAACGAAGGACCCTGGGTATGATTCATGGTGTTTTCCCTGCCATTATACTGTAATATCATTTAAGAGCTACCTTAGGTCATACTAATATTGAAAATGAGTCAGCATGCACTAGAGTTAAAAAAAATGCAAGCGCCATAACTATTTTTGTTTTTTGTTTTTTTGTTCGCGTCGGCGAAGTTAACATTATAAACCGATGCGCGATTGGATACGCGCAAGCGACATATCATATACTGTAAAACCCTTAATGTTCGCGAGCACTCAATTTTCGCGAATTTCACGAATTGAAGAATTCGCGAAATTTAAGGGCGCGCGAAAATTTCGGTTCTTAAGATTTTCAATGCAGGCGTCTGGAATTCGCGAAATTTAGTGGTCGCGATTATGTCATCTGTGACCGATTCGCGAAAAATAGGGGCCGCGAAAATAAAGGGTTTTACAGTATATGGCTAGCACAGGACGTCTGCCATGCTGGTGTCAGAAGCCTGCTGGTAACGCACTGGAAGGTGCGGTGTCACGCGTCAACGAGCGTCCCGGGACATTCAATAATACACTAAAGGCTACGCTGTCACGCGTCCAGGCCACATTTTAACATAAAATGTAGTATTTTGATTGTACTTTCCTATTTACACATACATCTAAACGCAAACAATAAACATTCCTTACTAAATGTGATGAAAGGGTCTGAGTGCCTTTGTTTCGTTAATTTTTTGAGGTCGTTTTATATTTTTGGAAACTCGACAGATGCACCACTGAGCATGTCTGTTCTTAAAGCTCTCTTAAAGCACTAAAATAATCTTAACAATGCGTTTGTCGAATAGAGATGCGGTTTTCTCCAAGCACTGAGCACACCTCGTTTGATTTCCTTGAAGGACGCAAAGTGGTCGGTACGCGGTTTATACCGTTTAGTTATGCTGGGCCTTTCTGCGTAATGCGCCGACCCAACTTTTAGGAACATCAACCACTTGCGCCATCTATTAGCAGAGACTGATACTCCCCAAATGTTGAAATCGAAAAAAAGACTTTTTTCCCAAGTAATATAAAACGGAGAGTAGTTTAACTATCCGACGCAGCGGACATAAGCTTTTGGTTGTCAGAGAAATTGCCTTGCTACAAAAATAGGAGGAGGTTCCAAATACAGTTGAAACTTGGGAGAATTTCTATGGGAAAGTCCAAAAAAGAGACACTTCGCGCTCTAAAACTACTTTAAGGTGATTCCTAAAAAGTAGCAGAGGATTATCATTGCTCAGACTCTCGGTCGCCTCTTCTGCGGGGTAACCTGCGGTAGTAGCTTGCAGTCAGGTTCCTGGGGGCATAATGCGCAACATGCATGCGCAACTTGTATACCCAGAGGACGCAGCAGGCTTTAGTCGAACATTTTGGGTTCTTATCTCAGCGCGGGTCGTGGTACAGTGGCATGAGTGACCGTTTCGCAGCTGATAGGTCAAATGATGTAATCATGTCCACTTCGTTTTTTTTTTGGTCTTCTTTTTTTAAATACATTTTTATAGCGTGTTTTTCTTTTGTTGCACCTATTTGTTTTTGTTTGATTCCTCGGCAAAGCGAAGAGTGTTTTTTTACCTTCCTTTAGATACACATATCCTTCAAAGTGTCCCTTTTGACCAGGGGCGGATCCAAGGGGGGAGAAGGGGGGAGGAAGGGGGTCGTCTTCGTTCGGGGGGGGGGGGGGGGAGGGCCGCTGCCGTCGCCCCCCCCCCCCCCCCTCTTCGAACGAAGACGACCCCCTTCCTCCCCCCTTCTCGGAGGGCAATTTGACATGGGTGGACCCGCCAGTGCACAACAAAGAATGGGAGAATAGTATCCCTACAAATTTTCCGCCCCCCCCCCCCCCTTCTCCCCCAAAAAAAACGGAGTTCTGGATTCGCCCGTGCTTATGGCATTCATCTTTGGCATGGTTCGAGGGACAGGCTGTGATTTCCCCTCTCCCAATCGTCAGCTGTGTAGTGATTTTTTTTTCTCGCATAACTGCGGTGGAAGAGTTTGCCTTGATAAGTGTACGCGCCGGAAAACACATAGGTTGTTATGCACGTTTCACCCTGGGGACTGACCATCAGCCGTTGGCCAAGCTCCTTCGAACCGCGGACCTTGACCTCATGCCACCCCGGATCCAGCGCTTTCGTATCCGCCTTTTCCAGTACCGTATTCCCTCAGCACAGCCCGGCGTACCCCGATACCCCTACGAGACGTAGTCAAAAAGAAGCTCGACAAGATGGAGCAGGAGGGCGTGATCCAGCGCGTCGACGAACCGACGGACAAGTGTGCCGACCTTGTCGTCGTACCGAAGCCAGCGGGGGGTTACCGCCTTTGCGTCGACTTGACCAAGCTCAACCAAGTTGTTCTGCGTGAGCGCCACGTACTCCCGATCGTCGACCAAACCTTCGGACTTCTCGGCAATGCCTGTGTTTTTTTCGAAGTTGGACGCTACTGCAGGCTTCCATCAAGTACGTTTGGCCCGGGACTCCCAGGAGTATACGACCTTCATCAATCCGTTTGGCAGGTACTGCTATTGCCGCCTCCCATTCGGCATTACGTCGGCCCCGGAATATTTCCAGCGTCAGATGTCTCACCTGCTGGAAGGGTTGGCTGGCGTCGTTAACCTCATGAACGACATTCTCGTGTTTGGTCGCACCACGGAAGAGCCGACCAGCGCCTCCAAGCAGTCCTCGGTCAACTCCAACAAGCGGGGGTCACACTCAACGCCGCCAAGTGCAGTTTCGGCGTGTCAAGCGTAAGGTTCCTCGGTGTCGTCGTCGTAGCCAACGGCATTGCTCCTGATCTAGACAAGGTGGCGGCCATTCAGTGTATGCCAGCTCCTCGGGACATTCATGGTGTCCAACGCCTTCTGGGTATGCTCAACCATGTGGGTCGCTTCCTCCCGGATCTCTCTCAGACGACTGTGCCGATCCGAAGCCTCCTGAACAAGACTGCAGCCTGGACGTGGGGACCAGAGCAAGCCTCTGCGTTTGAAAAGCTTAAGGCAATGCTGTCCTCGGACATCTGCCTCGCAAGGTACAACCCTGCACTCCCGACGACAGTCTCCGTAGATGCCAGTTCCTTCGGGCTGGGTACAGTGCTTCTCAAGACTAGCCATCAGGGGATCGCAGACCAGTTGCATACGCCTCCCGCGCACTGACAGAAACGGAACAAATGTACAGCCAGATGGGAAAAGAGGCACTGGTTGCCACCTGGGCCGTTAACCGCTTCGACGAGCTTCCGCGGGGCCTTCGTTTCACCCTGGAGACTGACCATCAGCCGTTGGTCAAGCTCCTTGGAACCGCGGACTTTGACCTCATGCCACCCCGGATCCAGCGCTTTCGTATCCGCCTCCTCCAGTACCAGTTTGATGTCAAGTATGTGCCTGGGAAACAGTTGGCTGCCGCAGATGCACTTTCGCGGGACCCGGTCGACCAGCAGCCAACGACTCCAACCATCAACAAGGTTGAGCTGTGCGTCCAAGAAGCGCTCCGCGCTATCCCTCCCACGCTTCCGGTCCTCCTCGACGGCTTCCGTACCCACCAGGCTGTGGATTGGGAGTGCGCTCAGCTGAGGGCGTACTGCGAGCAAGGGTGGCATCGGAAAGAAAGTCTGCCTGTCAGCATGGCTCAGTTTCGGGGTCATCGCGCTGAATTCAGTGTCGGCGACGACCTTCTCCTGTGGGGGGGACGTCTACTGGTGCCTGCTTCTCTGCGGAAACACGTCCTGGCCCTCATCCACGACGGGCACCTGGGAGTGAACCGCTGCAGCGCCATTTCCAGAAAGGCTGTCTGGTGGCCGACAATGGGGAGCCAGATAAAGGCAGTGGTGGAGAACTGTCCCAACTGCGCCACCACGCGGGTCGAGCGAGCAGAGCCACTGCTTCCTACAGTGACGCCTAGCCGTCCCTGGGAGAGAGTCGGTGTGAACATTCTTCATCACGAAGGAACATAGTACCTTCTCCTCGTTGATTACTACTAGAGGTACCCAGAAGTGCTGTCCCTCCGCACGACGACATCCGCGGCGGTGATCTCCATTATCAAAAGTGTCTTCGCAAGACATGGCATCCCGGAGACACTCGTCAGCAATAATGGACTTCAGTTTTCATCAGCGGAGCTCCTTGGCTTCTCCATACCTCGGCAAACCTCACTCATGAGGGCCCTCACTCACCCTCACTCACCCTCATCTTCACAGGTGAGGTGAGGGTGAGTAAGTTTCTGAACCCGGAAAATTCATGAGTGTGAGGGTGAGTGAGGGCCGTGAGGGCCGTGAGGGCGCTGAGGGCCGTGAGTGCCGTGAGGGCGGTGAGGGCCGTGAGGGCGGTGAGGGCGGTGAGGGCCGTGAGGGCGGTGAGGGCCATGAGGGCCGTGAGGGCCATGAGGGCGGTGAGGGCGGTGAGTGGTATGAGGGGCGTGAGGGCGGTGAGTGGCGTGAGGGCCATGAGTGCGTGAGTGGTGTGAGGGCGGTGAGTGCGTGAGGGAGGTGAGGGCCATGAGTGCGTGAGGGCAGTCAGTGGCGTGAGGGCCGTGAGGGCGGTGAGTGCATGAGGTGGGGTGTGGGGGCCATGGGTGCGTGAGGGCGGTGAGTACGTGAGGCCCCCTTCAGATCGAGCATCTAGCTTTCCCTAGATTGACACGAATTGCTGAGATCGGGTCCGGTTCGAAATAAGCAAGCAACTCGGAGCAATTCGAATACGTTTAAACCGGCTGCATCTAATCAGGGACGCAAAATTTTCACGTGATACCTCGTGCCGTTGATGATGACACCGAAAGACTTGGTTCCGGTTTGAAATCGATCGTTTTTTGGAATAAACTGTTTCAGAAAGGTGCATTAGTATTCTTAACGAGATTTAAATGCATAAAAACACGTTTATAACGCGTAATTGTGTCTAAATAGTGCAAGAAAAATAAAATGTTATGATGACGATGGCAAATTGCAGCAATTGGTTGCTGCGTGTGATCGCGGGCGGCCCGTGTTGCTGGTGTTGCGACGTAAAGTTTCTGGGCGAAATTGCCCCATCTGAAGCTGGCCTGAGTGGCGTGAGGGCTATCAGTGCGTGAGGGGCGTGAGGGGTGTGAGGGCCGTGAGGGCGGTGAGTGGCGTGAGGGCGGTGAGTGGCGTGAGGGCCGTGAGGGCCGCGAGGGCGGTGAGGGCCGTGAGGGCCGTGAGGGCAGTGAGGGCGGTGAGGGCGGTGAGTGGCGTGAGGGCTATGAGTACGTGAGGGCCGTGAGGGCGGTGATGGCCATGAGGGCGGTGAGGGCCGTGAGGGCGGTGAGGGCCATGAGTGAGTGAGGGCCATGAGGGCGGTGAGGGCCATGAGGGCGGTGAGGGCCATGAGTGAGTGAGGGGCGTGAGGGCCGTGAGGGGCGTGAGGGCCGTGAGGGCGGTGAGTGCGTGAGGGCCGTGAGGTTCAGTGAGGGTGAGTGAAGGGCTGAAGGTGAGTGTGACTGTGAGGGTGAGGGTGAGTGAGGGGCTGAAGGTGAGTGTAGCTGTGAGGGTGAGGGTGAGTGAGGGGTTTAGGTGAGTGTGGCTGTGAGGGTGAGGGTGAGTGAGGGCGACCTAAAATGCCGACCTCTGGCCTTCTCCCAGAGCTATGGCTTCTCCCACGTCACCAGCAGTCCCAGGTATCCCAAGTCCAACGGTGAAGTCGAGCGGATGGTGCGGACTGTCAAGGAACTTTTCAAGAAGTCTCCAGACTGGTCCTTGGCCCTCTTGTCCTACCAAAACCCACCGGGGGTGACTGGGTACAGCCCCGCTCAGCTGCTGATGGGGCGCAGCCCCCGGACACGCCTCCCAGTCCCAACCGCCACATTGGTTCCAGGTTCACCTCTCGCGGCTGATTTCCACAGGCGCGACACTGCCCAACGACGTCGCCAGCGTCAGGATTTCGACCGCCGGCATGCTGCACATGCTTTGCATCCCCTGGGGGAGGGGGAGAGAGTGTGGATACGCGACGCAGATTGTGCTGGCACGGTACTTAGCCCAGCACGGCGTCCACGCTCCTACGTGGTTCATACGGATGCAGGTGCCCTCGTTCGCAACCGAAGACATCTGGTACCGCAGCAGTCTCCACCAACGGGTGGTTGCGACCTCAGCAGCTCTGGTGCAGAACCGCAGGAATCCCAAAGTCCACCACGGTTTCCATTTCGCACAGAGCCTGCGTGCAGCAGTTCCACTCCCAGGGCAGCTAGTTCTCTACCAGTTGCATCGCCACAGGGATCCCCTGCTGCTCCCTCAAGACTGCCTGCGTCGGGTGTGCGCACTAGGTCCGGACGCTGCGTTAGGCCACCGGTGCGGCTGAACTTGTATTGCACCATGTGGCTTAGGTCGTTCATTACGTTCCTTCGGAGCTAAGTGTGGCTCTCGTTTGTTTTCCTTAAAGGGGGTATGTAGAGGGCGTGTAGGCGCAGTGAGCTACGGGGCGCCCTCTAGGATGTACGTAAAAAGGCTGTGCGTGAATAAACAGGGGCTTTTGCCGTCCGAGCACTGGGAGCGTCAGCTGTGTCAGTCTTTCCTCCGCGGCCCTCGGCTCTGACCGCCACCTCGGCCGCCTAGGCTCGAACC
Organism: Ixodes scapularis; assembly: GCF_016920785.2. Taxonomy (NCBI): domain Eukaryota; kingdom Metazoa; phylum Arthropoda; class Arachnida; order Ixodida; family Ixodidae; genus Ixodes; species Ixodes scapularis. The sequence continues at coordinate 19,855,178 of NW_024609839.1, forward strand.
CGCCCATTACAATATTGTCGGAATGCCCAGTTTGGCATTGAACAGCTAGGCTTTCCGCAAAAAGGTCGCGCAATAAAAATAAAACAAATCAATTAATTCTTGTTTTCCATTTTATATATCGCTCGAAGACCATTCTGACAATCGCTTTCTGAGGGCCGCCATGATCGTCTACTGGGCTGTGGAGCGCTGGAGCGCATTCTGGGCCATGCGGAGTAACTTCCTTCTGTAAAATACGGTAAGCGGCGAACGCCTCCAGAGCTCAGTGAGATCAGTGACTTGGCTGTTTTCGTTGGGAGAGCTGTATACACCCTTCCAACGCTTATCATCCAGACGCAAAATATCCACTCACTGAGCTTTGGTAGCATGGCCATTGAACGTTGACCCCAAGTATACGGTGATTAATCGCACAAGATGCCACATTCGCTGGAATCTGCGCTGTCACGCACCCAGGCCACCGATAAGTCTGCCCTGTGCTGCAGTTAAGCTGCACTGTCAGGCGCCCAAACTATTTTCTACAAAATATCTCACGCTACACTGTAAACAATTATCCGTCAAAATGACAGGAAATATATTGGCAGCTCTATTTCCAACCTTTTGACTCGATCATTTCTTTTTTCTTCCCCTGAATCTATTAATTTTCTGAAACAGACATCGGGATTAATCAAAAACATACCCACCATTTGCACCCGCTACTCCGAGGAATGGAAAGTGTTTCCGTTTCGCACGAACTACAGTTACCAGTCTTTAAAACATAATCTACCCTCATTGCTAAACAAATATTGCGTAGATGACGTGGACATCTACAATATAAACCCTAAGTCATTGTACTTACTTTTTGTATAGAGCTGTTTTCGTTAACCTGTGAAACCTAGGTCTCTTTTATATATGTATTTTACGTATTGCTGTAATCTCTGCAGTTATTTTTGTATCGCCATAGCTGTCTGCCAAGTGCACGGGGCCCGGACCTCGTCAAGTCAACATTTGTTGACTTTTTGTCCGTGGCTCCGGCGTCTGTAACCCATACGGATGCAAAAATAAAAATTATTATTATTATTATTATAAATAATGGCAGGCCGTCATTTTCAAATGACGATGTTGTGCGTCATTTTTACGCCTTATTTGTCAACCGGAAATACAATTAAGCCGTCAATTCTATATTCTGCCGTCATATCATTACGCAGACTGGCGTGATTTTGACGTCTTAATTGTCCACTTGGAATAGAATTTAGCCATCATTCCAACATTTCCGCGTCATTTTATTATACAGTTAAGCGTCATTTTGACGTTTTATTCTGAATCTGAAATACGATTCGGTCGTCGATTGCACTATACTTTGTTCATCGACAAGCTGAGACTGCGGTCGAATCAATCAAACGCGTCCCTTTCATCACCCGAATCTGCTCTCTGCGTGGGGGTATGGGCAAGAGCATCATCACGTGGCGAAAGACTGATCCGAGGACCTATAGTTTCCATCACAGTCTCAGCTTATGAATGAATATTCGACGACATTGCATTAAATAATTAGATGTCATTTTACTATATTCGTGAATCACTTGACACTAGTACCGTATACCGTTGTAGGATGTGTGCTCGTAATTTCGTTTTATCGAAGTTTGTGTCAAATAGGCTTGTTTCACCATCTCGCTGAATCTTTCAATGCTTGAAATCGAACGGTGATAGTCAAAATTAGTCTAGACCGTATATATGCCAAGCAACGTCAAGGCAAAGATCAAAACAGTAGAAACCCGAGATCAAAAAAAAAAGAGAGGAACACACAATTATCTCAATTGTTGTTTGGGTCCTTTTTTCTTGTTCCTTAATGTCGGGTTTGCACGATGCTGTAAGTCCAACAGCTTGCCTGTATCTTTAATGTCATTCCTGTCAATATAACTTTTTCAGGATCATGGAATATTTGATAATGTAAGCTACAATAATTGGCATCTGTGTTTACATATTTATTGCTCATAAACACTAAATGAAACATACACTACAAAGATACAGATTAAACTTGCGGCTTGCGTGTGGTCTGACGAAAGGCATGCGCCAGAAACGTCGCTTATATCCTTTTCTCTTCTTTTTGCACGTTTTATTTCTCACTCTTTTAGTTTTGTGCCTTGGGAGCCAACCACGAACAAGAGCCATGGAGCATTCCTGAAAAGCAACACATAATTGTATACCATGATTACATACATACAGGACCCTGTGAAGGCCCAACACTTAATGAGCATTATCAAAAATCAATAAATTAGCCAATTTCAAAAATATTTCGAGAACCATTGAAGCATAGCAGGGTGCAAAAGTATGTGATACAGGCGCGTGGCTGGCAAACTGAAAACACAGAGAAAAAAGAAAAACAATGCATGTGTTCCCAATATATTCAAACTAACTGATATTTGGTGTTTTCAAGAATGCGGGTTTTTTATTGCAACCGTGTTTATTTTTACTAATAAAACACAATTAGTCGTAAAATTCCAAAAGCCACCTTGTTTTTACTGGCCGCCAAACCAGACAAACTAATTTCAACATTAGTAGTGTCCTAATAGAAGCTTCCTTTATACAAAATTTTGGAACATGTAAAAAAGTATTCTCATGTCCTAATACCAGCTTCCTTTATACAAAATTTTGGGACATCCAAAAAAGTGTTCTCAAACTCATTTGAGTGTGGGGGCCAGATAGCCCACCCCCAAAAGTACGTGTGGGATACACGCGTCACTAAATGTCCCTACACCGTTCAATTCGCGTAATGAGTGTCGATGGAACGTTAATGTCGACGAACGCGTGTCCATGAAACGTCAGTCCACAAAACGTGTTTTTCGGCGAAACGATAAAGACCCATTACTCTGAACGACGCCAGCTCTACACGCTGGAAAGCAGCGCTCGTTCTACGCAAGAACGTCACGAAGTTGTGATCTCGTGCCCGTTTGTACTCTCAGAGAACCGGGCACCCCCACTGCGCACGCATGTCACAAATACAAAAGCAAGGAAACTCTGACATAAACACAAGAAAAAGGAATGCACGTTTTTAACTAGCAGGCCCATGCCTCGCTAAACGCAACATCGAACGAATGCATGTAAAAAGTAGACATAGCTTAAACCTTTAAGCCGCTGCAGCTACGTGCCGGGCATCGCTTCGTGAACCCCCGATCCGGCTTACAAGTTCAAACAACACTTCCAGCAAAAAGCAAAACTAATTGCGCGACGACTATCAATGACGCTTCTTTGAGGCCTTCGGCTGCTTCGATAGGCAAGCTGGAACCCAGTTACCCGCCACTCGTCAGATAAACAGATGAGTCTGCCGTTTCCTATTTAACGCCTTTGGGAGTAAAGGCGCCTTCACACCGACGATACGATCTAGTCGCGCGATAACTTTCATCGCAAGGCTCCTATACTTCGTTTCAGCTTAGGTCCGAGCGCGGCCTATGTTATGAGCCGAAGGGCCAATCATGCAGCGCAAAAAGCACAGCGTCATGGCGTGCTCTCTGCGCTTCATAGAACTAGCCGGAAGAGGAGCACGCACAGAGAGACGGCGAATACCGGCTGGTCCTATCACCTGCAGAGAGCACGCCATGACGTTGTGCCTCTTTCGCTGTTTCACTGGCCCTTCCGCTCATAAGATCGGCCGCGCTCGGACATAAGCTGAAACGAGGTATAGCAACACGGGAACAAAGCCAGGCGTGTTTCGGCGCGAAACGCGATCACATTGCGATAGGTTGTAAGTCGGATGACGTGTCCCAGTAGCAGCTAATCGGGACGCTCTATTACCGCGCGCATTTTGTTTGTTTTCTTGCTCTCCCTGGTCTTTCCTCTTCTTCCCTTGTTGACGTCGGAAGCAACGTCTTTTTGGTGGAGGGTTAGGACTCATCAAAATTGACAAGAAAATCGCTGTAAAATTGATTTTCTCTCTTCCTCCTCTTGATGTCCTTCTATGCGGTGGACCAAACCATCGCTAAACGGGCAAGTACCTCTGTTTTTTAGCCAGTGTTTGTGGCGAATTGATAAAAGAAATTACACTTGCGTGATAATGCGCTTCGAACACTGTCTTAAGAGGTCGACACTGATGGTTTGCTGGGGAATTATTGGTCGCGGTCGCGGCATCAGCAAAACTTCTATCAGTGCTCATACCATTCCTCTGTTTAGATTGCATTGCCTGGCTTGCCTCGTCAGATAAACAGATGAGTCTGCCGTTTCCTATTTAGCGCCTTTGGGAGTAAAGGCGCGTTCACAACGACGATGGGATCTAGTCGCGCGATAACGTTCATCGCAAAAGCGACCACCGCGGGAAAAAAGCGACGCCATTCGAGCAGTCGCTTGCTGACCCGACTTTTTGTGATGGGATCTAGTCGCGGACCGCCTGAGCCAATCAACAGTGTTCGGAACGAGAGTTTTCGAGAAGCGACTCGCCAACGAGGGCGTTGGACTCGCTTATCGCGCACGCCAGTGTGACCATCTAACTATGCGCTCATAATATTTAAGTTTGATTTAACTGCATTGCAACCAATGTGTCGACGGATTACGAGCTGCGGTGTCGGAGGACTAAACATTTAACGTATTACAAAGCTTAAGCTTGTGGCATGAGAAAACAAAATATAGGCGTAGCGTTGATGTCTTTGTCGTGGGGACCAGGAGCGCGCTGATGAGCGACCTGCGGTTCCATTCAGGCACACTTCACACTTTTAAGCATTTTATACCATAACAAACGGTACACACGTGAGATGCTATATAACATTCTAAGCGAACTAATAAAGGTTAATAGAGATAAATGCCACTTGCAACAGACGCAGTTTTCTGCCTCCGGATGGTATCCCGGTGACACGTGCGCAATATTATTTGTACTTGTACACGTTCGATTACCCACCCCTCTGACGGGCAGTAAATTCAATCGTTATTATTACTCCTTTTTATGAAGTAATACTTCACTGGTAGGTTGATTGAGTAGTCATGAAGGTATCTGAACCATTCATGACATAAATACTGAACGAAATGATGTGCGGAATAACAACTTGGAAATAAATTCGGCATTTTAAGCTTACAGCATGCACAATCCAAAGAACACAACCGCACCATTTTTCCTCCAATAAATAAAATACCACGTACAGCAGTTGCAAACATTTTTTCAACTATTTATCTTTTAGATATTTTGTACAGTAAGCATGGTCATCGTTTTAACATTGCATGCTTGGGACAATATTTGTATTCCTTGGGTTTTGGCAAGTTTGTTTGCAAATGTGCTCCAATTTTTCGATTCTAAACAAGAGTAAGAAAAAGCAGGAACGAAATGTGTTGCTGCAGCTGGAGCCGGCGGGTTCCATTCAAACCTGCCAGCTCCAGCTGCAGCAATACATTTCGATTTTGCTCAGAAACAGTAATATACAAAACACACCAAATTAAATTGTATTGCCACCCTCCCAAGCTCTAGGAGCGTAGTTCATCGCCAAATGTTTCATCGAACCACGCTTAGGGCGACCGTTTCATCAATAAACTTTTTACACCGCCATCATCATCACCAAATGTTCCAGTAGTATATTATTTTCGGATTTGTTCCTAGGTATTCATTAAGGACATTTTAATGACCGTTATGTACGTATTGATGATATATAGATATTGCCAGCTCTAGCGGGGTTCTGATATTTTCAAATTCTGTTTCAGCGCCACTGATACCTTGTAAAATGGAGTGGATACTCTTTGTGGGAATGTGCTATCGAGCCGGAAGAGAACCTCCATTCCGCCTGTCTTGAAAGTTTTCGGTCTCCGTCAAGTCCAGTTCAGCATCGGCTGCAAGATTCAACAGATCTTCTGGTGTACGAGATCCAAAAGAAGCTAAGGTGGAGGAGGAGATCAAGTGGTTTGCTCTCAGTGTCCTTCCCACTGGACATTTTTAGGTGGGCGTTTCATAAACAGAGGCAACAACTTGATCGCGGTTGGCTTCTTTGTAATGAAAATGACTTCCACGGGCTTCCCCTACGGCCGGAATGGCATACATCGTACAACCGATTAAGAGAAGTGCTTAAAATATATTTTCCCGTCCGCGTTAAGGGTGTGCTGAGGTTGCAAACGTTCAGAGGACGAGCGTACCCAGGGTTTCCAGTCGAGAAACTTCACCTCTTCTTCGCTACTGAATGTGCTCCGTGCATCACCTAAAATAGAAGATTTTCTCAAAATTACGTTTTTGGAAAACCAAGTTTCTGTTAGCCTTACCGCAAAAATGGCGCTCGCAATCACGGCCAAATGCAATAGCACCAGTAAGTCCAGCCTTGACAATCTTAAGGAATCCCTTCTTCAACGCGCTGGTGCATCACTAACCGAAGTATCATCTGACCATTTGAGTCATTCTCAAAAAGGCATGAAACGAAAGCACCGTGGGATGAAGGGTAAAAAAAAATGGACTTTCTAAAATCAACTGATGAAATGATACTTCAAAGTGCGGCCACAACGTCGGTAAAACCGTGTGGCATTGCTGGCGAGTCTTCCAACCCACCTGAAAACTTTGATAATGAATTAGGCAACGTCAGTAGACCTGGGACATCCCTTGAAAATGATGAAACTAAGTCTTCAGTTTTGCGAAGAGAGAAAACGAGCTTAGAAACCCAGCTTTCTTCTTTGAATCAAAAGTGCCGGCAACTGGAAAAAGAAAACGCACTGATGAAAGCATCAGCAAATATACCTCTACAAAACTGTCCTACTGGGAAAAAAATCGGCGAGGGATCCAGAAAAACTGACCGTAGGCGTTTAGAAATCATAGCCTCACTGATGGAAGGTTTCTCTTACGACATGCTTCGTAACCTTGGTCTGACGTTCGAAGTTCTACCTATGCAAGATTCCAAAGGTTTCAATCACCAGATTCTGTACAAAAGTAACTACAAGCCGGAAGTGCGCACCCGCACGAAGAAGGCTTTTTTGACCGGTGGCACGAACTTCGATAACCTTTCTGTTGAAGAACGAACTGTAGTTGAGCAGACAACCACTCTACTGGACAATCACTTTGTGAGTGACACATTCTGTAAGGCTATCTCTACTACGATTCCTCTTCCAAGCTTGAGCTTGATTAATCAGTACCGAAAAAGTGTCGACAACCGATCTGATATCTTTCGAACCCCCGGAGATTCTCCACGTGCCCAGGCCTCGTTCGTGTCCCAGCTATGGGAGTACATAGACGATACATGCCGTCGCGAGCAAAAAAACTCTCCAGAATCTCATGACTGAGGACATCTTGGTTAAGCTAGAAGGAGATGGCTGTCGAATCAGTCGCCGGATCACATGGACAACATTTTTATTTGTTGCAATCCGCAAAGGTGTGGGTAGCACACAGAATCCCAAGCAACATCATCTTCTGGGGATTGCTTCGATAGATGAAGATTATGTCGCTGTTCGACAATCTTTTTGCTCGCTGTTCTCTGAGGTGAACCAATTAATCCGGACTGGAGGAATCTCTATTGATGAAGTATTTTTTCCGGTGACTGTTTGCTTCGGTTCCGACCTCAAATATGTGTTGTTGGTTCTCGGAATGCAGTCCGCGTCAGCCTGTTACGCTTGCCCAATCTGTCTGGCCAGCGCCGATGAACGCGCTAACCCTACCTTGCCGACATAGGCATTTTAACCCATGCTTCGAACAAAGGAACGCCAAAAAAGACACTGCGACAACTTGCGGTATGGTGTCCAGTACGCTCCTCTCCTTGACATTGACCCGCAGCTCGTCATGCCGGATACTCTGCACATGACCATTAGAGTAGTTGAGCGACTGGTGGACAACGTGCTTATCGAGTTTGAAGATATGGACACTGAAAACAGGGTAGCACACATTACAGCCGAAGGGGAGAACACCAATCGGCTCGTAGAGATCATTCGCGGGTGCGGAGTGAAGTTTGAAGTGTGGCCTAAGAAAAGCGCTACGAAGGGGAGAACTTTTTCCAGCCTAACTGGAAGTGACTGCAAGCACCTCTTACAAACTCGTCCTCCCAAATTGAACAACATGCTGCACACCGACACAAAAGATCATGTGTTGCTTCTGTGGAGGACGCTTAACGAAATGCTTGTCGTGTACGAGACAGATGAAACGGGAAAAGACATAACAAGTGAGGCACAAGTGTTCTTGGATATTTTCGTTAGTCTCGGAAGCACTAGAAGAAAGGGGTATGGCAAGGAACGAGTAACACCTTACATTCATATGCTCTGCCACCACGCACCTGTCAAACATACTCAATGCAAGTGCCTCGGTCAGCTTTCAAGTCAAGGGCTCGAAAAAAAGAACGACGTCTTGAAACGGCTTCTTCATACAAAGTCCAATAAATGGGAATCTGCCGGAGATGCGATGAACCTTTCCAAGAGGTTAGAGCACTACGATTTTGAGAGGCCGATAAGGTAGTATGTCAAGGCGGATGATGATTACTGGAACTGTGGTAGGATCCAAGCATCAAGAAGCAAAAGAGAGCGGCTGAGTGGCACACTACGTTCAAGTCAGCCGGCGTACCTGGATCCTGAGTTAATGACGCCCGGCGCATTACGGACAGAACTCAAGGTCCGAGGAGTTTCAACATCTTCGAAAAACGCAAAGCGACTCCGACTCATGTTGACAAATGCTCGGGGCTCAAGTTCGCACTCTTGAAGCTCCTCTTGTAGCGACGCATTTTATAATATGGGCCCTCCTACATGTCAGCCGAATCTTTCTTGTTTTTGTCTTGTACCTATCAATCTTCCCTTTATTTTACAAACTCGTAGGGTAGTTTGAGCTAAACTTATGAACTGTTTTTATATGACACTTTGGATTTCATCTGTTAATTACTCAAATGAGTGTTTTATTGCGTTTTTTCCCATTACTCCTACCGAAGTATTAGTATCAAGTGAACATGGTCTGCGTGCGTCTTACTGTTGATCACACTTCGATCTCTGAAATGAACAATTTGTGCGTACGCATATGACGCCATGGTTTATGGGACTGACTTTTGAGAAGCAACAAACGCGTAATATTATATGACGTGAATCAATCATCTTGTTATGAGCTCCAGAGAAGAAAATGGAAAGCCGGGAAGTATGTGGGCCTGCTATACGTTATCTAAAAAGCGTCTGTTTCTATAGCCGGTGACGGGTCAAGAACGAAGTGGAAGCTCTTCCCACCCCTTTCCTCTTTAGGAGAGCGAACGCTGGAGGGGAGGTAGCCTCCTTTCCAGTGTTCGCTCTACTAAAGTTGAAAGGGGTGGGAGGAGCTTCTACTTCGTTCTTGACCTGTCACCGACTTTTTAGAACGCGGCTCTTAGGCGCCCGTTTCCGGCTTGAGCGGCGCCGCTGTCGCCGTCGGCTTAACCGCGTGGTGCATTAGCGGTAAATTTCCCCGCTAAATCAAGCGGAAAAACTTCCCCGCTAAATCTAGCGGAAAAAAATTCCGCGCTAAATCTAGTGGAAAAATTTCCACGCTAAATCTATCAAAACATTTTCCCGCTACATGTAGCGAAAAAATTTCCCCTCTAAATCTTGCGGAAAATTTTCCCGCTAAATCTGGCGGAAATATTTTCCCGCTAATCTAGTGGAAAAATTTCCCCGCTAAATATAGCGAAAAAATTTCCCCGCTAAATCTAGCGGAAAGATTTCCCCCGCAAAATTTAGCGGAAAAATTTCCCCGCTAGATTTAGCGGAAAATTTCCTCCCTAGATTTAGCGGAAAAGTTTTGCCGCTAAGCCTAGCGGAAAACATTTCTCTAGGCGGTCACGTGACCCCCGGGGTCATGTGACACCCCCAGGTTACGTTACCCACCCCCCCGACGTCACGTGACCTCCACGTGATTTTAGGGAGGGGGTCACGTGCCCCCACCAAGGTCACGTGACCTTAGGGGGTGTCACGTGACCTTTGTGGCCTTGGCTCTTCCCCCTCAAGAGCTGCGCTCTGATTCGGCGTTACAGAGAGTTAGTTGTAAACGGCTTTCTTTTTTTTTTTTATAGATAGGATTTTTTCCGCGCCTTAATCAAATAGATATGCTCCGAGGAGTTACTGAAGTACCGGTGAATGCGAATACGCACTGGCCTAGAGTGATTAGTAAACAAAAATCTGTGGGCTCAATATATATTTATTTTCTGAGGAAAAATTTCTGGAAGCAAAGCCTATCTGTATATATCGTGGAAAATTAATTCTTGCAAATCATCTTTGACTTTGTTTCACGCTTTGCAATTTGCAAACATTTGGTTATTTCTAAATGTTGTGTGCTTATAATCTCTGTTTACCATATTTGTTCTCAGATAAAGCAAAAGTTGGCTGCTTCAGATGGGACTTATGCCATTATAATGATATGGTGGAAGGTATTTTCAGTGGTGCAATCAAGTATTATTACACAATCATTTGCAAACAGCTTTCCACGGCTGTCTTACCAAAATGTTCTCTCATATTGAACGAACCTTTGCATGTTTAATACACGATATGTGTTGCTTTAAAGGAAATGTCGTAGTGGCTGTATACTAAGTGTCGTTATGGCTGTATATACTTCATACTGTAGAAATAAACTTGCTCAAAAAACACTACACCCGTTTCATTAATTCCACCAACGTGCGGCCATGTAGTACTGTACGCTTGTGCGTGTTTGTCTGTTTGCTTGGGGAGGGAAGGTTTACAAATATATATAGTGATTTCACGAGTACCTAAGTAAAGCATAAAAGAGACTGAAGTTGTCAGTACAATGGACGGCAGACGCTTAACTAAGATGTCGAGTATTTTTAAATAACGTTGGTGACGTTCAAACGTATGGAAAGCTGAAATATCCTTTGAGTGAATGGTCAAGCTGGGTTACGACTGAAGAATTTATTAAGAAAGCATTTGATTGCAGAATTAATTTCTAACTATAGGAGCTATAAAGCTAAAAGTGGAGGTATTTTATTCCACGAACAAACTCCCCTTCCATGATTTGTCAAATATCTTGGTGCGTCATATTATAAGACAAACTGAAACAATATACCGAAGACAAAACCAAACCACGAAAATTCCGGCACCTTCGCAATTGAGATGTGAAGACTGAGGAAACAGCGGAGCTGGTTGTCTTCACTAGCTTTAACTTCGGATTTTCTTCCTCGGGAGAGAGCACTTTCTTAGGTCTGCCCATCTTATCGGTAGATGGGACGCTTATAACGGCGAGCGCACGCCGTCTCTCTCAACTATGAGAATACCTGCACGTCAGAGCTTACGTCATCACGAGGCGCAGCATATGCCCGACGTGCGCCTCCCCACCCAAACATCTGTCCAGTCTTGAGTAGTATCGCGTTACTAGTATCGAGATAGTGTATATCGCTACTCTTTTGGTATATTGTAACTAACTCTTTATGCTTGGGAGAAGAGCGTGATGGTTTGGGTCATGGATGAAGAAAGAATAAAACAATTAAAACAGGGACAACACAAAGATGTGGTTGTGTTGTCCTTGTTTTAATTGTTTTATTCTTTCTTCATCCATAACTCTTTATGTTTTCAAAAAGTATCTGTAACGCTAACTTAATTACTTTTTCGCAAATGTAACGAAAAAGTAACCGCAACGTTACAGTTACTCTTCGTAAAAATGAACCCTGTATCTCTCGATGCCTACAGTGGCGTTCAGCCTGTAGATCAGAGGACACGGCGTTGGGCCTTTGACGGCAAAAGCAAAAATAAAGCAGGAAATAAAAAAATCTTTCGTTTGCTGGCCCAGTGGCTTTAAATGAGACTTGTGTTGTACGCTAGTGTAAAATCCTTGACATTCAGACTATCCAATGTTGTTGTTTGGGGGTTTTATGGCGCAACAGCAACGGAGGCCATACTGCGCCAAGCAAAGTGAAAAGGAAAACAAGCTATTATTGTTACTGTGCTACAAAATAATAATGACCTATGCGGAACTAGATCTGATTAATATAACCTGCGTTAGTGATATAAGTCAATAGACGGTCAAATGGGATGAGGGGATATTCTCCCAGTAAAAGAGCAGGATGGAATGGGATTTGGAAATGAAACAATTCAGGAAAGTGGGTATGACGTTCATTGTTCAAAGCTGGACACAGCCAGGAGATATGCATGATGGTAAGTGTATCCCCACAATGCTCACACACCGGTGGGTCCTCCCCACTAAGGAGATATTTGTGTGATATGTAAGAATGACCGATCCAAAGTCGACACAAAAATACTTCATGGAATCGGTTCCTCTGAGAAGAGCTCTCCCAGAGCCCGAGAACCGGCTTTGTAATATGGAGTTTATTGTTGCACTCCATGTTCCATTCAGAATGCCATAAACGAAGAAGGGATGACTTTATTACAGGTTAATGTCTTGGTGTGGCAAACAGGCGTGAGACGGGGGAAGATTACCTGAGGATGTAGCGAGTCTGTCTGCTTCCTCGTTACCTTTTATTCCCATATGACTGGGCACCCAACAAAATTTTATATTTAGGCCTCCATGTACAGCTTTATTGAGCTTATTTCGTAGTTGCTGCACCAGCATATTTTTAGTAACTCTCATAGAGCATACTGCGGTAACAGCACTCTGGGAGTCTATGAATAGGACAGCCTGCTTTATTTTAGCTCGGAGAATATAATCTATGGCCATAGATATTGCATAAACTTCAGCTGTAAAAATGCTGGAGAAAGTATTTAGACGTTTCACTTTATTAAAACAATCAGAATGTACGGCGCTGGCAACAAATGACGCCGTCTTAGCACCATCAGTGTAAAAATCTGTGTAGTCTTCATACTTGTTCTCAAGCTCAGAAAATTCCTGTTGGATGATAACGGCAGAGACGCTATGTTTATTAAACCTTGTGAGAGCCCAGTCACAGGCAAATGGCACTATGTCCCAGGGGGCAACACACTCTACATTCTGCATAAGATTAACTTTGTCCAAACAAAGATCAAGTGAGGAACAAAATTCCTGTACTCGGAAACTACAGGCCCTTACGATGCTTGGCCTATTCTGGAAGAGGCGGCAATATCTAGATTTTTGGAGGGAGTTGTAGGTTGGATGATTACGGTTCGCAAGTATCTTGTAGTGGTATGTTAAGCTTAGATGATGGCGTCTTTTCTCGAGTGACATCTCATTTGATTCAGCATACAGGCTGAGGACGGGGGACGTCCGAAAAGCTCCTGTTGCGAGTCGCAGTCCAAGGTGATGGATTGCATCCAACATCTTGAGCGCGGACGGTCGTGCAGAACCGCAAACTGGAGCCCCATAGTCGAGACGGGATCGAACAAGAGCGTTGTACAGCCGTAGAAGGCATTTCCTGTCAGATCCCCAAGTTTTATGGGCTAAGACTTTCAAAATATTCGCAGTTTTCAGACATTTTTCTTTGAGTGACTTCAGGTGAGAAATGAAATTGAGCTTTGTGTCAAAGGTAACACCTAAGAACTTGTGCTCTTTCCTGACAGGGATGCAGATACTTTGCAGTTTTAAGGATGAATCCAGTGATAGACCACGGCGTAGAGAAAATGGGACACAGACGCTTTTCTCGGAGAAAACTTAAAACCATTTTGGTACGCCCACTTAGCAAGCTTATTTATGGCCAGCTGTAGCTGGCGCTCACAGCTCGAGAGATCGCACGAGGATGCCGAGATCTGGATATCGTCAACATAAAGTGAGTATGTAATGGACGGTGGCAAAACCTGAGTGAGAGAATTCATTTTGATAACAAAAAGTGTAACACTCAGGATACCTCCCTGGGGAACCCCGTTTTCCTGAACGAATGGATCCGACAAAAGAGTTCCTAATCTAACCTGAAACGTCCTGTCCGTCAAAAAATCTTTTATGCACTGCAGCATACGGCCACGAATTCCATAGCCATAAAGGTCTTGGAGGATGCCATATCTCCATGCTGTATCGTAGGCCTTTTCCAAGTCAAAAAAGATCGATACACAATTCTGCCTATTCACGAATGCTTCACGTATGGCCGTTTCTAGGCGCACCAAATGATCCAAAATGGATCGTCCTCGGCGGAACCCGCACTGATTGTTATCCAAAATACTTTCCTTTTCTAGAACGTACATCAGCCGCCTGTTTATCAGTCTTTCATATGTCTTCCCAAGGCAGCTGGTCAAAGCGATCGGACGGTAACTAGAAGGCAGAGATGGATCCTTACCCGGCTTCAAGAGAGGGATAATGTGTGCCCGTTTCCAAGCCGCTGGAAAGCTAGCCCTTTTCCACAATGAATTAAAGAAATTAAGAAGGGATTTAAGAGATTCTGGAGAGAGATTACGCAGCATTTCGTAATGCAGTCCATCGGGTCCAGGAGCAGAGAGTGTTTTTATATCAAGGGCACTCTTTAACTCGTACTGTGTGAAGGGCTGATTATAAGGTGCAGCGTTTGATCCCGTTGTGACTATATTATGTAGCTCTGCACGTCGTTTAAACAACTTGAAGGAATCTGAATAACTAGAGGAGCTGGACACCGAACAGAAGTACTTCCCAAGAACGTTGGCAGTATCTTTCAGTGATGCACATGGAGGGTTGAAAACGGGAATCGTGAACCCCCTGTAGTCCCCTTTGATTCTCTTGAATCTGCCCCAGACCTCCTTAGCAGTTACAAAGCTGCTTAGAGACGACACATATTTCATCCAGGTTTTCCGTTTCGATCGCTTACGGGTCCACCGGGCTTTAGCTTTTCGTTTTTTAAACTCAACCATGTTTATTGAGGTGGGATACCGCCTAAACTTGCCCCATGCTTTATTTTGCTCCGTGCGCGTAATCGCACACTCCTTATTCCACCAAGGTTTGCACTTACGAGGCAGATTACCGGTAGTTTGGGGAATTGACTGCTGAGCGGCGTTAATTATCTGCTCTGTCACATACAACGTGTCTTCATCTGCAGTCATGGAGGAAAGCAGGGATGTATCCAGCGTGGAGCTTAACTTAAAAAGAGACCAATCGGCTTTGTCCAACTTCCACCGAGGCATTCGTTTTAACAGAGTGGGAAGACAAATGTCGCTGTCTAAAGTAATAGGAAAGTTACCACTCCCAAAAGGGTTATTAAGAACCTGCCAAGAAAAGCAGGGCAGTAATGAAGGTGATGCAATAGATAAATCAATAGATGTAAATGAATTGTGAGCTGAACTAAAGAATGTAGGCTCCCTCTTATTAAAAATACATATTTGAGATGATAGTAAAAACTGCTCAATTACTCTGCCTCGAGAATCGAGACGAGTACTGCCCCACATAGGATGATGGGCATTAAAATCACCTAAAATAAAAAGGGTTGAGGGAGTTGTCCCATGAGTCCTTGGAGCTCAGAGAGATGCAGGGGAACATTTGGAGGCAAATAAATAGAAACTACTGTTATAAGACGGCCTAAAAGAACACGTACCGCTACGGCCTCCAGTGGGGTGCACAGTGGGACCTCGGAGCAGGCAACCCCGCTCTGCACAATCACTGCCACGCCCCCAGAATTAGAATTAACACGATCTTTACGAAAAACTTGATGACGCCTTAAAATCTGTGTATGATGAGACTGGAGATGGGTTTCTTGCAACGCGAGGGCAATAGGCCGAAGATCATCCATAAAATAGTTAACGTCATCAATATTAGGTAAAAGACCACGACAGTTCCACTGCATAAAATGTAAATTCTTCATTTATCTAAAGAGGTGAAATGTAAAATTAAAAAGAGAGAGGCAATGAAAAATTGAGAGTATTAAATTAATGGTTATTAGGGAGGGACCACTGGCTTTTTCCCTTTGGATTTCAAAGTCTGCCACTCCATGTCATCCTGGTCGGATGCAAGAGTGGGTGACTCGGAGGTGTCATCCATCGCCTCCACTTCTGGAGGCGAGTCTTTACCTGAAGGTTTTGGCTGGTTTGTTGCACGGGGTGGCTTGCCCCGGCCACGACCAGCCGAAGAGGCACCGGAGGTGCTGGGCAGAGTGTCCTTCAACTCTGCCTCCTCCGGCCCCTTGGGTACTGAGGGAGCGGCACGAGGATTGTGCCGCTCTTTCGAAGAGGAGGTCCTCTCTGAGGAGGTCGGGCGGGGGTTTCGCCCCTTCTCCCCATAAGAGGACCGCGATGTGCGAACAGGTGCGGCATTTGCCGGCCTGTCTGGAACCAGCGAAGCAGCCTGTGCACTCCCTCCAGGAGGAGGGGGGCACTGCTGCCCCAGCTGGGGGGTTGGGGCCTTGAGGGCTGCCTCCAGAACCTCAGGTGAGACCTGGGTAGCCCTCGATTCCGAACGTGGCGCAAGACCCCTGCGTGCCACGTCGGCGTAGGATCCCTTCGACATAAAGGAATACCGTTTCTTAGCTTCGATATAACTGATGTTTTCTTTGACTTTGAAAGCAATGATTTCTTTTTCTTGTTTCCAGATGGGACAGCCACGGTAATAAGTGAGGTGTGGTCCATTGCAATTAATGCAGTGGGCAACATTCTCACAAATGTCAGAGACGTGATCTTGACTGCCACACATCGCACATGTCTCCTTCCCTCGACAGCTGCGTGTTCCGTGGCCAAAACGCTGGCAACGGAAGCACCGCTGGAGGTTGGGGACGTAAGGGCGGATGTGGCAGTTCAGGTATCCAGCCTTGATTGTTTCTGGCAGTGTATGCCTCTCAAAAGTAAGTATGACATGTTTTGAAGGGACTTCTTCACCATCTTTTCTAAACATAATGCGTTTTACTGCAACGACACCGGCACCTTGGAGTCCCTCGAGGAGTTCTTCCTCACTAGTGAGCAAGAAGTCGTCCTCGGAGAGGACTCCGCGAATGGTGTTAAGTGTGCGGTGAGGGCTCACCGACACTTTCACTTCAAGGATGGTGTTCAGCTTGAGAATTGCTTCGCTTTGCTTTTTGTTGTTTACTTCCACTAGGAGGTCTCCAGAGTGGAGTTTTTTTAGCCTTGTAGGAAAACCCTACAAGCTGTTCAAGTACTTTGGCTACAAAAAAATGGTGATAGCTTTGACACGGGTTTCTGTTCATCAAGAGAATGAACAACGAAAACCTTCGTAAAACTTTCTATCTCAGATTCCTTTTCGATGGTCTTGTGTTCAGGACAGCGCCTTTTAAGGGCGTGCCCCGAACGGGGTTTGGAGGAGAGGGGCGCCATAAGAGGGCAAGGAGTGTTCGGAATCTGTGGCGCGCCGCCCACCACGGAGCCCAACGAGGGAATAGGTAACACCCCATAACAAATATGGCTTTGCTGGAAGCATTACTCTATTAGCGCTACCCAGAAACTATAACCAAGTGTGGATCCGGACGAGAGTATCTGTCACCACCCAAGGTTAGCCCTTGCCGCCAAAGGAGTTGAAAAAGGAAAGAAGAGAAATGAGGAGAGTGAAGAGTATGGGAAGATAAGGGCGAAAGAAGGGAGGGGATAGTAGAAGTGGCGACTGACTGAATCATGCTGGTCGGGCCAAGCCAGGACACCCGTCTACGGGAAGCGGGGGCCGAAGTGGTGTATTGCCTCGCCCGGGGGGCCCCGAAGGGTCCAAACCTACCCCGGGCTCGGCTCAACCACCAGAATGCCCTTTTCCCCGGACACGGGAAAGCCACGCACAGCCAGACGTGGGCGGGCGAACCCGCATGCCTCGGGGTCCGTGGAGACGCCACTCTCCAAACACCTGCTTTCACAGGTGCCCCCTGCGGGGAGACTATCCAAGATAATTTTTCTCACCCCTTAAACTTGTCGAAAAGGTGGAGCTGGAGATCAGTGGGGTTCTTGGTTCCGGCTAAATTACATTAATTTCGCCAGACTATCTTTCCCCTGTACATTGTCATCTAAACGCGGCAGAATTATAGCATTGGGTGTGCCCTTGATATCGTAAGCAGCGAAATTGTAGGTTACGTCAATGAAACTTTGAGTGTCTAGATTCTTTATTAATTGACTATGGTATATTTTTGATGCTTCTATTTTGATTGGTTTCATTTTTCTTTTAATTCGTCACTTTGGAGAGAGGGCACACGAGGATGAGGAAGCAGGCACCCCGACTCCCGAAGACCTCACCAGCCTCTTGAATGTTCGCCCTGTCATGAACAACTCCTTAGAGGTAGTGCTGCCCCTGCCCAAGCACAGGAGATGTGCCGCGCATACTTTGAGCTTAGTGGAGACTGTGGACGTAGACAAAGGATGCACGATCAGGGCGTACACTCAGATGACAACGGCCGTGTTTGAAAAACTGAAACTTATTTGGAATACGCGGAGCCAGTCCACGCGAGTGGTGGAAGTCATTAAAAATAAACTGTAGATATACTTCCGGGTTCTTAATACTACTCGCTGGAATTCCCTCTATGACGCAATGAAGCTTGCTGACGAGGCCCAGAAGGTCAAGATACAGGCTGTCTGCGACGCCCTCGCACTGCCCCGTCTATAAAAATACGATCAGGAGTTCATCGAGGAGTATTGCCAGTTATGTTAAAAGCTCTATCACGTCTTTTCTCTATTTTTATTGTGTTTTTTTTATTCCTTAGATCATAAAAGGAGTTGCCAAGGCACTCGGGCGTCCTGCAAGGTGAACAGTACATGTTCACGGGCGCTTTGGTGCCGACATTGGTGGCGCTGGTGCGGCAGCTACATTCACTGCCTACGCTCAAGTTCTGCAGCTCGCTTCTAAACACAGTGAAGATCGCAGTGATTACGTAGTCAGTTTCTTATTATTTGGAAATGTACAACCTCTTTGTTAGCGCCTTTTTGTAGAAAGTTACGTCTACAAGGTAGGTTTATTCACGATTATCAAGACAACTAATGCAAACACTTTCATTAAATTATAAGCAAAACCGTTGAAATTACTTATTACATATTAGACTTAAAGGGCCTTGGCCACAATATTCCTGCATTTTTTTTTTTATTAAGGCACGCATCATATGGTGAGTATCGTGGACGCAACAACTAGTGCACTTGTATTGCGACCCGCTCGTGAAACGTTTGTTTTTAACTTTTAATGTTACACATATGAGTAAATACTCTTATTTCGTTCGTAGATTTTCTGAAGACCTCGGGTCCGACCTGCTCCTCCTGGCTACAGCGGTGCATTCAAAATTCAAAATTTCATCGAAGGATGAAATGCAGAAAACGCGTTCTCTGCTTTTCCTTGAAGAGGAATGTAGAGCACTGCGTCCTTTTGCGGAAGTTGCACGGGAGCCAACATGCGATGATGACGAGGACGATGACTCCTTCTTGCGACTGCGTCCTAATGCTGAATAGATCAGTGAAGCACAGCGATGGAAGACTGACACCTCATCGACTGCGTTATCCAGCCTGAACGACTTTCCCGGCATTAAGAAAATTATTTTACGCCTCAATGCCGCACTTCCTTCTAGCGCACCCGCTGAACGTCTTTTCAGCAAGAGGTGGGACGTTTTCAACATCAAGAGGGGAACGCTAAGCGACGAGAACTTCGAAAAGCAGTTGCTGCGTTGATGCAACCTAGAGTAAACAATAACACAGCGTTATTAAATATATCTCGAACAGTTTAGTTTTCAGAAATTCCCAAATAAATGTAAATGTTGCTCATTTGGTTCTGTCATCAATGTTTTCATAGTTGCATACACATATGAGTATCTTGAAAGTAACTAAGTTTCTCTGCCGAAGTAACTGCAACTGTAACGCTTAACTTTATTGTTAAGTAATTGTAACTGTAACTTAAATACATTCTTAGGAAAGTAACTGTGACTGTAACTAAATACTTTTAAAAAGTAACTTACCCAAGACTGCATCTGTACACTTTAACTCAGCCAAAGTCCAAAGCCAGCGACCGCGCTACGAACCCAAAGGAAATGCTGAGCGCCGCTACTGTGATGATAGCGCAGCCTGTTTCCGGCTGCCGATAGCGACGGTCGCAGAATGTCTAGCTCCACCGGAGCGGCGATAACGGCCCTTGACGGCCGCGATAGTATTTCGTTTGCCACCGTACTTTCTACGGAAGAATACAGGATCGTACTGCCGCCAGTACCTACCGCTGCAACCTGTGTCAAATCTGTCCTGCTGCATTGCGACCTCAAGGGGCGTCCATACCGGATTGAAGACCTCCGCCAGGAACTGAAGCGCACCGCTGTTTTGTCTGATATCGTCTCGTTGGACGCATACCAGATGAATCATATGTGGCTGGCTACCCTTCGGACGCAAGAGGCCAGGGAGCGCCTGGTGAACTTGGGGGAGCTGACCATCAAGAACCTACGGTGCGTCGTCATCGACTTCTGCTCCACCGAGGTGCGCCTTCGGGTTCACTAGGTCCCCGACCACGTCTCCGACGAAGCGGTGAGCAAGCTCTTCGAGCCATATGCGAAAGTGGGCGAAGTATCTCGCGAAAAGTGGCGTGTCGAGGGATTCCAGGCCATCGAATCGACGACGCGCATCGTACGCATGACGCTAAAGAACGGTGTCACGCCGGACAGCATGCCACACCAGCTAAGGCTTCAGGGAGGCAACGTCCTTATCGTGATCCCCGGGCGCGCGCCCATCTGCCTTCGTTGTAAGCGCACCGGGCACATAAGACGCAACTGCCCCTCGCCAAAGTGTTCGGTGTGCTATCGTTTTGGTCACCACGGGGACGAGTGTGTCAAGACTTACCCCGGCATCACCGGTGCAGCCGTGACGGACGACCTTTCGCCCTTGACCATGGAAACAGAGGAGGCAGAGCGGGCTGTCCAAGGACTGGGACACGTCGTTCAACCGCAGCCTGATGCGCAGCAGGGGCTCCGCGTCGGAGACGCCACGCTCCCACAAGTCATCGTTGCGAAAGACGCGGCCGGGACGGCTCACGCCGCTTCTAAGCAAAGTCCAGGTCTTTCTCCCTCTGTGGCGACGTCGTCCGTGGGCGTCGAGGTTTCATCTACGGCCTGTTCCGTGACGACCAATAAGGCTCCTAAAGGCAATGAGGACGTGGACGAGACGACGGACTCCATCAAGCAGGGCCTCGAAGAGGCGGACCCGACGACGGGGATGACCCCCAACCCCAACGCGTGGGTAGGGGTGGGCAAGCGCGTTCGACACAAGGCGGAACATAACGTTCCTCCAGACGACCGGCGACGCCACGACAGCAAGTAAGGCGGCAACGCCTGGTATCAGGGACTCCTTTGCGAGGCTAAGGCAAGTGCTACTCCACGCCCTGCATGATCTGTACGCCCGACACAGCCATCAAAGTTGCAACGCTAAATGTTCGAGGACTAGGCACGCGCAGAAAACAGTACCAAGTACAGCGTCTGCTCATCAAAGAGGGACCCGATTTCTTTGCGGTGCAGGAGACTAAGATGGCTGAGGAAGAGCAGGTAGCGACCGCGCTAACGCCTTTTTTAACATCTTACGAAGTTTGTGTCACCCCGGCCGTCGGCGCTTCGGAGGGTTGTTTTTTTTGTTTTTGAGTAAGTCCCTACCCTTGTCAGAGTTTGCAGTCGCCACCGACCAAGAGGGGCGCTTTATTTTGTGCGATTTCTTATTTTCTGCAGTCCAATGGCGGTTTATTTGTATATATGCACCCAGTACGGTGAAAGACCGTGCTGCCTTTTTTTACGGCTTGCGCCGTTTTTGTAGAATGTGATAGAATAGTGGTATTGTGTGGGGATTTTAACTGTGTTGTCCGAACAGCGGACAGATTGCCGTCTCGGCAACGCAGATAGGACTGTTACGGTACTAAGTGATTTGATCGATGATTTTGATTTGGTGGACGCCGGAACCGTGAGAAACGAAACATCAGAGATTCGTTTCACACATTTCCAGGCGTCCTCACACGCGCAATTAGATAGAGTGTACTATCGCGGACAATATGAGCTGAAACAGCGCTCCGCCCGGCGCACGGTACTACTTGCGCCGCCTGTCGCCTTTCTCCGCACGCACATCGCACCCTGAGGCCGAGCTAAATTTTCACTTGCGCTCGCTGCGCCACTGCGCTCTTCCGTCCGTCTGCTAGCGAGACGGCTTGTGCGACAGCAGGCGTGTGCGTGGTAGGGCGGCAGGGGGGGGGGGGGGAGGGAGGGAGGGAGATTACAGTTGTCCGCTTTTTTTTTAATTGATTTACTCCACTCTATTGCGTAGAATTATGTAGAAAAACCGCTGACTGATGAAGAAAAAATGTTGAGATATCTTAAATTGCAGCTGCGATTATCGTTTCTGAAAGTCACACGAAAATACGTTGCAGGTTGTTTCAAACAAAACAAGTTGCTGACAAGACACCGGTGTTTTATTTACGAATTCCTAGTTTTAATAAAGTGTGACAAACAGTCATATATTTGCGACGAGAAGGAGCTTGAAACAGCATTGAGTGAGTATTCGCAGAGGACAATGTGAGACACAAAAAATTACAAGTGAGTGTGGAAGTTCAACTGCACTATACAAGAAGATTAGGATCATAGATGCACCACACACAAGTACGCGCTGGTTAACGGCGTCAAACAGTGTGTCGCAACCGTAGCAGCAAGCTTTGTTCCAATTGGCAGAAGTCCAGTTGAAGGGGTCCTGATTCACAGTAAAACATACAAAAGAAGTCAATACCACGTCATTGTCCCCTGACACACGACCACGTCTTTCATCCTCTCTGCAGTGGTGAGGTATCACAGGGCGCGGCCACGAAGCGTGGCTCGGCCCGAAGCCTCTGCCATTCACGTCTCACCGCATCCCACAATTCGTCGGCAGTGTTGGGTGGAGGGAACGCAGTGACATGGTTACCTAGATGCGCCCCCTAACGTCTTCGATGATATTCAGATCGGCACCCTTTGGGGGCCAAGGCAGCTCCGCCAGGCAGAAGTCCTCGAGAAGATACGAGCGTGACAACCCTTTTTCTACTTCTGCTCTCTTTTGAAAAGCACTGAAATGCATGTTAGCTGAAAACGTCAACATTGGGCTGCACGGCACATGCATCGTGATGGTGGTTCCGTCGGCCAATATTTTCGCTAGCAGACGGCCGGAAGAGCGCAGCGGCGCAGTGAGCGCAAGTGAGAATTTATCTCGGCCTCAGGGTGCGCCGTGTTTGCGGAGCGATGCGACAGGCGGCGCAGGTAGTACCGTGCACAGGCCGGAGCGCTGTTTCAGCTCATATTGTCCACGATAGTACGTGTCGGCTTCTCTTGGAGCCATGTTAAGAAAGTACCGCGTCATGCCTGTTTATTTTTCGGATCACTGTTTTATTTCAACTACTAAAGGCGAAAAGGCGTCGCCGAAGCCATTGAACTGGAGGCTCTGGAAGTTTAATGCAAAACTACTCAACGACGAAGCCTTTGTAAAGGCGGCAGATAAAGCTTGTGAGAGTTCTTTTGAAGGAGCAAGGGTGGACATTTCTGAGTCGTGGGAGCTCTTTAAGCAAGAGATTCAAATGGTTGCAATGGAAAGGTCCTCTGTCTTAGTTTTTGAGGCTCGCCGTGCTGAGGACAGTTTAACCGCCGATTTAGCGGCCCTGTCGAGAGCCGAGTGTGAGAATCCTCCTACTGGACTTAAAAATTTAGACGGAGTAAAAGAACGTCTGGAAGAGTTGCACCGCGAGCGGTTCCGGGGAGCCGTAGTGCGAGCTCGCTCGGAGAAGTTCCTACTAGGCGAGCAACCGACTAGACGTGCCTTGGCCGAGGAGAAGAGGTACGCGCTTCGCAACGAAATAAAGGAAATAGAATATCGGGGGGCGAGCAGCACGAGCCCAGCTGTAATCCAGAAGGCCTTCGTGGAACATTACCGGCAGCTATTTGATAGCCATAACACCAAAGGGAGGAAAGACCCCGCGTGCGGGAGCCTACTAAAGTATCTTCCCCAGTTAGACGCAGACGAGCGGGAGAGGCTCGAAGAATCCATTTCTATAGAGGAGGTGCATTGGGCCATCGACGATTTGTCCAACGCAAAAACGCCGGAGCCAGATGGTATAGGGGCGGAGGTCTACAAAAAGTTCAAAAACTCAGTAGGCGTTGTTTTGTTACCAGTGTTTTCCCAAGCGTACGAACGTAAAATGCTGCCGCATTCTTTCGGGCAAGTGCACACCGTACTTATCCCGAAAAGCGACGACGACGATAAACTACGTAAAGTAACAGGTTATCGGCCGATAACGCTGTGCAACGTCGACTACAAAATCTTCGCGAAAATCTTAGCGCGTCGGTTTCAAGGCGTAGCCCGCCAACTGATCGGGAAGCATCAGACCTGCGGAATCCAGGGCCGCTCAATCACAACAAACATTCACGTAGCGCGCACTGTTTTGGAGGCGTGTGATAACGGCAACGGCCAGGCCGCCATGCTTCAAATCGACTTCGATAAAGCATTTGATCGCGTTAAACATGATGTACTCTTTGATGTTTTAGAGCGAGCTAATGTTGGCTCAGTTATTTTGGAGGGGGCCAGAAGGGGGGGGGGGGGGGCGTATAAAGATTGCACAACCCAGCTCATCGTTACCAAGGAGTTAGCCGATGTAATAAACGTTCGTTCCTCTGTCAGACAAGGATGCCCCTTGTCACCTTTATTTTTCAATTTATACCTGGAGCTATTTTGTCTGAGCGTTTTAAACATTGTCGTGGTTTCCGGTTAGGAAACGTGGAAGTGAAAGTCATGAGCTACGCCGATGACGTAGCTGTCTTTTGTAGCGACAAGAGGAGCGTGAGTGCTGCGGTGACTTTGGCCAATAGGTGCTTCAACGAGAGCCGCAGATCATCCGGAGACGTCTGGGTTCCCGTCGACGCCGTCACTGGTCGTGCCGGTCCCCTGCGCACGACCAGTGACGCACTCCAACCCTGCGGTTGGAGTGCGTGCGCGTCTGATGTGTGTGTATGTCATTCTTTCTTTTTAGATTGTAGGCTCGAAATATCCACACGGACTAGAGTCTGAGTAATGCAGAGTTGTTACTCAGGCCCCAGTCAGTGTGGATATTTCGCGCCTATAATCTAAAGAGACAAAATATTTTTATGGCGTCAGGAACGAAGCAGCATAGAAAGAGTGCCCTTTAAACGACAATAACAATTACTAAAATCTGCCGGATCTCCGCTGGAGACTCCGAGGCACAGTGGAGTAGTCGTCACGATAAAAAATCTAAAGAAACAAAATAAATAACCTAACGGTCGTCGGCTGCGTCATAAGGCCTCGCCAAGTGCGGGGTATAACGGTCTTGGCATTCGGTGTATATTGTGCATTCGTTATTTTCTTTTCTTTTCTACCACGTCAAATGCTGACGCCAAGACTCTCTACCTCCTCTGTTTCAACGCGTTGTTTGTTATTAATTTAACAAATCAGCTTCAAATAAGGGTCGTGGCACCCTGTAGAGTAAGAAAAAGAATAAAAAAGGAATATTCCGAGCAGCCAGAGCAGCACGGCTGCTCCGGCCGCTCTGGCCAGAGCAGCTCCTCTCATCAAAGAAGACGCCGTCCGAAACTCACACGGCTCCCTTCTTATTTTTTTATTTTTACTCACTTTGTTACTTCATTTTGTTGTTTGGTTCGACTGCTCCCTTCTCTGTGACGATGCCGTCTGTGGACATACGTTTGGCGTTTGTTTTGTCCCGCGATGGTGTGGTCCGACCGATCAACCAATGAGTTTGTTAGAATTGTGTCACGAGGTATAAAATGGCGGATGAAATAAAAATAATAAATGATAAGAAGCGCGCAGTTCCCCTCGGCGCTTTATTCTCCCAGAGGCGAGCATCGCAGTGCCATGGCGTTCAACTTCTGCCGTCTTCTTGGCGCCATGAAAGACCCTCTTGAAGCAATTAATTTGCTTCAGCGCGTTGGCCTGCTCCTGGCTCCTGGGTTTTCGTGCGTGTCCAGAGTGCGAAGCTGCCATAACAAGCTGCAAGTCCGCGCTAGATCTGCGAATGGCTACACGGGGGGTGGGGGGAGGGGGGGGGGGTGCGGTGTGTGGATGACTCGTGAGGTGCCCCAGAGGAAGCCGGTCAATGTTCAGTGCCGGGGCGATGTCTCGGTACGGAGCGGTTCCTTTTTCGAAGGATCGCACCTGACGCTTCTCCAACTCCTGAAAATCATCCTCCGGGTGCCAGAGCCTACCGTGCGCCGTCATTCTGTGGGAGGCTGATATCGTAAGTAAGACAATAACTGATTGGTCGAGCCTTTGTCGGGAGGCTGTGGTAAATGCGGTCTTTAGGCATTCAGACATGATTGATGGCGAAGGCGTGACTGTAGAACTAGACGAGAGTATGTTCGGGCGGCACAAGTACCATCGCGGGTATTTAAGGCCTGGCCAGTGGGTTTTCGGCGGTGTGGTGCGTTGCAGCGGGTGCTGCTTTTTTGTTTCCGTGGAGACCTGTGACGCTAAAACCTTGCAAGGGCTAATAGCCGAGTGGGTCAGCCCTGGAACAAGAATAATCACTAATTGTTGGGCTGGCTATCGCAATCTTGCAGATGACGCTCGCTTCACGCACCTCATCGTCAACCACAAGCTGCACTTTGTCGACGCGAACACTGGTGCGCCCACCAATACGGTGGATTGCACCTGGGCCCACGTGAAAAACTCTCTTCCATCTGGACGGCGCTAGAGCCACCATTTCACTGGTCACCTTGCAAAGTTCATGTTTTGGAGGAGAGACAAGGCGCGCGGAAACACTGATAGATTCTAGTCGTTCGTCGCCGCGGCCGCCAAACTCTAGAGCCCCGACGCAGACAGGGCGAGGATTTTGACGGCCCCTGTGACTTCGAGTGATCCGCTGCGCTGAGTCCGTCACCCGCCTGCATGCATAAAGACGGCTTATGCGCCAACCGCTCGTCAGGTGCTCGTTACGTCAGTTATAGGTTCTGGTAGCGGTCTAAGCGGTCCTTTTCAGGGCCCCCATATTTTTCCAAACGAAGCTGTGTTTTGAATGCGGCATCCCGTGTCTCTGTTAAAAGTTCACAGGAAAGACCCAGCAAAGGTATGTGGTCCCCAACTTGGATATCGGGTGTAATCATTCAAATAAAAATTGTTCTTGCTTATTTCGCGCCTTTGATCCGAATAAATGCCGCAGTTGCAGTAGTCCCGCGGTTTCGTTGCTCGCCCCTTCGGCGTCGGCGTGCCTCAGCTTCGTCGTCTTTTATAGCGGCGCACCGGCGAAGGCGGCCTTTGATCCGAATAAATGCCGCCGGTGCAGTCGTCCAGCGGTGTTGTTGCTTGCTCAATCGCCGTCGGCGTGTCTCAGCTTCGTCGTGTTTGCTAGCGCCGCACCGGCGGAGGCCGTTGATCTGACACACCGCGTTCGGTTTTGGCTAGCAGACGGCGTTCGTAAAATGGCGTCAGCTGTTGCTGGCTTCACGCGGCGGTACCGTGCGTGCTTCTATTCATTCGGCGTTCGTTGCCATGGTGATGGCGAGGAAAGCAGACGAACTTTATGTTGCGGAGGAACGCTGCGGCGCAGCGATACCAGGTGCGTTCTAAGGCCCTTCCCGCATGCTTTTCAATGGGCGGAAGGCGAACAAAAAGAGTTCCAAATAAGGACTTAACGCAGAATGCTGCATTTCTCCAGCGCCTCATAATTTGACGAGCTTTGTACGAAAAGCATGTTTTTAGACCGGAGTCTGGAGATAGTTTTTTTTTAAAAACAACATGGGTCTAAAGTGTCAATGTGCCGTGAGATTTTCAATGGACTATTTGTCGAGTGTAACGCGCAAAAGATTGACCCGCGACCTTCTTGACGTACTTTTGCCGGTGCCACTTTACCGACTGCCGTATATGACAGGTCCTGGACAGGATGTACTGGTCCGTGTAAAAAAAATGTGTGTGCCGCCGGCGGTAAGAACGTTTTTCTTCCGTTTACATACTGCCACCTTGCCAGTGAAGGTATGGCTTCAGGAGCGGAGCATGTACGTTCCTTGGGGTGTCGATTGTTTTCTGTGTCGACAGCCTGAGACTATTGAGCACGCGTTCCTGCATTGCTGGGACGCTGTCTTCTCTTGGGATGTCTTACAACGGACCCTGAAAAAAGATATGTGCATTAATGAATTCACCATTCGTTTTCTTCCCGTGGAGAAAGGTGAAACTGTGCCTTATGATCTGTTTATGGCCCTTGGATTGTACGGTCTTTGGAGGTCCCCTATGGCGATGCGGCATGCCCAAGTCCGCCCAAAGTCAGCGCGTTTATTTTTTATTGAAGCTGTTTTGCAGGTCAAGAGTGTTTTAGAAAGGAGTGAGACCCCGCCCGAGTGGGTCGGCCTGTTAGATGGCTTAATAGGTATGAAGGAGTTTTAAGGATCGTTGCGGCGCCCAGTGAGGGCACGTGGCGCTTTAGCCCCAGTTTCTTGTAAGTGTTTTGTCTGTATTGCGTGTTTTGTGCAAAATAAAGAAAAAAATCTTCAGTAGCTCAGTGGAAAGACGTCCACTTCACACGAAGCGTTCACGGGTTCGATCTGTAGTGTGGGCGTACCATTTTTGTTTTTCAGATATTTTGCGACGTTTACATTTCTTTTTTCTTTTCTTTTTTGTTACAATTATCACTGAAAAAACAATTGTTGTGGACGATACGTCGCTGAACTAAATGGTATGGGGTTCCATTTCTGACACTTCTGCCGCACAATGCTACTTTCAGATGCAGAACATATGAAGCGCAGCTCTTTAGGCAAGATCTTGGGAGTATTCTTTTCGGAGCCGAGCACGGGAATCCACCATGGGCACTCACTACTAATTGCCAACTCTTAAATGTACAAAACCAACACATCTCGAAGTACAGAACAGCGAGCGGAACAAACATAACTGCAGAGGAATAGCACGGCGAACAAATCCCGCATCGCATTTCGTCTGCTGCACCCGGAAGACAAAACGATCGCACGGTCGGGTGTAGCCACGTGACTTCCACCACTCTCTCTCTCTTCTCCACTTCTCTGCGCGGTGCGGGGGTTTCGGTTTCAGTTTCGAGCAGTGGCGTTTTTTGGCTTTATTAAAAAAAAAAAAAACGTGACTCTGTAGCAAAATATTGTTTGGGTAGTATTCCGACACTATAATAAATCGCCTGGCAACAATGAACAAAAAAATTGGGGGGTGTCAGTGTCCCTTTAAAGGGGTAGTGAAACAAAATTTTAGCGCCGATCTTGTTGCATAAATATCGGCTAGGGACAGGCACCACCTCGGAAATATAAATATCGCGCTATAAAACACAGGAGAACTAATTTTAAACATAATTAAACGATTTCAAATTCTCATCTGGTGGATGGGGGGAAGTTCTTGTGACATCACTTGTGGCATAATAGCAGCGCCGTTCTGCGGCAATACGGCGTGCCGGCAGAATTCGCCTAGGCCTGAACGCGTTTGCAAAGCCTTGGCGGAGAAAGCCAAAGCGTAGTTGGCCACAGTGAGCTCGTTCTCGTTGCGGCTCTTTGCACGACACGACCCGAGCATGCTTCTGGCACGGCCGGTATTAGTTGCCGCGAGTCGCGAGCTGCGAGCCGACGTTAAAAAGGATATGTTTGAACTACGAGGGTGTCAGCAAGAGCCACGCAAATACCTGTTCACTCTCGGAGCGGACACGCGCGTTTGATCGAAGTGCTGGATTCGCTCTGTTAGACCGCGTTTCGGTAAGCGCTTCTGGACCGATCTTTTACGATTGCAGCTCGATACTGACATGACACTCGGCAAAGAAAGGTTAGACCGACATCGCGTAGCTCCCACGAACTGCTATAGCTCGACAGTGACGTAGCGTCGAGTCAGAATAAAAATGGCGTACTAATAACAGAGTGTACATACCGAGTTGCGAAGGTAATCCGTATGGCGTTTATTTGAGCTCTATATCACACAAAACAAAGAGATGGAATCAATGAGAGTCCCTTTTCGACGACAGCGTTCGTCACCGCTCTCTCGGAAAACAAGGAGATCGAGATGACAAGGGGAAAATATTGCCCTCTGAAATTTAGTTCAGGGAACAAACTACTCATATGGTAAGGGGCCACAAGGGTCGCGCGGGCATATTCCATTCAGCAGGCCAGCTGGTCATGGACAGACGGTCTTGGCCAAGGACCGCCGGAGCAACGGTGCGCCGAGTCGATGTTGCTGCTAGGCCTACTATATTCTGCCGAGCTCGCTCGGTCGGCAGAATCGTGGCGGTTGTAGCTCTTCTCGTGTGTTTGTAATCCTGCGTTCTTGATCATCGTGGTCTGTTTTAAGTACTCCTTCCTTTTTCTTGCTGGTTGAAGTCGGGACGCACGAGAAGAGCACGAAGAAAAATAAATGTCCGTTGGTGGCCGATACCAAGTAACTGAGCGAGGCTATGGGCCTTGTTCCTTTGATCGTAAAAAGTGCGTAAGACAGCTTCGGAGCTGACGTAGGATTCTGTCGTAACCTGGGCAAAGGTTACGACAATTTCGTTTCGAGAGTACGGGTTTTCTCTCAAATTTGTCGTACGCACTTTTTTCGTCGTGAATTCGCTTTGAGAATCCGGCCTCAGAACTGGTTTTGTCAGTGCTGCCGTGGTTGCCGACTTGCCGTGGTGCAGCGTGCGCGTGCAGCCCTTGCACATCTCAAACGGCCACGTTGTCACAGGTTGTAAATCGTCGACGCGCCACCAAGTGGCAACGCTCGTAACCACAACATTCACGCTGTAGCCTTTCCCGACTGGCACAAGTGACGTCATGAATGCGCCCAATATCCCAAGACGCATCGCGCTCTCCGATGGCCGATTTTTGAGCGCGCGCCCAATCGGGCCCATTAGGGTGAAAAATATAGCCATCCGTTCAAAATACAAACGCGCGATTATAATTTATGAATATCATTGATCATATTGAACCTATTTCTGACCATAATAGGTGTATTTCAAGTTTCGCTTCAGTATCCCTTTAAAGCTTCCAAACGAATTTTCTAATTTAGGAAAAAAGTACTTTCAAAAGTAATGAGTATTTTTATCTAAATTACTGCCTGAAAGTAATTCATTACATTACTAAATTACTAGCACAGAAAAGGAATTTATTACATTATCCATTACTCCAAAAAGTAATTTTATTACCGTAATTCCATTACAGTAATGTCATTACTGCCATCTCGGCCCAGCGCAAACGAAACCGACGACCACGACCGTTCAAGGACCGTTCCGGAGAAACGGACGCAGGTAGGAACGGGAAAGGGTTGACGCTGAGGTTCTCCTCTCCACGATATCGAACAGAAAAGAGGAAAAGCAGGCAATTTCTCCTTCTCTCCCGATTTGCCGCCCCTGCTTTCCCATTTTTGGCGGCCGTGTCTTTTCGCGACGTGAGAGGCTGTCTCGGTATAGAGGACGCTGTGATCTACTTTAGTGCCACTGAATAAGAAAAGGTAGCGACATCTTCTCCCTCCGCCTCTAACACGCACACCTTTCACCTTTATGTTTTGCTTTTTTACACCCGTGCGTCGACTGTAGCGCCGCCTGGAATGGCCCAAGATAGCAGACGGCCTTTCTATACATGAGTCAGAACGTAATTAAAGGCTGAAGTACACGCAAATACATACACACCGGCTAAAAGCGCAATGCCACGGTCTACCAGCTTGAAATGATATGCTCAAAGAAAGAGGATGAAATACGTGACGTTGCAAAGTAGGTGTTATTTTATTGGCGGCATGAGCTCATAGCATGAACTGCACTCCGACAGCATAGGCATTCCTTCTCCCTCCTCCTCTGGCGCGCACACCTTTTATCTTTGTTTTGCTTTTTTACACCCGCGCGTCGACTGTAGCGCCGCCTGGATTGGCTCAAGATAGCAGGCGACATTATTCAAAGGATGTCGCGACTTTTCTGTGTAAAGGGGCTTCAGTCTAGTTATCTCCAATCACATGCGCTTCAAGTTATTCGTTTACTTTCTACCCAGTCACAATCGTCAAGACTCGATCCCATACGCTACGGTTGTCTCTCTGTAGTTTGCATGCATGCGTTTACTTACGTTTGGACTCCATAACGATGCAAAGGGATTTATTTACTTTCGTCCTCTGAGCATGCACAATCGTAACCTTGTAAGCTCTATATCTGTGTTACGTTCCAGTAGCACTTCCCCGGTGGAACATGGAAGAGGCAGACAAAAGCATTGGATACGTCTTCACTGTCTCCTTATCCGCCAGGCTCAAGTTCTTATAGACCCTTTTCGCATAACCTCATACCAGCGTGCAAAAGACGTACCCACGACCAGGCTCATTTTTGGATTGCCCGCTGACACAGGGTATGCAACCGCCAAGGGTTTGAGCGAAAAGACTTCAAGACGGACATCGCGCGTGAGTTTGTTGCAGGTGCTTCTTTTCATCGTGTAACAATTTTCAAAAATCCCCGGTTGTCTCGGTATCACTGCGTCGTCGACGGGTGCACAAATACTTTTAATAATCATAAGAAGAATCGCGGAAAGTGAGCGATAAGCACAAGAATCTGCTCCGCAAGTGTGCCTGCAATGGTACTAAGCTTCACATGTTCCCCAAGAATTTTTATTTATCAAGTTAGTCGATTGCAAGCGTGAATCGCGTGGGCTTCCCTACCGAAAAATCCGGTATAACTTTTCATTATCCGGATTTTGGAACCGGAAATTTGTTACCGGAAACCCCAAATCCAGATTGCAGACAAAGGAATAATTTCTGAAAACCGAAATTCCAGATAGACTCCAGATAGAATCCAGATAGATTTCCGATTCCATAATCCGGATAGCGAAAAGTTATACCGGATTTTTCGGTAGGGTTTGTATCAGACGCACCCTTACAGTCATGCTTACGACTGCTTTGTTTAAGGCAAACGGATCGATTCCGACCCAAGGGCCCTGTTTTGCGCTTTTTGGACTCCCACGGCGACTAGGGAGAAGGAAGTGACGTCAACAACGCAGCAAACGCAGGTTAGATGTTGAATGGTGAGAGTCGCTGATGATGAATTTCCGCGAAAGAAAACAAAGAAAAAATTAGCTTTGTTTTCTTGTGCAGAAATTAGTCATCAGCTACTCCACCAATCAACATCCAAAGAGTGTTGTTTACGTCACTTCTCTCTACCTGGTCGCCCTGGGAGTCCTAAAAGCGCAACATAAAGCCCCTGGGGCCGGTGCTCCGGTTAGGTTATCAATGTCGGGTATGCTATCACTCCATGGGAGAGGAAAAGTATGAAAACATCTGCGTCTCACCACTCAAGGTGCGGATATCAAACGCCGAGAGCTTACCTCCATAGACTACATTAAACTGCTCATTTATTCCTTCGTTCTGGAAACTCAATCAAACACCCCACCGTCTTCGTCCTCGTGCTTTCGCGGAGGCAAGGTAATGGCCTGTGATTAGCCACCTCCATCCAACCGGCCAAAATCCAGCTAAGTTAATGTAGCCCACAAAAGCCAAGTCGAGCCACGTCACCTGACCTCACGGGATCACGTGACGTCACCGGGGTCCCGTGACCTCACGGTGGTCACGTGACCTCACGGTTGTCACGTGACCTCGCGGCGGTCACGTGACCTCATGGGGGTCCCGTGACCTCACGGGTTCACGTGACCTCACGGCTACGCCGACGCCGACGCCGACGGCTATGGTGACGGCGACGCCGCTCAAGCCGGAAATGGGCGCTTAAGAGCTGCGCTCTAAGACGTATTAGTGTAGGTGCCAGAATCCCAAAAAATAAACTTGGTACTTTCTGAGAAGAGGAACCAATGCAACATGTTGATCGAGGGCGCTTTATGCAATATTGCACTTTGGGGGGAACTTTTATGTATTAGGTCCAGATACGCTAATTCCTCCGCATCTCGCACAAATTAAAACGCTTCAGCAACAACGAATTTTCTTGTTAGTGAGCGCGTTGGTAATGATGTAGGTGTAGAAAGAGTTATATACGTAAAGACAAAGGACGGGACAACACATCTTTCAACTTTCAACAAACAAATGGAAAGCTGAAAGATGTGTTGTCCCGTCCCCTGTTTTAGAGCGCAGCTCTTAGGGGCCCGTTCCCGGCTTGAGCGGCGTCGCCGTCGCCGTCGCCGTCGCCGTCGCCGTCGGCGTAACCAAGGTCATCCCAAGGTCACGTGACCCCCAAGGTCTCGTGACCCCTCCCAAGGTCATCTCAAGGTCACGTGACCCAACGTGACTCCCAAGGTCACGTGACCCCTCGAGGTCACGTGACCCCTCCCAAGGTCATCTCAAGGTCACGTGACCCCAAGACCCCACGTGACCCTTTGAAGGTCACGTGACCCCCAAGTCACGTGACCCCTCTGAGGTCACGTGACCCCCGAGGTCACGTGGTCTCCTCCCCAAGGTCACGTGACCCCCAAGGTCACGTGACCCCTCCCAAGGTCATCTCAAGGTCACGTGGCTCCAAGGTGACACCCACGTGACCCCCAGGTCACGTGACCCCTCTGAGGTCACGTGACCCCTCTGAGGTCACGTGACCCCCCCGAGGTCACGTGACCCCCCTCCCCGAAGTCACGTGACACCCCCTCCCCGAGGTCACGTGACCACCCCCCCCGGAGCATATTAAAGAATGAGGGGAGGAGGAGGGGTCTACCCTCCCCTCAGTACCCTTCACTCCTCCTCCTCAAGAGCTGCGCTCCAATTCGGCGTTACAGGGATTTGTAAACGGCTTTCACTTTTTTTACGTATATAACTCTTTCTAAACTTACCACAACGAATGTTTGACACAAAACACGGACGCCTTTATAAATGCGAATAAACTTTCATGAAACTAAGTGCAAGTACCTTAAAACTTGACAAAAAAGGCGTAAGATGCGGACATTGCAAGAACCACCACAAAAAAAGTTAAAAAAATGCAGGGCTCAAAACAATTTTTTTTAATTGTGAAGTAGCGGAATGACAATACTAATAGCACGGAAAACGTAAACAGATAACAGAAAAATTATATAGATATTGCGAAGCCTCCTTTGGGAGACCTATTATATTATAACAATTTTACAAAATTCGGCACGTACCTAAGCAGCAGAATGCAGATTTAGTGATCTGTACTCTCCTTATTTGATATCTTGTAAGCTATGATGCCTGTGTCGGTAAGGTTATTGTTTCGATCATATTCTTCGTATTCCTGTGCATCTCAGGTGTTTACGAGGATCTCTCATTTTCGGTCGTTTCCGTGCTCAATATACCCTAAAACGTTCGAGGAAGACGAAAGCAGCTCTCGCGAAAATCGGGCAAAAGAGAACCATTCTCCACTAGAGGGCTAAATGGAGCATCGAGCAAACAGGTATAAAGCCACCGGAAGTGCGCAGCTTGTCTCGGAGGTGAGCACTTGACAGTCATGCTAACTCTTCCGAGCGTTGGTCCCAACAGCGTCCAAGGCGCTTGATTTGAATTTGTTATCTCAAGAGGCCTGCTTGTTGCACGATAACTGCGCATGCAGGCCCCAGAAGTTTTTTGGAAAGCAATTTGATGGGTGTGAATTTTGAGATTCTAGTTGTTTTGTACATGCCCCACACTCAAATGCCTCATTCTCATGAATCAGTGTTAAGGGGGATTATTAAAACCCACGTAAAAAGTGAAAGCCGTTTACAAATCCCTGTAACGCCGAATTGGAGCGCAGCTCTTGAGGAGGAGGAGTGAAGGGTACTGAGGGGAGGGTAGACCCCTCCTCCTCCCCTCATTCTTTAATATGCTCCGGGGGGGGGGCGGTCACGTGACCTCGGGGGGGGGGGTGTCACGTGACCGGGGAGGGGGTCACGTGACCCCCCGTCCGGGGGGGGGGGCGGTCACGTGACCCCCGAGGTCACGTGACCTCGCGGGGTCACGTGACCTCAGAGGGGTCACGTGGGGGTCACCTTGGGGTCACGTGACCTTGGGCGTCACGTGACCTTGGGGAGGAGACCACGTGACCTCGGGAGTCACGTGACCTCAGAGGGGTCACGTGACGGGGGTCACGTGACCTTCAAATGGTCACGTGGGGTCTTGGGGTCACGTGACCTTGAGATGACCTTGGGAGGAGTCACGTGACCTCGAGTGGTCACGTGACTTTGGGAGTCACGTGGGGTCACGTGACCTTGAGATGACCTTGGGAGGGGTCACGTGACCTCGAGGGGTCACGTGACCTTGGGGGTCACGTGACCTTGGGATGACCTTGGTTACGCCGACGGCGACGCCGACGGCGACGGCGACGCCGCTCAAGCCGGGGACGGGCCCCTAAGAGCTGCGCTCTAAAATGCAAGAAAGCGTGAACCAAAACATTAACTAAATGCACAATAAAGGCCAGCAAACACTCAACTTCCGGACGAGCATCGGACTTCCGGTGACTTCACTGGCGCCCGGCTTGGAAAACGCCAGTTGCCAGCGTTTTGTGTTCGGGTGGAGAGGGTCATGTGGTGTGCCGTCCACGCGTTTTCGGTTATCACTGCAACCGGCGAGGGCCAATGGAACTAGACGAGAAGACCTCCTCAACATCATCTCCACCACATTGGAGATGATACAGTGCCTAACTACGATCAGGTCCGTTTACACTTGCAAATTCGTTAGCGGATCTCAGCCGGCGGGCATCGGATTTGGGAGCCGGACGGCCAAAGTCGCTCGTCGCTGCCAGAAAATCTAAATCGTTCCAAAACCGACATTCAAAAAAAAAAAAAAAGATATCACCTTACACTTTTTTGTCCGTATAATGCACCCCAAATCTTCAGTTCGACGTACAGCGGGCAGTGGTTGCACAGACGGCCCCACATTTTACGAGGGGCTGATAGCCGTGCGATACAACTAGGGTTCGGCGTTTTCGGTTGAAACCGATACAGACCGACAAAATTGTGCCGAATTCTTTTTCGGAGATTCGGTTTCAACTGAAAAAGGTGAGCATTTGACAGTAGTATTGAGCGCCAAGTAATTTGGTGGCTTCACCTGTTGACAATGTTGAGGGGGAGTTGGGGCATGTCCTGTGGATAGAATGTGTTGTTTGTGATCCACTCTTTCTGCATCAACTTTGTTGTTGTCCTCTCAAGATAGGGTTTCAACTGTTGGCAATTTATTTCATTTCTTTAATTTTTTTCCTCAAGGAAATATAAGCGGGGGGGAGGGGGGGGGGGGCGGGAAGCGGGTCGTCTTGTCTGATATGGTTTAGGTGATTTGTACTAAAGTCGACTTCCGAAAAAAAAAAAAAAAATCTAAATCTTTTTTAGCACGCTTTATCAAGCTTCCAGTGTGGTTAGAGGAAATACAATTTGTTTCTGTACGAGCGTGTTGCCAGCGGAAACAAACAAGCTTTGGCAGTCCTCAAAATGTGAAGGAAGAAACGGCATACCAAGAATTATCCTTGTCTAGAAGAGCGCTTAGAACCTGCTCGACACATCAAAGTGATATCTGCAAACTGTCTTCATTTGTTTAAGTAAAATTAAAAATACAGCAACATATGGAACAACTATGCGCCTCAAGTACTACATTCTGGACAAGCAGGCATAGAAAGAGTGCATATTTCGTCAATACATACTAACCGATAAAAACCTGTTCACTTGTAGATGTAAATATATTCATCGATAAAAACCGAAAATATCATTTCAAAATAAAAAAACCTAAAAAGTATGCCGAATTTCAGAAAAATAAAAACCGAACACGCAGATCCCGAGATATAACTCATTAAATAGATAAAGTATTTATCAAAGACAACAGAACAAAATAAAATAAGGTTTTGCGGTAGGGCCAGGAAAACCCTAACTTTTTTTGTGGTCAGTACCACGTACATTAGCTATTTTATTAGGTTGTACCACACGGCTATCAAGCCTCTCGTAAAATTTAGAGCCGTCAGATCGACGTCAGTGCGCTGTATGTCAAACTGTGCGGTGTCTTATATGGGTCAAAGGGTGTAAGAAACACTTTTTTTTAAGAGTGCATATAGCCGTGCGCGCAGCTGGCCAAAAACGGCAGAGCGCGCTTGGCCTAACGGTTATCGTACCTGGCTCCCACGCGAAAAGCCGGGGTTTGATTCCTGGAGACCAGTATTCTGGTAAATTCCAGAATCCTGTTGCTTGTTCGAGGTGCTAATGTTCTACGCGTCGAGCTTTCTACGCCGATTATTCCAGAAGCCCACGCATGTACAGTCGGGGACAAAAGTCTCCAGGACGCGCGAGCTACGACTGAAACGCATTGCTCTTCCATCTGCCGGCGAGTCGCCTGGTTTCGAGATGACCCAAAAGCGCATGCGCGTCCTACTGTGCCTGCAAACATGTGCGTTTTCCCGCTCTTCTGCAGCGCGACGGCTAACTTGGAATCGGGCGCGTGGTACCGCCTCGGAGATTGCGCTTGGGGCTGACCAGTCTGCTACGCATTCCGAAACTGGAGATACCGCCTGCAGCATTGCGCCGCACTTCGCCGTGTCAGCGCACCTTGGTTTATAACCAGTTGAGCTGCCGTGACTTCTTGCTTTATAGGTGCCATGTCAGTAAGCGCGGCCGATTGCTAGTTCGGCGCCGTGCTGCAAAAGAACACAGATGCTTGCAGGCACAGTAGGACGCGCATGCGCTTTTGTGTGATCTCGAAACCAAGCGACCCACCGGCAGATGGCAGAGCAATGCGTTTCAATCGCAGCTCGCGCGTCCTGGGCACTTTTGTCCCCGACCGTACATAAGGGCTTCGCGTAACGAACCACGGTCAGTTTTCGTCCCAGCGTTCGATTCTGCTGTCACGCCGACTTCGACGCCCGCGACGCTCTACTTTCTTCTAATCCCTTTTTTTTTATTTTTGGGCACAAGTTCGCCCCATTAAACGTTTTGTTTCTTCAGTTATTATTGCCTCATCAATTGTCATTCGTGACGAAAACTAGATTTTTTTGCCAGCGACGAGTCGATTTTGCCACCAGCGCGACCCAATATTACCGACTAGGCAGCGCGCTCGTAGCCTAACGGTTATCGCGCTTGCCTTCCACGCAAAAAGCCTTGCCGCGGGTACACATTTTTGTTGGCTCTGTAATGTGGTGTTCTGGTCAATTCGAGAACCGTGTTGCTGATTCGAGGTTAAAATGTTCTGCGTGCCGAACCTTCTACGCCGATTGTTCTAGAAGCCCGCGCGTGTACAAAAGGGGCTCCGCGTGGCAAGCCGCAGTCAGTTTTACGCTAGCGCCGGAATCTGCTACTTCGCCGACATCGTCGCTCGCTTATGACACCTGTTGTCTTAACCATTTGTTTTGACACAAGTTCGCCTTTATTAGCCTTTAGCTTCTTCACCGAACGCTGTCTCGTCTCTTCACCCGTGACATCTGGTGGAGGCGTTGGGTAGTGTAACACATGCCCCTGAAGCGGACTCCCCCAAGGCCACGCAGCGCAAGCCCGTCTCTTCGAGGGAGACCAGCGGAAGAATTTCGCTGAGGCCGGTCAAGTAGTCAGACATTGCCAGGAAGACGCAGAATCAACAATTAGAACGCGAAAAAGAGCACGGCGACGCCGAAAACATCGTATTTCAATGGCTTATTTATGGGCGACGGCGAGCTCCTTGCCCACTCTCCATCGCGCATGCGCGGCGGCGGTGGCGTTTGCTTAGGGCGCTCCGGTTTGTTTGTAAACATGAGTTTGTGTATACTACAGTGATGTGGGAAGTTGATTAGTAATAGCTCTATGGCTCTCTGTTTTTATTGAGCCATTCCATGACAAAGGAGACGCCAGATTTCGTAATATTTTGGATATGCTTGAAAAAAATATTATGAATAAAGACACGTCTGAAAGTAAGGATGGCTCAGTTTAAGGGCTATTTTAGGTTTATTTTTGCTGACGTCGTGCTCCAAAGTGCGGGGAATCGGAGGAAAGCTTCTGTACTTCAAAAACTGCTGAAAAACGCTTTTTGTACATAAATTTACGTTTGCGTGCGATCGAGCACTAATATATTCTATCTCACCTTGAACAGAAAACAGCTTGCGCTGCCAGTTTGGGTCCAGAGAGACACTCTAAACATAAGCAGAATTTTAAGATTTCTTGATTTTTTAGATAACTTGAAATTAGAATTTGACTACGAAACTTTTTTTTTACTTAAATTTCTGAACCTTCGTCTCGACTAGGTCGCACTACACTTGCAAAAAATTATTCGTACAATTTTGAATTAAACAGTGAATGTTCCTTTCATCAAAAACGGCATTATGGTCAAATGGTAAAAAAGGGCCATTTGGCCAACGCTGCTCGCGTTTTCTGAAATAGCCGAAAGTTCAACCGACTCCATCTGTTCAACTATAAAACAATGTGAAAAGTACTTTTTGTTCTCTTGCAGAAATTATTTTTTAAATAAGAGGCAGGACGGCTTCGCCTCTAGGTGTCCACCTCGTCGGCAACGCACGCCGTCGTCTGCTACGGTCGAGTGAAACACTGCACCTGGTACTTAATTTCGTTAATTATATTTGTAGAGCTAATGCTGACAGTGCTAAGAGAGAGCGAGTTTAACAAGAATGCTTAAAATCGAAAGAATAAAACACGGTGGACAAGCACAGGTCAACCATGTTTTTTCATTGAAATGAAAGAACGTGCATGGTGTCCTGTGCTTGTCCTCCGTGGTTTCTTTCGATTTCAAGAAACGCTGAGAATCTTGATCTTATGACATGTCTATCTATAGTTACTTGAGAGTGCAGGTTTGTTTTTCTCTGAACAATATTCCCGGGTGCACTCGCACGCTGAATAGCGACAACTGGAAATATTGTTTGGGATACTTTTTATCAAAGCCAAAACAAAGCACACTTGTAGCTCACCGGCGTTTTTTTTATTATGTCATAAATATACAGCTTAGTCCAGGAATACTGTTGTATTCGCGTAGGCAGAAAGACTACCGCCAAATACTTTGTATTTATTCTGGTCCGGCCGATGCGACCGGTCGGCAGATCGAGAGCTTGCGAGTGCGCGCGTTCTGTGAGTGCGCGCTTTCTGTGGCTGCTGTGCCAGCATCGTCGTCTTCTAGCACAGTGTTCCGACACAGGGTATAATAGTTCTTCCCCCTAGAGAGAGTCACCATGTTGCTGAGGTAGCCGTCTTGGGCGTCGAGATCTCGATGATGCAGGCACGATGCTTGAGTCGGGATGTGCAACAGTCTCTGGGCCTGGAGCATTTCGTTCGAACTTTGTGGGCTCACTATTTATCGCAATAGTCCACTGCGGTAGAAGACCTGAAGCCGGCTTCACACTAATGTCCCTCGAAGAGGTCTCGGCCACCAGAAAATCTGCGTGTCTCTTAATTCGGTTGCTGATGTGGTCCTCGTGCCGTCGAACTGTACCTCGCTCGGTAGCGACCAGCCAAGAACGCGATCCAATTCTTTTTGTGACGGTTCCTGGCATCCACTGTGGTGTTCCTGTGTTTCCGAGGCTCCTTCCTTTCTTCCGTGTTCCCCCTTTGCTCGCTTTCGAGGCGACCCAGGTGAGTGATCTGAGTTGTTAACTCTCGACCGAACATCATCATCGCTGGTGTCTTGCCTGTAGTTACACTTGTGCTGGTGTGCTGGATAGCTAGGTTCGACATTGTACATGTACCTTTTTTTAGTACACGGAAGTGACGTCATCACGTCTGATTGGTTGGAAACAAAAGTGACGTAATTTCCCTAGAAAAATGTGGGCGGAGTCGGCAAAACTGGGCGGAGTCGGCTACCGGACGTGACAACAAAATGACGTTTCATTTTGTACCGAGTACGTTTCAAAAGGTACTTGCTCGGAACTAGGTGTCATTGGCAGCATGTGTTCGGCGGCGAGGCGTCGCCGTCTCGTCAATTCGTCTTTTTCTTTAATAGAGCTTTTTTTTCGCCAGAAAGGCTGTATCGGGAACACCGCGATGCATTCGAGCTCGCGGAGGAGATCTTTTGGAAGCAATACCGCCTGCCCAAGATCGTGGTGCGGTGGTTGTGCGACGAACTTCGCGAGGAACGGGAGGTGGGGAGAGTGCGTACCTCGTGGACGGTCATGACTGTGGAGCTTCAAGTGTTGTGTGCACTGCGCTTCTACGGCACGGGGAGCTTCCAAGGCATGGTGGCGAGCGACGAACACGTAGCGCGAGACCAAACGACAGTCAGCGTTGCGGTCCGCGCCGTGTCCGTGGCTATCGTGCGTCGTCTCGGGGTCCAGCGTGGCTGGATCCACTTCCCCGAGACGCCGAGCGAGAGGTTCGACGCGGAGAAGGGCTTCAGGCTGTTCGGCAGGATACCCGGCGTCATCAGTTGCGTGGACGGGACCATGGTCTCCATCGTCGGCCCCGTCCAAGAACGACCTCACCGTCACGAAGGCGGCGTACTGGTGCCGCAAGTACTTCTACGCCCTCAACGTGATGGTGGCAAGTACACCGGGCTCTGTATTACCACCCTTCAACAGCCACCGCCATTATTTCGGCATGTGCAGTGCTCCACTACATCTGCCTTGCATCGAGCGAGCCAGAACCGGAGTCAGACTCCGACCCTGAAGAGTCAGAGTTGGAGTCTGAGCCGAGCTCGGACGGTTCTGAGCCGAGCTCGGAGAGGTCAGCGTAGGCTCCCGAGAGGCTGGCTCCTGCCGGCCCTCCGGTCGACCTTCCGGTCGGCCTCTCGGACAGGGGGAAGGCTCTGAGGCAGCGCCTTGTCGCCCGGTTCGGAACCCGCCGCAGACGTGCCCGTGCGGAGCGCCACACGCAAGGGGTCCGCCGCCACGACGGTAGTCCCGACCACCAGGGACTCCGTCGGGAAGCCCCTCAGCGTCCTCGCTGCGGTGGTGCCCAGCACGGACGCCGCCAGCGACAGGGAACTTCTCGCCACCACGACTGAGGTCCTGACCACCAAGGACCCCGTCACATTCTTGCCCTCAGTGAAGCCCTCCCCGTGGAAGCCGTAAAGTGCACACTTCGCTTCCTGCTCCACAGTCATGGCCGTCCACAAGCTACACACTCTCTTCAGCTCCTACACCTTGTGAAGTTCGTCGCACAGCCAGCGTGCTGCCTCCGGATACGTGTCGAGTGCATCGCGGTGAAATCGATACAGCCTTTTCTTTATTTTTATGAGCAGAAGGCAGGAGACGCAGTCGACAGTGACAGAAAAGGTTCGGAGGTTTAGTTGCCAGACCAACAGGTCATCTGGATTGCCCCTGCAAAGAACTCAGAAGTAATTTAGACTACCTCTAGAAAGAAATGCTTGCTTTTGCAGAGATTGCTTTCTTAGTTGCTGATTGAACCAGGGATATTGTTGTCATGGACATTGTTTCATTTTACAAATGCTTCAAAGCGTCTTGCCTTCTGCTCCATTTTATTATCTCTTTTATGGTACTTCATCAAAGTTAGGTGATTTTGTTATCTCAAGACAGTGCACATGTAGTTTGTTTTGAAAATTGCTTTATTTCTTAAAGAAAAACCTGTGACTTCATGAATAAAAGTGTGATAACATGGAATGTAATATTTCATTCTTGGAAGTAAAACTGAGCATCGACTGGAACCATATAAGCAATTGGGCAATCTTAAGTATATATCACAGATATCTTGTTGAACACTCTGGTCTTATTTGAGCACAATAGTTAAATTTCGAAAGGAAAAGAATATATATATATTCTCTGACTAGCATACCACCATATAAACACTGGACCGCTTTGAAAGAATTATCACAGATGTTGCGCCAAACATTCTTATTTGAGCACAGCAATAGCAAGTTCTCGAAAGATAAAAAAAATTGTTTCTGACTAAAGCAGCCGTCACTCGCGCGCTCCCCGTTGGTTCCGCCGACCCCTCCGCTGCCCCCGGCACACCCGGCTCCTCGTGGTTCCACATTTTTGTTTGAAGAAGGCGCGTAGCGCACATCCCGCATAATATTGGAACAACTTTCTCTCCAATTAATTCTTAAATGTATTGCAAAAGGGTACAAAA
The DNA here is from genome assembly GCF_016920785.2 of Ixodes scapularis. NCBI lineage: Eukaryota > Metazoa > Arthropoda > Arachnida > Ixodida > Ixodidae > Ixodes > Ixodes scapularis. The sequence continues at coordinate 19,898,656 of NW_024609839.1, forward strand.
AAGCGGCTTGTTTTAACAACGCCCAAACGGTTTTGATTGTTTTTCAGTACTTTTCCCTGTATTAGAAGAGATGCGACGGCCAGCGACGCACAGGATTGGTTGCCGTTCCTTCGCTAAACGCAGGAACTGCTCCCCGCGTCGTAGTAAATCCTACCCCGTATCCTGCGCGTAGGGACGCCTCAGGGAATGCGTAGCTACTTCCGCTCGTCGGTGGTTGGCTCCGGACGTCGCTGAAACGGGTGACGGGTGTCAAGTTTGCGATGACGTAGCGGCGTCAAAGTGGGCAGAGCCGCCACGTGAGTGTTGCTAGGATACGCTCCTCCTTTGCATTACGTCACTTCCATGTACCTTTTCTCAAATGTCCAACCCAGAGCCGTTTATACTGGGAGAGTTTGGCCGATGGGCGGAGCTTGTTGGCCGCTAGAACCAGCGGATTTCGCGATAACACAATATGGCGTTACTTCTTTGTCTTGTTCATTCCTGTGAAATCGCGTAGAGTTCCTATGAGGCAGATCCACAATATGGCGGACGGAAGTAGTCATCCCCCGGTTGTCAGACTACGCTGCTGTGGTTGTCAGACTGCCAAAATCTCCTTAAGAAGGCCAAACTCTCTCAGTATAAACGGCTCTGGTCCAACCTAGCGATCCAGGATAGCTAGGTTCGACATTGTACATGTACCTTTTTTTAGTACACGGAAGTGACGTCATCACCTCTGATTGGTTGGAAACAAAAGTGACGTAATTTCCCTAGAAAAATGTGGGCGGAGTCGGCAAAACTGGGCGGAGTCGGCTACCGGACGTGACAACAAAATGACGTTTCGTTTTGTACCGAGTACGTTTCAAAAGGTACTTGCTCGGAACTAGGTGTCATTGGCAGCATGTTTTCGGCGGCGAGGCGTCGTCGTCTCGTCACTTCGACTTTTTCTTTAATAGAGCTTTTTTTTTTCGCCCGAAAGGCTCTATCGGGAACACCGCGATGCATTCGAGCTCCCGGAGGAGATCTTTCGGAAGCAATACCGCCTGCCCAAGATCGTGGTGCGGTGATTGTGCGGCGAACTTCGCGAGGAACCGGAGGTGAGGAGAGTGCGTACCACGTCATGACTGTGGAGCTTCAAGTGTTGTGTGCACTGCGCTTCTACGGCACGGGGAGCTTCCAAGGCATGGTGGCGAGCGAGAACACGTAGCGCGGGACCAAAAGACAGTCAGCGTTGCGGTCCGCGCCGTGTCCGTCGCTATCGTGCGTCGTCTCGGGGTCCAGCGTGGCTGGATCCACTTCCCCGAGACGCCGAGCGAGAGGTTCGACGCGGAGAAGGGCTTCAATCTGCTCGGCAGGATACCCGGCGTCATCGGTTGCGTGGATGGGACCATGGTCTCCATCGTCGGCCCGTCCAAGAACGACCCCACCGTCACGAAGGCGGCGTACTGGTGCCGCAAGTACTTCTACGCCCTCAACGTGATGGTGGTAAGTACACTCATGATACGTTGTCAAAACGCGCCCCAAATCTGTAGAAAAAAAAAAAAACGTATTGCCGATACGGTTTAAGTATGCCGTTTTATGACTGCGGGCTGTGGGGTCTCACGACTGCGCGAGCGTGTGCTCTACGTAGCATGTGAGCCGTGAGACTCTTCTCCCAAAAATAATACTTATTTTTGGTTTCAAAACGTGCGAACTTCCGTAAAAAAAAACAAAAAAAACACATTATTTTTGTTTTAAGGTAGTTAGTTGTACCTTGCATCCAGGAAGGTGTGTTGACATGCATGTGTCGGACAAAATAACTTAAAGGTTCTGAAATTGCGACTGCTTTGTGAACCATAAGTACAATCTACTACTTGTGGATTCAGGTAATTACATGTCAATATCTCTCTCACTTTCAGGTGTGTGACGCCGACTGCCGGATAATGTGCATCGACCCACGGTATCCCAGGTCGGTGCACGACTCCTTCGCGTGGCAATTTTCCTGGCTCCGAAACCAACTCGAACAAGGGCAGATGCCACGCGACGGCCGGTTCCTGCTTGGTGAGCATACTAAATTCATTCCTTACGCACACGGAGGCTCCCACTGCTTGAGAGCCACAGTACCACACGTACTGTGCTTGTTGTGAGGCACACAGACACAGTTGCTGGAACTCCTTGAAGTGAGATAGCACCCAAAGTTTGGCCATTAACCTCTGTTTATGTCCACATAACTCTCACTCTCTGCAGGCTACGAAAGCCACACTACACCAATCTCACGACACTGATAGACTGTGCAAGGCATGCGACCGCAGTGCGAGTCGCTGTCCGGTTCGGCCCACTCACTGTTACTGTCTGCCTGTACCCTCTTGCTGGTTGGTTTTCGCATGAGGTTGGAGCTCTTTCACTGATACCTGGGGGCTCGCCTGGTCGCTTTGACGGTCGTCAGTTTGTACGGAATGGGATCAATTCCTCCTTGGCCGCTTGGGGCTCGCCAAATCTGTCCTCGGGTCGTCTCTGTCCCACACACTGGATTCTTTTCCCTGACCCTTCTTCTTCGGTCTGCCTATATAGCTCCTCCTACTAGACCCTCCGTATCCCAACAGGACCTGACTCCTTTCTAATCTAACCACCCCCTCTCTTTTCCCCATCTCCAACTCCACCGAGGATTAGGAAAGAGGTTCGTCGAACTGGCGCCTTATCCCCTTGCTTGCCAAAGACAAGGCCAGCGTGTTCTGCTCTGCCCGTGCCTAAGGTCACGGCCACACTCCCAAAAGCAACAGAGCTTTTATTTGTCGGATGCAAGGGCCTAATAATGCACTTGCATACAACACAGCACCCCTAAGGAATCGTGCACACATCCCATACAACCCACCAGGAAAACACATAGTTACATGAAATAACAGGGAGTTTGCAGGCAAGCTAGTGCTAATTAATAATAATGTAAACTGATACTGTAGTGCAGAAATATTAACACACTTTTTAGTCATACTTAAGTTACATTATAATTGACATAGTTGCACACAGCTGTTTTTGCTGTTTTCTTGCCTTTCATTTTAAAAAGTAAAGAATGTAATATGTTCCATCCTCTACATGTGCAGGTGACAGCGGCTACCCCTTGGAGCCTTGGCTCATCACCCCGGTCCCCGGGAACCACGCGACCTCCACCGCTTGCGGCCGGTTTAATAAGGCGCATTCCTCGATCAGGTCTGTTGTGGAGCGCTGCATCGGGCTGTTGAAAAACAGATTCCGGTGTCTGCAAAGGCACCGGCATGTGCAGTGCTCCACTACATCTGCCTTGCATCGAGCGAGCCAGAACCGGAGTCAGACTCCGACCCTGAAGAGTCAGAGTTGGAGTCTGAGCCGAGCTCGGACGGTTCTGAGCCGAGCTCGGAGAGGTCAGCGTCGGCTCCCGAGAGGCTGGCTCCTGCCGGCCCTCCGGTCGGCCTTCCGGTCGGCCTCTCGGACAGGGGGAAGGCTCTGAGGCAGCGCCTTGTCGCCCGGTTCGGAACCCGCCGCAGACGTGCCCGTGAGGAGCGCCACACGCAAGGGGTCCGCCGCCATGACGGTAGTCCCGACCACCAGGGACACCGTCGGGAAGCCCCTCAGCGCCCTCGCTGCGGTGGTGCCCAGCACAGACGCCGCCAGCGACAGGGAACCTCTCGTCACCACGACTGAGGTCCTGACCACCAAGGACCCCGTCACATCCTTGCCCTCAGTGAAGCCCTCCCCGTGGAAGCCGTAAAGTGCACACTTCGCTTCCTGCCCCACAGTCATGGCCGTCCACAAGCTACATACTCTCTTCAGCTCCTACACCTTGTGAAGTTCGTCGCACAGCCAGCGTGCTGCCTCCGGATACGTCTCGAGTGCATCGCGGTGAAATCGATACAGCCTTTTTTTTTATTTTTATGAGCAGAAGGCACGAGACGCAGTCGACAGTGACAGAAAAGGTTCGGAGGTTTAGTTGCCAAACCAACAGGTCATCTGGATTGCCCCTGCAAAGAACTCAGAAGTAATTTAGACTACCCCTAGAAAGAAATGCTTGCTTTTGCAGAGATTGCTTTCTTAGTTGCTGATTGAACCAGGGATATTGTTGTCATGGACATCGTTTCATTTTACAAATGCTTCAAAGCGTCTTGCCTTCTGCTCCATTTTATTATCTCTTTTATGGTACTTCATCAAAGTTAGGTGATTGTGTTATCTCAAGACGTGCACATGTAGTTTGTTTTAAAAATTGCTTTATTTCTTAAAGAAAAACTTGTGACTTCATGAATAAAAGTGTGATAACATGGAATGTAATATTTCATTCTTGGATGTAAAACTGAGCATCGACTGGAACCATGTAAGCGATTGGGCAATCTTAAGTATATATCACAGATATCTTGTTGAACACTCTGGTCTTATTTGAGCACAATAGTTAAATTTCGAAAGGAAAAATAAATATATATATTTTCTGACTAGCATACCACCATATAAACACTGGACCACTTTGAAAGAAATATCACAGATGTTGCGCCAAACATTCTTATTTGAGCACAGCAATAGCAAGTTCTCGAAAGATAAAAAAATTGTTTCTGACTAAAGCAGCCGTCACTCGCGCGCTCCCCGTTGGTTCCGCCGACCCCTCCGCTGCCCCCGGCACACCCGGCTCCTCGTGGTTCGACATTTTGGTTTGAAGAAGGCGCGTAGCGCACATCCCGCATAATATTGGAACAACTTTCTCTCCAATTAATTCTTAAAAGTATTGCAAAAGGGTACAAAAAAGCGGTTTGTTTTAACAACGCCCAAAAGGTTTCGATTGTTTTTCAATACTTTTACCTGCACTAGAACAGATGCGACGGCCAGCGACGCACAGGATTGGTTGCCGTTCCTTCGCTAAACGCAGGAACTGCTCCCCGCGTCGTAGTAAATCCTACCTCGTATCCCGCGCGTAGGGACGCCTCAGGGAATGCGTAACTACTTCCGCTCGTCGGCGGTTGGCTCCGGACGTCGCTGAAACGGGTGACGGGTGTCAAGTTTGCGATGACGTAGCGGCGTCAAAGTGGGCAGAGCCGCCACGTGAGTGTTGCTAGGATACGCTCCTCCTTTGCATTACGTCACTTCCATGTACCTTTTCTCAAATGTCCAACCTAGCGATCCTGCTTGAAAAGAAACCGGGCGATCCTGCATGCCAGAGTTCCTGTTTTGTCTTTGGCCAGTGCACGCTTCGTTTCTTGCACCATTCTTTCGGCCTCACCGTTGGTGGCAGCATGGTATGGCGCGCTTGTTCTGTGCTTAACTCCTTTTTTCTTAAAGAACTCGGCTGTCCCTTGTGATACGAACGATGTTCCATTATCCGTAACCACCTTGTCTGGCAGTCCAAACGTTGCGAATAAATTTCAGAACTGTTCGATTACTGAACTTGATTGTATGTTTTTCATTTGGCGTACCTCCAGCCACTTGCTGTAGGCGTCCACGACAATTAAAAACATTTTGCCTTCCAGAGGACCGGCAAAATCAGCGTGGATGATTTCCCATGGCTGGGATGCACGATGCCAGTCTGGAACAGGTACTTGAGGTGGGGATCGCAGGTGTTCCAAACAAGTGACGCAGGATCTTGCCTTTCGTTCGATGTCCTTGTCTATGCCCGGCCACCACACGTAGCCGCGTGCACCGCTCTTCATTGTAACCATGACTCTGTGACCAGCGTGCAATAAATTCAATACTTGAGATCTGCATGCGCTGGGGACTACTATCATTGTACCACGAATTAGGCATTGGTTGACTGTAGACAGCTCATTGAAGATGCTCTTGTATGGACGATAGTCTTCGCCCTTCAACTTTTGCAGCTTTCCTTCTCGAACGGCTCTGTAGGCGCGAGTCAGGATATCGTCTTGCTCTGTCGATTCTGCGATGCGTTCTGGTGACAGATTCCAAATCGGAGAACATGCCAGCATTAGCACATCTCCAGGTATGCACGGTGTGTCCACCTTGGCTGGTAATGGTAACCGGCTGAGCGCATCAGCGTTCTGGTGGCATGCTCCTCGCCTGTACACCAGGGTGTAATCGTACGCACTCAACTTGATGCACCATCTTGACATTCTTGGATATAACACATGTGGAATCGGTTTGATCGATCCAAGAATTCCAAGGAGCGATTGGTGGTCAGTGTATATGACGACATGTCGTCCGGCAATGTACTCCTGAAAATGACACACTGCGTACACGACGGCCAACTCTTCCTTGTCTAGCTGCGAATAGTTTTTTTCTGCAGCTCCCAATGTCCTTGACGCAAAGGCGACTGGCGCTTCACGTTTTAGGTCATCTTCCTGGGCAAAAACTGCCCCCATACCGTAGGGCGACGGGTCGCAGGAGAGCAGCAACGGCTTGTTTTCGTCATAGTGTGCCAAAACAGTGGATTCTTTAACCATCTCTTTCAGTTTCTGGAATGATTCCCTCTGCTTGTTTTTCCATTCCCACGGGACATTCTACTGAAGAAGTCCATAGAGGTCGGTTGCAACTGTGGCTCTGTTCCTGAGAAACCGGTCGTAGAAGGCCAGCAGTCCCAGAAACGCCTGCAGTTTGTTTTTTCCTCTCGGTTCCGGCGCGTCCAGAATGGCTTGCACTTTTTCATCCGTTGTGCGAATTCCTGCTGCGTCACTTCTGTGCCCAAGGAACTTGACTTCGCGAACTGCAAACTGACATTTTTCTTTCATGAGCCGCAGGCCTGCGTTTTCGAGTCTGGACAGTACTAGTTCCATGCGTGCAGCATGTTATTCTCGGCTCTCTCTACTCACGATGATATCGTCCAAGTAAATACTTATGCCCTGAATGTCAGCCAAGGTTGTTTCCATTGTACGCTGGAAAATTGCTGGTGCCGCTGAGATTCCAGAGGGCAGGCGTTTCACTTTGTAGAAGCATTTTATGGTGTTGATTGTCAATACAGCTGCAGTGGCTCAGACACTTTAAACTGTTGGTAGGCTAGACAAAGTTCCAACGTCGAGAAAACGGTGCCCCCTTCTCAGGTTTTCCAGAACTTCTCCTGTAGTTGGTAGTGGGTACGCTGCCTTCTTTGATACGGCGTTGACAGTACTTCTGTAATCTCCACAGAGTCTGATCGCTCCACTCTTTTTACGGACGAGGACTAGAGGTGTAGCCCACTCCGAATGTTGTACTGGCTCGTTTATATCCTGCTTTTGCAGTGTGGAGAGCTCTTGTGTTACTGCAGGTCGCAGTGCTAGTGGAACGGAACGAGCCTTGCAGAACTTTGGCGCTGCTCCCTCCTCTAGTTCAAGTGAACCCAGGGTCCAGTGTATCCCGAAATGTCCTCATTGAAGACCGTGGAATGGCGGTGTAAAACCGCTTGTACCTCTGGTGGCGTGGTCTGCCGTCGCACTTGGCTGATTCCTTGTAACCTGATGTGTGGGGCCTGGAACAAGTCGCGGCCCAGAAGGTTACAGCCGGATTCTTTCAACACTAGAAGCGGAAGCACGTAGTCTTTGGACTTGAATCTGACGGTAGCTTGGGGGGATCCCAGAAGCTTCAGTCCTTCGCCACTCCAAGTACGCAGTTCAACATCGTCGTGCGTAAGTTTCGGCGGATTCCGTGGCCAGGTTTTTTGGAAGGTCTCTTCGCTAATTACTGAGCAGGCGGAACCCGAATCAACTTCGAACTCCAGTGATTTGCCTTCAATTCGAAGTGTGACATGAAACTTTGAAACAGCTAGCTGTGTCCGTCGCCAGCTTGTGAAGTTTATAAAATGAGCATCCAGCATTAGGCGGTATTTGGCTCTCTGAACTTGTCGCTGCCATTATCTGGTTCGCTTTCTTGAGTGGTTTGCTTGCCTGATGCTTTTTTTTGGCAATACAAGCTTTTTTATTATGTCCGCGCTTGTTGCAGTATCTGCTGTCCGCGTTCTTGAAACGGCACTGTTGCGGATCGTGTTGTCCCGTACACCGGTAGCAACGTCGTCCCTGTTGTGTTGAGGGCTCCTTGTTCCTCTTTTCCGTCTGGTGCATCTGATGCTCGATTTTGCTCTTGATGTCCTGCTGCTGCTTAAGTGCGCTCTCAGTTCTGACTGCCATGTCAAAAGCAGCTGCAAACGTCAAATCTTTTTCTGCAAACAGACGTTGCTGCAGCAGCTCGTAGCGTATGCCGCAGACAAATCTGTCGCGCAGCATGATGTCCAACGGCAGTCTGGTGTCGCAATGAGGTGTTGCTGGTGTCCCAGTCGTAGCCCTTGTACCGGAGACGTGACCTGCCGTTAATGGCTGCGATGCCGTCGTTGCAACAGTTATCGATGAGGTCAAGGGTATACTGAAGTTGCAGTCTGCTGCCAGTTGCTTCAGAGTCGCGACGTAACTGTTGATTGACTCGTCGGCTAGCTGGTCCCGACGCTGGAACTTGTAGCGACTGTACAGCTCCGAGGCTTGAGGGTCGAAGTGTGTCCCAAGCATCGACACCAGTTCCTCGAACCCGATATCTCCCGGCGTCCTAGGGGCCACCAAACCTCGAACGATGTCGTACGTTTCTGGCCCGCAAAGCGTGAGCAGCAGTGCCCGCTTCTTGTCCAAGCTCGTGATAGAATTAGCCACGAAGTAGAACCCTAAGCGTTCGATCAATGATGCCCATGCCTTGCCTGTGAAAGCTTCGATGGTACCTTGGGTCGGCATGGCTTTCGATGGCTGTCCAGGCTTCGTTGGCTCGTACCAGGTCTCGTCGCCAGTGTTGTATTCGCGAACGCAGAAAGACTACCGCCGAATACTTTGTATTTATTCTGGTCCGGCCGTTGCGACCGGTCGGCAGATCGAGAGCTTGCGAGTGCGCGCGTTCTGCGAGTGCGCGCGTTCTTTGGTTGCTGTGCCAGCATCGTCGTCTTCTAGCACAGTGTTCCGACACAAGGTATAACAAATACTAAATTGCGTTTAGAATATCAGTGTCTCATTGGCTTTCACTTCATGTCATAGGCCAGAAAACTGCGCAAGTCTGGAACGTCACCGGTATGATTCGCCTGGTTTGATGGCTTTAAATTCGCATGGCAAACTCTTCCTGCACGATGGATGTGGGTGTTATTTTAGCTACCACGTAAGAATATTCTTTTGACATGCTGATTTGAAGGCCTCAATTCCACTTCACATGTGCCCAGGTGACGGGATACGAAGCCATCGTCTGCTAACCGAGTTTGTGAAAGCAGACGGTTCGTCAGAATTAGGTAGCAGATGGCGCGTCTTCCCTTTTTGGGTCAGACTGCGTTTGCCTATAAAAAGTAAAAAACAATAGTGGACACGGGAGATTGTCAACAATGCCGAACGATAACGGGGGTCCCTAGTGAAAAAGCCATTTGTATGAGAAATGTTTTGTGTTCAATGAACACATATGAATCATACAATATATATAAATATATATGCATTTTGTAAGAACTTTATAACTATAATGTATATAAGAATATATAAGAACGATATAAAAAACTTATAAGAAACATCTCATAAATTTCTTATATTAGTCTTCTGTGTTCTTATATATTATATAGTTCTTATATAGCTCTTATATGGTTCTTATATAGATCTTATATGTTCTTATATATCTTGTATGATTCATATGTGTTTATTGGACACAAAAATTTCTCATACAAATGAGATTTTTCAATAGGGATTGGGCTTCCCCTTCAACGAAAAGGTATTGTGGTGCAAATACACAGTGCAACTGAAAAACAAAGTGAAACATTGGAAGAAGCAAAACATTATAAATGTATATCTCAGGTCAACAAACATTCGAAGGTAATGACACAACAGGAGCATATTGCGTGTTTACCGCTTGTAAAATATATGTTTACTCTATATAAAAAAGTTCCGTGTTGTGTTCCATTTTCAAACCCCAAGATATTGGCTTTCGCTTACCCTTCCTGGTATATTGAAGCATTCTGAGTGACATTTGTACCCTATCTACGCCTCAGAACAGCACCGCTGTAAACATTTAGGAAAAGAGTTGACCAGAAACAATGTCATAACTGATAGAGCATAAGAAAGGAGGCTACTTTGAGAACAGTGTGTTCACATATGCCAACATTCTTTTCCATTGCAGTCCCGTTGATAACGCAGCGGTTTGTTCATTCAGCCAAGGAAGCTGCCAGCTCAAACACAATGTACAAATAACAAGGGGCAAGCTGTTTTTAGACTTGCCGCACAACCAACAGGGCGTTATTTGTCGTCGTGGAAAACGACTTAAGTCTACTCTCACAGACATTGGCGCACACCAGGTTTACATGTAATTTTCTAAGTACACGACCCACATCACATCCAAGTTGTGCGTGGACCCCTTTGCGAAATACAGAAGACCATGCCGCGGAACGTCTGTTATTTCTTACACTTTGGCACAAAGGCTGATACCTCTCGCCTTAGTTTTTGGTGGCAGGTTATGTACCAAATGTTATATGGAGTGTGCAAGTCTGAAAGAGGCATCCGAGCTCGGCGGCGACAGACCAGCTCAAATGCCATCCGAGGAGGATGTTGCGAATACACCTTACAGCCCCACAACAGAGGCCTCAGGAAACAGAAAGCGTCCCGCAAAGAACCGCGAGAGTCCTAAACCATCCAAGTCCAAAGTGCAGATTCAAATTCCTGCGTGGAGGCCAGTGCCAGTGCCTATCCGAATATCTCACAAACTGAAGTCCCTGGAGAGGGCAAATATTTTCTGCGTGATTATAAGTCTTTTGTGGGTAGCTTTCGAGACAAATTTCAAAGCTCGAAGTCAAGACAAGAAAAGCTGTTAAGTTTAGCACTATGCCCACCATCTTGGACAATATTAGAAAATAGTGGATATTTTGGTTGCGGCAAGAAGATAATCGATTTGCCAGATAACTCCGCGACACGAGAGAAATTCTAAAAAAAAACCGATCCACGAAAAAATCGCCCACTGTTCACCGAGGTGAAAACCTCAACTGAGGCCTTTTACCAAGATGACACGATTTCGTACTCTCTTCCTGAGATGAAAGACGGCCTGAAAATAAATCAAAAGCGGTTTCTTTTGTTGAACCTAGACCCAGTTTTAGTTGAATTGAAAGAGGAAAATTCAGACCTGCCAGCCCCTTTTTTAATTTTCGCATCCATGCGTCTCCCCTGGTGTGTGTTAGCTGGCTCAACTGGCACACACTCAGTTTGTGAGTGCGAGTACCATAAAAACGTCAAGCTGATGCTGCATTCATTGGGAATAAAAGAAACCTGTAGCGAGTTTTTGGCTTTAACCGTTTCCTCTGGTGTTCTGACTGTCTCCCGTTGTCCCTGTTTCGTCGCAGTGCATCGTGTTTGCAGTGACGTCTGGTCAGATGTGGAACCACATCCGTGGACCCCCGTTCATGCACAAGACGCAGCGCGGAGTCGTTAGTACCCACCTGGTCGCTCGACATTTCATTCACAGGCAGAAGGCTGAAACTAGCGCGAAGTCGCAGAAGCTCGGTAACTCCAGCATCTTTTACTTCGTACAAAGTTGTTTTATGGTTCTAATGCGCATTACTGTTCTGTAGCGTTGGGCCAAGTTGATCTTTGAGAAATGAAGGGGCGGAAGCACTGCGCCATTGCGCGCCAATCTGCTTTTGCTGCACCGTCGTGCTCTCAGGCACAAATGTTGCGCAAAAACTTGCCGAAAAGGCATTCTTTCTTTGTTCCTAGATTTATATGAGTACTTTTGTCTACTGGCCATTGTGGTTTAGTGTGTGGTGTTTGTTTAGATAATTCTAAGCCGATGTCGTTGTGTCAATGTCAAAGAAGAGGACTCTCGCCAACCTTGTCAAAAAAATTTTAACATGCTTTTAAAACGTCAAGTGCCTATTTTCATCTGTGGAGATAATGACAAAAAGCATTTACCGTACCTCTGATGAAATCTAAGAGCGAACTGATTCGGCTTTTTATTCCCACGCAATCCTCTTCTTCCTCAATCAGTGGCTATCGCCACATGGACTCCCTCCTTTGGAGACGGAGTCGTCCCAGTGAGCCGTTCTGGAGTGTTTGTTGCGGGTCGCGGGCGCTACTCTGGAGCTCAAGGTAGCTTGCACGGTGGGAGGATCAGCCTGTTGAGTGATTGTATCGCTCTCAACAAATGCCGGCTTGATGCGGTCAACCGACACGACGGTGTCACGACCATTAACCCGCAGCGTGAATGTCTTTACACTGCGTGCCACGACGAGGTGGGGTCCAGTGTAAGGTGGCTGGAGCGAGAGGCGGACGCTGTTGACGCGCAAAAAAACATGTAGCCGCTGTTGTGCAGGTCCCGATGGAAGAAGGGAGGCTTGCTCTGGTGTGTCCGCGTCGGTGCAGCACAAACGTTACCGAACAAACGGGCTAAATCCTCCACGTAAGGCAATCCTGCAGTCATCGTGGGGCCGCCATGCGGGGAGCTGGTAGGGCTGACCAATTCAGCTGGGAGGCGCAGCGATGTGCCATAAAATAAATGGGATGCGGCACTTCTAAGGTCTTCCTTTACGGCTGTGCGCAACCCTAGGAGGACGATGGGTTTGGATTGGGTTTTTATGGCGCAAGGGCTGCTAAGGCCAAAGAGCGCCAAAGAAGGAAACTATTGCATTGAGGGTAAGCGAGAAGAAAGGACTCTAGTGGTCAGGGTTAAAAGTAGAGGAATGAGACATGAATCGGATAATGTCACAAACACAAATGGACATGAGTGAAAAGCTTTGAAATTCACAGTCGATGTAGAAGACCAATAGCTTCTAAAAACTTAAAAACCTGCTTGTAAGTTACGAATGGTTCATCACCCAATAACAACATTGGGTGTAAGGGAATGTGCTTTCTGTATAACTGTGCAAAGTGAGATCGGCGTTCCCATTCATAGAAAGGGCACTCAATTAGAAAATGAAGACCACTTAGAGGTTTGTCACACTGTTCACGCAAAGGGGCATCCTCCCCATGGAGCAGGTAGCCATGAGTCAGATGAGTGTGGCCAATCCGCAAGCGACACAGTACTACTTCATAAAAGCGTTCCTGGTGCCGGGCGCTCGCCCATTCACCCAGATTTGGCTTAATAAGATGCAGCTTGTTGTGGATCTCCTCATTCCACTCGGTTTGCCATTGTGCTCGTATGCGAGACCTTACAGGAGGGCGATAGTCCATGTAAGGGATCCTTTTAATATCTACCTGTCTGCTGCCGCATGTGCGGGCAGCACGGTCGGCCGCCTCATTGCCTGGGATACCAACATGGCTGGGAATCCAACAAAAGACAATGGTGCAATGCTTTCTGGCTGCCACAATAATTTTCTTCTGAACTTCAATAACAAGAGAGTTCCTTGTGGGCAGCAGTGAAGAGATGGCTCGCAGGGCACTAAGAGAGTCAATGAAAACCACTGCCAGGGGTATCCTGTGACGGGCTATGTGTTCCGTAGCCAAGAGGAGGCCATACAGCTCCGCTGTGAGAATAGAAGCAGCAGTATTTATCCGCCTTACAACTTCCACTGAGGATCCAATAACAGAGCAGCCAACAAAGGTCTCAGATTTTGTTCCATCCGTATAGAACTTTGTATGATCTTTATACAATTGAGCCAGTTCATAAAATTCTTGCAGAAGCACAGCACTCGGAGTGTATTTCTTGATATACTGTGCAAGAGACAGGTTGCAGAGTATGTCAGGGTGCTCCCAAGGTGCTATGATGCCAGAAAATTCTACTACCTGGGATGCCACATCTAATCCGACAGACTGGGCCAAGGTCTTCAGTCGCATACTGCACGGAGGGATCACGCTAGGTTTTCCGAGAATGAGTCGTTCCGAGCGTGTATCTTGAACAACTTCTCGAGTAGGGTGCTGGAGGACAGATCGGATGCGAAGAGAGTATATCATGCCCAATGCGAATCTACGTTTCTTGAGGCAGCACTCGTTAGCCTCTGCGTATAGACTGGGCACAGGGGATGTACGAAATGCACCTGTAGCCAACCGAAGCCCAAAATGATGAATGGGATCCAACATCTTGAGAACAGACTGCCTGGCAGACCCATAAACAAAGTAGCCATAGTCTAGTCGAGAGCGTACCAAACAACGATAGATCCGCAGGAGGCACAATCGATCCGAGCCCCAAGACCGGTGAGAAAGAACTTTAAGGATATTGAGAGACTTGTGCGCTTTCAGTTTCAGGCTTTTTACATGAGCATTGAAATTCAGTTTACTATCAAACGTAAGACCCAAAAATTTGTGCTGAGGTTGAACACTAAGATTAATATTGTTGATTGTTAGGGATGGTTCAAGAAGGATTCCACGTTTGCGGGTGAAGCAAACAGATGCAGTCTTTTCAGGAGAGAACTTAAACCCATTACTGTCAGCCCACTCAGTTAGCTTGTTGATGCCTAGCTGAACCCTGCGTTCACAGACTGAGAGGTTACAGGAGGAAACTGAAATTTGCAAATCATCGACATAAAGTGAATACTGAACCGGCGAAGGGATTACAGAAGCAATGGAGTTCATTTTAACTATAAACAAAGTAACACTTAGTACTCCCCCCTGCGGCACTCCATTTTCCTGCAGGAATTCACGGGAAAGTGTGTTCCCCAGCTGGACTCGAAAGGTGCGCCTGTCTAAATAGCTCTGAATGGCACGAAGCATGCGACCACGTAATCCGAGGTCAAACAGGTCCCTCAAAATGCCAAAGCGCCAAGCCGTGTCATACGCTTTCTCGAGATCGAAGAACACGGAGAGGTAGTGCTGCCCGAGTGCAAAGGCCTCACGCACAACAGTTTCGAGACGGACCAAGTGGTCGACTGTGGACCTTGATGAACGATAGCCGCACTGAAATTTGTCGAGTACGTTACCATGCTCCAAATAATACATTAGTCTGCGATTAATCATTCGCTCCAATGTCTTACAGAGACAGCTGGTAAGAGCAATGGGCCTATAACTGGAAACGCAAGAAGCATCCTTACCAGCCTTCAAAAGTGGAAGGACATGAGCTACCGTCCAAGATGAAGGGAAAGAGCCCTCCTGCCATATGCGGTTATAACGATATAAAATTACATCGAGTGTTGAAGGATGAAGATGCTGTAGCATTGAATAATGCAAACCATCTGGTCCAGGAGCTGAGGACTTTGTGTTGTGAAGAACTGCGAGGAGCTCGTGCAAGCTGAATGTAGCATTATATAGCTCCTGTTCACCTCCTGAGGTTTTCAAGGGATTGCTTTCAGCCTTCAGCTTGTGTCGAAGGAAAGTAGATGAACAATGATGTGAACTGGATATATATTCAAAATGTTCTCCAAAAATATCAGCTTGTTCCTCGAGTGTGTCTGGGCATGTTCCATTCCTAAAAAGCAGGGGGATTTTAAATGCATGGTAGGAACCATTGATCTTGTGTATTCGATCCCAGACTTCCTTAGGTGAGGTACTGCTATTTACAGTGGGAGCATACCCTTGCCAACTTTCCCGTTTCGCTTTTCTTCGGACGTAGCGTGCACGGGCCTTCATTTTCCGAAAGGATATGAGGTTATCTCTAGTGGGGTATCGTCTCAGAATACCCAAGGCCCGATTTTGTTTCTTGCGTGCCTCTTCACATTCCGAATTCCACCAGGGCTTTGGCCTCCTAGGAAGAAATTGAGATGTCTGCGGGATGGACAGCTTGGCTGCTGTGATAATACGCTCGGTTAAAAGATGATGAGTTTGTCAATTGTAAGACTTTCGAGACGAGCATATGCTAAAAGCGATGCCTGCATGAAAAGGCCCCAATCAGCCTTGTCAAGCTTCCAACGAGGCGGGCGTGTATGAATTAAAAGAGGGCTATGCTACAGGTTAAAAGAGTAGGAAAATGATCGCTTCCACGTGGATTGGAATCCACACCCCAGGAAAAATCTGGAAGTAAACTAGAAGAACCAATTGAAAGGTCGATGGAAGTTGATGACAAGGATGATGGACTAAAATAAGTAGGCTGGCCCGTATTAAAAAGACAAAGACTTCGTGTGGTTAGAAATGACTCAACAATTTTTCCTCTGACATCCTGACGTGTGCTCCCCCATAAAGGGTTGTGACAATTAAAATCGCCCATCAAAAGGAAAGGCTCAGGAAGCTGGTCTAACAGCGAGTTAAAATCTGAACATTTTAAAGTAAGGGAAGGTGGCAGATATAAAGAGCATACTGTAAGAGCCTTATGGTGCAAAAACCGAACAGCCACTGCTTCAAGTGATGTGGACAGTGGAACCTCTGTGCAGGGAACTTCTCTTGGGAGAACCACCGCAACTCCCCCAGAGGAACTGACAGAGCTCGGACGATCCCTCCGGAAAACCTGGTAACGTCTGAGGAAATTAGTATGGCTGGGACTCAAATGAGTCTCTTGCAAGCACAGCGCTCGTGGCTTGTACTCCTCCAGAAGATGCTCTACATCATCCAGGTTTCTTAGAAGGCCACGACAGTTCCACTGTATAAGTACAGAAGCCATTTTAGGCACGAAAACCGGAGCACATGGAAAAGTGAGTCAGTTACCTCACTTCGGAGGAGTTACGAGTTTTTTCGATTTTTGTTTCTTTGTAGTCTGCCACTCCATCTCATCCTGGTCAGAACCCGGAGTCGTTGAGGGGCAGACAAGGCAGCGCCAGTGTTCTCCTGAGCCTCGCAGGCAGACTTGCCTGCTGGCCCGGGAGGGTCTGTACCGCGGGGCCCCAATCCGCGACCACGACCAGAACTAGGTGGAAGGGTGGTCGATGTACTGGGGAGGAGTCCTACCCCGTCCATCTGTTCCACCTCCTTTCTCGGCAGGGAAGCTGCCTGCGAACCACGCAGCTCCTTGGTTGCTGGCTGCCTCTCCAGGGACTGAGGCCGAGGGCCTCGCTTCTTCTCCTCCTTAGGAGAGCAGCCAGTGTTGACAGGTGCAGACAGTGCTGGCCTGTCCTGAGCAGAGGAAGCAGCTAAAGCGCCCTCTCTGCAAGAACAGGAAGCCTGCTGACCCTGCGCCGCAGTCTTGAAGGGTAGGGCGGGCACGGCTATTGCCGGCCCACCTTTGCCCAGGGGAGCAGCATGCTGTTCCTGTCGAAGGGATGGGGCCCTTAGGTCAGCCGCCAAGATCTCAGGAGAGACCTGGGTGGCCCTAGTCTCCAAGTGTGGTGCAGGGCCCCTTCGCACCACCTCGGCGTAACCTCCTTTTGAGAGGAAGGACAGCTTCTTCTTAGCCTCCAAGTTGGTGATGTTCTCCTTTGTCTTTAGGGAAAGAATTTCTTTTTCTTGACGCCAAAGGGGACAGGTGCGGGAGTAAGCTGGGTGGGGCCCACTGCAGTTACTACAGCGGGCCGCTGCCTCGTAGATGTCAGCAACATGTTCCTGGCTTCCACATTTTGCACAAATTTCTTTCCCTCTGCAACTGCGTGACCCATGCCCAAAGCGTTGGCAGCGGAAGCACCGTTGCGGGTTTGGGACATAGGGACGGATGCGGCACTGAAGATAACCTACCTTCATAGTTTCAGGGAGGGTGTGTCTCTCAAAGGTCAAGATCACGTGCTTTGACGGGGTTTCCTTGCCATCCTTGCGGAACATAATACGTTTAACGGCGACAACACCGGCATCTTTCAGTCCTTCCAGGATTTCTTCCTCGCTAGCATCGAGGAAGTCGTCTTCAGAAAGGACTCCACGGATCGTGTTGAGCGTCCGGTGAGGACTCGCGGACACTTCGACGTCGACTGTGCTGGTCATCTTGGAGAGTGCTTCACTTTGGGCTTTCGTGTTTACTTCAATGAGAAGGTCGCCGGAGTGGAGTTTTTTTGCTTTGTACGAGAACCCAATAAGGTTTTCTAGCACTTTGGCTACCACAAAGGGGACAATTTGGACACTGGCTTTTCTTCAAGGTTTGAGTGAATCACAAAAAACTTTGTAAATGTTCCCATTTCAGGGGCTTTTCCAATGACTTGGGGCTCAGGGCGAGGCCTCCTGGAGGCCTGCCTTGAACCGGGTTTAGAAGGGAGGGGCGCCATATGAAGGGCAAAAAACTTCGGCGTCCGTGGCGCACCACCCACCACGGAGTCCAACAAGGGGATAGGTAACATCTCATAACAGGTCTGGCTTGTCTGAGTATGTTACTCTATCAGTGCTACCAGGATGCGATAACCAAGTGTGGGTCAAGAAAGAGTTCTTTCGCCACCCAAGGTTAGCCCTTGCCGCCAAAGAAGGTGAAAACGAAGAATAGGAGAAAGGAGGAAAGAGAAAGAAAAGAGGGGATAGTAGAAGAAGTGGCGACTAGACTGAATCATCCTGGCCGGGCCTTACCAGGACTCCCGTCTATGAGAAGCGGGGGCCGAAGTGGTGTATTGCCTCGCCCGGGGGGCCCCGAAGGGTCCAACCCTGCCCCGGACTCGGCTCAACCACCAGGATGCCCTTTTCCCCAGACACGGGAAAGCCACGCACAGCCAGACGTGGGCGTTCGAACCCGCATGGCTCGGGGTCCGTGGAGACGCCACTCTCCAAACACCTGCTTTCACAGGTGCCCCCTGCGGGGTAGGAGGACGATGGGTAGAGACGTGGCTCATTTATCTAATGTGGCTAGGGCCATGAGTGAGGATTTGGGGTGGCGATGAAACCGCTCGACCAAGCTCTTAGCCTACAAGTGGTAGGCCGTGGTCTTCAGTTGAGCGACGCCAAGAAGAGTTCCCAAGCTTCATAAAAGGGCCGACTCGAATTGGCGCCTGCAATCGGTCACAATTTCGGCAGAAACTCCAAAGCGAGCGATCCGGGGCGACAGAAGCGCGGAGGCGACAGTCTCGAGAGTGATGTCTGTGATGGGGCAAGCCTCCGGCCAGCGCGTGAACCTGTCGATAAAGGTTAGGAGGTACCGGTAGCCCTGCGATGGCGGTAGGGGTCCGACGAGGTCCATGTGGACGGTGGCAAAGCGGGTGTCCGGGAGTGCAAATTTTGCCAGAGGCCTGGTTTGTATGCCGGGTCACCTTGCTCTGCTGAGGAGCAATACATGCTCGTGCTTATGCACAGACATCAGCGTCATTGCCAGGTCAGGCAAATCGTTCTGCGATTAGATGTTGAGAAGCGCAGATGCCCGGGTGTGAGAGAGCGTGACGATTGTTGAAGATATGACGCCGAAGTGCGAAGGGCAAATCAGGCCATTGGCGTCCGGACGCCGGATCGACGTCGCAAACGATGTTTGTGCCCAAGTCGAAGAAGTAAACATCCTCAAAATGGAAAGTGGACCTCGGGGAAGAGCAAAGGTTGTGGAGCTCTTTGTCGCTGTTCTGTAGCTTAAGGAAGGGAGTTGTGTAAGGTCAAGACTGCGATACTAAACTGTGGAGACGCGGCTGAGGGGGTTGGCGGGGGTATTGTGGACGCCCTTGATATGCTGAATGTCGGTAGGAAATTCAGCTAGGAAAGCCAACTGTCTCGTCTCTCTGGAAGAGTATGTGGCGTTAGACGATTCGAAGGCATCGGTCAGTGGCTTGTGATCTGAAAAGATCACAAACGATCGTCCTTTCAGGAAGAATCTTAAGTGCTTGATGGTAAGGTCAGCTGCGATGAGTCCACGGCCGAAGGCACCATACCGTTTCTCGGTTGCTGTAATTTTTTTTGGAGAAGAAACCGAGCGAGAGCCACTCATAGTTGATGCGTTCTTGCAGCACATCTCCTACGGCGTATCCAGAAGCATCAACCATCATGCTCGCGGGGGGGGGGGGGGGGGCGTCGAGCTTTGAATGAACTAAGAGGGTGGCAGAAACGAGACGCTCCCTTATGGTAGTTAACATGTTGCCTGCAGCGTCGGACCAGCCAAGAGTGGCTGTTGTGGCATTGGTAGTTCGAAGGAGAGCTTCCAGGGGAAGTAGGATTGCCGCTCAGCCTGGAATGAGCCACCTGTAGTACCGCATTTACTCGCATAGTGCACACACCTTCTTCCCAAAAATTGACATATATTTGGGGGGGGGGGGGGTGTTCATTACACGGGGTGAACTTTTGCATTTACAGACTTCGTGCAAATGTTATACTAGGTGCCAATATGACACGGCAAGGTACTGTGGCACGTCTTCAGTGACGGAGGCGCACCCATGGCTGGTCGGGGGCGCGCCACAATAACCATGCTTTATAAATTGCAAACCTTTTTAGGGCGCTTTCGGTGTGCCTTTAGCGGAAGGAAAAGCGCCCTACGAAGCTCACTTAGCATGACACGACCGTTCTTAGGCGATATATATTGCTAGTATCCGGCGGTCACGCTCAGGTATAATCCGCGACTATCTGTATAAGAACTATTACGAAGTCCAACCCCTGACTGCCGAAGCCCGCTCGCATGGATGAAGTTTCGTTCACGGAGAGGCTACCAGACACTCTCAGCCTACAGCTGAGCATGCACCTCGATTTTTTGTTCTGTTGCGGATTAAATAGACGCATTTACCCGGAGTATGTGAAATTAGGCCTAACCACTTTCACGATTTCACTGTCCGAAAGCGGACCACAGACCACGGCTTGTTTGTTTACATCAATGCATCCGATAGGCGAAGAATGTTCGGGGCTCGGCAGTTCCTCGAGCCAAGCTTCAAGTGCGCGCGCCACTCGGTTTCATGGTTGACCACTTCTGTAACTTTCGCAACCGCAACTACACACTTCTGGCCATTACGAGAGCAGCCTGGTTTGGGTTGACTTGGCTTGATTTGGCCTGACCGCTTGGCGGCAAAAGAGAACTGGCTTGGTGGCTGGCTAAATTGGACGCAATTCGAGACTCGCGGATCCGAAAATTGGAGGTGCGTTGATTACGGGAGGGGAAAAGACAGAGGCAAAATATTGATGCCCGTTGTGGGAGGTGCGTTTATTATGCGAGTAAATACGGTAATTCGCAAGGCCTACAAAACGACGGAACTGGCGGAAGGATTGTGGACGTGGGAAGTCGGTGATTGCTTTCATTTTGTCGGGAAAAGGTTCGATGCCACTGGAGTCGACCATGTGGCCTAGGAATTCCAAGAACGGGACGCCGAATGCACATTTCTCTGCGTTGATGATCAGGCCTTGTTCGGTGAAACGCTCGAAAACCAGGTGCAGGTGGCGTAGATGTTCCTCAGACGGCGTGCTGGCGACAAGAATGTCATCAACGCAGGCAAATACGAAAGGTAGTTCGCGGAGAATGACGTCGATGAAGCGTTGGAAGCTTTGCGCGGCATTTAGCATACCGAAAGGCATCTGGGTGAACTCGAAAAGTCCAAACAGTGCGACAATTGCGTTCTTCTTTTTTATTTTTTCGGGAGCGAAGGAGATCCGATTGTACGCTTTCTCTAGGTCAAGTTTTGAGGATATGGTATATCCATTCAGATTCGTAGTGAAGTCCTGAATGTGAGGATAAGGTAGTGGTCGGGGACGGTAGCGACGTTCAAGCTGCGATAGTCGCCGCAGGGTCGCCAGTCACCTGTTTTCTTCGGGACTAGGTGGAGGGCAGAGGATTAACTACTCGGGGTGTGGGCGAGCAATGCCGATCTTAGCCATGTGTTGAAAGTCTTGCTGAGCGACGCAAAGTTTTTTGGAAGCTAGCCGACAAGACCTTGCGTGTGTAGGTTGCAACCGCCGGTGATGATGCAGTGGATGACATGATGCCTGACCGGTTTGTTTCAGTCTGGAGCAACCATTAGCGATAGGAATTTGCTCACCAAGTGCCCGTAAGGGGACTGTATCGGTTGGCGAAGTGTGAAAGCAAACAGATCGAGTGTGAAGGTTTGGCCGATGGCGAAAAGGCCCTGTAGTGAAGTCATTAATTTTTTTTCGAGCCATGTCGACTAGAAGGGAGAAGTGTGGCAGGTGTGAGGCTTGCCAGGGAGGCTTGAACTTTAGGAAAATAACTGTTTAATACAGGACAAAACGAATACACATAGATGTTCGTCTGCGCGCACGACTCGGCGTGCTGGCGGCGAGAGATCAACTGGTTCCGCGTACTCCCAGGTAGCTTGTTCAGGCAGCGAGGTGGCTCCTGGATGAGTAGCGCCCTCTCTCGGTGCACGACGTGACTTACTCGATGGATTTGAGAAGGGAGCGCTCTCACATCTCACCCCTGCTCGAGAGGAACAAGTCTCTTTGTTGGCACTATGAACTTCTGATGACACCGGCACATCGGAAAACACTCTGTCCGAGAGTTCAATCCAAGATGTAACCTTGTAAATGGAGAGGGCGACGGGGCCCCTGTTGTGAGCGGTGGCTCTCTGGCAGTTGAGGTGCCGACAAGAGAGGCTGCTCTTCACTTTGGCTGGGGAACTCTGCAGCTTGGGTGAACCGCTCTGCTGTGTGGCTCGGCGTGTGGATAACTAATGGAGAGACAGGGGGGATATGCCTCTTTATCTGTAATACATGCAGAGTTCGAGGTTGACTGAGTACGTGTGGCCCTGTGCCGGACACACGAAGGGCCCTAAATATGGTGGGTGTGGACTGTTCAACAAGTTGACACTCCGTTGAAGCGGGGGGCCATTTTCCCTTGACGCAGCGGTGTTTGTCACTTTGCCAAGACGAGGTCACATACTGTGAAGCCATGGGGGCGGTGGGTGCTGTCATAACGCTCTTTCCGCAACACATGCGCAGTTTCTGAATTAGTTGCTTCCTCCTGTCGTTGGGTTGTTGTGTCAACGATTGGTTCCACAAGACTATACTGCTGGTGCTGGAACTGATGCTTGAGTGGGATCTTCGGCACATAGCTGAACAGCAGTTGAAAAGGGGAAAAGCTTGTGCTGGCGTTCACTGACGTGTTGATGGCGAAGGCAGCCTCTGAAAGGTTGGGAGGCCAGGACAACGATTCCAAGGCGCAAATGATACGTAAGACTGTCAGCAGTGTCCCGTTGCTTCTTACGATGAGGCCACTGCCTTCGGGCCGGTAAGCAGGAGCTTGATATTGTGCAAACGCATGAAATGTTTGAACTCTGCTGATTCAAAGGCCGATTTGTGATTGGAGAGGTAATAATCTCGGGTGCCATAATTGTAGAATGTTTGATGCAAATGCTTTATAACATTCCTTGAGGATAGAAGACGACTCTGCACCAGGGGCAATAAAGCGAGTTGCAAAGTTTATGACATTCAAGATATAGTGTAAAGATTCACTGGGAAGCATGGTCACATGATCCATCGCGATAATGGAGAAATGATGTCCAACGTGGGCATCCCGCCGTGGAAACCAACGTTGGGGGAAGTCGGGCGATTGTATTGTTGGCAGGTCTGACAAGGTGATACATAGCTTTGTACTGTCTGTTTCATGTTGGACCACCAGTAGCGTTCTTGAACTTTGTGAAACGTCCACTCGGTGCCGAAACGGCGTGCTGAGTCGTGCATTGCTTGAAGAATAGCTGGGCGGATCACCGACGGAGCCACAATGGCAAATGCTCCTGACAATGACCGGAGGTAGAGGATGTTCTCTACCACTATGAACTCCTGGGACTCTTTGTTGGGTAGACTGTGGAGTATTTGACCGCACTCGAAGTCTTCCAACTGCATGGCAGATAGGGACTGAGGTGACTGTATGATAAGCTCGACAAATGATCCGCTACCACGTTCTGACGTTCCGGGCGATGTTGCACTGTAAATTTGAACTCTACCAAGTCCATCAGCATAGAAGTGACCCGGCGAGAGGGCTATACACTTTTAGTCAAGCATGCCACTGTCCAATTGTCTGTGATCAGGGTGAATTTCTTGCCAAGCACGTACTGACGGAACTTGCCTCTGATTGCCCAATGCACGGCAATGCATTCCCACACATTGCTGTGGAGTTTGTGCTCGTCTGGCGTGAGGGCACGGCTTGGGTACAAAATGACAACTTCCCTGTTGCCTTGGATTTGCGACAGAACAGCTCCGATTGCTGATCCTGAAGCATCAGTGGTTACTGTTGTGGGGGCATCCGGGTCAAAGTGGGCAAGAAGAGTGGGCTGCGTGAGTGCCATGCGGTTGGCCTGGAACACCTGTTTGCACTTTGGGGTCCAGACAAAGACTGGAGATTTAATGATGGCTTGTAGTGGCGCTACAATTCTGGAAAAGTCCTTGATAAAGCAGCAGTAGTAGCTGGTTGTCTGAACCCATGAGAGCAGTTGTTTTTGCACCTGAGGACGTGGAATGCGACACATGGAGGCGGCTTTGACTGGATTGGGCTGTTGACCTTTGCTTGAGATTACAAAGCCTAGGAACTTGATTGCCAAGAGGCGAAAACGACACTAGTCGATGGAGACTTTGAGGTCACTATTTTGGAGCAGCTGGAGGGCTTCTTGGAAAAGAAGGGCAAAGGTGTTGAAGGACTGGGCGTAGACAAGGACATCGTCAAGGTACACTCTGATACCAGACTTGTCGGGCGAGGCTGTAGGTCTTGGAAGACTGATTGCATGATGCGGTGGAACGTAGACAGCGCATTTTGAGGCCGAACGGCATTTGAGTCCACATGCAGGTGACGTTGTAGGTTGGTTGGTTGGTTGATTTGGTGTTAATGGCGCAAAAGCTACTAAGGCCATAAAGCGCCAAAAACAAGACTATTGCTGGAAAAGGTTTAGAGAGAAAAAAGAGGCTTTAGTAGCCAGTGATTAGATAAAAGATGGTAATGGGGTACCAAAAGGTAAAAGGATGATGGGCGTGGTCTGTAGGTTAAGACAGCTACAATCGGTGTAGAAGGCCGATACTATCTAAAAATTTGAAAACATTAGTGTGTGTCACAAGTGAATCATCACTTAAGAGCAGAGCTGGGTGTATTGGGACTTGTTCTTGATACAGTTGCGAAAAATACAAAAGACGTTCTTCGTGATAAGCAGGACATTCAACTAGAATATGTAGGACGCTTAAGGCATTGTCACACTGGTCACAAGTGGGGGCATCTTCCCCACGAAGGAGGTAGCCATGAGTCAGATAAGTGTGACCAATCCTGAGCCGGCAAAGGACAACCTCAAAAAAGCGTTCCTGGTGGCGTGCACTCTGCCATTCGCTCAAAAGAGGTTTGATCATGTGCAACTTGTTGCAGATTTCTTGATCCCATTCAGCCTGCCATTTGCACTTAACGTGACGCCTGAGAAGGCCTTTGTAGTCTGCATAAGGAATGTTCTGGAGGTCAACGGTTCGCTTTACGCAAGTACTTGCTGCACGATCTGCGGCCTCATTTCCTGGAATGCCCACATGGCTGGGAATCCAGCAAAAAATAATTTCATATCCTTGTCTTGAGGCAGCAGCAACCTTATTTCGCAGTTCAAGGAGCAAGAAGTGCTTGAGGGGTGTTAATGAAGACAGTGCATGCACTGCACTGAGGGAGTCAGTGTATACGATGGAGCGAGAGTGTTCTTTATCAAGTATAAAGTCTATGGTAAGAAGCAGACCGTAGAGCTCTGCTGTAAAAATAGAAGCAGAGGAGTTGATTCGCCTAACAAGTTGAACTGTCGGGCCAATCATGGAACACCCAGGAGCAGACTCCGTCTTTGTACCATCTGTGTAGAAGCTTACATATTCGGAATACTGACATTGCAGTGCTAAGAATTCCTGAAGAAACGCACCATTAGGAGTATCAGCTTTCTTGTATCGCTTGAGTGAAAGGTCACGCTTAATGACAGGGTGCTCCCAAGGTGCTCCCGCAACAGTAGACTGCACTACCGGGGGCTTCCAATCGAGTCCCATGTTCTCACTGGCACTTTTCAATCTCAAAGAGAAGGGAGGCACAATTGTGGTTTTGTTTTGAAACACCCTTTCAGAGCGCATGCCTTCCACAGCCATTCGTGCAGGGTGATCAGAAATGGACCTGACTCTCAGGGAATACATAAAGCCCAGTGAAAATCTTCTCTTCTCAAGAGACAGCTCTTTGGCCTCTGCATACAGACTTGGCACAGGAGAAGTGCGAAAGGCACCCGTCGCCAATCGCAACCCAAGATGATGAATAGGGTCGAGCATTTTTAGAATGGAAGGCCTAGTTGAACCGTAAATAATATTGCCATAGTCCAGTCGTGATCGCACTATCGAGTGATATATCCTCAAAAGGCACGTCCGGTCAGAACCCCAGGATCGGTGGGACAGGACTAAGAATATTAAGTGATTTGTGAGTTTTTTATCTTAGATTTTTAATATGGGCACCAAAGGTCAGTTTGCTGTCAAATGTAAGACCCAGAAACTTGTACTCAACTGTTTTATCTGAGGAAAACTTAAACCCATTTTGATTGGCCTAGGTTGATAGCTTATTGATAGTTAACTGAATTCGTCGCTCACACAGCGACAGATTGCAAGACGACACAGAGATTTGAAGGTCGTCTACATAGAGTGAATATTGCACCGATGGGGGGATAGCCAATGCAAGGGAGTTCATTTTGACAATAAACAAAGTGACACTAAGAACGCCTCCCTGAGGGACGCCATTTTCCTGGACAAACACTTTAGATAAAGCTGTTCCTATCCGAACACGAAAGGTGCGCCTGCTGAGGTAGCTCTCAATGGTACGAAGCATTCGACCACGGATACCCATATCATACAAGTCCCTCAGTGTACCAAAACGCCAGGCTGTATCGTAGTCTCTTTCGAGGTCAAAAAATACAGATAGGCAATGTTGTCTATGAACGAAGGCCTCACGCACGACTGTCTTCAGCCGTACCAAATGGTCAAGAGTGGACCGAGACGAACAATAGCCGCATTGGTTCACATCTAGATGTCTATTCAGTTCAAGGAAATACAATAATCTTTTATTAATTATTCGTTCAAGAGTCTTTCCAAAGCAGCTAGTCAAAGCGATAGGCCTATAACTAGCTGCACAGGATGGATCCTTACCGGGCTTGAGTATGGGTATGATTGTTGCCATTCTCCAGTCCAATGGAAAGTAGCCCTCAAAGCAAATACGATTAAAAAGGTATAAAACAATATCAAGTGGGGAAGGATGGAGATGTTGAAGCATATAATAATGAATACCATCTGGACCAGGAGCCGATGACTTAGAGCTTTGGAGCACTATGTTCAGTTCGTGTAAAGTAAAGGGGGCATTATAAGCTTCGCGTTCACCACCGGATGTTTTCAGTACCATACTTTCAGCTTTCCTTTTATGTTGCAGAAAAGCAGGCGAGTAATTCTGCGAGCTGGAAATGAATTCAAAATGCTCGCCAAGGATGTTGCCCTGCTCTTCAAGATTGCTTGGGCATTTTCAATTTCTGGAAAGAAGTGGAATACTGAAAGCATAATATGAGCCATTTACTTTATGAATCCTGTCCCATACTCCCTTGGAAGAAGTACTACTTTTGATAGAGGACGCATATTTTTGCCAGCTCTCGCGTTTCGCTTTCCGACGAATGTACCTAGCACGAGCTTTCATATTTCGGAAAGATATTAGGTTGTCCCGAGTTGGATAAAGTCTTAGAACACTCCAAGCTTTGTTTTGCTGTTTGCGACTCTCTTTACAGTCTTCATTCCACCATGGCTTCGGTCGTCTAGGGAGCTGTCCAGATGACCGAGGGATTGAGAGTGACGCTGCAGTGAGAATATGGGATGTTAAAAGGTGGCTGGGCTCATCAACCGAAAGCTGATCGAGGCGAGAACAGGCCAGGAGTGATGACTGCTTAAAAAGGCTCCAGTCTGCTTTTTCAAACTTCCAGCGTGAATGGCGCGTAGGTGAAGACTGCGGAGTGTTGTTACATTTTAAAATAATGGGAAAGTGGTCACTTCCATGGGGATTCTGATCAACAGTCCATGAAAAATCGGGTAGCAGATTTGCACTGCCAATAGAAAGATCGATGCATGTAGATGACAAGGATGAAGGACTAAAATATGTAGGATGGCCAGTATTAAAAATGCATAATGACTGTAAAAATAATATGGATTCGATTATCTTTCCACGTGTATCTGTATGATCACTTCCCCAGAGGGTACTATGTGCGTTAAAATCACCGAGTAAAAGAAAGGGCTCTGGAAGCTGGCTTAAAAGAGAGTCGAGATCTTGTCGCTTCAGAGAAAGAGAAGGTGGAAAATACACTGAACATACAGTTATGGCTTCATGCAACAATTGACGAACAGCGATAGCTTCGAGTGGCGTCTGAAGCGGAACCTCTGTACATGGAATATGTTTTGGAAGCACCACCGCAACGCCGCCACAAGAAATGGACGTGCTAGGGCGGTCTTTACGAAACACACTGTAGCGTCTCAGAAAGTTAGTGTGAGATGTATTTAAGTGTGTTTCCTGTAAGCATAAGGCCTTATACTCTTCTAAAAGGAACTCAACATCTGCAAGGTTAGTGAATAAGCCACGGCAGTTCCACTGAAGAATTACAGAGCCCATTTTAAAGGATAAAAGATTTCATAAATGAATTAAAGCAATCCTACGTGTGGTACACACTAAGGAGGAACCACCGGCTTTTTTCCTTTTTGTTTTGATTTAGCAGTTTGCCATTCCATGTCCTCCTGATCCGAGGAAGGAGCTGAAGAGTCGGCAATGTCAACAGCTCCCTCTGCATCCTGAACCTTGGACGCAGGTTTGCCAGTTCCGACGTGGTCGGAGACCTGGACCACGAGTTTCCGGCCACGGCCAGACCCCGCCGAAGAAGTCTTCGACGTACCAGGCCGAGACCCTTCCACATTCATGCTTTCAACGTCTTTTGACATTGATGGAGCAGCAGGTGGGCCCTGTTGCTCCGTAACAAGGCGGGCCGCCTCCGAGGGATTGGAACGACGGCCTCGCTCTCCACCTTGAGAAGAGCTACTGGCATGAGGCTGCCGGTCAGTCGGAGGTCGTGCCTGAATCGACTGGGGAGTCTGTGTGCTCCCAGCGTTACCTGGGGCACTCTGCTTTCCCGCAGGTTGTTTCGGGGCCTGAGTGAGGCCTGCCAAGTCCTCAAGAGAGAACTGAGTAGCCCTGGACTCCGTACGTCGTGCAGGGCCCCTGCGCACTGCGTCGGACTAGTACCTTTAGAAATGAAGGAAAACCTTTGTTTTGCTTTAGGGTACGATAAGTTCTCTTTGGCTCGTAAGGTAAGGATCTCCTTTTCTTGTCGCCACAGCGGGCAGGACCAAAAGTAAGCAGGGTGAGGACCCTTGCAGTTCTCGCAGGCAACTGGATCTTCACAGACGTCGGCCACATGGTCGTGGCTCCCACACTTTGCATACGTCTCCCTCCCCCGACAGCTGCGCGACCCGTGACCAAAACGCTGGCAACGGAAGCATCGCTGTGGGTTCGGGACGTACGGTCTGACACGACAATTCAAGTAGCCAGCTTTGACGAGTGCAGGAAGCGTGTGACGTTCGAACGTCAGGACAAGGTGTTTAGTTCTTACCTCTGCACCGTCACGCCTCGTCATAATGCGTTTGACCGCCACTACTCTAGATGCCCGCAGGCCTTCCAAGATCTCATCTTCACTACTGCAAAGAAGATCATCTTCTGAAATCACCCCTCGAATGGTGTTGAGGGTTCTATGTGTGCTCACTGTTACTTGGATGTCACCTAGGGATGTCAATTTTAGAAGCGTAATGCTCTGGGGCTTTTTGGCAACTTCTACAAGATCACCAGAATGCAGTTGCTTTGCCTTGTAATCAGCACCAATCTAACTGTCAAGAACCTTTGCTACAAGAAACGGTGACATCTTAGAGAGAGGTTTGTCAGGGACCTCGGAGTGAATCACTATGAATCTGGAAAATGTTTCATTATCTTTATCTTTTACTATGACAGTTTGTTCGGGACGATGCCTCTTAGCGGCACGTCCAGAACTGGGGGTTTTGGTTCGGGGGTTGCCATAAGAGGCGAAGTTTGTTTGGAACCTGTGGTGTGCCGCCCACCACGGAGCACAACAAGGGAATAGATAACGCACCATAACAAAAAGGGCTTTGCTGGAAACGTTATGCTATTAGCACTGCCCAGGAACTATACCCAAGTGTGGT
The DNA here is from genome assembly GCF_016920785.2 of Ixodes scapularis. Classification (NCBI taxonomy): domain Eukaryota; kingdom Metazoa; phylum Arthropoda; class Arachnida; order Ixodida; family Ixodidae; genus Ixodes; species Ixodes scapularis. Next base: position 19,928,355 of record NW_024609839.1, read on the forward strand.
TCTTGACAAGAGGTCTGTCGCCACCCAAGGTTAGCCCTTGCCGCCAGAGAAGTTGACAAAGGAAAGAAGAGAAATGAGAAGAGTGAAAAGGAGGAGAAGACAAGGGTGAAAGTAGAGAGAGGATAGTAGAAGTGGCGACCAGACTGAATCATCCTGGCCGTGCCTTACCAGGACTCCCGTCTATGAGAAGCAGGGGCCGAAGTGGTGTATTGCCTCATCCGGGGGGCCCCGAAGGGTCCAAACCTACCCCGGGCTCGGCTCAACCACCAGGATGCTCTTTTCCCCAGACACGGGAAAGCCACGCACAGCCAGACGTGAGCGGGCGAACCCGCATGGCTCGGGGTCCGTGGAGACGCCACTCTCCAAACACCTGCTTTCACAGGTTCCCCCTCCGGGGGCGTTGTAGGTGCTGAATGCAGTGTTCTCATAGTCTGGGAAGCGGAGGCTGAGTTGCCAGTATGCACACTACAAGTCCATGGACGCATAGTATGCGGATCTGGCAATGGCTTGGATGATGTCATCCACAAGAGGCAAGGGGTACACAGCTGTGATTGTGCGGTCATTCAGAGGCGCGTAGTTGACGCAAATACGTTTCTTATCTCCACGAGATGCATACGAATCTCGTTAATTCGAACACGCTTAATTTAAACATTCTGTTTATTTGAACTGACGCTGTTGTCCGGACTACACTATCTGTATTTGGGTCCATATCACAAGAGCGAATGACATTTTAGCGAACGGCGACATTTGAGCGAATGGTCGTTTTAGCGAATAACGAGGGCGCGCGTTAACCCATCCGTCGCGCTCCGCTTTAAGCCTCTTCGCGGCGACAGTCTGCGGCAACTCATTACAAAAATATGAACTCACTTTGCCCACCCGAAAACGCCGCTTCGCGGCGTCCGACTATTCGCGAAAGTGTCATTCGATGAAACGTGGGCGTTCGCTAAAACGTCCTTCGATCAAGTGAGTGCCTCCCATATGTATTTCAATGGGTGAAACCGCCCGGTAATTTGAACGCTTCAGCGCACGCACCGGTTAATTCGAACATCCCGCGCCGCCGAGCATGCCTTCAGGAGCGCACGTGGCAGCACCTCCAACGTCTCCAGTTCCAAATAACCATGACAACCGATCACGTGGTGACCTTGAATGCTCTCTTGCGCGGTGCTCTCTTGCACGGTGACGGTGCTGCGCCGCTGCTCTTCGGCGCTTTATTGGCGGGACTCGGAAGTGCGACAGTTGCGTTTCTCGCCTCGCACTCGCGCTTTACCGGGGTTCGACGTGCTTTCAGTGGGCGCGCGTCTGAAGTTTGCTGCACCGCAGCTCTTCGGCGGGAGTGCGACACTTCCGTTTCTTGCCTTGCACTGACGCATTGCTGCGGTTCGACGTGTTTTCGGTGGGTGCACGACTGACGTTTGCTGCAGCGCTTCTCTTCGGCGTGTTTTCGGCGGGAGTGCGACAGTTCCATTTCTTGCCTTGCACACGCGTGTTGCTGCTGTTCGAAGTGCTTTCGGTGGGCGCGGGACTGAAGTTTGCTGCGCCGCTGCTCTTTGGCGTATTTCGGCGGAAGTGCGACAGTTCCGTTTCTTGCCTTGCACTCGCGTGTTGCTGCGATTCGGCATGTTTTCGGTGGGCGCGCGACTGAAGTTTGTTGCGCCGTTGCTCTTTGGCGTGTTTTCGGCGGGAGTACGACAGTTTCGTTTCTTGCCTTGCACTCGCAGGTTGCTGCGGTTCGAAGTGCTTTCGGTGGGCGCGGGACTGAAGTTTGCTGCGCCGCTGCTCTTCGGCGTATTTCGGCGGGAGTGCGACAGTTCCGTTTCTTGCCTTGCACTCGCGTGTTGCTGCGATTCGGCATGTTTTCGGTGGGCGCGCGACTGAAGTTTGTTGCGCCGCTCCTCTTTGGCGTGTTTTCGGCGGGAGTACGACAGTTTTGTTTCTTGCCTTGCATTCGCACGTTGCTGCGGTTCCAAGTGCTTTCGGTGGGCGCGGGACTGAAGTTTGCTGCGCCTCTGCTTTTCGGCGTATTTCGGCGGGAGTGCGACAGTTCCGTTTCTTGCCTTGCACTCGCGCGTTGCTGCGATTCGGCATGTTTTCGGTAGGCGCGCGACTGAAGTTCGCTGCGCCGCTGCTCTTTGGCGTGTTTTCGGCGGGAGTACGAAAGTTTTGTTTCTTGCCTTGCATTCGCACGTTGCTGCGGTTCGAAGTGCTTTTGGTGAGCGCGGGACTGAAGTTTTCTGCGCCGCTGCTCTTCGGCGTATTTCGGCGGGAGTGCGACAGTTCCGTTTCTTGCCTTGCACTCGCGTGTTGCTGCGATTCGGCATGTTTTCGGTGGGCGCGCGACTGAAGTTTGCTGCGCCGCTGCTCTTTGGCGTGTTTTCGGCGGGAGTACGACAGTTCCGTTTCTTGCCTTGCACTCGCGCATTGCTGCGGTTCGGTGTGTTTTCGGCGGGAGCCCGACAGTCCCGTTTCTTGCCTTGCACTCACGCATTGCTGTGGTTCGACGTGTTTTCGGTGGGCGCACGACTGACGTTTGCTGCGCCGCTGCTCTTCGGCGTGTTTTCGGCGGGAGTGCGACAGTTCCGTTTCTTGCCTTGCACTCGCGCATTGCTGCGGTTCGGTGTGTTTTCGGCGGGAGCCCGACAGTTCCGTTTCTTGCCTTGCACTCGCACGTTGCTGCCGTTCGGCGTGTTTTCGCTGCGCGCGCGACTGATGTTATCTCGATTCGAAGCGTTATGGCGAGCCGGGGCACGTACTGCCCACCAAAGGACCTCAAGACGAAGGTAAAGATACTGCATGAAGTTGACCAAGGCGTACTTTCCAAGACGGAAATAGCGAAGAAACACAGCATCACGAAGAGCACTCGAAGTGCTGTACACCACCGCGCGCTACTTCTCTTGCCAGTAAAATGATGATGCCGCGTTAGAGCTGATCTCCAAGCTCCAAGCGATCTTTGTTGATTCACAACTGAGGAACCGTGCGCAGTCACGCATCACGGATTGCTTCCTTTTGTGAACGGTGAAGATAAATATCCTTGAACTCGTCACTCATATGTTAGCTCAGTGCACATGTGCCGCCCAACGCAGCGCTGCACGTAAGTACTCCATTTAGTGAGCTTTCGTTCATTTGAACATTGTTTAATTCGAACAAATTTTCAGTCCCCCTCGAGTTCGAATTGACGAGATTCGACTGTACTACGACAACAGGAACCCACGGGCCTGGTGCTGGAAGAATAATTCCGTGGCCCGTGAGGTTTTGCAGTTGCTTTTCAAGAAACTGTGCGTCCTCAGGAGCATAGCTGTATGGGCTGTGGCTGTAAGACAAGGCATTTGGCAGCAGGTCTATGCGATGTTGCATGCCCGTGATGCCCCAAGTCGTCTTCGTGGTGTGCAAAAATCATGTGGTGCTGGGCTAGGATTTCCCTTATCGCAGACCGCTGGCTGGTAGTCAACTGGTCTCCAAGCATGGCTGGTGGGAGATCCGGGTGAATATCGGCTGGCTCGGTACCAGCTATGGCGGCCAAGAAATTGTCACCAGGATTACTTTGTGGCACTGAGTGAGTTGCCACGCACCAAGTTGCCGAAATCGGCTTACTCTAGCGGCCAAATGGAGGTGCAGCCCATAGCGCAGTGAAGGGTGTAGCCAACATTGAGCTAAACGTCATCACCATTGCCTCTTGTAGCACTGGTGATGACCTTCTCTCGGCGAGTTTCATGGGTGACATATAAAATAGTTAAAATAGTAAGCAATAAGCTGTACAAAAATTGAATTTTTAAATAAAAATTTGAAAGCCGTGTACAACTCTGTAACGCCGAACTAAAGCGCAGCTCTTGAGGAGGAGGAGGGAAGGGTACAGAGGGGGGTCATGTGACCTCGGGGGAGGAGGTGGTGTCACGAGATCTGGGGTAGGAAAGTCACGTGACCTCCCCCCCCCCCCCCCCCCGAGGTCACCGAAGGTACCCGAGGTCCTCCTGAAGTCCTCCCGAATGAACCCGAGGTCCTCCCGACGTCCTCCTTAAGGAACCCGAGGTCCTCCTGAAGAAACCCGAGGTCTTTCCAAGGTCCTGCCAAGGAACCCGAGGTCCTCCCGGAGGAACCCGAGGTCGTCCCGGAGGAACCGGAGGTCACGTGACCCCCCCTCCCCGAGGTCCTCCCGAAAGAACTCGAGGTCCTCCCGAGGTCCTAAAGAAGGAACCTGAGGTCCTCCCGAGGTCCTCCCGAGGAGCTGCCGGAGAAACCTGAGGTCCGTGACCTCGCGGGGGGGGGGGGGGGGTCACGTGACCCCCCCTCCCCGAGGTCACTGAAGGTACCCAGGTCCTCCCCAAGGAACCCGGGGTCACGTGACCTTGGGATGGGGTCACGTGACCTCAGGGGGAAGTCACGTGACCTCGGGGGGGGGTTCACGTCACCCCCTCCCCGAGGTCACCGAAGGAACACGAGGTCCTCCCGAAGGAACCCGAGGTCCTTCGGTAGAACCTCGGGTTCCTTCGGGAACATTTACCCATAATGCACCGCGCAATTACGCCGACGGCAACGGCGACGCCACTCAAGCTTGAAACGGCCGCCTAAGAGCTGCGCTCTAAAATAAAGAATTAAAATGCTATAATTTTTTCGTTCAATGAAAACAGAATCATGTCACCTAACGACAATAACGAGACATATAAGTATGAAGCACCTTCATGTTTCATACTTTAATAGATATGCAGTTTCTGCACATCGATAGATATGCGGAAACTGCATATCGATTGATTACAAGTGAAATTCATTATTTAATCGGAAACGTTTGTTTATTCAGTTACGGCAGGTTGCAGTTCTCTAATATCAAACACAGGTGGCGACACATGTTCAAGAAAATCTTGATTTGCACCTGTCGTCATGTGCCGCTTGGAACGCCACACGAGAAACAGAAACGGCGCCAGACGTGTGGGCGTCAGATGCCTGAATGCCCACAGTGAGCGAGCCGGTGATGTGGAAACAACAGGCACGAGGCTGCAAGTATACCACAGCTGCCTTTGCGCTGTGTTTTAAGGGACTAGAGGACTACGATTATAGGAGTCGCCATTACATCAGAACGATTTTCACATTTCGTTCGGACCACATATCCTGGAGACGCCAGCTCAAGGCGTAGGCAGCTGCTCCATTGCACGAGAACATCTGCAACGGGCCGCGTTCCCCAGGGAGCGTGTGCATCGAGAAAAAAGTGAACGACCAAGGATATCAATTTTAGAAGAAATAAAAATACCACACTGTATCACAGTACCACCACACACGATTTATTGCATTCGTGCATGGGCCTGAAAGGCGACCCCATCGCCACCTGTTGGTGCAGAAACGCACTAGCCAAGGGTGGGCTTAGCGGCTGGGAGTTCGTGTACTTCTCCCAGAAATAGCACACGGCCGGTTGCCTTTTCGCGGATGTAGAAGAGAAAAGGTCTATTCACTGCGAAAGACGGTGGACCACTTTTGTTAATTAACACCACTGTTGCGGCGGCGGCAACCGTGCCATCTTCATTGACCTCGATGGCTGCCTTGTGCTGGACTTCGGTTACCCTCAGCCCTCTGCCGCCAGTGATTCCCGACAGATCGGCGTCGAAGAAGATCGAACGCACCCCCAACTTTCTCAGGGCAGGGATGAGGCCGTACTCCGTTTCCAAGTTGAACTTGGGAAGTTGAATCTTGACAGTTTCGTTTTTCAAACTTTCCTGGATTTTTTTAATGGTCTCGACAGTTATGGCGTCCCGTAGTTTGGGAAGTCCCTTTTTTTCATGTGGAAGCACGATTACCATGCAGTGTCTGTCCCCTTTGTAAGACAGTTCTATGGCCTCAAAGTCGGGTGCAGAGGTGAACGGTACCTTGCCGTATCGCGTCATGGTTTCTACCATAACCACCTCAGATCCTTTGTTATGAAAAGGAAGAGGGGAGGTATTGTTAGGATCGAAAGAGGTGTTCCATAGTCCCTTGAAGTAAATGGCATTGAGAAGCGCCATTACGGTGTCTGCGGGAATTTGAAAGCCTGAGATCTTGCCTCTGGTCTTGTTCTTCACCCACTCATTAACCTCGGATTCCATGGCAGACTTTTCTGCCCCAACGTCCACCGACCGGAACATTGCCGCAAAGGTGTCAACGAGCTCCTTCTGGTAACTTTCGAGGACTTTTAGAGTTTTCTCCTCAAAGACTGCATTGGCTATCATCAAACTTACATTGTCATCAGTCTGCTGTTTTGCCAGAATCTTTTTGTAAGACTCCAGTATAGATTCTCTGTTGGACAGTCCTGCCGCGGTGTGGCCGAGAGCAGAGGAGAGTTCCGCTTCGGACTTGCCCCTGGCGCCGGCGTAGACCATGGCGAGTGCAACGGAGATGCTGGTAGGCGAGAAGAAGATGTTCGATTCCGGTGCTTCGCTGGACAGTTCCTTGAGAAGCTGGAGGGCAAAATGGTTCTGGGCTCGGGCGAGCTTCATGTCGCTATCTTCAGCATAGCATTCGCTGTCCCCTGCTAGCAGAACAAACAAGACGAGAAAAACCTTTTCGGCAAGCATCATCGAAACTGGTCTTTCGTCTGTTTTTCCACGTTCCTTATTGTGTGTATTTATTCGTTCATGAACAATGGGCTTCTTCGATCGTGGAAACCTTCGGAATATTTGGCCAATGAAACAACGCATATCCACGTATATTTTATAGCTGCTCGTGACGTGTTCATCAGTCAAGGATACACGGAATCTGTAAAAATAAGTATCTACAACCTTCAAGCCCCAAGAATAATAATTTCATATTCATATTATAGTGATCCGTGTTCGAATGCTGTCATTTATTTATCCGCAGCTTTGTCAGGTTCTCCACTTGCTTGCCTCAGTTGTTTTATGGCGTCATTAAAACGGGCTAGAAGAAAACCTTTCTTAAGATGTACTTTGATGTTTATTACATTTACAAGCTGAGCGGTGCAAATTTCTTCGATTCGAAATTGAACTTTTAAGAACAATAACCACAACAAATGAATTGCTGTTTTTTTTAAATTTTGTTATTTAAGGATACACGGAATCTGTAAAAATAAGAATGCGCAACCTTCAGGCCCCAAGAATACTCATTTCGTATTCATATTATTGGGATCCGTGTTCGAATGCTGTCATTTAGTTTTCCGGAGCTTTTGTAAGGTACTGCACTTGCTTGCTTCGCTTGCTTTATGGTGTCGTTAAACGGGCTAGAAGGAAACCTTTCTTAAAGGAGGACCAGCAGAAATATTCTTCCACCTGGCGGAAAGCCCTCCTCGCCCTCTTTTTTGCCCTTTCCTTCTTGTCTAACTCTATGCTGGGGGGGGGGGGAGGGTCCCCTTTTGTATTGGGTTCTTCTGAGAGGATAAGCGTAGGATAAGCAGGATTTTTGGCCCCTCGCCAAGCCTAGCACTCCGGGTGGATTTTTTGCGAAGCTGGAAGGGTGCACCCTAGCAGTCACCCATTTGAGCTGTCAAATATGTTTGGCTGTAGCCTGTGGCAAAGTAAACGCTTACTGGAAAGCTGCAACGCATCCCCACACCAATTGAACATATTTTTCCTACTTATTCTCGGTTTCTCAAATAAGGAGTGCAGAACGCATGCACGATGATGTGGCGGTTTCAATATGTAAAAATGATTTGCATGTTCATAAAACGTACAGCATCCTCACAACGCCAGCCTATCACGCTCAAACCTGCCTCAAATGGATTGAATAATGCGCCAACAACTAGGAATATTGCTGAATCAAGGTTGAAGAGAAGAAAGAGCTATAGCAGCTTGTAATTTAATAAAACAATGATCATGAAAGTACAAGCGCATAAGATGTGGCAATGAATACGATGAACTATTAAAATTATAGCTGGTCCAGGAGTCTTATATACTTAAGAAAGTTGAAAATACACTTGTGTGGAATCAACGGCTCATCGCTGAGTAAAAGGGCGAGATGTAATGGTGTATGCTCTTGGTAAACCTTAGCGAAGTGTCTGTGGCGTTCTTGGTCATACAAAGGGCATACAAGTAAGATATGTAGGATGCTTAACGGAATGCAGCAGTGTTCACACTCCGGAGCATCCTCCCCACGCAAAAGATGCCCATGGGTAAGACGGGTATGACCAATTCGCAGTCGGCACAAAACCACCTCATAAAAACGCTCGCGGTGTCGTGCACTCTCCCATTCCTGAAGTAGTGGTTTTACTGCGCGCAACTTATTGTTTATTTCTCGGTCCCATTCCTCTTGCCACTTGCGTCTTATGGAAAATTTCAGAAAATGCCTATAGTCTCTGTAAGGTATTTTCCACAGGTCGACTTCTCGATCCTTAGCAGTACATGCTGCTGTCAGCATCCTCATTTCCAGCAATTCCGACATGTGAAGGAACCCAGCATAGTATTATTTTCTTCTTCCGTTTTGCGGCTGAAATTAGCCTGCTCCTTATTTCTATTACAAGTGGATTGCGATCATTTCCCACTCTGGCAAGAGCTCGTAAAGCACTAAGTGAGTCGGTGTAAACAATTGACTTGTGAAGCTTTTGTTTGAGGATCTTATCTGTGGCGAGGAGCAAGCCATAGAGCTCTGCCGTAAAACTACAGGCACTGTCATTTATTCTCCGGACAAGCTGCATCCCAGGCCCGATCACTGCGCAACCCACAGAAGAATCAGTTTTACTACCATCAGTGTAGAAACTCATAAAGTCGTGATACAGTACTTGGAGTTCAAGGAATTCTTGTCTCAGGACTTCGCGAGGAGTGTCTTTTTTGTTGAATTTCGTTAGCTCCAGTTCGCACTGAATGGGAACTAGGTCCCAAGGGGCTGCCAAACTCAAACACTGTACAACTGGAGGCAACACGTTCAGTCCTACAGACTCCGCAGAATTGCGAACCCTCATGGCAAGAGGTGGAACAACTGAAGGCTTGTTACTGAAGGTTCGCTCGTAGCGTATTCGTTCCATACAGTGTAAGGTTGGATGGTTAGGAACCGATCTAATTCGCATAAAATATGTGAAGCCCAGTTCAGATCTTCTTTTTCTCTAGAGAGAGCTCGTTTGCTTCTGCGTATAGACTGAGAACAGGAGATGTGCGAAAAGCACCAGTAGCAAGCCGCAACCCCTGATGATAAACAGGGTCCAGAATTTTGAGAACCGATGTCCAGGCAGAACCATACACAATACAACCGTAATCAAGACGGGATCGAACTACCGACCGATAGATACGCAAGAGACAAAGACGGTCAGCACCCCAGGACACATGCGACAGGACCTTAAGTATATTAAGCGATTTAAACCATTTCATCTTCAGGCTCTTGACATGCGGAACAAAAGTCAATTTGGAATCAAATATAAGACCTAAAAACTTGTGTTCAGTTTTCACTGGGATAGGAACGTCATACATAGTCAAAAAAGGTTCGTGCAAAACTCCGCGGCGACGTGAGAAACTCACACAGACGGTCTTCTCAGGAGAAAATTTAAAACCGTTGACATCAGCCCATTTGACCAAGTTGTTGACTGTGAGCTGGAGCCGACGTTCACATATGGATGGATTACAAGACGATACAGAAATCTGCAGATCATCGACGTACAGTGAGTACTGAACAGATGGAGCTATTGCGCGGACAATTGAGTTCATCTTCACAATAAAAAGAGTGACGCTAAGTACACCACCTTGAGGTACTCCATTTTGCTGCGAAAATTCTATAGAAAAAGTTGTCCCAAGCTTCACGCGAAAAGTCCGGTTTTGGAGATAACTCTGAATGCCACTTAACATTCGGCCCTGTACACCTAAGCTGAACAGATCCTGCAGTATGCCATGGCGCCAGGTTGTATCAAATGCCTTTTCCAGGTCAAAAAAGACAGAGACACAATGCTGCTTATTTACAAATGCCTCTCGCACAACAGTCTCAAAACGAACTAGGTGGTCGACCGTGGATCGTCCTGAACGAAAGCCACATTGGTACCTGTCAAGAAGATTACTACTCTCCAAATAAAACATCAGCCTTCTGTTGATCATCCTTTCTAATGTCTTCGAAAGACAGCTAGTTACTGCTATAGGCCTGAAGCTGGAGGCGCAGGCAGGATCTTTTCCTGGCTTTAAAAGGGGGATAATGACGGCAGCCTTCCAGGACAATGGGAAAAGACCCTCGACCCAAACTCGGTTGAAAAGATACAAGATGAGCTCTAGAGTAGATGGATGAAGGTGCTGAAGCATTTGATAGTGGATACCGTCCGGTCTAGGGGCAGTCTGTCCGGACGAATCGAGAGCCATCTGCAGTTCGTGCAGCATGAAAAGAGAGTTATAAGGCTGTTGCAAACCACCGGTCGTAGGCACAATCTTTTTTTCTGCATGTAGCTTATGCCGCCTAAATGATTGCGTATAGTGTTCGGAACTAGAAACAAATTCGAAGTGCTCACCAAGAATGTCAGCCTGTTCGTCAAGGCTTGCAGGACATATTCCATTCCGGCACAAGAGTGGGACAGAGAAAGCGCCGTAGGAACCCTGAATTTTATGCACGCTGTCCCAAACTTCCTTTATAGATGCACTGTTATTGATTGAAGAGGCATATTATCTAAAGCTTTGCCGCTTGGCTTGTCTTCGAATAAACCTTGCCTGGGCCCTTTTTCTTTTAAAACCAATCAGATTACTTGGAGTAGGGTAACGCCTAAAGATACTCCATGCACGATTCTGTTCCTTTTTTGCCTGGCGGCAGTCTTTATTCCACCACGCCTTCGGCCTTTTTGGGAGAAGCGAGGACGTCATGGGAATGGCGATGATTGCGGCCTGTAATATGTGTCGAGTGATATGCAGAGTGACATCATCGATGGAAAGATCATCAAGTGATGAACAAGCTAAAACTGAAGAGCTGCTAAAAGTTGCCCAGTCAGCCCTCTCAAACTTCCAACGAGGGGTACGCGTTTGAAGACCAGCAGGAGGACTGTTAAACTCTAAAATAACTGGAAAATGGTCACTTCCATATGGGTTTGGGATGACCCTCCATGAAAACAGCGAGTATAGTGAAGGATGGCATATAGAAAGGTCGATGGAAGTAAAAGTCCTGGTCGCTGAACTAAAGTGTGTGGCTCCTTTAGTGTTAAGTAAGCACAGTCCCGTGGAAAGAAGAAGACATTCAACAAGTGCTTTTCTAGCATCCCGTTTACCACTGTCCCACAATGGGTTGTGTGCATTAAAATCGCCTAAAATTAAGTATGGAGCCGGGAGCTGACTAACAAGATCCTCTAGCTCTTCGTACTGCAGCTGGTATCCCGGTGATATGTACACTGAACAAACAGTAATCACCCGGTCTAGCAGTATTCGGGCAGCCACAGCCTCGAGAGTGGTGCAGAGAGCCACTTCGACAGATGGGGTTGTGCGCTGGGCAACTACAGCAACACCACCAGACGCCACAGAGGAGTGCAACCTATCTTGTGTAAACACTTGATAATGGCGGAGTACATTTGACATAGTTTCTTTAAGATGCGTCTCCTGCAGACAGAAGGCAGCAGGGCGGTGTTCGTCTAATAAAAAAGTGACATCATCATAATTACAAAAAAGCCCACGACAGTTCCACTGTAAAAACAGAGACATGGTGAAGATTAAAACTGGAAATTAAAATTAAAATTATAACTGGCCTTTAGGACACCGCAAGATAACTAAGTGGAGACTTGCTTATGATTCATTTCTAAAGGGACTACGATCCCTTTGGGGGGAAAATTCTAGGAAGTTTATTTTTCTTTTCTACGACCTGGAAAGGTACTGATGACTCAGCACCTGAAGGGACCAGGTCGCCGTCAGAAGGTGGCATGCTCTCATCTATCATTTCATCTACTGACTGCTGGCTTGCGGTCGAGTATGCCTCGTCCAGCTGGCCAGGCTTTCGAGAGCTGGTCGAGGCAGGAGTGGGCAAAGCCCTGCCTCGGCCTGAAGAGCGAGCAGACGACGAGGGTATCCGCTCCAGCTCCTTAGAGGAGGTGCTCTGCGACGGACCCTCTTTAAGGACTGAGGGTGGTGCGAGAGGCACCACCCCTGATGCCTTTGGAGGGGATACCTCCTTTGGTGCCATGGTGTCCATTGCCTCCTTCAAGAGAGGCGCGGCAGCACCATTCAGGCACTGTGAACCTTTTGGCTCCAACGACAAACGCGGTCGTGGAGCCGACGGGGGGGGGGGGGGGGGCAGGGGGTGTCGGCGGGGCTGCCAGGTCTTTGGGACAGACCTGGGTTCCCACCGAGGTTTTCGGTGACACGCCCCCTGTGGGTGTTACCGTAGCGAAGGATCCTTTCTGTAGAAAAGAAAGTTGCTTCCTGGCCTCAGGAAACGAGATGTTTTCTTTTACTTTGAGGGTAATTACTTCCTTCTCTTCTTTCCATTTTTTACAAGAACGGGAGTAAGCGGCGTGTGGTTCGCCGCAGTTGACGCAGTGTGGTGGGTTTGCGCAGTTGTCTGACGGGTGATCGTTCTGACCGCACTTGGCGCACGTGGTCTTGCCCCTGCAGCTCTGGGCACTATGGCCGAACCTCTGGCAATGGAAACATCTCCTGGGGTTCGGCACATATGGCCGTACTCTACAGTTCAAGTACCCAGTTTTGATTGACTCGGGAACTTTGCTCAACTCGAAAGTCAAAATGACATGTTTTGTTTTGATCTCTTGCCCCTCTCGACGAAGGGAGATTCGCTTTGCAGCGACAACTCCTTGGTCACTGGGGCCATCTACGAATTCATCTTCTGTACTTTCGAGGAGGTCATCTTCAGAAATCACACCTTTTACTGTGTTCAATGTACGGTGGGGAGTGACTGTCACTTTATAGTCAGAAACTGAATTTAGTGATAGGAGTGCTGTGCTCTGTTCACTGGTTTTAATCTCAACGAGCAGATCTCCGGATGTCATTTTTTTTGGCAGAGAAGTTCTTTCCAGCAATGGACTCAAGTGTTTTGGAAACAAGGAATGGTGACAGTTTCGCCAAAGGTTTCTCACTCTCAGAGTGCATCACAAGGAATCTTGGAAATGTTTCTGCAGATCTAGTAGTATTAATCGCATGTACTTCGGTGCGGCCCCTTTTGGGGGGGGGGGGGGGGGTTGGGGGTTTATGGCACAATACCTACGAGGCCATTTGCGCCAAACAAATTTTAGGCTTCATTGTACTACAAAGTGGGTTTTACAAACGGATAACAAAAAAGGTAAAATCGGTGTAAAAGGCCAACACTACCAAGAAATTCTATTACTCGTTCAAAAGAGAACAGAGGATTCTCGCCCAGAAGAAGAGCAGGATGAAATGGGATATGATATTGAAAAAATTGAGGGAAATGAATGCGGCGCTTGGGCTCAAGGCTGGGGCACAACCACAAGATATGCAAAACAGTGAGCCTATCACCACACTGATCGCAGACTGGTGGATCTTCTCCCGAAAGCAGATACCTATGGGTTATAAATGAGTGTCCGATTCTCAAACGGCACAACAACGTTTCGTGAAGTCGGCTCTTGCATGAAGAGCTTTCCCAAACTCCCAAAGCCGGTTTGGTAACATGAAGCTTGTTATCGCACTCCATGTCCCATTCCAATTGCCAAGAATGATGAATCGAGGACTTCACCAAGGGCTTAATATCTTGATAGGGTAAACACGAGAGAGATTGTGGAAGATTACCGGCAGACCCTGCAAGCCTGTCGGCTTCTTCATTGACTTGTATTCCAATATGACCCAACAAAATTTTATATTTTGACCTCCATGCAAAGGAGAGTTAAGTTTATATCGAATCTGTTGTACAAGCATATTTTTAGTATCTTTAAGAGAGCAAACTGCAAGAATCACACTTTGAGAGTCAATAAACAGGACCGCCCTCAGTATTTTCCTATTGATAATGCATTCGATCGCCATTGATACCGCATAGAGTTCCGCAGTAAAAATGCTGGCAACACAATCAAGTCGTTGAACCTTGGAGAAGCTTTCAGAATACACAGCGCAACCGACAAAAGAGGAGGTCGTGGCACCATCAGTATAAACATGAAGATAACCGTCATACTTAGTTTGCAGTTCACCAAACTCTTGCTTCATTACAGCATGGGAAATGCCATGCTTGTTAAACTTCGCGAGACACCAGTCGGATTCAACTCGCTGTGCTTTCCACGGTGGAATGCCACTGACTTTCCTAACGAGGCTCTTTTGGGGGGCCGATCAAGAAAGGTTTTTTGTTTAGTACCCATAGAGATGGGAGAGAATTTCGGTGCCCTGGGTGCACCACCCACCACGGAGCCCAACACGGGGGTAGGCAATGTGCCATAAGAAATATGACTTTGCTGACAACATTACACTACCAGTGCTGCCCAGGCACTATAACCTAGTGTGGATCCGGACAAGGGGTCTATCGCCACCCAAGGTTAGCCCTCGCCGCCATAGAAGGTGAAAAGGAATAAAAAAGCAGAGAAAAGAGAAAGATAAGAGGGGATACTAGAAGATGTGGCGACTGACTGAATCATCCTGGTCGGGCCAAGCCAGGACACCCGTCTACAGGAAGCAGGGGCCAAAGTGGTGTGTTGCCTCGCTCGGGGGGCCCCGAAGGGTCCAAACCTACCCCGGGCTCAGCTCAACCACCAGGATGCCCTTTTACCTGGACACGGGCTCGCCACGCACAGCCAGACGTGGGTGGGTCTTAGCCACTTTTACTCAGGGTCTGTGGTGTCGCCAAAGTGGCTAGAATCCGTGGTGACGCTACTCACCAAGCACCTAGCACCTAAGGTGTAGGCGCGCCCTGCGGAGATCGGGGTCCGTGGAGACGCCACTCTCCAAACACCTGCTTTCACAGGTGCCCCCTGCGGGGGCCTCAAATGGAGAACGATGAAAAAATACATATGTACCAGGCCAAGGCATCTTAGGGGATCTCTTTTCTCGTACAGTGCGCTCAACTTATTGCGTGCCTAACTCGCAGGATATGATAGCCAACGAAATGTGGATGGAATTTATGTTTACACATCCTAACAACCACTTGAGTTTAAAGGGCAGCAAAGGGATGAAATTTATATTTGCAAATCCTAACAACCACACGAGTTGAAAGAGCAGCAAGGGCGAGTGTCGATATTAGGGAAGTTTTAGTGGATCGCTTTTAGCTTTCCAATAACCATGCTTCACAACGATATATTGCCACGCACATCTGCAAGCAAGCGCGCACGTGGCTAAATGATAATCGTCCTTGGCTCCTGTGCCAAAGGCTCGAGGTTCGATGCCTCGGAGCGGACACCTCTTTTTGTTGTTTCTGTAAATGTTGCGTTCTTGTGAATTCGAGAACATCGTTTATTCAAGGTCCAAATGTTCTAAGCGTCGAACCTTCTACGCCGATTATTCCAGAAGCCCACCCGTGTACATAAGGGGCTTCGCGTAGTGAGCCAAAGTCAGTTTTGCACCAGCGCTCGATCCTGTTGTTTCGCCGACATCAATGTCTGCGACGCCAACGTTCTTCTACTTTATTTCGGGCATAAGTTTGCCCCATTAAACGTTTGGTTTCTCCAGCTAACTCACCGCCTCATCCTTTGTCATTCGTGACACTATAAGCTATGCTTGCTGGGAGCATTCTTTATTGGGCACGGCTATCGCAGGGGTGCAACGACTGCGCGATTGCGCCATTTTGCTCCAGACGCATTTGTCTGCGCCATCCTACGCCATTTTGCGGTAACGGCGCCACAGCCAATACCTCGCGCCATTATGCACAAAATCGCACAACGTGCGCCAGAAAAATTGTATTTTGTCTTAATTTCGGTTTTGATCGACTCGATTGGCAACAATGAGCGCATTTAGCGTGGCCGGCCTTGCAATCTAATCCTTTGTTCTGTATATCCTCCCCCTGTATCCAGAGTCGGAAGCGTGTGAAAAAAACTCAGGAATCGGATTCCAAGCGCTACACCACCTACGACTGGGTTGTTATTTTTCAACCATAACCGGTTAAGCAAGTCGGCCGAAATGCGGTTGCATCGCTAAGCGTCAGATTGCCTGAGGCTCTGCAGCCCGGGATCCGGACGTCAGCCAGTTGAAAACACACCAGCAAAAGATTCCTTTTAGTACTTCATCGTTAGAAGTTGGAACCTTATTCCCGCAAGATAAATCGTGATTCGATAGGTCTAAAACGCGGTCCGATCCGAAACCTTGCCGCCCTGCAGCTCTCACGCAAGCAGTAGATCTGCTCGGCGTACTTTAACCTTGCTCCTGCTTATCGCTTCAAATATGATAACTTCGTTAACCGTAGTCTGCTGCTTCAATATCGAGTTGCACAATAGGATAAACTCGAAATTTGTTGCCTTGTTCCTCCACGCAACTGCACGTCTGTTGTTAACGCACGTCACGTGGCTCGCGCATATAATTACTATGTCGAGGACGTCTGGGTTGTGCGATAAGCGGTGCTGGTTTTCATTTTGTGCAGCTGAAAGCCACTCAGAAAATATCAAGGACACTTCGGAAACATATGGTACTTTCTTTTTGATTCTCATTAAGGCTCACAAAGCTTCAAGTTTTCGCATCTGTTACACTGCTATCCCATCTACCTAGGTTCCTAACCACTCGTGTTCATTTGTGCTGCGAAGCACAATTGAAATTGCTCCCGTGCTCGTCTAAGGCACAAGCTAAAGTGCAATGAAAATTGACCTGAGCTGCTCCTATCCTGCTCCAGACTGTAGTTCTAGCTGCTGCCAACCTGCTCCAAAACAGCTGTTTCAGCTGCTCCCGTGGCTGCTCCCAAGTACATTTAACGAGCTCCACACCTGCTATTGGAGCGTAAAACGCTATATTAAATCCCTGTTCGGGAGTTTCGCGCGTTCTGTTTTCGTTCAGCGTTGCTCGTGTCGGTGCTATAGCACTCCGAATAATTCCTTGGAGTCCTTTTTTTTTAGCATGACACATGATAATAAGTTGACATTTTAAAAACATAGGTACACTGCACCACGAAGTTTGCATGAACAAACATCGGTGATTTTTCTCGTTCATTTTTTCTTGTGAGAAGTGAATGATTTTTAGAAAACTGTAAATGCGAGTATCCAACTTAAGTGGTAGATCTTAGAAATATACGCATTACATAGCTGGGGAAAAAAGCAAAAAGCGCCAATGTCTTGTTTGCTCTAACAGTTTGGTGTAATGTTTGCACACCGTTACGCTATCATTGCAAGCAGAGTAAGTCAGTAAATGTACAATTTGGTGTAATGTTTGCATACCGTTACACTATCAGTGCAAGCAGAGTAAGTCAGTAAATGTATTAGACAAAAAAAGATGTTTCTTTTTATAGCTGAAATTTGTCATTTCTAAATAAGAGATTCGGCAAAAAGTGCTGCTATTGGTCTTGAACTAACGTTGCTACACTTTGCTCCTTTACACTAAAATCTAGAAGCTTGCATTAAAATGTCAATTTTATGTTTGTATTTTGCGTGTACGCTCTTACACTGATTGTTTAAAGTTATTATCTACGTCAAGTGATTTGACACTCTTTGCAGAATTGCTTGTATAAAAATAAATGTTTAGCTAAAGAAAAAATTTTTTCCTTTGCACATTGAACTCATTTATTTACTTTGGTCATGTAGAGCAGGGGTGGCCAGACTGACCCGGCTTAAGAGCCGCAAACAAAACCACGAAACTTCCAAGAGCCGGGGGGGGGGGGGGAGAAGGGGGGAGGGGGGGGAGAGGAGGGGGAGAGGAGGGGGAGGGGGTGCACAGGCAAATTTTCATTTAGACCAGTAAACGAAACTCGAACTATTTTGAATTTAAAACGAGTTCCATTTTTCTTTTTGGGGAAGTGCTCGTGTGACCGGGAGGGAGGCGGGGGATTTGGGTGGGGGGGGGGGGGGGAGGGGGGCAAGGCGGGACGGGGGCGGGCGGGCGGGCGGGGGGCTGCGGTTTAAAATTGAACTTCAACGACAATAACCACAACACATGAATTTCGGTTTTTTCAAACTTTTTTTATTTAAGGATACGCGGAATCCGTAAAAATAAGTATGCTCAACTTTCAAGCCCCAACAAATACTCATTTCATATTCATATTATTGTTATCTATGTTCGAATGCTGTCATTTAGTTTTCCGCAGCTTTTGTTAGGTCCTCCACTTGCTTGAATCGCTTGCTTTATGGCATCGTTAAACGGGCTAGAAGGAAACTATTTTAAAAATGTACTTCGGGTGTTTATTAAATTTGCAAGCTGAGCGCTCATAATTTCTGCGATTTGAAATTGAACTACTACAGAACAATAACCGCGGCAAATAGGTTTCTGTGTGTTTCTTTTTAACTTTTTTTATTTAAGTGTGTCTCACCGGCCTATACAGTTAGGGCGACAAAAGCAAAACACATTGCTCCCTATGCTGCATAGGGTTCAGAGCAATACAAGCGGTGATGGTTTAGGCACGGATATCAGCAGCCAGAGCCATTTATTGAGAGAGTTTGGCCATAGATTGGTATGGATAAGCGAGCATCTCGGGGCCAACCACAGGCCTCGAAACAGCCCCTAGCGATGGTCATGAGATATGTGATACCCCTAGCAAAAATAACGGTTTGAAATTAGTCCGGAAAGTGAAATCCGGACTAAAATCATACCGGAGTCACACCGGAAAGGCGGCTTCCGGTTCGCACAAACCGTGAATTTTCAAATCTGGTTCAAAGTCAAATTGGAGGAATTCCGGAGAGGCAAATTCCGGTTCGCTCATACCGTGGTTTTCCTAACCCGGTTCAAAGTCAAATTGGAGGAATTCCGGACAGGCAACTCCCGGTTCGCTCAAACCATGATTTTCCTAATCCGGTTCAAAATCGAATTGGAGGAATTCCGGAGAGACAGATTCCGGTTCGCACAAACCGTGATTTTCCTAATCCACTTCAAAGCCAATTTGGAGGAATTCCAGACAGACAGATTCCGGCTCACACAAACCGTGATTTTCGTAATCGGTTCGCACAAACTGTGATTTTTTGGAATCCGGTTAAAAGTACAATTGAAGGAATTCTAGACACACAATATGCGGTTCGAACAAACCATTCCTTGCCAAATTTGGTTAAAAGGTAAATTGGACAAAGTCTGGAATGAAAATATCCGCTTTGCGGTCCATACTTTGCCATATCTTGTTCAAAAGAAAATCGGATCAGCCACCTGATGCCGAAGACTTTCATGCGTATGGTTGAAGCATCAAGTTGTAAACAAACCATCCCAATACCGTACGGGCTGCGTCGATCAGAGCTCAGACCGCAGAAGACAGCGAGCTGATACGCGGTGTCAAAAAAGTGACATCTAGACGATTTTCGCGCAAGTCATCGCCTTCTAATTCCATCTAGCTTTTTCTATGGACTCTGTAATACTTGTTCATTATTATGCTTAAACCACGTTTTGTTATTTTTTTGATTTTTATTTTAAGTTGCTTGATAACTGTCAAATAACCTTTTTCACATAATTTTCTCCACATAACAACAAACAAAAAAAAAGAACAAATTTGATGCCACAGCTAGATGTACACACAATCGGAAAGTGTCATTTCAGTATCTTTGAGAGCTTTCCTGCGGTTTCCTTGTTTATGCCTGTATGTTCAACATTCTATTATGGTGCACATGCAGGCAATTTCAAGGGCTTTCATCCATATAGGTACGCAAAGCAGGGACTCGAACCGTAACCGTAACCGAAACTGAAAACCATTTAGGAACAAAAATTTCCATAATCGGAACAAAATTGTTATTTGAAATTAAAAAAAAACATAACCGTAACCGTAATCGTGAAGTATTTACCGGTAACCGGTTTTAACCAATATTATCCGAAAAAAAAAGTTTTTCTCAGGTAGGACCTGGAAGAGGGATCATGAAATATCGTGGCAATTTGAGAGAGTTACTTTCAGCGAGTGGTGCATCTGGTAATATATTTCTGTTCAATCTAACTTTTGGGATTAAGGATACTTAGTTGAAATCAGTAGTCGTGCTTATAATAAAAAAGTCTATATTTCTAAATCTGTCACACTCCTACATCGCTACATGTACCAGTGTGTGATCGCCTTCAGTGTAATAACTAATAAGTTAGAATTCTCATATGTCCATCCAATTCGGTTCTATCAAAACCACCGATGTTCCTGACATGCAGTAGCCAGTATGAAGAAACGATGTAAATTGACCGTCATGCAGAGCTGGCGGAAAAGAAAACCTGGTATTAATTTAGTCTGCAACGTGTCGCTAGTGACAATTTTGTAACAGCACAGAAAGAAAAAAAATGTGAGAGGTTTGACATTGGTGTTAAGTGTATGTTTCATATTAAACGTGATCCAGAATTTATCTGAACAGAAAACAATCACAGAAATTAAAAGTATTTTGTGGATTGAAAGCTAATATATCCTTTGATGGCCAGTATTTACATGGAAGTTCAGTGACTGGCCGGCATCGGCGCTTTGCTGTTCAAACTGGCGAGCCCCGTCATGGAAGATCCGTTTACTGACCGGCATTTTTTTTTTTTTTAATTTTTCACTATGCAGTCAAGTCATTGAGATTCTGGCAAACTGCGGCAATTCATGAATAGCGAGTGGAAATGTTTGTTTTGATCAATCCTTCCTAAATGACGGCCGACGCTAGGGTATTTTTTTCCAGCATGGCAAGTCTGACGTGTTTTATCGCGAAAACGTAAGAAAAAACAATGCGGTGAAGAAAATTTGCTGCCCAGAATTTGAGAATATGACTGCCTATGCCACGAAAAATAAATTTCACAACGCCGAGCATTACTTTTTTCAGGAAGCTAGTTTAATTTGATGTCATATACTTAAGGTCCGGTGGTATACACACGTGTTTGGCTCTGATAAAAAATAAAAAAAATGGTATAACGGAGCGAAAAAATGAAAAAAAAAACATGGCATTATTGAGCACGCACTCTCAGTTACAAAAACAATAATAAACATTACTTTTCAGATACTAGAAAACTAAAAGATGTGTTGACGCTACGAAATTGAGTGTGAAAATATGTTATTTCAGGCATGAATCAACTGTTTTCTGTGGTAGTTACGGTTATCTAATTCTAACAGAAATATTTCAAATGTTCCCATAGCCGAACGATATCTGTCTCTTTGATAGCTTATGTTATACGACATACCGTATCAGAGGAACGCGAATATAAACCTTTTTTTAACGCAAAAAAGCGAGAAGCACCACTGCGTTGTGGATGTTCACACTGCCGGGTTTGTGAACGTGACCCCTTGACGCTACGAAAAATAATTGTTACAACGCCGAACGATACCATTTCTGATAGCTAGTTTAATTATCCGTGCTGTGCTTGAATCTCAGGAATAAAAACGTGTTTAGGCCTAATAAAATAAGTAAAACTGCGGCGCGCAACCTGTATAAATAAAACCTGGCGGCACGCGGGGGATAGCACTGATCTACCAGAACAAATTAAATACTACTTTCCGGAAGTAAGAATATCAAGAGATGTGCTTAATACGTAGCGCGCTATGAGCTCAACTAAATTACAGCCTTAAAATTGCGGTATTTTTGATTAAATAGTGGGTGAAGATGGCCGCTTTCAGAAAAACTTCGACTGCATTACTGTGGCAATTTTACCACTTCACATTTTCCCATTTTGCTCGCAATATGCTCATTATTATTGCATAGCTTTCTTCTTTTAAAGGACTTGTGCCATTTGCCTACGGTTTTGAATTATCCCGGCAAAACAAGAGGGCCATGGTTTGTGCATTGCAAAGGTTCAAACTTTGGGTCGCTCTTGTTTTTTGTTTTTTTTCACATTATACGTGATTATTACCCTAAAGAACGGTGCCAACGACTGCAAAAACATAGAAAATATTTAAAATTAATAAAAACTAATACAGAAACGTGGGGAAAATATCTAAAATATTAAAAACTACTACAAAAAGGCGAGAAAAAAATATTAAAAATAATAAAAACTAATACAAAAGGTGAAGAAAAATATTTAAGACAATAATAACTAACAAAAAGGCATGACTTGAAAGGATGCCCACCGCGATTTGAACCAATGACCGGCCGCTCAGGAAGACGGAGCGTTAATACACTACGCTACAACCGCTGGGTTGACTTGGTGTGTTTTCTAGAAGTATACATGCTTCCTAAATTGGTTTTGAAGCAGGTACACCTAGTTTCGTATTTAATATTTTGCTAAGTGTTCAGGAATTATCTATAATATTATGGCAATATTGACGTGCGCAATAATTTATTATTACTGTGTCTTTTATAAGTTTTATAATGCGGTTTGCTTATTTTTTTATTTAAACGTTTTGAAGATACGAAACAATCCATCGAATCAACAGCCTATGTTTCGCACGGTTTGCCGGGCGTGTCGGCCGTGTGCGCAGTGTGCGTTTGAACAGTTTGAATGCCTGCGATCACGACCGGATAACGGTTAAATTTCCCGATTAGTCGTGATCTGTGGAGTAGGCCTTAGTTTCAAACGTGTCCGAAAAAGACGGAAGCGACTATGAGACGTGGAACTACGTCAAATCGGCTCAACAGCCAAGGTCATGGCACGGGAACCGAAGTAAGTTTGTTTCTTTGTTCGTTAGGGCTAGCTTATTTCCTGCGTTCAGAAAGCTTTTTATTGTCTGTAGATCGCTTGCTTTTACCAGTATTATTAATTGTGCGCGAATGGTGTTACGCGAGGCTGTTTTTCTTCTTTTTTCCCCGATGCAGAGACTGTACTCGCTCGAAGTCCATCAGTAGCGGCGGAACTCTTTGGGAGACGGAGGGTAGGGGGGTGGGGGTCAAAGGCGGAAGAGGATGGGGGAGGGCGGGGGTGTTGATTGCCTCCCTCTGCCGTATTGTTTGCTGGTAAACTAGAATGTCTGGAAGCGCGCGGTACGGTGCCCCTCCATTCCCGACACCATTGCGTGCGGAGAGCTGGACCCGACAAAAAGCGGCGATTGATTGATCGAGCAAGCCCGTAGCTTCCACCGCCCAGTCGTCTCCAAACGATTTCATTTTCGCGATTCGTAATCAGAAAAGGATTGCCAAAACTGGTGCCGCAATGAATTCACCCCATGGTTATTATAGCATAGCATACCACTTTCGATCGCAAAAATTTGCGCCCGCGAAATAAGTTTTGACGCCGGCACTTATACCTCGCGAAATCTCGAGCTCTAAATATCATTTGCTGTTCACGTGTTTTGTATGATCCAACGCACGTTCAACGAATTTCACACTTCCAGAAACACTCGGACTGCTTCAAATGTTGAAGCATTTACTCTTTTCATACTGCTGTTTTTTAGAGGCTATCAAGTATTAATTACAAGCTTCTAGGGAAATTTACAAGCATGTCCTGAATTAAGGTAGTGTCCCGCCAGTTTTTGGTATCTATATTTTGGTGAGTATAAGTATATAGTGTTAGACATACCTTACCCTATCCCTGATGTTTCGTTTGGTACTGACTTTAGCGAATGGTGAAAGTTGTAATTGTTTTTAGTTGTTGCATGATTGTAGTAAGGTGGTGAGCTGGTACTACTTGAACATCTTGAAAAATAGTTCCCAAAAAATCAAGGAGACAGGGAGAGTAACACTTAGACCTCATGCAAGCGCAAACTGAGCTCGCATAAATCAGAGAAGGGAGAAATAAAAATGCGGTAGGGGCTCGAGCACAGGCCCAAGTGGAACGCGCTGATTTACCTCTTAGCAAGAGCCGACTAAAAAAAGAAAAAAACAATTTGCATGTTAGTGAAGGTAACAAATTGATGGCTAGTACATAAAAATAGCTCCATTTTTCCATAAAATTACGATGGATTGTCACCTACCTATGCACTGTTTACATCCTTAGGAAAAACGTGAATAATTAGCAGATACTATAAAAACATAGAAGAGAATTATTATAGGCTTTTATTATTCGTAGTATGGGCGACCATTTTGTCCGCACATCCGTCTGTTACCTGAGCTGCCGAGGAAATTGTTTTTACATTATTATGCAAATGGATGAATTAGCATGGCCCACTTGGGCCTGTTTGAACTTTTGCTAAAGCTCCTAATGCATTCTTTTTTTTTTCTTCTCTAATTTATGAGTGTTGGAAGTCTGCACTCGTATGTAGTGTAAGTATTCCTCTCCTTTATTCCTTGTTTTTTGTGTGCTATATTTCAAGATGTTCAATCAAATTGAACTCACCACTTTACTACATGGAAAAGCTGTTGCTAATTTTAGAGTGTCTGTAAAACAATCTACCTGACATCTATGTCTCACACCCCGGTTCCTGAAGCTCCCATTCTCCGAGTACAGCCTTTCTGATTTCTCTCATCCTCCTACTTGTTTTCTTTTGTGTTCAATAGATCGAGTTGCGAGTGTGCACCAGTCTGCGTGCACTTTTTTCAAGTTGGTTCATGATGTTTTTTACCATATATTCTAATCTGTGTTTTCATCTTTATACTTACTGCAGCCTTTCCCAATTAGACGTTTGCATTCACTTTCGCCATCCTGATGTGAGTGACCTGAGACGACACAAAAGGACAGTCTCCCCTGCTGAAGTCCTGGCTTGATGGAAGACTGCCAAGGCTGTTCATGGTAAGGTGCTCTATATATTGAGCGATATAATAGCAACTTATTTCTGCTAGAATTGCTTTTAACACAGACTGTATTTATGGGTTGGCCTTTAGCAATTCTGTTGCCACTCACGTGAAATGAAAGCCGTTAGGAAAATTGCGCATTTCATTCGTAAGCGGAATGCTGAGTTTACAACAGAAGTACGTTGCGTTGGGGATCAGTGGCCGACTGGGCTAGCGCACATCAGCTCGGAGCACGTGGAACAAAAGCTTGCGCTGCAGAACCCAGAGATCCTGGGTTCAATCCCCACCCCTGCCTATTTCGATCTAGATAAGCATCGTACCAGCATGCGGTCGTGTATCACTACTGCGTGGTGCAGGTTGATTCCAGGCTAGCAGTCATATTGCATTGGCTAAATTGCTCATCTACAGCGAGCAACTCGTCACAACTTTCAAATGGCTCACCAACTACACGCTGTATAAATGTCCACAGAACCCCAACAGAACTGCGTCACTACTTGCATCCAGTATTGCTGTGTGTTGTATCTGTATTTTGTATTTGTTTATTTCGTGTTCCCAATAATGGCTGAGCCTTCCCATTGGTGCGCATGTTAGTAGCAACACACAAACGCGAACAAACGGCGAGAGTGGTGAAGAGCACCACTTTTGCCGCTCGCCACCGCGCCCATTGGTTTTCGGAGAAGTTTGCAGTGTTAGTCTTTGTGGTATTTGGTCATATATCGCATATGGACACAACCAGGGCACTGTACCTACAACTCAACACTTGCAAGACTTGCATGAATACACCCTGCAGGTGCTCGCACTTTCAGAGTTATTTTAATGTTGCAGAAATGATAGAATGGATGCTTGGGTAATTTGATGAACCATATTCTATGGTGACAGCGCAGAGAAACATTCGCACACCAGACACTCAGGAAAACAAGCACACGCGCTGAACTTACAACTTTCGTGTATTCGACTACTTCGTTCTTCTCTTCAACGTCTAGATTGACTTTTCAGATCGTGATAAGGAGAATAGCACGAAATACAAGGAAAAAAGCAAACAACAAAAAGAAAAAGGAACAGTAAAAACAAAAATAGGAAGACCTTACAAGTCATCCCTCTCCCTCACTGCTATCCTTAAGTTAGAAATTGGAGCTTTTTGGTCGACAACACAATAGAAGGACTACTTACCCACTTGTTCTTCAGATGCTCTATTCTTTGTGCCTCCATTATTTCTCTTGACAATGGGTCTCGACTCTTAACTATTACGGAACAATTTTCAAAATGTGTTACACAACCACAATCCCGAGAGCGGGTTCCCAAATGTTCAGCGGCGACTTGGTGGGTGTTATGAAAATGCTCCTTTAAACGGTCATTCAAACACCTGCCAGTCTGGTCTACATAACTAGTGTGGTAAGAAGTATGTAGGCCAGACTGGCAGGTGTTTGAATGATCGTTTAAGGGAGCATTTTTATAATAACCCCCGAGTCGTCGCTGTACATTTGGGAATCTGCTGTCAAGATTGTGGTTGCGTAGCGGATTTTGAAAATTGTTTTATAATAGATAGATTAATAGATAAATAGAAATAATGAAAGCGCAGAGAATAGAACATCTGAAGGACAAATGTGTAAGTAGTCCTTCTATAGCACTGTCGACCAAAGAGCTTCAATTTCTATCTAAACAATAGTGGTGAGGAAGAAGGATGATTTGTAAGGGTTTTTTTTTACTCTTTTTTTTCTTTTGTCTTGCCTTTCGCTTTTTTCCCTTGTATTTCGTGCTATTTCTTCTGCTTATCACGTTCTGGAAAGTCAATCCGGACGTTGAAGAGAAGAATGAAGTAGTCGAATACACAAGAGCTATAAGTTTAGCGCGTGTGCTTGTCTTTCTGAGTATCTGGTGTGTGATTGTTTCCCTGCACTGTCTCCGTAGAATATGCAAAAATGAATAATGACAGTGGCATATTTGTCATGCCAAAGCCTGTCACACTTATTCCGAACTATGATCTCCGCGAGATCACAATACCATCGTGTCTGTTGTAGTGGCACTGCAGACTCTATACTTGTTTTGCTTCAGTCTTTGTGAGGGGGACGCTCTAATCCGATTCTACTCATATATGGTGTACTAGATAGCACCATATTTGCAGAGCTAGTCTTTGGTTTTTGTTGTTCCATCGAAATATATTTCAACCTTTACGTTTGAAGTATATTGCGTTAACATAATTGACCCAACCTCTGATTTTTATTTGTCAGTGCCTCTAGCGAATTGTGCATGCTAGGATTGCTTTTGCTTGTTTGTTTCACATAATCTACAGCACATTTTTCACCTTTCTACTCAGTGAAGCCCTCGCCGAACAGAAGCTAGCATCGACTAGGCCGAGGTTCAGGTCCATGGCAGTCTCCAGAGGTTGTTGATGGGTAAGCTGCCTTATATATATACAGCTGTGTAAGAGCAGCTTGTCTTGGGTGACAATTTGAAATGCATTTTGATGTTTTAGAAAGTGAAATATGCATGGGCATACTTGCAACGTGAAGCCTTACCAAGCCTGTTTTGAACTTTCGTCCTCTTGAGATTTCATTACAGCCGTTTATGCTGCACACAGACTAGCTACTTCGGCCAGGTAGAGACTTGATCGATATGAAGGTAAACAGGTGAGTATCAACTGCTCAGTTCCATCCATGGTGACGTTCTCTCCTTATCAGACGACTTACCACACTTGGTTCGCAAGGCATTTGAAAAGGAGAGCAAGTCAGCTGCTGCATGATGCTCCCAGTACTGAGCAGTCGACGATTGCTTGTTCACCTTCGTATAGATCATGAGTGTACTTCAAGCTCGGCAAGTGGGACACTTATCTGATTCAGCCTAGCAGTAGTGTGCTGAGCGGAATGTGTAGAGTTAGTTGACTTGTGTACAGGCAGTGGCTGCGCGGTATAAAACAAACCCAATTGGGAACTTTAATGCAATCGTGTGTACTTCCATTGATGTTATGATTATGATTACACAACGTTTTATAGTGCAAAGAAAAAAAACGCGATGTAATCGTTTTTGTAGACTGCGTGTGCGACCTCCAAGCTTGTGTTTGTACGTTCTGTGTGGTGAAACGCCCTGTATAAGCAAAATTAGAGAATCCTCGAGCTATATGCTGCAAGGAGTAAAAACAGCAGTCTGGCCGCATTCTCCCCTCTTCCATATACTCTGCAAATGCAGATGGACACACACTTTGGACGCTTTGCCCTTAAAGGCCCCACATAAAGCACACTGCTTAATAATCATCAATTATTGTGAAGTGTGCGGATTTGGCTGTTCAGCAAAATGCGGGCCAAATCGTTTGTGTCAAATCTTTACATCGCCCCCAAAAAAAGTCTTCTGTTGTCCTAGCCCAGGGGCCTATTTAGACAAATTATTGCAAAACAATGTAGCTAATAATGTGTATATCTGCTGATTATTGTTTTGTTTCCTTCCAATTACAGCATACACGGAGGGTATCTCCAAGGAGAAGGGGTGGGATTATGTAGAGAAGCTAGTGCTTCTCTCTATGGGTACAGAGCTGTCCGAAGTAAGGTCAGAATGGAAAGAGCACCACCAAGTTCCGCCTGGTTCTGAAAAGCCACCAAATGAACCTAGAATTCAGAAGAATAGTAATATGAAGGACCTAGGCAGGGTAGCCACACGTTTTGAGTTCGCAATGACATTTGAATAAGATCACAAATATTCCTGCATTGCTCAAAGTCGCCTAGTTTACACACCATATTGGTTATGTTTAGCACAGCAGAAATAGTTTTTTATCAGACTGAAACCTGATTGTTAATTGAACAAATGTGGCTGTCTGTGTAAGTCCTTCGTGTTTTTATTCTTTCTTATTTGTGTATTCATTATTTCATGTTTTTCTCATCATTTAGTCCGTGTTTTTGTTATATGTTCATCATTTATTTATTTTTTTCTTTTGTTAAGTTTTAGTTAAAGATATGATGCCCTCGTCATTTTCTAGTGCGGGAAACGGTGGTGACCTAGTCGTGTTCAAGGAGCAGAAATGAACTTTCCATCTTGTATTGCTTTCGGCGAACAATGGTGTCTTTGTGCGTGTGTGTGTGCGATGTGTTGATCATAAGGGATGATTTCGGGACCGAACGGGAAAACAAGGCCAGCGAGGAGCGACTGGGGGACTTTGAACATCGCACGGTGCAAGGAAGGACTTCAACGACGAGGCTAGCAAGCAAGCCCTTGTCAAAACTGATGTGCTCGACCGGAGAGTTGAATCAGGACTGTGACCCTTGGAGTAAGAATGAACGACTTTGGAACTTTCGTATAGTTTACAGCTTAATTGTCACCTTCCTTTTGTTTCATTTTAATAGGTGTCTGTGTGCTATTACATTTTTAGTTTATTTTAATGGTTGTCCATGTGATATTACGATTTTTTTTCTTGAACGGCGAAGTGCTTGTTTGGAGTTTTGGCGCTTTTATGTATAAAACTTTTTTTGCAAACCATATTCTTACTGCTCCCTCAACAACCTATCCCGCCAAAGGGCTCCCTTACAAGAAAATGAAACAAGTTTCAATTGAAAGCCATTCAACTGAATAGAAACTCAATTGAAACTCATTGATTATTTTTGTAAGGGGCTGTGATTTTCCGACATCCAATGACATGTTTCCTAACTAGCGATCGCCTGCATTTTATCTTTGTAGCATACATATTTGTCGGAATCACAAATTTCGAACCAGGCCAATAAAGATTGGTCAGTGGCCTATTCTGTCGATGCATCTATATAAACACACGTTTGGCAGTGTGGAATAGCAGTAAAATGTATATTTTGTGGATATTCATAGAAATGCATTATATGATCCTTTGTCTGGACCTGAAGGTATGGTACCTGCCCCATGGCAATAATTTTAATGTGATGCTAGAAGGAGCATCACATGAAAATTGCTTTATATGGGGTAAGTACTATATTTTCCAGGCCCAAACATGGGATCATATAAAGCAGTCTATACATGGTATATGAGGAATTGGGCAGAGATGGCTATATCCATCCAGACACGGTCGGATTATGCATATGTGGTCCATATCTGCCCAATTCCTTATATATCCATATCTGTATTTTTTATTAGAAGTCTAGATATGACATTTTTGTAAGGGATGACCTGTAGCATCAGCTGCAGCACATCGGAAGGTGAAACAGTAGGAATGTCACTATTAAACTATTTCTATTATATTCCGGTGTTACCTGATACGGTTTAATATACGGCTAGACCCACTCCGGTGAAGCTTTACGGATCGGCAGATACGGTTCAGCTTCCGCTTCGACCAATTGCGGTTGGGTTTCCGGACTGGGCATTTCCGGTTCATTTTACGGTTTCTAGAAATCCGGTTTGTTTAGGGGCCCGTATGATGGTTTGAAATTCCGGATTCATTCCGGTTTATTTTTAAACCGTTTTTTTGGTAGGGACGACTAATGTGAGCCGTCTTAGTGTCTTTAGAGTGAAAAGGTTTAGCTCTCAGGGACTGAAAACTTTGCGCACGTGAGGTTTTTCGTCACACCAATATTCAAGTGTAGGATAAACGAACGTGCGCCCCAACCCAGGGCTGACTTGCTAGAAACAGCGTCTCAGCTGAGTTGGGGAAAGAAAGCACTGGGGCCAAAGCCAGCGCACAAGCCGAGCGGGACTCCATGTCTCAAGACGCTCGCGCGCCCCACCATTTGCCCTGTCTTCTGTCAGCCAGTCTCAGCTTTGACGCTGTTCTATACTCCGTTTCATACTTAGGGTGCAGCGCTGTAAAAGCTATACTAGCGCGAGAGCGTGGCTTAATCTATGGTTTTGTTTGCGCGAGAACACGTGCCAATGATCAACGAGATCAAGCCCCATGCTCGCGCCAGTAGCTTTGACAGCGTTGCACACTAAGTATGAAACAGAGTATAGCAAGCCGGCCCAGAGGAAACTGTCACCGATACTCATTCTGCACGAACATCAGCAGTGCAGACAAAGGCATAGGCACGAGCGCGTGGCTTTGGAAAGTGCCTCTTATGCACGAGTCTTCTACAAACAAAAGCATTTCGTTGAGCTAGGCTCACGCACCTGTGCCTTTGTCTTTACTGCAGAAATTTGTGAGATGGAGTAGAGAGGCTGAGGTTGAACGCTACTATTTCACGCTTTAAATTTCGTTTGCAATATTGTGACGTCACGGTCTCCTGATTGGTCGACGCTGTGTCGTACCTTTAGTTTACGCTCTAACCGCGAGGGGAGTTTTCGGCGCTGGCGGCGGCCTTTGCTTTGCACATTGTCCAAACTCTCCCAATATACGGCTCTGTCAGCAGCTAAACGGGAAAAAAACACACAAGAAAATGTGTCTAGGACACGCAAAAACAAATGAAAGCCGTTTACAACTCCCTGCAACGCCAAATTAGAGCGCAGCTCTTGAGGAGGAGGAGGAAAGGGTACTGAGGGAGGGCATACCCCCCCCTCTCCCCCTCGTCCGACCTGCGACTCCTCTCTCCTCTTCGCCTACTCTTCCCTCCTCCTCCTCCAATCATCCTTCAAGCTCCTCCCCCTCTCTCCTCTCCTCCCCCTCTTCACTTATCCTTTTCCCCCTCTCCCTCGTCCTCCCCCTCTTCCTCCCACCTCCTCCTCCCCGCACGGTGCATTATGGGATACTTTCCATAATGCACCGCGCGGTTATGTTGATGGCGACGCCGCTCAAGCCGGAAACGGGCGCCTAAGAGGTGCGCTCTAAGAACAACATGGGACTCACTAAAAATGAGACGTTTAAAACCCCCTGTACCCCCGAATTAGCGCGCAGCTCTTGAGGAAGAGGGGGGAGGGTATGCCCCTCCTCCTCATTCGTACTGTTCCCTGCTCCTCCCGTGCCCCTCTGCTCCTTTCCTTCTCCCCCTCCTGCTCCTTCCTTGAGGTATTGATTGATTGATTGGGGTTTAATGGCGCAGCAGCGACCAAGGCTATTGGGCAGGAGATCGAACTATAGGGGGCGCTCTGACCCGTTTGTTTTCCCCACGCTCGGTGTTTACTCAACACAAGGCCTGTACACATGCCAACAGGCCTTATGGGCATGGCCATGTCATCTTCTACAATAGAGCGCGGGGCACAGTTTAATGTAAAAAATACTAACAATCGACGAAGCGACGTTAAAAGCCGGATCTATCTTCTGAGAATGCGAGCTTGACCCACTTCGGCTTTTGTGCTGAGCTGGGATCGTGCATGCTGCATTGTTCATGCAGGCCGTCGTGGAAACAAAAGAGTCCCTCCTCCCCCTCGCCGGAGAACACGAACTCCAGTCGAACGCTGACGCCGCGTTCGCTTATGTCGGCCGAGCGCTGCGTCATTGTGTTTGTTGTCCCCATCCGTGTAGTTGATAAGTTAACCGTTTGGGGCGTAACGGTCTGTCCTCCTCCCCAATAATGCGCCAACAACTAGGACTATTGCTGAAATCAAGGTTAAAGAGAAGAAAGAGCTATAGTAGCTTGTAATTTAATAAAACAATGATCATGAAAGTACAAGCGCATAAGATGTGGCAATGAATACGACAAACTATTAAAATTATAGCTGGTCCAGGAGTCTTATATCCTTAAGAAAGTTGAAAACACACTTGTGTGGAATCAATGGCTCATCGCTGAGTAAAATGGCGAGATGTAATGGTGTATGCTCTTGGTAAACCTTAGCAAAGTGTCTGTGGCGTTCTTGGTCATACAAAGGGCATACAAGTAAAATGTGCGGGATGCTTAATGGTATGTGACAGTGTTCACACTCTGGAGCATCCTCCCCTCGCAAAAGGTGCCCTTGGTGATGATGTTCGGGGGTTTTATGGCGCAACAGCTACGGAGGCCATACTGCGCCAAAAAAAATTTAAGAAATCAGCTGTTGCTGTTAACGAGCTACAGAATAATAATTACCGATGTAGGGTTACATCTTATTAATAAAACCCGCGCTTGTAATAAAAGACAACACACGGTCGAATGGGATGAGAAGGTATTCTCCCAGCAAAAGAGCAGGATGGAATGGGATTTGGAAGTGAAACAATTCTGGACAGTGAACACGACGTTCCTTGTCCAAAGCTGAACTCAGCCACAGGATATGCATGATGGTAAGCGTATCCCCACAATGTTCACACACCGGTGGGTCCTCTCCACTAAGAAGATATTTGTGCGTTACGTAAGAATGACCGATTTGAAGACGGCACAATAGTACTTCATGGAATCGGTTCCTCTGAGAAGAGCTCTCCCAGAGCCCAAGAACCGGCTTTATAATATGAAGTTTATTATTGCACTCCATGTTCCATTCAGACTGCCAATAACGAAGAAGGGATGACTTTGTTATAGGTTTAATGTCTTGGTGTGGCAAACAGGCGTGAGACGGGGGAAGATTACCTGAGGATGTAGCGAGTCTGTCTGCTTCTTCATTACCTTTTATTCCCATATGACTCGGCACCCAACAAACTTTTATATCAAGGCCTCCATGTTCCGCTTTATTAAGCTTATTTTGAAGTTGCTGCACCAGCGCATTCTTAGTAACTCTAAAGGAGCATATTGCGGTAACCGCACACCAAGAGTCTACAAATAGGACAGCCTGTTTTATTTTAGCCCGGAGAATATAATCTATGGCCATAGATATTGCATAAACTTCAGCTGTAAAAATGCTAGAGAAAGCATTTAGGCATTTCACTTTAATAAAACAATCAGAATGCACGGCGATGCCAACAAATGACGACGTCTTGGCGCCATCGGTGTAAAAATGAGTGTAACCTTCGTACTTCTTCTCAAGCTCAGAAAATTCCTGTTGCATGATAAGGGCAGAGACGCTATGTTTATTAAACCTTGCGAGAGCCCAGTCACAAGCAGCCGGCACTATGTCCCAGGGGGAAACACAGTCTAAACTCTGCAAAAGATTAACTTCGTTCAAACACAGATCAAGTGAGGAACATAACTGCTCTATTCGGAAACTCAAGGGCCTCACAATGCTTGGCCTACTCTCAAAAAGGCGGCAAAATCTAGACTTCTGTAGGGAGTGGTAGGTTGGATGATTACGGTTAGCAAGCACCTTGTAGTAATAAGTTAAGCTTAGATGATGGCGTCTTTTCTCGAATGACATCTCATTTGATTCAGCATACAGGCTGAGGACGGGCGACGTCCGAAAAGCACCTGTTGCGAGTCGCAGTCCAAGGTGATGGACTGGATCCAACATCTTAAGCGCCGACGGTCGTGCGAAACCGTAAACTGGAGCCCCATAGTCGAGACGGGATCGAACAAGAGCGTCGTACAGGTGTAGAAGGCATTTTCTGTCAGATCCCCAGGTTTTATAGTCGGTGGCTCCGAGGCGAGAGCGCCGGCCTACGGATCCCCAGGTGGCGGGTTCGAATCCCGACCGAGGTGACAGCAATATGACGGAGGCTTATTGCGGAGAAGGCGCCGTGTAACCGAGCTTTCGGTTGCACGTCAAAAGATCCCCAGGTGGTCGAAATTAATCCTCAGTCCTCCGCTGGGGCGTGCCAGGTGCCCGTCGTAGGTTTGGCACGTAAAACCCCCAAATTTGACTTTTTTTCCCAGGTTTTATAGGATAAGACTTTCAGAATATTCACAGTTTTGAGACCTTTTTCTTTGAGTGATTAGAGGTGAGCAATAAAATTGAGCTTTTTGTCAAAGGTAACACCTAAGAACTTGTGCTCTTTCCTGACAGGGATGCAGGTTCTTTGCAGTTTTAGGGATGGATCCAGTGATAGACCACGGCGTAAAGAAAATGGGACACAAACACTTTTCTCGGGAGAAAAACTTAAAACCATTTTGGTACGCCCACTTAGCAAGCTTATTTATGGCAAGCTGTAGCTGGCGCTCGCAGCTCGAGAGATTGCACGACGATGCTGAGATTTGGATATCGTCGACATAAAGTGAGTATGTAATGGACGGTTGCAAAACCTGTGCGAGAGAATTCATTTTGATTACAAAAAGTATAACACTCAGGATACCTCCCTGGGGAACCCCATTTTCTTGAATGAAAGGATCTGACAAAACAGTTCCTAATCTTACCTGAAACTTCCTGTCAGTCCAAAAATCTTTTATGCACTGCAGCATACGCCCACGAATTCCGTAACCATAAAGGTCTTGGAGAATGCCATACCGCCATGCTGTATCATAGGCCTTTTCTAAGTCAAAAAAGACTGATACAGAGTTCTGCCTATTCACGAATGCCTCACGTATGGCCGTTTCTAGGCGCACCAAATGATCCAAGGTGGATCGTCCTCGGCGGAACCCGCACTGATTGTTATACAAAATACTTTCCTTTGCTAGAACGTACACCAGCCGCCTGTTAATCAATCTTTCATATGTTTTCCCAAGGCAGCTGGTTAAAGCGATCGGACGGTAACTAGAGGGCAGAGATGGATCCTTACCCGGCTTCAGGAGAGGGATAATGTGTGCCCGTTTCCAAGCTGCTGGAAAGCTAGCCCTTTTCCACAATGAATTGAAGAAATTAAGAAGGGATTTGAGAGATTCTGGAGAGAGATTACGCAGCATTGCGTAATGTAGTCCGTCGGGTCCAGGAGCAGAGAGTTTTTTTTTATATCAAGGGCACTCTTTAGCTCGTACTGTGTGAAGGGCTGATTATAAGATGCAGCGTTTGATCCCGTTGTAACTTTATTATGCTGCTCTGCTCGTCGTTTAAACAACTTGATTGAATCAGAATAATTAGAGGAGCTGGACACAGAATAAAAGTACTCTCCAAGGACGTTAGCCGTATCTTTCAGTGAAGCAGATGGAGGGTTGAAAACAGGAATCGTAAACCCTCTGTAGTCCCCTTGGATTCTCTTGAATCTGTCCCAGACCTCCTTGGCAGTTACAAAACTGCTCAGAGATGGCACATATTTCATCCAGGTTTTCCGTTTCGATCGCTTACGGGTCCACCGCGCTTTAGCTTTTCGTTTTCTAAACTTAACCAGGTTTCTTGAGGTGGGATACCGCCTGAACTTGCCCCATGCCTTATTCTGCTCCGTGCGCGTCATGGCACACTCCTTATTCCACCAAGGTTTGCACTTACGAGGCAGATTACCGGTAGTTTGGGGGATTGACTGCTGAGCGGCGTTAATTATCTGCTCTGTCACATACAACGTGGCTTCATCCGCAGTCATGGAGGAAAACAAGGATGCATCCAGCGTGGAGCTTGACTTAAAAAGAGACCAATCGACTTTGTCTAACTTCCACCGAGGCATTCGTTTTAACAGAGTGGGAAGACAAATGTCGCTCTCTAAAGTAATAGGGAAGTGGTCACTCCCAAAAGGGTTATTAAGAACCTGCCAAGAAAAACAAGGCAGTAATGAAGGTGATGCAATAGATATATCAATAGATGTAAATGAATTGTGAGCTGAACTAAAGAATGTAGGCTCCCTCCTATTAAAAATACATATTTGAGATGATAGTAAAAACCGCTCAATTACTCTGCCTCGAGAGTCGAGACGAGCACTGCCCCACATAGGATGATGGGCATTAAAATCACCTAAAATTAAAAAGGGTTAAGGAAGTTGTCCCACGAGTCCCTGGAGCTCAGAGAGATGCAGGGGAACATTCGGAGGCAAATAAATAGAAAGTACTGTTATAAGACGGTCTAAAAGAACACGTACCGCTACGGCCTCTAGTGGGGTGCAGAGTGGTACCTCGGAATAGGCAACCCCACTCTGTACAATCACTGCCACGCCCCCAGAAGTGGAATTAACACGATCTTTACGAAACACTTGATGACGCCTTAAAATCTGTGTATGACGAGCTTGGAGACGAGTTTCTTGTAACGCGAGGGCAATAGGCCGGAGATCATCCATAAAATAGTTAACGTCATCAATATTGGGTAAAAAACCATGACAGTTCCAATGCATAAAATGCAAATTCCTCATTTATGTAAAAAGGTGAAGTGTAAAATTAAAAAGAGAGAGGCAATGAAAAAATTGAGAGTATGAAATTAATGGTTATTTGGGAGGGACCACTGGTTTTTTCCCTTTAGACTTCAAAGTCTGCCACTCCATGTCACCCTCGCCGGATGCAAGAGTGGGTGACTCAGCGTTATCATCCATCGCCTCTATTTCTGGAGGCGAGCCTTTACCTGAAGGTTTTGGCTGGCTTGTTGTGCGGGGTGGCTTGCCCCGGCCACGACCAGCCGAAGAGGCACCGGAGGTGCTGGGCAAAAGGGGCTTTCAACTCTGCCTCCTCCGGCCCCTTGGGTACTGGGGGAGCGGCACGAGGGTTGTGCCGCTCTTTGGAAGAGGAGGTCCTCTCTGAGGAGGTCGGGCGGGAGTTTCGCCCCCTCTCCCCGGGAGAAGACCGCGAAGTGCGGACAGGTGCGGCATTTGCCGGCCTGTCTAGAACTAGCGAAGCAGCATGTGCACTCCCTCCATGAAGAGGGGGGCACTGCTGCCCCGGCTGGGGGGTTGGGGCCTTGAGGGCTGCCTCCAGAACCTCAGGTGAGACCTGGGTAGCCCTCGACTCCGAGCGTGGCACAAGACCCCTCCGTGCCACGTCGGCGTACGATCCCTTAGACATGAAGGAATACCTTTTTGTTCGCTTCGCTATAGCTGATATTTTCTTTGGCTTTAATGGCAATGATTTCCTTCTCTTGCTTCCATATGGGACAGCCACGATAGTATGTAGGGTGTGGTCCATCGCAATTGACGCAGTGGGCCACATTCTCGCAATTGTCAGAGATGTGATCCTGACTGCCACAATTTGCACGTCTCCTTCCCTCGACAGCTGCGTGTTCCGTGACCAAAACGCTGGCAACGGAAACACCGCTGGGGGTTGGGGACAAAAGGGCGGATGTAGCAGTTCAAGTATCCAGCCTTGATTGTTTGTGGCAGTGTGTGTCGTTCAAATGTAAGGATGACGTGTTTTGAAGGAATTTCTTCACCATCTTTTTTGAACATAATCCGTTTTACGGCGACAACGCCGGCACCTTGGAGTCCCTCGAGGAGTTCTTCCTCACTAGTGTGAAGGAAGTCGTCTTCAGAGAGGACTCCACGGATGGTGTTCAGTGTGCGGTGAGGCCTCACCGACACTTTCACATCAAGTATGGTGTTCAGCTTGAGAAGCGCTTCACTTTGCTTTTTATTATTTATCTCAACTAGGAGGTCTCCTGAGTGGAGTTTTTTAGCCTTGTAGGAAAACCCTACAAGGTGTTCAAGTACTTTGGCGACGACAAATTGTGAAAGCTTTGACACAGGTTTCTGTTCATCGAGAGAATGAACAACGAAAAACTTCGTGAAGTTTTCTACCTCTGGTTCTTTTTCAATAGTGTTGTGTTCAGGGCAGCGCCTTTTAACGGCTTGCCCCGAACGGGGTTTGGAAGAGAGGGGCGCCATAAGAGGGCAAGGAGTGTTCGGAATCTGTGGCGCGCCGCCCACCACGGAGCCCAACGAGGGAACAGGTAACACCCCATAACAAATATGGCTTTGCTGGAAGCATTACTCTATTAGCGCTACCCAGAAACTATAACCAAGTGTGGATCTGGAGGAGAGTATCTGTCACCACCCAAGGTTAGCCCTGGCCGCCAAAGGAGTTGAAAAAGGAAAGAAGGGAAATGAGAATAGTGAAAAGAAGAAGAAGACAAGGGTGAAAGAAAGGAGGGGTTAGTAGAAGTGGCGGCTAGGCTGAATCATCCTGGTCGGGCCAAGCCAGGAATCCCGTCTACGGGAAGCGGGGGCCGAAGTGGTGTATTGCCTCGCCCGGGGGGCCCCGAAGGGTCCAAACCTACCCAGGGCTTGGCTCAACCACTAGGATGCCCTTTTCCCCGGACACGGGAAAGCCACGCACAGTCAGACGTGGGCGGGCGAACCCGCATGGCTTGGGGTCCGTGGAGACGCCACTCTCCAAACACCTGCTTTCACAGGTGCCCCCTGCGGGGAAGGTGCCCATGGGTAAGACGTGTATGACCGATTCGGAGTCGACATAATATCACCTCATAAAATCACTCACGATGACGTGCACTCTCCCATTCTTGAATTAAAGGTTTTATGGCATGCAACTTATTGTTCATTTCTTGGTTCCACTCCTCTTGCCACTTGCACTTTGTAGATTCTTTCAGGGCATGTCTATAATCTCTGTAGGGTATCTTGTGCAGATCCACTTGTCGATCCTTAGCAGTGCTCGCTGCACGGTCAGCATCCTCATTCCCAGGAATTCCTACATGGGAAGGTACCCAGCACAATGTTATTTCTTTCGTCCTTTTTGATGCTGAATGTAACCGGTTCCTTATTTCTAGAACAAGTGGATTTTGAACATCCCCCATTGTGTCCAGAGCTCGTAAAGCACTAAGTGAGTCAGTGTAAACGGTTGACTTACAGATCTTCTTTTTAAGAATGTGGTCTATGGCAAGGAGCAAGCCGTAAAGCTCTGCGGAAAGAATACAGGCATTATTGTTAATTCCCTGGACACACTTCACGGAAAGCCCTACCACTGAGCAGCCTACATAGGAATCAGTTTTGCTCCCGTCAGTGTAGAAACTTGTGAAGTCTCGGTACTGGTCCTGGAGTTCGAAACATTCTTGTCTCAGAACTTCATTAGGGGTCTCTCTCTTGTTGTATTTTGTTAATTTCAACTCACAGTGGAGGGGCCTGAGGTCCCAAGGAGCTACTGAGTTCAAGCGCTGCACAACTGAGGGTAGCACATCCAGCCCTACGGACTCAGCAGAAGAACGAATTCTCATGGCGAGTGGTGGAACAAATAAAGGCTTGTTTATGAAAGTCTGCTCATATTGTACTTGTTCTATGCAGTCCAGGGTCGGGTGACCAGGAACAGACCTAATTCGCAGAGAATACATGAAGCCTAATTCAAACCTCATTTTCTCCAGTGAGGGCTCATTTGCCTCTACATATAGGCTGAGTATTGGAGATGTGCGAAAAGCACCAGTGGAAAGTCGGAGCCCCTGATGATGAATGGGGTCCAGCATCTTGAGAACCGATGCCCGTGCGGAGCCGTACACAATACAGCCATAATCAAGTCGGGACCGTACGACTGAGCGGTAGATGCGCAATAAACAACACCGATCAGCCCCCAGGATACGTGCGACAAGACCTTTAGTATATTAAGTGATTTTACACATTTCATTTTTAGGCTCTTAACGTGTGGAATGAATGTCAATTTTGAGTCAAATATAAGACCTAAAAACTTGTGTTCGTTCTTTACTGCAATAGGGACTTCATACATAGTTAAGGAAGGCTCAAGTAAAATTCCGCGGTGACGAGAGAAGCAAACACAAACAGTTTTCTCAGGAGAAAACCTAAAACCATTTACATCCGCCCATTTGACCAAATTGTTGATTGCAAGGTGAAGTCGACGTTCACAGATGGACGGATTACAAGATGAGACTGAAATTTGCACATCATCAAAATGGAGCGAGTACTGAAAAAATGGCGGTATAATACGAAAAATTGCATTCATTTTTACGATAAAAAGTGTGACGCTAAGCACACCGCCTTGTGGGACTCCATTTTCTTGCGAGAATTCTTTAGAAAGAGTTGCCCCAAGCTTCACACGAAAAGTGCGATCCCGGAGGTAACTATAGATGGCACCTAGCATTCTGCCCCGAAGACCAATGTTGAACAAATCCTGCAACATGCCGTAGCGCCAAGTTGTATCAAATGCCTTTTCCAAGTCGCAAAAGACAGAGAAGCAATGCTGTCTATTTACAAAGGCCTCTCGCACAGCAGTCTCAAAGCGGACCAGATGGTCAACCGTCGATCGAGCTGAGCGAAATCCACACTGGTAACGGTCAAGTAGCTTGTTTCTTTCTAAATAAAATATAAGCCTTTTATTTATCATCCTTTCTAGTGTCTTTGAAAAACAACTCGTGAGAGCTATCGGCCTAAAGCTAGATGCACAGGTAGGATCCTTTCCTGGCTTCAGCAGGGGAATTATGACAGCCACCTTCCAAGATGAGGGGAAGCAACCTTCAAGCCAAATGCGGTTGAACAAATATAATACAAGCTCAAGAGTTGATGGATGGAGGTGCTGAAGCATTTCGTAATGAATGCCGTCTGGCCCAGGAGCCGTCTGTTTGGACGAATGGAGTACCAGATGTAGTTCAAAAACTGTAAATAATAAATTATAGGGCTCCTGCAAGCCACCTGACAAAGGAACTGCCTTTTTCTCTGCCTGTAGCTTGTGTCTCTGAAATGACGGAGTGTAATGTTGAGAACGTGAAAGGAATTTGAAATGCTCACCAAGGACATTCGCCTGTTCTTCTAGGCTGGCAGGGCATACTCCGTTGTGGTTCAGGAGTGGGACAGAAAATACCCGGTAGGAGCCTTCAATTTTATGCACACGGTCCCAAACCTCCTTCGAGGATGCACTGCTATTAATTGAGGAAGCATACTGTCTAAAGCTGTGCCGCTTGGCTCGCCGTCGGATATACCTCGCTTGCGCTCGTTTTTTCTTAAAACCGATCAGGTTATTGGCCGTGGGATAGCGCCTGAGAATACCCCATGCATGATTTTGTTCTTTCTTTGCCTGGCGGCAGTCTTCGTTCCACCATGGCTTTGGCCTTTTTGGAAGATGTGAGGACGTCATGGGAATGGCAAGCATAGCGGCCT
Source organism: Ixodes scapularis (assembly GCF_016920785.2). Taxonomy (NCBI): domain Eukaryota; kingdom Metazoa; phylum Arthropoda; class Arachnida; order Ixodida; family Ixodidae; genus Ixodes; species Ixodes scapularis. Next base: position 19,969,340 of record NW_024609839.1, read on the forward strand.
GCAAGATATGCTGAGTAATGTGCTCGGTGACGTTGTCGATGGAAAGATCATCAAGGGATGAACATGCTATAAGTAAGGCTTCTGTAAAGATTGACCAGTCAGCCTTTTCAAGCTTCCAACGAGGGGTGCGTGTTAAAAGACCAGCAGGTTGAACTCTAAAATGAGTGGAAAGTGGTCACTCCCATATGGATTTTGGATGACCTTCCATAAAAGCAAAGGGTACAATGAAGGATGACAAAATGAAAGATCAATGGAAGTAAAACTACAAGTTGCTGAACTAAAATAAGTGGCTTCTTTTGTGTTGAGCAGACACAATACTGTCGAAAGAACAAACCGTTCAATGAGTGCCCTTTGAGAATCTCTTCTACAGCTTCCGCACAAAGGATTGTGTGCATTGAAATCACCTAAAATGATGTAAGGCGCCGGAAGCTGGCTAATTAAATTATCTAGCTCCTCATACTGCAGCTGATATCCCGGGTAGATGTACATTGAGCAGACGGTAATCACACGGTCCAGCAGCATACGGACAGCGACGGCCTCGAGAGAGGTTTGCAAAGCCACTTCAGTGGACGGGACCACGCGTTGGACAACCACTGCAACACCACCGGAAGCCACAAAGGCGTTTAACCTATCTTTCCTGAAGACTTTGAAGTGTCTAAGCACATTTGAGTGACTTTCCTTAACCCTATTGAAAATATTTCTAAAGGGCTCGTCAGCCTTGAAGGATTATGGGACCTCACAGGCCTTCAAAACCCTTCAAAAATACCCTACAGAAAAACCCTTCAAGGATACCCCATAGAAAAACCCTTTAGCCCCACAGCCCTTCAACCCGTCAGGCCCTTTAGCCCATCAACCCTTTAGACGCCCAAATGACTGTGAACCATAGACAAAAATGCAGGTCAAAACACTGAAAATTTATTGCCGACATTTAGTTTTACATGCATATTATAACTCAAAAAGCAACGCTTGTTCAAACCCGGCGCAAGGAGCTGCAGACGAAAGGGATCACATCAAACAGGGACAACTGACATCCTTATCACAACGAAAAATACCTTTCAAAGTACTCACAATGCCGATGGGTATATTCCTGATGTACGGTGGTTCAGCTAATAAAACAGAGCAGGTGCACCTCACGGACACATACACAGTCTCAGTAAGCACGTTTAGCGAAAACCACGAACTCGTAAGAAGCACCCGCCGCCGTTGAGAAATCCCGAGCACAGTCACGGTTTCGTCCATGATGACATTGCGCCGGCGTCTTCGGCGTATTTTTCGCTCGCTGGTTTGAAGTCGGACGGACGAAGAGGCGCAAGGAACAAGTCCGGACAGCGGCCGTCATCCACCGTCTCGACACCCACAGTGCCATAATCCCGGTGCGGAGGCACAACATGCGGTGGGACGCTGACCCCGACTGCCAGGCTTTGCAGCGAGTAAGCCGACACTGGCCACCATCTCCTTGAATGCGCTGAACACAATGGCGCTCGAGCGGTGCTGAAGGCGGCCTGCGCCGAGCTATGGTTCACCTGCGGTACCAAGAAAGAAACTGCACGGATCAAAACAGACCAAGGGGCGAGCCCTCAAAACCATGCATGCTCACCTTTCTGGAGGAAATTGGTCCGCTCCGAACATCCCGGCTCGTGGGATAACCGGAACCGCACACGAGCAGAGAGAAAATGGCTATGGCCTCCCCCGCTTGCACACACCACCCTCCTCCCCCCGACCGCTGGCCTCGCAGCCCTGCACCCTCTCCCCATCGCCGGGCGGAGAGAGGCGATTGCTTTTTGGGGACAGTCCCCCGTGGGGGGACCGGTTCCCGGAACGAGTCGCTCCCGCGTGCGTCCCTGTTCCTGGAGAGCGCGCACTGCTCTCGGCTTGTTCTTTTTTTTTCTTTTCTTTTTTCTTTTTTTTTTCTTTTTTTATACGTGGTTGCACGTATTTCGCCTCGAGCGGACCGGATTGCGTTCGCCTCAAAACGCCGCTCGGTCAACACCACTCGGCCCGCGGCTCGTCAATTCTCCACCGAGGCGGTCGCCCTCAGTAGCCTCTTTCGCGACCGAACACCCGGGCAGTGACAGACGGGTCCAGGAGCCCACTCGTATTTGATAGAAGAGCAGTAATAAAAATCTGACCGTACTCACACACGATCGGCATTCTCCACATACTTATTTTTCCCCCGTAGCGTACAATAAGCAGCTATGTTCATTAATTCTGCGAATTGTGTTTTTTCCAGCTGGGCCGTTGCCCACACAGACATATCAAGAGGCCCGAAGGTTTTCCCGACCCCATTAGAAAAGTTCTTGACAGGCTCTCAGACATTTCAAGGCATCGTAAAGGGGACTTTAGACATTTCAGGAGAGCCTCTGACGGGGCCAGTGAACCCACCAGGAAATATCGGTGCCCCCGTTAAACATCTCAGAAATTCCTGAAGTCCCCTTCACACCCTTTAAAAAAATCCTGAAGTCCCATCAGAGCGATTTTCAATAGGGAAGGTGCGTCTCCTGCAAACAAAAGGCAGCAGGGCGGTGTTCATTTAATAAAAAGGTGATGTCGTCATAATTGGAAAAAGTCCACGACGGTTCCATTGCCCTATTGAAAAAACCAGCTTAAGCTGGTCCCAGCTTCAAGCTGGGTTATTGCCCCAGCATGCCCAGCTTGGCATGCTGGTCATGCTGGTTGATCTGGTCATACTGGTCATGCTGGTTTATCTGGTTATACTGGGCATGCTGGTTGATCTGGTCCCAGCTTCAAGCTGGGTTATTGCCCCAACATGCCCAGTTTGGCATGCTGGTCATGGTGGTTGATCTGGTCCCAGCTTGCCCCAGCATGCCCAGTTTGGCATGCTGGTCATGCTGGTGGACTTCTCAACCAGTTTAACTTGCTTAAATTAATACACAGGATAAACAAGTCAAGCTCTTCAGAAAAGCCAACTCGGCATCCAATTTATTATTTTCGCACTCGCGGCCGCCTCACATGAACTCAGATGCTACATATCCTCGGCGCTGACACACTACTACGCGACGCACAGACAGTGGTTCTCCGTGCAAAGCCAACAATGTTAATAAAACCAGATTGCTTGTCTTTCAACACGAACAATACTAGACACAAGTCAAAAACAGGCAATAGCAAAAGAAAATGCTACGCGGATGAGAGAAGCGAACCTGGGTCTAGCCAGTGATGGGGGCGAAGCGGCAACTTGCGTGGTCGGCAGAGGCGAGGAAATCCGTGTGGCTTGGATGGCATTGGCGATACTCCTCGGCACCGCCGTCATTCACGAGCACACAAACGTTAGAAGAAACGAAGCAACGCGTCAATCGGAACGTCCGACATCTTCCCGCACTGAACGGACTGACGCTCGCTGTCTCCTCAAAACCCACTTCGCTTGCACCGTCGTTCAAGTAGTCTCCAAACAACGCGCACACAGCCGTCCCCTCGAAAATCTGTCCAAGACAGCCAAACGCGTCTCAAATTCTCCGTTCATACCACTCTCTCTTTCTATATTCTTTCACACAAAGGTAGCTTGCAGCGCGCCTGACGCGCCCGGTCGTCTACCAAAAACGAGAGGACAAAGAACAGGACGTGGCCTCGTTTCAGCCTAAGCCGACCTTGGCGCGCGCTCCCAGTAATGCCAGTTCGGCTATCTCTAGCCGACCTTGGCGTGCGCGCCCCCAGCATGACCAGCTTGACCACAAGGATTATTAGTTCGACCAGATTCGCCAGCTTGTCTCCCAGCATGACCAGCTTGTCGCCCAGCTTAACCACATTGGCTATGGAAAACCACTTTGACCAATTAGGACCAGACTGGCTCCCAGTTACACCATATTGAATCTAAAACCAGATTCTAGTTAGATCATGCTGGTTTTTACTTAAACCAGACTGACCACCTTAAATTCTAGCTTGCCCATCTTAAACCAGCTTGATTGCCAGTTAAACCAGTTTGACTACCACATTGACCAGATTGACCAGCTTAGTTACCATCTTGGCCAGTTCGATTTTCATGCTGGTTTTTCCAATAGGGTGTAAAAAAGTGAAAGCCGTTTACAACTCCCTGTAACACCGAATTAGAGCGCAGCTCTTGAGGAGGAGGAGGGAAGGGTACTGGGGGTGAAGTGACCTGGGGGGGTCACGTGACTTTGGGGGTCACGTGACCTTGGAGGGTCACGTGACGATGCCAGTGATGTCATAACGTCACTGATGACGTCACCGACATCCACATCGTCATCGTCATCATCGCTGATGACGTCATCGGAGTCCGCATCGTCATCGTCACTGATGACGTCATCAGTGACGTCACTGATGACCTCACCGGCATTCACATCGTCATCGTCATCATCACGGATGACATCATCAGTGACGTCACTGATGACGTAATCCGTGATGATGACGATGACGATGCGGATGCCGGTGACGTCACCAGTGATGATGACGATGACGATGCGGATGCCGGTGAGGTCATCAGTGACGTCACTGATGACGTCATCAGTGATGATGACGATGATGATGCGGATGCCGATGACGTCATCAGTGACGATGACGTCATCGGGGAGGTCACGTGACCCTGGGGGGTGGTCACGTGACCTCGGGGGGTCACGTGACTTTGGGTGTCACGTGACCTGGGGGTCACGTGACCCTGGGGGAGGGGTCACGTGACCTTGGGGTGACCTTGGAGGCCATGTGACCTTGGGATGGCCTTGAGGGTCGCGTGACCTTGGGGTGACCTTAGTTACGCCAACGCCGACGGCGACGGCGACGCCGACGCCGCTCAAGCCGGGAACGGGCCCCTAAGAGCTGCGCTCTAAAAACAGACATGGTTAATGTTATGCAGTTAGCTTTTCACCAGAAAGTCACAAGCTTCGTGTAATGGTAGCTAGAGCAAAACTAAGCCAGTCATAGGAGATGAATTTAGTAAAATGTGAAAAGGACATGAATGATGATTTAATGAGTCTGCAAGAAGGCAGCTCCGACCGAACCTTTGGGGAAAAGCAATTAAAAATAAAGCCCCAGGCGAGGGAGTCGCCAGTAGTCCTCTGGTTGGTCTATATGGAACTGACCTCTCCGACCTCCAAGGGCGTCGAGACTTCGGGCCGAGGCCACTGGCGAGGGAGTCGCCGTTACTCAACTGTCTCGGCTGAACCAGAGGAGTAGGTGGAGAAATGGAAATGAGCAAGATATCTTGGTGTCGTGAGGTTGGTGTAGTGACTGAGGATGTAGGATGATGTTCCTGTTGAAAGAGAATATCAGCCTTGTAGAGTAAAATTGTCACTGTGGTGGAACAATTGGTTTTTTGCTTTTGTGCTTGCCCTTGGGGACCTGCCACTCCATGTCGTCTGGGTCAGACGCAGGAGTGGATGGTTCGGCACCCTCCTCCATTATTTCTGCCTCCTGGGCGGAGGCTGTTCTAGCCGGTTTAGAGAGGTTCTGGGCACGAGGAGGAAAACCCCGGCCCCTACCTCCACCAGCCGGAGGAGCAGAGGTACTGGGCAGGCAGTCGCCCAAGCCCACCTGCTCCTGCCCCTTGGGTGCTGGAGGAGTGGCACAAGAATCGTGCCGCTCCTTGGATGAGGAAGCTCCCTCCGAAGAATGCGGTCGGAAGCGTGGTCCCTTTTTCTTGAAAGGAGACCGCGAAGCACTGATAGGTGTGGACACAGCCGACCCATCTTGGGTAGGCGAAACAGCCTGTGAGCCCTCTACACTAGAGGAGACAGGTTGCTGCCCCGTGGAAGTGGTACAACTCTCGCTGGAGGGGGATGTAGGCCTACAAGACGAGAGTGAACGCCCAGGAAGCTGAAGCTTCAGCTGGCGTGTTGGGGACTGCAGTGGCTTCCTAGCATCCGGGAAGGACGTCTGGGTTGCCAACGCAACCTTCAGTGGTGCAGGTACCCGCTGCAGCCCCTGTGCAAAGCCGCCCTTGCGCAAAAACGCGAAGCGGCGACGCGCCTCCGGGTATGAAAGGTTTTCTTTCACTTTAAGTGTAAGAATTTCTTTTTTATCTTTCCATGTCTTACACTATCTGGAGTAAGCAGGGTAGGGCTCTTTGCAGTTTACAAAGAGTGTGTCGTTGGAACAAGAGTCTGCTGCATGGTCGGTTTTGCCACACTTAGCACATGTCGCTTTGCCGCGGCAGTTCTGTGAACCGTGTCCAAATCGTTGGCAGTTAAAGCACCTTCTGGGGTTCGGAACGTTAGGACGAACTCTGCAGTAGAGATATCCCGCTTTTACAGACTCAGGAAGTGTGGTGGACTCAAAGGTAAGCACGATGTGCCTAGTCTTCAGCTCTTGGCCGTCACGACGCAAGGAGATGCGCCTTGCAGCTACAACCCCCTGCTCAGAAAGGCCCTCCACTACTTCGCTCTCAGACGCGTCCAGAAGGTCGTCCTCCGAGATGACTCCTTGGATGGTGTTCAATGTTTTGTGGGGTGTCACTGTAACTTTGTAGTCTGACACACAGTTGAGTGCAAGGAGCGCAGATCTCTGGTGGCTGGTCTCAATTTCTACAAGCAAATCGCCAGATGCCAGCTTCTTAGCCTTAAAGCTCTTTCCAATCACACCCTCTAGGACCTTTGCAACAAGAAATGGTGACATTTTCGCGAGTTGTTTGTCGCTTTCAGAGTGGAGTACCAAGAATTTTGGGAATCTAGGTGGAGTAGTGTGTGTCTCGTGCGAGGTAGAAACTTCGGTGCGACCCCTTGTCGGAGGCCGATCAAGAAAATATTTTTTGTGCAGACCCATAAGAGATGGGAGGAAAATTCAGTGCCCGGGTGCACCGCCCACCACGGAGCCCAAAAAGGGGGTAGGTAATGTGCCATAGCAAGATGGGCTTGGCTAACACAATTACTCTACCAGTGCTGCCCGGGCACTATACCCTAGTGTGGTTGCAAGGACAGGTCCTGTTTCCACTCAAGGTTGGCCCTTGCCGCCTAAGAAGGTGAAAAAGGAAGGAAGAGAGTGTAGAAGAAAAGAGAAAGAGGTGGGAGGAAAAGTGAAAGAGGGAAGACGAGGGTAGAAGAGGCAACTGGCTGAATCATCCTGGTCGGTCCAAGCCAGGACACCTGTCTACGAGAAGCAGGGGCCGAAGCGGTGTATTGCTTCGCCCGGGGGGCCCCGAAGGGTTTAAACAAACCCCGGGCTCAGCTCAACCACCAGGGTCCCCTTTTCCCCGGACACGGGTTAAGCCACGCACAGCCAGGCGTGGGTGGGTAAACCCACATAGCTCGGGGTTCGCGGTGGCGCCACTCACCAAGCACCTACCAAGGCAGGTGCCCCCTGCGGGGCTTCCTTGAGGTATTTTGATGGACAATCGGAGAAAGATATATATATATATATATATATATATATATTCTGGTATTCTCACTCAACGCTTGTCCGGAGGAAGGAAATGCAGTTCTCACTTCTGGAAGCTCCACTCTGTCTAATTTTGACAGTGCTGTCGACTCTTACCAGACACTTGTAGAACCCACCCTCTCTCCGACACAAGTTCCCTCCCTCTGGCTTGCATCCTTGTACACACCTTATGGTTTCACCCGTATGCCCTTCTGCTTCGGAATCTCTGTCGCTCTTGGGCTTGGCCACAAACAAATTGTAAGAAAATGTGCTTTGACGTTTTGCCCAGTTAGAAGACACAACACGCGTCCGCTCGGCTTGAGGCTGCGACACCTACTTCTCTGTGTCACCTCTTTCAGCAGAAGCACTGAAGTGCACTGTATTTCCGGCACGAAATGTATCTGCAATGGCGGGGCGTCTAGCCAAAATAACTGGAGTACAATATATTCCAGCTTCCCACCTCTAAAGAAAATAAAAAAAATAGAAAGTAACTTAAACGTAGCTTTAAAATGAATACAAGTTACTTGAAAAAATTATTTCAGTACTAAATACTGACGTTCGAAAGTATTTGCAAGATACCAACTCTATTGGAAAAACCAGCATGAAAATCTAACAAGTGAAGCTGGTAACTAAGCTTTTCAAACTGGTCAATCTGGTATTTAAACTGGTTTAACTGGCAATCAAGCTGGTTTAAGCTGGGCAAGCTAGAATTATAGCTGGTCAGTCTGGTTTTAGTAAAAACAAGCATGGTCTAACTACAATCTGGTTTTAGATTCAATCTGGTATAGCTGGAAGCCAGTCTGGTCCTAACTGGTCAAGCTGGTCAAACTGTTTTTCCATGGAGCCAATGTGGTCAAGCTGGGAGACAAGCTGGTGAAGCTGGTCGAACTCATAATCATGGTGGTCAAGCTGGTCTTGCTGGGAGCGCCCGCGCCAAGGTCGGCTTCGGCTGGGACGAGGCCAGGTCCTGTTCTTTGTCCTCTCGTTTTTGGTAGACGACGGGGCGCTTCAGGTGCGCCGCGAGCTGCCTTTGCGTGCCAGAAATGAGAGAGAGTGGTAGAAACAGAGAATTTGAGACACGTTTGGTTATCTTTAGCAGAGTTTTGAAAAGACGGATGTGTGCGCGTTGTTTGGAGACTACTTGAACGACGGTGCAAGCGAAGCGGGTTTCGAGGACACAGCGAGTTGCAGTCCGTTCAGTGCGGGAAGAGGTCAGGTCGGACGTCCCTACTAAAGGGGTGTCCAAACAGGACACTACAAAAGGCACGACTCCGACAAATCGTGAAAATGGAAGCGGGCGCGCCCGCTTCGCGCCCGCTTCACTTTTCACGATTTGTCGGAGTCGTGCGTTTTGTAGTGTCCTGTTTGGACACCCCTTTAGGCGTCGCTTTGTGCCTTTGAACGTGCGTGTGCTCGTGAATGACGGTGGCGCCAAGGATTATCGCCAATGCCATCTAAGCCGATTTCCTCGCCTCTGCCGACTACACAAGAGGCCGCTTCGCTCCCATCACTGGCGGGACCCAGGTTCGCTTCTATCATTTTTGTAGTATTTTCTAGTGATGGGACGAATCTTTATCCGAATCGAGATTCGGAGCCGAATCTGAAGATTCGGAAGAGTAGCCGAATCTCAAGCGATTTGAAAAAGTTTGGAAAGATTCGGAGCGTTGCCATGGTTGCCAGATCACGTTGATGCATGGTTTAACTTTTTGTTATATTAACTTCACTAAATTCCACAAAGTGCACAAAATAATTTTGTAACTTGATATCATAGTAATAAATAAAATTTTCCGCTTTTTGATATTATTTTGGATGTTTGTCGAGAACGGTATCGCGGGAAAATTGGTTTCGGTTCCGGATTACGACCAAACGAGGCATGTTGGTGCACGTGGAAATACAAGCGCATGTTTTCATCGCTGGAAGAGATCAATGCCGTACGTGCTGTCCGGTACAGACACATTTTGTGCCCATGATTACGGTCATACTGGCACACTCCACACACGTGAGTATGTTCGATTCAATTAACTCCAGCGTGTGTCCACTGAGGTATTGTTATCGGAACACGGGAAGCAATCCGGGAAACAATCTGAAACTCCTTGCGCTGTACTATCTCCTGTACTGCATTTGCACCTTTCTGGTTAATGATATCCAAATCAATTAGTGTTTGTTTCCGAACAGTAAAGTTGCGTTGGACACCCGTGCGTTCTGTTTGTTTTTTATGAAATGCAACGCGTATAACGTTTCACGGCCGACCTGCTACCGAGAACGGAGAAACGCCACCGGTACGCGGTCGAAGTTGGGACGAGCAACAATCATCTCGCTCTCGCGCCTTACAGGTACAGACACACGCAGCTCCAGAGAAGGAGACAAACCATTTCCTTGCCTGAATATATTTATTGTGCGTTGTGCCGTATTATGTATAATACACAGCATTTCGCTATATTTTACCGATCACCGCGAAACCGCACAGTAACCGAGACCGTGCATTGGTTAGGCCTACGTCAACCACACCGATCAGCTTAGCTGGAACTGGGCGAGTGCCAGGGTTTAGAATGACAGTACAGTACATACCGTACGTTGAAATGAACAAGACGAAATCTGGTTATATGCAGTAACAGTACATAAAAAACACAAAACTGACCGCATTCGCAAGGTTTACGACAACGTTCACGCTGCCGTCCCAAACCAGCGACGAATCTGCCGATCTCCGAATCTGCCGAATATCGGTTGCGGGAAGTTCGGAAATTTCCGAATCCGTCCGAATCCGAATCCCCGGTGATTCGTCCCATCACTAGTATTTTTTATTGCTATTGCCTGTTTTTGGCGTGTGCCTAGTTTTTTTGTACGATTCATATATGTTTATTGTATGATTTATATGTGTTTATTTGACACAGAAATTCCTCATACAAATGAGATTTTGCAATAGGGATTGGGCTTCCCCTTCAACGAAAAGGTATTGTGGTGCAAATACACAGTGCAACTGAAAAACAAAGTGAAACATTGGAAGAAGCAAAACATTATAAATGTATGTCTCAGACCAACAAACAACCGAAGGTAATGACACAACAGGAGCATGTTGCGTGTTTACCGCTTGTAAAATATATGTCTACTCTATATAAAAAAGTTCCGTGTTGTGTACCGATTTCAAACCCCAAGATATGGGCATTCGCTTACCCTTCCTGGTATATTGAGGCATTCTGAGTGACATTTGTACCCTATCTACGCTTCAGAACAGCACCGCTGTAAACATTTAGGAAAAGAGTTGACCTGAAAGAATGTCATAACTGATAGAGCATAAGAAAGGAGGCTACTTTTAGAACAGTGTCTTCACATATGGCAACATTCTTTTTAATTGCAGTCCCGTTGATAACGCAGCGGTTTGTTCATTCGGCCAAGGAAGCTGCCAGCTCAAACACAATGTACGAATAACAAGGGGAAAGCTGTTTTTAGACTTGCCGCACAACCAACAGTGCGTTATTTGTCGTCGTGGAAAACGACTTGAGTCTACTCTCACAGACATTGGCGCACACCAGGTTTAAATGTAATTTTCTAAGTACACGACCCACATCACATCCAAGCTGTGCGTGGACCCCTTTGCGAAATACAGAAGACCATGCCGCGGAACTTCTGTTATTTCTTACACTTTGGCACAAAGGCTGATATCTCTCGCCTTAGTTTTTGGTGGCAGGTTATGTACCAAATGTTATATGGAGTGTGCAAGTCTGAAAGAGGCATCCGAGCTCGGCGGCGACAGACCAGCTCAAATGTCATCCAAGGAGGATGTTCCGAATACACATTACAGCCCCACAACATAGGCCTCAGGAAGCAGAAAGCGTCCCGCTAAGAACCGCGAGAGTCCTAAACCATCCAAGTGCAAAGTGCAGATTCAAATTCCTGCGTGGAGGCCAGTGCCAGTGCCTATCCGAATATCTCACAAACTGAAGTTTCTGGAGAGGACAAATCATTTCTGGGCAATTGTAAGTCTTTTGTGGATAGATTTCCAGACAAATTCTAAAGCTCCAAGTCAAGACACAAAAAGCTGTTAACTTTAGCACTATGCCCGCCATCTTGGACAATATTAGAAAATATTGGATATTTTGGTTGCGGCAAGAAGATAGTGCGATTTGCCAGACAACTCCGCGACACGAGAGGAATTCTCGAAAAACGCGATCCACGAAAATATCGCCCACTGTTCTCCGAGGTGAAAACCTCAACTGAGGCCTTTTACCAAGATGACGGGATTTCGTATTGTCTTCCTGGGATGAAAGACGGCCTGAAAAGAAATGAAACGCGGTTTCTTTTGTTGAACCTAGACGAAGTTATCATTGAATCGAAAGAGGAAATTAATCCAGACCCGCCAACCTGTTTTTCAACCTTCGCATCCATGCGTCCCCCCTGGTGTGTGTTAGCAGGCTCAACTGGCACACACTCTGTTTGTGAGTCCGAGTACCATAAAAACGTCAGGCTTATGCTGCATTCATTGGGAATAAAAGAAACCTGTAGCGAGTTTTTGGCTTTAACCGTTTGTTCAATCCAAAAGGAGAGCTGCATGAAGCACACCTGCTAGAGATACCCAGGACCGGAACCGCTAAAAACGTTTCCCTAAAGCAAGACTCCCGAAGACGACGAAATAGAATACAAGCGATGGGTTCACCCGCGCAAGTGCCTGCTCATGACAGTTGTATCGAGTACCACAGAAGTAGTGGGAAAACTCCTCGAAAACTTCGAGAACTTGAAATCTCATCACTATGGGAGCAAACTTCAGTCAAATTACCTTAGGTTTCTCAACTCAACACTTCCAACAACCGAGGGAATATTCATCATGGACTTTGCAGAGAACTACAACTTCATCACTCAGGGTTTAAGCCAAGTCTCTGTTAGGATCAGTATTCCGAAATGGGTACCCCCCATTCCATTGTAATTCCATTCCGGGGATTTTGAGTTTTCGATAATTCAATTCCTTTGAATTCCTAGGAATGGAGACACTGAGCCCATTCTCACTCCTGGAATGGCTGAATCGTTCCATTCCCTCACTTTAATTCCTAAACGTAAAAATTGGCACTTGACAGCTACATTGTGTTGCCGGAAGAAGCAGCATAAAGCTGACATTATCAAATGCAGAGACAATTGCAAAACAAAAATGCTAAATTCCTCAAAAAAGCAATGATTTTACTAAGCGGACCGCTGGTGGCACAAAGTGTTTATTTACAATGTACTGCAAACATCGAGAATGCCTCTTGATATGTCAATGCTTGTTTAAGACATCGGTCTCGCGACCACGTGGCTCGCAACAAACAGCAATACTTAAATCCACTCATTTTTTTTTTGTTAACTTTTTTGCATTTGTACTTTTAGGACATACGCGGCCAGCGTGTTTGCTTGATAAGACCATAAAAAAGATCAAATTCGTGCGTGGAGCAGGAATAAGCTATATTACTGTATTCTTCAAATACCGCAACACATTGGGTGTAAGGGAGTGTGATTTCTGTACAACTGTGCAAACTGAGATTGGCGTTCCCGTTCGTTGAAAGGGCACTCAATTAAAAAATGGAGAACACTTAGAGATTTATCGCCTTGTTCACACAAAGAAGCATCCTCTCCACGGAGCAGGTAGCCATGAGTCAGATGCGTGTGGCCAATGCGCAAACGACACAGTATTACTTCATAAAACCGTTCTCGGTGTCGGGTGCTTGCCCATTCACCCAGGTTTGGCTTAATGAGATGCAGCTTGTTGTAGATCTCTCCATTCCACTCGGCTTGCCATTGGGCTTGTATGCGAGACCTTACAGAAGAGGGGTAGTCCACGTAAGGGATCCCTTTTATGTCTACCTCCCTGTTGACGCATGTGCGAGCAGCACGTTCGGCCGCCTCATTGCCTGGGATACCAACATGGCTGGGAATCCAGCAAAAGACAATGGTGTAATGCTTTCTAGCTGCCACAATAACCTTCTTCTGACCTTCAACAACAAGGGAGTTCCTTGTAGGCAGCAGTCAAGAGATGGCTCGCAAGGCACTAAGAGAGTCCGTGAAAACTACTGCCAGCGGTATCCTGTGGCGGGCTATGTGTTCCGTAGCTAGCAGGAGGCCATACAGCTCCGCCGTCAAAATGGTAGCGGCGGTGTTTATCCGCCTTACAACTTCCACTGAAGAACCAGTGACCGAGCAGCCAACAAAGGTCTCAGATTTTGATTCATCTGTATAGAACTTTGTATGATCTTCATGCAATTGAGCCAGTTCATACAATTCTTGCAGAAGCACAGCACTTCAAGTGTTTTTCTTGTTATACTGTGCAAGAGACAGGTTGCAGTGTTTGTCAGAGTGCTCCCAAGGTGCTATGATGCCAGGAAATTCTACTACCTGGGATGCTACATCAAATCCGACAGACTCGGCCAAGGTCTTCAGTCGCATACTGAACGGAGGGATCACGCTAGGTTTTGCAAGAAAGAGTCGTTCCGAGCGTGGTTCTTGAACAACTTCTCGAGTAGGGTGCTAGAGGACAGTTCGGATGCGAAGAGAGTGCATCATGCCCAATGCAAATCTACGTCTCTCGAGGCATCACTCGTTAGCCTCTGCATATAGACTATGCACAGGGGATGTACGAAACGCACCTGTAGCCAACCGAAGCCCAAGATGATGAATGGGATCCAACATCTTGAGAACAGACTGTCTGGCAGATTCATAAACAAAGCAGCCATAGTCTAGTCGGGAGCGTAACAAAGAGCGATAGATCCGCAGGAGGCACAATCGATCTGGGCCCCAAGACCGGTGCGAGAGAACTTTAAGGATATTGAGAGATTTGTGAGCTCTCAATTTCAGGCTTTTTACATGAGCAATAAAATTCAGTTTACTATCCAACGTAAGACCCAAAAATTTGTGCTGAGGTTGGACACTAACATTACTATTGTAGATTGTTAGGGATGGTTCAAGAAAGATTCCACGTTTGCGGGTGAAGCAAACACATCGACTTAAAGACAGTACTGAAAAGACGGAGGGATTACTGAAGCAATGGATTTCATTTTAACTATAAACAAGGTGACACTTAGCACTCCCCCCTGTGGCACTCCATTTTCCTGCAGAAATTCACGGGAGAGTGTGTTTCCCAGCTGGACTCGAAAGGTGCGCCTGTCTAAATAGCTCTGAATTGAACGAAGCATGCGACCACGTAGTCAAAGGTCAAACAGGTCCCTCAAAGGACTCACGCACAACAGTTTCGAGACGGACCAAGTGGTCGACTGTAGACCTTGATGAACAATAGCCGCACTGAAATTTGTCGAGAACCTTACCATGCTCCAAATAGCACATTAGTGTACGATTAATCATTCGCTCCAGTGTCTTACAAAGACAGCTGGTAAGAGCAATGGGCCTACAACTGGAAACACAAGAAGCATCCTTACCAGCCTTCAAAAGTGGAAGGACATTTGCTACCTTCCAAGATGAAGGGAAATAGCCCTCCTGCCATATGTGGTCATAAAGATATAAAATGACATCGAGTGTAGAAGGATGAAGACGCTGTAGCATTGAATAATGTAAACCATCTGGTCCAGGAACTGAGGGCTTTGTGTTATGAAGAACTGCGACGAGCTCGTGCAAGCTGAATGTAGCATTATATTCCTCCTGTTCACCTCCTGAGGTTTTTAAGGGATTGCTCTCAGCCTTCAGCTTGTGTCGAAGCAAAGTAGATGAATAATGATGTGAACTGGATATATATTCAAAATGTTCTCCAAAAATATCAGCTTGTTCCTCGAGTGTGTCAGGGCATGTTCCATTCCTGAAGAGCAGGGGGATTTTAAATGCATGATAGGAACCATTGATCCTGTGTATTCGATCCCAGACCTCTTTAGGTGAGGTACTGCTATTTATAGTGGAAGCATAACCTTACCAACTTTCCCGTTTGGCTTTTCTTCGGACATAGCGTGCACGGGCCTTCATTTTCCGAAAGGATATGAGGTTATCTCTAGTGGGGTATCGTCTCAGAATACCCCAAGCCCGATTTGGTTTTTGCGTGTCTCTTCACATTCCGAATTCCACCAGGGTTTTGGCCTCCTAGGAAGAAATTGAGATGGCTGCGGGATGGACAACTTGGCTGCTGTGATAATGCGCTCGGTTAAAAGATGATTGAGTTCGTCAATTGTGAGACTTTCGAGACGAGAATATGCTAAAAGCGATGCCTGCTTGAAAAGGCCAAATTAGCCTTGTCAAGCATCCAACGAGGCGGGCGTGTATGAATTAAAGAAGGGGCTACGCTACAGGTTAAGAGTAGGAAAATGATCGCTTCCACGTCGATCGGAATCGACACTCCAGGAAAAATCTGGAAGTAAAATAGCAGAACCAATTGAAAGGTCGATGGAAGTTGATGACAAAGACGATGGACTACAATAGGTTGGCTGGCCCGTGTTAAAAGATAGAGACTTTGTGTGGTTAAAACTGACTCACCAATTTTTCCCCTGACATCCTGACGTGTGCTACCCCATAAAGGGTTGTGACAATTAAAATCGCTCATCAAAAGGAAAGGCTCTGGAAGCTGGTCTAACAGCGAGTTTAAACTTGAACATTTCAAGGTGAAACAAGGCGGTAAATATAAAGAGCATACTGTCAGAGCTTTATGGTGCATGAACCGAACTGCCACTGCTTCAAGCGGTGTGGACAGTGGAACCTCTGTGCAGAGAACGTCTCTCGGGAGGACCACCGCAACTCAACCAGAAGAATTTCCAGAGCCCGGGCGATCCTTCCGGAACACCTGGTAATGTCTCAGAAAATTAGAGCGACTTGGACTCAAACGAGTCTCTTGCAAGCACAGCGCTCGTGGCTTGTACTCGTCCAGAAGATGCTCTGCATCGTCCAGGTTTCTTAGAAGGCCACGGCAGTTCCACTGTAAGAGTACTGAAGCCATTATAGGAAAAAAAACGGAGCACATGGAAAGTTGAGATAGTTGTTTCACTTCGGAGGAATTACGGTTTTTTTTTTATTTTTCTTTCTTAGTACCCCGCCACTCCATCTCGTCCTGGTCAGAACCCGGAGTCGACGAGGGGGCAGACAAGGCAGCGCTAGTGTTTTCCTGAGCCTTGAAGGCAGACTTACCTGCCGGCCTGGGAGGGTCCGTGCCGCGAGGCCCCGATCCGCGGCCACGACCAGAACTGGGTGGAAGGGTGTTTGATGAACTGTGGAGGGGATCTACCCCGTCCATCTGTTCCACCTCGTTTCCCGACAAGGAAGCTGCATGCGACCCACGCAGCTCCTTGGTTCCTGGCTGTCTCTCCAGAGACTGAGGCTGTGGTACTTGCTTTTTCTCCTTCATAGGGGTGTGGCCTGTGTTGACAGGTACAGCCAGTGCTGGCCTGTCCTGAGCAGAGGAGTCAGCTGGAGCGCCCTCTCCGCGAGAAGGGCGACCCTGCTGACCCCTCGCCACCGTCTTGAAAGGGAGGGCGGGCACGGCTATCGCCGGCCCGTCCTAGCCGAGGGGAGCAGCATGCTGCCTCTGTTGTGGGGATGGGGCCTTTAGGTCGGCGACCAAGATCTTAGGAAAGAGAGGGAAAAGCGCTTCTTCGCATCTGCGTACGACAGGTTTTCGTTAGCCTTAACTGCGAGAGTGTCCTTCTCTTGCTTCCAGAGGGGGCAGCTTCGGTAGTAGGCAGGATGTGGTCCTCTGCAATTTGCGCAGTGTGCCTCCGCCTCGTAACCATCAGACACGTGACCCTCATTTCCACACCTGGCACATGTCTCCTTCCCACGACAGCTGCGTGATCCGTCGCCAAAGCGCGCACTGGCAACGGAAACACCGCTGGGGGGTTGGGAATGTATGGGCGGATGCGAAAGTTGAGGTAACCGGCTTTGACCGTCTCCGGGGGTGCCCGTCTTTCAAAAGTGAGGATAACATGTTTTGAAGGGATATTTTCACCATTCTTGCGGAACACTATGCGTCTGACATCGACGACACCCAAACTTTTTAGTCCCTGAAGAAGTTCATCTCCACTGGTGTAAAGAAAGGCTTCTTCAGAAAAAACGCCCCGGACCGTGTTCAGCGTACGGTGAGGGCTTACCGACACCTCCACGTCCACAATGGTGGTCAGTCTGAGAAGCGCTTCGCTTTGTTTTTTAGTGTTTACATCAAAACGAAGGTCTTCCGAGTGTAGTTTCTTGGCCTTGTAAGAAAATCCAACAAGGTTTGCTAGCACTTTGGCGACAAGAAAGGGTGACATTTTTGCTACAGGTTTTCGCTCGTCATGTGAGTGAATAACAAAAAACTTTGAAAATGTTTCAACAGTTTCTTTTTCAATGGTCTATGGTTCTGTACGCTGCCTCTTAGAGGTTCGTCCCGAACCGGATTTGGGGTTTGCGGAAGCCATGAAAGGCGGAGGATGTTCGGAAACTGTGGCGCACCACCCACCACCGAACCTAACAAGGGGGTAGGTAGCAGTGTTGCGGAATGGGCACCCCCGTTCTATTCCAATTCCATTCCGGGGAATTGAAGTTTTTGATATTTCAATTCCTTTCAATTCCTAGAAATGGAGACACTGAGCCCATTCCCACTCCTGGAATGGCTGAATCATTCCATTCTATTCCTCTAATTCCCAAACGTAAAAATTGGCACTTGACAGCTACATTTTGTTGCCGCCATAATCAGTATAAAGCTGACATTATTAAATGCAGAAACAGTTGCAAAAAAAGAAAGCTAAATTCCTCAAAAAAGCATGGATCTTTACTAAGCGGACCGCTGCAGAAAGTGTTTATTTACAATGTACTGCAAACATCGAGAAAGCCCCTTGATATGTCGATGCTTGTTGAAGACATCGGTCTCGCCACCACGTGGCTCGCAACAAACAGCAATACTTAAATCCACTCATTTTTTTTATTGTTTTAGCTTTTTTTCATTTGACTTTTAAGACATACGCGGTCAGCGTGTTTGTTTGATAAGACCATAAAAATATCCAGTTCGTGCGTGGCGCAGGAATAAGCTATATTACTGTATTCTTCAATTACAGCAACACGGCTAGTACACTGCTGGAAGTGACTCCATGCTTAGCGGTAAGAGCACATGCTCTGACAAATGCAACCTCTGCGGCGCAGCACGAGGGACCGTATAGACCATGTCACGAAACCTGTTTTAAAACGCATAGCTTCACGCTTGCTTCACAAATCTCGATATTTCTTATCATATTGAATTCAATTTTTGGATGGTTCGCCTCTCTTTTTCCACACTTCGCATACACATTCTCGTGTTTCCTCTTCAGATGGCCAATAAAGTTCGATGATATACGGCGACTGCACCGTGTATAATTTCGTTGCACAACTTTCAGCCTGCAGCTTGATTATTTTCTTCGCGACTAATGTGAAAAAATGTCTTCTACGATGCCAGGACTCGATCTGTATTTATCTTGTCTTCTCGTCCGAATTGTGATGTTCCTTTTCGAACTAATCGAGTGGCGGGTTCAGGCAGCAGACGGTGCCAACCGATTCTTTCTTCTACCTCGGTGTCGGTTGTTCCCGTTGTGGCGACGGGTCGGGAAGTCAGCGTTGACGAAGCTCTTCACATCAAGATACAATTAACGAGGTAATACCGCACAAGTTCAAAGTGACATTCCCCGTGTTTCCTCAATAACACAGTCAACTGACTTCTCACCGCCTCAAATAGGGTCCAGGACAAGGAGCACGAATGCAGACCGGACAGCCAAGACGTGCGGAAGCCAAAACCTCAGTGGCAGATAGCACCTAGCTTTCCTCAGTTGCCCTCACAGCAACGGTCGCGCCTCGTCTGGCGCGGGACGACCTTTCTGCAGGCCTAGACAGTTCGGTCACACCAAGAGCGGTGACGATGGTCTACTTCACCTTACGATGGACCTCAACAGACAGCACGAGAGCCATCGGAACCAATCAAGCGCTTTCTGAGTGTCGCGTGACCCTGCAGTCCCGCTGACGTTGCTGGACTGCCTAGGGTGACTCGCAGCGTCCGCAGCGGTCCATCGCAAGGTGAAACGAAGTATGCAGAGACTAAAGTCAAAGGAAGTGAGCGGGAATTCGCTAGCTTGCTTGTAACCCCAACCCACTAAAACATATAACACAGAAAAACAAGCATCGGAACAAAGACCAAGTAATAGGCGGACTTACACTACAAATGCAGTATAAAAACACAAGCCTCGGAGCAAAGCGCAACAGGAGAAGAGGGAAGTGAATCTCGCTTTGTTTTAATGCCCGAAGCAAACCCACATTTCGCACTTCAAAGGAGTGCGCACGAATGAACGTGAAAGGCAGCAGGGTTGGCTGTCTGCTAAGCAACGCGCCTCGAACTATAAGAAAACAATACCTGATCATCTTTCGACGGCGCACGAGTCACTAAGTTATTAGAGCTCTGCGAGTTATGAGTCGCTTCCCCTCCCAGATCTAAGTCTGTGCGCGCGCGTGCATTCTACAAACCGTCGCAAAAACAACAAAAACAGCATGACAAGAAGTATTGTGAGGAGTTGTGCATGGCTGTTTCTTTCTTTGCCGCTTCTTTTCTTTTGCTTGGTGCTTGGTTTCTTGTTTCGCTCTCGTGTAACGCCTTCGAAGCCCGACGCCAGCGCGTCCGTGAAAGGCTCCGCGTTACCCCCCTTTCCCCCTTCGCTCTTTGCTTTGACGCTTGTTTCTTTTTTTATTGCATTTTTCCGGCGTATAAGTTTGTTAGGGCTCCACGCGGGCTAGCAGTTTCCCGCTCATTTTATTTCTGGGCAACTGACTCGCTGACTGGCTCGGTTTAGCAGACCGTAAACACTAAAAAAATAAAAAGAAGACCCGCGTCCATTCCATTCCGGGCAAAAGGCACCTAATTCCATTCCCATTCCGTTCCCTCCAACGTTGCCGTCATTCCATTCCCATTCCATTCCGGCGTCGTGAAAATGCGGAATGATTCCGGAATCATTCCAGCTCCGGAGTGGCAACTCCGCAACACTGGTTAGGATTACAACTTCGGTATCGTTATCGTACAAATATGATGATGGTAAATCATATTTAGGGATTACAGTGCGGCTGTTAGTGGACAAAAATGAAACATGGCGCTTTTTATCCCAAGATTCTTGATGAGACCCGATTAGGACAGAAGGGCTTAGATTTTTGTTTCGTTCACTGTTATGCTGTCAGTTGTCCTACCCTGTCTGATAGGGGATTGTAAGCGAATATCCTGTAAACCTAGGGAGACGAAATGATGTGCCAGCTCGCCTCCAATGCCGTTAGCGCCGACTGCCGAGAGTAGTTCCTTTGTGCTGAATGACGCTAGCGAGCTCCTCTCCCGAAATGGATGTTTTAGGGAAATGAGGATTTGCGGTGACGTGTGGCACGAACTCCTTCTTTTTGGGACATTGTCCCTTCTACTAAAGCTGCTTAAGCGGTCCGTCTGACAGGAGTATTAGATCCGTGAAGCCTGACTAAAAAAAAAAAGATATTGCATTTTCATGAATGTGTCAGGTTTTGTAGACATGAAACGTTGACGAGGGCCTTTCACATTTAAATAGGACATTTTTTCTTGGCTTTGTTTTTTTTTTTTTTTTTTTAGAGCGCAGCTCTTAGGTGCTTGTTTCCAGCTTGAGCGGCGGCGGCGGCGCCGTCGGCGTAAGAGCGCGGTGCGTTATGGGTAAATTTGCCCGCTAAATGTAACGGAAACATTTTCCCGCCAAATTTAGCTAAAAAACTTTCCCCGCTAAATTTAGCGGAAAGAACTCTCTGCCAAGTTTAGAAGAAAAATGTTCCCCTAAATGGGAGGCGAGCAAGAGAGGAGGAGGGACATACCCTGCTCTCCGTACCTTCCCCTCCTCCTCCTCAAAAGCTGCGCTCTAAGTCGGCGTTGCAGGGGATTGTAAACGTCTTTCATTTTGTCTATGCGACTTTCACTTTGATGCATTTTCTTCAGTCGTAATGTAAGCGACGGTGGTAAGACTGCGCCCGCCGGACGAACACTTTGGTGGACTACAATATTTTACGAGAAGACCTCTCCCCAAATAGAGCGCGAGGTTCACCAGCAAATCGCACACGGCTATTGTTTTCCGCTGTAAAAACAAATATCAATTTACATACATAATAGTGAAGTTTAAGGCGGTGGACTCTGCCCTTGACGATTTCAATGAATTCTTACAGAACTTTTACCTAAACATAAGCACAGTCAGTACATAAACAATCCATACAACGAGACATGCACTCTTTTTTTACTCTGTATTCATTGCGTCTTATTTGCTTCTAACGCCCCCAACCAATGCTAATTGAAATATTTTTGCTGCCATATTTTTGTCGTGTACAACTGCTACTGTTTTTGCTAAATGTAAAGCATTTCAATTTTTTTTTTATATTTTGTTTCACCTGATCTTTTTGGAAGAGAGGTTTCTTTCACTGCTAATGATATAAGGATCAGTTAAGCTTCACGCAGGATAATCATTTCTGTATTTCGACCATTTGTGAATCTGGCAAGCGAAGAGATATTTTCCATGGTGGATGCCCAAAACCGAGGGAACCGGCCAGAGGGACGGATCAACATTGAGGTCGGTATATGGGACTCTTTTCTTCGCGCTATTTTTCTTTCTATGAATGCTGAAGTTCTCCGCGTCCTTTTTGCAATCGAGCGTTCACTTCATAATGCCACAGAAACCAACACGCAAGACAAAACAACCGTGTGAGTCAGGTTGGTCATACAAACACTGTCTGCAGGTATGCTCCAAGCGTACACACGCACAAAGCCTTCCAACATTCTTGAAACATGTCCGCGGACATTTCTGCCATCGCGCCTGCGGAGAAACTCCGCGTTCTTGTGTACAATGAACGAGGAGTGTCAATGCGGCTTTCTGGTGGAAGAGAGCCCTAGTGCGCTGCACCGAGAGAGGGCGTACGCTCACCGACGAGGGGCCAGTAGATCCACGAGCTGCCAACCAGCGGGAACGACGGCACGCGGGGCATCTGGCCGAAGGGCTTGGCCGTGACCCGCGACTCGCCGCCGCGGGAGGCGTCGGCTGACAGAGCTGCCACAGGCCCCCGGTGGGCCTCCCGCCGAAAAACCCGGAGCAGAACTCTGGTCGCCTTCATCGCGGCCGCCTCGGCCACGAGGGCGCGTTTGGCGCTGGGGGAACAACGCGAACAAAACGAAGAGGCAGCGACCCTTGACCGCGCGCGCACCACGCTGAGGAGGTCTCTCGCGCCGAACCTGGGGACCGTGGAGACTTCCGAACGGGCGAATTTCACTATAGAAAAACGGAGTCGGATATTAACTGGGCCCACGATAAGCGTCTTATATTCGACCTTGCCACTGACGCCATCTTATCGGTAAGATTGTTGAGCACAATCGCACCAAACATTTGCTTTTATTTCAGCCATTGCGCAGCGGGCTGTCGCCGCAGGATCGAAGATAGGGAAGCGATAGGATGATAACGTTGTTTCACCTACTGGTCTCTGTTCTAATAGGATGTAGGGTGCCTACATGTTTCTGCTCCGCTTTAGGGTGGCGCCAACTTCTTGTTACCCTTTCTCAGATCCTCTCCCACCGCCATTGTATCCCGCTTCTTATTTCGGTAAACGTAAAACACGTTAAGTTTCTGTAGTCACGACACACCGGCAACACAGTGAGGACACTTCCGTTTCCGTTCATAAGAGGAGTCGGGGGCTCAGCCAGAGGAGTGCAACTTCCTATACCACCCATGGAACGCAAATTGGAAAACCCTGAGAGGCCGCAGCGCCATTTGAATCCCCTGGTATCTGGTGGCTGTACTAAAATCAACATGGCGGCACAGAGAAACCAAAACCGAAAGTGCACGCCAGCGCAATTGTGTTTGGATTGATGAGCGGTAGCTTGCGCCACCTAGAGTTAAAAATATATATATTGTAGTTTTTTTTTTTTTTGACCGGTTTGCGCGTCTTTGCTAGGCTTCTGCTGCTTTGCGACTGGTTTTCGCATTTCAGTGCTGGTTAATGTGCGTTGAAACGCACACAAGCCAGCACTGAAAAGGGAGACCAGCAGCAAAGTAGTAGAAACCTAGCAAAGCAACGAAAGTGACACATACACAAAACATATGCAATGCTTGTCCTTTTGCGTTCATTTTTATTCAACAGACAGTTGAAAATACAGACGAAATTTCTCACTATTTTGCAGACAAGAATCAAAGAAATGAACAACAAAACAGGATGAAATGTTAAGGTTACGGGCGACGAAGGTGATGATATGGGTCCTTGCAAAAACACTCCTCTATTTTTCTTGTCCTTGACTTAAATGCCTCCAGCAAAATTGACAATAATTTCAAATTTGAATATATAAGTAAGCATATAAGCAAAGACCGACGACGGTGTCTTGCAACTAAAGGAAACTAAGCTATGTGGTCAAGAAAAACAGCTCGGCTCTATGGTATTGAGTCTTCATCGAGAACCTGCATTCGTTTTTTAATATTATCACTTAAATTTAGGAGTGCGTCACTGCTAAACAAAACGGGAAACCAGAGCGGATCGCTCCATCGCTCATCCTCAGTTAATCGAAAAATATTTAGGCTCATTTTCACTTCTCGCGAAAAGACGCGTGAATCGCTGAAAGTTTCCCATCTTTTATTGTGAGCATATGTGCTCGATCTTGATATGACACAGAAGTCTCCAGTAATTTGACAATGACATATTTCTCGCGGCGAGTGAAGAGCAATCCTGAACAATGATAGGATTTGGTTTTGAGATTGGAAACCATCGTAGCTAGTGCCAAAATCAAACAATTAATACTCACTACCATTGCGAAAATTAGGTTTCGTTGCAAACATCTAATCAGGGAGTTAAGCAAGAGAAGACCAAAAGAGCGGACCGCACGTCCATTAAAGCTGGAAACCATTGATGTTGATGTCCCGGCTTTCGGCAGTCATTGTTTCCCCACTTGGCACATCAGGTGGTGTGGTGATGACGAAAATCCGTGCTTGACCACACTACAAAAACAACGAGTTCCCACAAAAAAGAAAAGAAAGCCGCGCGCGCACGAACGCGGCACGAATCTCGCGCCGCGACGCACTCCCAGAAGCAAGCAGCTCGCCGGCTCGCGTACCTGCGCGTTGGTCCACCGACTTCCCGGCGCCAGCGGCCAGCGCATGCCGAGGCGCGAGGCGCGGGTTCAGAGAGAGAGAAAGCGCGCCCAGACACGCTGAAAGAGTGAAAGAGAGTTACGATAACAAGCTTCAAAGCCATTCACACCTTCACAACAACTTCACCTTTATTTCGCATCATTAGATATATGAATCATATTTATTTAAAATAAAATAACAAGTGCCAACACCCGCTGGGAGCGCGGCAATCGGAAGCAGTTCGCCGGACCGGACGAACGTCATAAGTATACGCGGCGGGACGGAAGTAGCCGAGAGCTTCACCCCACTGGCTCAGCGGGAAGCCGGTCGTCATGGCTGTCGCTCTCTTTATTCGGGTGTTTCATATTTTGAAGTTTCGAGCAGGAAGTGGACGTTGCTTTTTTCGAAACGCGAGTTCCGGCGACAAAATGAAACGCAACAGACCGGCATTGAACGCCGAAACCTCGCCGTCGGAACGAGAGCGGTGAGCGCTCCCTAGCCCTAACGAGGATTAGCGGCGTAGTCCGAGCGCACGACTGGCGAGTGTGACAAAATGGTCGACGAAAACAGCGGAATTTGCCATGGTAACGAGGTAAGCAACACTGGTTTGTCGGCAGTTGTATCACAAACGTTGTCGCCACCCTAAACAGTAGAGCGGCGGAAACATGTAGGCACTCTATAGTCGGTTACAAGTCAAGAAGGTAGGAGAAGCTCCTCCCACAAGCGTGATGCGCCCGTTTCAAATTTCTCCGCAGTCGAAAGAAGAGTTCGCTGGAAACGCTCCTTGTTCCGCTTCAATGGATTCCAACTTGTCTCCGATCCCACTTTTTAAGAACGCGACCTTTGTATTCTTCGGGGAGGGAACCGAGCCCCTGAAAGCAGCCTTTGTATCCATTGGGGGGTAAGCTAATCCCCGAAAGTCGTATTTGTTTCCGTCGGTGGGGGAAAACTCTAATCTCCCTCTCGTGGCTTCCACTATGCTAAGTCGAAGTCGAAAGATAGAGCAAATATGTACAGAAAGGCAAGACCCTCCTCGCGCGTTGGCCGCGACGTCACGGAAACGATGGGACGCTGTTGGATGCGGAGGTGGCGGAGGGATATAGGATTCCCTTTGAGGGGCATTTGCCGCTACCTTCTTAACCTGTAACCGACTATAGTAGGATGGATCGCGGATCGAGGATTGTCTTACTGGGGCCGAGCGGCACCAGCTAATGCACGGGACTCAATGGGAAAAACGGCCAATTCTTACCTTAGTTGGTTGTTCTCAACGACAAAACTTTTATTGTGTGTTACGAGAATGACAATTAATATTCTCTGCGCGAATACCAAAAGCTTTCGGACATCATTTTTTTAATAGTTGTTGTTGTTGTTTTGTTGAGGTTTGAGGGTTGCGACTTTGTTGGGCGTCAACTGCCAGGATTCAATATGGAGTCGCTGGTGATCTCTAAGTCATCATGGCTTAGCAGACAATAAGTTAGAAGGGAACATTCGCATCGTTTCAAGCGCTCGTACAGAGCACTTCTGGTTCAAGCTTTTGCTATGAACTGCAGTGAGGGCTTCTGTGACGAACTAAAACTCGATGCGTTTCGTTCATTTATTGCACGTGTCATTTATTCCTCGTGTCATTTATTGAACGTGTCATTTATCTAGCAACTGAAGCAAGCGAAGGTGGCAGAGTCGGCGGTGCAGCGCAACATTTCATTGTTTTTAATCGGCGTTCAAGCATTTCACAACTACCCATCAGATTTCCGAACTCCCGATATAATGATCGCATCACATATAAAAAAATCGCCTTCGAACACCACGTACAAGTTTTAATACTCATCTTCTGTGTGTGTCTTTGTCTCATAGACTAGCGTATTGCCAGCTGTAAAGCAATGGCCACCGACGGGCTCCCGATCCGCATGAAGCCTAATTGAGATAAGTGGCGCCATCGTGGCTCTGGTCTTTCTCCGCGAAGTTTCGTCAAAGCGTAGGTCGGAATATTGAGCGTTCGGTCGAGCGCGAATCTCAAGTTTAAGGCTGTTCAAACAAACACAGTAAATGCCGCGCACGTCGAAAAAAAGAAAAAAAGGCCCAAATCGTCGATTTTCGAAGAAATGCGTTAGCATTTCGCACACGTGTTATATGTAACGCAGCATGATAAATGGAGCCTCCCAGTGCTTCTATGCTGTGTGAACATCCTCGAAACCCGCGTTCACCCTGGTGCAAGCAGATCAGTTCATTTGGCGTGTGCATCAAGGACATGTGCGTGATGCGTCTAAGTCGGGGTCACACTGTTCATACGTCATGCAAGAGACAGTCTGCAAACACGGATCACCACAATATCCACGGTTCAAATGCCGCGCGCAAAATAATCTTGAACTCACTGCCATGCGGCATTTGAAGTACGGATCTCAAGGTACAGACTGCCCTTTGCATACAGACTGCAAAGGGCAGTCTGTATGCAGACTGCCCTTTGCATTTATTTATTTATTTAAAGAACCTCGAAGGCCCGTCGGCATCACATGAGGGGGGTCTGTACAATCTGATTAATATGAATAAGAAATGCAGAGAGGACGGCGACTCCATACAAAAAAAATATTAAACTGAGCACATGAAGATAAGCCAAACATTTGCACAGCTGGGTGACATAAAGCACATAATGACTTGAAAATAAATAATAATTCACATATCCGTTAACATCTCAAGCGATGCAAAATATAAATACAGTGCCCAGTTCACAAGGAAAGAACATCGTTGCATACTTTTAATTAGCTAAAATGTATGGGGTAACTCTGAACGAAAAGAAATAGTGTTGGATCGGAAACTGAAAAACATCGTTACATACTTTTATTTAGCTAAAATGTATGGGGTAACTCTGAACGAAAAGAAATAGTGTTGGATCGGAAACTGAAAAAATTATGTATAAGCAGTGTGACCCCAGCTTTGAGCCTTGCGTTGCCACGCGTATTGTGCCTATGGGGCCGACGACACCTTGCGCTAACAGCTTGGCGACATGGGAAGAAGTCTGCGCCTCAAAAACGGCGCGGCAGAGCCAAGAAGGGAACCGCATCCCGTGTGCATCCGCAGGTCTCCAAAGCTGGCGGCAGGAGCCTGCCAGGAGGTCGAAAGTAGGGAGGCTCAAGTGAGGGTGGGTGCAACTGCTAGATCGGCGATAGCGGGGCATGGACGCCATTTAATTGCTAAATTTTGCTGGGAGTCTATGGGGCAAAGGGTCGTTTTCTTTCCTAACTCGGGTCATAAAAGCCCATTAAGGTGCTTGAATAATTTACACAAGGTATAAATGATTACTTTTCCATAGCCACCAGTTTTGTTGCGATAGGTTAAGTATTTTTTTAACGCGAAAAATGGTAAATTCCGCCATCTTGGACGTTGCTGCTTGTCTGGCAACTTTGCTTTCTCCGCTCGACGTTTGCAATTCTCGGAGCGAGAAGGAAGCGAGAGAGGCTGCGCCAAGGCGCTCGTTGCTTGCAATGGGAGTCGAGAGGAGGAAAGGCGCATGGAGCAACAGAGTTGCAACAGAGCGGGCGCCTCCTCTCGTGCAGGCAACACTGGCGCATATCCTTTCTCGAATCCTCTCCCTCAGGCGCCGCCATTAAATTGCCAACGCTCTCCAGGTTTTGAGTTGCGCCCACCCTCACTACAGCCGCCCTAGTCGAAAGCGCGCACCCATCCCGCCATCTGTCGGCGCTTGCAAAAAGAAGGTGTTTACAAGCCAGTTTCCACGGGAAGACGATCAAACAATGCACAACAAAACAGCACGGTCAAAATAGCACGCCTCAAAACAACTCGCGTCCAAACAGCACCGCGTCAAAAAAGCACCGCGTCCAACCAGCACGCGTCAACGCAGCACGCGACAGAACAGCCCCCGGCGTCAAAACAGCAGAGCGACAGAAGAGCAGATGCCTAAACAGCACGCAAGAAAACAGCTTAGCAACGAAACAGTGCGCTCGTAAATCCACGCTGTTTTCTCGCGGTAGGAAACTTCATTAGCACCACGCGCCTAAAAGAAATACTCAGCGCTAACATTTTCAGCAAAACATTCGTATTACCGTTCCGTTTTATTATCTAGCGTTACACTATTCTATTCTCGCCTACATGTAGGCCAACCCGTATGTTTACAAGCATGAGGTGTGGGTGCCGCAGCGGCCTCACGTCAAGGTCGTGTATGGGTATACACCCCCACATGCCATGGACACGTTGTAGACGAGCTTCGGAAAGCCGCGAATCACACTGCACATACACAATACAAACAACCGTCTGCAAACGCAAGTCACCGACATATCCGCGGTTCGAATGCCCCGTGCCAAGCTTCTCCCCGACCTCATTGCCATGCGGCATCCGAAGCACGGATCTCGCGGCGACTGGCGTTCAAATCTGCGTGCACACTGTCTGTTGTGTGGTGTATAAGCAGTGTGACCCCGGCTTTAAGCCAACAACTGTGTAAAAGCACGGCACCGGAGCATCCAGTTTTCGCTCGGGTTTCAACATCCTTACGCGTACCGGTTCATCCAGGCCTCGAAGGACCGAGCAAGGCCTCGCCAAGTGGAAGACGATCGACGGTAAAAGAGGATGCCACCCATCAGGTTCATAGGCATACGCGAGAATCTCGCAGAGCACGAAACGTCTTGTCCCAGTACGACAGGCAGCCCCTGATTGACACCCTTTTCGGCCGTCGCTTTTCTTACTGCATGTAAGCTACATGTAAAAACAAGAGTGTATGTAACATAAACCATTTCTTTAGCAGTTCCATTAAACTCAATTGTAATTTTCATTCTTCCTTTGTGTAAATAGGGTGCCGCATTTATATCGATAACGAATCAATCAATCAATCAATCAACCTCATTTAAAATATGGCAAGAAATTTAGCTTCACTGGCTTGCGTTGGGCATTTATAGACAAATTTTGGAGACGTATGGTTCAAAGGCTGCGAGGCTGTGTGCGCTAAACTAATTGAAACAATCATTGTACTATAAGAAGGCTGTGACACAAGTATAAAACAATAATAAAATTAGTGCTAAAGGCCAATACTACCAAGAAAGTATATTACCCGTTCAAAAAAAAAAAAAGACTGGAGGATTCTCTCCCACAAGGAGAGCAGGATTAAATGAGATATGATGTTGGAAAATTTTAGGAAATTGAATGCGCCGCATGGGCTCAAGGCCGGGGCACAGCCACAAGATACGCAAAACAATGAGCTTGTCGCCAAACTAATCACAGACCGGTGGATCTTCTACCAAAGCAGATACCTATGAGTTATAAGAAAGTGTCCAATTCTCAGACGCCACAACAACGTTTCATGAAGTCGGGTATTTTATGAAGAGCTTTCCCAAACTCTCAAAGCAGTTTTGGTAACATGAAGCTTGTTTTTGCACTACATGTCCTATCCCAACTACTAGCAGTTACGAATCGAAGATTTCACCAAAGGCTTTATACATTGATAGGGTAAAAGGGTTGGTTGATTGGTTGATTGGGGGTTTATGGCGCATCAGCAACTAAGGCTATATTGCGCCAAGCTTCGACTATTGCAATTCGGGTTTAAGAAGAGGAAAGAGCTATAGTAGCGAGATATATGATAAAACCATGAACATGAATGTGTATAAGTGTAAACAATATGACAATGAATTTAGGATAGAAAGTAAAATCACAGTCGGTGTAGAAGGCCGATATCTGTGAGGAAATTAAAAACACAACTGTATGGAATGAGCGGTTCGTCACCTAGTAGTAGGGCGAGGTGTAGTGGAATGTGTTCTTGATAAAGCAGTGAGAAGTGTTTATACCGGCATTGGTCATACTTAGGGCATTCAATGAGTATGTGCATAATACTTAGAGGTAGGATACAGTGCACACACTCAGGGGCATCCTCCCCGCTCAAGAGGTGTCCATGTGTGAGACGAGTATGACCGATTCGTAACCTACAGAGTATGACTTCATAAAAGCGCTTCCGATGTCGGGCACTCTCCCACTTGCCTAGAAGAGGTTAGATCGCGTGTAGTTTGTTGCTGGTTTCGCTGTTCCACTGCAGCTGCCACTTTGCTTTGATGCAACGTTTCAGAGAGCTGTGGTAATCTTTGTAGGGTATTTGGTGCGTGTCGATTTCTCGATCATTAGCAGAGCTAGCTGCACAATCAGCTGCTTCATTTCCAGGAATGCCAACATGGCTAGGAACCCAGCATAAGACTATGTCAAGATTTTTCTTAGCAGCCAGGATAATCTTGTGCTTTAACTCAGAAACCAGTGGGTTTTTAACACGGTTCATTGATGCGGCAGCCTTCAGATATCTTAAAGAGTCGGTGTAGATTACAGCGTGAGAAAGTTGTTTTTTGATTATGTAATCAACAGCCAGCAGCAAACCATAAAGCTCTGCTGTTAGTATAGAGGCTTTTGGATTTATTCTTTTCACCTGATTTACCGATGGTCCCACCATAGCACAGCCTACTACGGAGTCTTTTTTTGTCCCGTCTGTATAAAAACTGGCATACTCGTGATATTTGGTCTGAAGCTCAAAGAAGTCCTGCCTTATGACCTCCTGTGGAACATTCTGTTTGTTATTCTTGGTCAGTGTAAGGTCGCAATGTATGTGGCAGTTGTTCCATGGAGCTATATCTGGTGGGTACTGGACTAGCTGAGGCTTTGCATCAATCCCAACAGATTGTGCTGCAGTATTATTCCTCATAGAGAGAGGGGGGACTATGGAAGGTTTGTTTCCAAATGTACGTTGGAACATGATAGTCTCAATATTATCTCGAACGGGGTGCTCTGCGACAGAGCGCACCCTGACAGAGTACATAAAACCCAGGGAAAACCTCCTATACTCAAGGGACAGTTCGTTTGCTTCCGCGTAAAGGATAAGCACTGGGGAGGTTCGAAATACACCTGTAGCCGATCGCAGTCCCTGATGATGAATAGGATCTAACATCTTTAGAACTGATGCCCGAGCAGAGTTATAGACAATACAACCATAATCAAGCTGAGAGCGAATGACTGAGCGATAGATATGCAACAGACATAGTCGGTCGGAGCCTCATGATACATGTGACAAGACCTTAAGGATGTTCAGATTTAAGACACTTGAGTTTTAAGCTCTTAATGTGTGAAACGAAAGTCAACTTGGAATCAAACACAAGGCCCAAAAACTTGTGTTCATTTTTTACAGCAATAGGACAACCATACATGTTCAAAGACGGTTCCTGAAGAGCACCACGTCGTTGAGAAAAGCTGACACAAGCTGTTTTTTCGGGAGAAAATTTAAAACCATTTGTATTGGCCCATCTGACCAAAATATTGACCGCAAGTTGCATGCGACGTTCACAAATTGAGGAATTACAGTATGAAACGGAGATCTTGAGATCATCAACATATAAAGAATACTGTACCGAAGGAGGAATTGCACGGCCAATGGAATTAAGTTTGACGATAAAAAGAGTGACACTCAGCACACCCCCCTGAGGGACTCCATTTTCCTGTAAAAATTCCTTAGAGAGAGTTTTTCCCAGCCTCACGCGGAAAGTACGCTGCTGCAGGTAACTCTGTGTAGCACTCAACATTCTGCCACGGAAACCAAGATCGAACAAATCCTGCAGTATGCCGTAACGCCAGACCGTGTCGTATGCCTTCTCCAAATCAAAGAAGATGGAGAGACACTGTTGCCTGTTGACAATCGCCTCACGTACGAGGGTCTCAAAGCGGACGAGATGTTCTACAGTGGACCGTGCTGAACGAAAGCCACACTGGAACTTATCAAGGAAGTTGTTTCGTTCTAGGAAAAACATCAGTCTCTTGTTAATCATCCTTTCTAGTGTCTTGGAAAGACAGCTAGTTAGAGCTATTGGTCTGAAGCTAGATGCACAACAGGGATCTTTTCCGGGCTTGAGCACTGGCACAACGATAGCAATTTTCCAAGAGGATGGAAAGCGGCCCTCGAGCCAAACTCTATTAAAAAGGTACAAAATTAGCTGATAGTGGATGGATGAGGATGTTCAAACATTTTATAATGAATACCATCTGGTCCAGGGGCAGTTTGTTTGGGATAAAGAACTGCCATTTGAAGTTCATATAATTTAAATAGAGTAATATAGGTTTCGTGCGTGCCACCTGATGTGTTAACAGCTTTTTTTCTGCATTTATCTTGTGTCGCTGAAACGTCTGAGTATAATGTTGGGGAACTGGAGACATACTCGAAATGCTCGCCAAAGATGTTGGCCTGTTCCTCAAGACTTGCAGGACACACTCCATTTCGATTCAGGAGTGGGACAGTGAATGCCCGGTAAGGGCCGTCAATTTTATCTACGCGATCCCAGACTTCCTTCGCAGGTATAGTGCTGTTAATTGAGGAAGCGTACCCTCTAAAACTTTTTTTCTTTGCTTGTCTTCGAATCCACCTCGCCTGGGCCCTTTTTTTTAAATTCAATAAGATTGTTTGCTATAGGGTAGCGCCTAAAAATACCCCAAGCTGGATTTTGTTCCTTTTTGGCCAAACGGCAATCTTTGTCCCACCAGGGCTTAGGTCTCCTCGGTAGATGCGAGGACGTCATGGGAATGGAAAGAATGGCAGCCTGTAAAATGTGGTGAGTGATATGTTCAGTGGCTCTATCGATATCAAGATCGTCATGTGATGTGCATGCCAAAAGAGACGATTCTTTGAAAGTTGACCAGTCGGCGATTTCAAATTTCCATCGAGGAGAGCGGGTAGGGACTGTCATGGGAAGATGGTTAAATTCTAAAATGATGGGAAAGTGGTCACTTCCGTGAGGATTCGGGATGACCTTCCATGAAAACAATAGGAATAATGATGGGTGACTAATAGATCAATGGAAGTGAAAGTGTGAGTTGTTGAACTAAAATATGGGGCTTCATTTGTGTTAACTAGGCACAATCCCGAGGAAGGAAGAAAGCGTTCAATGAGAGCCCCTCTGGGATCTCGTCTGCCACTCCCCCCCAAAGGATTGTGTGCCTTAAAATCTCCCAAAAGCAGAAAAGGTGGTGGGAGCTGGCTAACAAGGTCTTCAAGCTCTTCAATCCTTAGCTGATAACTGGGGGGTATATATAAGGAACAAACTGTAATTAAACGATCTAACAAAACGCGGGCTGCCACAGCCTCCAGCGAAGTCTGCAGAGTCACTTCGCTACATGGGGTTGAGCGTTGCACTACAAGTGCAACGCCTCCAGATGAATGAACGGCTTGTAACCGGTCCTTGCGAAACACCTGGAAGTACTTTAATATGTTATTGTGGCTCGCTTTTAAATGAGTTTCCTGTAAGCAAAATGCAATGGGGCCGTGATCGTCAAGTAGCTGGCTCACATCATCATAGTTAGGAAGGAGGCCTCTACAGTTCCTCTGAAGAAAAACGGATATTGATATTTTGAAAAGGAAGTCAGAAAAAAAAATATATATATATACCAGAGAAAGCTAGAACATAAATCTATGGGGCTTTTGGTGCCTCAACACGTGGGATTGTCTTTTTCTTAGAAGTGTCCTTTGGTCGTCCTACAACCTCAGAGGAGACCAGAGGAAGAGACTCTGTTTCAGGGAGAGACTGGTCGTCTTCAGAGAGCGGTAGGCTCTCCTCCATTTTTTCATCCGGCGAGAGCGTTGGGTTCTTGGACGGAAAAGGAGGTTGTTCTGTCCGCCTGGGCTTCAGGTGGCTGCAGGAAGCACGAGAAGAGAGCCCTCGACCCCTGCCAGAAGGGCCAGCTAGGGCCGCTGATGGCACCTCTGGTACCTTGGAGGGAGTGGTACCCTCCTTGGAGGGTACAGCACCCTTAGAACATGAAGGTGACTGAGTGTGCGTCACCTTCAGAGGTTCGGAACGGGACCCCTGTGGAGAGGACAGGTCTTCCGAAGAAGTCTCTGTCTCCACAGATGCCGTAGACAGTGGGGGTCCCCTCAACACTGCCTTGGCATAAGAACCCCTTTCCTGAAAGGCAAGCTGTTCTTTGGCTGCTTGGTAGCTAAGGTTATGTTTTACTTTAAAAGTCAGGACATCTTTTTCCTCTTTCCATTTTGGAAAAGAGCAAGAAAAAGCAGGGTGAGCTCTGCTACAGTTCACACATTTGACTTCATTTTCGCAGATGTCTGCTACATGGTCAGTACCACCGCACTTTCCACATGTTTCTCGGCCGCGGCAGTTTCGGAAACCATGCCCGAAACATTGGCAGCGGAAACACCGCTGAGGATTTGGGATGAAAGGGCGGACTTTACAGTTCAAGTACCATGCCTTCACGGTGGATGGAAGAGCATGGAGCTCAAATGTGAGTATCAGATGGCGGGTTGGTTTTTCTTGGTATTCATGTTACAAGGCGCAAAAACACGGACACAAGAGAGAAAGAGACAAAACAGGCGCCACTCACAACTATATTTGAAAAGTGCAGAAAGAAAGGAATACAATCCTCGTCATCTTCATCTCGTCCACGCACGCGCTTAGCCATGTGACATACGCTTATCGCCCAATTTACAAAAACTTATCAAATAATCTAACCTCGGCATTATAGAGTGCAACAGATGTGTCACTTACGCATTGTGCACCCCTTTTTCTAATGAAATACGCCTCTAATAACTCGCGCGCTTTTTGGCACTTGCCTCTGCCCAGAATCGCTGTCTCAGAAAGACGTGGCTCACACCGGCATTTGCTGCAGTGTTCAGGCAAATGTGCCCCATCATTCTTCTTTAAATTTTGCGCGTGCTCCCTTAGTCGGTCGTTCGCACACCTGCCCGTCTGTCCTACGTAGGACTTCCCACACGTAAGGGGGATTTCATAAACCACCCCCGTGGCACACGTCACGTTTTAAGGTGATTCGTCGAACAGCAACGACAGCACTCTTGCGAAGACCTTCGAGGATCTCGTCTTCACTGCATTCGAGAAGGTCATCTTCTGAGATGACACCGCGAACAGTATTCAGGGTACGGTGGGGGGTGACAGTAACCGGGTAGTCTCCCAGGCTTGTCATCTTCAAGAGTGCTGTGCTTTGTGGCTTATTTTCTACCTCAACAAGGAGGTCTCCAGCAAGCTTCTTTGCCTTATAACACTTTCCAACCACTTGTTCTAAATGCTTTGCAATGACAAAGGGAGAAACTTTTGACAGATGCACAGCGTCACTTGTAGAGTGAACTACAAGAAATCGAGGATATTTTTCAGGTTCATTAGCTTTTTCAAAAGTAGGGGGAGCGGGGCGAACCCTTTTCGGGGGTGGCTCTGCTCGGGGTTGAGAAGAGAGGGGCGCCATAAAAAGGCAAAGGGTTTTTCGGAATCTGTGGCGCGCCGCCCACCACGGAGCCCAACGAGGGAATAGGTAACACCCCATAACAAATATGGCTTTGCTGAAAGCATTACTCTATTAGCGCTACCCAGAAACTATAACCAAGTGTGGATCTGGACGAGAGTATCTGTCACCACCCAGGGTTAGCCCTTGCCACCGAAGGAGTTGAAAAGGAAAGAAGAGAAATGAGAAGAGTGAAAGGAAGGTGAAGACAAAGATGAAAGAAGGGAGGGGATAGTAGAAGAAGTGGCGACTAGACTGAATCCTCCAGGCCGGGCCTTACCAGGACTCCCTTCTATGAGAAGCGGGGGCCGAAGTGGTGTATTGCCTCACCCGAGGGGCCCCGAAGGGTCCAAACCTACCCCAGGCTCGGCTCAACCACCAGGATGCCCTTTTCCCCAGACACGGGAAAGCCACGCACAGTCAGACGTGGGCGGGCGAGCCCGCATGGCTCGGGGTCCGTGGAGACGCCACCCTCCAAACACCTGCTTTCACAGGTGCCCCCTGCGGGGAGGGTAAAAGGGCAGCGATTAAGGAACGCTACCTGCAGCCGCCGCAAGCTTGTCGCTCAACTCGTGCCCCACCCGCACCCGCTGCGAGCGACCGGAAAGCGGATTAGACAACATATCAAAAAAAGGCCCCATAAAACCTGCCTTAAAAAGCTTACGCAGCAGGACGGAGTGGTTCACGGGGTCGAAGGCCTTTGACACATCCAAGAAAAGAGCGCAGCAAAACATATTATCTTCAAAAGCGGAGTTTAAATAATCGGCAACGTCATCTAACAACAATTGCGTGCCTCTACCAGGCACAAAACCATATTGCGTCTCCGGTACAATTGGTTACTTGTCTGAAAAAACTGGTCATCATCGAAAAAAGACACTTTTCTAATAAATGTCCTAAACTGGCAGAATAGATATGGGGCGGTAATTACCAATTACAGTTGATTTGCCACCCTTTAGCACTGGCCTAACAATAGCTGTTTTTAACACTTCCGGAACCGCACGCAGCTGAATGAAGCCGTTGATCATATAAAGAAGTACACACTTTAAAAATTCAAAATTCCTTTTGAAGGAAACCTACACTAATATCGTCCACGCCAGGTGATCTAGACCCCTTAATACTAAACAAGGCCGACCGTAGACCTTCGTCTATGTCATAAAGCAAGGCGGAGGCGCTGACTGTCTCTTTCAAGGTTACATCCTGAACGCAGTCAACCGGAGATTGCTCTGAAGAAGTAGCGAAGAAATTGCTAAAAATTTTAACTGTCTCTATGTATTTGTCCCCGGAATTCTTGAGCAAGACCTCATCGAGTGAGCGTTGGCAATGGTGGCCTCGGAGCTCGTTGACAAGTGCCCAAGTCTTTGCTATATTGAAACGGTTTTCCAGAAAATTGCGTATGAAAATGAATTCGCTTAGCAGAGCGAACCATGGCGTTTACTCTGTTTCAATAACAATAATAATAATAATAATATTAATAATAATACTAATAATAATAATAATAAATTTATTTAATAAAACTAGCATGTCCACGTCACAAGTCAGGTTCGTCAGAGCCATCCAGGGCTTGTATGACTGAACCTATCTGCAGTGGCTTCAAAAATAACTATGTCACGTACTAAAAAAAAAAGTTTGAGTCAGTTCCAATAACATTTGTGACACTTATTACACTTAGACTCAAGGGAAAACACGTATACACACACCTACACATATGCACAAACACGCAAGCCGGTCATTGTCACCATTGAAGAAGGTCTTGATAGATGTTATGTTCTTGGTGTTGTGGTTCTTGAAGCAGAAACACTGGGTGTTGTAAGTCGTGTTGATTTGCTCAAGCATAAACCAAATAAAATAAAAATAATAAAATATGGTGTTCAACATTCTTTATAGAACTGAAAAGGAATTGTGAAATACAATTGTGACGGATTAAAGGGCCTCGTTGGTAGATAAAAGATGGCGAAGCGCTTTTTTCAGCTTCTTTTTGGATGTGAAGTCGAAGAATTCGGAAGGTAAAGAATTGAATATCTGAGGGACATAAAAAGATCGCAGGTTCTTGCCATAGCGGCTGTAATATACTGGAACAAGAAAATGTGAAACCGTTCTCAGTTCTCGTGAATTAGGTCGAGGTGCTCTAAAATCCTTTGTCCAATAGTGATTTAGTATAACTGATTCCAAAAACAGTGATTCGAAGGTGGGCATAGATAAGGCCTGAAAAAGATTCACGTTTGAGGTTGAAGGTTTGTTATTAACCTCTCGTACAATACTTTTTAAGATATTATTTACTTTCTTATGCCATAATCCAGAACATTGGCCGAAAACTGTAATGCCATACCGAAGTATACTATATCCTAAAGAGTAGGCTAAGAGCTTGCGAATTCCGAATGGTAAAAACGTCTTAATATTGTAGAGTAAGCATAGGACGCTTCTTAGTTTTGAACATACTGTTGTCAGATGGGAATTCCATGAAAGGTCCGAATCAAAGTGGATGCCTAAGTATTTTACCGTCCCTGAGTAAGGAATTGGACTGCAATGACATCCTACACAGTGTGATGTGTGAAGAAGAAAAGGAATATTTAGAACCACAACTTTTAAAGGATTGCGAAAGCAGACAAGCTTTGTTTTGGAGATATTTATGTTTATAGGATCAATTTCAAACCATTCTATGAGTTTATGTGTACATTCCTGAAGCATTTGTATTGCTGTATGATAAGACCGATGACTCGTTAGTAGGAGTGTATCATCCGCATATTGAAAAAGGGTACAGTTTGATACCATGCTAGACATATCATTCACATCTATATGAAATAGAAGAGGAGAAAGAACTGAACCTTGAGGAACACCCGCTTTTAAGAAAACTTTGGCACTGTATACACCGTCGAACGAAACCACTTGGGATCGATCTTGCAGAAAATTTTGTAATAGACACAGGAAAGGTCCCCGGAAACCAACAGAAGAAAGTTTTAGAGCGCAGCTCTTAGGGGCCCGTTCCCGGCTTGAGCGGCGTCGGCGTCGCCGTTGGCGTCGCCGTCGCCGTCGCCGTCGGCGTCGGCGTAGCCAAGGTCATCCCAAGGTCACGTGACCCCCAAGGTCACGTGACCCCTCCCAAGGTCATCTCAAGGTCACGTGATCCCACGTGACCCCCTGAAGGTTACGTGACCCCTAAGGTCACGTGACCAAGGTCACGTGGGGTCATCTTGGGATCACGTGACCCCCAAGGTCACGTGACTCCTCGAGGTCACGTGACCCCTTCCAAGGTCATCTCAAGGTCACGTGACCCCAAGATGACCCCACGTGACCCTTTGAAGGTCACGTGACCCCGTCACGTGACCCCTCTGAGGTCACGTGACCCCCGAGGTCACGTGACCCCTTCCAAGGTCATCTCAAGGTCACGTGACCCCAAGGTGACCCCCACGTGACCCCCAGGTCACGACCCCTCTGAGGTCACGTGACCCCTCTGAGGTCACGTGACCCCCCGAGGTCACGTGACCCCTCCAGGTCACGTGACCCCCAAGGTCACGTGGGGGTCACCTTGGGGGTCACGTGACCTTGAGGTG
Source organism: Ixodes scapularis (assembly GCF_016920785.2). Lineage (NCBI taxonomy): Eukaryota > Metazoa > Arthropoda > Arachnida > Ixodida > Ixodidae > Ixodes > Ixodes scapularis. The sequence continues at coordinate 20,008,497 of NW_024609839.1, forward strand.
ACCCCCAGGTCACGCCTCCCCGAGGTCACGTGACCCCCTCCCCGAAGTCACGTGACACCCCCCCCCCCCGAGGTCACGTGACCCCCCCCCCCGGAGCGTATTAAAGAATGAGGGGAGGAGGAGGAGAAGGGGGAGGAGTCTACCCTCCCCTCAGTACCCTTCACTCCTCCTCCTCAAGAGCTGCGCTCCAATTCGGCGTTACAGGGATTTGTAAACGGCTTTCACTTTTAGAGCGCAGCTCTTAGGGGCCCGTTCCCGGCTTGAGCGGCGTCGCCGTCGCCGTCGGCGCGCGCGTAACCGCAACCCTCGTAACCCTCGTGAGGGTTACGAGGGTTACGAGGGTTAATCTCATGAGGGTTACCCTCACGAGGATCACGAGGGCCACGAGGGTTACTTACCCTTGTTACCCTCACGAGGGTTACGAGCGTTAGTTACCCTCAAAAGGGTTACCTTCACGAGGGTTACCCTCACGAGGGTTACTTACCCTTGTAACCCTCACGAGGGTTACTTACCCTTGTAACCCTCACGAGGTTTACGAGGGTTAGTAACCCTCGTGAGGGTAACCCTCGTGAAGGTAACCCTTTTGAGGGTTACGATGATCAGTAACCCTCGTGAGGGTAACCTTCACGAGGGTTACCCTCACGAGGGTCACGAGAGTTATGAGAGGTACCCTCACGAGGGTTACTTACCCTCGTAACCCTCACGAGGGTTACGAGGGTTAGTAACCCTCGTGAGGGTAACCTTCACGAGGGTTACCCTCACGAGGGTCACGAGGGTTATGAGAGTTACCCTCACGAGGGTCACGAGAGTTACCCTCACGAGGGTCACGAGAGTTACCCTCACGAGGGTCACGAGAGTTGCCCTCACAAGGGTTACTAGGGTCACCCTCACGAGGGTCACGATGGTTACCCAGGTCAAGTGACCCCCCCTGGGGTCACGTGACCTGGGGATACCCCCCGAGGTCACGTGACCCCCCGTTGACGTCATAGCCACTGATGACGTCATCAGTGACGTCACTGATGACGTCACCGGCATCCGCATCGTCATCGTCATCATCACTGATGACGTCCCCGGCATCCGCATCGTCATCAGTGATGATGACGATGACGATGCGGATGCCGGTGACGCCATCAGTGACGTCACTGATGACGTCACCGGCATCCGCATCGTCATCATCATCACTGATGGCGTCATCAGTGACGCTACTGATGACGTCATCGGTATCGTCACGTGGCCCCAGGTCACGTGACCCCCCCGACGTCACGTGACGCCCCAAGGTCACGTGACTCCCACAAGGTCACGTGACCCCCAAGGTCACGTGACCCCCCGCCCCCCGAGGTCACTTGACCCACCCCCCAGTACCCTTCCCTCCTCCTCCTCAAGAGCTGCGCTCCAATTCGGCGTTACAGGGAGTTGTAAACGGCTTTCATTTTTTGTACCAAAATCGAATGGCTCACAGTGTCGAACGCCTTCGCAACATCGAGGAAGCATGCACAGCTAAACAGGTTGTGTTCAAAACCTAAATTTAGGTTGTCAGAAAGTGTTTGCAGCAGTGCTTGTGTCCTGTCCTGGAATAAAACCATATTGAGAAGAAGCTATTATGTTATATTTATCAACAAAAGAAGCCATGGTTCTACAAATAAATTTTTCCAATATTTGAACTATGCATGATAGAATAGATATTGGTCGATAGTTTTCTACTTTATCTCGTTGCCCTCCCTTGTAAAGCGGTTTTACAATGGCAGTTTTCATTTCATTTGGAATAGACCCAGTCTCGATTATTTCGTTAAACATAAGAAGTGTGTCCTGTATGTACCTTAAATTTCTGCGAAGATTAATAAGACATATATTATCGTGACCTGGAGCTTGATTAGGTTTGAGCCCTAATATGATCGACTCCAAGTCATTAATGGACATTTTAGGGAGAAATGCGGAAGTTGAATTCGAATTTGGAAAAGATGACGGTGTGGCATTTGAGCGTGCTCTGGCCGAAAAGGAGGCGAAGAAGTTGTTAAAGATATTGGCCGTATCTTGCGCACTATGTCCAAAAACACAATTGAAATTGTTTGCTTTTAAACGAGGCAATGTAGCTCCGCGCAATTCGTTAATTAAGGACCAGGTTTTAATTGAGTTGGATCGAGAGTCAGTGAATTGCTTCTGAAAATAGAGCCGCTTCGCCGATCTAATTAGCGCACTCACTCTGTTCCGTAATGTTCTGAAGTCATCACGTAGGCTGGTGTTATGAGGCGAGCGGCGACATCTTTTCCAGGCCAATTCCTTAAGTTTTATAGCAGATAGTATTTCGGTATTTAGCCAGCGGATATTTGTTTTCCTTTGCTTTAGCATAACAACCCTTTTTGAAGCTTGCGAGAACTCCTTGATTAGTAGCACAAAGGATGAGTAGATGTCAGATTGAGCTACAGATCGTTGAAAAGTATACCAATCATGAGTAGATATTAAGTGATCGAATTTTTTTTTATCTACAAGTTCAAGACGACGAAACGTTTTGTGGATTGGTTCTGAAGCGCAAACTGAAAATTCCAAGTGGCAGGCAACAAAGTAATGGTCCGCTAGTTTGTGTGATATAACTGCCGCATTTGTTGTAGTGGATGAAGATCTTACATTGATATGGTCAATTGCTGAAATTACTAAATTGTCTCCCAAGATTTCTTCCCTTGTGGGTGCAAGTATCAGAGGTTCAATACCGTGATCGGCCAAAAGAGTAAGATATTCACAAACCAAAGATTTGGAAGGTTTCAAAAGGTCGATGTTAAAATCGCCTACAAGGCAGAGCGATGCATGATTCGGCAAAGTTTGTAGGCCTTTATGCAGGTCAGAAATAAATTCGGAATTTTTCCCAGAAGGCGGTCTATCAAAGGCAAGTAAGTAGATTTCAAAGACAGAAGTAAAGATACGCAGTGCTATTGTCTCCGCTGAGTTGAACGATAACTGTACACCCGAAGAAAACAACGCGTTTTTTAAGAACACCGCAATTCCACCCCCGCGTTTCTTGTCTCGTGTGTAGAATATGCTTTTAAAACCAGGCAAGGAGAATTGGTTTACATTTTTGCTGTGAATATTAACTTTCGTAAGGACGAAGACGTCAGCTATGGGAAGTACGGACTTAACAGCGATAAGAAATTCATCCCAGTGCTTATTAATGCTTCGGATATTTACATGAAATAAATTGAAGGAACAACTTGAGTTAGGGTTGAAGATTTCTAAGCAAGATTGAAGGTCTTTTAGCTGAAAGAAACTAGTCATCAAAACCTAGTTGATTAGATCCAGTGCATCACTGTCAGCGATGCGAAGGACCGTTGAGCTTTGATTTTGTTTTGCATAAATTTTGCCATGCCGAGTCCATATGTATTTGAAGCCTTTCTCCTTTCCTCTTGTGCGTGCCATCCAGAAGAGCTTCCTATTAGCGTCAGTAAGATTGTCGTTGAAGTATATTCGAGGATGGGAGTCCTCAAGGGGGATGGATCTTAAGCTTCCCCGAGTGGACATCCAAGTTTCTTTTAATGGGACTGAGGAGAAACGAATCAGGATTGGAGGTATTGATCCTGTTTTGGTCGGCAGACGTTAAGCAGACATCATATGTGCAGGTTCAAAATCGATCTTCAACTTTCCTGCCAGGTCAGTCATAAGATCTGCAACTTTCTCATTCGACTTGAATGGAATCCCATGTATTTCCAAGTTCGGGAGGCGATTGGTTTGATCTGTGTGATTCTGGTTGGACTTGAGCTGTTGAATTTCCTTCGCTTGCTCTGCCTAGACAGAACGCAATGTACTCATTTCGGTTTGAAGTTCTTTGGTGACGTTGTCGTGAGATTTGGATGACTCCACAAGAGAGTCGTATTGTGATGAAAAAAAATTCAGTGACTTGTGCATCTCACTCATTCTAACTCTCAAAGTATCTACAGTCTGCGTCAAAAGCAGCAGAGTATCGACCTTCGGGAGTAGCTCATAAAGAGCACCAACTGAGTCTTTCCAAGAAAGAAGTAGGTCTAGTTTCTCATTAACTTCTGTGAGCTATGCTGAGACAGCACTAGTGTTGGTTGGAGTGGATGGAATATCAAGGCTTTCCAAGTTAGCCTTTGACTGCCTTCCGAGGCATGCAGGGCAGCGCCATTTGTCTACCTTCGATGCGCTCATTCCCTTAAATGTGCTTTCAGAGATACCTGAGCATTTTTTTCCTAGGTGGTAGACCTTGGCGCATTCATCGCACTTCAGGTAGCGGCCATCAGTTGGCATGGAGTCTGAGCATAGTGCACAGAGTTCAGAAGTAGCCATGATAGTCGATTTCAGTTGAGGACAAATTAGGAAGGTTATTGCCACCGAGGTTATGACTAAACAAAAGGAAAGCAGAATGTATAGATCCAGGCTCACCCGTGAAATAAAAGGTGTCAGTTGGCTAAGGCTACGTTAGTTTTGGGCTGATGGTGGCTCTTGAGCGATGATGTACTCGGGCCCGGCACTGAGGAAACCGTGAAAGCTGTAGCGCACGAACAACACTACTACTACTACTACTACTACTACTACTAATAATAATAATAATCCTTATTTGCTCAGAAGAGCCGCTGCACCGCAGAAAGGCAACAGCCCGTACCAAGAAGGCCCGCAGTGCCGCGTCAAGTGATGATGATTATGTTATGATGTAATATACAAGATGTCATATACATATATTCACAATACACGGCGCTACCGACAAAAGCGGAAGTCTTGGCGCCATTTATATAAACCTGAAGATAACCATCATACTTAATTTGCCGTTCACCAAACTCTTCCGTAATTACAGAATGGGAAAAGCCGTGCTTGTTGAACCTTGGGAAAGACCAGTCGGAATCAACTCTTTGTGCCTTCCAATGTGGAATGCTGTCGATGTTCCGAACGAGGCCGACCTGGTCCAGAGAAAGGTGCAGCGAAGGGCGAACATGTTCAGTGCCGAAGCTTCACAGTGTTACAATGCTTGGTTTATTTACAAAGACGCCAAAGCCTCGACCTCATAAGTGAAGTGTAAGTAGCATGTTGAGAGTCGGCCTGATTCGTGTACGCTTGTGTTAGACTAAGAGACCTACTTCGTTTGTTTAGTGACAGCTCATTGGATTCTGCATACAAATTGAGGACACCGGACGTCCGTGAAGCTCCTGCTGCGAGTCGCAGGCCAAGACGGTGATCTGAATCCAACATTTTAGGGCAGAAGTCCGAGCGCTTCATACACGACTCCACCGCAGTCAAGACGAAATCGTACCAAGTCATTCTATCAGTTTTTGAACAGAGATAAACCTTTCAAAAGGTTTGCGGAGTGAAGTCATTTATGCGTCAGCGCTTTCAGGTACGAAAACATTTTTTTCATCAAATATAAACAGAAATCTCTGCTCCTTCATAACCAGGGATAGAAATTTCTTTTAAGTCCAGGGACGGATCCAAAGACAGACCACGGCGCAAAGAAAAAGGCATGCAGACCGTTTTTGAAGCAGATAACTTGAACCGATTTTCGTCGACCAACTTGGAAAGTTTGTTTATGACTAACTTAGTGCAACTAGAAAGGATAAAAGGTGATGAGGTATGTGTATCGCCTGTTTAAAAATAATATAAAATAGAAGGTGGCAGCAGGCGTGCGAGTGATTTCATTGTTAGCAAAAACAAAGTCACACTTAAAACACCCCCTGTGGGAATCTGTTTCTTCAACAAAGGAATCAGATAGAACTGAGCCAAGACGAACTTAGAAAGTCGTGTCTGTCAGATATTCTTTTATGAATTACAGAATACGGCCATGAATATTACAGGCATACATGTTTCGGAGGATCCCCTGCCTCTATGCTGTGACGCATGTGTTTTCGCTGTTCTCTCCCACGATTCAGGTTCGACGTTTGAAAAAAGCTGCAGGAACTGTTTTATGGTGACGCGCCTTACCGTTTCCGGTACTTTTCAGGGTCCGTGTCACAAAGATTCTGTCACACCTCGTCTGGCGTGCCTTGATATTTTCTGTACATCCGTTCAGCCTTTCGTCCATCGAGATCTTTCCGCGCCTGTGGTTTACTGAAGCGTTGCGTACAGGAACGAGGCCATCGGTAAACGCGCCCCTGCGCGAATCCAAGGCTTCGTCGCTCTCACGCAGCGCCTCCTCGAGCAGGAACGCCCCAAAAGTGCAATAAATATCATATTATACTTGCGTCATGTCATAGGTTAGCAAAACTGATGGAGGCCACGTTAGGCCTTTCACGGTGTTCTGTCTCACCTCTTACACAAGAGCAGCACGCAGCATTTATTGCTCTTCGTAACGCGATAGCGACGCTCGCAACGCGATCGGCATTAAATACTATTGACAAAAGCAACATAAGGTCCACCATAGCCGCCTCTATGCTCACAAAGCCTGTCGGTTCGACGACGGAGCCATAGGGTGCCCGGTCGCAGATTTGGAGCGCGAGGAGCTGTTAGCACAGAGCATCCAAAAGCCAATTCTCGGGGAACCTGGACGTCAGCGCACAGCTTTTGCAGCGGCGAGGACCTGAAACACACACGTTCGCTCGAAAGAAGTGTGCTTCGGCGTCTCGCCGCAGCGAGGAGCCAGTCACATGGCTCTCCCCTCATGCGTTGTCTGTCGCTTCACCTTTTCCATTTTATCGACCGGTTTTCGTGGCGATTTGCCAGGCTTTGTCAGTATCTAGGAGGCTATGAGTCAATACACACAGTTGCCCTTGAGTGCGTCCATACACACAATTGCCCCCCCCCCCCCCCCAAAAACAAAAAAAAAAATAAAAAAAGGATTTTTTTTTTTTTGTATAAGGCATTTACAGAACTAGACAAGAATTCGAAAGCAAATTACACTTCATAGTTCAGGGAAACGTTCCTGCGTTTTCCTGTGTAAAAACATCCGAGAGCGTGGATCCCAGGCGGACTTGAAAGAAACGGTCTGTCAAGAAGTCCTTTAAGCAACGCAGCATGCGACCACGAACGCCACACCTATACAGGTCCTGAAGTATTCCGTACCGCCATGCCGTATCGTAAGCTTTCTGTAAATCAAAAAAGACAGAAACGCAATGCTGCCGGTTCACAAAAGCCTCACGCACGAAAGTTTCCAACCGCACAAAGTGATCTAAGGTTGAGCGACCTCTTCTAAAACCACACTGGTTTTTATCAAAAATTTTTTTTTGTACTAGAATCTATACTAGCCTTCTGTTAATAAGCCGTTCATAAGTTTTTCCTAGACAACTAGTCAGTGCTATAGGCCGATAACGTGCTGGTAGGGAAGGGTCTTTGCCAGGCTTCAAGATGGGAATGATGTGTGCTCGCTTCCGGCACTGTGAAAAACAAGAAGCTTCCTATAAATAATTAAAGAAAGACAACAAATTCACCAAGGATTCAGCCGACAAGTGCCTCAGCAGTTCATAATGAATCATATCTGGACCAGGTGCTGACTGCTTCCTTACTGCAAGGGCAAATTCAAGCTCAGACGTTGTGGACGGCCGGTTGTAACTAGTATCACTTCCAGAGAAATCAATATGCTGTTTTTCTGCCAAGGACCTGAACTTTTTAAATTTGGTAGAGTAACTTGAAGAACTGTAGACTGCTCGAAAATGATCAGCAAGAATGTCAGCCTGATCTTTTAGTGATGGGGATGATGAAGGAAAAAGGGGAATGCTGAATGAGTGGTAAGTACCTCGAATTTTCTTAACACGATTCCATACCTCTTTTGCAGGAACAAAACTGTTTAGGGAGGATACATGTTTCACCCATGAGGTCTTCTTGGCTTGTTTTCGTGTCCAACGAGTTTTTGCTTTACACTGTTTGAATCTGATCTTGTTCTGAACAGTCGGGTACCGCCGAAACCTTCCCCAAGAATTATCCTGAGCTTTTATGGTGGTTGTACAATCCTTGTTCCACCAAGCCTTGCATTTCTTGGGAATATTTCCAGAAGTTCGGGGAACTGACAGAGAAGCAGCATTTATAATTTTTTCGGTAAGATAAAGAGTCGCTTCCTCAGGAGACAAAGCTAAAAAAACAGCGGGATCAACCACTGCCTCCAGAGAAAATAAAGCCCAGTAGGCTTTATCTAACTTCCACTTGGGAGCACAAGCTCGAAGAGAAGGAAGGGATACTGAACATTCTAAAATTACAGGGAAATGGTCACTACCGAAAGGATTTTCTAAAACCTTCCAAGGAAAACAGGGAAGTAAAGTAGGTGATGATATGGAAAGATCAATGGAAGTAAAAATATTATGAGGTGCACAAAAAATAGTTGGTTGTCTCTTGTTTAAAAGGCAAAGGCCAGATGACAGTAAAAAACGTTCTATGACACCGCCACGAGAGTCTTGACGAGCGCTGCCCCACATAGGGTGGTGTGCATTAAAATCTCCTAAGATTAAAAAAAAAAGGCTGTGGCAGTTGGCCCACAAGCACTTGCAGGTCATGTAAATGCACTGGAAAGTTTGGTGGAAGGCAAAGCGAAACAATAGTAATTAGGCGGTCAAGCAGAACACGAACTGCTACTGCCTCTACGGGGGTTGCGAGAGGGACAGGTGCACAGGCAATACCAATCTGCACAACCACAGCCACTCCACCAGAAGAAGTGTTACAAGAAACACGGTCTTTTCTAGAAACCTGATGTCGCCGTAGTACCCGTGTATGTGTTTCATTAAGATGAGTCTCCTGTAAACAGATGGCAACAGGCTGGAGCTCATCGAGAAAAAAGTTGACATCATCAATACTACGAAAAAGACCGCGGCAGTTCCACTGCATTATACCTATATTTTTAACCGTTTAAAACAAAACAAGTATAACATACAAATTATATTAAAAGCTATATTCCTTACGGTTTAAAATCTATTTTTACACGCGGTGCACTTTGTTTTTTAGGGGGGTTATTCTGCCTCCGATTAGAGTCACCGGAGGCAGAGGGGGTGGACTATGATCTTGAGAGGAGAGCCTCCTCATCAGATCTCGACCCACCCTCGTCCATGAGCTCCTCTGCATTTGCTGGCAGCTGGCCCTTGGAGGTCGACTGCTTTGGCACCTCTCCAGGCTTCCTCTGAGGAGCAGAGGTGTGGGGAGGTAGGCCCCGACCCCGAGAGGTCGAAGCAGCCGGTTGAGCAGGAGACATCTCCTGTTCTGGGGCGGATGCTGGCAAAGCAGCATTCACCTTGCGGTTCGGAGGCGGTGCCACTGGCGCCACTCTCGGGGGTTTAGAGGGGGACCGTGACGGGAGATGCAGGTCGTCCGGAGACGTCTGCGTTCCCATCGAAACTACTGGCCGCGCTGGTCCCCTGCGCACGGCCTCGGCATAAGACCCTTTCGATACAAAAGCAAAACGCTTCTTTGCCTCAGTGTAGGTAATGTTTTCGGTAACTTTTAATGTAAGAACTTCTTTCTCGTCTTTCCACACAGGGCAAGATCGAGAGTATGACGGGTGGTTGCCACTATAGTTCGCACAATCAGGCTCATTATCGCACACATCTGCAACATGTTCCTTGCTGGAGCACTTTGCACAGGTGTCCCTTCCCCGACAGTTCCGTGACCCATGGCCGAACCTCTGGCACTTAAAGCACCGTTGAGGGTTCGGCACATAAGGTCGGACCCGGCATTGAAGGTAACCTGCCTTTACAGTCTGCGGCAGAGTGGTTGAATCGAAAGCCAAAATTATATGTTTTGTCTTCCGTTCCACACCATCACGGCGGGTAGTGATTCGTCGTGCATCTATAACTACTTGACTAGAGAGGCCCTCAATTATCTCTGGCTCAGGTGAGTCAAGCAAGTCATCCTCAGAAATTACTCCTTGAACACTGTTCAGTTTGCGGTGAGGACTGACGCTTACTTTGTAGTCAGAGACAAGGTTCAGTTTAAGGAGGGCATCGCTTTGCTGCTTTGTGTTGACCTCGACAAAGAGATCACCAGATCCCATCTTCTTTGCATTGTAATTAAGCCAGTGATTAAGCCAATAACACCCTCAAGAACTTTGGAGACAAGAAAGGGAGAAAGTTTGCCAAGTGGCTTGTAACCTTCCGAGTGCATAACAAGGTACTTCGGGAATGTTTCCAGAACAAAAGATTGTTTCGTGTTCAGTGCTTCGGTGCGGCCCCTTTTGGGGGTGCCGATCAAAAGGTTTAAGCTTGGAACCCATATGAAGGGGGAGGGTTTTCGGAAACTGTGGTGCACCGCCCACCACCGAGCCCAACAAGGGACTAGGAAACGCTTCATAACAAGAATGGCTTGGCTGAAGACTTTACGCTATTAGTGCTGCCCAGTCTCTATAAACAAGAGTGGTTTTGGTCAAGGTGTCTGTCGCCACCCAAGGTTAGCCCTTGCCGCCAAAGGAGTTGAAAAGAAAAGAAGAGAAATGAGAAGAGTGAAAAGAAGGAGAAGAAAAGGGTGAAAGTAGAGAGGGGATAGTAGAAGTGGCGACTAGACTGAATCATCCTGGCCGGGCCTTACCAGGACTCCCGTCTACGAGAAGCAGGGGCCGAAGTGGTGTATTGCCTCACCCGGGGGGCCCCGAAGGGTCCAAACCTACCCCGGGCTCGGCTCAACCACCAGGATGCCCTTTTCCCCGGACACGGGAAAGCCACGCACACCCATACGTGGGCGGGCGAACCCGCATGGCTCGGGGTCCGTGGAGACGCCACTCTCCAAGCACCTGCTTTCACAGGTGCCCCCTGCGGGGGTCTTCTCTTGAGGACGACATCGCAGAAGAAAGCAGTGACAGCGGATCGTCTTCAGATGGTCAGCACGGCGACAACAAAAGGTGGTTGGAAGAAGATAAAGTGTTTCCGAGGTACTCTCCGGAAGTCTTTACAACCTATCGGAAACGGACACTCCTACCACTTCCGTGATTCCAAGTACTAGCAACGTCCCGGGGGTCCGCAGTACGTGTTCCGGAGAAAGCACCTTCAAGAGGGATGACTTTGTTGAAATAAACTTCGAAGGACGACTTTTCCCGGGAAGAGTGATGGAAGTCAAACCAGAGCGGTACATCGTCAGCACTATGGAGAGGACCAAAAAGAATTGGAGATGGCCGGACCGCGAAGACGCTATTTTGTACTCAAAAGAAGAAATTTTGTAGACAACTGAATCACCTAGGCCGGTGGGCAAGCGAGGCATCTCTGAGGTAAAAGATCTTGATTGAGAGGGTACATGTATGAATAATTTGTAATACAATTGTAACATTGCCAGAACAGAAACCAATTATAGATAACGCAAATAAACTTTATGTCAGCCCTTTTTTCCCATAAGATTCAACCAAAAACAACGTTGTCGCAAAGTTGCCCCACACGACGGTTGTGGCTGATGATTGGGGTTTTTTGGCGCAAGAGCAACTTAGGCCATATTGCGCCAAACAAAGGTTTTTCCAAGAGGCTTAAAAGTATAATCTATAAGAACTGGAAGCTGCAGCTGGTGTAAAAAGCCAGTTTTATGAAGGAAATTTAAAACTCGATTGAATGGTACCAATGGTTGATCGCCGAGCAGAAAATATGGGTGAAAGGGAAGGTGACCTCGAAAAAGTTCTGGAAAACACGATCGCCGCTCTTGGTTTAAAGATTCGCAATGCCACAGGATGTGCAAAACAGTCATAGCTTTCCCACAGTTGTCGCAGAGTTTAACGTCCTCACCACAGATCAGGTGCAAATGAGTCAAACGGGTATGACCGATTCGTAAGCGGCAAAGGAGAACTTCAGAATAACGGTCTTTATGGAAGGAACTCTCCCACACTCCCAGGTGGAACTTGATAACATGAAGCTTGTTCTCTTTTTCCATATCCCAATCCAACTGCCATGACTTCATAATTGATTTCTGGATGATTGGTTTCAGGTCTTGGTGTGGCAAGCCAAGAGGCTGTTTAGGGGACTCTTTTGCAGAGCCAGCAAGCAAGTCTGCTTTCTCATTGCCGGAAATACCTACGTGGCTAGGAACCCAACAGAGTTTAATCAAGTGTCCTAGCTGAAGTGCTCGGTTTAACCATACCCGAAGATATTGTACGAGAAGGTTTTTACTGTCTGTTAAGGACGAAATGGCTAGAAGAACGCTCTGGGAGTCGACAAACAGAATTGCTTTCATGATATTGTTCTCCAGTAAGTACTCAGCAGCCATTGAAATGGCGTACAATTCAGCAGTAAAAATATTTGCAAGAGTATGGAGTTGTCTAACTTTTTTGAAGGGAATGGAGTAAAGCGCACACCCCACGAAAGTCGATGTTTTTGATCCATCGGTGTAAAAGTGCGAGTAGTCCTTGTATTTCTGTTCCAGTTCCGCAAATTCCTGCTGAAGAACGAGTGAAGAAATAGCTCTCTTTCTGTACTTGGACAGTGACCAGTCACAATAGATTGGCAGAAAGTCCCAAGGTGCAATTCTTTCATTGCTCTTCAGCAAAGCAGCTTCACTAACGGGAAGCTGGAGGGATGTTGCCATGCTTTGAACTCTGAAACTCAGAGGCCGAACAATACTTGGCATGTTTTCAAAGAGTCGGACAGATGTAGCAGATTGGAGGGCATCAAAAGAGGGATGTTGAGGAAAACTGTATATCTTGTAAGCATAACAAAGAGTCAAATATTGCCTTCGTCTTTCCAGAGACATTTGATGTGTATCAGCATACAAGCTAGGCACAGGTGATGTTCAAAATGCCCCCGTGGCAAGTCGGAGCCCCAGATGATGGACGGAGTCCAACATCTTTAGGGCATACGGACGCGCCGACCCATAAACAATCGCGCCATTGCCCAAGCGGGACCGTACCAAGGAGTTGTAATGTCGCAAGAGGCACCGTCTGTCAGACCCCCACGTTGTATGCGACAGTACTTTGAGAATGTCTGAAGAACGTAGGCATTTATGTTTCAACTCTTTTAAGTGGGGTATAAAAGTGAGTTTTTTATCAAATATTATTCCTAAAAACTTGTGGACCTCCTTTACAGATATAGCAACATCATTCAAGTGCAACACTGGATCTGGAAACAGGCCACGGCGGAGTGAAAAGGGAACACAGATTGTCTTTTCGGGGGAGAACCTAAAGCCATTTTGATCAGCCCACTTGCTCATCTTATTGATTGTGAGCTGCAGTGGCCGTTCACAGCTGGACAAGTTACAAGAGGAAAGCAATATCTGCACATCGTCCACATACATTGAATAGGATACAGATGGCGGTATAACCTTTCCCAGGCTATTAATCTTCACGGCAAAAAGTGTAACGCTTAATACTCTACCCTGAGGGACGCCATTCTCCTGGAGAAAAACAACCGACAGGATGGAGCCCGAACGCACTTGGAAGGTCCAACCCGTCAAAGCGCTTTGAATACAGCGAAGCATGCGACCTCGGACACCATACGAGTACAAGTCTCGAAGGATCCCGTATCTCCAAGTCGTGTCGTAAGCCTTTTGTAGGTCAAAAAAGACAGAGACACAGTGCTGGCGATGGACAAATGCTTCCCGAATAGAGGTTTCCAGGCGGATAAGGTGGTCTACTGTGGAGCGGCCTGCTCGGAAGCCACACTGATTTCTATCAAAAACACCCTCTGCCTCTAAAAAGTGTACAAGACGGCGATTAACGAGTCTCATAGGTTTTTCCCAGGCAGCTTGTCAGAGCAATTGGGCGGTAACTGGTCGGTAAAGAGGGGTCTTTGCTGGGTTTCAGTAGAAGGATTAAGTGTGCCATTTTCCAACATTCCGGAAAACAAGCAGCATCCTACAATAAGTTAAAAAAAGTGAGCAAACTGCTTAGGGATTTAGGCGACAGTCTTCTTAGCATCTCGTACTGAACCCCATCCGGCCCAGTCGCAGATTTCTTTTTGACGCCGAGAGCCAACTCAAGCTCACACCGTGTAAATGGCTTGTTATAAGGAGCACCCTGACCACAAGACAAAGAAATAGTTTATTTTTCTGCTGTTGATCTAAACCTCTTAAAGGATTCACTATGGTTGGCAGAATTAGAGATTTCCTGGAAGTGTTCACCAAGAATATTTGCTTGTTCCCTCAGGGATGTTGCTGATGGAAAGAGGGGTATCCTGAAAGACCGATAGTCTCCCCTAATCTTCCTGAGACGATCCCACACTTCCTTTGAAGAAACAAACCTGCTCAAAGAGGTGACATACTTTTTCCAAGACCTGCCTTTCGCTTGCCTTCGCGTCCAGCGAGCTTTGGCTCTTCTTTTCTTAAATTCAAGTAAATTCCTAGAAGTGGGATAACGCCTGAAGATGCACCATGCCTTGTTTTGCGACTTGCGTGTTGTGGTGCAGTCATCGTTCCACCAGGGCTTGTACCTCTTGGGGAGTCGTCCAGACGTCTGGGGGATACAGCGTGATGCGGCATTTATAATCGCTTCAGTAACGTAAAGCGTGGCATCTTCAGGGCTCATATTTACGAGAGCAAACGAATCAATAAAAGCCTCCAAACAAAAAAGAGACCAATCAGCCTTTTCCAGTTTCCTCCTTAGAAGTCGAGTTGGAACGGAAGGAATTGGCATCGTGCTTTCTAAAACAATAGGAAAATGATCGCTTCCAAAAGGGTTATTTAAAACCTTCCATGAAAAGCATGGAAGTAACATTGGTGATGCAATAGAAAGGTCAATAGATAATAAATGATTGATGTGCTGCACTAAAAAATGTAGGTTTCCTCCCATTAAAAAGACACAACCCAGATGATAATAAAAACCGCTCTACGGCACCTCCACGAGAATCCTGGCGAGCACCACCCCACAAAGGGTGGTGGGCATTAAAATCGCCTAAAATTAAAAAAGGTTGAGGTAATTGTTTTACAAGTGACTCAAGTTCACTGATATGCAGCGGAGAGTAAGGTGGCAGATAAAGAGAAACTACAGTGATCAAACGGTGAACAAGAAGGCGCACCGCTACAGCCTCTAAGGGCGAAGAAAGGGGGACCTCAGAGCAAGCAACACCATTCTGCACCACTATACTCCGTTTCACCTTCCGTCCGAGCACAGCGGACGCTAGGAGCCATCCCAGCCAATGCGGCGTTGAGGGAGTGTCATGCGACCTTGAGCTCCCTGTGTCGCCCTGCCCTACCGGCAGGTCACGCGACTTTCTCCCGGCGCTGGATCGGCTGGGATGGCTCGTGGCGTCCACTGCGCTCGGACTGAAGGTGAAACAGAGTATAGTGCCACTCCTCCAGACGAGTTTGAGGAAATTCTCTCTTTTCTGAAAACCTGGTGCTGACGTAAAATCTGCGTATTAGTGTGATTTAAATCTGTTTCTTGGAGGCTGAGTGCAATGGGTCTCAGCTCGTCCATAAAATAATTTACGTCATCAATATATCTGGTTAAGCCACGGCAGTTCCACTGCATAAAGTGGAAATTGGTCATTATTTTAAAATTTAGTTAAAATATGAATAAAGAGAAAAAACAAAAAAAACTGAGAGAATAAATAAAAGTTCTCAAGCTGCCGCATGTGGCAAAAATTAATTCGTAATGTCATGTTGGCGGGATCACCGGTTTTTTGCTTTTGTTTTTAATCTTAGTAGTCTGCCACTCCATATCGTCTTGGTCAGACGCAGGAGTGGAGACTTCACACTCATCCATGGCCTCAGTTTCCTGAGGCGAGGCTTTTCCTGCAGGGTTCTTTAGGTTTGGGGAACGGGGCGCCATGCGCCGTCCACGACCAGACCCAGCCAAAGGGGCAGACGAGGTGCTGGGCGAAGCGTCGCCCAAGTCCACCCGTTCCTGTCCCTTAGGCGCTCCAGGTGCGGCACGAGAGCTATGCCGCTCCTTCGATGATGCTCTCTCCAGGGAGTGTGGGCGAGAGTGTCGACCCTTCTCCCTGGAAGGAGATCGTGGAGGAGGGACGGTTGTGGCAGCCACCGGCCCCTCCTGGGTTTGGGAAACAGTCTGAGAAGACCCAGGCTGTTGCCCTGTTGGAGCGCGAGGTTTCGCACTCTGGCTTGGAGGGTCCGTAGACCGCCCAGCCGAGATTGCACGCCCCGGAAGCTGAATCTTCAGCTGGGGTGTGGGGGACTGCCGTGGCTTCCCATAGTCCAGAAAGGACGTCTGGGTTGCCACTGCAACCTTCAGTGGTGCAGGTCCCCGCTGCACCACTTGGGCGTAGCCGCCCTTCTGCACGAATGCGAAGCGACGGCGTGCCTCAGGGAAAGAAAGGTTTTCCTTAACTTTCAAGGTGAGGATCTCTTTCTCGTCTTTCCATTTCTTGCATGATCTGGAATATGCTGGGTGAGGTTCTGAGCAGTTTACCCAGTGTGGGTCGTTAGAACATGCATCAGCTTCGTGGTCGGTTTTGCTACACTTCGCACAGGTGGCCTTTCCACGGCAGCTCTGAGAGCCATGGCCAAATCTCTGGCACTTAAAGCATCTACGGGGTTGGGCACGTAAGGTCGAACCCTGCAGCGTAGATACCCAGCCCTCACAGCCTCAGGAAGGATGGTCGATTGGAAGGAGAGTACAACATGTTTGGTCTTGAGTTCGTTCCCGTCACGACGTATGGTGATCCGCCTTGCAGCTGTGACACCTTGGTCAGTGAGGCCTTCAACAATTTCACTCTCAGGGCTGTCAAGAAGGTCATCTTCGGAGATAACTCCTTGAATGCTGTTTAACGTTCGGTGGGGAGAGACAGAGACGTCATAACCGGAAATAGATGTTAAACCTAGTAGTGCAGTACTTTGCTGATTCGTTTCCACCTCAACAAGTAAATCGCCGGAGCTCATTTTCTTTGCCTTGTAGTTTTTCCCAATTGCACCTTCAAGTACTTTTGCAACTAAGGATGGGGACATCTGTGAGAGCTGTTTATCGCCTCCAGAATGAATGACTAGAAACTTGGAGAATCTTGGAGGAAGGTCAGGTGTCTTTGCAGTGATGGCTTCGGTGCGGACCCTTTTCAGGGCCCGATCAGAGGTTTTTTGACTAGAACCCATAAAGATGGGAGAGAAGTTCAGTGCCAGGGTGCACCGCCCACCACGGAGCCCAACGAGGGGGTAGGTAATGTGCCATAACAAGAAAGGCTTGGCTGACACAATTACTCTACCAGTGCTGCCCGGGCACTATAACCGAGTGTGGATGCAGGGACAGGACCTCTTTCCACTCAAGGTTAGCCCTTGCCGCCTAAGAAGGTGAAAAAGAAAGGAAGAGAGTGCAGAAGAAAAGAGAAAGAGGTAGAAGGAAAAGTGAAAGAAGGAAGAAGAGGGTAGAAGAGGGGACTAACTGAATCATCCTGGTCGGGCCAAGCCAGGACACCCGTCTACGAGAAGCAGGGGTCGAAGCGGTGTATTGCCTCGCCCGGGGGGCCCCGAAGGGTCCAAACATACCCCGGGCTCAGCTCAACCACCAGGGTCCCCTTTTCCCCGGACACGGGTACGCCACGCACAGCGAGACGTGGGGGGGCGAACCCACATGGCTAGGGGTTCGTAGTGACGCCACTCACCAAGCACCTACAAAAGTAGGTGCCCCCTGCGTGCGGGTATGGTGGCCCACGTGGCTGGGGTCCGTGGTGACGCTACTCACCAAGCACCTAGCACCTAAGGTGCAGGTGCCCCCTGCGGAGCTCGGGGTCCGTGGAGACGCCACTCTCCAAACACCTGCTTTCACAGGTGCCCCCTGCGGGGAAGACGGAAGCGGTACGCGGACAAGCACCTAAGGGAAATGGAGGAAATGGTAAAAAAAAAAAAACCCGAGGCGACCGATGTGTACTATGTGGATGCTGCGGCGGATGAAGAATTGCCGACGGCGGCGGCGGGAATCAACCTGCGAGGCATGGGGACGTGGGCGGTTCCCCTGGAAGCCGAGACGCCGGATGACGCAGAGGCACAGGCGGTCGTCATGGCTGTGAAGCTCGCCTATGCAGAAGCAGACAAGAAGAGACAAGACAGCGAGGACCGGAAAAAGCCGACAACGGTGATGATTTTCACCGACTCCCAAGAAGTGTTGAGGGCATGCAAAGAATATCGTCTCGCGAGCCCAACGGTAGGACAGACCATGAAGACAGCCATCTGCACAAGCGAGCACCACGGGATCCGCTTGCAGATACGCTGGGTCCCGGGGCACTCGGGCGTGGAGGGAAATGAGGCGGCCCACGTAGCTGCGAGAGAGCACAAGCGTTTTCTCCTCTCCAGCGCCAACGGCCCACTTAAACAGCGAGCAGCCGAAATCAGTAACGGCTACCGCGAGTACAACCCAACTGCGTTGACGGCCAAGGCAAAGGCGAAGCTCAAGAAGGAGATGAGTACCAGACTGCCCCAAGAACCGTACCTTGTCCTCACCCGATGCCTCAGGAGGTACCAGACGGTGCTGCTGAGACGGGTGATGACGGGTAGTGCGGTAACGCCATATTTTCTCAAGAATTGGGCTGACGAAATGAAAAAGCGAAATGATCCCGAGTATGTTACGGAGGCCCCAAGCTGCAACCACTGCAAGAAACCTACCTGCCCTGACGTCGCACACCTTCCTTGGGGGTGTGAGCATTTCAAAAAGGAGAGAGAAGCTATAGCCTTCCTAAACGATGAAGAACGACCGGGAGACCTAGGAGCCTGGAACCGGCCACCGGAAGAGGACCAAGAGATAAGACAGAGTGCTGAGATCTGTGGTCTTCTACATGAAGAAAACGGGACTCAGCCAGACCTTCTAGCCAGTCTTGGGTAGTAACGCGTTATAGTAACGCGTTACTGTAACTTCGTTACTTTTTTTGGTAACTTGTAACTGTAACAAGCTACTTCTTAAAAATGTAACTTGTAACTGTAGTTCTATTACTTTTTCTGAGGTAACGATGAAAGGAACGACGTTACTTTTGTCGTTACTTTCCAGTTTTTTTATGTTGTTGTTTGCGAGCTTTATGGCGCAAGAGCTACGATGGCCATACTGCGCCAAACTAGGTGAACTAAAGTTATTTAGAAACCAAGAAAGTATTTCGGCTATAGTTTGTGTAAAATCGCTATATTTTCTAGAAAAGCTAAAAGACGGTCAATTGATATTAGAGGCTGCTCTCCTAGGAACAGAGTAGGATGGAAAGGAATACAGTACTTGAAAAGCTCAGGAAAAAAGAACTTGTGTTGTTGTAGAAGACCAGGGCAAAGGAAAACATGTAGAACAGACAAGGTGTCTCCATAGTGGTCGCACACTGGTGGTTCCTTACCAACAAGTAGGTAACGATGGGTAAGGAAGGTGTGGCCGATCCTCAACCCGCAAAGAAGAACCTCACGGAAACGGCTCCGGTTATAGGAGCTTTCCCAGGTACCGATGCTTGACTTGATGATATGAAGTATGGTTTTATCGGCCAAATTACACTCAGACTGCCACAGTTTTAAAAGTGAAAGTCGTATGGGCCTTGTTAAGTCTTGGTATGGTATGCATGCGCGTGATGGTAAGAGGTTACGCGACGAGGTGGCCAGCCTATCTGCAGCCTCGTTGCCTGCAATGCCCACATTGCTAGGGATCCAACAAAACCTAATATCCTTCCCATCTCCGAGGCCCAGTTGAACTTCAGCACGTACCAGTTGCGTCAGCTTGTTCTTGGTTGAATTAAGTGAACACGCTGCAGTAACAACGCTCCGAGAGTCCACAAAAAGAACTGCTTTCATTACTTTGCTCTGGATAATATAGTCAAGTGCTGATAGCACGCCATATAGCTCGGCAGTAAAACAGCTAGCAACATTATTTAGCCGTGTCACATGTGTAAACGAATCAGAATGAACAGCAGAGCCTACATACGTTGAGGACTTGGCTCCGTCAGTGTAAAATTGATGATAATTCTTGTACTTTTCTTGCAGTGCAAGAAATTCCTGTTGTAAAATGAGTGGAGTGACATTATGTTTATTAAATTTTGTGAAGTACCAATCACAAGCTATAGGTTTGATATCCCATGGGGCAATTTGACATGCACTTTCTATGAGGTAGACATTTTCACGAGGCAGGCCGAGATAGAGACGAAGGTTCTCAAAACGAAGACTCAGGGGTCGAACAACAGTTGGCTTGTGGTCAAAGGTACGACAAAATCTCGACTCTCGGATATAAGTGTGAGCTGGATGACTTGAATCTGATAAAACTTTCTAAACATAGACTAGACTAAGGAGCTGCCGCCTTTTCTCGAGTGACATTTCATTAGAGTCAACATACAAGCTTGGATAGGGGATGTTCGAAAAGCACCGCTTGCTATACGTAACCCAAGATGGTGCACTGGATCAAGCATCTTCAATGGAGATGGTCGAGCAGATGCATACACAATTGCACCATAATCAAGACGTGATCGTACGAGAGAGGAATAGAGACGAAGCAGACACCTTTTATCGGAGCCCCAAGACTTGTGAGAAAGAACTTTTAGGATATTTATAGTCTGCATACACTTTTGCTTCAGCCACTTGAGGTGAGGTACAAAGCTAAGTTTACGGTCGAAAATAACTCCTAGGAACTTATGCTCTGATATTACTGCCATGCTATTTCCATTTAAATTGAGAATCGGATCTAACCGAAGCCCACGCCGCAGAGAAAAGGGGACACAGATTGTTTTTTCTGAAGAGAACTTAAAACCATTTTCATTTGCCTATTTAGTCATTTTATTTATGGTTAGCTGCAGCTGCCTTTCACAGCTAGACATATTACAAGATGCCACAGAAATCTGAATATCATCCACATACAGGGAGTACGACACGGAAGAAGGTATGACCTGACGGAGAGAATTAATTTTTCCGGCGAACAGAGTTACACTCAGGACTCCGCCCTGAGGAACACCGTTTTCTTGAACATACGAATCAGATAATGTAGTGCCTAGCCGGACACGGAAAGTGCGTCCACACAGGAAGTTCTTTATGCAATGAAGCAATCGGCCACGTACTCCAGACATAAATAGGTCACGCAGGATGCAATGTTTCCAAGTTGTATCATAAGCCTTTTCCAAGTCAAAAAATACAGAAACACAATGCTGCTTATTCACGAATGCCTCACGTACAACTGTCTCCAGCCGGGCTAAATGGTCGGTCGTGGAGCGTCCAGGTCGACAGCCGCACTGATTTATGTCCAAAATATTGTGTTGTTCGAGGAAATAAACAAGCCGTTTATTAACTAACCTTTCAAAAGTTTTCCCCAAGCAACTCGTCAGTGCTATCGGCCTGTAACTGGCAGGAAAGGAAGGGTCTTTTCCAGGCTTCAGTAGTGGAATAACCTCTGCCCGCTTCCATTCGGAAGGGAAATGCGAGTCTTTCCACAGACCATTGAAGTAAACGAGAAGGGCAGCGAGTGATTCCTTTGACAAGTGTCGGATTATCTCATAATGTATTCGGTCAGGACCAGGAGACGAGTGTTTCCGGACATTAAGTGCCATTTGGAGCTCGACCATCGTAAACGGTTGATTGTAGGGTGCAGATGCTCCTCCTGCCAAGCTGACTTTCGTTTTTTCTGCATCTGTCTTAAACTTCAAAAACGCTGAAGAGTAATGGGAGGAGTTGGAAATGGCTCCAAAATGTTCGCCCAACACATTAGCCTGGTCGTGCAACGAATTCACTGAAGGAAAAAGAGGAACTGTAAAGCAACGGTATTTGCCTTCGACCTTGTGACGTCGTTCCCACGCTTCCTTCGCTGGGACGTAGCTGCTGATAGAGGTCAGATAACCTTTCCAAGACTTCCTCTTTGCCTGTTTTCTGGTTGAACGAGCTTGAGCTCTATTTCTCTAAAACTCCAACAAATTCACAGATGTTGGATATCTCCGAAATATACCCCAAGCCTTATCCTGTTTTTTTCTTAGTGGCGGAACATTCTTTACTCCACCATGGCTTACATTTTTTTGCAATGTTACATGAAGTCTGAGGGATGGAGCGAAAGGCAGCATTTATGATCTGATCTGTAATGTATGTGGTGGCTTCATCCTGTGTTAATGGCAAGAACATGCAAGGTTTGAGCTCCGAGTTTAGGCTAAAAAGACCCCAGTCTGCCTTTTCCAGTTTCCAACGTGGACTGCGTTTCATGAGGCTTGGAATAGATACCTGACTCTCCAAAACGACTGGAAAGTGGTCGCTCCCAAAGGGGTTATTGAAGACTTTCCAAGTAAATGTAGAAAAAAGTGAGGGGGATGAGATTGAAAGGTCAATAGATGTAAATGAGTTATGAGCAACGCTAAAAAAGGTTGGATCTCTCGTATTCATAAGGCACAGCCCAGAAGATAACAAAAATCACTCAATTACCCCACCACGCGAGTCCTGACGGGCGCTACACCACAGGGGGTGGTGAGCATTAAAATCTCCTAACAGTAAAAATGGATGAGGAAGCTGTGTAACCAGCCGTTGGAGATCATGAAGATGCAGTGAAGTGTTAGGTGGAATATAAATAGAAACGACAGTAATAAGGCGGTCCAAAAGAAGTCGTACAGCCACAGCCTCAAGAGGCGTAGCCAGAGGAACCTGAGAGCAGGCGACTCCATTCTGGACAACCACAGCTACTCCACCAGATGAATTAGATGCAGGGCGATCTTTTCTAAAAACTTGATGGCGGCGCAATATTGACTTATGATGATCATTGAGGTGTGTCTCTTGAAAAGAGAGAGCAATAGGACGTAAAGTGTCCATAAAAAAATTAACATCGTCAATATTACGTAAAAGACCGCGGCAGTTCCACTGCATAAAATGAAATTTAGTCATGCCTCTAGAACAAAATAATAGAAAAAAAATAAATTAAAACGTTAAAACGTTGTTGACTTTGTAACACTAGAAGGGAATATATAAAAACTTACAAATCTGCCGCTCATGGCAACATTAAATCAACATCATCACTTTGGGAGGATGACAGGTTTTCTGTTCTTCTGTTTACTCTTAGGAGTCTGCCAGTTCATGTCGTCTTGGTCAGACGCATGAATGGAGACTTCCGTGTCCTCATCCATTGCCTCTACTTCTTGAGGCGAGGCCTTTGCTGCTGGTTTGGGCAGGCTCGGAGGATGGGGTGCCATGCCCCGTCCACGACCAGCCACAGTCAAATGGGCGGAGGAGGTGCTGGGCGGGGAATCGCCCAAGTGCACCTGTTCCCGCCTCTTAGGTGCTGCAGGAGCGGCACGAGAGCCATGCCGCTCCCTCGATGATGCTCTCTCCAGGGAGTGTGGGCGAGAGTGTCGACCCTTCTCCCTGGAAGGAGATCGCAGAGGAGGGACGGTTGCCGCAGCCGCCGGCCCATCCTGAGCTTGGGAAGCAGCCTGCGTATCCTCTACGTGAGAGGGCTGAGGCTGTTTTCCCGCAGGAGCGCGAGTGTTTGCGCTCTGGCGGGGAGGGCCAGCAGACCCACCAGCCGAGATTGCACGCCCTGGAAGCTGAATCTTCAGCTGGGGCGTGGGGGACTGCCGTGGCTTCCCATAGTCCAGAAAGGACGTCTGGGCTGCCACTGTAACCTTCAGTGGTGCAGGTCCCCGCTGCACCACCTGTGCATAGCCACCCTTGCGCAAAAACGCAAAGCGACGGCGCGCTTCCGGGTAGGAGAGGCTTTCTTTGACCTTTAAGGTAAGTACGTCTTTTTCGTCCTTCCATGTCTTGCAAGATCTAGAATACGCGGGGTGTGGGTCACTACAGTTTACACAATGGGCTTAATTAGAGCAAGAATCTGCAGAGTGGTCATTTTTCCCACACTTGGCACAAGTGGCCTAACCACGGCAGTTCTGAGAGCCGTAGCCAAACCTCTGGCAGTTGAAACATCTCCGAGAGTTTGGAAAATAAGGCCGAACCCTACAGTGCAGGTACCCAGCCTTCACCGCGTCAGGAAGTGTGATAAATTGGAAAGTTAAAACTATGTGCTTGGTTTTACGTTCTTGGCCATCACGACGCAAAGAGGTGCGCCTTGCAGCAATAACTCCTTGATCAGAAAGGCCCTCAACTATTTCGGTGTCACTCGTCTCAAGAAGGTCATCCTCGGAGATAACTCCTTGGATGGAGTTTAAGGTGCGGTGAGGTGTGACCGTTACTTCGGGATCAGCTACAGTCCTCAAGGCAAGGAGAGCAGCACTTTGCTCACTTGATTCAATTTCAACAAGTAGGTCACCTGATGGCATTTTCTTGGCTTTAAATTCCTTTCCGACAACGCCTTCGAGTGTTTTTGCGACAAGGAATGGAGATAATTTCGACAGCTGTTTCTCACTTTCAGAGTGAAGAACCAAAAACTTCGGGAATCTGGTAGGTGTAGGTGGTGTCTTCTTTGTGGCTTGGACTTCAGTGCGGACTCTTTTCAGGGGCCGATCGAGGGAGGTTTTAGCGCGAGAACCCATAACATGGGGAGGAATGTTCAGTGCCCGGGTGCACCGCCCACCACGGAGCCCAACAAGGGGGTAGGTAATGTGCCATAGCAAGATGGGCTTGGCTGACACAATTACTCTACCAGTGCTGCCCAGGCACTATACCCTAGTGTGGTTGCAGGAACAGGACCTGTTTCCAATCAAGGTTGGCCCTTGCCGCCTAAGAAGGTGAAAAAGGAAGGAAGAGAGTGTAGAAGAAAAGAGAAAGAGGTGGGAGGAAAAGTAAAAGAAGGAAGAATAGGGTGGAAGAGGCGACTGGCTGAATCATCCTGGTCGGGCCAAGCCAGGACACCCGTCTACGAGAAGCAGGGGCCGAAGCGGTGTATTGCCTCGCCCGGGGGGCCCCGAAGGGTCCAAACATACCCCGGGCTTAGCTCAACCACCAGGGTCCCCTTTTCCCCGGACACGGGTTAAGCCACGCACAGCCAGACGTGGGTGGGCGAACCCACATGGCTCGGGGTTCGTAGTGACGCCACTCACCAAGCACCTACTCTAAAGTAGGTGCCCCCTGCGTGCGGGTATGGTGGCCCACGTGGCTGGGGTCCGTGGTGACGCTACTCACCAAGCACCTAGCACACAAGGTGCAGGCGCCTCTGCGGGGCTCGGGGTACGTGGAGACGCCACTCTCCAAACACCTGCTTTCACTGGTGCCCCCTGCGGGGCAGTTTTTTTATGAATAATATATCAATGAACGAGTACAATTTAGCCATTCTTTGCGCTTCCCGAATTGCCTGTTCCGACATTTCGAGTGTCAAGTTATTTTTTGCACAAACTTGTGAATACGTTCTTTCTTGACAGTCACGACCCGAATATAGCCACGTGTAGATTTGGTGAAAAAAAAAAAAAGTTATCTTTAGCAGGCGCTTGTACTTTGTGACTAAATACTTGCATCTTAGTATCTTGAAGAACTATCTCTTTTGCGATTTTTCTTTTTTCTGCGCAAACGCTTTTTAATCGGGCGAATCAAACGTGAAACAATAATACACGCCGAGGGCACTGCGAATGTTTCGTATTTTGATTAGCGCCACCACTTCGCATTGAGCATGTTTCGTAATTTGATTTGCGCCACTACTCCGGTCTAGAGTCAGCAGTCGAGGCGAAATTTACTGCTGTTTGCGCGGGGTTTGTTTCTGGCTTGCAGGGTACGAACTGAATTATGTCCAGGGACTCTATGAACCCAGCGCAACCGTCGACGAGCCAGAAATGTGCTAGTGCTACCAAGGATATGAATGTTGATAAGAACAAAGAACTACCATGGCCGGCGTACTGAGAGTATTTTGCTGTGGTGAAGGTGGTTACTAACAACTTGACCGCACAAAACGGCACTCTGTTGCCTCAACGCCTACCCGGCAATCAAAAACCTGTTCCGGCGAAACAACACAGCAATCCCATCCAGCGCGTTAGACGAGCGCCTGTTCAGCAAGGGCAGGGACGTGCTCATTACCAAACCAGGGAAACTTTCAGAGACTAATTTCGAGAAGCAACGGCTGCTAAGTTACAATGTGAAGTAAAAAGCACACTTTTTAATTTTATGCAAAGATACCTAATGAACAGCGTTTTCTAGCTTTTCCCAATTTTTTTATGTTATAGAAAAGTAACTGACAAGTAACATCGTCACTTTTTAAAAGTAACTGTAATTGTAACTAGTTACTTTTTTGTTTCAGTAACTGTAACGGTAACTTCGCTACTTTTTTGTGAAAGTAACTGTAACTGCAACGAATTACGTTAAAAGTAACTTACCCAAGACTGCTTCTAACCCCTTTCCCCCCTCCCCTTAGGGCCATGCCATAGTGCCTCCACCCGCCATCAAAGATGACCAATAAACGTGTTTTCACTCAATCACTCGCGACTCCGGCGCTCGGCGATACCGGCGTCTCCGATCTCAAATTTTTTGTTGGGAGGGGGATGCTTACATTCGCATGCAAACCTTTTCAGGTGTTTATGTCTGAAAGTGGGGGGAAGGGGGCGTGCTTAGAGTCGAGGGGTGCTTAGAATCGCGAAAATACGGTATATTCATAGAGCTGGGCGAAAGCTCAGTATCAACTGATCTCGAGGACAGCAGGGATCCTCTCTACGTGCCACCCGTCGAGTGGAGCTTTGTCGAGTGAGAATGCTTTCCTAGTTGGGTAGAACAGGCTCGATCAGGGGTGGTCAGGCTGACCTGGCCCAAGAGCAGCAAACAAAACCACGGAACTTCCAAGAATCGCATGGAAGAAGAAAGGCAGAAAAGGGGAGAGGGACAAACTTTTGTCCAGAGGAATAAACGAAATTCAAACTACTTTCAATCTATCCGAGTCGAAAGCAGTCCAACTTTACGTAAGGTAGCAGCAGCACCGTGACTACCAAACCACAACCTCTCTTTCGATTTGAAGCGGGCTTCATTTCTCCTTTTGGGGAAGTGCTCGTGTGACCGGGAGAAAGGCGGGGGTGTGGTGGGGAGGGGGGGAAGTGGAGGGAGCCGCGAGCCACACTTGAACATGCGAAGAGCCGCGTGCGGCTCGGGAGCCACAGTTTGGCCACCCCTGGGCTAGATAGTGGCTAAGAAAATGGGATGTGTAATGCACAACTTGAATCAGCATCAGGAAAGCCCTGGTAACTACAGTGCAGCCCACCTACATAAACCTACTTCACCAATTAACAAGTGTAAACCTCAAAATTATTCAAATTGTATTCAGGGCTTATCCCAGTAAATTTTCCTGCCACAGGTGACACTAACGGCAATTTTGGGGGAAGCAAAGCTATTGAGAAACCCAAAAGCCCTCGAGGCAAATGAGTTCAGGCCATTTCAAACTTTCATTTTTTTACAGTTCAGATAGATATCGTTGGCATGTTTAGACCGAACTCATTTTGGTGAGTAGCTTGCTGCAATAGATGACACCGCCAGTCCCTCATGCTTGCCAATGGTGTATGTTTAAATAAATTTCTCTGCCCCGTGTTTTTCACGCAGCAGCTGTTTGGGTGGACGTCGCTAGTCTTAGACCCGTTTCTGTAGACACTCAATTTGGTGTAAGCTGTCTGTGCCACCCCTTGAGAAGCTAGAATAGTTCCAATGCCTTTTTAAACCCTCAGCAGACATCTCGCCCGATCCTAATGGTTCCCTCCTAGTGTGTGCAGCTATTGTTGCAGGGAAGCAATGGCATGTTAGCTAGTTCACAAGTAGATCTTGAATACTAATTATTATTACATTTTCCACGGATCACATGGTTACAAGCAACGTGCCTCTACACGAGGAGCGAAAGTTCCTCGTGTTCGAAAGCTGCTTGAAGGAGCTGTTCACAACCTGCAAGACCTGCTATGGCCCCTGCAAAGTGTCTAGAATGGTGAATGCTACATGCCTCACAGTGCGCACCCATTGCCCCGATGAGCATGTGCATATGTGGGACAGCACGCCGTCCATCAACGGCAGGGCTGCTGGTGCCCTGCTTCTGTCGGCAGTCATCCTGTTCACGGGGGCATCATCAGCCAGGACACTGCCGGTGCTCAACCTCATGAACGTGGAGGTCTTCTGCGAGAAGACTTTCTACAATTATCAGCGAACGGCTTTGCTCCAAGCAATTGCACAGGTAATAATCACGTTACTCTTAGTCTTTTCTGTATTTCTTTCTTTTCTTTTAGTACAGTGTTTCTCTACATTGTTTATAGCAATATCAAGCATTTCAATATTTTTAGCCACAGGTGTAGGCAAATGAGCAGGGGCAGCTAATGGACAAGCTCCGTGACCAGCACCTGGGCCTGGCTGGTGATGGGAGATGCGACTCTCCTAGCTTCAGCGCAAAGTACTTGACATAATCCTTGTACGCAGCCCATGCAAGGTTAATAAAAAAACTGACAGATGCTAATATAGAAACGGTGTCATTAAATGGATCTCAGACCTTCTTTCAAATAGACGTCAGTGTGTCGTTATCGATAACATAATCTCTCCCCCAATAGCCGTAAAATCTGGTGTACCCCGAGGATCAGTACTTGGGCCACTCCTCTTCTTACTATACATTAATGATATTCACGTAAACATTCAGTCCACGATCCGACGTTTTGCAGACGACTGCGTCATCTACGGAACTATATCTTCCCCCTCTGATAGCGCAGTACTTCAGGCAGATCTAGACAAAATTTCACTATGGTGTGTTGATTGGCAAATGCAAATAAATACGGATAAAACGAAACATATGACGTTCACTACAAAAACCAACACTCCCGAGCATATTTATCAAATTAATGGTGTAGATATAGAAAAGGTGCAATCATTTAAGTACTTAGGTGTTCACCTCACAGTAGAGTTATCTTGGAAATTACATATTGAGACAATATTACGAAAGGCTAATCAAACCCTGGGATTTCTGAGAAGAAACTTGTTTTTATCTGACACAAAAACAAAACTAATGGCATATACATCCCTTGTAAGAAGCAAAATAGAATATGCGTCAGTTATTTGGAATCCCGACCAAGCCTATCTAGTTAATGAATTAGAGTCTCTTCAAAATAAAGCATCCCGGTTTATAACACGCAATTATTCAACCAGCTGTAGTATAACAAGTATAAAAGAGTCCTTAAATTTAGCATCTCTCGAGAACAGAAGGCGAATCGCCCGTTTTTCTTTATTTCATAAGATATATCACTCTTCTACACCTTTCCGTCAAACACACATTGCTCCAGCTAACCGTATCTTCCCACGGCTAGACCACCCCAACAAATTAACCCCAATTTTTGCACGCACTAACCTATACAAAGGCTCTCCTTTTAACCTCTGTCACTGCGATATCATACGGTAATGCCTTACCGTATGATATCGCAGTGACAGAGGATTATCAAACTTTTTTAAATCTTATGATTCCTTTCATTTCACAAAATACATAATCAAGTTTGCCCCTCGTCGCAGATAACCCATAGTTCTGCAGTGTGTCCTTGGTTTTCTTTTTGTATTTGTATAATGTAACCATTGAAGTACAGCAATTGAACTTTGTGATTATACGTACTGCTTTTTTGTGTGCCGTGGCTTTTTTTTCTTTTTTTCCTGTTTTCTGTGTATTACTACTATCAACGTGTTCCTTTTGTATGAATTCCCCCTATGTAATGCCCAAAAGGGCCCTTAGTGTAAATGAATAAATAAATAAAAGGAGGTATTCTTCAGAGATGACACCACGCACAGTGTTCAACGTCCTGTGCGGCGTTACCGTGACGGAGGTATCGACGACACTTTTCATCTTTTGAATGGCCTCACTTTGCAGTTTGTGGTGACCTCTACAAGAAAGTCCCCAGAATGCCGCTTTTTTGCGTGGTAGGAGTGTCCGATCAAGTGCTCAAGAACTTTTGCAACAATGAACAGAGACAGCTTGCCGACAGGGCGTTGATCGTCTTCAGAATGAACTACAAAATACTTGACAAAGTGTTCTACTTCTGGTGCTTTGGCAGTGACTTGGTCCGGGCAGTGCCGTTTGGATGGCTGCCTGGAACCGGGTTTAGACAGGGAGGGAGCCGTAAGAGGCGGAAAGTGTTCAGAATCCGCGGTGCACCGCCCACCACCGAGCCCAACAAGGGGTTAGGTAACACACCATAACAAGAAAGGCTTGGCTGGAGACGTTACGCTAACAGTGCGGCCGGGAAGCTATAACCAAGTGTGGATCTGGACGAGGGTATCTGTCACCACCCAAGGTTAGCCCTTGCCGCCAAAGAAGGTGAAATAACAAGGAAGAGGAGAAGAAGAATGGTATAGAAAGGAGAGGTGGAGAAAGGCGACTGACTGAATCATCCTGGTCGGGCCAAGCCAGGACACCCGTCTACGTGAAGCGGGGGCCGAAGCAGTGTATTGCCTCGCCCGGGGGGCCCCGAAGGGTCCAACATACCCCGGGCTCAGCTCAACCACCAGGGTCCCCTTTTCCCCAGACACGGGTACGCCACGCACAGCCAAAAGTGGGTGGGCGAACCCCGATGGCTCGGGGTTCGCAGTGACGCCACTCACCAAGCACCCACCAAGGTAGGTGCCCCCTGCGTGCGGACATGGTAGCCCACGTGGCTGGGGTCCATGGTGACGCTACTCACCAAGCACCTAGCACCAAAGATGCAGGCGCCCCCTGCGGGGCTCGGGGTACAAGGAGACGTCACTCTCCAAACACCTGCTTTCACAGGTGCCCCCTGCAGGGCTAAAAGAAAACGCCAGGATTTGGCGATGGAGTTTTGGATAGTTTTTACACGTTTCAATACTGTCTTCTGTGTGATATTGAAAAAAAGAAGACTCAGAAGTACATTACTGACTTCTTTGGCCGGGAGTGTGGCCAATAAACGGCAAGTAGTCCCCGCTTTGCTTTCATGTACAGTCTCCGGCAATATGAAAGACCCACTGGGAGCGCGTGGCCGAGGCGGTGGCTGGCGGGGGCGCTGCGAGCGCTCCGGGCAATTCCATTCTGCTTCGAGCAAAGGACGCTCACTCGGGCTCAGCTAAAGCGAAACGCGCGTATCAGATTGTGCTGAGCCCCGAGTGAGCGTCCTTCCCTCGAAGCAGAATGGAATTGCCCGGAGCGCTCGCTGCGCCCCCACCAGCCACCGCCTCGGCCACGCGCTCCCAGTGGGTCTTTCATACTGCCGGAGACTGTACTTATGTGACTTGTTTTTCGTTCATACGAATTTTGAATCATACGAATATTTTCCTCGATCCCGCGATATTCGTATCATCGAGATCCTACTGTACCCTTACATAATAGCCACAGTTAAATTTGAAAGATTCTACTGCAATGTATCAGCGATCACAACATTTCCTGTTGTTGTTGGTTTTTTCAATACACCAGGCACGCGCATACATCAGGTCACTCTGTAATGTGTTGTTCACCTAAGTGCGCGGCTCCGGAAGCGAGTCGCAAAACCACAGTGTCAGCTCCGCGGGTACTGTTTCTTTGTACTGGACCGGTGCGTGAGGAGAGGCGCACTCAAGAGGGCTTACCCGCCGCGACCAACACTGCAAAAAGCACGAATATCGCAGTTCATTTTGAAGATGATGATGATGTTTGGGGGTTTTATGGCGCAACAGCTACGGAGGCCATACTGCGCCAAACAAAATTTAAGAAATCAGCTGTTGCTGTTAACGAGCTACAGAATAATAATTACCGATGTGGGGTTAGATCTTATTAATAAACCCCGCGTTTGTGATAAAAGACTACACACGGTCGAATGGGATGAGGGGGTATTCTCCCAGCAAAAGAGCAGGATGGAATGGGATTTGGAAGTGAAAAATTTCTGGAAAGTGAATACGACGTTCCTTGTCCAAGCTGAACACAGCCACAAGATATGCATGATGGTAAGCGTATCCCCACAATGTTCACACACCGGTGGGTTCAGTTCATTTTGAAGAGAATCTCAAGTAACGTATTATTTAAAATAACTATCGGAAAATTTGAATATCTGCACAACCCAACTCTTCACACGTAGTATGTAGGCATCCGAAAAAACAACAAGTGTACTTTCTTAATTTTTAGTGGCATCGCCGACAACGCCACGTGCCCCACACTTTCAGTTTACCTTTCGAGAACAGCTCCCTTTTGGCGCAGACATGGCACAAATTGTGCACAAATACAGCCTGTGGAGCAGCATTTAGCAGGTTATTTGTTCTGGCGCAGTTTGGCACAAATGGCGTAGCAGTTCCACCACTGGCATTTTATGGGTGCAGTCACGTAGTTGTGCCACCTAGCATCCGCCCCGAGATCCTTAAGATTCTCCGCTCTGCGCATCTCGGCATAATGCGCATAGAGGGTTGTTGTTGTTTGCGAGTTTTATGGCGCAAGAGCTACGATGGCCATAATGCACCAAACTAGGTAAACTAAAATTAACTAGAAACAATGTACCAAGAAAGTATTTCCGCTATAGTTTGGGTAAAATCGCTATATTTTCTAGAAAAGTCAAGATACGGTGAATTGATATTAAAGGCTGCTCCCCCAGGAACAGGGTAGGATGAAAAGGGATACAGTACCTGAAAAGCTCAGGAAAGAAGAACATGTGTTGTTGAATAAGACCAGGGCAAAGAAAAAATTGTAGAACAGACAAGGTGTCTCCACAGTGGTCGCAGAGTTGTGGTTCCTCACCAACAAGTAGGTATCGATGGGTAAAGAAGGTGTGGCCGATCCTCAACCGGCACAGAAACGGCTCCGGTTATAGGAGCTTTCTTCACGGAAACGGCTCCGGTTATAGGAGCTTTCCCGGGTACCGATGCTTGGCTTGATGATATGAAGTTTGTTGTTATCGGCCAAATCCCACTTGGACTGCCACAGTTTTAGAAGTGAAAGCAGTATGGGCCTTGTTAGGTCTTACCGCCGAATTCAGAAACCTCACTCAAACTACACTCAAAGTGAAGGGCCCCTCCACTTCCTCGAGGAAGGCTCAAGGGCCGGCGCTGGCCAATCGCGACGGCGGATCCGTCCTCGCGATTGGCCTGTGCCGGCCCTCGCGCCTTCCTCTAGGAAGTGGAGGGGCCCTTCAGTTTGAGCGTAGTTTGAGTGAGGTTTCTGAATTTGGCGGTTAGTATGGTATGCGTGCGTGTGATGATAAGAGGTTACGCGACGAGGCGGCCAGCCTATCTGCAGCCTCGTTGCCTGAAATACCCACATGGCTCGGGATCCAGCAAAACCAAATATCCTTCCCATCTCCGAGGCCCACTTGGACTTTAGCACGTACAAGTTGAGTCAGCTTGTTCTTGGTTGGATTAAGTGAACATGCTGTGGTAACAACGCTCCGAGAGTCCACAAAAAGAACTGCTTTCATCACTTTGCTCCAGATAATATAGTCAAGTGCTGAAAACACGCCATAAAGCTCGGCAGTAAAAATGCTAGCAACATTATTTAGCCGTGTCACATGTGTAAACGAATTAGAATGAACAGCAGAGCCTACATACGTTGAGGACTTGGCACCGTCAGTGTAAAATTGATGATAATTCTTGCACTTTTCTTGCAGTGCAAAAAATTCCTGTTGTAAAATGAGTGGAGAGACATTATGTTTAGTAAATTTTGTGAAGTACCAATCACAAGCTATGGGCTTGATATCCCATGGGTCAATATGACATGCACTTTCTATGAGGTAGACATTTTCACGAGGCAAGCCAAGAGAGAGATGAAGGTTCTCAAAACGAAGACTCAGGGGTCGAACAACAGTTGGCTTGTGGTCAAAGGTACGACAAAATCTAGACTCTCGGATATAAGTGTGAGCTGGATGATTAGAATCCGATAAAACTTTGTAAACATAGACCGCCTTTTCTCGAGTGACATTTCATTAGAGTCAACATACAAGCTTGGGATAGGGGATGTTCGAAAAGCACCCCTTGCTATACGCAACTCAAGATGGTGCACTGGTTGTTGATTACGGGCTTTATGGCACAAAGCTACTATGGCCATACTGCGCCAAGCTTGTTTAGTTAGAACATACTCAGGACTTTTTTATACGAACTATCGAACAGAGGTTTATATGAAAAGGTTAAAAGTCATAGAGTTAAATTTACAACTCTAGTAGGAAGCCGATTTTTCTTAAGTAATTTATGACACAATCAAATGGTACTATAGGAGTCTCCCCAATTAGCAGCGCTGGGTGAAAAGGAATCTGGTGTGAAAAAAACTCGGGGAAATGTGTACGTCGTTCTTGCTCAAGCCCTGGGCACAGCCACAAAATGCGTAAAATTGTTAAACGCTCCCCACATTCATCACACAGGGGTGGGGCTTCCCCCCTGAGCAGATGTTTGTGGGTGAGGAAGGAATGTCCAATTCTAACACGACACAAAAGAACTTCAAGGCGGCGGGTTTTGTAGGATGCACTCTCCCACATACCAAGAGCTGGTTTAATCCTGTGAAGTTTGTTTTCGCATTCCAGACTCCACTCCGATTGCCATAGCTGGGAAACTGATGATATTACCAAGGGCTTCATGTCTTGAAATAAAATCTGTGAGGTGATTGGCAGTAGGTGCTTAGAGCTCGTGGCCAATTCGTCTGCTCTTTCATTAACTAGAATCCCCACATGGCCAGGCACCCAGCAAAATTTGATGTCTCGGCCAAGCCGTAGACCACATTGTACCTTAGATCGGACAAGTTGTGCCAGTCTATTTTTACTTCCCTTTATTGAGCAAAGTGGGGTGAGCACACTTTGAGAGTCCACGAATAAAATAGATTTCATCGTCTTGCTGATGAGGATATATTCCAAGGCCATCAACACTGCATAGAGCTCTGCGTGTAAATACTTGCACATTCCTTGAGACGTTGTTTGCCGGTTTTTTGGCGCAACAGCAACGGAGGCCGTACTGCGCCAGACTAAATTAACTAATGAAACTCCCATGGTTACCTCATTACAAAAAGATGATCCTGAAAACAATTGGGACTAGATCTGGTGTATAAGGCCAGTACTAGTAATATATGATAAAACTCGATCAAGAGGAACGAGAGGGTGCTTTCCCAGCAAAAAAGCAGGATGAAATGGAATACAAAATCTAAAAAAGTGAGGAAAATGAGCGCGTCGTTCAGTGTCGAATTCCGGGCAGATCCACAAAATATGAAGAATAGTAAGATTGTCTCCACAGTGCTCACAAACTGGTGGATCCTCCCCATAAAGGAGACATCTGTGTGTAAGGAAGGAGTGCCCGATTCGAAGCCGGCACAATACAACTTCGTGAAAGCGGTTCTTAAGTGAATAGCTCTCCCAAGACCCAAGGACTGGTTTGCTTACATGGAGCTTGTTATTAGACTCCATAGCCCACTCCGCCTGCCATAGACGAAAATGTGACGACTTAATTAATGACTTGATATCCTGATAGGGCAAGCTAGCTTGATATCGAGAGCGGTTACCTGAAGATGCAGCGAGCCTGTCTGCCTCCTTCATTCCCACATGACTCGGAACCCAGCAGAATTTTATATTGTGACCTTTACGTAAAGCTCCGTTAAGTTTACTTCGCACATGTTCCACAAGCATATTCTTAGTGTCTTTTAGAGAGAAAATTGCAGTAATGGCACTTTGAGAGTCCACAAATATTACGGCCCGTCTAGTTTTAGTATTCAGAATATAATCCAATGCAAAAGACACAGCATAGATTTCAGCAGTAAATATACCCGCAAATTCCTTTAGACGTTTAACTTTTACAAAACGACCTGAATGCACGGCACACCCGACAAACGATGAAGTCTTGGAACCGTCTGTGTAAAAGTGAGCATAATCTTTATATTTCTCTTCCAGGTCAAGGAATTCCTGCTGGATCACAAGAGCTGATATGCTATTTTTATTAAACTTAGTGAAAGTCGTCACAAAAAACACGCACCACATTCCAGGGCGCCACGCAGACTGTGTTCTGAATTAGGTTAAGTTCGTTCAGACGAAGTTGAAGTGAGGAACAAAATTGCTCTATACAAAAACTCAACGGTCTGATGATGCTTGGCTTATGTTCAAAGAGATGGTAGAATTGAGACCTTTGTACGGAATAATACGTTGGGTGATCAGGGTTTGCTAGGATCCTAGACGCGTAGGTTAGGCTGAGGTATAGACGTCTTTTACACAGCGACATCTCATTTGATTCCGCATACAAACTAAGTACAGGCGATGTCCGAAAAGCACCTGTTGCCAAACGCAAGCCAAGATGATGTACAGGATCTAACATTTTGAGAGCAGATGGGCGAGCTGATCCGTACACCACGGCGCCATAATCAAGACGAGATCGCACAAG
Organism: Ixodes scapularis; assembly: GCF_016920785.2. Classification (NCBI taxonomy): domain Eukaryota; kingdom Metazoa; phylum Arthropoda; class Arachnida; order Ixodida; family Ixodidae; genus Ixodes; species Ixodes scapularis. Next base: position 20,044,356 of record NW_024609839.1, read on the forward strand.
CGCGGTGTACAAATGCAACAGGCATTTCCGATCCGACCCCCATGATTTACGAGCCAAAACTTTCAGAAGGTTTCTGGAACGAAGGCAAATTTCCTTGAGAAATTTCAGGTGGGGAATGAAGGTAAGTTTTTTGTCAAATATGACACCAAGAAACCTGTGCTCCTTCCTAACAGGGATCAGAGTACCGTTTAGTTCCAAAGCTGGGTCTAAGGAAAGCCCGCGACGTAGGGAAAAAGGCACACAGACTGTCTTTGCAACAGAGAATTTGAAACCATTTTCGTCTGCCCACTTACAAAGTTTGTTTATAGCCAGTAGTAACTGCCGCTCACAACTAGAAAGATTGCAAGAAGATGAGGAGATCTGTAAATCATCGGCATAAAGAGAGTAGGAAATAGACCAAGGTAGTATTTGTGCGAGAGAATTCATTTTTAGTACAAACAAAGTGACGCTCAAAATGCCTCCCTGTGGGACTCCGTTTTCTTGAACAAAAGGTTTAGACAGGGTGCTGCCAAGCCGGACTTGAAAGGTTCTGTTTGTTAGAAAGTTCTTAATGGATTGCAACATCCTACCACGGATATTGCAAGCATACAATTCTTTCAGGATACCATATCTCCAAGTGGTATCATACGCCTTGTCTAAGTAAAAAGACACCGCAACGCAGTGCTGCTTGTTCACAAATGCCTCGCGTATAACGGTTTCCAGGCGAACCAAGTTATCGAGAGTAGGTCCGACCTCGGCGAAAGCCGCACTGATTTTTGTCAAGGACCTTTTGGCTTTCTAATATGTATACTAACTGCCTGTTTATAAGTCTTTCAAATGTTTTCCCGACACAGCTCGTCAGAGCAATGGGACGGTAACTTGATGGTAGTGAAGGGTTTTTTTGTGGCTTTAGGAGTGGGATGACATGTGCATGCCTCCAGGCATGGGGAAAGCAGGCTTTTTCCCCACAATAAACTGAAGAACAAGAGAAGACTTTTCAGGGGTTAAGGAGCATTTAGTATCTGCTCAGTAATATACAGTGTAGCATCTTCGGGTGACATAGAAGAAAGCAGAGAAGGGTCCAAGGTGGAATGTAACCCAAAAAGTGACCAGTCAGCTTTATCTAACTTCCACCTAGGGATACGTTTCCAAAGTGAAGGCAGCTGAACAACGCTCTCTAAAACAATCGGAAAGTGATCACTACCAAAAAGGTTGTTGAGAACATTCCATGTAAAGCAAGGAAACAATGAGGGGGATCAGATCGACAGATATATGGATGTAAATGCGGTGTGAGCCACACTGAAAAATGTTGTCTCTCTCCCATTAAGAAGGCATAGCCCAGATGCCAATAAAAAACGTTCAACTACACCTCCACGAGAGTCTTGACGAATACTACCCCATAGGGGGTGATGGGCATTAAAATCGCCTAGAATCATAAAGGGTTGTGGGAGTTGACCTACAAGACCCTGCAATTCACTAAGATGTAATGGAGTGTTAGGTGGTAAATAAAGTGATACTACAGTTATGAGGCGATCTAAAAGAAGGCGCACTGCCACGGCTTCAAGTGGTGTGCAGAGTGGGACCTCAGAGCAGGCAACCCCACCCTGTACAACCACTGCCACGCCACCAGAGGGAGTGTCACTAAGACGGTCTTTCCTAAAGACCCGGTGACGTCTTAAAATATGAGGAGAGCGGTCATGAAGATAAGTTTCCTGAAGAGCAAGAGCTATCGGCCGAAGCTCATCAATGAAATGAGTTATATCATCAATATTTCTTAAAAGTCCGCGACAGCTCCATTGCATAAAATTTGCTTTTGTCATTTATAAAATTTGTATATATCGGAAAATGTAAATTAATAAAACTCGGCAGTTAAAAGGTTAAAACTCAGGAGAGAGACCACTTGGATTACTACGGCGCAGTAACCGGTTTTTTGTTCTTCCCAGCACGGGTCTCCGTCTGCCACTCCATACTATCTGGGTCAGAAGAAGGAGCAGCCGAATTGTCTAACTCCATGGACAGGTCTGCCTCTTGAGTTGTGTCGCTGATGTTAGCCAGCGTTTTCTTTCGACCTGGATCACGGGGAGCCAGGCCCCGGCCGCGACCAGCCGAGGAGGCAGCGGAGGTGCTGGGCAGAGCGTCTTTCAACTCTGCCTGCTCCGACCCCTTGGGTACTGGGGGAGCAGCACGGGAGTTGTGCCGCTCTTTGGAGGAGGCCCTCTCCAGTGAGTTGGGGCGAGAGTGTCGCTCCTTCTCACCGGGGGAAGGCGTCGAAGTAAGGACTGGCAATGGCATTGCCTGCCTGTCCTTAGACTTGAGGGCAGCTAGTGTGCTCCATCCAGATGGTGGGGAGAGCTGCTGCCCCTGCGGGGGGATGGGGGCCCGAAGGGCCACTGCCAGGGCTTCAGGCGAGACCTGGGTGGCCTTCGATTCCGTTCGCGGTGGAGGGCCCCTGCACCGCGAACCACATGCAGGTGGAGGGCCCCTGCACCTGCATGTGGTTGTGTTGTCCCTGTTTTGAGAGAGATTTTGGGGGTTAATGGCGCGAAAGCTACGAGGCCATCTGCGCCAAACTAATTGTAAGGGTCATTGTATTAAAGGAAAAGTTTTACAAAAGATTGACCAAAAGGCTAGAGTCGGTGTAAAAGGCCAATACTGCTAACAAATTCCATCACCCGTTCGAAAGAGACTAAAGGATTCTCTCCCACAAGGAGAGCAGGATGAAATGGGATATGATATTGGAAAAATTCAGGGAAATGAATGCGGCGCTTGGGCTGAAGGCCGGGACACAGCCACAAGATATGCAAAAGAGTGAGCCTGTCGCCACACTGGTCACACACAGGTGAATCTTCTCCCGAAAGCAGATACCTGTGAGTTATAAATGAGTGTCCAATTCTCAGGCGGCACAACAACGTTTCATGAAGTCGGCTCTTGCATGAAGAGCTTTCCCAGACTCCCAATGAAGGTTTGGTAACATGAAGCTTGTTATCGCACTCCATGTCCCATTCCAATTGCCAAGAATGAAGAATTGAGGACTTCACCAAGGGTTTAATATCTTGATAGGGTAGACAGGAGAGCGATTGTGGAAGGTTCCCGGCAGACCCTGCAAGTTTGTCGGCTTCTTCATTGCCATGAATGCCAATGTGACTGGGCACCCAACAAAATTTTTTATTTTGACCCCCATGCAAAGCAGAGTTAAGTTTATATCGAATTTGTTGTACAAGCATATTTTTAGTATCTTTAAGAGAGCAAACTGCAAGAATCACACTTTGAGAGTCAACAAACAGGACTGCCTTCAGTATTTTACTATTGATAATAAATTCAATCGCCATTGATACCGCGTAGAGCTCCGCAGTAAAAATGCTGGCGATACAATCAAGTCGTTGAACCCTGGAGAAGCTTTCAGAGTTTACGGCGCAACCGACGAAAGATGAAGTCTTGGCACCACCGTATAAACATGAAGATAACCATCATACTTATTTTGCAGTTCTCCAAACTCTTGCTTAATTACAGCATGGGAAATGCCGTCCTTGTTGAACTTTGCGAGAGACCAGTCGGATTCAACTCGCTGTGTTTTCCAAGGTGGAATACCGTTCACTTTCCGAACGAGGCTGACCTGGTCCAGAGAAAGATGCAGCGAGGAGCGAAGATGTTCAATGCGGAAGCTCAACGGTGTTAGAATGCTTGATTTATTTTCAAAAAGGCGAAAGCACCTTGACCTTGTGAGTGAAGAGTAAGTCGGATGCTGAGGATCGGCCAGAATCTTGTAAGCATATGTTAGACTAAGATATGTACGTCGTTTTTTCAGGGACAGCTCATTGGATTCTGCATACAAACTAAGGACGGGGGATGTCCGGAAAGCTCCTGTTGCCAGTCGCAAGCCGAGATGATGAACCGATGTCGTTGTTGACTGCGGGCTTTATGGCGCAAAGCTACTATGGCCATACTGCGCCAAGCTTGTTTAGTTGGGACATACTCAGGACTGTTTTATATGAATTATCGAAAAGAGGTTCATATGACAAGGTTAAAAGTCAGAGTTAAAATTACAACTCCAGTAGGAAGCCGGTTTTTCTTAACTAATTTATGACACGATCAAATGGTACTATAGGAGTCTCCCCAATTAGCACCGCAGAACAAAATTCTGGAAGCATAAGTCACAGCAAGATAACGTCGTCTGTGCCTAAGTGACATCTGATTAGATTCAGCGTACAAGCTAGGAATGGGCGATGTGCGGAAGGCACCTGTAGCGAGCCTTAAGCCGAGATGATGCACAGGATCCAACATTTTCAGTGCAGAAGGCCTTGCTGAGTCGTAAACTATAGCACCATAGTCCAGACGTGACCGGATAAGGGAGCTGTACAGGCGTAGCAGACACATTCTGTCAGATCCCCATGACTTCTGCGCTAAGATTTTAAGAATATTAGCTGATTTAAGGCACTTCTTCCTCAGGTCATTCAGGTGGGAAACGAAGTTTAACTCTTTATCAAACGTTATGCCCAAAAATTTATGCTCTGTTTTTACATTAATAGGAACCCTGTTTAGCATCAGTTCTGGATCTAGAAACAGCCCCCGACGCAGAGAAAATGGCACGCAGATAGTCTGATCAGCTGAAAACTTAAACCCATTTTCGTCAGCCCACTTACTAATTCTGTTGATGGTAAGCTGCAGTTGCCGCTCACAGCTAGACAAATTACAAGAAGAGGCCGAGATGTGAATATCATCCACGTAGAGGGAGTATGAAACGGAAGGTGGAATTACCTTTGACAACGAGTTTATCTTTACGGCAAACAAGGAGACACTCAGTACACCTCCTTGCGGAACACCATTTTCCTGGATATACTGGTCGGATAGTGTGGTGCCAAGTCGAACTTAAAAGGAGCGACCTGTGAGAAAACTGCTTATACACCGCAACTTGCGACCACGCACACCAGAGGCATACAAGCCATGAAGGATATCATACCGCCATGTCGTATCATATGCTTTCTTCAGGTCGAAGAAAGCAGATACACAATGTTGCCTATTTACGAAAGCTTCACGTATGCTTGTTTCCAGACGGACTATGTGGTCCAAAGTAGACCGCCCTTCTCGAAAGCCACATTGGTTATTAGCAAAGATGTGGTTATGCTCCAAAATATATATTAACCGCCTATTAATAAGGCGTTCGAAGGTTTTGCCAAGGCAACTCGTTAACGCGATTGGACGGTAACTACGTGGGTCCGAAGGGTCCTTCCCCGCTTTCAGCAAAGGAATTACATGCGCCTGTTTCCAGATTTGAGGAAAGTAAGCTGCTTCCCACAGATTGTTGAAAAAACCTAGTAGTGTGTTCAGCGATTCACGAGACAACTGACGGAGCATTTCATAGTGGATTCCATCAGGGCCTGGAGCCGATCTCTTTTTGGAGCCCAGAGCTACCTCTAGTTCTTGCATTGTGAAAGGAGTGTTGTATGGCTCAGAGCTACAACCGGACATGGGTATACGGTGACACTCAGCACTTGCTTTAAAACGTTTAAATTCCATACAATATTTCGGGAGCTGGAAACATTCTCAAAGTGCTCTCCAAGCACATTAGCAACATCTTTCAGCGAAGTAGCACGGGAGCGAAATAGAGGAATAACAAAGCAACGGTAGTCCCCTTTGATTTGTTTGTACCTATCCCAAACTTCCTTCTCCGAGACAAAACTATTTAGGGAAGAAATGTACTTGGTCCAGGACTTCCACTTAGCCTTCCTCCTAGTCCATCGGGCCTTTGCTTTTAGTCTTTTAAATGCTATCCTATTTGAAGAAGTAGGGTACCTCCGAAAGGTATCCCATGCCCTATGCTGCTTTTTCCTTGTGGTCGCACAGTCTTCATTCCACCAAGGCCTACACCTCTTGGGTAAATTTTCAGAGGTGCGAGGAATGGCGTCTTGGGCGGCACTTATGATTTGCTCCGTAACGTACACTGTCGCTTCTTCAGGTGACAAATTTGCTAGAACTGACGGATCAAGCACTGCATCAAGTTTAAAGAGTGCTTAGTCGGCTTTGTCCAGTTTCCAACTAGGGGTTCGTTTTAAAATAGTCGGCAGAGGAACGAGGCTTTCGATTACAACTGGGAAATGATCACTCCCAAAAGGGTTGTCTAAAACCTTCCAAGAAAAACAGGGAAGTATTGATGGTGATGAAATGGAGAGGTCAATGGATGTGAAGCAATTATGGGTGGAACTATAAAATGTTGGTTCTTTCTTATTTAAAAGACATATGTCTGACGAGAGTAAAAATCTTTCTACAACAGCGCCACGAGAGTCAAGGCGCTTACTGCCCCACATGGGATTGTGAGCATTAAAATCACCACAAATTAAAAAAAGGCGTTGGGAGTCGCTGAACCAATCCTTGAAGTTCATGAAGATGCAGTTGACGATGAGGTGGTAAATACAAGGACACAACCGTAATGAGACGATCGGTAAGAACACGTACCGCAACTGCTTCTAGTGATGTACGCAGAGGAACTTCCACATATGCTATGCCACTCCGTACAACAATGGCAACACCACCAGAAGAGTGGTCTGAATCCCGATCCTTTCTAAAAACGCGGTGATGATTAAAAACATTTGTATGGGTGTTGTTAAGATACGTCTCCTGCAAGCACACAGCAATGGGCTGTAGCTCATCTAGAAAGAAATGAATGTCATCAATATTTTTCAGGAGACTTCTACACTTCCACTGTATAAAACTATATGCGTTCATGTTAAAAACGATTTAAAGTAAAACAAAACAAAAAAGGAAACCTGCTCTAGGTGCCCTGGGGCGGTTTGGGTGCAGTTACTCGCGGATTGAGCTTTTTCTGGGAAAACTTTTTAAGCCTGGTGTCATCAGGTGGGACTGAACGAGGGGGAGGAGGTTCACCAAGTTCCATCCGCTCCTCCTCAGGTTGAACGGCTGTGGGAGCAGCTGGTACGGGCACCTCCTTAGATGTCGAGGCCTCTCCTAGTGCCTTAAAACAAAACACACCCTCCTTCTTCCTGGGAGGGGTCCGAGTAACCAAGGCAGGCACATCGATCGACGGCCCGTCCTTTGGAATGGAGGAGGCACTAATGCCTTCTCCCCGAGGCTGCTGTTGCCGCCTCTCCTCTTGTCTCCCCTCCACTAGCACAGAGGCATCCCTCGCCTCTGCACCATCTGGAGGCCCCTCTGATGTCTTCGGTTCCAACGACAAACGGAGTCGTGGACCGAATCTTTGTGAGGCAGGGGGAGCTGGTGGAATCCCCAGGTCATTAGGACCGACCTGGGTTCCTACCGAAGACTTTGACGGCATACCCTCTGCACGTGCCACCAAAGAGTAAGGTCCCTTCTGCAGGAAGGAGAATCGCTTCCTGGCTTCGGGGAACGAAATGTTCTCTTTAACTTTGAGTGTTATAAATTCTTTTTCTTCTCTACATTTTTTGCAAGATCGGGAATAAGCAGGGTGAGGTTCTTTGCAGTTGATGCAGAAAGGTGGATTCGAGCAATTCTCTGTAGGGTGATCATCTTTGCCACACTTGGCGCACGTTGTCTTACCACGGCAGCTCAGGGCGCTATGGCCATGCATCTGGCAGTGGAAGCAACGCTGAGGGTTTGGCACATACGGCCGTACTTTACAGTTTAGATAACCCGCTTTGATCGATTCTGGGAGCGCTCTCAGCTCAAAAGTCAGATTGACATGCTTTGTCCTAATCTCCTGACCGTTCCGGCGAAAAGAAATTCGCTTTGCTGCTATGACTCCTTGGTCACGAAGGTCATCGACAATTTCCTCCTCGGGGGATTCTAGAAGATCATCTTCTGATATTACGCCTTTAATAGTGTTCAAAGTGCGGTGGGGTGATACAGTAACCTGTAGTCGGAAACCAAGTTGAATGCCAGCAGGTCTGAGCATTGTTGAGAGGTCACAACTTCAACGAGGAGATCTCCAGATGGCATTTTTTTTTGCTTTAAAATTCTTTCCGATCACAGATTCAAGTGTCTTTGAAACCAGGAACGGGGATAACTTGGATAAGGGTTTTTTCATTTTAGAATGCATAACAAGAAATCGAGGAAACTTCTCCACAGGTGTAAATGCTTTCATACCGTGTACTTCGGTCCGGACCCTTTTCAGGGCCCGATCAGGTTTTTGGTTTTGCTTGGAACCCATCAGAAATGGGGAGGCGTTCGGTGTCTGTAGCGCACCACCCACCACGGAGCCCAACATGGGGATAGGTAATGCGCCATAGCAATAAAGGTTTTGCTGACGACATTACGCTATCAGTGCTACCAAGACACTATAACCTAGTGCGGGTCCAGACAAGGGGTCTATCGCCACCCAAGGTTAGCCCTTGCCGCCAAAGATGGTGAATATGAAAGAAAGAAGAGCAGAGAAAAGAGAAAGATAAGAGGGGATAGTAGAAGATGTGGCGACTGAAATATCCTGGTCGGGCCAAGCCAGGACACCCGTCTACAGGAAGCAGGGGCCAAAGTGGTGTGTTGCCTCGCCCGGGGGGCCCCGAAGGGTCCAAACCTACCCCGGGCTCAGCTCAACCACCAGGATGCCCTTTTCCCTGGACACGGGCTCGCCACGCACAGCCAGACGTGGGTGGGTCTTAGCCACTTTTTTCTCAGGGTCTGTGGTGTCGCCAAAGTGGCTGGGGTCCGTGGTGACGCTACTCACCAAGCACCTAGCACTTAAGGTGCAGGCGCCCCCTGCGGAGCTCGGGGTCCGTGGAGACGCCACTCTCCAAACACCTGTTTTCACAGGTGCCCCCTGCGGGGAGATGATGAACCGAGTTCAACATCTTAAGGGCAGAGGGCCGAGCCGATCCATACACTACTGCACCATAGTCAAGACGGGATCGTACAAGGGCATTGTATAGCTGCAGGATACATTTTCTATCAGACCCCCAAGACTTGTGAGATAAAACTTTCAGAAGGTTTGTTGACTGAAGGCATTTTTGCTTCAGCGCTTTAAGGTGGGAAATAAAATTAAGCTTTCTATCAAATTTTACACCAAGAAATTTGTGCTCCTGTCTAACAGGTATAGGAGTTCCATTCAATTCCAGGGATGGATCCAAAGACAGCCCGCGTCGCAGAGGAAAAGGGACACAGACTGTTTTTGAAGCAGAGAACTTGAACCCATTTTCGTCGGCCCACTTGGACAGTTTTTTTATGACTAACTGCAACTGGCGCTCATAACTAGAAAGGTTACAAGACGATAATGAAATCTGTATATCATCAGCATAAAGAGAATATGAAATAGAGGGTGGCAGCAGTTGTGCGAGTGAATTCATTGCTAGCAAAAACAAAGTCACACTTAAAACACCCCCTTGGGGGACTCCATTTTCTTGAACAAAGGAATCAGATAGGGCTGAGCCGAGACGAACTTGGAAAGTCCTGTCTGTCAGATATTCCTTTATGCTTCGCAGAATACGGCCCGAATATTACAGGCATACAGGTTTCGGAGAATCCCATACCTCCGTGCTGTGTCACATGCCCTTTCTAAGTCGAAAAAAACTGCAACACAGTGCTGCCTGTTTACAAATGCTTCACGTATCACAGTTTCTAAGCGAACTAAGTGGTCAAGGGTAGATCGACCTTGGCGGAATCCACATTGATTTTTATCAAAGACCCTCTGGCTTTCTAACATGTAGACCAGTCGCCTGTTTATAAGCCTTTCATATGTTTTCCCAAGGCAGCTTGTCAGTGTAATTGGGCGGTAGCTTGATGGTTGTGAGGGGTCTTTGTTAGGCTTTAGGAGAGGGATGATGTGTGCACGTTTCCAAGCCTGAGGGAAACATGCCTTTTCCCACAAAAGATCAAAAACAGGAGAAGATTTTCAAGGGACTCCGGAGAAAGGCGGCGCAGCATTTCATAATGAATTCTATCGGGACCAGGGGCCGAGAGCTTTGTCACATTAAGAGCCATCTCAAGCTCGCATCGCGTAAATGGTTGGTTATAGGATGCTGAATTTTCTTCTGACATGAGAAGCTTTTGTCGTTCCGCACGAGCTATTAACTCTCCGAAGGTAACACTGTAGTTGGCCGAACTAGACGAATTATAAAAATGTTCCCCGAGTATGTTACCAATATCTTTTAGTGATGAAGAAGGAGCATTAAATGTTGGAATGGCAAAGCACCTGTAATCCCCATTTACTTTCCGGTATCGGTCCCAGGCCTCCTTAGCTGGGACAATTAAAGCTGGTTAAAGAAGAGAAATACTTCATCCATGACTTCTGCTTTGCTTGCTTCCTAGTCCAACGAGCCTTTGCTTTTTGTCGCTTGAACTCAACAAGGTTGCTTGGAGTGGGGTATCTGCGAAATCGGCCCCACGCCCTATTTTGGTCCGCCCGGGTTGTCGCACATTCCTTATTCCACCAAGGTTTGCATTTCTTGGGTATATTACCAGATGTTTGTGGAATGGACTGCTGAGCAGCCTTTAGTATCTGCTCAGTAACATAAAGTGTAGCGTTCTCAGGGGACATAGACGAAAGAAGCGAAGGATCTAAAGTGGAGTGAAGATTAAAAAGCGCTGAGTCTGCCTTGTCTAATTTCCACCTAGGGACCCTCTTTAAAATATAAGGCAATGGAACGGTACTCTCTAAAACAATTGGATAGTGATCACTTCCAAAAGTGTTATGAAGAACCTTCCAGGAAAAGCAAGGAAGCAATGAAAGTGAAGCAATAGAAAGATCGATGGATGTAAATGAGTTGTGTGCTGCACTACAAAACGTTGGCTCTCTCCCATTAAGAAGGCATAGCCCCGAAGACAATAAAAGACGTTCAATCACACCACCACGGGAGTCTTGACGGGTACTACTCGACATAGGATGATGAGCGTTAAAATCTCCCAAAATTAAAAAAAGGTTGCGGCAGCTGTCCTATAAGTCCCTGCAGCTCTTGAGGGTTTAAAGGAATGTTAGGTGGTAAGTATAAAGAAACAATTGTTACAAGGCGGTCTAGAAGGAGACGTACTGCAGCAGCTTCTAGTTGCGTGCAGAGGGGAACTTGAGAGCAAGCAACTCCCCTCTGTACGACCACTGCAACACCACCAGAAGGGGTGGATGAGGGGCGATCTTTTCTAAAAACCTGATGACGTCTTAAAATGTTAAAATAATTAGTGTTAAGATGGGTTTCTTGCAAGGCGAGAGCGATGGGTCGAAGCTGATCCATAAAATAGTTGACATCATCAATATTTCTTAAAATACCGCGACAGTTCCATTGCATAAAATGTAACTTAGTCATCTATAAAAGTTATGTAAATATGCAACTGAAAAATAAACCTAGTAAAATAAGTAAGACTGTAGAGTCGACACGAACTAGGTGGAAGTAATTGGGATCATCACTTGGGTGGGACGACAGGCTTCTTATTCTTTTTATGTTTAATGGAGGGCGTTTCCCACGCCATATTGTCCTGGTCGGACCCAGGAGTGGACAGATTGTCAGCATCTGTCGACATCTCCACCTCCTCAGAGGTATCCGTTGTTTTTAGAACAGTACTTGTCCGGCCACGTGTGCGGGGGGGGCAAACCCCGACCACGACCGGATGGAGGGGTTGCAGACGAACTGGGCCACGGGTCGTCCGAGTTCGTCCGATCCCCTCCCTTCACAGGAGCTGCATGGGCACCATGCTGCTCCTTTGGTAGGGGGGTCCTCTCTAGCGAGCAAGAGCGAGAAGTTCGCTCCGTCTCCCCAGAGGTGGACCTAGGAGAGGGGGCAGGCGCGGCTGCTGCCGACCTGTCCTTGGAAAGAGGGGCAGCACGCGTGCCACCACCAGGGACTGGAGGAAGCAGCTGCTGCCCCTGTCGGGCAGCTGGGGCCCTGAAGTCAGCCGCCAAGATCTCGGGAGAGACCTGGGTGGCCCTCGACTCCGAGCCTGGTGCAGGGCCCCTGTGCACCACCTCGGCAAAACTCCCCTTTGATAAAAAGGAGAACCGCTTCTTAGCTTCTGGGTACGATATATTTTCTTTTACTTTGATGGAAAGGATGTCCTTTCTAGCTTGCAAGAGGGACATGCACGATAATAAGCCGGATGTGGTCCACCGCAATTAGCGCAGTGGGCCAGAGCCGCCTCGCAGGTATCGGAAACGTGACCTTGACTACCGCACTTCGCACACGTCTCCTTCCCTCGACAGCTGCGTGTTCCATGACCAAAACGCTGGCAACGGAAGCACCGCTGGGGGTTGGGGACGTACGGGTGGATGCGGCAGTTCAAATAGCCTGCCTTGATTGTCTCAGGAAGAGTATGCCTTTCAAAAGTCAGAATAACATGTCTCGAAGGGATTTGTTCGCCGTCTTTCCTAAACATAATGCGTTTTACGGCAACGACACCGGCCCCTTGGAGTCCCTCGCGGAGTTTTTCCTCACTAGTGTGCAGGAAGTCGTCCTCGGAGAGGACTCCACGGACAGTATTTACTGTGCGATGAGGGCTCACCGACACTTTCACGTCAACGATTTTAGTCAGTTTAAGGAGTGCGTCACTTTGTTTTTTTGTGTTCACTTCCACAAGAAGGTCTCCAGTGTGCTGTTTTTTAGCCTTGTAGGAAAACCCTACAAGGTTTTCTAGCACCTTTGCTACAATAAAAGGTGAGAGCTTTGAAACAGATTTCTGTTCATCCAGCGAATGAACGATGAAAAACTTAGTAAATGTTTCTACTTCACATTCTTTATCGATGTTTTTTTGTTCGGGGCAGCGCCTTTTAAGGGCGTGCCCTGAACGGGGTTTGGAGGGGTGGGGCGCCATAAAAGGGCAAAGAGTGTTCGGAATCCGCGGTGCACCGCCCACCACCGAGCCTAACAAGGGGTTAGGTAACGCACCATAACAAGAAGGGCTTGGCTGGAGACGTTACACTAACAGTGCTGCCGGGAAACTATACCCAAGTGTGGGTCAAGACAGAGGTCTATTGCCACCCATGGTTAGCCCTTGCCGCCAAAGAGGGGTGAAAAAGGAGCAAAAGAAATGAGAAGGAAGTGAAAGAAACAGGAAAGGTAAAAGCGAAAGATCGGAGGGGATATTAGAAGAAACGGCGACTAGACTGAATCATCCTGGCCGGGCCTTACCAGGACTCCCGTCTATGAGAAGCGGGGGCCGAAGTGGTGTATTGCCTCACCCGGGGGGCCCCGAAGGGTCCAACCCTGCCCCGGGCTCGGCTCAACCACCAGGATGCCCTTTTCCCAAGACACGGGAAAGCCACGCACAGTCAGACGTGGGCGGGCGAACCCGCATGACTCGGGGTCCGTGGAGACGCCTCTCTCCAAACACCTGCTTTCACAGGTGCATCTTGCGGGTGTCCCTGTTTTAATTATTGTATTCTTTCTTCATCCATGAGTCATAAGAGGAGTTGGAAATTGCTGCAAAATGTTTGCCCAACACATTAGCCTGGTCGCGCAACGAATCCACTGAAGGAAAAAGAGGAACTGTAAAGCAGCGGTATTTGCTTTGGACCTTGTGAAGTCGTTCCCACGCTTCCTTCGCTGGGACGTAGCTGCTGATAGAGGTCAGATAACATTTCCAAGACTTCCTCTTTGCCTGCTTCCTGGTTGAACGAGCTTGAGCTCTATTTCTCTGAAACTCTTACAAATTCACAGATGTTGGGTATCTACGAAATATACCCCAAGCCTTATCCTGTTTTTTCTTAGTGGCGGAACATTCTTTACTCCACCATGGCTTACATTTTTTTCCAATGCCACATGAAGTCTGAGGGATGGAGCGAAAGGCAGAATTTATATTCTGATCTGTAATGTATGTGGTGGCTTTATCATGTGTTAATGGCAAGAACATGCAAGGTTTGAGCTCTGAGTTTAGGCTAAAAAGAACCCAGTGTGCCTTTTCCAGTTTCCAACGTGGACTGCGTTTCATGAGGCTTGGAATAGAAACCTGACTCTCTAAAACGACTGGAAAGTGGTCGCTCCCAAAGGGGTTATTTAAAACTTTCCAAGTAAACGTAGAAAACAGTGAGGGAATGAAATTGAAAGGTCAATAGATGTAAATGAGTTGTGAGCAACGCTAAAAAAGGTTGGGTCCCTTGTATTCATAAGGCACAGCCCAGAAGATAATAAAAATCGCTCAATTACTCACCACGCGAGTCCTGACGGGCACTACCCCACAGGGGGTGGTGAGCATTAAAATCTCCTAACAGTAAAAATGGATGAGGAAGCTGTGTAACCAGCCGTTGAAGATCATGAAGATGCAGTGAAGTGTTAGGTGGAATATAAATAGAAACGACAGTAATAAGGCGGTCCAAAAGAAATCGTACAGCCACCGCTACAAGAGGCGTAGCCAGTGGAACGTGAGATCAGGCGACTTCATTCTGGACAACCACAGCTACTCCACCAGATGAATTAGATGCAGGGCGATATTTTCTAAAAACTTGATGGCGCTGCAATATTGACTTATGATGATCATTGAGGTGTGTCTCTTGTAAAGGGCGAGCAATAGGACGTAAATTGTCCATAAAAAAATAACACTGTCAATATTACGTAAACGACTGCGGCAGTTCCACAGCATAAAATGAAATTTAGTCATGTTTCTAAAAACAAAATAATAAAAAATAAATAAAATGTTATAACGCTGCTAAATTTGTAACACTAGAAGGGAATACATAAAAACTTACAAATCTGCCGCTCATGGCAACATTAAATCAACATCATCACTTTGGGAGGATGACAGGTTTTCTGTTCTTCTGTTTACTCTTAGGAGTCTGCCAGTTCATGTCGTCTTGGTCAGACGCATGAGTGGAGACTTCCGTGCCCTCATCCATTGCCTCTACTTCTTGAGGCGAGGCCTTTGCTGCTGGTTTGGGCAGGCTCGGAGGATGGGGCGCCATGCCCCGTCCACGACCAGCCCCAGTCAAATCAGCCGAGGAGGTGCTGGGCGGGGAATTGCCCAAGTGCACCCGTTCCTGCCCCTTAGGTGCTGCAGGAGCGGCACGACAGCCATGCCGCTCCCTCGATGGAGCTCTCTCCACGGAATGTGGGCGAGAGTGTCGACCCTTCTCCCTTGAAGGAGATCGTGGAGGAGGGACGGTTGCCGCAGCCACCGGCCCATCCTGAGCTTGGGAAGCAGCCTGCGTACCCTCTACGTGAGACGGCTAAGACTGTTTTCCCGCAGGAGCGCGAGTGTTTGCGCTCTGGCTGAGAGGGTCAGCAGACCCCCCAGCCGATTACACGCCCTGGAAGCTGAATCTTCAGCTGGGGCGTGGGGGACTGCCGCGGCTTCCCATAGTCCAGAAAGGGCGTCTGAGTTGCCACCACAACCTTCAGTGGTGCAGGTCCCGGCTGCACCACCTGTGCATAGCCACCCTTGCGCAAGAACGCAAAGCGACGGCGCGCTTCCGGGTAGGAGAGGTTTTCTTTGACCTTGAAGGTAAGTACCTCTTTCTTTTCTTTCCATGTCTCGCAAGATCTAGAGTATGCGGGGTGTGGATCACTACAGTTTACACACTGGGCTTCATTAGAGCAAGAATCTGCAGAGTGGTCATTTTTCCCACACTTGGCACAAGTGGCCTTACCACGGCAGTTCTGAGAGCCGTGACCAAACCGCTGGCAGTTGAAACATCTCAGAGGGTTTGGAACATAGGGCCGAACCCTGCGATGCAGGTGCCCAGCCTTCACCACGTCAGGAAGTGTGGTGGATTGGAAAGTTAAAACTATGTGCTAGGTTTTACCTTCTTGGCCATCACGACGCAAAGAGGTGCGCCTTGCAGCAATAACTCCTTGATCAGAAAGGCCCTCAACTATTTCGGTGTCAGTGTCTCAAGAAGGTCATCCTCGGAGATAACTCCTTGGATGGAGTTTTAAGGTGCGGTAAGGTGTGACCGTTACTTCGTGATCAGCTACAGTCCTCAAGGCAAGGAAAGCAGCACTTTACTCACTTGATTCGATTTCGACGAGTAGGTCACCCGATGGCATTTTCTTGGCTTTAAATTCCTTTCCGACAACACCTGCGAGTGTTTTTGCGACAAGGAATGGAGATAATTTCAACAGCTGTTTCTCACTTTCAGAGTGTAGAACCAAAAACTTTGTGAATCTAGCAGGTGTAGGTGGTGTCTCCTTTGTGGCTTAGACTTCGTTGCGGACCCTTTTCAGGGGCCGATCGAGGGAGGTTTTTGCGCGAGAACCCATAACATGAGAAGGAAGGTTCAGTGCCCGGGTGATCCGCCCACCACGGAGCCCAACAAGGAGGTAGGTAATGTGCCATAGCAAGATGGGCTTGGCTGAGACAATTACTCTACCAGTGCTGCCAGGGCACTATACACTCCGTGCGGAATCTATAGGGGGCGCTTTGAAAAACGCGCGCAGCGCCGCTAGTTGAGGAGCTGGCGTTCGACTGTGAGGCGCGTTCAGCAGCCTGCGGCGCCTTTTCGCATGCCAAGCTGTGGCGGCGGAAGCGCGCACGGGCGAAACTTTTGCTTTTTGAGCCGATAAGTTGAGGGTGACGTTGCATGAGTGCTGGGGCAGAAGGGCGTTTAGCTGTTCTCCACTTCTTATATATTGAGTTTGAGTCGTTATTAGGGGTAATTTCTCTAGTTGCGGCTGAAAAAGGAGTTGAGCAATTTTCTGAAAAACAAGACGGCCGCCACCATAATTGCTCTGAGTGGGAAATTTATTTCGCTCGTCGCTGTAAGCCTAGGACTGCTGAACGATGATATTTGGAGGCGAGTGAGATGTTA
This sequence comes from Ixodes scapularis, assembly GCF_016920785.2. Lineage (NCBI taxonomy): Eukaryota > Metazoa > Arthropoda > Arachnida > Ixodida > Ixodidae > Ixodes > Ixodes scapularis. Next base: position 20,060,980 of record NW_024609839.1, read on the forward strand.
ACTAAGTTTGTGCACGAAGAGTGCCAAATTTCTTTAATGCAGCAGGCGTGAAAGTTATGTTTCTAACGAATAAAGAAATAAAGCTGTACGGGATATCCAATATTGAACCCAAAATGTTGTTATAGCGAGCTGTGCAAAGTGCACATTTGGGCGCACAGGTGCTTGGACCTGACAGTAACATGACACAGCACATATTATACAAAAAAAAGGTGGCATACGGAAACCAGGTGAAAATTTGTTTTGGGCGGCGTAACTCAATGAGAACCGGTTTTGACCATGAAAAGGCTGTCAAGAGAATACCACTGGTCGGGGGAGGTGGAGACTTTATAGGTAGGAAGGGACTAGTGGGACTGTACTTCTGATTGAAACTACTTTACGAAAGGTGGTTCCAAAGCCGAGAAAACAAAGTTGTCGGCCAACACACGGTTTGGCCGCCAAGGGCTTTTGCGGTCAGCTGTTGTGTAATAACCTGTTGTGCAAGGTGCTGATTTTCGGCGCACAGGTACTTTGACATGACCGTCACTTGGCACAACACTTATTATAACAAAAAGAGTTGGCATAGCGAAGCCAGGTCGAAATTTACTTTGGGCGGCGTAACTAAATGGGAACTGGCTTTGACCGTCAAAGGCTGTCAGATAATACCAGTCATCGTGAAAGGTGCACACTTTACAGGTAGGAAGGGACCAGTGGACGGTACTTCCAGTTCGAACCACTTTGCGATAAGTGGCTCTAAAGCCGAGAAAACAAATTGTTGCCTACAGAACTCGGGGATTCAGCGTTTCCACATCCAAAAGGAGGCTGATCAAGAAAGAAAGCACACCACATAAACTTCCATACTCAAACGTCGATTCTCCAGTGATTCCGAGTTTCAATGTTGCTTTCTTTAGATTTATATTTGTCACTTTTTTTACCGTTCGAATTTTTCTTAATGAAGTACAGATTGCGTGCCATACTTGTCCGGAAATATCATCGACACGTACGATGGGAACGAAACGTCTTTAGAGGGCATTCCTCCAACGAAATTGGCAATGCAATCCCGCGAGTGTGGGATGACATTTCAGTTCGTCCCATCGGCGCTGACACATGTAGGCGTTACTGGTACGAAAACAAACGCAGAGCGCAAAGCGGCAGTTAGAATATGTCAGCCGTGCCGACACAGTGCATGCAGACATGATCTGGAGACCAAATTTCTCGCGTCGTACGGCACGGCTCCATCGTTGTCGCTGTCTAACAAAACATGGGTGAGGTGAAAAACTGTGAAACTTTGTCTCCACGAGATAGGACGCATAAATATTGAAGCACTTAATGACGCAGCACAGGCAGCACTTCATGCTTTGAACCCAGCGCAACCGCACCACTCCGACTTCAATGCGTACCAACGTACGCGGCGCGGTTTCGGTTTCGTTTTCTCTGGGGTTCTCACTGCCTACCTTCGGTACCGGCAGCGCGGCGGCGCGCCAGTCGCCTCGCACGGAGTGTATACCCCAGTGTGATTGCAGGGACAGGACCTGTTTCCACTCAAGGTTGGCCCTTGCCGCCTAAGAAGGTTAAAAAGGAAGGAAGATAGTGTAGAAGAAAAGAGAAAGAGGTGCGAGGAAAAGTGAAAGAAAGAAGAAGAGGGTAGAAGAGGCGACTGACTGAATCATCCTGGTCGGGCCAAGCCAGGACACCCGTCTACGAGAAGCAGGGGCCGAAGCGGTGTATTGCCTCGCCCGGGGGGCCCCGAAGGGTCGAAACATACCCCGGCTCAGCTCAACCACCAGGGTCCCCTTTTCCCCGGACACGGGTACGCCACACACAGCCAGACGTGGATGGGCGAACCCACGTGGCTCGGCGTTCGTAGTGACGCCACTCACCAAGCACCTACTAAAGTAGGTGCCCCTGCGTGCGGGTATGGTGGCCCACGTGGCTGGGGTCCGTGGTGACGCTACTCTCCAAACACCTGCTTTCACAGGTGCCCCCTGCGGGGCTATGTCCTGTGGAGAGGCCTGGACAAGGACACTGAAGAGCAGGTCCGCACCTGCGCGACTTGCCAAGTCACAAGGGACTCGCCTCCACAAGCTCCAGTGCATCCCTGGAAATGCAGCCCCAAGCCGTGGTCCCGACTGCACGTGGACTTCGCAGGCCCCTTCTAAGGAAAGACGTTCCTTTTGGTCGCGGACTTATATTCTAAGTGGTTATAAGTATGAATTACAAAGTCCACGCCAGCAACAACTGTCGTCCGCCAACTAAGGATGTTCGCCACCCACGGAGTGCCCGATGTGGTTGTCTCAGAAAATAACCCTGCCTTGGCGTTATGGCGCACCGTGCATTCAGGAGGGCACCCATCAAACCACTCTGGCATAGTTGCTGCGAGGCAGCTATGTAGTTGCCTCACCTCAGACACGATCACATGGTCGTGTCGCCAGCCGCCTCGGTGGCTCCGAGGCGAGAGCGCCGGCCTACGGATCCCCAGGTGGCGGGTTCGAATCCCGACCGAGGTGCCCGCAATATGACGGAGGCTTACTGCGGATAAGGCGCCGTGTAACCGAGCTTTCAGTTGCACGTCAAAAGATCCCCAGGTGGTCGAAATTAATCCTCAGCCTTCCGCTGGGGCGTGCCAGATGCCCGCCGTAGGTTTGGCACGTAAAACCCCCAAATTTGACTTTTGATGGTCGTGTCACCGCGGGGTCGATCGGGATTTCGAATTCGGCTCCCGACGTGCCGCTTTCTCTCCTAGCCACTAGATGGCGCTGCAGGCGCCCCATGGCGGGCGAAGGGAAACCTCCACGCCCATCAATCGAAAATTCGAGATATACTCAGTGGACCAGGGAGCGAAGGGCCTCTAAGAACTACGGACGCTACCGATCCCAGGCAAGTGTGCATCGACCGGATCTAGGGTAATCCCGGGACACGAGGCCTGGGGGCCCTCTTTGTATTTAGCTTCGGGCTTAACGTGTGTTCGTAAATATTGTGTAATGTCGCGTGTATTTGTAGTTTAGATTGAGTGTTTTGTAGCGTTGTGTTTTATGTACCAATAAACGTGGAGCGGAATCCCGCTCCCGCAAAAGAACCAGGCTGGACTCGTGTTGTTGACGGACGATGTGGGAACTGGCGTATCAGCGGCGGTACGCGAATTCCTACAGCGTCAAAGGAGTTTTGCACGTTCCACGCCCATATCAACATCCAACAAGCGTTGGCGTCTCCCTACCATTCATCATCGAATGGTCAAGTGGAAAGGTTCGTCCAAGACATCAAGAAAGCGTTGAGAAACTTGAAAGGCACTGACATCGATGTACGCCTCACATGTTTCCTGCTTGAGCAGCATATCCTGCCAAGCACATCCGCAGGAAGAAGTCCGGCAGAGTTGATGATGTCGCGCCAACTCAGGTCGGCTTTGGACAGCGTTCACCCAGACCATCAGCGCTACATCGAGCAGCACCAAGAAAAGCACGCAGAGAGCAACAGAACGAGAAAATTCTGCCCCGACGACAGTGTGTTTGCTCGCAGCTTTGCATTGGGACGTCCATGCTGGATTCCCGCCGTCGTCTACTCTCGCCGTGGACCAGTCTGATGTCGGGTGAAGCTGCAAGACGGCACTTTGACCACATTCACCGATGAACGACGGATATTCCAGACATTCCTGATGCATGTGATCGCATTCCGGATTCTAATGGCACGGACCTTAATCCACAGGAGACTCATGACGGCGTTGGGTCGGCTGCAGCGCACAACGCACAGGGAACGTCTAGGCCTAGTGAGACTGAAACTGAAGAAACACCTGCCGAAGCCAGAGTGACTCTGGCCACTGCTCCTACCTCGCCCTCGCCCGCTGCTGAGCGACCCACAGATTCTTTTGAGAGCAACAACACCGCGCTCCAACGATCAAGTCGGACAACGTGCTACCCCGCCCATTTACAAGAATTCGTCAAAAGGGAAGGGGTGTTGTGTATTCAAGTTCTCCCGCCCCGGCCCTCACCGAGGCGTCGCGTATATTGCGGTTTCCCGAGCGGCACCAGATGGGTCCACACGTCCGGAGAACAACAAACTGGGCGCGTGTCAAGTTTCGCATGAGCGTGCCTCGTGCACCTGCAGTACCCTACGCCCCCGGAAACCGCGCGCGTCCCCACCGAGCTTTGGAGCGACACCACCATGTAATCTCCACCGGGCAGACCGGCCAGTTTGTACAATCTTAATAAAGTTGAGTTCTTACCTATCAAAGACACAACATACTGCACATTTACACTGTGAAAAGTGAGCTGTGGTTTATACAAGAAACTGTCTGTACTTCAAATGTAGCCATGGGCCTATGGTTTAGTTCTTGAGCTGGTCAAAGCAGTGTTGTCTGCATCGATTTTGATAAAAAAAGACGAGAGGACGTCTTTAAGCCTTTATTGCCCTTGTTTTTCCCCCCTTTTTAGCTTTATATATCAGTATGCACCAACTCGCCCAGACCTCAGTTTTAATCCAACATATTTCTTCTACTCTGGGCTCTTTCCTTTTTCATCATGTAAAACAGGATCCTGACATAACCTGCTTTCAGCTCATCGCCTTTCGACTTGCCAGGCCCGGATCCTGTCGTACTGCATGAAGGTGAAACAGTACCTTTGGAAGTGCAGAGCCTCTTCCGGGTTGTGGAACCTTCACACCACAAGGTTGTGAAAAATTTTGAAATCTGAATATTGGAGACAGGTCAGACTGTACTTGGACTGGCTCCGTGTTGTCGGTCAAGGAGGATTGGAAGAGCTGGATGTCAGTCTTCCGGTATGCATAATACACGAAATTGGCGGCACAATCTACATTTTTGGCGGCAAAGGGCGCAATTCAGGTTACCACAAAGCAAGAGGAAAGCCGAGAGTTCCGCTGACAACGTCACAGTTTTGGGAAGTGCTACTCTTCCAGTGGAAGTCAAGGATGTTCTACCAAAAGGCCCAAAGTTTTATTATTAATATTTTTTTAAAGCTTTATTATTTTATTTTTAATGCACTAGACGCTCGCGTGCACCAGACTACTTTGAAGGTGTGTTTTTCGCACACGTGCGCGGCTCCGCTGCAACGAAGCGAGTCACGAGATCGCGGTGTCAGCTCTGCAAGTATTGCTTCTGCGCAGTGCAACGCTGCTTGAGGAGAAGCACACTTAAGGCGGATAACCCGCCGCAATCAACACTTCGAAAAGTATGAATGTCGCAGTTCATTGTGAAGAGAATATCAAATAGCATATAATTTGAAAGTTCCATCCAAAAATTTGAATAGTGGCGTGACCCTACAGTTTGGAGCAGCTTGGGAGCAGAAAATGTTAGAGCAGCTTATCAGCAATTTAAATCCTAAGAAATCTGATATAAATCGTGATATAAGCCCTGGTTCCAGTAAGTCATCAGCGCCAATACACACCGAGATAAAATATAAAAGAAAACAAAAACGGAAAAGGCAAACGCGAGCTTTATGCGCATAGACGAGGAAAGAAGACACAGGCTTGCTGCAAAGTTAGATGGGCACCAGGTACCTCAAGCTTATACGACTCCGAGCGTGGTGCAGGGCCCCTGCGCACCGCGTCGGCAAAACTCCCCTTTGACACAAAGGAGAATCGTTTTTTCGCTTTCGAATACGAAATGTTCTCCTTCACTTTCATGGTAAGGGTGTCTTTCTCTTGTTTCCACGAGGGACAGGTACGATAGTAAGCGGGGTGTGGTCCACCGCAATTAGGGATGTCGCGAACCACCCTAGGTTCGATTTCGAAAGGTTTCGATATTTGCGAAGCGAACTGAGGTTCGATTTCGAAAAATTTCGATATTCTCGTACCGACCGAGGTTCGATTTCGAAAAATTCGCAACTTTTGTCCACAGCGGAGTTTCGAATTTGAAAAGTTCGAAGCTTTCACGGTTTCTAAAATTTCGAATTCGAATATTTCGAATATTTTTTTACTTCAGGTTTGATAAATTCGAAGATTTCGAAATTCTTTGTAAAAAAAATTCGAAAACTTCGAACGCTTCGAATTTTTATAGACATGAAGTTCGAACAAATCGAAGATTTCGAATTTCTTTTTGCATAAAGTTCGAAAAGTTCGAAGGTTTCGATTCTCTTTTAACGCTAAATTCAAAAAAAAAAAAAAATTTCGAAGATTTTGAATTTTTTTTTAATCCAAGTTTTTAAAGTTCGAATTCCGATTTTCAAGTTTTTCCACAGTTTGTTTCAAATAACGTTTTCACGACTCACTGGTTTTCACAAAATCAAGTTTAGAAAAGTTAGGGTGTGATATCTAGATTCTGCGAAGTTGGTCAGGCAATTAAATGAGACGACGAGTGTCCCGGACGTGCTAGAATATTTGCCAGTGCAGAATTGTGACCGCCAGCCCCGGGGGTGGGGTGGGGGGGGGGGGGGGGGGGGCGGGGCCTTTAACCTGCATCACGCAGTAGTGATTGCGCGAACACACTATTTTACGAGACTCTTCCAGTTCGAAACGGCCAGGGGCGAGCAGGAGGTTGAGGCTCAGAAAAACCGTGAAGCGACCTGGCAAACTAGCTCGCCACCTCTTGCACGCTGGTAGTAATCCGATCCGGTGAAGTTTATAATTGTCCTGGAGGTTTATTTTCTGGGACGCAGGAATCGCCTCGCAAAAAGCACAAAAGCCGACACAACTCGAGGTCGAGGAGCGTTCTACCCAGGACCAACTGGAATAGGGGGGAGACCTGTCTATGCAAAAATATTCCAAAAGCCGGGAATCATAATGATCAAAAAAACTGCTCCGACTTTACTCAACAAAATTAACAATTTAATCAAACGTTTCGTCTCCCATCCGGGAAACATCGTCAGTGAAACCTACAAGCAGGAATGAGGGAAAAAAACTTCAACAGTCCTATTTAAGCAAGTCCGCGTACACATCGGGGAGGGGGCCGCGGTTGGAATTGCAAGCTGATGAGTCACTTCGGATGCACCATGATTCCACGAACCTGCGTGGACCCCACCTTTGTTCGCGCGCCAGAGTGGACGCATTCTCAAAGTCGAAACAGTGACCCGTAGTCCAACAATGGTCTACGAGTTCCGTCTTCGCTCTTGTCGCATGCGTGGCCTTCGCCACGTCCCTTTTGTGTTCGTTTAAGCGAGTGCAGCGCTTCCGGCCTGTCTCCCCAATGTAGGATGCGTCACAGTTTAGACACTCCACTTTATACACAACACCGCACTGGGACTCTGGGGGCGTGTCATCTTTAGGTTTAGAAATGAGGTCGCGTAGTTTACGATGGGGTTTGAAAGCAGTGCGGATATTCAAAGGGGCGAGGGCCCTGCGAATAGACTCAGAAACACCTCTCAAATAGGGTATTGTTACTTGCCCTGTCCTAAGTCGTCCATTATCCTGACTGAACAGATGGGGCAAAGAAGAAGTCAGGATAATGGACGACTTAGGACAGGGCAAGTAACAATACCCTATTTGAGAGGTGTTTCTGAGTCTATTCGCAGGGCCCTCGCCCCTTTGAATATCCGCACTGCTTTCAAACCCCATCGTAAACTACGCGACCTCATTTCTAAACCTAAAGATGACACGCCCCCAGAGTCCCAGTGCGGTGTTGTGTATAAAGTGGAGTGTCTAAACTGTGACGCATCCTACATTGGGGAGACAGGCCGGAAGCGCTGCACTCGCTTAAACGAACACAAAAGGGACGTGGCGAAGGCCACGCATGCGACAAGAGCGAAGACGGAACTCGTAGACCATTGTTGGACTACGGGTCACTGTTTCGACTTTGAGAATGCGTCCACTCTGGCGCGCGAACAAAGGTGGGGTCCACGCAGGTTCGTGGAATCATGGTGCATCCGAAGTGACTCATCAGCTTGCAATTCCAACCGCGGCCCCCTCCCCGATGTGTACGCGGACTTGCTTAAATAGGACTGTTGAAGTTTTTTTCCCTCATTCCTGCTTGTAGGTTTCACTGACGATGTTTCCCGGATGGGAGACGAAACGTTTGATTAAATTGTTAATTTTGTTGAGTAAAGTCGGAGCAGTTTTTTTGACCTGTCTATCGCGCGCCCCTCCTATGGGAGAGCTACTGGAGCTATAGTTGGCGTTGCGGCTACGAGGCGGCGCGCAAAGCCCTCCCATCGATTTGAACTGGAAAGGCTGCGCGATTCACGGTGCGATACTGAAACCGGTGATTTTGCCAGCTTATGTGCGCAAATATTTCATTTTATTGAATTCACAGAGTAATAATTAAAAAAATATATATATATATCGCTTTTTTCACTAATTACAAAACAAATTTTATGCGTGCTTTTTTATAGAAGTCCTACAGCTTCAACACAATTCGGGAAGTCGGTTTTTCCTCTTATGACCTACTTTGCCTGGTGCTCCTCCATCATGTTTGATGCAATGATCGTCAGAAAAGGCCTCGTAAACTTCCTGACGACGACTGCAGCCAGGGCCGGTTCTGTGATCTTGTCAGTCGTTGACTCCACAGGCAAATAGCAGGTTGCTCGCAATTGCCGGCAGAACCCTTTTAGTAAACGTCAGCAGTGGCTTCCTCAGTGCAAATAACCACGTCTGGGCAGAATTGGCTGCGCTCTCAAACGTAATCAGAAAGTTGACGAAGCGGGGGCTGGGGTTGTGCGGTACCCCACGGTCCAGGTTGTATGCTATCGTAACGGTTGTGCTGTTGTGTAGAGGGGACTTGAGCTGGTGCAAGCACCTGTCGCTGGCAATGTTGTCTTCAGCCGCTCTCACGAGGAAACCTCCGATGTGTGCCTCCGCGCTGGTTTGCAGTCCTGGAGCTGGAAAACCTACCAAAAATTTTGTTTTGCGTTTTTTACTAGTTTTAATTTGTTATAAACAATAAAATGGTTCCTTATCTGGGAACGTTTTAAGTTCTTTTAAGAAGGGTTGCAAAATATTCTTCATATTTCGTGGCGGAGCAGCAGGCTGCAGTCCTGGCTTTTGCAGCAGTGCACCGATATCGAACTGTGCCGCTCCTTTGTGGAATGCCCGTAAAAACCTACAAGGATAATAAATGATGATGAAAAGAATTTTGTGCAGAAAGGAGAGAGCGCCTTAGGCATCCGTTCAGCCCCACCGCAGAGAAGGGCGACTCTTCTCTGTGTGAGAAGAACTTGGACGTTAAAACGTACTTGACTCCTTGGTCCAACAGATTGCGTGTGCAGAATGCAGTAGACAATGTTCTGATTGCTAAGGCCTCGCGCGTCTCGGACGTTAGAAATACGCTGAACGACGGTGCCGTTCTCTTCCAGTTGTCCACGCACTCGAAGAATCTGTTTTCAAGCAAAAATATAGAGGGGTCCAACGACTCCACCTCGGCCCCTCTGAGGCAGTATTCCTTTCGTTCACCGGGCTCGCCGTCCGTAGCAAATAAAAATCTTGTGTCGCCATGTATAACTGTTACAATTATCCTAAAAAATGAATTGCACGCAAAAAATAAAAAATAAAAAAATGGCTTTTTTTTTTTTTTTTTTTTTGCGATGGTGGTGCGGGCGTCGCCGGGTGTTTTCAAGTCAGCTTTGAATTGCACTGTTTGTCGATCGGATAAATCTCGAACACGGAACATCGTTGGCACCGCTCTGGGTTTTTCTTTTTTTTTTTTCAAATTTACATTCTCCTCATTGTCATCTGCTGTAAAATTTTGAGAGCATAGGACAGTGCCCCCGCTATCACTTGGGCGCCATTGGGAGTTCTTTTCACATTTAAAAAAAAAGAACGAAAAAAAACAAAAACATTAAATCATGTCCTGAATGCCTTTTTTTTTCTTCTAATACAATATGACGCTATTATTTTTATTTTTCCAAGTGACTGAGATGAAAAAAAAAGTCGAGACTTACCCGCTCTTGAGATTCTTTTAAGCCATTCTGCGGATACTTGGTGATGGAAATTTGTGAAATAGAAATCATTCGCCCTTTTGTTGTGCGAGGTACACAGCGGCACGCAACAGTGCACCAATTACCCGCAGTTCGAGTCGACACTTAAATTTTCGTATCGTAACACACAGATTCCAGAGGCGTAGCCACCTCGCTTCGGTGTTTCCCAAGGCGTCCCGGACTGGATCCGGGAGGAAAGGTAGGGGGGCTCCGAGCGCCACCACGAGCGTTCGTGAGGAATGCGCGTACTACTGAGCCGGCGCTGAGCCTCCGTTCAGTAGACAGGTCTCCCCCTTATTTAAGTTGGTCCTGGTTCTACCATACAAGTGGCGTCGGAAGAGGAAAAACGGGGGGAAATAGGGTAGCGGGGGGGGGGGGGGGGGGGGCTTTAGCCTCCTTTTCCCCCTTGCAGGTATTTCGGACTGTTAAAGAAAACAATACGGGGAAAGAGGGCGTGGTCGAGCTTATTTTAATCTGAAATTATTTATGCATATGTATAGCTAATATCGCTCTTCACTGCATAAAAGGTTGCGTAGATGGTCATTGTTAGAAACTCGTTGTCAGAAGGCACCGCTCGTCACATGCTTCGTGGTTCGGAAGTTCAAAGCTGTCTTTTCGACCTAAACACCTGTGCTGATAGTAACAAAAGAAAAAAAAAAAAAAAAGAATAGATGCGGGAATAAAAAGCAGGAGAAAAAAAAAACTATCAAGAATTCGTCGGAAGTGTTCTATTTTTGCATATTCAGAGGTTCAGAACTTCGAAACAAGTTTCTTTTACCAAAATGTGCGCAGGCTAAAAGAAACACGTCCCAGGAACGTGAAGCGAAAAAAAAAAAAAAGTTTTCTTTTAATGACGTGCTGAACTTGAACACTACTAGAAATCTTCTCCCATGAGTTAATTTATTCCTTAACGTGAAAAAACAATAAATATATTATTTTGTATTCTGCAGATGGCAATGATATGTACTGTCTGTGGTGTTAATTTAAATGCGATACCTCGAACAACTTAGACGAAAATAAACATCAAGTTTAGGTCATAATTGCATGCAGATACATGTTTGGACATTTCTTCGAAACTCACGTTGAATAGCAATAATTACATCTTAAGACGGCACTTACCTAGGCTATACATAGATCATTCTTAAAAAAAGTATAACTTATCTACCATGAATAGCTCCGGCTGCAGCGTGCTTCAAATCTGGCACAAACGATAATCGTCAAAAACCCGTCGTCCTTCCTCGCCCCTTCGGCGATTTATTTCTTTAAACCTAAGCATGCCAGAACATTGAAATAAACGACATTGTCTTTCGTAAGGAACGCAGCACCGCGTGTAAAAGTTCGAGAAAAAGAAAATTACGAATGTACCCCACTACTTGAAATCAAATGAAACCGTCCGCCGGTCTTTCGAGGTTCGACGAACGTCGAACTTTTACCCTAAAAGTTCGAAGTTCGTCGAACTTCTGACTTTTCAGAATTCGAAAGGTCGAAACTTTTCGAATTCTCTTGATAAATAAGTTCGAAAGTTCGAAATTCATCGAATTTTTTGGTCAGTCAAGTTCGAAAGTTCGACAAGCATCGAACCTTGCAGCGCAATAAATTCGAAAGTTCGAAAAAGATCGAATTTTTTAGCGTAATAAGTTCGACGGTTCGAAAAGCGTCAAACTTCTTAGCTTAACAAGTTCGAAAATTCGACCTCCGTCGAATTTTACGATATAGACAATTCGAAAAATCGAAATCTTTCGAACCTTTCGAACCGCTTGATTCGATCATCGAACTTCGATTCGAAAAAAGTTCGCGGCATCCCTAACCGCAATTAACACAGTGGGCCACAGCCTCCTCACAAATGTCACAAACATGGCCCTGACTGCCACACTTTGCACATGTTTCCTTCCCTCGGCAGCTGCGTGCTCCGTGACCAAAACGTTGGCAACGGAAGCACCGCTGGGGGTTGGGGACGTAAGGGCGAATGCGGCAGTTCAGGTATCCTGCCTTGACGGTCTCTGGGAGTGTGTGCTTTTCAAAAGTAAGAATAACATGTTTAGAAGGAACCTGTTCACCATTTTTCCAAAACATTATGCGTATAACAGCGACAACGCCAGGACTTTTGAGTCCCTCACGGTGTTCTTCTTCGCTTGTGTCCAGAAAGTCGTCTTCAGAGAGGACTCCACGAATGGTGTTAAGTGTGCGGTGAGGACTCACCGACACCTTTACGTCAACAATGGTGGTCAGGTTGAGGAGTGCTTCGCTTTGTTTTTTTGTGTTTACCTCCACAAGGAGGTCTCCAGAGTACAGTCTTTTTGCCTTGTAGGAAAACCCTACAAGGTACTCTAGAACTTTGGCTACAATGAATGGTGACATCTTTGCTACTGTCTTGTGTTCATCAAGAGAGTGAACAACAAAAAACTTTGTGAAGGATTCTACCTCGGGATCTTTGTCAATGGTTTTGTGTTCAAGGCAACGCCTTTTAAGGACGTGCCCTGAACGGGGTTTAGAGGGGTGGGGCGCCATAGAAGGCCAAAGAGTGTTCGGAATCCGCGGTGCACCGCCCACCACCGAGCCCAACACCCAAGCAGCACACTTGCTTGGGCTAGCTGGGGCCAGGATGGGGCCTTGGCCGTAGTAGACTGGACCGGGACCGCCCAGGGAATTCGGTGAACTGCCAGCCTGGCGTCTCACCGTATTTCCCGGGCACCGGTATGCCACGGAACTGCCAGGGAAGGGATTTCCTTGGCGTTCCTCGTCTTTTCTTGGTCCGAGCAGACCAGTGTAGACAGGCGGCCGCCAACATTGGCGCTTCGGTATGTTCATTGGCCCCAGGATTTTACGGAACTGCCAGGGAAGTGATTCCCTTGGCGTTCCTTGTAATTTGTTGGTTTTGTGTTCAAGGCAACGCCTTTTAAGGGCGTGCCCTGAACGGGGTTTAGAGGGGTGGGGCGCCATAGAAGGGCAAAGAGTGTTCGGAATCCGCGGTGCACCGCCCACCACCGAGCCCAACACCCAACAAACAGCACACTTGCTTGGGCTAGCTGGGGCCAGGATGGGGCCTTGGCCGTAGTAGACTGGACCGGGACCGCCCAGGGAATTCGGTGAACTGCCAGCCTGGCGTCTCACCGTATTTCCCGGGCACCGGTATGCCACGGAACTGCCAGGGAAGGGATTTCCTTGGCGTTCCTCGTCTTTTCTTGGTCCGAGCAGACCAGTGTAGACAGGCGGCCGCCAACATTGGCGCTTCGGTATGTTCATTGGCCCCAGGATTTTACGGAACTGCCAGGGAAGTGATTCCCTTGGCGTTCCTTGTATTTTGTTGGTTTTGTGTTCAAGGCAACGCCTTTTAAGGGCGTGCCCTGAACGGGGTTTAGAGGGGTGGGGCGCCATAGAAGGGCAAAGAGTGTTCGGAATCCGCGGTGCACCGCCCACCACCGAGCCCAACACCCAAGCAGCACACTTGCTTGGGCTAGCTGGGGCCAGGATGGGGCCTTGGCCGTAGTAGACTGGACCGGGACCGCCTAGGGAATTCGGTGAACTGCCAGCCTGGCGTCTCACCGTATTTCCCGGGCACCGGTATGCCACGGAACTGCCAGGGAAGGGATTTCCTTGGCGTTCCTCGTCTTTTCTTGGTCCGAGCAGACCAGTGTAGACGGAACTGCCAGGGAAGTGATTCCCTTGGCGTTCCTTGTATTTTGTTGGTCCGAGCCGACCGGGGTAGACAGGCGGCCACCAACATTGAAGTCTTAGTGGCGCTTCAGCGTGGTCATTGGCCCCGGGATTCTACGTAACTGCCAGGGAAGTGATTTCCGCGGCGTTCCTTGTATTGTCCTGGTCCGAGCCGACCAGGTTAGACAGACGGCTGCCAAGATTTAAGGATTTCGTGGCGATTCACTGTATTCACTGGCCCCAGGATTCCACGGAACTGCCGGGGAGTGGTTTCGGGCAGTGGCGTCACAAGGGGGGGGGGGGGGGCCGCGCCCGGGTGCGTATTCCCAAAACCTGGCCATTCCAGATCTGCCGCGGAGCGGCGTTCTCTGATTGGCCAGATTACCGCCGCACAAAATATTGACGGCGACGCACACATACGGCGCCGGTCGCCGGCAGGAGCGTCTGCTACACTCCGGCGGATACTTTGGTGCCGTGGTCCGTGGTGACTTAGCGGACGGGTTGTTTCATCTGCCAGTGCATATCCATTGAGTTATTCCGCATATCACGCGCATAAAAGTCGGTAGCAGAAGTTTCGAGCATGCCGATGTCCACAGTTCGACTGCTCCAACCTCGGCGATTCTCTACCCAAGCTCGAATGAAGTAGGCCTCGCTGCTCTGTTCCGTAATTGAAACCGAGTACACGTGGGAGTGCTTGCAGTGCTAATGCGCAGTGCTTTTCAACCGTAATCCAAGAAGCGAGAACGATAGCCCTGCACAGCGTGTGTGGCTCGTGTCAACGTTTTCCGTGTGGCTCTTATCAAAGTAAGTCTTGTCGCCTTCCTACGCGCCCGCGTAGCGCCCGCAATGCTGTCAATCGTACTGCTCAATTAATTTGCCGTTTTTCTTGCTCTGAAACGCTACGCAGATTTTATATCCACTTCAATGCTTCACAGCTGAATGAACACTTGTTTGTCGCTGAACAAGATTGCCATGAACGGGTTTACTTCTGCGGTTTTACGCCCCGCAAGTGTTTACTTTTTCTGCCGTATTTTCACGTTTTATTGCACAGATTGCTTTGATTTGTACAAGTTTTAGGCTATTTGGCGTATACCAAGTTTTGTGAAATTAAGAGGACGCAAATTGGTTTCAAGCTGTTTGTTTCTTACGCCTATGATGATTTCACGTCGTGTTATTTTGATCAGCACTGGAGGTGAGCTAGGACTGCTCCAATACGTCTTTTTAACCCCAAGGAGCAGAGAATAAAAACCCATACAGAACTCGGTTTCAATAGATAGGGGCCTTTTCCTGGTGCCTTTTTGTACACTGTTCTTTTCTCTGCACTTGATACATAGGTATGTCACCTGCCCCTTCAGCCTGTGGAGGTCCATGGGAATTAGAACGGAAGCATTAAAGCCATCTTCAGAATTACTTGTGCATTAAATCCTGTTACCCCTGGGACATTCTTGTGTGAATCCAAAGTCCATGCTATTGAGAGCTTCTCCATGCTAGTGATAGACTTCAGCTACAATCTAGTTTTGTCATCTTTATTTCGGTCCCATCAATTTCCAGTTGCTGACGTCATCACTGTGTAATGCTGAAGTTCTAAAAATCCCATAAATTACAGGCAGATCCAGACAATCCAGGACACTGAGCACAACGAATGCAATGCTGCTGGTTCTCACGACCAGCGACTTATACGCACACACCCCTAACATGCCCCAGACCGAGTACCTAATAGCCGCGTCCCACTAGAGCGACAAACGACAGCACCAGACGACAATGAGCGACATACAACACTGACAAACAGCCTGTTTGTCGGAGTCCGCTGTCCCACCTGGCAGCCACGGCGCAGAACACGGGGACAAGGAAACTTCTTTCCTAGTGGGACTAAAGTTGTCAACAGCACTTCAAAATACAGACAGAGTATGGCGACGCAGTTTTCTTGTTTTGCTTTTTGGGCGTCAATTGCACCGACAAACACGGTGAAAGTGGAGACGATTACTTTATTCCTTGTTTAAAGGGATACTACAACGGAATTTCGGTGCTCATTTTTTGGTCTATATGTGTTCAAAAAAGCACCATGAAATCGAACATACCAATATCTTGTTAAAAAAAGTCACGAAAATAAATTTTAAGACGAATTAAACGATTAGCAAAGAGCACCTGGTGGATGTCGCTAACGCCGCGATTGTAATGCCCGTCTAGCAACCTTGGCAGCTAGTGACGGAGGTTGTCTCGCCTCCGGCCACGACGAGAGAAGAGGGGCAGGGGGAACTCCCCTCCTCCCGAGAATGCCCCCAAGCAGCACAGAGTTGGCCAGTCATCGGCCAATGGCTGGTAGTGGTCCTTGGCCAAGTGGCCAGACAGTGGCCAGGGACTGGCCG
The DNA here is from genome assembly GCF_016920785.2 of Ixodes scapularis. Lineage (NCBI taxonomy): Eukaryota > Metazoa > Arthropoda > Arachnida > Ixodida > Ixodidae > Ixodes > Ixodes scapularis. Next base: position 20,076,827 of record NW_024609839.1, read on the forward strand.
CTGACTGGCCTTTATCTGGCCATTGGCCAATGGCCACTGGCGATCAGCCATCGGCCAAGCATTGGCCAGTGAACGGCCACTCTCCGGCCACTGGCCAAAGGACCATCGCCAGACATTGGCCATTGCTTGGCCAAAATCCGTGCTGCTTGGGCCTCTTGTGTGTCACAGAAGTCGCTATTGTCCCCCTACAAGATTATAGAAGATTAACCCGTCACTCAAAATTTGTACAAAAGCAGCCGCTTCGGTGGCTGGAACAACTAGGCCATCATCTCGACAGCAGCCTCGCCGTAGGTTTGCTCATCTTGAGACGACCTATGTCACGATTGCGTTGGATGTCACGTGGTCTCCGCTGGGCCTTCTCCTAGCGCTTGCGAGAGTGGGCCGTTTATAGCGAAAAATACAGCCACCAGGCTCAAAATACAAACGTGCGATTGTCATTCACGGATATTGTGGATCATATTCAACCTATTTCTGAACACGATGGGAATATTTCAAATTCGTTGAAGTATCCCTTTAAAGCTTCCGCTTGCCTTCATTTGCCATTGGCGACTTTCCGAAAACAGTCGTGACAATCGACACCCAACTTTTTCCGTACTAGAATTCCTGAATCGTTCCTTTTTTTGGGTCGTTCGAAGCATTCCAGGTGACCGCCACGGAATTTCACGTCGATTTGAGGATGTTTTTAACTTCCTATCCGAATGACCAAGGGGAGGCGTTTTATGGGGGACAATCACAGAACGGATGAAAAGTCTCTCGTTTTGCCGGAATGGCTTGCCGCAGAAGTGATGGAACGTCGTGTCCTACTTCGTGGTGAGCGGTCTTACTTTGGTCAGACCTCGCACATGGGTGTATCCATCCTGATGCAGGGGCGTAGACTTCGGCATCTTGAAGCACCAACTCGCGCACCAGGTTTTCGCGAGCAAAACCAGCCACAGCAAATTCCCTTTTGCAACACAATATCTAGCAAGCAAGCCGTGCCCGCGACCACTACAAGCAATCCAGGAATCGAAACTGCGGGAGCAGGAACGATCAGTGGCCGTCAAGGACTGAGTCACGGGAGGAATGGAGGGTGGGGAAGACAGCAACTGAAGGCACAAGCGGGTAAGAAAATTAAGTTTGTCTCCGAGAGATGTTCCTCGGTAGGACTGCTTGCTGCGCTTCAAGTTGAACAACAGACAACAACTCGTCCGTCGTTGATGGTTTGTCGGCGCTTGTAGCAGATGTTGGTCGTTGCAGTGGAACAGCATCAGTGACACAAAACTTAGTGCTGTCGCCGGACAAAAATCGGCGTTTGCCGCCCTAGTGGGACAACGCTATAAGAAGTTTCTACTCAAAGTACACAAATCTATGCTATACATCCCTCGCGAGGCCCTTCCCAGAGTGAGCAACACCTTCCCAGATAGACAATCATGGATGAACCCCTGGCCTCAATCCTGGCAATGTTACAGCACTGGAACGCGGGAACCGCAGATGCCTGTTCTGCTGCGGCTCACTAGCATGTCAGTTGAGGGAGACTCAAAGAACTCTAATTTGGGACGTTGGCACAAAAGCAACTTTTTCCCCCTCTCCTTGAACTTCTAGAACGAGCCACACCGGGATCGAGACAATCAGCACAAGTACTACATGGTGGCTCCTCTGACGCATCTTGTAACGCCTTCATCTTAACTGCCATTCTCCAGCAGTTCTTTTAGGCACAGTTTTCAGAAGGCAGTCAAAAGAGCATGCACAAGCTACGTCAGAGGTCCATGTGCAGTTCAAGGTCTTGCATCCAAGAAATATTTCTTGACAGTCGCCACATATGTTGACGAACACGAGTGTTGCAGGCAATCATCTGCCAAGAAGCCACACTTGATCATGCAGAGGCTTGCTTCCCAGCCCTATTGAAAAAGGCCAATATGAACTCGGCTTATTGGAAATATTGTGTTCCAATGAAGTTGATGGAAACCAACAAAAACTTATTGTTATCCGATTAACCCAATACGCACGATGGGAATTCATATCGGAGCACAATATCCCGATATTGTATGCGGTTATTGGTATACAACAGGATATTGGAGCACAATATCCCGATATAACTTGCGGTTATTGGTATACAACACGATATCGAAGCACAATATCCCGACAGAACTTACGGTTATTGGAATAGAATACGACACCGCGTGCATATTGGTGACCGACATGGACATACTGTGCGGCCACACGATATATAAATATCGGTCGTCGATCACGGGCCCAAAGGAGAATACAATATTGCGTGGATAAATCTCAGAACGAATTCCAAGTTACCAACATGAATTTCGTCGGCATATACCGCGGACTAAGAGGATACGTAACACAGTATTGATCGCCCGTGAAGCAACATGTGGATATCGGTACGCCCACAATACGACATCGCGTGAATGAAATTGTAGAACAGCAGGAGTTACCATACGGCAATACGAGAGAGAACGATATTGGAGGTGGATACACACAGAACACAAACGTTCCGCGTTGCAAACACATTCACGTTGATCGAAAGCGCAAGTGTACGTACGGCACACAGTACACACAACCTCGAGCGCTTGAAATGCTAGACAACCACAAAACCATTCAGAATAACTAGCTGGGACACCCGCGACCTACCTTTCAATGAGAAAGCCCAATAACGACGTGCTCATTGGAGTGATCGTTTTCAAACAAATGTTTATTGCAGTTTTAATGCAACAAAAGTTAGGTTACCGATGTTGGAACCCAAATCGAACGCGATACGTGACAATGTCAGTTCGCACGATAAAATAATGAGGATTAATGGGCTTGACAGGTCACGTGCTTCTTACCCGCACATATATCGATATTGACCCACCTTTCTTGGTAATCCTACGTCGTACACAAAATCCACAACCACACGCGAGCACATTTCACCCACCAGTCTTCGTCGCCTGTTTCGCAAGATTCACACACTGTAAAAAACGACGGGAAAAATACGTGCATTTGCGCCATCAAACAATACGCTACAGACTCGTTTTATGAGAAAAGTTTCCATCGTCAACCCGCGCGCGCGAAAGCTCGAGCGGTCGAGCTTCGGAGGCAGTTCGAACCGTTCGAACTCCGAAGGGAGGCGAGCCGGCGCGCCTGCGCGCGTGCGCTGCCAGACAAGCGGCTGAGCCAGGCTGAGCTGAGCGAGCCGCTGAGATTGCGCCGCCATTGCGCAACGACCGCGACCGCGCGACCGCGCCACCCCGGCGGAACCGACGGATAAACAGCTCGTCAAGTTCGTCGCGCACATTGCTTGTGGGTTCCAAGTGAAACCAACGCACTTTCAATCGCTTCGAAAGGTACGTATAGACGACTTTATTACTTGCAGCATTGAGTGCTTTGGTATACACAGATCAAAGTGAACCCTGAAGGACAGAAGGGAGACATGATGTTTTGAAATTGCAGCTTATTTGAACGCATGCGTCCCCCGCTGAAAGCGTCTGGCTGTGCTCTGTTGCAGACGTCATTTCGACTGCGTGTACTCTGATGTAACGTCAGTCAGTGTTTACACTCGGCTAGCTATCACTCTGCTTGTTATCTCATGTGCGAAATAGACGTAGAAACCAGCGCCTCGTCTCTTTCGGATATTGAACCTCCAGCCCCCTGGCTCCCAGCGTGCTTACCGGCGCAAACCGTTTGACGTGTTGGATTCGTGGGCTCGTTCGAAGAGGCGTTGTTTAACGCTCGCGAGTCGCCGAAGTGTTACCGGAGCTTCTCTTTACGAAAGTCGCGATCGACGCTGGGCTCTGAGCTCGTACTTTTTTCTTCCCTGGTAGACTAAGAGTGCCGACCACTGATCTGTGGTGCCGACTGGCGCCGTACGAAGTTGAGAAAAGCTAGCGAGTCTGTCAGATTTTCGTGACGCCGCCCAACCTTTCTGCTACCGGCTGCGCTCAACAAATAAAGTAAAAAAAAAAAAAAACGCGTTTTTTTTATTTTTAAATTTTTTTTTTTTGCCATGTTTCATTTTAGTCGCTGCAAAGTAAATCGCGGCTGTACGTCGGTTGACTCCCGATTACTGTCTCTACATCGTAGATTGTCTCACCACACTGGTGCCTCGTTGGTGTGATCTTATTCTGATATCGTTACATCTTGCTTTTTCATCTTGGCACACTTCTAGACGACCTTCTACACGTTGCACTCCTTGTCGACATGTCGCTGGTGTTAGATTCAAATCTGAAGTCGCTGTTTGCTCACTCCTTGGTGCACATATTTCATGTTCAACGTCAGGTATCTGAAGGAGGCGCCATGAAACCCTGGAGTTTGTTTAGAGGCACCTCATCATACTGTATACAAGTGTCGTTTTGTGTGTTATAGTTTCCTGCAAAACCAAATTGCACTTTGTTCGTAATATACCCTATAACTGTTCACAACAATTAAAATTGCTATGAAACGTTGGCCACGAGAGGTGACTCGGCCAACGCAGCCTGAAAATTCCTCGCATAATTTTCTTCATGGGTCATTTTGGACATTGACAAATTTTCTTGTGAATAATGAGTGTTATGCACATGTGTTCTACTTTTCGTACAGGTACTTCAGTTAGATAAACCCCAGCAAAGGCAGCAAGACCGTCTCATGGGGTCACACCAAGGATAACTGCATTCCTGCTCAAGTCCCGAGTCTTGTCACCAAACTTCACTGAACATAATGGTACATTCCGTTTCCTTAACTTTTTCTTCTGAAATGTGTAATTTTTTTTATTGTTGCTTTTTTCTATTGAAAAAAGGGTAGTACAACGTTTAAACACCTAATTTTTTTTTCTTTTTGTAAAATGTGTAGTACATCGTTTAAACACCCAAGCGTTCAATAATGGTCTCTGTACCAGACAATAGGGTGTCTTATACTCTGTTTCATACTTAGCGTGCAACGCTGTGAAAGGTACTAAAGTGGTGCGCATGAAAAAATAGAAAAAGTGTTACTCCGCGCGTTTCGTGGACGAGTGGTAGAAGGCGCTGCTCTGGCGATATTGACGTCTCGGTGGCCGTGGTTCAAACCCATTTTACGCGCAAAGTTTTTTTTTTTTTTTAGACATTCTTTTTCTGCAAGATTGTGCGCATTGACGAAGTGCATATTTCAATTCCTCCTCCTTGATTTTTATTTATAAGTCGCCGAGAGGCCAGATTTCTACCATCTGGTCTGCCGCTTTGCAAGTGTTATTTGCCTCCAGCACCGAGTTATATTTTTCTTTCGTGCAGCGTGGAATGAGGAATCGCCCTGATAGCGGCCTTGTCCCAAAATTTATAATAAAACATTAACGACAATAGTTGTGGCCTGTACAGTTTATTTTGAAATAGCTGTCAAGGGTAGGAATCTCCCTTTCGGAGCACTTGCAATGCACCGTCAGGCGAATGGCGTTCTGTGTGAACTCGTCATGCTTGACGGTCCCCGTGCTCGAAACTTTCCTGTTGCGAGGTCTTTGCTTCGGGGACGCCACCTTGCCAGATAGGCACTGTGCCTTGCACTTCGCGACAGTACAGGGCACACTCCAGTGTCGTTACTGGCCGTCTCCAGGACTTCACGACCGAATTCTCCGGGCAATGTGTTCTTATACTCCCGTACACATTGGCGATCATCTGCTTGCACTCTTTCAAGATTTTCGCACAACGAATCTTCGAAAACATCCGAGCAGGAAAGGTACTTGAGCTTGCTGCGTAAGACGCCATCTTCTCAAAACCAGCGGCTGCCACACAGATGAACACGAAAACAATCTAAGGTGGTTTACATTATCTTTTCCTTTTTCTTGAAAAACATTTGTGCTCCGTTGAAATCATAACGCCAATATCAGTTACTAGACCCGAGGAGGCACATTTTCCGACTTTTTAAAATTTTTCTGCAGGGGACGCACTATCTTATGGGGCGAACGTAGGCACGGTCAGCAATGCAAACCGGTGCGCTAGCTTTGACTGCGTTGCACTCTATGTATGAAACAGAGTATAGGATCGCTTCAGACGGGGCAACCTTTCCAGCAATTTTGGGGCTGCTGACGGGTTGTTCTCTAGTTTTCCCTAGATCGACACGAATTGTTGAGATTGGGTCCGGCTCGAAGCGGACGAGCAACTCTGACTACTCGGGAGATGTTTGAAGCGGCAGCAGCCAATCAGGAATGCAATATTTTCACGTGACACCCCTGTGGTCGTGATGATGAGAACTGAGGACTTAGTTCTGGTTTGAAATGGATCATTTTTGAAAATAAACTGTTTCAAAAAGACGAGTTAGTATTCTCAGCCCAATTTAAAGATATAAAAACATGTTTTTAGGATATAACTGTGTGTCTAAATACTGTAAGAAAAATAAAATTTCGTGATGATGATGGCAAGTCGTAGCAATTCGGTTGCTGCATGTGAACGCGGGCGGCCCGTGTTGCTGGTGTTGCGACATGAAGTTGCTGGGCGAAATTGTTCCGTCTGAAGCGGGCTTTAGGGAACTGAATTCAAGGGCCGTGGAGCTCTGGGGGCAAGCCCACCTGGAAACATTTTTTTTTCTTTTTTGCCTTTTTTAGTATTTAAATAGATATAGATATATATATACATATATACTTTTTTAAAGTTTTAACATATAGATGCATAATTTACACACTAATTCATTTTCAGAAGCGCTTTTATTCACACTCCGTGGCTTTCTAGTGCTTGCAATAGCTTCTCGGTGAGCTAATGCCAGCTCTGCAAAGTGAGAGGGATCTTCCCACGCTTTGCAGGCTGTAAAGCTGTGGCTTGCACAGCTCTAGTGTGTCACACCTCGCTCACTGGCTCCATCGCGAAGCATAGGTGCTTCATGAGTCGCGCCACACCGTAAGCCCAAAAAACGGTTGGGTGACAAACCTGTTACCATTTGTCACTGCACTCAGCTATGGTATGGTGGCATGGTCGGGGCATGAAGCAGGGGTACAGCTTGGAAATGCTGATCCTCATGACATTTTAAACACATTTTTCATTACTTTTGTGTCGAGTTGTCAGCATTCTAAAGGTGAGAAAGCAAGCAGCAGCGACAGCAAGAAAAGAAAAATTTAAGACCGCTTTCACCAAGAATCAATTACGAGCACTAGAAACGCATGGAGTGTAATTAAAACGCTTCTAAAGGTGAATTAGCGTATAAATTAAGTACTTGTGCCTCAAAAATACAAAAAAAAACAATGTAAATATAGTTATAAGGATAAAAATATACACCAGGAGGACTTAAACCAAAACTACAGTCTGTAAGCTTGAAATTCGACACCTTAAACCACTTGGCCACCACCCAATTTTATTTCCAGGTCGTTCATTGAGGTATATGAATTTTGTTTGCAGCTGTCGGCTGCAAGGGAGATTGCCTTATTTTCATTTACTTTACTATTCCCACCAAATATGACAAGTGATAAAGAATAGAACCTCATTTGGTTGGCCGAGGCACTGTGCTTGCATGAAGGCAAACTAGCCTGTCTTGCTGTGTTCATATTTTGTTTCATCATCTGTTTAGGATTCTGTTGTCGCTCATCAAAAGAAGAAAAAAAAAAAACTGACTAATTCTGACTTATTCTGGTGTGCAGGTACCCTTGGCAGTAAACTCTGCTAAATAGGGCAAAATATAAGTACTTTGTTTAGCAAATATGCATCGTTTTAGCAAAATGAGCTACACTATTTGACTAACGTGAAACAGAACGAGCCTCTCCACTTGGGTCTTTTTTCATCTCTCGCAGACACTATTTCCTGCTTTTTGTGGTTTGTATCAGACTTTTGTATTCTGTCCGGCCAAAGCATCTGTGTTACACTAAGACTGGGTTCTTTAGGATATCTACAGGTATTCTTCGCAGCAAATGGCTTCCAATCAGGAACACGAGTTCGTTCTCGGCCACCGAGAGCAAGTATTTTCAAGGTGAGTTATTGCCCGCCTATGAGTTTTGTATTTCATTCCTCTTGAATGCCATAACTTATGTGTAGTGGTCTTGCATTAGTATTTTGTTGTCTCTCTTCTGCAAAAACACCCAAGTTTGACTAAGACCAGGTTCTTTCTTATACATGCAGGTCTTGGTGGCAAGCACCAGCCAATCAAGGCCAGAAGTTTGCTCTTTGCCGCGCATGGCAAGTGTTTTCAAGGTGAGTGATTCACGCCTATCTGAGTTGTGCGTTTCATTCCTCACAGACACTCTATTTCCTGTCTGTATAGTGGCCTTGTTTCAGGCTTTTGTGTCTCTGTCCGGCCAAAGCATCTGTGTTAGACTATTCTTTAGGATATGTGCAGCAATTCTTGGCAGCAAGTGGCTGCGAATCAGGAACACGAGTTTGTTCTCGGCCACCAAAAGCAAGTATTTTCAAGGCGAGCTATTGCCCGCCTATATGAGTTTCAGCATTCATCAAGGAGCGCAAAATCAAAGCCCGGGGGTTGGCCATTGCAAAAATGTTGACTCGGAAGCGCATAGGGAGGAAGCTTTATAAAAGTATCCACCTGCTTCTACAAGACAAACCAAAACTAAGAATGTGGGTTCCATTTGAAAAAAAAAAACAAAAAAAAAAAACATTGTCAGCCCGAATTAACTCGGGGGCGGCACTGAGCAAACAAGCCACGGTACGAGTATGCTTGGTTCAGGCGTTTGTAGGGGTGGTAGATGATTCGGTGTTTTCTAAAAAAAATATTTTTTTTTTTTCTAAAAGTGTGGTGGTCGAATATTCAGGGATGGGCATTGAGTCGGTATGTTAAGGTAAAAATTTCATCCACATGCCGGGATTCATGTGCCTTGTCCCCCTTGCGAGGGGGACAAGGCCTTCAAAATTTTGGGTTCGCAAAAGGGGTGCATCAGTATTGACGTCTCATTTTACATCATTCGTCTCAATTTAAAACGCACTATAAATGACATGCCTGAGATTCGTTTGGGTGCACTTCCTCTCAGCAAGTATATGGTTCTGTCTCAAAAAGGTCTAATCTGATGTTGACCGCTCCTCAGGTCTCCACCGACGATTCATCAGGACGAGACCCGACCGGGACACTAGGGAGGAACGGCTTAAGCAAGGGAGGCTACATATACGACAGCTTCTTGCGGACAAGAAACAAAAATAGATAGATGGTGTGTGTTTCATTTGGTATGCCTTTTGGCGTGCACATTATGTTCGTTATGTTTCAAGATTCCTGCAGAGTTCGGTTTCAACTATTGTAAAATACCGAGCATGCGCCCAGGTCGCAGAAGCGCCTACCCTCTGATTCGGAACAATCCGCAAATAAGCAAAGGGCATACCAGACACCCATCCACCTGTTTTGAGCCATGCTCAAAATATTGAAAGAGCACATCAAGCGTCAGGTGCTGTGGCGCCTTTGCCACAATAGCGCCAGTCGCAGGGCTGACAGATCCGTGACTGGCGCAAGCCATGGCATGGCCTTTGGGAACCAGGGAATTGAGATTAAAGAAGTAGCGCAGAAATTGGAGGCGAGTGGTGAAGGTGAGCAGAGTGAACAGAAAACAAGGATGAAGGGAGTTCCGTCGCATGAGGCATCTGTGTCCCGTGCATGTAATTTTGAGTGTGCTGTAGGTGGCTACCCAAAAAAATTGTTACTTGGACGTAACTAATCGCAAACGTCTCTTGCAGTTTCCATGGCCCACAAGCCAGCCGGCGCCAGTTCGTTCTCGTTCAAAGGTGAGGATTCTAGATTTTCTAGATTGTTCTGAAGCAGCAATACTGAAGCCAGAGAAGCGGTACGGCATATTTAATTGACAGAACGACTGGGGACGCTTTCACTGAAGCTTGTTTTGCTGCAATACACGTGTGTATTGCAGCAAAACAAGCTTCAGTGAAAGCGTCCCTACTCGTTCTGAGCTCCGTCAATTAAAGGTGCCGTACCTGTTGTCTGTCTGGCTTCAGTGTTGCTGTAGGCGACAAAACGTGTGCCCAGTTTTGTCACAAGAGGCATATTATTTCACGCACATGTAATTTTGAATTTATCGGGCTTAGTGTGCTGTAGGTGGCTGGTCAAAGAAATTGATACTTGGACGCAGCTAATTGCAAATCTTTCTGGCAGTTTCCACAGCCTAAGAGCCAGCAGGTCCCAGTTTGCTTTTCTTCAAAGGTGAGAATTCCAGATTCCCGAAGGAGGAATACTGAAGCCATATGACCGGTACAGCATTTTTAATTGACGGAGCTCAGAACGACTGGGAGCTCCTGCATTGAAGCTTATTTTTCTGTAATACAAGCGGGCGACATTGACACGTGCCCAGTTACGTCGCAAGAGGATATCTATGTCCCGCGCATGTAATATTGAATCTTTCAGACTTAGTGTACTTTACGTGGCTACTCCAAGTAACTGCTACTTGGACGCAACTAACCGCAAATCTCTCTTCCAGTTTCCACGGCCTACAAGCAAGCAAGCACCAGTTCGTTTTTCCTCAAAGGTGAGCATTCCAGATACTCTAGTTAGGTGCGAAGCAGGAATAGTGAAGCCAGAAGAGAGGATACGTATATTTAATTGACTGAGCTCAGAATGACCTGTGGCAGTGGCATTGAAGCTTATTTTTCCACAATCATACGCAGACATAATTTTGAATCTACCCGCTTGGTGAAGGATTGCTACTTGTCGCAAACTAATCACAAATTTTTTATTTTGCAGTTTCTATATGGCTACAGCTAGCAGGTGCTGTTTTCATTAAGGTGAGGATTTCACATTCTGTTTTCAAACATTAAGTTTTTGAATGAGAGTCCTAAACAATTAACTTTCTTTTGCAGTAAATGCCAGATCCTCCAGTTCAGGAATATGTTAAATATATTTGGTATGGATAAGTCCAGTGTTTTGCTTCTTTATTCACAATTTCACAACAGCAACATTTTTTTAATTTATCACTCAGAAATACACAAAAGAAGAGGCTGCGTTGCAGAGAAATGTTGCGCTGAACGTGATATTCCAACTCGTATATAGTTTTATTGGTAGCCGATATAATATATTGAATTCCAATATCCATAATACGCTGAGTATATTGGAATCGTAAACCCTTATTGGATCCCCATACGACACATGGGGATCCAATAAGGGTTTATACGGTATTGGATTCCAATATTTTCAGCGTATTATGGATATTGGAATCCCATAACAAATCCTTATTGTAATACAATACAATAAATGTAATGTTTTCCAATACACTGTCTATATTGTATTGCAATACAATAAAAAGATATTGTTTACCAATATCCATAATACGCTGTTTATATTGGGGTTTTCCAATAGGGAGAGGTTGATTGCGCAGAACCGGATGGTGCAGCTTGATCGTGCCCATCAACCAGGCCTTTGGCACATACCCTCTACTGTGTAGCATTGCAGATGCTTGAAGTAGACTGTAGACTGCCTGCCTGATGGGGAAAGAAAGACCAAGCAGTCAATCCAAGCCACTCTTGAACCAATGTGCAGAAAAGGAAATTTAAACATGGAGATATGAAACATGCTGTGTGCACGACAGATTGTAGGTCGGTATGCTTGTTTTGGGCGCGTCCCAATCAATCCATTGAATGGGAGTAGGGAACTCGCCCTATTAATGGGCCCCCGAGAAGAAAAAAAATGTTTTTTTTAACAATCTAATTAAAACACACTAACCAAAAAAAAAATGTATGCGAAAAAAAAAATTTTTAGAGCAATATTGACGGCGCGAGACGCGATTTATTCGGCAGTCGCGTCCTTCCCACTTGTTTTCTCTCTTGGCATTTCAGGAGCGTGGAGGAGAGGTTGATCGCCTTCGCCTTTACGACCGAGATGGTCATTTTGGAATGACCCGTGATGTCACGGACTTCGCGAACAATTTCAATTAGATCTCTCGCAATCAATATTTCCCCATAAAATTTCTTTTTTAACACATCTGTCACAACCAGACCGCTTAAAAAAAATTTCTTTTTCTTTTCAGGGGTTCTTTAAGTTAGCCACAAAGTTACTTCCCAACCAGCAAGTTGTCCCTTGAAGTCCTGCTGCATGCTACCTAAGGAACAAAGTTGAAGATGGGAAATTTGGATCGGAATGTGCAACAATGCCTTCCAAGGGGAAAAGCATTGACGTGCATGCTCCGCCAAAGATACATTTCACCAAAATGTAATGAATTTATACCTACACTGCACCATACGGGAGTTTTCGTTTATAACTACCGAAACTAATAGTTCAGGCGTCGAAGTACTGCCAGATTGTTCCTGCAACATTCAATGAATCGTTCAGAACTTCCGGTTATTGCTTAGAATAATGTGAGATTTGATTTGATTTACACAGCGAACATGACTTAGTTCTCGGATGTTTCGCGATATCTCTCATTGTACGTGGTATGTTCGGGCAGTCTAATTATCTCCGTTGAGTGCGCTTCTCACACGACAAAGTGTTGCACTGCCGAGAAGCTACACCCGTGGAGTAGGCATTGCAATTCTGCTTGTGTCGCTTTGCCGCAGCGCAGCCATGTCTTAAAGGGGCACTAAAGTGCTTTTTGAGATCCTCGTTTTATTGTTATAACTCAATCTACGAGCACTAACCATCCTTAAAAAACAAAAATTACATTCATCTGCGGCCGATTTCCATACTAAAAAAATCAATCAAAATTCTCTACACTTAGCGTCAGCGCAGAATGGCAGATAGCGCTACCGAACCTTCGTGAATATGGTCAAACAACGGACGGCACGTGTCGGCTACTCGCGAGCGATGGAGTCCCCCGTGGACAAGCTGCCGACCAGTCGAGCTCGTCCACGCAGGAACCCATCGCTCGCGAGTGGCTGACACGCACCGTCCGTCGTTCGACCGTATTCAGCAAGGTTCGGTAGCACCATCTGTTATTCTCTGACGATGGTAAGTGTCTGGAACTTTGATCACTTTCTTAAGATACGAATTTGCTGCAAATGAATGTAATTTCTGGTTTTTTAGGATGATTAGTGCTCGTAGATTGAGGTATGACCATAGAACGAGACTTTCAAAACACACTTTAGTGCCCCATTAAAAGGATACCGAACCGAAATTCGGATTTCGCAAAATAAGGATGCATGAGCGTTGAACAAAACGCTAGGAACTCCAAGACATGACTTGTACATCAGTATCTCAAACAGATGGCCGCACTTTTGAAAAAAAAGTGCGGCCATCTGTGACGGTCTTTGACGTCGTTGTCCTCCGGCAGAATTGCAGAATGAGGGGAAGCAGCCTCGCTTGTCTCTTTCTCGCTTCAGTTCACTAGCTCGAAGGGACGTAGCAAGAAGGAGAGGGAATGGGAATCGTGACGTGACTTGTCTCATCGGCCGTGTTCACTCGCACACTTCTTTTCCAAAAATACAGCGATCCGTTAGAGATATCGCTGTATGAGTGTTGTTTTGGGGTTTTGCAGCGTCCCGCCTATCCGTCTACCCTTGTTTTCCGAGCTCGAAGTTTCTGTTCACTATCCCTTTAAGGGTAAAAGCACTATTCCAGGGTGAAAGGTGGACAACAAAGCATGAATTAGAAAAAATATATATATATGTGAAAGAAAAGGAAACTTGGTGAATGCTGATGTGATATTTACCTTGCAGTAAACTTTGCTAAATAAAAATCTGGTTAGTCTGTATGATAAATTTGACACCTTGAAAATATTACACACAATTCCTTTATGTGGTTAGCATACTTATTTAATGAGGCTCGCTTATCCAAGGTGCTGATCAGTGAGTAAATAATAGAATCGTCCCCAGAGCCCGACCTGTATTTCTGGGGGCGTGCTGTGTAGTACGTCATTTATATATGTCAAGACTGACCCTACAGCAGAACTGTGAGCTACAGCTGAATATGCTGGCAGAGGGTTTGCAACATTACCGCTGCTTTCCACACTTTGGCTTCAATTTGTTAGGTGGGAATCAATCCAGTTAGTTACTGCTGGTACTCAATAAGAGGCCAGATATGAGCCTACATATCATATAAACCTGCTCTCTGTCAACTTAGTGCTAATGCAATGAGCTGTTTCCTAAGCTCTGTTCACCACCAAGGTGACAGTGCCTGTGAGAGCTACATATTCACTGGACTTATCGACGGCCTTCCTCTCGTCACCGGACCCTGCTCCTGGCGCGTGGATGTAGGCGGGGGTGTGTGATCAGATGGCAAATGATGGGCGTACAACTGGTCCAGCAAGCACGTAGCTTCCAATGCACCCTCAGCTTAGGGGTGAGCGGAGTATACCAGTTTTGCGACTGTACATAGGCCAGGTCAGGAAATGGGATACATTTAATTCCCTCATGAGCTACAAACAACGGAACTAAATAGCCATAAAACCTTTATCCATGACGACCCATAGGTTGCACCCGAAACGAAGGTGTGGGATGGCGATAGGTGATACCATTAAAGGACAAAGCAGTACAACATCATGCTAGTGTTTAATATCTGTTAAAGTGGGTGGCAGTTCTGCAATAACCCACACATTAAATTGAGAAAACTGATTCGCAACTAGCAACATGGTTTTGTAGAAATCAAATATTGTTTGGAATTTTTGTGTGACGCTTGATGTCCCCAGTATTTAGGTTCATCAAAATTGAGTGCTGAAAAAACATTGATTCAAGGCTTTTACAGTACGTCTTTCCTTATTCCCATTCATTGAATGGCAGTGACAGCACCATAGGAATTGAACAAAGAGTGAAATCTGCCACCTTGTTGACAAACCTACCTGCTGAAGGTGGCCGCGAGATTCCCTTGTCACCACTTGGTCACTTGAATACAACGTTAACTATTGTATCTAGATGTACTGTGGCAGCAATGTTGTAGCTGTGATGCTCATCGGGCCAGGTCTCCTTTCAGATGTGCATATTCCCGTCCAAAAGTAGCCTATCGCCATGGCAGCTGGTATGACAAGAGTATAACTACATTAGCCAAAAAATTTAACAGTCAGACAAGCTAGTCTACATGCCACAAAATTCTACACATGGAGACTAAAAAAAAAGAAAGCAATGCAACATTGTCTTTACAGGGCTGTGCATCTCAACTCTCTTCCCTAGCCCTGCGTTGACCAAGACGTGATGTGTGCATAGTTGCAAGTACAGACAAAATGGGAAAATCTACCTACGTCGATCTCTATAGTTTGCATTGCAAAAGCAAACCATGTTTTTTATGTCGGCAGTGACAAGGTATAACACACGCATTACAACCATAATCTGATTTTCTTTTTCTTTTTTTAGAAAATAACAATTCTGTAAAGCAAACCCACGTTACAGCCTGTACCATGTCTAAGTGAGGTGACTTAAATTCTGGTTGCTCTCCTGAATGTCTATAATAAAGCACCATACACCTAGCTGTGCTAGAGCATTTCTTTTTCAGAGGCTACCAAGCAGCACAAAGCGAGTAAGGCACAGAACTTCCTTCAGTTGTCTAAGACCGGAGAATGAACCTCTCGCAGGGGTGAATGTGCACGAAAAAAAAGATTTAGAAATGTTTAACAATGAGTGCGGGCCGGATGTAGGTAACACGACAGATGTATAATTTATAACGCCATCTGAGCGTATGTACAGTCAGCACGGAATGAAACCCGAACGCCACAACGTATGGCAATCGACACAGGCTGCTCCAACTGGAGGGCCCCTGAGAACTAATGAAAATGCCCTGGGGTGCCAGGGTGCGTGTCCTACTAAGCTGTGCTCGACCTTCGACCACCGGCGAAACGCGGAAGTCCCAGATACGTCGCGCGAGGGTCGAGCACATCTTAGTAGGACCTGCACCCTCGCTCCAAGGCACATTTTCATTAGTTCTCAGGGGCCCTCTAGTGGAGCAGCCTGTGACGATGGTTTCATTCTGTGCCGACTGTACAATATCTAGACATGCGAATTTGCTGTCCCGGCAAACGTGTTCCCCACTGCTTTATTCTGAGCGACGATTGCTACTCAATAACGTCACTGCAGCGTGGTGGTTTCAGACAGTGCTGTGTCATTAGCTATTTTCAGACGTTGGATACTTAGCAGCAGACGGAAAAACTACTGTCGCAACTTCTACATCCATTTAGCCCAACTAGCTGACTAGATAAAATCATAACTAGGGATGTCGCAAACCTGCCCAGATTGCAGGAGTTAAGGATTGAATTTGAAAAGTTTGCAAATTTCAAACCCTGCTGTGTTTCGAATTTGAAAAATTTGATAATGTAAAGTTTCTGAAAGTTCAAGTTTGAAGATTTCAACTCTCTTTACAGATTGAGTATGAAAAGTTTGAAAATTTCGAATTTCTTTGCTATTTATGTTCGAAGAATTCAAATTTAGGTTTGTGAATCTCAACGTACAAGATCAAATATCACAATTTAAAATAAAGTTTTTAAGGGCTCATCTGGAAAAAACCTGAAAGTGCTACAACGTTGACTAAAAACGCTGCACGTTTTATTTTGTGCCATAAACGCTACTTTCTTCTCGGTACCGGGTTCTTAGGATACTTCTCGTTATTTACTATGATTTATGAAACAAGCCTTGAGTTGGTTGGACGGTTTAGCGACAAGACTTGAGGCGGTCTGGTATGCATCAGGAATTGCTACCTCTTTGCAAACTGGAAGCAATGCGATTGAATACCCCTAAATGAGATGGTGGCATGAGACAACGGAATACGCAAGATGATGCGTGCAGACAAAGTCGCCAAGGCAAGACATCTTGCTTCACGAAAGTTTGTAGTTGCTCTGGACGTTAATTTCCAGTGGGATGGCCCGTGGGGCAGAGAAAACACTGCACGCAGGGACAGCACCCGACAGAGCTCAAGGTCAAGAAGCATGCAACCAGCCAAGCTCGCAGGTCCCCTGGCCCCCCAAGATACACCTGATCAGGTAATGACCGGTCGTGCATCAGGCTCACTACACTGCCGGTTCCTTTGGCACCTCAGTGGCTCCAAGGCAAGGCACCGGCCTACAGACACCAGGTGGCGGATTCTAATCCCAGCCCAGGTGCCCGCAATTTGACAAAGGCTTATTGCCAAGAAGGTCGTGCAATCAAGCTTTCTGCTGCACGTCAAATGATCCCCAGGTGTTCCAAATTAATCCTCAGTCGTCTGCTGAGGTGTTCTGAATGCCCGTCGTCTGCTTGGCTTGTAAAACCCTCAGATTTGATTCTGCATAGCTGGTTCTTCGTGCTTTCCTTCTTAGAAAAATAAGAAAACAAGTGGAGATATTAGTCGCTTTTAAAATGCAACTGGATAATGACGATAATGGATCAAGTGCCTATCCAGTGTTGCCTCTTACGAATCGGTGTCACTTTCAGTGCACGCCTTTCCCCAACCAGCCACAACACGAGGAGATTGGGCAACTTGCATTCAAAAACAGCCAGGGTTATGAACAACCATGGATGAAGAAAGAATAAAACAATTAAAACAGGGACAACACAGCCACGTCTTTCAACTAGCAACAGACGAGTAAACTTTCCACAGCGAGCAGCCAACTATACCCAGAAGGGAAAGGGGGGAGAAGGGGAGATAAAAAACGCAAAGTGCAAATCAGAGAGATGGGTTTATCTCGAATTTTAGAAATTCAACCTCAGTTTTCGTCAGCAGGAGGGAAGGGTTTGACACGTTTTTACAGCAGCAGGAAGATCATAAGTCATTCGCCATGAACACAGCAAAAATACAATGTGTCAAACCCTTCCCTCCTGCCGACAAAAACTGAGGTTGAATTTCTAAAATCCGAGATAAACCCACCTCTCCGATTTTCACTTCGCGTTTTTTATCTCCCCTTTTCCCCACTTCCCTCCTAGGTATAGTTGGCTGCTCGCTGTGGAAAGTTTACTCGTCTGTTGCTCGTTGAAAGATGTGGTTGTGATGTCCCTGTTTTAATTGTTTTATTCTTTCTTCATCCATGACATGAACCAACACGCTCTTCTCCTAAGCAAGCTTATGAACAGCGCACCAGTGATGTGCCTTCATCGGATTTCAAACCTGCAGACAAGGGACCTAAAGTTTACTTTGGGGCAACCTACGCAGTCTTACACGGTTCGACTTTCAGGTACGAGGCCAGCCGCCACTACAAGCCAGTCGTTGGTAGCACCACCACATCTTTGCGTTTATAATATTTAAGACCTTATACGATTAAAGTTTCTTCACACTTCGTCAAATTTCTGTTCAGAAGTTCGAAATTCGTCAAAATTCTGTATGTTTCACTTTGAACAATTTTTCCCCTTGAAGTGGAAACCTCAAAGATTATTTTTCGGTTTCATTCCAGAATGAAAAAAAAAATTATTCTGTTTCGGTGTGATTCTGGTTTGCACACGAATAAGTTTTTTTCTGATGTTTCGTTTTCCTTTCCGTTCAATGCCCTGGTGCTCATTACTCCTCAAAACCTTAATACTTTTTTTTTTCCTTTATGAAGAGTTTAGTTTTATCTTTCCATGCGACTGCAGAAAACAGAGAGAGGGAAGCCCTGAGCGACAGTCTCGAGAATTCGAGTCACAAATATTCTTTTTAATGTTGGGACCTTCTTTGTCGTGTTTCTGTAAACTCCGGAAAAACATAAATACCTTGGTGCTTTAAGATTCGAAATACAATAACATAAACAATGGCTTAAAAGAAACGATCATCTTCAATGTTATCGTATTTGAATTGTAGATTATAAACTTTTTGTCACTGGCCCGTCAGGCGTTCTAATTTCAGGGAATTGGGTGCAAAATGTAAGAAAATAAGAGGTACATCGCGCAAAAGGTCTCCATATCAACACAAATCTTTAGTAGAGTTGACAAATACAACGTCGTTCGTGTGGCACCGTCGAACAATTCTATTCGATCCTAACGTTTCGTTCCCTTGTGTAGCTTCCAATATTTCCTTTTTTTAAGGCCGCTTAAGATGATGAAAATGCCCCGTGATCCATGCTTTAAGGAATATCTTCTGATACATGCACAAGAAATCTTCGTGAATCGCGAATACATACCGTTGTGTTGCAGCGGGCGACCTGCTCAGATTCAAATCACTTCAGTCCCAAATGTATTTCCAGCTCTAATTAAATAGAAGGGCACGCTACAGTTTTATTTATAGCATGTCGACTTTTCAGAAATCACAGTGTCGAATTATAGTGGTGTAAGAGCTTACAGCTAAATCCAGTAACGTTGAATGCTGCTAACTTGACCACCGCAGCGTCAACTGGTCGCAGCCATTTTGCTTGTTGTCGATTTCTTTTCTGTTCGTTCGTAGTTGTTAGGTCCGTTAACGTTAAGTTAACGTATTAAAACATTAAACAAATTATAATAAATAATAAATTACAATTGTAGTTAAATGTTTTGTTTTGGTTTACATATAACGAACGTAATAAATAACCAAAGTTGATGTGCGAAACTTTCTGCAACATCATACACTTCAAACATTAGAATAACTGTCATGGCTGCGCCCATCGTCTGTCTGGCTACACCACGATGGAAGAAGCATTTCGTTTCTTCCACTGTGGGCTACACCAAGGAGGGCTACATGAACCTACGTCGCCTGCGGACTGCGTCCCTTGGCAAGTTTGCTCCTATTGCTTATTTAGACGCTATGCTCCGATATATGTGAAACATTTTGATGTAACCTTTGGGTACGAGCATCAAGTTTGATTTTAGCCATATAATGAGTACAGAAACAATCGTGGTGCGCATTTTGCCATGCCGATCAAAAACAAATACCCAAATAGCAGGCTGCCAGCCTTGATATGATTAAACTTCAGAATTTGTTGCGGAGTTTCTAACGGGTAGAAAGAGATCGGTATAGCCCCGTTTGATTTCATGTTGCTGAAGGCAGATTTCGAGGCAGTGACACATTTTAATTCTAATTTCTTTGCACAAGAGATTGGTGCGTACACGACAACGCGCAAGGCTAGGCAGAAAGGTTGCAACTCTGACGCATCTGTGACTGCTAGCCGGCCACCGTGTACGCTCGAGCCAGTACATCGATCGTATTCAATTTTCCAGGATAGAAGAATATACATAATTAATTAGGTGACATGTACGATCACACTAGTATCTCAGTCCAAATTACTTGAAAACATGCTTATCCAGGTGTCAGTTTTGCTATCAGTGCCTAACCCACGTTTGCAGGTCTCATATCTGTATTTGTAGACTTTGTATACATGCCTTGCTGGGACTGGACATTTCATTGAACGCCGTTTCGTCGAACGCCGTTTTGTCGAACGCCGTTTCATCAAAGCCGTTCCATCGAATGCCGTTTCATTGAACGCCGTTTCATTCAACGCCGTTTCATTGAACGCCGTTTCATTGAAGCCGTTTCATCGACCGCTGTTTTATCGAACGCCGTCTTATCGAACGCCATGGTGGCAGTCTCGCTTTCTGAAGCTGGTCGGAAGTGCCCATCCCAGGTTCTGGAAGTTTTTGACTTGCATCGCCACAGAACATCAACTGACGGAAGACAAGCTGGAGGCAATGCTGAGTTCCCAAAAGCCTCCTCGCCAGAAGATGGCCATAGCGGCAAGGGATGAGAAGGTCCGCCTCTTTTATGAGAACCGACGGACCATGGCTGTGGGGAACTTTTTGAGAGCAATTGCTCATCATTTGAAACGGTGAATGGCTGTCGCACGAACACATGAAATGGTCTGGACATTAAAAAACCTGACGATGAAATGGGTGAATGACACGAAAATGCACTCGATCCGTGCATAAAAGAACATATTTCACACATTTTATTTAAAAGACATTCAATGAAACTCTCGTCAGCGATTCGATGGAACGGCGTTCGATGAAACATCCATTTTTTCGATGAAACAGCGTTTGACGAAACGGCGTTCGATGAAACGGCGTTCGATGAAATGTCCGGGAACCATGCCTTGCACGGGGCGTCATATGGCACCGTACCAGCTGCCATTGCTGCACCGTACCTTGTGCAGCATACATTTCGCACCATTCAATTTGTTTCTCTCGGCAAGCCTTGCCCAGAAGACAAATTTGATGGTGTCAAATGTATGCTGCAGAAGGTACAGAAACAGGCGCATGGTATGGACCAATGGCGGCTCATGTGAGGTCAATGCAAGCCATGTATACCTGGGCGCATCTGTGAACTCAGAGAGAGGAGGCAAGGGAAAGGCACCATTTTTGGGGGCTCTCTCGTCCACTCAGTCCCTCAGACATGATTGCTTTGGCTTGACTACCTCCGTTATTCTCACGGCTTGGCTTCATAATTGTTATGCCTCATCACTGTGCAGCTGTAGGTTGTGCAAATAGTAGCAAAAATGGTCCAAAAGAAAATTTTGATAAGGTTTCAGCAGCCTTTTGTGGGTGGTGCTCGAAAGCACCCAATGTGAAGCACCCTGCCCCTTTTGCCCTGCTTTCAAAAGCTCGTGTTTCAGAAGCCTATGACGCGAATCCCCCGTGTCAGCTGGACGGGTTCTCAATGTGATAGCGGGACATTATGCTTTTACCCAGAAGACAGCTGGCCGGGGTCACACTCTCATACATCATACAAAAGACAGTCTGCACACGCAAGTCACCACAGTATCAGTGGTTCCAATGTTGCATGCTAAGTTTCTCCTTGAACCCATTGCCAGGCTGCATTCGAAGCATGGATCGCACGGTGACTTGCCCTCAAATCTGTATGCAGGCTGTCTTTTGTATGATGTATAAGCAGTATGACCCCAGCTTAACGTAATCAAGCTATACCCGGTACTTAAGTAAAGAATGACGGATTAAGCTTTTCGTTCTTAAGGTGTGCGCTATACTCATTCACATCTTGCCACTTAAAAACTATGAAAAAAAAGAAAACAGAAAATATCACTTACTGACAGAACCCCGTAACGGAATGCCTTGAAAACCAATCGTGAACTTTCCTGTTCGCAGGGCCAACTTCGTTGGAGGTTCGTAGCCGTGCTGAATTCAGAGAAAGATTGTTTTAACATATTGTTCCTTACTTTTTGACGGTGCAGGCGAGCTTTCGTGATATCAAGACCGCCCGGATTTCACCCGTCCAAGTTTGCTTACATGGCCCCGGTTATGACGGTGCCTCATGCGCTCGCAAGGTATACAGTACAATGAAGTTACGGTACGCAATAACCTTGAATAACTTATGTGCTCAAGGAGAGTGAAATCAGCTGTTTGTAATGGCTCCCCCGGCCATTCCAACCGGAGCTCACAAGCTCTGCACGAGGTGGGTAGTTGGGTTGGGACTGGAACTGGTCACCGTTACTTTCCTTACATAACACTGTGCCTTGAAAGCCGAACCGTTTTTCAGTTGCTTACACGACGCGACACTGAAGTGACGATTAAGTGACCGAGTCGACGGTACAAACTGATGCTGCGTTGGGGGCCTGTACATTTTTCAAGGTATAAAGACGAAAGAGGTCATTTGCATCGTAGACAGTGGATTTCATTAATCCTCCAGGCCATGGAACTGAAAAGAAAACCAAACATAAGAAAAAACTCCAATTTGTGTACAAACCGGAGACAAACCGAAACATTAGAATTTTTTTTTATTCTGGAAAAAACTTAAAGAACTGGAAACCGAAAAATAATCTTTGAGGTTTCCAGTTGAAGGGGAAAAATTGGGTATGTGAAACATACAGAAGTTTCACGAAGTGTGAAGAAACTTTTCCCAAATCGTATAAGGTCCTAAATATTATTAACACAAAGATGTACTGCCACCAACGACTCGCATTGGGGTGGCGGGTGGCGTCGTACCTGAAAGTTTTTACTCCTGCTTTCGCACAGAGCCTCTACCGTGTAAAACTGTGTAAGTTGCCCCAAAGTAACCTGCAGGTTTCTTGTCTGCAGGTTGGTAATCCGACAAAGGCACTTTTCTGGGGCATTGTTCATAACCCTGGGTGTTTTCGAATGCAAGTTGCCTGATCTCCTCGTGTTAGTGGATGGTTGGGGAAAGGCGTGCACTGAAAGCGACACCGACTTGTGAGAGGCAACACTGGATCGGCACTTGATCCATTATCGTCAGTATCCGCTTGCATATTAAAGCAACTAATATCTCCTCTTGTTTCCTTATTTTTCTAAGAAGGAAAGCGCGAAGAACCAGCTATGCAAAATCAAATCTGGGTGTTTTACAAGCCAAACCGACGAGAAGCATTTGGAACACCTCAGCAGATGACTGAGGATTAATTTGGACCACCTGGGGATCAGACGTGCAGCAGAAAGCTTGATTACAAGACCTTCTCCGCAATAAGCCTTTGTCAAATTACGGGCCCCTGGGCCGGGATTAGAATCCGCCACCTGGTGTCTGTAGGCCGGTGCCTTGCCTTGGAGCCACTGAGGTGCCAAAGAAACCGGCAGTGTAGTGAGCCTGATGCACGACCGGTCATTACCTGATCAGGTGTATCTTGGGGGGCCAGGGGATCTGCGAGCTTGGCTGGTTGCATGCTTCTTGACCTTGAGCTCTGTCGGGTGCTGTCCCTGCGTGCAGTGTTTTCTCTGCCCCACGGGCCATTCCACTGGAAATAAACGCCCAGAGCAACTACAAACTTTCGTGAAGCAAGATGTCTTGCCTTGGCGACTTTGTCTGTACGCATTATCTTGCGTATTTCGTTGTTTCATGCCAGCATCTCATTTAGGGGTATTCAATCGCATTGCTTCCAGTTTGCAAAGAGGTAGCAATTTCTGATGCATACCAGACCGCCAGAAGTCTTGTCGCTAAACCGTCCAACCAACTCAAGGCTTGTTTCATAAATCATAGTAAATAACGAGAAGTATCCTAAGAACCCGGTACCGAGAAAAAAGTAGTGTTTATGGCACAAAATAAAATGTGCAGCGTTTTTAGTCAACCTTGTAGCACTTTCAAGTTTTTTCCAGATGAGCCCTTAAAAACTTTATTTTAAATTGTGGTATTTTATCTTGTACCTTGAGATTCAAAAATCTAAGTTTGAATTCTTCTAACATAAATAGCAAAGAAATTTGAAATGTTCAAACTTTTCATACTCAATGTGTAAAGAGAGTTGAAATCTTCAAACTTGAACTTTCAGAAACTTTACATTATCAAACTTTTCAAATTCGAAACACAGCAGGGTTTGAAATTTGCAAAACATTTCAAGTTCAAACCTTAACTCGTGCAATCTCAGCAGGTTTGCGACATCCCTAGTTATGATTTTATCAGTCAGCTAGTTGGGCTGAATTGATGTAGAAGTTGCGATCGCATTCACTGATGTAAGGAATCAAAACAAAGTAAGGGGTATCGCGAATGTAAACATTTATTTACATTTTTATTTTCATCTCAAAATTCAGCAAGCCGGATTTTAATCCGCGTTTGGATAGGTTCCACGTGGACTCATGCTTATCAGAATTTCTAAATACGAAATAGGCTTAGCTTAGGCAGTCGAAACATAGATGACATAGATTTACCCTGCCATCTATTACACTATCTACATACAAAACATAGATTACATCTATGTTTTCTATCATTTCTTTGTTCTATGACTCTTCATTCTCTCTTTGACCATAAATACGAGCGAAGGTGAGCTCGTGACGTGTCAACATCGACCTCACATTGCTTTCGCTTGCACTGAGCGTGAAACGAAGTGTAGGACATGTGGGGCAAGTTTCGGCGGTGCACGCGTCGACGTGTTCAGAACTAATTTGTTCTACGTCATCAAGGTTAGCGTAACTTCTGCAGGGCAAAAATTGTAAATTGGGTTATGGGGATATTTTTACAGCGTGGAGTTGGTGAGCCATTTAAACTTGCGACGAGTCACTCGCGGTAGATGAGCAATTTAGCCGGTGCAGTACAACCGCTAGCCTGGAGTCTTTAACGTGCACCACGCAGTAGTGATACACGACCGCACGCCGGTACGATGCTCATCCAGATCGAAACGGGCAGGGGTGGGGCTCGAACCCAGGATCCCTGGGTTCTGCAGCGCGAGCTTTTGCTCCACGCGCGTCGAGCTGGGTGTGCGCTTCAGCCCACTTCTGCAGGGCTCCAATTTCGTCAAAGCTGGGGTGAGCGCGCAAATTAGAGGCAACGCCAAGCCTCGTGGGCGTGCTCTTGTAGTTAGTTTTCTGCATGCGCTGATCACGTGCGCTGAACGTGTAGCTATGGCTCCAGAGAAAAATTGGGGAATGTGTATGTTTATACAGCCTAGAATTTGGTCTGCCTCAACGGCCGACGAGTCTCCCAGCTGTAGATGAAAAATTTAGCCAATGCAGTACAACTGATAGCGCAGGGTCTTTAACGTGCATCACGCAGTAATGATACACGAAAGCGCGCCGGTAGGATGTTCATCCAGATCGAAACGGGCAGGGGTGCGGATTGAACCCAGGGTCCCTGGGTTCTGTTGCGCGAGCTTTCGCTCCGCGTGCTCCGAGCTGGTGTGCTCTAGCCCACTCGGCCGCCGATCCCGCTCCGGAGGGAAACATGTCTTCTGTTTAGACACGCACAGGAAGTTAGCGAGTGGATTACACCGCTGTGTGCACTGAAGCTGTAGCGATCTAGAAAATCCACGAAAAAAAAAATGCAGCCATACTCGTTGGCAGGTTGAAAGTAAACGCTGGGGAGGGGGTCGGCTCCTCCCGAGCGTTCGCTCTGCAAAAGTGGAAAGAGATGGGAGGAGCTGCTTCATCTCAAAACTGAAAGTTTTCAGATGAAGCAGCTCCTCGCTCCTTCGATTTGTGTGTATGTTGATAAGGCAAAAAACGCAGTGCCTCTTATGCTCATTTACCGACGCAGCCAGGAATATTTTCTAAGGTGGAGGGGGAGGGGGGGGGGGGACGCTTCTCCCGCCTCCCCTGTGTTACATCACTTGTGTATTGTCGGCTGTACATGATCTTGAATTTCTCAAAACAACCTGTTTTACTGAGCCACAAAACACGGCCTGTAATTCAAACCAAACCAAAAAAAAAAAAAACTTGAAAAATACGTACATTTTTTTACCAAAAAAAAAACTTAAAACAGATATCCAGTGAATGGTTAAGCAATTACATGTATTCACAAATAACAAATCGAGTCGAATAAAGATATTGAACACCGTTTGTTTGAAGGACCAGATGGACATGAGTTGATGCAGATTCCAATCAGCAAACAAAGGTTATCAAGCAACGTATAACAGGAGAAGAAGCTGGGAAATTATGTCTGCTCGCATTCGATTGACTTCAAAGTTCGTATAGACGCTTTCAGCGAGTCAGTTACTCGAGCTGCCACCAGTCAGCGCGCCCTTCGCGCGCTTTCCGGGCCGCCATAGCCGACCTTCAGTTCCTCGCCGTTGCTCCGCGTTGTGTGCTGCACAGGACACTACCAGAGCTTCGCTTTTGTCTTCTTTTACGTTCCGCGTTAAAATCTTGCACTTTCTTTGGGTCTTTTCGCTATTTAGAACTTTCATTTAATCATTTGATATTTATATTTCGACATAGCTCTTGTATTTTCTTATTTATGGAATGGAATCGGACAACGAATGGGTCGACGATACTTATGAGGCTTCCATGACCATGTAAGTTCATCCCATTCTTACGTTTTTGTCGCTAATAAAGGGCAGTCAACACTATTGCGACATATGCAAATTGCAACTGACGCAGTAAGGCTATCGCAGTCGTGCTTCTCGCTGCATGTGCGCGCTCGTTTCCGTAAAGCCGACCCGCATATCAGCGATTTGGCGTGCGACGAGACGAGCGACGGAGATTTTTTTCTTTTTCTTTATTTACAAATACTGTCGCCTGTTGCATCGCTCGTTTTTTGGGGTTTTTAGAAAACGTCGCCCACCGTCTTGGTCGCTTGCTCCGTCACTTCCATGCGGTTTGCCTCGTCGCGCGACTGACACTGAGCGACAGCAAAACGGGTCGCCGTCGCTTATCTGGTCGCTCGCCAAATCGCTTACATGCGGTTTATACTCAATTAATTTCCATGCACACAGCAATGAACCATTGGCGCCTCGATATTAAGTATAAACCGCGTGCAAGCGATTTGGCGAGCAACGAGACAAGCGACGGTGACCCCCTTCGCTGTCGCTCGGGCCGTCGCGCGACGAGGCAAACCGCATGGAAGCGACGGGAGCAAGCGACCAAGACGGTGAGCGACGCTTTCTAAAAACCCAAAAAACCGAGTGATGCAACAGGCGACAGTGAGAAATTTTCGTCGCTGTCTCTCGTCTTGTCGCCGTCGCTCGTCTTGTCGCACGCTAAATCCTTTACATGAGGATCGGCTTTGCGGAAACAAGCGCGCACATGCAACGAGAAGCACGACTGGATAGCCTTACTGCGTCAATTGAAATTTGCATATGTCGCAATGGTGTTGACTGCCTTTATTAGCGAGAAAAACGTTAGAATGGGATGAACTTACATGGTCTCTGAAGCCATAATTGTGTATCGTCGATCCATTTGCTGTCCGATTCCACTTCATAGATAAGAAAATACAAGAGATATGTTAAAATATAGATATCAAATGATTAAATGAAAGTCCGAAATATCGAAAAGACCTAAAGAAAACACACTATTTCAGCGCGGAACGTAAAAGAACGCGAAAACAAAGCTCCGGTAGGGGCCGGTGCAGCACTCAACGCGGAGGAACGGCGAGAAACTGAAGGGCGGCTATGGCGGCAGGGTCACGTGACGCCAAGATGGCAGCGCCCATTAATTGTTGCCTGAAAGGGTCTATAGAGTACGATAACTGCAGTAATGTCAACCGTAGTGACACCGGCCCCAGAAATATGGACTGAGATAGAGTGGGGTCGAAACCGAAACTATTAAGTCGTATTTTAATCCTTGGCTGCCTTGGCTGGCTTGGCTTCGTGCTAATTCAAAGCCGCAAGCAACTTCTGGATCCTTATTCGTTCCGGAGGACACAAAGGCCTTTCTCGGAGTGCGTCGGTCGATCCGAGTTTAGGTAAGTTTTGCCGATTTCATATTCATAATGCATGCTAGAAGAATATCCAGATATGCTAGATTATCTTCGGAACAACGTAGTTCACGTTGCCACCGTAATTTGGATGATTTTTCACTTTTCTCTACGATTTGAGTCGAAAAAAGTGAAATCGTCTTAGCACTGACCGGCGGCGGCGGCGGCGGCGCCGCCGTCGCAGTGCCGCTATCTTGATAATCCCGTGAATGCTCTGCGACACCGGAGCACTGCAGAGACGCTGATTAGATTGTTTCTAAAGTACGCGTTGCTATCAGTGAACTGTTCTGTGTTGTTAAACGCTTGATTGCGTGTCGTCTCGTCCTTTTTCATGCTAGCGGCAGCGTTGAGTTGTGCCGGTAAAGATGTCGCTGGTCTGCCGCTGGCGTGGCCTAAGAAGAAGGGAGGAGCCTGGGAGAGGGGAGGGGGAGGGGCTATTGCGGAGCGCCAATGGCGAGGTGCGCGGAGGGGCGCGCGCCGGGAAGCAGGCACGGGCGCTGCGGGCTCCTATTTCAGTTGCTTTGTTGGAGTACAGATGGCGCTACGAGCGCGCTGTCGCTAGAGTTCCTGTATCGGCTCCCTACGGGAGCCAGAGTTGCGCATTTGTTTTCCCCGCGCCGCCATGCCGCTATTCGCCGAGATTCATCACGTGAGAAGAAAAGCATCCGGTGGCGTGCAAGAAAGCCACCTTTACGGTCGCTCCGCCGACGTTTCTCTTGCCCCGGCGTATGTTTCCCTGCTTTCCGCCTCCTTTTCCTCCTCTCTAAATCATATTGGTGACTTTGCATCCGTTATGAGATATATGCACGCGATATCATATTGTATTTACCTTTGGGCCCGTGATCGACAACCCATATTTATATATCGTGTGGCCGTACAGCATGTCCGTGTCGGTCACCAATATGCACGCGATGTCGTATTCTGTTCCAATAACCGCGTATTATATCGGGGTATTGTGCTCCGATATCGTGTTGTATACCAATAACCGCACGTTCTGTCGGGATATTGTGCTCCAATATCGTGTTGTATACCAATAAGCTCAAGTTATCTCGGGATATCGTGCTCCAATATCCTGTTGTATACCAATAACCACGTACTATATCGGGATATTGTGCTCCGATATGAATTCCCATGGTGCGTATTGGATTAATCGGATAACAATAAGTTTTTATTGGTTTCCTTCAACTTCATTGGAAAACAATATTTCCAATAAGCCGAGTTCATATTGGCCTTTTTCAATAGGGGTATCAAGGTGGAAGTGCAGGCCAGCGCACGTTTCACAAATTTCTGACAGCACAGTTCTTCGGTGCACATTTATGTGATCAAACGAACTGTCCGTAACAGACATATACTGTAAAGTTATCGCGGATCCTATTTTTCGCGGCCCCTTATGTTGCGAAACGGTCAGAAGAGGACGTAACCGCGGCCACTAAGTTTCTCAAATTCCGGACACCTGCATTGAAACTCTTAAGGACCAAAACTTTTGGCGTGCCCTTAAATTTTGCGAATTTTTCAATTCCTGAAATTGGCGAACATTAAGGGTTTTACTGTATGTTGCCGCGTATATGGCCCAGAAAGAAACGTTTGCCCCTCTACCCCGCACCTCCACCAGAATTGCCAAGGATGCAAAAGTCTCGACGAGTGTAAACTGAAAATAAAGGCTTATTCAGCGAACTTGTGGTGGAAGCAAACGAAGGATTGTGTCGAAACAGCAGCAGCGTACATTGCGGCGTCCGCGTGACAGCTGGCCCGAGAGACAGGGAATGTGCCTCGTCATCAGGAGAACCTGAGTGAGTCGGCAAAGTTCACGCTCGACTCCTTATCCACTGGACTCGGCCTCTCGAACATTCGGCCTGGAATGGTCGAGACTGACTAGGCAATGTCGTTCTGGCCTCCTTATCTTTTAAACTCGGTAAAAGTAAACACTCATCTCCTAGATGTAAGGAGAAGCGTTTTTTCTCGGTCATGCACGCGGCAATATGACTTACCCGATGTTATTACGCAGCTCCCTCGCTATTTGGGGCGTTACTTAAATCTGAGGAACCAGTAGGACTTTTTCTCAAGTTGATGATTACAAGCAGCTACAAAACACACACCCGTATTGCGAGCATGAAAAGGGAAGGTCAGGGTCTCTAATCGTCTCACGTTAGAGTAAAAAAATTGCAGCCTTTCCACACTGTTGAAGAAGGAAGACCAGCGAAGGTGTAGAGTGGAAAGGCTGTCGCCATGTACGAGCGATGGCGGCAACCAGATAACCGGCTTGCCACTTTCGCTCATAGATGGCGGTAGCTGCTCAGAGTTTGGTGTCATCACTTCTTTGCTGCTGGACACGATTCTGGGGATACTAACCCTTAACAGCTCTGCTGTAATATATATAAATATATATATATATATATATATATATATATATATATATATATATATATATATATATATATATATATATATATATATATATATATATATATATATATATATATTGCTCCTTTATTACCAGCACGCGAACTGCAAAGTGAGAATGGGGGCCCGACGATGCTTTGATATGTTTTACACAGATGCCTTTTCTCACTATATTCCTAGCAGATATCTATACGTGTGATGAATTTTGTCAGACAGTATCGTATCGCACGCAAATACGATTGGTTTTTATGAACATGGAGAGTTTTCTTAGGCCTGCCACGTTCCAAATAATTACAAAATCTAATCATTGTGCAAACGATTCAAACTCTTGCAGACGACATACTTCAGTCATTCCATGTGAGCTCGTCATGCCTTTGTCGTCTCTAGCAGGCATCTAGAGACGTCTCGAGGGCGGGAACTTGCCATCGCAAATGTTTCAGAAACAGCCAATGCTCCGCAAACTTCTGTCATAGTAACTGTGAAATCTAGGCTCCCTATATCTATTATCTTCAGGCATTCAAATTTTACTTCTCATTTTTTACCGATAGTTCTTTCGTAGCGACAAAGAGTCTAATGAATTCATCTATAACAACGCCCCTAGTAACGGTTTGATTGGAGCAGTGACGTCACATGGGGTAAATTGGCAGTTTCGTAACTGAGCTAATCTAGTGACGTTGGCTTTTGTAAATGTTAATGCCAGGTGACGGGCAGATTGGTGGCCGAGTGGGCTAAAGCGCACACCCAGCTCGACGCGCGTGGAGCGATATCTCGCGCTGCAGAACCCAGGGGTCCTAGGTTCCAGATTGAAACCTGACCCCAGGAATCGAAACGGGACCGCTGTCCGTTTTGATCTGGGTGAGCATCGTACCGGCGTGCGGAGCTGTATCACTACTGCGTGAGCACGTTAAATACCCCAGGTTAGCAGTCGTACTGCACTGGCGAAATTGCTCATCTACAGTGTAGACCGGTGTCGCCCCGTCCTGGCAGACCGACCTTACCGTTTTACGCCACGTGACTCATACTCTAGTAGACTGTCTATTGAACTCTAAACAAATTAAAACGATTGTTCCTTAAATACTGCAGAAGTAAATTTCGCTGCCAACATTTTTTGGTGTCACTAGAAGAGATTGTATTTAATAAAACGCGATGACAAAAAACAAAACAAAAACAAAACATCCTATAACTTTCCGAAAATCTTATTGGTCGTTATATTTTTGTTAATAGATAAGCAAACTCTTTTGGTACGTCGAGCCAATTTTACGGAAAATTAACGATAATGAAACAACAACAACAACAACAAAAAAAAAAACGGCGGAGTACCAGCATACACTGAACATTTTGCTATAACTCACAGATAATCCGGACTAACGGCAAATGACAAGCAATTTAAATACAATTTTGTTTGAGAGTCCATTCTACTGCATGACTGTGTTTTTGAAGGAACATTCCTTAGAGGAACGTAAACACCCAGATTTTTTCGAATATGGTTTATTGGTTAGGAACACCTTTCGCAAGTTTTTAGAAAGTGCGGCGAAGGAAGTTCAAATAACCTCTGTTCAGATGCGGCCTGTTCACAATTTATGAACCGCACCAATAAAGAGGATGCGCTGTTTTACAGTGTCACAGATGAAAAATGAAAAAGGGTGGTCGATGTAAAACTCTGGAATAGGATATAAGCGGCCGCTGACAGCTCCCAACTGGAATTTCGTAGCAGCGGCTGCGACGGTCCCTTCTTCGCTCACACCCACCATAGCTTTGTGCACAACATCTGACACTTTCAGTTTCACATCACTTGAGATCCCCGATAGGTCGGCCTTACCGCTGAATATGGATGTTAAGCCGAGCTTCTGCAACGGATCTCCAAGCTTGTAACTTGTTCTTAGCTCGAACTTCGGGAGTCTGAGTTTCACTTCGTCCTGATACAGTTTCTTCTGAAGAGTCAGAAGTGTTCTGACCGAGAGGGCTCGTATGAGCTGAGGAAGTCCGGTCCTGTTGTTTGGAAGTAGAATGACCATGCTGTACTGGTCCCCAGAGTATGGAAGCTGGACGGCTTGAGACTTGAGCTCTGGCAGGGCACGATACTTCATATGACTCCTGCATGTCATTGTTTTCACCTGGACAGTTTTTATGCCTTCATTGTAGAACGGAAAATTAGCTGTTTGTTTGGTGTCGAAGGCGTTCTTCCATGAGCCTTTAAAATATATAGCGTTCATGAGGACCATCACTGCCTCGCGTAAGGAATCTTCGCTAACGATATCGGAAATTTTGCCTTTTGTCTTCGTCTTGACCCACTGGTTAATTTCCGACACAACTTTTTTCAGATTGTTCTCAAAATCAACAGACCGAACCTCGGCACCAAACGTCTTAGCCA
Source organism: Ixodes scapularis (assembly GCF_016920785.2). Classification (NCBI taxonomy): domain Eukaryota; kingdom Metazoa; phylum Arthropoda; class Arachnida; order Ixodida; family Ixodidae; genus Ixodes; species Ixodes scapularis. Next base: position 20,109,270 of record NW_024609839.1, read on the forward strand.
GGTCTCGCTTGTAGCTCTCGAGAATTCTAAGCCTTTTGTCGACCAGAGCTGCGTTGGCAATATTCACGGTCACGTTGGGCGACTGGAGGTCATTCAGGTACGTCCTGTACACCCCGAGAACGGCGTCCCGCGTCGTGATTTTTGCCCTGCGTAGGCCTAGGACAGTCTCAAGTTCCGCGGCAGACCTACCCTTTGCACCAGCGTAGACCATGGTCAGCGCTGCGAAGATGCTGCTTGGGGAGAAGAAGATGTTTTCTTGAGGCTTCCTGGTAGAGCACAGTTCCTTGAAAAGGCTTAAACCGAACTCTGAGCTTGCCCTGGCGAGTTTAGTCTGGTCACTCTGCGCACTAACGTGCCCGGCAGCCGCTAGCGTCACAATCAACACAAGAAATGTACCTGGGGGAGACATCGCTGAAGAAGCGATAATGCGTTGAGATTTCTAATGCTTTTATACCCTCACAGGCGGATTCTGAACTGAGATCAAAACATACCGCCATAATCAAGTCGGCTTCTTTTAATAAAAAATATCCCCATAGATGCATTGTATTGAGCGAAAAATAGTAGACACTGAGTGGAATTTTCACAAAACCAGTTTACGTGTGATGCACTCCTCACGCTTTGGGTTCTCGGTCTCGTATGTTTTCTTTGTATGAACGGTAATTTAATTTTTTCGAAAATGATTCGCTCGTGTCATAATAAAACTATATTATATCACTGTGCCTATAGCGAGCCTGGTTTAGGAGGAAAATTGCGCGGCGCTTGTGAAGTAACAGTTATTCCGTGTTCGTGAGATGGCTTTCATGACTTTGGATAGCCGCGGTTTAATAATGATAGCCATTTAGTCTTCTCTGCCGCGCGACTTTCAGTCGTAATCAACAATAAGAATATTCCAAAAACAACGCAATAAAGAAGAGCGTGATGGTTATGAAAAAAAAATGAACAGAAATAAACAAAACCTTTCAGTACATTCTCTATAATTGTTTTCTCTTTAAAAGCCATGTTGCATTGTTTGCCGGTGCGTATCTAGTGCAGTAATGTGTAGCTATTTTGAATTAAAAAAGACATGTGGCATTTATTATTATTTGGCATAGGTTTTGTTATGTGAGGACAGTTCTACAGCTTTCGATGAAACAAACAAATATTGGCTACCTGTGGTCTCATTGTAGAAGAAGCGTCGAACGTTCTCGATAACTTTGAGTGAGGCTCACGTAGCCAAGGTGGGCTGGGGTAGCCCCTGCTGCACTCTCGTGAATCCCACCCCGGTTATGCGAGGGCAAAGTTAGCGTAGATGTCGGCAATGCGAGGACACGCCCACGTGGGCTGCCCACGCAGTACCCTCGTGCACTCTTAAAAAAAAAGGGTATGGATAGTCCTCCCTTAGGGGAGGAACGGTCTTGTAACCTATGTTCCTTTAGAAAGGGAGAAACTTTCGTCCCTGAAGCAGGGCAGCAAAGTTCCTCTTTGGCTTGCATCTCAATAAGGCGGCCCCGAATCGAGCAAATCGAGCCCAATAAGGCTTGACGAGGACGCTACGGCTCTTGTACGGGACGAGAGGAGCAGCAAATAAAAGCGTAACACGAGCTTTCCGCGAACTGTGTTTATTTCCGAAGCCAGATTCCCCCCACAGGTACAGGAACTTGCGTTTCGAAAGCAGTTACTCCGTCTTCGCGTCGACAGTACTGCGATGTTAAACGGAGACAACCGATGCCCAGTTACTTCGCGCACTTTGCGTCTTACCTGGAGTCACAATTCCTTCGTCAACCGCACTTCAGGGAGAAGGTTAAACGCAATCCGCGAAACCAAAAGCCGCTCTTGAAAGAACAAACTCGAAGCCGCTGTTTATCGCGTAGCAGCGTGAAAGAGGGTTAAATCGCTAGCCACCAGATGGCGGGGTCAAGCAGAGTAATTCCAAGTAGCTAGGCTAGGTGGCGCTAGGTACCGCCCAATTCATGTTCTACAAAAAATATATTGATTTCCCCAGGCTAATTTTGCGCTTGGGGATCCTCTATTAAGCACACATTACGCTTATTAGAAGCAACAAGTGAATATACATTGCGCACACACAAATATCAATACAACGGAACACCACACTAACCCGAACACTACACCCGTGCTCAGTGTTTCCGTCTTTTATACTGGTCGTTTTGAACGGACGGAATTACTCGGTGACTGAATAAGCAATAAAAATATTCCCAGCGTGTTGATTTTTTTTCCAGCAATTTCATACCTCTAAGAGTATTTTGAATGGCTCAGGGGATGAATCTCTTATTAAAAAGGCAAACGCTTGATCATGCTGTAATTATTTGAAAGCCAATAAATTAAGCCGTTCCAATGCGGTTCGAAGCCATAAGTTTGCTTCTTCGCACGGCACGTCGTAGCCTGTATTTCTATTGCAAAGTTTGTTTTTTCTATTTTTGCTGTTCGCGCAAAGCTGCAATTACCGTCTTGAATTAATCTCTGAAGAGCGGATATTCACTCAGCTGGAAGTGATGCTTCACGGGCTGAGAATTCGCTTTTCGATCAACTTGAATGCAGTCAAAGCCGCGACTTGCGGAAGGTGTTAAGTGTACGGAGCTACGCCGTGGCGAGCCCGAAAACTTCTAGCGCTCATCCCAGCGCGCCACTTGGAGGGCAGTTTCTCCAGGAACCGTAGTATATTTAAACAGCAAAATAAAAGGTAGCTTTTTTTCTCGATTTTACCTACTATTGTTTTTATTGCTAAAATTCCACACTGCAAATATATGTGCTTTCCGTCACGATTTCGTACTGTTGTCCTTGCCCCAGAGCGCAATCGCTCTCGGGGACGAGACAATTCCGACAGTCACATTGGCCACTGTACGATAGGAGCTTATACTGTTCAGACCAGCGTTCCAACATGACTGTCCGCACGTTGATCGATTGCACGTAATCCCTCAAGTGGTATTAAACGTGTTAATGTACAGCGGAATGTTAACCTGCGACACCCCGCCCGCTCCGATCAAGGCCCGACCAGAGGCATCAATGCCCGACAGTTCACGATCTCATCTTCTTGTTACAGTTGATACGCGAACACACGGTCACATCGGCGATAACTCCACTCTTCTGCTCACAACCCACAACACTGCCATCTCGATGTTGCAGCTATGTTGCTGACACGCACAAATACAGAACCACGTTGAACGCCGGTTGCACTCGGCATCGGAAAACAGAACTGAACTTGGCACGGAAGGCACCCAGGCAGCCGGCAGCAAAACGTTCCTGTCTTGGACGCAGTTCCTGCAGTCTCCATATCGTGGAAAACGTCGACACAGTTCCGCGTGGTGTCGCTACTGTAGTTCCGCAATCCGGGGACCGGAGACGGCCGTCCCCCAGTGTACGTGGCGCTGCTGGCACTGCTCCGAAACTTCGCCGTTTCTAGCGGCTTCGTTTGCTCGTTTGATAAAATTAGTGATAAAAACATGAATGCAACCGAAATGTTCTGCACGTTTAGACTAGAAGACGGAATTACAGGCGGCCTTCGCTGCCGCTGAAGCTCCATCAACTCAACAGCTATTTATTTAACAACGTGCGCGACCTTCTCGAAAAACGAAACCGAAAGCAGATGAGTCGGGAGGGCGAAAGCTTTCACCCGTCTGCCTGGAGGAGAAAAACGTTTCGCTCCTCCCTTTTTCTCGTGTCCGCTTGGGGGCGCGACAGTAGAAGGGAGGAAGACGCGCCATTGCTACTTTTTTCCTCCATTTTTTTCTTAGAGTGTGGGTCTCGCATGTGCTATAGGGAGTATTCACTGGACGCCATATTTGTGGGTGCTGTTTAGAGCGCATGCTCAGAACGAGCTCACATCAATGGGCTGCTAAAACCGGCACTCTTGATGGTGCGGAATGTTCGTTGCAAAAGAACTGCGGAAGCTCGGCATCAGCACGCGCTCAGAATTCGCGCACACAGGTATGGCCGCTAGTGAATACTCCCTATATACGGGAACAGGGTTGACAGAGGTGGGCTCCAAGGGGCACAACGTGGGCTGCCCGTGCACGTGCAGTCAAACTTCCCGTCGCGAGCTGTTCGACGTTTACTCTCTTCTTACGCCCCTCGTGAAGGCCTGGTTACCTGGATCTCACAGTGGAAGATAAAACAAAAGTGCTAAGCGTCCTGAATAGGTGAATAAACTAAAAACTTCAAAGAAAGGCCGGTGAACTCCGAAGGCACGACGAATCTGTAGAGTCGCTTTGACTGAATATCAAAAGTCCATAAGGGTGACAGAAATGTTTGGCTGATAGGGGTCGCAAAAGTCGCAACATCCGGCAACCGAAGTGCTTTTTTTTTTTTGTAAATATGTAGCAACGTTGATATGTAGAGTCCCTACCGATCTCTATGTCGATTTCCTGGATCCCATTTGATCAGCTCCGCCTATGGACGGGAATGCGGCCACGGTCGGTCATGTTTTTGGTAGAGTTGTATTATCTCTAGCCATCATCGTAACATGGCGCACACCACTGCGGCGGCAGGTTGCCATAAAAATAGCCGTGCATCTAGTACACTGTACCGTGGGTGATATTTCCTGCTTTACAGAAGTACAGTTACCTAGAGAGGGGTAGTTCGTTCACTCGACGGCGCATCCGCTTTGGGCGAGGGGTCTCGAAAACGTGGAAGAATGCGGAGTATAGCGGTGGCGCTGTAGTCGACCTCTCCTGAACGGTTTCGCTGGCTCTGTGTGTTGGCCGGTGTTGTGGTCATACTCCGTTCACGGGTTTTCAACCAATTTAACGGATATTCTTCTTCTGACGGTGCGAAATCTTTGCTCGGGTCGCCAGGTATGTCTACATACAGCTAGTAGAGTCATATAAGTCATATGTTATGACGAAACCGAAACGGAAAAATTATTGTTACGCTCCGGGATGCAAAACCGGGTATTCAAGGTAAAAAAAATGCTACGAAATGCTCGTTATTTTCGGTTGCTGCGGACAAAAAACTGCGGCAGGTATGGGAAAGAAACCTCAGAAGAAGTGACAGGCCGCTGGACGAGACGTGCGCAGTGTGCGAGCTGCATTTTGAGCCAGAATATATCGTTAGAGACTACGTGCACGTGATCGCCTGGAAAGAGGTTAGAGCTCCACGCTGAAAGCCGACGCTGGTGCCAGGTGCGGTGCCTACAATTTTGCCAAACCTTCCGGAACGACTGTCTAGAAGAGCTCCCCCGAAGAGGCGTGATCGAAAACGACTTCACGACGCTGCTTCCCCGACAACCAAGGCGCGAACCAAAACAAGTCGACAAGGAGCCGAGCCGGTGGAATGCTCCATCGTTGATGAGCCTGCGCGTAGTGTGAGCTGTGGTGCCGCCAAAGAGGTGCAGGCAAATCAAGACGCGGGTTTACATTCCGTTGTCCCGCTGGACATCAACCTCCCGTCGAAGTTCTGGACGAGGCAACTACTTCCAGATGTTTCCGGAGTAGTGTACTCGTTCGGGTCGCTATCCCAAGCAGCTCAGAGTTGGCCAAGCATTGGCCAATGGCTGGCAATGATCCTTTGGCCAGTGGCCAGGCAGTGGCCAGAGATTGGCCGATGACTGGCTATTCTCTGGCCATTGGCCGACGGCCACTGGCCATCAGCCATCGGCCAAGCATTTGCCAATGAAGGGCCACTCTTTGGCCACTGGCCACAAGACCATCCCCAGCAATTGGAAATTGCTTGGCCAAAATTCGTGCTGCTTGGGTAGCCTCCGAGCCCCAGGTCGACATACTGACCGAAAAGCTTGTTGTGTTTTCATCTGACCACGGAGGCGGTGCCAGCGAGACAGCCGGGAAAGTATACCTGAGGGGAAAGTTGCATTGCAGACGCTTTCTGAAAACAAGAGAAGAAGCTGAGACCCTGCTTGCAGATGTAGACAAACTGAATCTGTGCAAAGGGGCATTGAAAGTGGAATACCTGGCTACCAGTGCAATCACGTCATCTATATGGCAACAAGGGACAGTGCTGTCAGGAACTTACTTCAGCAAGAAGTGCAATGAATCAAGCCCAAAAAGAGGTGAGAAAATGTCTGAATATTATAGCCTAAAAGCAATCTACCCACATACTGTAAATTTATGATATTTGCTTCATGTAGCATGGCACTAACAGACGTTCTGCTGTTGCAGGTGCACCATGTGTTTGCTGCAGATACCTTCGGAAAGTGCTGCTGACAAGGAAGTCGAGAGTGAAACAGAAAGGCTGCTCCTCGTCCAAGCCGCTTGTAAAGAGGCTCAGGGCAGCAAGGAGGAAAGCCAAGAGGCTTCATTGCAAAGTGATCAACTTGAAGGACAAGCTTCACTCCTTACAAGCGAGGAGAGCAGCTATCGATGAAGACACTCTTGAAAGGCAAATCAGCACCTTACCGCAGAAACAAAAGGAATATGTGAGGCACTGTTTAAAAGCTGCGAAGACGAGTACCAAAGGAATGCGGTACAGTAAAGAATGAATTCTGGAGTGCATTCTAATGAAGTTGAAGAGTCCTCGTCTCTACAAGCACATCAGAAGGCAGCAAATTCTGGCCTTGCCTAGTGAGAGCACGCTCAAACGCTATCTTCGTCGCTACAAGACCTGCTTCGGCTTCAATGAAGAAGGGTTGCGTGTTTTGAAAGTCAAAACAAGCAGTATGAGTGAGTTCCGACGGCACGGAGGAATCCTGGTGGATGAAATGGAACTTTCGGAGAGTTTTCAAGTCGGGCCAACCGGTAAAATCGATGGCTTTGTCGATCTCGGCTCTTTCACACCTGCAAATGAACGTCACCTACCTTGTGACCATGGGATGGTGATCATGTTTGCACCGCTGGTTGGAAAGTGGACGCAGATTCTTGGCGTCTTTGCGACAAGCTCAAACGTGAAAAGTGAGCTACTGGCCAAGATTCTTGTTGAGGCCATAGTTGTTGCCGAAAAAGCCGGCCTTTTCGTTGACTTCATTTCATGCGATGGGACAACATGGAACCGGAAAATGTGGAGACTTTTTGGTATCGGAGCGTCATCCAAGAAGATCCGTTGCAATGCAAGCCACCCTGTCGACTCAAGAAGGAAGCAGTATTTCATATCGGACTTTCCTCACCTAATCAAGTGCCTCCGCAACAAGTTTGTACTTCAGAGCTTCAACACGCCAGAAGGACGAGTAAGAACAAGAGTAATTAATTTCAAAATAATGTAGCTAAGGTGGTCCTGGGTGAGTCTAACTAGATATATTTATTTCAGGTCCCCATCGACCATGTAGCTCGAGCATTCAAGCTTGATTCGGACAGTGTGACTCTTCAAGTAATGCCAGGAATTTCACGGAGCCACTTGTACCCAAACGGCTTCGAGAAAATGAGGGTTGGCTTGGCATTCCAACTTTTTGGCTACAAGATCCTTAGAGGCTTCAAATCCTACAAGGAAGAGCTGGAGAGTGTCTATGGAAGCACCGACGCAACACAGAGTTTCTTTCAGTAAGTATGCATGCTTCATGTGTTAGTACGTAAAGTGTTCAGAACTTAACAGAAATCGCATTGATCTTTTTACAGGATGATTAACCAGCTCATTCGCGTGATGACCTCCCGCTACCGTGTCAGGGCTCTCCGAGCTGACTCATCACAGGAACTTCCACCGGAGCACTTCTTAGTCTACTTGGATCGTTGGGAAGCCCATGCAAAGGGACTGGGATTTTTAAGTGAGCCCACAGCTGTAGGCCTCAGAGTGACCGTAAGCAGTACTCTAGGGTTATTTTGGGTACGTCACAAAGGAGCGTGGTTTTTCCTATTTATTGACATCGCGCACATTTCAAGATCGCATTGAGAACCTTATCGGCATTGCCCGCCAAGCATCTGGGTCTAATGATCATCCGACACCACAGCAGTTTCTGGCTACGATCACATGCCTCAGCTTTTACAATGTCGCAAAACCGCTAAAACATGTCAACAGTAACGATCCCGCAGTTTTGGACTCTCTGTTAGGTTCGGATAACCACGTTATAAACGAGAAATGTCAACTCGTCAACACGTGCTCGGCGGAAGATACCGCTGATGCTTCAAGCAGGGATCTGGTAGACTTTGCGGCGGAGCGGGATCACGGTGCACTTGTGTCAGAGAAGAGTGATGCGCGATTTATGTATCACATGGCTAGTTATGCTGCCAGAAAGCGAGGTTTTGAGCTACAAATGTTAAGACTGTTGTGCTCTTCTTCTGACATCCCCTGAATCTGTAGGCTTTCTGGCATCGTTCGCTCGCTCGTGTGACGAAGGTGGTCGGCTATACCCGGCAACACCTCTTTACCGGTTTGTTGAAAGGCTTGAAAACATTTTCACATCATGTTTCAGCAAGACAAAACTACACAAGAAAGCATACTAGATGTTCTCGCTATGATTAAGGCAAAATGCGTTCTTAGTTTTGGATGCCCTACTCATAGCAGCAAGCTCTCTGCAGATATCGTCAGCTTTTACATCCACACCCACCTGCAATTTTTCACTAAAACATTAAATCAGGCAAGAGCTGCAAAGCGTCAGAAAATTAAATACTTGAAGTTCAGACGAGTCACTTAACTACGACACAGTTGAAACCTCGGTTTAGCAAAAACTGATTTTGTCATCTTTACAACTAGATGTAAATTCATTGTTTCCATGATTTCTTTTATGATCTTTGTTAATGTGTTGTTCGTTTTAAATAAATGTATGCCATTCTATATCAGCTTGAATCATGTATCAAATTTTCTGCCTCGCTTGGTGTGATCAAAAGCAGTAACATTAGTGCCTCATAAGTTGAGGATCCGAGGCAGTATCTTGTACCCCCTCCCTAAATTGATCTATACTGCTACCATAGGTGATTAAGTAGCTTAGTAAAACGATGTGTTGGCTTACGTTGAGATACAACAGCTGGAAGGGCCCCCAGCCGAAGCGCGCTGCCTTGGATCGTTCGTCGTCTGCATGAACGCGCTCATAAAGGAGAAAAGTGCTACTTACTAACATCGATCAATACCCGCAAGCATCACGTACGCGAATTATAGGCAAGGTTATGCAACTTTCACAGTTATATTTCCGTAAGTACTTCTTTAAAACAATTTTAACAGAGGTCACCGCGTAGAGCTTCGTATACAATCAACGGAGCGGATCAGGGAAAGTTCAGGAGAAGGCGGCGGTGGCGCCCTCTTGTCGCGTCCACAAAAAGAGTAACCGCTCCTTCCCGATTCTGAACTCACTACCCCTCTCTAGGTCACTGTAACAGAAGTTGTTCGACGAAGGGGATTCTTGAAACCCGGCGTAAACGGTAGCCCCATCTTTGAGGGACCGGTGATAGATTTACGAAAGCGCAGCACCAACGGAAGTCACCGCAGCTCGCATCGAAAGCAGACGCCGTACCTGGAATGCACGCTAAGAAACAGTGAGCACCCCCCCCCCCCCCCCCCCTCATAATCATGCGTTTTGACGGCTGTAACTACCCCACAGGCTTACTTAACTACCCACTGGGCTCGAGCCATTGAGCGTTACCACCCTATTGGCAAGTGACAAGCATGGGGTAGTCACGTCTTATAAACTCTTGAATTGAACATTCAAGTACATGCAGCCGTTCAATAGTAAAAGTCACTTCAAAAATCTCAAAAAGTACTTGAAACTTGTTTTCTTTGTGCGTTGGTTACCATTTATTCAAATTCGAACCGGTCGAAACAGGCGTGTGGCTCAGTTCGCCTAAACTGGCAGAAAACAAACATGCCAAAGAGTACAGGCAACCTTGGTAGGCACTTACTAAAACCCGAGGCAGATAAAAAGTATCGCGGTTGTCCTTTTTGGTTCTGTCGCGGGTTTTACCATGTACTGCTAGTAAACAGTTGGCAGCTGGCGTCGTCTGCTCGAGGAATTTAACCAAATCTCTAGAAAAGCACAGGAAGCTACGGACAGGCGTGAGTTGACTGGAATGTTCGCTGGACGAGACACTCTTGTCATCTTTTATTGCGCGGTTCAGTAACGAGCGTGCTCTCATTGAAGGTGTGGTCGGTCAGTCCTGCGTGCAAATCAGTTGCAAATGGCCTGCTCGGTTCCGCCGAACTTGCACGCCTGTCATACCAAATTTTCTTGCTTTCAAGTGCAGTGAAGTATTAAGCATTGAACACCACGACTGAGGCCGGACAGGACGAACGTACACAGATATCTGGGATCATGCCTGTGTATTTGAGTATTTCTCTGTCTCGGGATATATGATTCGCCTTCACTGGCTCATTTGGCACGTTTCATCGAGCATACTCGCTACAAAATGCTTCAAACAAGTGTGTGTCATTCAAGGTGGAGGACTTTGAAAGGGACTAGGATTTCAGACCTTTCGGCACGCGTTCCTTTTACCTATATCAAAGATTCCAAGTAAATTTCCAAAAATAAGGCGATGGCAAACATACACGTGCTATTTAATTTAGATTTTTTTTTTTTTTTTGGGGGGGGGGGGGGGGGAGTACTGCTGGAGAAGCCAGCAGGTGCAGCGCGGAGAACTATATTCTCGGCGTTCTTTGATGCTTGAGGCCGGTTCAGACACTTGAGCTTGAATGCGTTTGACAGCGTTGCGTCGAGAACCGAAAGCGACTCACCGGCACATCTGTGCTTCGTATGAAGCGTGGAATCCAATTCAAGGAATCATCTTGGCACGCGATATAAGCAGCAGGGATGTCCTGGATCGCTAGGTTGGACATTTGAGAGAAGGTACATAAAAGTGACGTAATGGAAAGGAGGAACGTATCCTAGCAACACTCACGTGGCGGCTCTGCCCACTTTGACGCCGCTACGTCATCGCAAACTTGACACCTGTCACCCGTTTGAGCGACGTTTGGAGCCAACCCCCGACGAGCGGAAGGAGCTACGCATTCCCTGAGGCGTCCCTACGCGCGGCATACGGGGTAGGATTTACTACGACGCGGGGAGCAGTGCAGTTCCTGCGTTTAGCGAAGGAACGGCGACCAATCCTGTGCGTCGCTGGTCGTCGCATCTGTTCTATTACTGGTAAAAGTATTGAAAAACATTCAAAACCTGTGTTGCGTTGTTAAAACAAAGCGCTTTTTTGCGCCCTTTTGCAATACATTTAAGAATTAATTGGAGAGAAAGTTGTTCCAATATTATGCGGGATGTGCGCTACGCGCCTTCATCAAAATCAAAAAGTCGAACCACGAGGAGCCGGGGGTGCCGGGGGCAGCGGAGGGGTCGGCGGAACCAACGGGGAGCGCGCGAGTGACGGCTGCTTTAGTCAGAAAATTTTTTTTATCTTTCGAGAACTTGCTATTGCTGTGCTCAAATAAGAAGGTGTGGCGCAACATCTGTGATAATTCTTTCAAAGTGGTCCAGTGTTTATATGGTGGTATGCTAGTCAGAGAATATATATATATGTTTTCCTTTCGAAATTTAACTATTTTGCTCAAATAAGACCAGAGTGTTCAACAAGATATCTGTAATATATACTTCAGATTGCCCAGTTGTTTACATTGTTTTAGTCGATGCTCAGTTTTACTTCCAAGAATGAAATATTACATTCTATTTTATCACACTTTCATTCATGAAGTCACAGGTTTTTCTTTAAGGAATAAAGCAATTTTCAAAACAAACTACATGTGCACTGTTTTGAGATAACACAATCCCCTACCTTTGATGAAGTATCATAAAAGTGATAATAAAATGGAGCAGAAGGCAAGACGCTTTGAAGCATTTGTAAAACGAAACAATGTCCATGACAACAATTTCCCTGGTTCAATCAGCAACTAAGAAAGCCATCTCTGCAAAAGCAAGAATTTCTTTCTAGAGGTAGTCTAAATTAATTCTGAGTTCTTTGCAGGGGCAATCCAGATGACCTGTTGGTCTGAGTTGGTCTGGCAAGTAAAGCTCCGAACCTTTTCTGTCACTGTCGACTGCGTCTCGTGCCTTCTGCTCCTAAAAATAAAAAAAAGGCTGTATCGATTTCACCGCGATGCACTCGACACGTATCCGGAGGCAGCACGCTGGCTGTGCGACGAACTTCACAAGGTGTAGGAGCTGAAGAGAGTATGCAGCTTGTGGACGGCCATGACTGTGGAGCAGGAAGCGAAGTGTGCACTTTACAGTTTGCACGGGGAGGGCTTCACTGAGGGCAAGGATGTCACGGGGTCCTTGGTGGTCAGGACCTCAGTCGTGGTGGCGAGAGGTTCCCTGTCGCTGGCGGCGTCCATGCTGGGCACCACCGCGGCGAGGGCGCTGAGGGGCTTCCCGACGGTGTCCCTGGTGGTCGGGACTACCGTCGTGGCGGCGGACCCCTTGCGTGTGGCGCTCCGCACGGGCACGTCTGCGGCGGGTTCCGAACCGGGCGACAGGGCGCTGCCTCAGAGCCTTCCCCTTGTCCGAGAGGCCGACCGGAGGGCCGGCAGGAGCCAGCCTCTCGGGAGCCGACGCTGACCTCTCCGAGCTCGGCTCAGAACCGTCCGAGCTCCGCTCAGACTCCAACTCTGACTCTTCAGGGTCGGAGTCTGACTCCGGTTCTGGCTCGCTCGATGCAAGGCACATGTTGTGGAGCACTGCACATGCCGAAATAATGGCGGTGGCTGTTGAAGGGTGGTAATACAGAGCCCGGTGCCTTTGCAGACACCGGAATCTGTTTTTCAACAGCCCGATGCAGCGCTCCACAACAGACCTGATCGAGGAATGCGCCTTAATAAACCGGCCGCAAGCGGTGGAGGTCGCGTGGTTCCCGGGGACAGGGGTGATGAGCCAAGGCTCTAAAGGGTAGCCGCTGTCACCTGCAGATGTAGAGGATGGAACATATTACATTCTTTACTTTTTAAAATGAAAGGCAAGAAAACAGCAAAAACAGCTGTGTGCAACTACGTCAATTATAATGTAACTTAAGTGTGACTTAAAAGTGTGTTAATATTTCTACACTACAGTATCAGTTTACATTATGATTAATTAGCACCAGCTTGCCTGCAAACTCCCTGTTATTTCATGTAACTATGTGTTTTCCTGGTGGGTTGTATAGGATGTGTGCACGATTCCTTAGGGGTGCTGTGTTGTATGCAAGTGCATTATTAGGCCCTTGCATCCGACAGATAAAAGCTCTGTTGCTTTTGGGAGTGTGGCCGTGACCTCAGGCACGGGCAGAGCAAAACACGCTGGCCTTGTCTTTGGAAAGCAAGGGGATAAGGCGCCAGTTCGACGAACCTCTTTTCTAATCCTCGGTGGAGTTGTAGATGGGGAAAAGAGAGGGGGTGGTTAGATTGGAAAGGAGTCAGGTCCTGTTGGGACACGGAGGGTTTAATGGGAGGAGCTATATAGGCAGACCGAAGAAGAAGGGTCAGGGAAATGAATCCAGTGCGTGGGACAGAGACGACCCGAGGACAGATTTGGCGAGCCCCAAGTGGCCAAGGAGGAATTGATCCCATTCCGTACAAACTGACGACCGGCAAAGCGACCAGGCGATCCCCCGGGGATCAGTGAAAGAGCTCCAACTTCATGCAAAAACCAACCACCAAGAGGGTACAGGCAGACAGTAACAGTGAGTGGGCCGAACCGGACAGCGACTCGCACTGCGGTCGCATGCCTTGCGTAGTCTATCACTGTCGTGAGATTGGTGTAGTGTGGCTTTCGTAGCCTGCAGAGTGTGAGAGTTATGTGGACATAAACAGAGATTGATGGCCAAACTTTGGGTGTTGTCTCACTTCAAGGAATTCCAGCAACTGTGTCTGTGTGCCTCACAACAAGCACAGTACGTGTGGTACTGGGCTTTCAAGCAGTGGGAGCCACCGTGTGCGTAAGGAATGAATTTAGTCTGCTCACTAAGCAGGAACCGGCCGCCGTGTAGCAGCTGCCCTTGCTCGAGTTGGTTTCGGAACCAGAAAAATTGCCACACGAAGGAGTCGTGCACCGACCCGGGATACCGTGGGTCGATGCACATTATCCGGCAGTCGGCGTCACACACATGAAAGTGGGAGAAATATTGACATGTAATTACCTGAATCCAGAAGTAGTAGATTGTACTTATGGTTCACAAAGCAGTCGCAATTTAAGAACCTTTTAAGTGTTTTTGTCTGACACATGCATGTCAACACACCTTCCTGGATGCAAGGTACAACTAACTACCTTAAAACAAAAATATATATTTTTTTTCCGGAAGCTTGCACGTTTTAACAGACGAGTATTATTTTTGGGAGAAGCGTCTCACGGCTCACATGAAACGTAGAGCACACGATGGCGCAGTCGTGAGATCCCACAGCCCGCAGTCATAAAACGGCATACTTAAACCGTATCGGCAATACGTTTTTTGTTTTTTTTTCTAGAGATTTGGGGCGCGTTTTGACAACGTAACATGAGTGTACTTACCACCATCACGTTGAGGGCGTAGAAGTACTTGCGGCACCAGTACGCAGCCTTCGTGACGGTGGGGTCGTTCTTGGACGGGCCGACGATGGAGACCATGCTCCCGTCCACGCAACTGATGGCGCCGGGTATCCTGCCGAGCAGCCTGAAGCCCTTCTCCGCGTCGAACCTCTCGCTCGGCGTTTCGGGGAAGTGGATCCAGCCACGCTGGACACCGAGACGACGCACGATAGCGACGGACACGACGCGGACCGCCACGCTGACTGTCTTTTGGTCCCGCGCTACGTGTTCGTCGCTCGCCACCATGCCTTGGAAGCTCCCCGTGGCGTAGAAGCGCAGTGCACACAACACTTGAAGCTCCACAGTCATGACCGTCCACGAGGTACACACTCTCCTCACCTCCGGTTCCTCCCGAAGTTTGTCGCACAACCACCGCACCACGATCTTGGGCAGGCGGTATTGCTTCCGAAAGATCTCCTCTGGGAGCTCGAATGCATCGCGGTGTTCTCGATACAGCCTTTCCGGCGAAAAAAAAAGCTCTATTAAAGAAAAAAGTTGAATTGACGAGACGGCGACGCCTCGCCGCCGAAAACATGCTGCCAATGACACCTAGTTTCGAGCAAGTACCTTTTGAAACGTACTCGGTACAAAACGAAACGTCATTTTGTTGTCACGTTCGGTAGCCGACTCCGCCCAGTTTTGCCGACTCCACCCACATTTTTCTAGGGGAATTACGTCACTTTTGCTTTCAACCAATCAGACGTGATGACGTCACTTCCGTGTACTAAAAAAAGGAACATGTACAATGTCGAACCTAGCTATCCTGGTTTCTCGCTGCCGCAACGCAGTCAGACGCAATCAAACGCAACTGTCTGAACCAGGCTTTAGATAGTTTAGCATACGTATTTCGCGTTCGTTGCAGGTGAAGGCACGGGCCCGAAAACGGCAATTCTGCACTGTCCTCTTGGCGCGAGCGCGAGCGCATAGAGCGCATATTTGAAAGACACGCGCTTGAGCAGAAACAATTGTAGCGAAAAAAAGAAAACTGAAACAACACTTCGGGGAGGACCGGCGGACGGGCTACAGTGTACTAGAATACTTGGGTAGTGTTGGGAGTAGGGTGCCTCAATGTCCTTCTGTTTAGGGTGATGCCACCCTTTGTAGTACCAGATGCCGACAGCACGCGCTCATGGGCAAAATACAAAGAAATCGACGAAAACAAAATGTCGCCATAGCACAGTCAGCGCCACAAGCGCGTGCAGGGACAGGCTCTTTCACGCGCTTCTCCACAAAAAATAAAAATAAACGTGTGTGAAAAAATGGCCAGATGCCACCACCTAGAGTCACTAAATGAGCTACGCTTAGAGTATCGGCACTCCGTTCCCCGACATTGTTGTGGGCGCCGCCATTTTGGCTCATATGCAGAGCAGACGCAACTGCCGATCGTCATGATTCAAAAGTGCGACTTCCTCCGCATTCGGTTCGGTGTTAGAAAGGTTATGTAACATTGCTTTGCTCTGCCGCGAACTGTTTGAACATTTGTGGAGGGCGGAAAAGCGCTTCCTGTGATTTCAGATAAAGCTTCAGATAACTGGCAACCATGATTTTAAGACACAATATGGCCAAGTGACGTTACTCTGAAGCGTAGCTTATTTAGTGGCACTACCACCACCCTAAGCAAAGCGCACATGAAGGCACCCTAGTTGGGACCGAAGGGGCTCGCCTGAAGCGCGTGGTATTGATCGCGACAGGTGTCGCGTCCGGCGCCTTATCCGGAAGGTGTGCGCATGCGCGGCAGCACGCGCGAAAATATGAATCTTTGGTGCCGCTTTGGTGGAGTGCACGTAGGATTTCTGATACAGCTACGACCTGCCAGCGGTCGTACCGTGGCATCAATTACGCTGCGGCACGATCGTTAGCAACATGATGCTTCAATGTATTGGACGGTACAAGCTACATTACCCTTCCTTTACATAAAAACAATTGCAACTTTAAAGAAGCGGTTTCGGTTTGTCAGATGGTGAGCATTTTAAATGAAATGCCCATTTCCTTGGTCGCAAATGCCGAACATTAGATATTTGAAAGGGATATCTAGAACTCGGAAGCGGTTTTTTTTTTTCCTATCCTATTTTATAACGGAACGAAACAGCACATACTAAAGTTCGAGATTGTTTTAGTATGTTTTTAATACCCCAGGTTAACTTCTCTGTCTTCTTTTCTGTCCGTCTTATTTTTCTTGACCTTAATCAGCTCGCTTCACTTGTCACTCATTCTTGTGTCCATTTATGCGACGAACCACCCAAGCGACGGTCGCAAAGGGGTGAGAATCTTCTATTTCTTCGTGGCTGCCACGACCATCCGAGAATCACCCGACGTTCACTTGTAAGAAATGGCTTATAAGCCGTGACAATTTTTATCACGCGTTTTAACATTTAACTTAAGTCCAAAAACTGAGACAATGTGGGCTGAACAAGTAATGCTTTATAAGATTCAAAGAAAACAAGAAACTATTTCACATCATTTTGAGCAGAAAACATGAGCACACGTAGATCAGGCAAGGAAAAAGTTGTAATAGTTTACAGCACGGCATTGAAATAATGGCTACAATGTGCAGCGCATACATGGTTACAATATGCAGCGCATTATCGTCTTGAGGGTAAACCATCTAAAACCTACACGCTCACAACAATACATTTAACCGACAGCTGCTTTCTGACAACCAGGTAAGTCTCGCCTGAGCTGGATATTCGAAGGGAAACACCCATGGTTCCACAGGGGGCGTATCTGGTTCACGCAGACATTCAGGGTGTTTTTGTTTTATTCTTTACAGAACTTTCCATATTTTACAAAAAAAAAAGGATGTGGGAGATATGTGGATGCCGTCTTTCGTTATATCTGTAGGGCTCGGTGGACAGTGAATGGGTGAATAACCGTTGCAATGTTTAATAATGAACCAAGATCTGTTAGTTAACTTGTTTATTAACGGCTTAATTGGCCATGATGCAATTGCAGTTTTAAAAGGAATCATTATTAAAGGCAAACACAATTTCGACAATTCACGAAAAGGCCAACGAGGTTCGCAAAATTAATCGTAAAAGTTTACCTTTCTTCGCTTGATTCAGAAACCGCGTTATGAAAATAATACGTAGAATAGTAACTTAGTCGTCTTGATGTGTGGCGCCGGCGAGTCCACCGAAGAAACGCTGTTTAGTTAGTGACAAGGGGACAGAAACAACTGCGTCAATCTTCTACGCATCAATATCAGCACAACCTCATTCGCGCTTTCAGCGCGCAGTTTTTTTAATTAAGTGAAGAAAGGCAAAATTTTAGCGAGGAATATCTCAGGACAGAACGAGCGGGTTGGTAGAGATAATTAAGCTTGAGGAAGAAACGAGAATGGACGGACAAACGCAACAAAAACGAACGCCTTGTTGCTTTCGCTCAAAGCTCGTTGTTTGTTCGCGAAATTTTTAAATTAGTTTGGCCTTTAATGATGGCTCCCTTTAAAGGGATACTTCAACGAAATTTGAAATATTCCCGTCGTGTTCAAAAATAGGTTGAATATGATCCACAATATCTGTAAATGACAATCGCACGTTTGTATTTTGATCCTGGTGGCTGTATTTTTCGTTATAAACGGCCCACTCTGGCAAGCGCTCGGAGAAGGCCCAGCTTAGAGCACGTGACATCCAACGCAATCGTGACGTAGGTGGTCTCAAGACGAGCAAAGCTACGGCGAGGCTGACGTCGAGAGGATGGCCTAGTCGTTTCAGCCACCGAAGCGGCTGCTTTTGTACGAATTTCGAGTGACGGGTTAATCTTCTATAATCTTTTAGGGGGACAATAGCGACTTCTGCGACACACAAAAGGGATTCTCGGGAAGAGGGGAGTTCCTCCTTCCCCCCTTCTCTTGTCGTGGCCGGAGACGAGACAACCTCCGTCACTAGCTGTCAAGGTTCCTAGACGAGCATTACAAACTAGAGTGCCTTCATACATACGTGCGCTTTTGTTTGAGTGGTGACATCTCAGCCATTTTTCAGCCCAATCGTTTTTTTATGCATTTTGAAGTGCGCGCCATCCGGTGACACTCAGTTCGAGCGCTTAGCTTTGGCTAATGCATAGACGTCATTTTACCGCCCAAGTCACGCACCGAGTGCCCGAGAGCGTCACGCGCTAGCACTTTCAGGGCAACAATGGATGACTTCACCCTGAGACAGACAGACATGTAGGCACCCTATTAGAAACGACGCGTTAGCGACATCCACCAGGTGCTCTTTGCTAATCATTTAATTTGTTTTAAAATTCCTTTTCGAGACTTTTTTAACAAGATATTGGTATGTTCCGTGTGATACTGCTCTTTTGAACACATATAGACCAAAAAATGAGCGCCGAAATTTCGTTGTAGTATCCCTTTAAAGCTGCAATTGCAACATGGCCCATCAAACATTTCATTAACCCTTTGCCTACCGCAAAAGTTAAAGAAAAAAAAAGATTTGAAAATACCGATTTTTTTTACGTGCCCTATACTCTGTTTCACCTTGTGTTGTACTGCAGGAAACGCTACAAGCGCGAGCTCCTTGCTCTAGGGCACATCTCAGCGGCACGAGCTCCCATGCACCAAGGGCAGCTGCCAACGCTATGAGCTCGCGCTCCTAGCTTTCGCTAGATGCACCGCTCAAAGAGAAAAAGATAAAAAGAAAAAAAAGGCGGGCTGCGCGAGCCGGATAACTCGACTACAGCGCCGCCACGAACTGTCAATACACGCGCCCTCACGAGCTCCCGTTGCCGAGCCGCTCCGGTCCCAACACTACTCAAGTATTCTAGTGCACTGTAGACGGGCTTCGCTAAAATCACCTGCGCGCGCTCAGTGTACTCAACATTTACTCAACCGCCGCTGAAGTCATTCAGATATGTAAAAAGAGAAGGGAAAATGAATCAGCGTGTTGAGAAAGTTACGATAGCTGAAATTGGTTTCGATAATTAATACAATTAATTAAACAGGCTTCTGTATACTTGAAGTGTAGGCAATCGAGAAAAAGGAAACTGATCAAAACGTGGCGTGTAACGACTATACAATTTGATTTATAAGCTGCAGTTCACTTTTTCAATGGATTACATAAGAGATACGAGCGCTTTCCTAAGGGCAATAGAGGAAAATAATATATACGGACAAATCTTGCACAGTCTTTTCGTATTAATGCAATATATGACAGTGGTCACCATCCTAATCGGTCACAGAAAATACAGCAGTATATAAGCTGGTAGTGTCGACTGGTCGTGTATATAGGAATGTAGAGTGTCAATAGCTCACGTTGTACCTTGTGCTATTTGTGACCGCGTTCATGTATAATATTGTATGGTGTCTGTATGTCGCCTATGTGTGAAGTGTGGTGTGGAATATGTAGTTCGTGCGTGTCAGGCGAGGCGCTCAGAGCAAAGATGTTTGGTTTCTTTTTCCTTAGTTTGAGCGCTCTCCGTTAGGTGGCGCGTGTCGCCATTCAATTCAAGGAGGCGTTTATGTGTCTACTTATTTGAGTGAAAAGCATGGAGGCGCTCCATAGCTCCACGGAGCCGCCACAAAGGGTTCGGTTCTCGGCCTCTCGTCCCAGTGGAATCAGTCCCATAGCCAGATGAATGGGTGTTCCGTGCGGTGAATAGTGCGTGCACAGACGCGGTGGGAATTACCAGGGACTTGAAAGTGGATAACAAATGCTAACAGGTGCGCAAGAGCGTTGAATGGTCGAAACCATACTTGTACGTAATCCGTTACAAGTAACGAAATTACTTGTAATCCCTTACATTTATCAGTAATTTAGTAACGGAATAATTACATATTTTCCAGAGTAATTTTAAAGTAATTCCCTTACATTTTTTATGTAACGGATTCCTTGCAATCCGTTACTTTTTTTTATTTCCAACCCCCCCCCCCCCCCCCCGCCCCCCGCTTTCTAAAGGAAGGGTTGTTTTTATTTTGGTAAAGTCGAGCGCAGTGACACTCACGCGCCAAGGGAGGCTTGGCACCCTTCAGTTCCGCAAGGCCTTTTTTGATTGCAACACCGAGCCCCTAAATCTATTTTGTTCAGACCCTAACAACAATGTCAAAAAACCCAAATAAACATTTCTACAAAAAAATAAAAAGAGGGGGGGGGGGGGGCGCAAGTTATATCCGCTTTTTTTTTGTCTTTTTTTTTTTTTAGCGATCGAAAACGGGGAGAGGAGTACGCGAAGTGATTGTGTACCGCTTCAAGAAGCTCCAGACGGAAAGTGCACGGACAAGAATTAACAATATTCTTCTCGCTTATAATGACTACGCCCATTTTAATTATGTTACAACACCAGACAACGCTCCGTATACCCTAAAATCCACTAAAACAGATGTGATAATATGTGAAGGTGCTATTGCCACAAGCATCCTCCTTCGTTGCTGCACACTTATCATCTTCTCGAAACCAGGATGTATTTTTTTTCTGTTTCTTTCACCTTATTTTACCCTGTTTTAAAAGCTACTTACTTTTTTCTAGTCCAACTTCTAGAGTTGGCCCTTTTTATTTGTGAATTCCAGCCAGGTTATCTCCATCTCGGTCACCCTTTTTGTGAGTCAGCTTTTTGCGAGCACTTTGAAAACGGTAAAGGTCTTCCTTTCTTCTTCTTGTTTTTCCCCCAGCAGGACGCATCGTATCTGAAGCAGATATTATTACAAATAAACATAATAGTGGCTGACGTAGACTGGATATTCTGGGCTTGAAGAGAGGGTGAAACTGAGAGTGGTGCCATAGCGCGGCTTACTTATAGCGAGTTCGTGTCACGGCACTCGTGCCCACGCGTGCCCACTCGCAGCGTGGAACGGGTTCGTTTCAGCCGGCACTCCACGAGTGGTTGCACTCTCCGAGTTCGTTTCAGCGCTGATACCCCACGCGTGCATGCCCTCGCTGCACCGAGAAAATCGGGAGTGCGCCAAAATGCAATCCCGTCATGCCTCGATCCGGCGGGGCCGGCGAGGAGCGGGAGCAGACGACGAGGGTTCGTCTGCTACGATGTGTCGCGGAACCGAACGGAACAAAAAGTGGATTTTCTGATAGAAATCGCGTCCCGCGGGCCACGAAATCAAACGCGAGCTTGAATTGTGAGCGTCTGCTATTTCCCGAAGGAAGCAATTGACAACCCGTGATTTATTTGCAGGTTTTAAATCGCTCTGTTGCCGTACAAACGCTGAAATGTACCAGTGTGTAAAGAAATGCTCAGAACAAACGTGACAGCGGCCCCCGAGATGTCTATCCTCATCCGTGTGCGGGTGAAAAATTTAACATTTGTCGGCAAAACTCCCCCGGCAGAAACTTCTGACTGCCCTGTAAGCATCAGAGAAAGCTAAAGATGGTAACTTTACCCGAGGATTGGGCAACATCATCATGTTTAACATTTACCTACGTCAGCTAACTTGCCCCGTCGTATTTTGTTCGAGAAAGCTCTCGTTCTTGACGCCCTCACCAAGGCTAATATCTGATCCACCTATAATGACGATCCAAATCGAAAGTCCCAGTTTTGCTGGATATTCCAAAAGGCTAGTTTTAAGCCGTACCCTTTCAGTGGTTCACGCATAATACCATGCTCAAACGGATCAAGCTTCTGCTCGGACAGCATCATCAGTTTTTTTCAGTGTAAATGGTTATAAGAATTGAAAGATCGCAACCAGCTGCTTCGTACACAACTGGGTGCGGAAATTTACGCCGTCTGTAACTATCTCTACGGCAGCCGAGCTGCTTGAAGTCATCGCAACTATAAACTACAGGTTGCAGCGACCAACGTGTGTAGATAAACATTGGTAGCCGACTGCATTCTCGAATTCCCACGCATCACTCCGAACAGAAAGGCGCTAGTTTCGGTTTGAGGCCGGTACCTTTTCTACAACATAGATGGCGGCAACATCAGTCTTCTGCACTCGGTGCATTTGGCGAGTTCGTTTTAGTCCAGTTTTTCGTGCAGCACTCTGTGAGTGCGATGCATTCTGGGAGAGAACTCGAACGGTGCCAGTGCGTGTGAAAGGAACTCGCTATTAGTACTCTGCCCTTCGCTGCCCGTGGCATCAGCGGACGTCTGTCCGGAGAACACCGGAGTAAACTGCAGTCGATTCGTGCTCCGAGCGTTTTTGAACGGCACCAAGAAAGGTACACACGGCAAACGTGCGTTTACATTTCCTTGTTTTAACCGACATTCTAATTAATTGTTGTTATGGGTGTCCTTTTTTCGATTACTTTTATTTATTTACTGAAAACTTTTTTTTATTCACCAATGTCTCAACCGAGGCTCGACCTGTTCAGAACCAAAGGAAGAGGGATATCAAGCCAAACCTTATTTACTATTTAATTATCACCTTACTGTTACAACTATGTTTTGATATTGTCTGGCAATATATGCCGGTATAGTAAGATGGACATAAATCAATTCTTATTCTAGTTTTGGCTAGATGTATGATGACTTCTACAGCTTTGCGATTTCGAGAATGGAGAATTTTAGTCGATCGGTCCGATGACTCCACTAACGATATCCGACACTCCGCCGCCGCTTGTGCGCAAATGGAACAGGTTGCAACAATAAGAACTTAAATAACCCTGTTTCCTTTGTTTCTTAATTGAAGACAATATTGTTGAAAGTAACGCCACGAAAGTAACGGATTACTTTTTGGGGTAACGGTCAGTTACTTTCATGGAAGGGTAATTGTAATTGTAATAAATTACAATCTAGCCTTGAGTAATTGTATATGTAATTCCTCACTATATTTCAGTAACGTGTACAAGTCTGGTCGAAACCGACGCCGCTTGAATCGGTGATGCCTCGCCTCGCCGCTGTCAACCGAAAACGCCGGATCACTTGCTGCAAGCACAGCAAGCAGATTCTCTGTTTAATAAAGACATCATTTCATTAGTCGCTATACGAGCCCTTTGAATGTTTTCTGGCCGCGAAGTAAATGCAGCCGGCCGCGCGAAAGCAGTCGCGGACAAACCCGCTTGAATGCCCCCCGTTACATTGCCACCCCTACTCGTAATAAGTGCGGTGCCGGTGCTTCGAGGCGCGTTTTGGAGTGTTTTAGTGGGCACGGGAGGCAGCGAACGGGCATGAGCCCTTGAGAATCGTATTTTAGCAAAAAGCAGTCCAGCTCGCTAGGCCTTACTCCTATTGCTCCACTGTCGCTTGCCAGCCGCCATGTTGCTATTGGGGGTGCTCACATTGACTACCTGTTGATTTCATGCCGCGTGACTACGCACGGGATCGTTAGTATTATGGCGAATTCCACTGCTCGTTTTGGATCGCGCCGGGATCGACTTTTCTGGAGCGAGCCTATTTCACTGGGCGATCGGGATTGAGACCGACATGTTTCACAAATCGTTTTGGATTAGCTTCCGCTCCAGATCTCGATCTGGATCCGATGGCGAATTCCACTGGGTGTTTTGGAGTGCGCAGGGATCAGTTGACCAGATCCGGAATGGAGCTCACAATCCGAACGAGGTCGCGCCGGCGATGGATCCCCATGGAACATGACCACTGCTCCGGGATCGGCATTTGCCTTCATGTCATTCAACTGCCGGGGAATCCCCTTTCCGCGGCCGCCGCGGTCGTTTCGAAGACGTTTTCGCAATCGCGGTGCTAACACGTGTTTGACGCAGGAGCGGGAGGAATGGCTCAGGAGCTTCTAGCAAAGACTGCGGGAATGCCCGTAGCGCGGCCAAAACCTCCTCTCCTCCTTCCTGGAAAACGAACCGGCTGTCGAGCCAAGGGGTAAAGGCCCTGTCACACTGAGGGGACAGTTGGACAGCTCTATCCGGCAACACGGGGAAGTCGTGTTGCCGGCGACCCTGTCACATCGCGGCAACAACAACAGTCAGGCAACATGATGCTGCCACCCGGCAACAGTGTTGCCCGATTTGTTGTCTGACGACCCTGTCACACCGCGCTGACGGCGAGGACAACACAGGGAACACTCCGCCATCTTGATTGTTTACCTTCGTTCGTGTGCGGCGCGGAATCGCTGGAAATGTGAATCTACAAAGTGCTAGTGCGTTCTAAGGGCCGGGAATTACCACGGTACGACATCAACCAGTGGCTGTAATTAGAAAACTTCACACGGGAGTATTTTCCGCTCCTTATTTTATCGAGACGTTCTTCATTCGCTGACAAAGCAGATAGCCCTAACCGAAGAAAGTGACATCGCTGATTATTTTCGGCATTTACGCCACCGTATGAAGTGTTTCTGTCCGGTTCTTTCATGCAATTCCTAATTCTACTGTGAAATTGCGTTAGCACCGGCAGTGCCCCAAACCGTCTTTTGTAACGTGGTGTTGAGCTGAACTGACAGTGCTTCAAAACTGCGACACCGACATCATCGGCCTTCATAACAATGGGTGGAATAAATATTTTTCAACGCTGTCTACTTGTCGACCGCCTGCTATGTGATCGATTCATTGCCCCAAAACGTCCTGGGTATTTTTGAAACAAATCAGGTGTCTGGTAGCGGCTTCTTTAAAGTTCCAAGCATCAACGTTTTCGCAATCGCGGCGCTAACACGTGTTCGACGCACGAACAGCAGGAATGGCTCATGAGCGTGTAGCAAAAATTGCTGGAATGCCCGTAGCGCGGCAAAACCTTCTCTTCTCCTTCCTGGAAAACGAACCGGCTGTCGAGCCAAGGGGTAAGCAAGCGGCCATTACCATTTCTTCTGGGGCGAGATCAGGCTAGATGCCCGCGAGAAAGGAAGTCACGTGTGTGCGCCAAGGGCTGGCCCGGCTGGCTTCCGGTTGAATCCGCCAAAATCGGGGGAGCGACTTTTCTCGGATCCAGATCGAGATCTGGAGCGGGAGCTAATCCAAAACGACCAGTGGAAGACGTTCGTCTCGATCCCAATCGCCCAGTGAAATAGGCTCGCTCCGGAAAAGTGGATCCGGCGCGCTCCAAAACGACCCGTGGAATTCGCTACGAGAAAAGTCACAGTGCTGGGACAATAAAGTTGTATTCTTCTTCTTCTCCCACGATTTTTGGCAGGTTTAACCGGAAGCCAGCCGGGCCAGCCCTCGGCGCACACGCGTGACTTCTTTTCTCGTGGGGCATCTCGTCTCAGAAGAAGAAGCACGTCGCGGGCTGGGCTCCTAGATTGTCTCGACATCAGAAGAATTTGTAATGGCCGCTTGCTTGCCCATTGGCTCGACAGCCGGTTCGTTTTCCAGGAAGGAGAAGAGAAGGTATTTGCCGCGCAACGGGCATTCCGGCAATCTTTGCTAGAAGCGCCTGAGCCATTCCTGCAACTCGTGCGTCGAACACGTGTTAGCCCCGCGTAGCGAAAACGTCTTCGAAATGACCGCGGCGCACGCGAAAAGGGGATTCCCGGGCAGTTAAATGACAGGAAGGCATCCGCCGATCAGGGAGCAGTGGTCATGTTCAATTGGGGATCCGTAGGCGGCGCGACCCCCTCCGAATCTTGTGCTCCAATCCGGATCTGGTCGACTGATCCCGGCGCGCTCCAAAACGCCCAGTGGAATTCGCCATTACTAAGGGGGGGTAGCGTTATCTGTGACGGCTTCTGACTATGCCAAATGTAGTACCTTACGACTACCCTTTTGTTGAGAGTGTGGGCCCCTCCGCGGTTCGACATCGTTGACAGGTAGTGGTGTGATTTCGTTGGTAGTGAAGTCTTGTGTTCTCGACCGCTTGGATAAGCAACAAGAGACGCCGTGAATGTGCTCCCGATTATTTCGGGAATTCTCGCGAGCATAGATATTCACCGTGGGCGTCTCTACAAACCTGTGTGCCGATGTGCCCGTAAGAAAGCCCTTGCCCGAATCCGCCTTCGATGCGAGCTGTGCTGCTTTTCCCGGTGCTGTGATTACGTAAAACTCTCGCCGGGTGCTCAAAGATCGGGCTACCGTTCACGCCACGTTTCAACAATATGTTCCGTCGACCGATTTTAATCAAGCACGAAATATCACCCACGATTATTTTTACGGCAGCCTGCCACCACAACTGCCACAACGCTGTCTGCCATGGCTGGATAATAATGGCTGCACCAGAGCCGTATATGTAAAGAGTTTGGTCAATGGGGGGCGCGGGCAGAGCCAGGGCGTGCACCAGATTCGGAAAGAGGGCTTGACATGCTCTCTTGACCAACCAGAAGCCGAAAAGAATCCCCTAGCGGGGGTAGCGAGAAACAGTTCTGATCAATGGTTTTAATAAGCGCGTAAGAGTGAAGTGTAGTAACTCTTTGTGGTTGAAAACAGGGTGCCCGTGTTGTTTTGATCATGATCATGTAGAAAGATGTAAGAAACGAATGCGCCGCTCAACTCTGTTTTGCTCGGTCAGAGTGTTACCGCTCCAACGGCAGATTCTCGGCGCTTGGCGTACGGGTTATGTCGATCGTTCCGTTAGTTACACTCTTCCACCATCATTTTGGATGAGCGTGATTGAGACATCACGTGTACCATATTTTCAGTCATCGAGAGTTACTCTAATGCAGTTATCAGGTTTGTTTCTCGCGACCACCGCCAGGGTATTATTTCCGGCTTCTGGTTGCTCACATTCGAATTTCTGAAGACGCCCTGGAACACGGCCAACCCGGTTTCGGCCAATGACGCCTCCTCATTTGTCTCCTATACTTCCCAACAAATGGCCAAACTCTCTACATATACGGCTCTGGGCTGCACCAGCCGTACACCATCTAACGGGCGGTAGATTGCGCCACCATACTACTATAGCGTTGCTAGAGTTACCATAACTCTACCAAGAAGATGACAACCAGTGGCCATCTTTTTGGTAGATCCAGCAAATAGACATAGAGATCAGTGAGAGTCACTGACTACAGTGTTCACTGACAGCCAACGTTACTAGAAAACACAGTTGGGAAACTCACCGTTGAAACCTGGACCGCTGGCGTCCACCGAGACCGAGCTAAATACAATAACAGAGCCACTCTTAATCTTTTTCCTTTACTGTGGTTACCTTGAGCTTTCAGAAACCATGTTTTTGCGTAAAAACAGAACGGAAAAAACTCCTTTTGAAGGAACGTTTATCGGAGACTAGTGCAACATAACAGGCGTGTGATGTTTTTTAAAATATTTAGTTTACAAGGTTTTGCGGCACAATTAGTATTGTTTTTATATAACCATGCCTCACGGGTGATTTCAGGTAGTGCGTCCCAATTTGCGCGCGTCCTAATTTCGGAAGTAATTCGCGGCGCGTCCACTTGGGAGACGGGTGCTGTCATCCCTGAAACCCCTTAAGCCGTATATGTTTCGGCGCCAAAATGGCGGATTAAAGCCAAAATCAAACAGTCACAGCGGACACTATCGAATGCGATACTCCCTCACCAATAAAAGCAGCCGTGCAGTTCCCCGAGTGACCGCTGCGGGAAAAATGGCGGCGTTGCGATCGCCATTAGTTCGGTTCTCGAATACGGGTTGAGAGCATAGAATAATATACACAAGGTAAAGAGCGGACACTGCCATAGGCAGCAGCGGCCCAGATAGACAGTGACAGGTAGCGCTCCTAGCGGGCGGTATTAAGTGTAATCTAATTCCGTTTCCGGTCAAGCTAGTTTCGGTTTCGGTTTCGGTTTGGGCGTTTCTGCCCCGGTTCTCCGGTACCCTTCTCTCTCTCTTTTCTCCCCGCCTCGCTCGGCTCTCGGGAGTTCCTTGACTCCCGAAGCCGCTGTTTTTTTGTTTTGTTTTTTTAATACTGACGCACTTTTGCTTTATTTTTTACGATAGAGTCCGTGCAAAATATATCAAACTATATTTCAACTTACTTCACAAAGCATAAGTATATATATTTCTTGTTTTTTTTTTTATTGTAAAGCATTGAAGTTACACAATCGCCGCATTGACTCCTGGCTGGTGGAGCATTTTGGGGTCAACAACAGTAAGTGGTTCGAACACATTTTATTGGACCACATTCATGTATACATGATTTACTTCAGAAGCTCTGTATGTTTTATACGAAAGAGATCGATACTCACAAAAATAAGTGAATATGAAGGACTTCGGCATATCGTACACTTCGTAATAGATTCTTAGCGGAACCAAGTTAACAAAACCTTTCCACGGATAACAAGCTGTATGATACATTCACTTTCACGCCGACTCGGGTACGGGAAGTAAGTGCAAAAATAAATAAGACATCGCTGTCATTACTAGTCAGAAGAGTATAATAACAGTGCGAAGCACACGCCGGATAGTACAAATTCCCGATTTCCGGCAAATATAAAAAAACACCAATTTGCATAGCCTCAAACTCACTGCGGGCGAGCCATTACCAAACAATGAGAACTCTATTCGAAATCTGACAAGATTCAACGTCCCTAAACATTCCCCGAAATTGTTCAGAAAAGAAATATGGCTTCAGAAAAAAGCGGCTAAAAAACTATGGACAGTGGATACAAAAGTGGACACATTTTCTTTCAAATATTTTTAGCCTCTATACACTATTTTGTATCAAAATTTTGTAGAAAGTCGACAAATATTTTTGTTAGGGAGCCGTGATACACATTCGCTAGAAAAAGGGGAAACAAATATTTGGAGAGCAAGCTGCACCGCCCACTTAAGCACTTTTTTGTTCTTGGTTTGGCAACCGCCTCTGTTAATACACTGTTAACGGTTAAACCTGTCTCGTTCTTATTAACCACCGAAGAGTGCAACCGAACTTTGTCCAAATTCCGGTTAAGAAATCAAACATGTCAACACAAGCGTATTCTGCAAAACAACTTTAAAAAACCCTTTGTGGCACTGCTCTGGGCAAAGGCTAAAACCACCCAGACCTCAAAGTGTGCTATACAAGGCGGCACAGACTCCTCGAACATGTGTCACACTCTCTATTATGGGAAGAAAGTGATTTTCTAGTTGCTGAATAAAATGAAAGGCAGCCTGTGATGGTACTACTAAGTTCCCGAAGAATTTTCCAGGCACGTGGTATGCTGTAGGAACATGACAGTACTGGTGAGGCCTGGTTAAGTTATTAGACTCATCCGATAGCAGCTGAAAACAGCCATAGCTGTAAGTTGTCTGTTCAAGCAAAAGCTTGATCAAATAGCCCCAAACGTAATAAAAAAAGTGGACGAGTCATCAATTATGTTAGACCTGATGTCTGATGCCAGCTCAGAAATATCCTCTAGTGGCGGGAAGTTATCAATTGGAAGACATTCCACAATGTCTGAAATTAAACTTTCATGGTGCGAAGATATTTGCAACTCCTTTAGGAGGTCAGCCTTGTCATTCTCTACGTTTTCATTGTCCGACAGTTTGAACAGTTTCTTTATCCAGAGGTGTTTTAGTCCTGAGGTGAACTGATCCACATTTGGGTTTGTGTTGCAGCCCAGCATTTGTCGTATATAGCTCCAAAAACGTTCTCAAGTGTGTCTTGCTGCAGGCGTCGTGTAAGTAAGAACTTCAAGTCATGGCTGCTTGAAAGCTCATCACAGAGCATGAGGAAACTTTTTATAGTAACTTGCCACCCAATGATGGCTTATGGCTACCTCCTACTTTGGAACTGCCATGCTGAAATCCATCCGAGTTACTGGTGGAAAAAATCAAGTATTTCAGATTCTCCCTTCAGAATGGCATGACGCAACTTCTGCCCTGTCTTCTTGAATTTTTTAGCTATTTAGACAGTCAAAAAGTATGCACATCCTATCACAGAAAAAGGCTGTTGCCATGGCTGCCTCAGGAAGTTCCTTGGCATAAACAAGGGATATCATTGCAAGAAAGAGTGAGGCACTCAGTACCTGTAGGGCACAATTTTCTTCCATGTTACAGAAAGGTTCTTGAAAAAATGTGTCTCTCAGTAAGTTTCGGAGCCAATTGCAAGCTCATCTCATGGATAGAACAATAAAGTTCAACAATAGAAGACCACTCAATGACCTCATTTCAAATGCAAAGTTTGTGGGCTTGGAGATTGCTCTTGGTTGTTTTGGGAAGGTGCGGAACCTCAAAGACAAAGTAAACGTGATCGTTGTCAACTTCAAGAAGTGGCTTTTCACCACACACACCAAGCTGATGTTTGAAGCCCCCTAACCACAGACCACAGCCTTTACTGTAAAGCCAACAGTCTTAAAGGGGCGATGCACTGATATTTTTATTTTGCGCAAATACCGCTTAGAACGAATCCCTGACGTTAATGATCTGTGAAATACCCGTTCGTTTTTACCACACGCAATCGAAGTCGCAGAAAAAAATAAAGAAAAACGAGCAGAGTTCACCCCTTTAACTCGAAGCCATAACAAGCGGCCCCGTGATCTGGAGCCGATTATATGCCGCCAATGTTGATCATAGCCATGCGCTGAGGTTGGCAAGGCACAGGACACGCGCTGAGTTCAAGACATTGTGATGATTCGGCTGTTGTCGTCATTGCAGCGATTGGACACAGGACACTACACGAATGTTTCTCGAACTATCGATTATCACGAGCCCAAATCGAGTGTCCACGCCATGCTCGGGTCCAATCTATGAACCGTATTCAAATATCGTCAGTGGGCGGTACTGCTACCGCCCAGCTACGTCATCAGGTTTTTCGAAGGAGAGATTGAATGAAAACACTCGGTTTTGTCCTCGAACTTACAGCGCAACAAAGGAGTTTCTTGGTCAGTGGCGTTGCGTGCAAACATCCGTGAGTCCCACTAGTGCCAGTAAGCTTGTGCAAAGTGAAGAACATTCCCATTGAATATCGTTGCACCGCCCCTTTAAGCTCCCGAATGAGAGAAATGAGGAGACTGCGTTAAACAGAAGACCTTGTTGGAGTGTGCACAACAGTGATACAAGGGGCTAAACGCACCTCCTGTAAATTTCAGACAGCATAACAACCAAGGCTCTATCTGCAATGTTAGAGGTTCGTTCAACACCGTCATCTGTAAACCCATGGACAATGTCGTGTGCTGGGTCGTAAGTTAAATTCTTTTTTTTTTAAACAATCTCATCGAAAATCAACATGCACACAGGTTCAAGTGCGGCCAGACAGCCCGGCAGAAACAACAGCGCGAGAAGCTCGAACCGATCGGCTCCACGAATTCACGCCGAGCATGGGAGCATGCGGGCGGTCATGCGTCACCTTGATTGATGCAAAGTCGACCGAACATGATGCAGCAGAAAGCACAGATGGACGGCACGCACGGCACAGACGAAAGACGCAGGGACGAGCAGGGGCCATGCAGAATGATGCAGAGGCGACGGTATGGTGTACTAGAAGCGACGGCGTGCAGGCAGGCAGGCCATGGCAGGCGCCATTCATCACGTGGTTTTTGTGACGTATTTGATTTAAACTATTTAGCCGTTGTAAGTACTCTAAACAATTTTAAAGCATTGCCAATTAAAAAATAAATACTTTTCACAGAAAGAGTTTTAATTAATTTTAACCAAATTGCAGAAAAGCGCCACGTAGCGGAGGGTATGAAACGCACTATCTGGGCCGCGAATCGGCTCTTGTGTCCTCTCTTTACGTTTACTATATTACTCTATGTTGAGAGTGCGGATGAAGAGCGGACGTGTGCGGACGTGTCTCCGACGAGCTCCGTGTTTTCCGGTACAAGTGCCCGGGATACGGACCTTTTTGGGGTGTGCTTCGCATAATTTCGTGCTAAGATTGACTCCGGTATGTTTTGAGAGGTGCTGTGATGGACAATTTCCCCGCCGAAGTCGATTTGTAGTCCTGAAAAGGTGTGCTGGCGCTAGGCCTAACGTTAAGCCTACCGTCGCCACGTTGTTCCCCGGCGAGCACGGCGGACCCGGAGACAGATAGAAGGGAGCGACTGCATGACGACAACGTTCGCAATTTTCTTAGCGAGCTGGTGAGGAAGGAGCAAGAGGGAAACCTCATCGAAGACGAAAGCTTTTCAACGAAGGAGGAACAATGGCAAACGGTCGGCGGCAACAAACGACAGAAGAAACTCTAGGAAGCCAGGACACACGTGGTCGTCATTCGGATACGTGATTTCGACGTGAAGAGATTAACGCGCGACCAGCTACTAACCGGCATCGTCAAGGCGGCCAGAGTTCCGTTGACCACGTGGAAGATAGCATACGTTTTAACGCCAAGAGTATCATGGTCTTCCTTCTCACCAACGACCACGAGAGAGCCCAGCGATATGCCGAAGTCCGAAGCTTCCATGCTCAAGATAAGAGGGTGGACGTCTACGGTCACGGCACGACGTCGGACAGATTTCGTCGAATAGTGGTGCTTAAGCTCTTACATGAACACTGAAACTGAAGTCGACGAAGGTGAGCCTCTGGTACACTTAGTGAAATGTTATCCGCATACGGTAATCGTGGAGGTCAACAAAATGGGAAGAACGCCATCGGTGCTCATAACATTGGGAACTCATAAGCCGCCGGGATTAGTTAAGTCCCTGTGCGGTCTATTTCGCTTCCACGACTACTTGGAGAGGAAACAGGCGTGTATGAGATGCTGGAAGATGGGTCATCGAATGGACACCGGAAGATGCCCGAACTGCGAGGAAATCCACGACCACCCGCCAAAAGTGCGTGGAGTGAGGACTGAGTACACGTGCACCCCTAGGTGCCTGATTTGTGGAGGACAGCATTACATAGGCTGCAGGGACTGCAAGGAGAGATTCAAGCCGTACCAAGAACCCAAGAACCTACTGAAGAAAGCTTTTTTCAAGAAGGAAGATTTCGTCGAGATCTCGCCCCAAAAAGAGGATGAGCGAAAGAACGAACAAGGGCAAAGCTACTTGCGTGCTCTAAGCAATAAG
This sequence comes from Ixodes scapularis, assembly GCF_016920785.2. Classification (NCBI taxonomy): domain Eukaryota; kingdom Metazoa; phylum Arthropoda; class Arachnida; order Ixodida; family Ixodidae; genus Ixodes; species Ixodes scapularis. The sequence continues at coordinate 20,142,278 of NW_024609839.1, forward strand.
AAGCAAGCATTCTCGCAAGAGAAACGGGCCGATAATCCGGCAATGGCGGAAATCGCAGCCCTAAAGAAGACTATGACAGAAGAACGAGCTGCTTTCGAGAAACAGCTAAAGGAGGAGAGAGCAGCCTTTGAGAGGCAGCAGAAGGAGCAGCCTTTCAAAAGGAAATCAACGACCTCAAACAAAGGCTACAGAATGACGGCGGTAACAATGGAAGAAAACAGGACCCCCGCAAAGTCGCCCTTCCGGCTCCGCCGCTGACGCCACAGCACTATGGACAGATGGAGCAAGACGAAGAGCACAAAACTACACAAACCATAAAAGTCTTGAGAAAAAAAGACAAAGGCCAGACTCTAAGGGAACAGAAGCATCGGTCACGGATGTGGAATCTGTCAAAGTGCGCCGATTGTGTAACCACGCAGACATTGACGCTAAGTTCGAAGGAATAGCTAAGACAATGCAAGAGATGCAGGAAATGCTGGTTTCTACCACAAGGACGCTTCAAGCATTCATGCAAACTTCGGAGGAAAGATTCCGTCGAATAGAGGAGTATATTGGCCCAACAGGGACATGAACGCAGCGGACAGGCAAACGCATACAAACACGATGGCGGACAATAATTCCATCTACGTGTTGCATAGGAACAGCTGTGGTCTCGACACCAAGACCAACGCGCTTAAAATGCTCATTCTGGATGCGGCCAGGCAAACCAGACGTAATTGGCATACAAGAATCTAACGAAAAATGTACCATCCCTGACTACGACAGGCATAAAGAGATTGGCGGAGGGGGAGGAAACATCGTGCACACTTTCGTAAGAAGAAATCTTCCAGTCAAACAGCACGACATCTCCCTGGTTGATAGAAGCAAAACAGTAGTTACCGAAATCATGCCGAAAAAGAAGAATCTGAAGAGCCTATTCGTATGCAACGCATATTCCAGTCCGAGGGATACTTCCGACTACATTGCTACTATATTTTAAGAAGCGGAAAGCATTGCGGGACAAAATCACATCCTCATCATTGGAGACTTCAATGCCGAGAATAGTATGTGGGGATACGCCCGGGACTCTTACAAGAGAAAGGAAGTCGCTGGGCAAGCCGACATACACAATACCATCCTGATGAACGATACAGCCGCATACACAAGGACCGGAAACGGTGTGCAGAGAAACACCAACCCGAACATTACGTTCGGCATCAACATAGAAGACTACTGCTGGACGTACAGTAGAATCTCGGAAGCGATCATTTCATCATACACGTCGAACTAATGCTGGAAGGGTACTGGAGAAGAGCTACCCCCATCAAGTGTCCACAAACTGGGACGCTTACCGCAGCCTCAGGGAAGAGGAAGGGAGACGTCTCCGAGATATAGAAGAATGGACTGCAAGTATAGTAGAAGATCAACGCGCGGTCACCCGTGAAGTTGCAAATCCCACGCAAGCAAGATTCATGGATGAGAAACTGACAGGAATGCGAAGACTACAAATCCATTTACGGAAGGTTGCAGAACACCTGGAAGCGGTTCCCCAAACTCCGCAAAAGAGCAGCCAAGTTGTACTAGGAAATCGAACATTACGCACAGCAACTTAACCAGCAACAGGGGCAACAGCTGTGTAATGAACTCTAAGGTCAACTGCATACCAAGAACCCGTGGTCCCTGTTCAGACGACTACTGGCTCCGGAAGACACGAGGGTCGAAAAGAGGAAACTCTTAACCAAGATTGTGCGAGATCATGATGGAGACATGGAAAGCATCTTTGGGAAATCAAGGAAATATACCTTGACACCCCACAAAGACCTCAAGCAGTACACTGGTGAAAGAAACGAGCGACTTGACGCACCCATCATGGAGCATGAGACGAGAAAAGCCATGATGGGACCCAAGACATCATTAGCACCAGGAGCCGACAAGGTGACAAATAAGATGCTCAGAAACCTGGAGAACGAGTCGGTCAGAGCACTCGTCGTGTACTTCAACCAAATCTCGAAGACGGGCAAGCTACCAAGGAGTTTGAAGCATGCCATAGTGTGTTTTATTCCAAAGCCCGGGAAGCAACTCAACCTGAAGAATCTCAGACCCATTTCGCTCACATCTTGTGTGGGAAAACTGCTCGAATGCATCATTCAAACCAGAATACAAGAGTACATGGAGGACCATAGACTATTCACGGACCAAATGTTCGAATTTAGAAAGCATTTGTCCACACAGGATGTCTTCATTCAACTGAAGGAAAGAGAAGACACCAAGAAATTGACCACATTGGCAGCTCTCGACTTGAGGAAAGCTTTTGATCGGGTCTCACACGAAGCTGTACTGGAGCAAGTAGCTTGTCTGGGGCTTAGAAAGAAGGCTTTCCACTACATTAAGGACTTTCTGTCCGGAAGAACGGCCCAGATGCAAATAGAAGGCGAAACATCCACAGAATTCAAGGTGAATGATGGAAGCGGCGCCCCACAAGAGGTGGTCATCTCCACGCTTATCTTTAACATTGGCATGAATCCCCTATCCCGAAGGCTAGAAGAAATTGGTGGGCTACATCACGCGGTATACGCGTATGACATTACGATATTGACATCACTTCCATCTCCCCATATGGGTATCGCCATTAAGGCAGGAGTCGAAGTGGTCAAAGAAGAAGCCAAGAACGTGGGATTAGAATGTGCGTCAGAAATATCGGCCCTAGTCATAAGACCCCCGCAGAACCGTAAACAGAAGGGCGATATGAAACTTTACCTGAAATTACAAAACATCGACATACCGAGAGTCAACCAGACACGGGTACTCGGACTGGAAATCTCGATCAGCATTATACAGTGCGACGCCGTAAGAAGTATTCGGCAAAAGGCAGACAATACGGCCAGGCTCATCAGAAGAGTCTCGAGACGCAACTACAGACTCACAGAAAATGGTTCGTGCAGACTGGTACAAGCTTTCACGCTGAGCAGGTTCATGTATGCTGCCACGCACATGAACCTCAGCAGAACTTCGAAAGACGCGATTGACGCAACCATACGCAAGTCTTTCAAGACGGCGTTGGGCATCCCACAAACGACCTCGAACGAAGTCTTGGACCAATTTAGAATCCACAATGGCTTCGAAGAAATGACAAGAGCACAACACGAAGCACAAGTTACGAGACTCTCTAAAACATCGGCAGGAAGACAAGTCCTGCGAGACGTTGGAGACGGCACACAGAAAAAAGAGGACGAGAAAAAAGATATACCAAGGGACTGGGCCAACTCGATGTACTGCGCGCCTCTATTCAAGAACATGAACACAGAACGCAATCAAGGAAGAAGAGAGGCCAGAGCACGTGCGCTTAAAAAGCTGCACAGGAGCCGCGAGCGCATTTTTCATGCGGACGCAGGACCGTATCTTGGACGTACTGGAACATATGTCATAGCGGTACACAACTTGAAGCAAGACGTAATAGCTACCATTAAAGCCAAGAATATTGACGAGGCAGAAGAGGCCACAGTCGCACTTGCAATATTACAAGCTACAGACTCTAAAACGGCGATTCTACACATGTGTCAAGGAAGAATCGGACTGGCTGCAGCCAAGTTACTCCAGAAGGAGACTCCAGATCCAAAAAGAAGAGACACGTTGACCTGAGTTCCCGGCCACACGGCTCACCGGGGCAACGAGACAGCCCACTCTCTCTTGGTACGAGCTCTCAACCACCGTGCCACGAGTGGAACTGGCCTTCCCACGAATCAGGGTGACAATAGCTACGGGGCCTCGCCATACAACCAGGGCCCCGTAACTTATGGTGAAACTCTCAGAAAATTCCGCCACCAACGTAAAACGCTGGACATGCCTCACTAAAAGCTCTCCAGGGCTCAAGAGTCTACCTGGATAAAGCTTCAAGCGAAGAACACCCTGACTCCCAGAATCCTGAGAAGATCCTGGCCGGACCTGTTTTCCGGACTGTGTGAAGACTGCGGCCTGGCGGAGGGATCCTGGAGCCACGTCTACTGGACGTGCTCCCGGAACCAACTGCCACCAACCCTGACGGCGACCATCTCTGACGTCGGGGAAGAAAATCTACCGGCCTGGGAACAACTTCTGGCGGCAGAAGATTACGAAGTCCAGCTGACGATCATCACACGCACTCAAGCCATAGAAGACCGGCTTCGAGAGCGGCTGAAGACAAGACAACTCCCACCTCCCCAACCCAAATAATTAACTCGAGCCATCCCCCATGATTTCTTGGTTCAATAAAGTTCCTGAATGAATGAATGAATGAATGAATGAATGAATGAATCTCGAGTACGGATCGGTGCCACTTTGTCAGGGCAGGCTCTATGGCAGTTTCCTAACTGAATGGTTTTAGTAACATTGACCCATATAGTTATTATAATGTACGCTAAGAGGTTCAACTGGATATTTTGCTCTCTTGATTGTGTGGATATTTTGCTCGCTTGATTGTGTGGATATTTTCCTCGCTTAATTCGTGTGAGGCGGGCGTACATAAAGTCGGTAAGTGTTCCGCTTTGCTTCCGTACTCTGGGGTTCATGTGCGAGACCCATCGGCGACACAGAAGAGCCCTGTCGAATACCGCTCCGATGGCCGCTTTCCACTCGGTCCAACCCGTGATTCTCGTGTCTTCCGTGCGGTGCCATTCGGAGGCTTGTCCGCGAAGGCGTAAGATTACTACGCTCAGCGTCGCTGGTTCGTTCCAGGTTGAGCGATTTTTCATTGACTGGATGGCAGCGAGCCATTCCAAGAAGCTTTCAGCTTCTTTTCCAGAGTAAATCAGCAGCATTGGCGTTAGATTCGGTGCCTTGGTTACGTGCATCGGGGTAACGTTGGTCGAATCGGCTTGCCATTCGAGGAGTCGTACGATCGTCTCGAGGGCCGATGCCAGGGCTGTATGGGTGGTTGTTGCATCCATTTGATTCTCCGTGGTTTTGCGTGAAATCGGGCCCGTTGTCGTAACATTGGTGGACAACCAGGCGGCGGGAACGAAAATCGCCGTCCGGCGATTGTTCGATCTCGCCGCCCAGTGCAGACATGCTCAATGTAAAATTCGTGTTTTTTTTTGTTTTCTTTTTTTGGTTTTTGTTTTTCTCGTCGCCATGTTAGAACGGAGTCAGATCTGGGAAGAGATACTCCACAAAGCATTCGGGAGCACAAATACTGAGGTACATATGTTTTAAGGCCCAAAGTACAGAAACTGAAAAAAAAGTGTCTTTTACAGTACGGGATATCCCTGAGATACTTCTGCAAAACCGCGAAAAAGTATTCCCGAATTAAAATACAGATACTTATGAAAATGCACTTGTTCCCGAACGTTCTTTGGTGAGGAGGGTTTACTGCGTGGCAAATGCGAGTGGTAATTTAAACTTCTGCTCCTTTTTTGTGCCACTTTATGCTGTTCCCCTTACCTCGAACTCTTTATTTACCATTAATCCCGCTAAAAAAGACATGCCACCTCCGTTTAACCACATAGTTACAGAACGGTAAGGACTGCGTACCATGCTGGGCAAAAGGCGTCTGCCCGAAATGAAACCTTTTTTTGCCGTGAGGGCGCATCTCAAACTGTCGTATTATAACTTTTGGGTCACCCACAGTGTGGGAAGATTTGACAACATGACCGTACTTTTTCTTCACTCAACTCCTTTAGAGCGTTCTCTCTGCTAAATTGGATTCTGGCCTCAGCTCTCGAGGAGACCAGGGGGGCTATGTTGCGCTTTTTGGACTCCCAGGAGACTAGGGAGAGGGAAGTGACGTCAACGACACAGCAAACGCAGATTGGGTGTTGATTTCGTTTTCTTCTGTCAACATCCAATCTGCATTTGCTGTGTCGTTGACGTCACTTCCCTCTTCCAAGTCTCCTGGGAGTGCAAAAAGCGCAACATAGCACCGCAGACGCACGTTCCTGAGCTCCCGCTTCACGCTTAACCATTGCCCCAATCCGAGGGGGTCCCAGCACCCCCTCGTTGCCGCCCTGGACACCGAGGACCGACGCGGAGACCTCGCCTAACCAACCGATAAGACAAGGAATCCTTGGACCTCATCAAAAGGGGATTTTCAGGGGTCCGAAGATGAACAATGGAAGCGGAACGCCGAAGCCTAACGCCGCTCTCGCGCAGGCAGTTCAAATGAACAGCGGCAACGCTGCAATACCGGCCGCAGCTCCACAACGCAGCCTCGTAATTGACTTTGACAACTTCCGGACGTGCACCGCCAACAAAGAATGGGTAAGCACCTGCATGGCGAATCAACCATTTATTCGGCAATGCATAGACCTGCGGGAGAGACTTCAACCCTTTCTGTCAGCTCTGAAATGCGACGACGGTTCCAGAGAAACATCGACGCAAGATGCCCACCCTCCAGTCAAGTTTCTGCTGTGTACGAAGACTTTCCCATGCTCGCGAGTAGCTCACCCAGAGATCTGCCGATGACAACCTATGAAAGAAAACCCTAAACTTGACGAACAGCACAGCCCTGCCATGATGGACAGTAATGAGGATGGCCGACAGGCGGTACGAGGGAAACGTAAATACGACCTGATTTCAGCGCAGCAACGTGAGTCTTCTGATGAAAGGACCCAGAAGCCGCTCACGCAGACGGTTGTTCTCCGACCAGTGTGTAAAATGAACGTCGAGGACTTCTCAACCAAAGAGATTCGCGCCGCCATCGAGAAAACCGGCGTAAAGAACATGAGTGACTTCACCGTGCATAGACACGAAAAAGCGAATACCATCGCCATTACAACCAGGAACAGCTTGCTCGCGGAAAAATTTCTCCAAATCAGGGAAATTCCTACCGAGCAACAAGGCCCACAAGAAGTGCAGCCCTACAAGGCTATGGGCTCCAACGAGGTGAGAGGTGTCATCTACCTTCACTCACCACATGAAGAACCCGAAACTCTCGTAAATGAACTTAACTGCAACACACACAAGATCATCGCGGCCAGAGCCCTGGGCATCAAGAAAAGGACTATTCTAATTACATTCGAGGGACGAACGTTGCCCCGGCACGTTCGCTACGTTTCCGAAGTCTACAGGGTCACAGAATACAGACCAAGGCCGCTGGTTTGTTTCGGATGTCACCAAATTGGTCACAATGCTGATGTGTGCCCCAATAACATTCGGAGGTGAGGATCATGCGGACAAGAATACGGAAAGGTGGAGGATTGCCAGGCTGCACCAAAGTGCGTCAACTGTAACGGAGCACACGTTGCCACAAGTAACGAGTGCCCTAAAAGGAAAATTCCGCCGAGAAACGACTCGCACAAGAAGCGAACAAAGAAGCCCGCACCGCGAGTTGACGAAGACCTCCAAGATGATATAATCGTTTAGACGCCGTCGCCTTTCCTGCCGCTGTCGGCTCGGCCGGACGTGTCATGGGCAGATAGAGTAAAAATGAATCAAGGAGCATTCAACCCCGTATGTCCACGCCGCCCTATGGCTTGAATGACAGCCGCGGACAAGCAACAATTGAGACTGGGGCAACAGATTCCAGCAGAACAACCTGCAAACATCCTACCGAGAGACCCCTCCGCTTGGGAAGCAAAGCTTTCTGCCGTGTGCCAAAAGGTTGAGGAAGGCCTGGCCTCTATCCAATCCAACACTAGGAGAATTAAAAGATTCGAGTCTCTAGCAACTGAGTTCCTCACCAGAATGAAATCCATCGGGGAAAAAATAGACAGATACGCGGTACCCACCAATGAACGATAGCCAGAAAAAAAATGTGAAACCGGACGATTCGCAAAGCAAAGACGCAAGCCCTCGCCCCTGGATTCTTCAATGGAATTGTAGAGGATTCGCAAACAAAGCAGCGTAGCTGCAACTACGACTTCAAAGAATGAGCAAGAAAAGACCGGCGGTCATTCTCCAAGAGACCAACTCTGAAAGTGTTAAGCTTAGTGGCTACAAAACATACACCTCACCATCCATACCGAGAGCGATCCCGCACAAAAAGGGCACGAATAGAGAAGAAACAGTGATCTTAGGACAGGTGGCCATTTTAGTCGACGAGCACGTTCCTCACGCGCAACGAGAATCGACAGACCTGTGCAACGAAGTGAGAGAGGTAGTCGTAGTACAGATCAAACACAACAAAACGACTCTTACGGTGGCTTCGACCTATATAAGGCCCGCCGTCAAAAGAGGAGATGATATGAGCTGGCTTGCACAAATGAAACCTCGACATAAAAAGGAAGCCATAATAATAGGAGGAGATTTCAACGCTCCACACGAGCAATGGGGCTATAAGCGCTCACACCCTCGAGGCAAGGCGCTGAAGAGCAAGTCAAAGGAGCTAGGTTTCGTCTTAATCAACGAACCCGGCACGCCCACGAGAATCGGACTTCACGCGAAGCAAGCAGATACCACGCTAGACCTCACGTGGGCAACCAAGAATGTTAAGGCGAACTGGAGAACTATGCAAGACGCAATGGGCAGCGATCACCTGCCCATCAAAATCGAGCTACCGACCAAAGACCGGTACAAACGAGACGCACCATTCATCAGATGGGATAAGTTTCGCGAAACCATCCAGACGGCCACTTCCTCACTCCCCCTAGACCAACAAATCCAATTAGCAATTAAAGTGGCAACAAAGACCTACAAAGTTAAAGAAGGCACCCCTAACCCTGACCTACATTTGCTCAACCTTTGGGCTGCTAGACTCCAGGCTCAACAGCGATACAGAAAGGCAAAACATAACAATCGTTTCAAGATTAAACTCAACATCGCCACGGCCAAAGCCAAATATTACACAAAGGAGCTCGAGCGGCAAATCTGGCGACGGCACTGCAACTAGTTCAACGAAAAGACTGGCTTGAGGAGAATGTGGCGGACATACAAAGGTATGTCCGGCAAGAAACGAAACAAGTGCACTGCTCAAAACCTCGCTATCAGACTAGGAATCGCGGAGGAAGAACTTGCCGTAAGGGCAGGCGAACACTTCTTTCCGCAACCAACACCGCAACAGCTGCAACCCCGCTACACAGAAGTGATTCCTGAACTCGACCATCCGTCCCCAGCTGACGCGCCATTTAACATGGGCGAACTAATGGCGGCTCTGGCTTCGGCAAAAACACCGCGCCGGGGCCGGACAGGATCACAATAACAGCCCTCAAGAATTTACCGAAAGAAAAGAAGCCAGAACTACTAAAGCGGTTCAACGAAGTGTGGGAAACAGGACAGCTACCAGAAGCGTGGAAGCTCTCCACCGTAATTCCTATTCCCAAACCAGGCAAGCTCACTGACTCGATTCAGAACCTGCGGTCCATTTCTCTCACTTCGAATCTATGTAAGACTATGGAGAGAATGGTTCTGGCGAGAATCACGTGGCTCCTCGAAATCAACAGCCAGGCATATTGCGCCAGACAGACCGGCTTTAGGCCGGGTCTTTCAACGCAAGACAGTTTGGCAATGATTCACAAAGACGTCACATCAAAACGACCCTGCTACAATCCCCGGCTGATAGTCGCGATCGACATTAAGAAAGCCTTTGGTTCCGTGCCACAAGACGCTGTATTACGTGGCGCAGTAAAGAGAGGGATCAAGGGAAAAACTTTGAAGTTTATTCGGGCCTTTTTGGATGAAAGGAAATTCGAAACGGCTATTGGACAATCCTGAGGACCGAAGACGGAGAATAAAATCGGAGTCCCGCAAGGCGCCGTGATCTCGCCGACACTTTTTAATATGGTGATGGCGGATCTTGCACCCTCACTCGAGCTAATCCCAGATTTGGGATACACAATTTACGCTGACGACATTACCATCTGGATGAAGGGCGGCAGCGTTTCCAAACAAAGTGTCCCGCTGCAAAAAGCACTCGACGCCATACAAGATTTTTCCAAACGGACAGGACTTCAACTGTCACCCGAAAAAACCAACTACATCGCCATTTCTGACCGGAGGGGGCGAAAAGAAAATGTGGGAAGTAAAATCAAACTTTTTGTCAACGGCACACAAATTCGTCAACAACCGACCATCAAGATTCTTGGTATCCCGATCGATGAGAACGGGAAAGCGGGAAGTTGGTATAAGCAAATCAGAAGCCAATGGAAAGAGGCGCTCAACCTAATAAAACGCACCACCGGAAAAACTTGGGGAGCCCAAGATCAGACCCTCAAGACCGTGGTCAAGGCCCTCCTTATGCCTAAAGCAACGTACGGCATCAACTACCTTAATCTCACCAACGCACAGAAGAACGGACTAGAGGCACTAAACAGGGAATCCTTAAGAGTTATCACCGGAATTCCCAAGTGTACCAAAATAGAAACACTTTTACCAAATAGCAGGTCTCAATACCATCGAGGAGATCGCGAAAGAAAGCAAAACAAGCCAAGTGCTTAGGCTCCAGAAAACGAAACCGGGACGGGAGATCCTCAAAGATCTCGGGTACTGTAAAGAAACCTACACGGTGTTTACGGAACCTCCCCCACCCTGGCAAGACGAAATAGTGGTTGACACTAGACCCACTCCACAAAATCAAGGAAAGAATGAAGTGAAGAGAAGAAAGCACGCTGCAAGTAAACACCTAGACGATCTGTTAGCACTTCTCAAAGAGGACGAGAGCGCTATTATATACACGGACGCAACAAAAGACGAAAGCGGCACGGCCATCGCATACTACTGTGCGAACACCCACAAACGCTTCGCCACTACACTATGCAGCGAAACCAACGTCAAAGAAGCTGAACTTCAAGCTATTGAGAAGGCCATCATAGATTTCAAAGAATTCAAACTAAAACGCAGACTTTATATCTACACAGACTGCAAAGAAGCAGTTCAAGAATGCAGCAAACACGACAGTCGCAGCAAGACCGTCCGAACAATCAAGACGACGGCCAAACAACTTCGAATTGAAGGATATAACATTAAAATTCCATGGATCCCTGGTCACCAAAGTATCCTAAGGAACGACGAGGCGCATGCAGCCTCACGGGAACAGCTACAAGCATCCCTGCCCGGCCAAGGCTCGACTCGCCCCGTCGACAGAAATGACACAATCGAAGAGACCGATCCGGCTGAACTTAAAGCACAAGAGCGCGAAGAGAGAAGAAGACGCATCAACGAACAACTCCAACAAGACGAACATTCGCTCCCCTCGACGTCGCACAGCCGATGGGAGAGGGTGTGCCTGCGAAGCCTCCGCACAGGAACGGCCATGACCCCAGCCAGAATAAACAAGTTTAAATGGAAAGACAACGAAGAAGACCCACAAGCCGGATTGTGCGAAGAATGCCTTGTGCCCGCCGATACACAGCATATATTCTGGGATTGTCCAAGAAGTGCAAAAGAAAGAAAGAATGCTTTGGAGTCGCTCTCCCAGCCTGTGAGACCAAGCTGCCTGCAAGAATGGATCCTCCTTGTCGGCTGCCCCGAACACCGGAAGGCAATATTAGATTCCCTGATCGACTACATAAAGTCGGCAGGGCTTGTTCATTGTATATAACACCCTTCACCTTCCTCCCCTTCCTCCTGTTACCAATGTCTAGTTTCAAGGGCGACAGGCATACCCCACCCTCGGTTCGACAAATAAAACATTTTATCTCTCTCTCTCTCTCGGCTAAATTGAAAAGAGTGGATGGCTTTGTGAGAGGAGCTGATTTTCTTATTCTGGCCCGTAACCTTCTTTAAACCACAGTTTTCTTCTTTTTCTTTTTTAATGTTGGTGACTAAGAGGGATGATTGATCGGGCGGGTTCACATTATAAATTACAAAGAAATTTGCACCAAACAAGTATTTTTTTATTTTAAATTTATCTTAAAAAGGCCAACAAGTGTGACGAGATAGCTAAGTCTGGCAAAGTATAGCGATACAAGCGATATATCTTAAATGCATTTCACTTTTGAGATAGAAATACATTTCTCGAATTTATCTCGACACGGAGATTAAGATACTCGAAAGTATAGCTAAAATACTGTAGCAATACCTTTGTATCGCGACGCTGCTAAGCCCTGGTCTACGTGCTCTTAGCAGGACTCACGGCTCAGCGACGCCCAACGACGCGATCCTACACTTGTGCCAGTCATACGGCGGCAAGATCGACAAGCCCTAGCCAGAGACGTCGCACGTGTCCCCGGCCCTTGCAGACCCGGCAATGGCACCCTCGTACACGTACGAAGCGACGGCGACACAGAACGACTCTGTACGGTTGTGCCGACATGCTTGCGATCAGCTGTTTTATGCAGCTACCATGACGAAGACGGACATGGCGACAGCTCTAGCACTACACTATTAATGGTGCAACCTCTATAGCTACATATAAACGGATGTATCCTTTAATTTAGAGGCGACAAGCTTTGTTTTTAGACGGTTCTTTATTGTAACGTTTTAGAGCGCAGCTCTTAGGCACCTTGCACACATATTAACAAAGCAGCGCAAACGAGCACAAGGACAAGTAGAAGGGACACAGACACAGCGCTGACTCACAACTTGCTCTCTTTTTCGTCGTCTTCAAACACATCAACATAAGAAGACAAAGAAATAAAAAGAATAATCCAACATGTAGGACATCTCCACTGTCATGTGCCATCCAAAGAATTTCTAACAGAAAGTATACCATTACAAAAAAAAAATGATAAAGGAAAGTAAATAGTAGAGGAATATATACGTTCCACTTCAGGTCTGAGCAAAGCCAAAACTACAGCGCGAGCCCTAATGCTCTGTGCGTACCTGTCTCGCACGTGGCCTCGCGGTGTGTGGGTACCATTTTTAGGCTGCGTGTACGCGAGAAAGTATTAAACAAACGTGCCCAAACTCTGAACAAACTCGAACTCTTCACTGGATAACGTAACTGACTGACCTTACGCATAAATCGGGACCGTGTTGTCGAGTGTAAAACGATTCATGAATTCACCTTGCCATTTTTTATGAATGTTTAGCCAAATTTCCAATGTCACCTAACCGAGGTGAACGGCCACACCTATCGCAATGAACGGATAGGTGACCCGAAAGTGAAGACCTCAAAGACAGATAATGCTCCCGAGCTCTATCATTAATACATCTTCCCGACTGCCCCACATACGCTTTACCACAGGAAAAGGGTATTTTATAAACGACCCCCACATCATATGTAATGCGATGGTTTATCCCACACCCTACACGTTGAAATCCTGCTCTCTCACGCACAAACGAGATAATTTGGAAGGTGCTGAAAATACTAAAAGGACTTCGTATTTAACAGCCACTTTTTTAATCCTGTGGGATATCAAAATTGTCTTATTTGCTTTTGTTAAGCTATCGACTTGAACCAGAAAGCTGTTGAAACTTCTGTGAACAGAGGATTTCAATAAAGAAGCTCTCAAACATGATTTTGCAGTAGCTCTCTTTACAACCTTTGAGTGCGTAGATTCATAGCTAAGGCGGGACTTTTTTGTTCTAGGCTCATAAGCCCAGCACAGGTGACTCGTTTCAAGACGAATGTTTACGTCCAAAAATGGCAAACCTTTTTTAGTTGGAACCTCATTCGTAGACCGCAGACCTCTTCGGAGTGCTCTTAGGCCAAGACAGAACTTCTTGAGCCCTGCTTAGGTTTAAACACAACCAGGTAAACATCAACGTACACCATACCTGAAGACTTTCAAAAGGCGATCATCTAACCTTTCTGCAATAGCACAATCACAACCTCATAGGTAGACCCAATGCAGATTCCGGATTTGTGCAGAAACGTGTTGCCCTCAAAAGTAATAGAAGCTGAATTAAAGTAAAAGCCGAGAAGATTCAAAAACTTTTCCACTGAAACACCAGTAAAGTTCAACCGCTTGAATGAGACACCCGTGAGGAATAGAGCAGAAGTACAGTGTTCTAGAGGGTGTAGTCGCAAGAGCGGCGCCCGCTTACAATAGCGAGTTTTAGTAGACCGTATTTCCCCCTCCGCTAAGCCCCTCCGCTACCCGGAACTCTACAGCCAAGGCCATCGGCGCGCAGGCGCAGTGGCGGTTTTTTCGTAGCGGAGGGTTAGCTGTGGGGGAAACACGGTCTACTAAAACTCCCTAATGAAGCGCGTGAAGACGGTCCACGTAGATACCGCGAGTGGCGCTGGAGTTTTGTGCCCTAGGAGAATCAATGGCACGTGTGCGATGAACGAAGAAGACGACGAGGGTGACGCGGTACGCTTCTGCAAAATGTAGCACCGTAGAACTTCTTTCGCAGCTATTAAGCATCCAGCCCAAGTGGCAGCGTTGCCGAACGATGTGTCAGTGCTGGGGGGGGGGGGGGGGGGGGGGGGGAGTCGATATTAATTAAATAATCTCCCTCAAAACACGCGAATATTCCAAGTAGAGGATAGCACACACTCTAGAGGCATTAGTCCAAAGGCAGACCTACAATTTACTACAGAACAATATTAGCAGTTGTTTCGAAACCGCGAAAAGCTCCAGTCAATCCACAGTAGTAAGCGCCGAACAGAGCTGATGATGGGGCTGACGGGGGCGCGCTCCTAGGGCACAGAACAGCAGCGCCATGATGTCTTCTACGCACAAAATCTTCACAAAGCGGCCACCGCTCTTGCCAATACTACCCCCTCTAGAACACTGTAGTAGAAGTATTCCACGTTAAATGAAACCAGATTACAAGTTCCAGGGTTGTCATTTTTTAGATAATCTACCAATTCTTCAGAGCTCCGAACTAAAAAAGTATAGAGAGTAAGTCGTTGACGCTGCGTTGTGTCTGTGTCCTTTCTTCTACTTGTCCTTGCGTTCGTTTGCGCCGTTTTACTTATATGTTTACAATGCACCACCGACTAGTTCGCCTCCAAACATTACTGCAGTTCTTAGGCGCCCGTTTACGGCTTGGATGGCGTCGGCGTCGGCGTAACCGCTCAGTGCACTATGGGACGGTGTCGAAACGTCACTGGCGACGTTTTGGCGCGGTGACGTTTCGCGCCGAAACGTCGCGTGAGAACGCGCGTTTCGCGCGTGAAAGGACGAGAAGTGGAGGAGGCAAGGCTATGGATGAGAGGAGGGTCATACCCTCCCGTTCTCCTCCTCAAGAGCTGCGCTCTAAGTCGGCGCTACAGAAAGCTGTAAACGTTTTTTCATTTCTTTTTTTTTTTTTTTGTTAAAACAGCGAATTTTGTCGTTCGCGCTCACATTTAGTGGTTACCCTGCGGCTCGGACATTGTAACCTCTAATATGTAACCATTCGTAGCAACTCGGAACCTTTACAAGGTTGTTTACAAAAACAGCCCCCTTGAGGGAGGGAGAAAAGTGAGAGAGACAAAGAGAAATGGGCCCAAGGACAAAGGCATAAGACAGGGAATGTGAGTTAATTCAACTTTTTCGTGTAACTGTTTCCGAAACTTTAGGCACGTCATCTTACGGGACCAGATTTTTGGCGCCTTGATCGCCGGCACGGGGCGCGCCGGCGCGCTTGCATAGTTAGGCTGGAAGTAGTAGCGGTGCGTAGCGTAGCGTAGCATGGTGGCGGTCAGGACTCGGGTGGCTGTCATATATCGGTGTTTTTTCTTTTTCTTTATGGTCGACTTAATCTTGACTTGTTCAAAATAATTTATATTGGATACATAACGGGGTACTAGGGCTTCATCGTCTCTGTTTATTTAGGCCTCCATGGCGGCTTTGACAAAGAGAGACGAGTTTCGAATTGTAAGGCGGTCGTTCCAGGAGAAGGACTTTGCATAGGCTACTTCGTGGAAGCTCCGTTGCTCGGTACCAGTACTCCCCCACTGAGGTGTGGATATTGCCAGCATATGCACTGTCGGCACATACTGACCTCGGCACCCAGGGTAAGTAGTGTATGTTCCATATCCTTTTAAAAGGTGATTGGATGAAGTTATATTGAAACGTAGTGAACCGAACAGCGCACAAAAAGACGAGGACAGAGAGAAGGAACATGAACAACACGCAATCGCTGACTCGCAACTGATTTTATACATGAAAGGAAGAAGAAGAGGACGTGATTAATTAATTGGGGGTTGTGCGGATATTTATACAGCGTGTAGTTGGTGTGCCATTAAACTTGCGACGAGTCACACGCTGTAGATGAGCAATTTTGCCAGTGCAGTACGACTGCTAACCTGGGGTCTTTAACGTGCTCACGCAGTAGTGATACACGACCGCACGCCGGTACGATGCTCATCCAGATCGAAATGGGCAGGGGTGGGGCTCGAAGAGGACGTGCTGAAAGTCATGCAGTGCTTTCAGCACGTCATCATGCCAACTCGCCCAACTCACACTTCTGTAATTGTGTTAGAACGATGTCTGACATGAATTCCAGACTGAAGAGGCATTCATATATGACACGGCTTCCGATGTCTGTTTGATTCAAAAAAAAAAAAGGCAGTTCACATTAACTTATTTATTTGTTTATTTCAGTACCCTCAAGGGCCGAGGGCAATACAGAGGGGAGGGGCAAGTAACAAAACATAATACAAAAAGTGAGAATAAATACAAAAATGTATACAATACAAAAGGCAGTCAGGGTGCCTGCTGAAAAAAAAAAAAAGGCTGTCTAATGCAGTTCTAAAGGCATCAAATTATTATATAGGTACTAAAGATGCGGGAAGGTGGTTCCACTTCGATGACGATCTGGGGATAAAAGAGTCGAGGTAGGCGGAGGTGCGACTCTGGGGAATTCCAACTTTCTACTGATGATCAAGGCGAAAGGATATGTGAGGGGGAGGGAGAATAAGTTTTTCTTTCGGAGTAGGGATAGAGTAGTAAATTTTATGACAACCGATAGACGATATACTTTACGGCGCAGAGAAAGAACGGGCAAAGATAAGCTCATTTCATGCATGACACACTGGCTGAACCATGATAATTACAAAAGATAAATCGCGCGCCACGGTTCTGAATGGCTTCAATGTTAGATACGAGCATTGCGTGACCGGGATCCCAGATTGCTGCAGCGTACTCCAATTTAGAGCGTACCAGGGTTTTGAATAAAAGTAACTTCAGTGATACTGGTCCTAAAGTAAAATTCCGTTTTAAGAAACCGAGTATGAAGTTAGCGTTAGCAGTGATATGATCAGTGTGAACGTTCCATGATATGTTATCTGTAATATATGAATCCGAGATATTTGTAGAAAGTTACGATTTCCAAGGGGGAAGTACCAATGGTGTATGAATGTGGTGATGAGTTACGTCGAGATACACGCATCTGTTTGCCTTTGTTAATAGTAAGAGACATACACCATGCGCTCCACCAGTCCAAAACAGTGTCTAAGTCAGTCTGAACAAGCCGAACATCCGAGTTATTAGTGATTTCGCGGTAGATGACACAGTCGTCCGCAAACGGACTGATGCCGCATTCACACGACCGTAAAGGTACCTTTAGCTAAAGGACCTTTATTCTCTGCAGGCCAATCAATCAACAATCTTCCCCACGTTGTTTGTGCTCGTAATCCAAGAACACGGGCTGATTCGCCGATAGCAAAGGAACCTATATTTAAGGTACCTTTATGTAGACCGTGTGAAAGGGGGAAGACAGACAAAGGAAGACAGATTCTGAGGTAAGTCAATTAGGTAGATTGGAAATAATAGAGGACCTAAGACGGACCCCTGTGCGACGCCTGACGTCACGAAACTGAGGTGAGAATTAGCTTGATTAGTGAAGGCAAATTGAGATCGATTTGTTAGAAAGTTTCTAATCCAGGACAAAACAATTGGGTCAATGTTAAGTTTACCAAGTTTTAGGAGTAGAAGCTTGTGGGAAACTTTGTCAAATGCTTTGCTAAAATCAAGAGAAACACAGTCAACCTGGGATCCACGATCTACAATAGAAAGTAGGTCATTAGTAAAAGCCAGCAGTTGAGTTTGTACGAAAGAAGTTTACAAAATCCGGGCTGAGAAGGAGTGAAAAAAGAATTATAATCTAGAAAGTTAATAAGGTGCGAGTAAATGACATGCTTCATAATTTTGCAGGTTGTACAAGTAAGGGAGATAGGCCGGTAGTTATGAGGACACTGTTTGTCACCTGATTTGTGAACTGGAACCTTCTTTCCTATTTTCCAGTCATCGGTGAGCGTACGGAAGTAGAGCGATGGTTCAAATGTTTTGCACAAAAAATAGAGCTATATACTTTAGTTTTTTGCAGAAACGTAGATGTAATGTTGTCGACACCACAAGATGATGATGCCTTTATATTTTCTATTAGCTTAACTATGCCGTCAAAACTAAAAACTAAGGGGTTCATAGGCAGAAAGCTGCGGGAAAGGCACATTGGGAGACACCATTCAAAATCATAAGAAAAGGTATTAACAAAAGTATCATTTAGAACATTGGTCCACTAACTACTCGGTATGACACCACCATCTAAACCTCTAAGTGATATGACTGACTCCTTTGATCCATTCACAACATTTCAGAATTGTTTAGCATTCTTTAACAGCATTGAAGGTAAGGTAAGATTGAAAAAAGTTAGTTTTGCCTTCGTAATTGCTGCCTTATATGCTTCAGCTGCGCAGCGATAAGCGTCCCAACGTTCATCACGGTCGGAATGCTTTGCAGAACGAAAAAGACGTTTCTTCCTACTAGACTAGTTGGGGGCAATGAATCTAACTGAAATGAAAAGTGCAATGAGTGAACTAACTTTGTTCTTGAACATGTTTCAATTCTCATCAACGGAGCGCTGATCAAAGTTGTCTAATAAACATATCGAGGTACTCAGCTAGTTTGTTGTTGATTAAGTCAAAATAAGTTTTGTTGCAATCGTAATAATGTCTGACGATTTTAAGAGAAACACGCACCGTCGTGCGTGAGTTGAAATGCAGTGTTGAGTGATCACTAATGCCCGGTAAATAACGAACAGGAGAGATAAGATCAGGAGCAGTAGTAAGAATGAGATCTAATACACTAGCAGTTGAATCAGTAATTCAGGTAGGCTCTATCACAACCTAAGACAAGCTAAAATCAGAGCAAAGGTTAAGGAAGTCTAAATTCTGCGAAGCACAGCTTACAGCAGAAAGAAACTCACCAGACCTATCAATGTCCGGAAGGTTAAAATCGCCTAGTAAAAACAGTGGTGTCAAAGGAAACCTAGAGCAAATAGCATTCAGAATATCATATAAATAAAAAAAAAAACCTGTATTGGCATTAGGTGTCGATAGTAGGCGCACAAAAGAACACTGTAATCGTACATCAAGAAATTCGAGTGCGGTAGCTACATTTACGTAAAAAGATTCGGAAATTTCATTCAGTGCTAATAAAACTCGCCTCCCCTCCTGGACGTTCTGTCGCAACGATAAAAATTTAAACACTTATCGCTCTTCAAAATTTCACTGTCACGGACTGTACTCGACAACCAAGTTTCAGCCAGCACTACAATATCACTTCGTAATGAATCGATAAGAGAGGAGAGATCATCGCGGTTTCGAATGACACTTCTTATATTAATTCCGTTAGAAAAACAAAAACGAAACGGATTACTACGTGTAGTTTTTTGTATTCTTCACGATCTGAGTCAGCAGGAATACTAGGGGCAGCAGCGTTGTCATCAGTCACAACGCGCTGCGTGTAAAGGCCGGTTCACACATGCAGCGAAGCGCTAATGTAGCGCTTCTCACGTGTCGCCCGCTGCTTATTGTCTGCCATGAACAACAGTAATGACGGTGCGATACAAGGCTGGTGAACGCTCCCGTGAGCACGCGCTTAGCGCGAGGTCAGCGCTACACTTGTAGCGCTCCGCTACATGTGTGAACAGGCCTTAACTGTGGCGTGTTTCACAGATGTTATTGCTGTTTGGGCAGTAGATATAACATTTATTGTTAATATGCAGTTTATTACATCGCAGTTTAAAAGACACGTTCATCTCCTTTGCAAATTCAATGAGTTTCCTCCTAGCATTGCGTGATTCAACATAGAAGTTTTCCGCTATGGAAATGTTAGTACCGCGAAGTTGGGGTTTAGAAAGGAGAACTTTTCCTTTGGTCCTAAAAGAAGAAAATCGGACAACGACTGGACGGCACGTGCTGGCGTTAAAAACACGACCCAGTCTGTGCGCGCGAACGGTGCAATCAGAGGTGATGCCTACCTGAAGTTTGTCTTTAATTATTTCACATACTTTACTTTCCGACAATGACCACGTTTCCGAATGACAATCGGGGATTCCATAAAATATTAAGTTATATCTGCGAGATTGGTCTTCCGACTCTGGTAAACGTGCGCGTAGACTGGTGTTTTCGTCGGCAAGGGAGTCGACTGCTTCCCTCATAGCTTTTAGTTCATGTTGAGCGCCACCGATGCCGGAAGTCGCTTGCTCGACTGCGGATAGTCTGTTGTGGATATCTGCTACCTTATTTTCAATGGAACGTTGATTTGTCTTAATAGCGCTCACGTTGCTAAGAAGCCGGGATTGTCCCTCTTCGAGTCTGACTGAACGGGCGTTAAAAGGATACTACAACGAAATTTCGGCGCTTATTTTATGGTCTATATGTTTTCAAAGGAGCAGTATCACATCGAGCACACCAATCTCTTGTTAGAAAAAGTCACAAAAAGGAATTTTAAAACAAATTAAACGATTAGCAAAGAGCACCTGGCGGATGTCGCTAACGCCTCGTTTGTAATGCCCGTCTAGGAACCTTGACAGCTAGTGACGGTGAGTGTTTCGCCTCCGGCCACGACGATAGAAGAGGGGAAGGAGGAACTCCCGTCTTCCGGAGAATCCCTTTTGTGTGTTCCAGAAGTAGCTATGTCCCCCTACAAGATTATAAAAGATTAACCCGTCACTCAAAATTCGTACAAAAGCAGCCGCTTCGGTGGCTGGAACGACTAGGCCATCCCGTCGGCGTCAGCCTCGCCGTAGCTTTGCTCGTCCCGAAGCGACCTACGTCATGATTGCGTCGGATGTCACGTGCTCTAAGCTGGGCCTTCTCCGAGCGTTCCCTAGATTGTGCCGTTTATAACAAAAGATACAGCAACCAGGATCAAAATACAAACGTGCGATTGACATTTACGAATATTGTGGATCGTATTCAACCTATTTTTGAACCCAACGGATATATTTCAAACTTCGTTGAAGTATCCACGGAAAACAAAAAATTGAAATATACAAATTTCGTTCGGAAATGAGTCAAGCATGAGGGATAATAACCGTAAATGATAATTGCACGTTTATATTTTGAACGACTGGCTATATTTTTCGTTCCAAACGGTGCACTCGAGCAAGCGCTCGAAGAGAACCGAACGGAGAGCGCGATGCGTCATGGGATATCCGGCGCCAACAAAAACAAAGGTTCCCCGCATTCGTGACGTAGAAAGGCTGGCGTGGTTATGAGTTTTGCCCTTGGTGGCGTTGTCAGCGTTTACGCGTTACAACCGAGCCGTTCGAAGTACCCGTGGGGTGATGAGCGTGTGGCTGGCCCAACGAGCACGTAGCTTCCACAACACTGTCAGCTTAGGGCTGAACGGGGTGGGGAAAGCAACTTTTGTTCGAGTTTTGAGCGACGGGCTAATCTTCTAGGGGGAGAGTGGCTGTTTCCGGTTGCACAAACGAGGGTCCGAGAAAGAGGGGAGTCTTTCTTTTCCGTCTTCTTGGACCGTTTGGTACGATGCGCGATTTGTGAGTGAGCTAGGAGGAGAGCTAAAGCGCGATCCAAACCAACGCTTCTTTTTGCGCCTGTAGGTCGTGCGGCTGCGGATGTGATGTATTTTCGTGACGTCGCGCCGCTTCTTCGCTCCTTCCGGGCGCGCATAAAAAAGTTGGTTGATTTCAACTTCTTCTCAAAGCGCACAAAAACGCGCGGTGACGTAGTAGGGCGCTCCTGTGTCCCGGCCAATCGTGGAGGGCAAGCTAGTTCCGGCTCCGCGTTTCTCGCCGTCTGGCTGCCCTCTCCTCCCTCCCTTTTATTCTCTTCCAACATGACAACGCGATCTCTCTCTCTCTCTTTCTCTCGCCGTCTGGCCGGCCAGTCTGTCGCAGTTGCACTTTGCTTGTGCGCTCGTGCCGAAGTTTCGCCCGTCCAAACCAAAGCGCACGGTTCTGACTCAAAAAGCGCGCCCGGAAACAGCAAAAACGCCACGAAATGCGTCACATCCGCAGCCGGACGACCTACAGGCGCAAAAAGAAGCGTTGGTTTGGATCGCGCTTAAGAAGGAAAATGTTAGGTGACCGGCGTTTGGCAGCAGCCGCGAAGCATTATGGGTATTATTCACTTCCGGTTCGTAGCTAGCAGCCGACGCGGCCCCATGGAAGCGTTTGCGGGTGTTGAAACCCGATCAATTCGGCCACCTTCCTGTGCCGCTGGGTGACTTGCGCACTACTGAACGTCTCAACTTACTTCTACGGATATGTTAAGTAGTAATCGGTACGCAGAAGCATCGAGGACGGCCACGAAAGCGCAGAGCGAGTGCGGCTGGCGGCAAGCTGCACTCGCACCGCGCTTTCCGGGTCTTCGCATGAAAACTCAGGTTAGATGTTTCGTTTTCCTTTTGAGCCAGTGTTTTTCATTTGGGTTCTGTTTATTTTTTATGATTACGTTAGGTCACATCACCGACTGAAATAGGCGCGAATGCAAGCCGTGGGACGCGGCCAGCTTATATGCCCGATCGGAGGTCTGGCGTACATTTCTCATTTTTTTAGAACACCTGAAACTGGGTAAGAAAATCTTGAAGCAACCAAAAGTTAAAGACAGGGAAAGAAGTCGGTCAAACGGCGTTTCAAACTCAGCTAATATGTTTTCTCGCGCGATTGAAACGCCACTTCCGTACAGAAGTTAGTTTCGATGACATCTGACTACGTGACAATGTTTGCTTTTTTTAATGATATAAAAGGTTAAAAAGCGCAAGAAAACAAGGAAATTAAAGACACAAAGACGACAGGACGGGCGCTCACTCACAACTGACTTTATTAGAAAAAGCACTGTCTCTTTTATACACAAGATCGTATGTCAAACCCACACTGCAACCAATCACCACTCTCACAAGCAGCTATCTAGAAACGTTATTTCTTTCGGGAGCAAAAAGAGAGAAGGCATGCTAACACATTTGTCATCTTTCCTTTTGATATAAAACGCCACTATAATATCTTTCTTGGTCTTATCTTTTGATTTCTTTAAAAGCTTTGTTTCAGCAAAAAGAGGCTTAAAGTCAGCACATCGCCTGCAGTGGTCTGCCAGGTGTCCCCCCGCGTTCTTGCGCACAGAAATATTATGCTCACGTGCCCGTTCGTTAAAACAGCGGCCGGTTTGTCCAATATAAACTTTTCTACAGCTTAATGGAATCTCGTATACAACATTGGTCACACATTCAGTGTACTGTACAGCGTGCTTCTTAGAGCAAAGTGCTTTTTTCTGTCATGTAAGCATCGAACAGATTTTTGAGAGCTTGCAAGGGGCCGAAAAAAAAACATTTACATCGTACCTACTAGCTATATTTTTAATGTTCTGGGACACTTTATGCCAATAAGAAATCACATGTACACGTCTTTTAACTTTATTTGTGTGGCTGCCCCCTTGTAAGTTAGTTCTTTTTATTTCTTGAAGTAGGCTCTCACAGCAGCTCGAAATTAGGTTAGGTGGGTACCCTGCGTTTTCTAACCTTTTTACTTGCTGAGCAAAACGGATGTCCATATGATGTTTGCAACTTTTTCCAGGAGCTGCCTGAAGGCATGTTAACGCAATACCTCTCTTGACCAGTTTGGAAAGTGCACTTTTGTAAGAAACAAGACTTTTCTTCGAACGCGGGCTATACTTCCAACAAACATGGTCGTCGGAAAACATGACCATCTAGTCCAAAAAACGAATGCTATTCAGCACGGGCATTTCCCATGTAAACTTAAGTCCACCTGACGCTTCTTTAAAAACATCAACGATCCCCGCAACAACCTCATCCAAACCCGATTTTGTGTCTAAAATTAAAAGATAATCATCAACATATCTGAAGACTTTAACTACATGCAAATCCGGTAGGCAATCCAAAATGCGCCTGTCCATTGACGCTTAAAATACATTACATAAAACAGGGGCAACCGACGAGCCAATACAAACACCAGATTTCTGTACAAAGAAACGCTCATTGTAACTGACAGCAGTGGGCCAGAGCCGTATATTGGGAGAGTTGGGTCATTGGGAGGTGCAAGGGCCGCCGCCAGTGCCAATTATTCCCCAAGCGGTTATAGCGAGAGCTTTAAGTAAGCCATTTGCACCAATCAGCAAACAGTTACGTCACAACATTGAAAACGACATTGAAGGCGTGTAAGTGA
Organism: Ixodes scapularis; assembly: GCF_016920785.2. NCBI lineage: Eukaryota > Metazoa > Arthropoda > Arachnida > Ixodida > Ixodidae > Ixodes > Ixodes scapularis. The sequence goes on from NW_024609839.1 coordinate 20,166,410, forward strand.
AGCGTTCAGTCTGGTTCAGTCGGTGCAGCGGTGCAGCCGGTAGCGGTCGATGACACAACCGGCGATAAAGCAACGGTGGTCGCCGATTGAGTGCGACGTGACTGAGGCTAATAAGAAACTGATAAAAACGCTCCCGTAATCGAGACGGTAGTCTCTCTTCCGTGAAAATCATACTTTTTTTTTCGTCAATAACAGGTGAGTGAGCGCCAACCTAATCGAAGAGAGAAGGCATCGGGATTTCCGCTGACACCTAACGGCTCTGTGCAGCGCCTTGCTTACAAGCTGCATGTACCAGAACTTATATTCTGCACCAGAGTGGACTGTAGTACATCAGGGCCGGTGTCGGAGTGCGTAGTGAAAAGCAACTCGCAACCGGTGGAAGCTAGCGGTATTCAGCGAGGGCGAGCACCTCGCTTTTGTACCCACCTGCGCTGCTAGTGTGTTCGTCGTGGAGCGAAGTGGTTGATGCATCGATCAGAGCCCCGATGACAGGCGCCGGAAAAGAAGCTACACCTCTGAGCCACACAAGCGGCTTGTTTGATTGAAATTTCTCCACCACTTTCATAATTTCTGGCCCAGAAGTATGCTTAGCAGACTCCGCTACCGCACCGGGAGTAAATAAGCTAGATCGAGATGAAGCTCACCCGGTGTTGCGGTTTTGTCCAGTGGAGGTTGCCTTTTACACCATCTTCTCGTCATGTAAAGTCACTCGATTGTTTAGGACAAAGACAACTCTCATTTGGACTAGTGCATAGAAGAAGCAGAGTGGCAGTAAATATTTTCGAACCACTACTTCATCTGGGCGACATCAGTTAATATGAAAATGTCATTTCTTTTGCTCACGAGAGACGGGGGTAGAGCATGTAGGCCGAAGGCCCGAACCCGGTGGCTGCCATAGTGTGTTTACACTGGATTGGTTACAAGTTTAATTACAGCAAGAGAAATACTTATAGGTGAAGCGAGCACTGGAAAATGTATCTCACTTTGTTGCTGTAATAAAAACAGTCCAATTGAGCTTTACCTGAACAGTCCATCACATTTAGTTGGGTGTATTTCTTGTCTGCAGTTGCCTATGAGGTCAAATGAGTACCATCCTTCTTAGGCTCTACGAGCTACATTACTCGATCTGGCTTTTTGGTACAGTTGCGATTTTCACAAGCGATCTCCGAAATTCTCGGAGTAGAAAGTTTGGGACTGAAACTTCGTATTCCAGTCCTACTCTTAACCATAACTTCCAAAACGAAAATATGTGGCAAAGAAGCAAAAAAAGGCTAACCATGTTGAATTAACCTGAAACGGGTAGAGAAGAAACATCAAAACAGAAAAGACAGAAAATAGGCAGGACGACGTCTCAAACTCAGCTAACTTATTTATTTAGTCCACCTCCTTATATAGTCTCAATCTCAAGGTCATCTCCACCAACACATAAGGACGAACTGTATACAGATCAAGCGCCACAGCCTTCATCACGCAATGCAAGAACGTTGACAACGTTTACAGGTCGACGCGATAAGGCAACATCCATCCACCCTCAAACTTGAACAAAAGGATCTCTTCCACTACTATTCCAGTTCATACTTCTGTTCAAGTTTGAGGGTAAATGGATGTTGCCTTATCGCGTCGACCTGTAAAAGTTGTCAACGTTCTTGCATTGTGTGATGAAGGCTGTGGCGCTTGATCTGTATAGACTTCGTCCTTTCGTGTTGGTGGGGATGACCTTGAGATTGAGACTATATTAGGAGGTAGACTAAATAAATAAGTTAGCAGAGTTTGAGAGATCGTCCTGTCTATTTTCTGTCCCTTCTACGTTTTGCTGTTTCTTCTCTACCCCAGTCTCGGGTTAATTCAACATGGTTAATATTCACCACCTCACCTGCACCCTTACGATTTTTTCTAAAAAAAGGCTGTTGTAGCTCATTGTTTGCAATCAAGTAAAAAGACAATTGGCGAAGTACCTTTTTATATGAGCGGAGTATAAAATCTTTCCATATCAGAGCTGAAATGTAAAGTTATGTTTGGGCAGAAAGGCATGTGCACAAAGTTTCGTGTCCACGTATGTTTTTTGTGCCTGTGCCTTACTCACCTGCTGCAAAACTTTTGCTTCGATGTGCTGGCAGTCCGTCAGTGTGATCATTTTTTATTTACCTTCTGTCCAAACGAGGTGAAGGGGCCAATCATTTTTCAGCAACACATGCATCGTGCCAAATTTTTTTATTAGCACCTCCATAAAACTTGCACTCCTGGCTTTAACAAAAAAAATCTGCATTACAGAGGTGTGCTCACTATACCGAGAATCGCCATTTTAGTATGCCTAAACTTCTCTTTCATTAGTCACGGAGTCTATTATAAACTACTCCCAACGAATTATAATGTGGTGCTACATAAAAGGAAACACACAGCTACCAGTATGCAAATTTATTTCGACTCACTCACAAAAGGTATAAAATATGCTTTCAGAAAGAGCAGAGCAACTTTGTTGGTTAACGGTTAAATGGCGCACTGGAAAGAGTGCAGGAAATTGCACCAATGATGATAGATAGAAGAATAACATTGTTGTTTTGGATGCTCAATTATATCGACAGCGTGTCCTTGGTGGATGCACCTCCTAATTATTGTGTTTACGGAATTACTACGCCACTCTTCTACCATTATCGGCGCAACTTCTTGTGCACATGTTTTTTTTTTCTTTTTTTAAATCTGGTGACAAATTTTGAGAGCCTGTTGCCCCTTCATAAATTTTGGAGTTTATTACCTTTCTCCACTTGGTGATCCAGACATCCCATTAGAGTTACAGAAAGCATTAAAGCATGTACCACGCATTAGAGGGGAACCAGTGTACCACAAATGTTAAAGCAAAAGCATGACATTTTATTATAGTGTGAGGCAGTGTCAGTTATCCGAGTACCAATCTTCACTAAAGCCTTTAAGCTTCTAATAATAATTTGTGCACTCCTTAATTTAAAACTGGCAAGTTTTGATATTTGCTGATTTGAGACTTGCAGCCTTCAGTAAAAAAAAGTGTTAGTATATACAAGTCCTGTGTCTTTCATTAGTAATAAAAAGTTTATTTAAAATGTATTAAAAATTACTGAAAAATAATTAACCGTGAAATTTTAAGCCTTATATTGTTCCCATTCAAGCAAGGGGATTCCACTCAAAACTCATCTCAAAAAGAACAGAAGAATGATAAATACTCAAGATGACTTACCATGCTCAGGTGTCCTGTTAATTTTGCAGTAAATGGCATGTTATGCAAGTATGATATCAAATTTTTGTTAAAAACAGCTTCCCCAGATCAGTGTTATTGTGCTCTTCGTATAACAAACAAATCTTACCACAATTGCTTCATGAACAATGGGTTAGAATCATAATCCCCAAGTTTGTCTATGGGTTTTTAAGAGTTTCGCAGGTACTCCACCAGCTGGTGTTTAAGGCAAAGAAACTGGCATTCCTACCAGAAGCTATGTGCCGTAAAATATTGAGAAAGCGCTCATCAAATGGTTGGAGATAATTGTAAAAATATGGGATGGGCATTTTGCAGGTTCCAGCGCTGAAAGTCGGAACGGTGCAGGAGCAGTGTTGTAGTCTGGTGGGACCCCTATTTGCTTAAAGCAGTTGTACCGCTTGCATCCAGCCAGCTTTGTGCTGGCACTCTCATGTGAAGCTTCATTGCTTCTTACCGGAGTGAGCGTGGAAAGCTTCAGCGCTCTGCACCAGCGCACTTGGAAATGTGGTTGATGCGGAGGAGCGCCTTGTTTCATTCAATACATTCAGAAGTTTACTGGCCTGGGTGCTTGATATGTTCTTAATCACTTTTTAAATGTTCAAAAGTGGGGGGTGGGCACCTATTGCGATATGAGCACATGCTCATAATTTTATGGCACATGGAATGGCAGAGAAAAAAATGTAAGGCTAATACTTTGCCTATCATAATGGCGGGTAGTAGAAATGCATTGAAATGATGTGTTATGCGTCACGGAAAGTTAAAAACATGAATGGTTAGTAGTGACTACTCCTGCATTAGAAGGAAGAAGGAAGTGCAGAAAGGAAGGCAAAGAAGTTAACCTGGGGCATTTTATGCTGCATTAGGTAAGTTATAGTAAAGTTTATAAAACACAACATTTTAGAAACAACATGCCTCCTATAATTTATACAATTTTCGTCATGGCAACATACCCCCCCCCCATACACATCCCACACATTTAAAACGCCATTGCATGCCATTATAAATAGGGTGCTATGGCAAGCATTTAGGCATCTCTCTTGACTTGTAACATAGCAGACATTGTAACATATTACGGCACAGCCAAGACCGTGAATTTTAAACATTACTAAATCTTAGGCGCAGGAAGACCGAAAGGAGAAGACACAAAAAAAAAAGAGTGACAGCACTGAACGGGATGGTATGTGCGTTGTCCCTCTTTTTTTTATCTCCTCTCTGTCCCCTTGCATCTTAGGTTTACTGATGCTATGACATGTTCCAATCAATATACCAAGACTTAGTCATTTCTAAATTAAGAAATATAACATGCAAAGCATACTGCAAGATCATAGGCGTGGACAGGGTCCTCCTATGGGGGGGGCCAATTTCACTGCAGCGCCCCCGCCCCCCCCCCCCCAGTCTCACCGAGACCCTTACGCCGTAGGGGTAAGGTGTTCTAGTGTACCCTAGTAGGAGTGCACTAGAACACCATATTTTAACCGCGAAATATGACTTCCAAGTTTACTTCATTGTCACCATAAAACTACCCTTGAGTTTACTTTTCTGCAGATTACTTGGAAGTCTAATTATTGCGGCTTACGAATGGAGCCCGGAGAATGACAAGGCTTGAAATATGTTTGAACCCAAAAATGAAATCTGAGCAGTGACACCAAACATGACGTAATGCCACAAAACGTCATACTTGCCACTGTTACGTGTCATTGTATCCATTTCCTCGTAGACCGCAGCAATTAGATTTGCGAGAGCTCTGCGTGAAAGTGGACTTACATGCGCTTTGAAGTGTGGGAGAAATGAGAAAATAAAATAACTTTTCTAACAACAAAAACGATTTATTGCCAAACAAAAGTGGAGACCTCCACGATAAAGAAACCACAGCTTGCACTCGTAGGGCTCAAGCGCCATCACAAAACACAGAAAGAAAATGAATCGCACGAGGGCTCAGACGATACACAATTTCAATTCACAAACGGTAGACTCTAAAAAAAATTTAACACAACGCAACAACAGGACTGGTGCAAATGAAAACAGTAACACACAGTAAAATTAACTACACTTTACAAAAATACTATTCAAGTTGAGCTGTGCAAAAATGCTATTGGTGTGAGAGGCGAACCTTAGTTTGAACGGAATCGGCTGTAAAGCACCCTCTTTCGCCGGCTGTCATTCAATTAAGAATAAAGTAGAAATATGTGACATTGTAGGTTAATGCGATAGCATACCCTGCGAAATTAAAACACATTTATAACAAACATTTGCGCGTTTTAGTCGTAAAATGCTTTAAGATATTATCAAAACTGATGGATGTTGCTATGTCCTGCTCCACAAAGGGCAGCATCAGCCAACGAAGCCGTTCCTGCGACATCGTGGATCTTAACTAGGTCTTTACATGTGCGAGCTTCAAAATTGTCCTTTCGCACGAGCAACTGGTTACAGGAATCGTGGAAAAAAGTTGAAGAGCGCGAGAAAAGTCCTTGAATACTGACTTGTCCAACCGATTTTCTTTGAGTGAATCCAGCCAGTCACAGTCGGTCATGCTGTTTGCTTTTTCGTCGCTGGTTCGGGACTTCAGGAGCCGCATTTCAGCACGCAAGCTGTGGGGATCTACCTCAAAAAAGCTACAAATAAGAGATATTTGTTCGTCACTCGCAGAGAGGCCCAGAAGGTTCTGGACAGCACACACAAGCTCAAACGTTTCTTGTGTGAACCTTTCTTCGATCCCTCGAACACAGGAGTCAAGCATCGAAAAGAAAACACCGACACGAAATTCCTCCTTTTTTGACGCATAGAGACATTAATTCGCCCAGTTTTGGTCAATTCGCTTCGATACCTTTTTTCTTCAAACTTCGTTAATCTCGATTTCATTCATCTCGCAGATCGAAGAAACTTCCGCAAACATCTTTTCAAAAACTGTCCCATCTTGCCTCATCTCTCGCAGCACTTTTCGCAGATGCCTAACTTCATTGAGTGCAGTGGTAAGGTTAATTTTAGGGTCCTGAAGAGCTCGGCTAACCTTCAAAATAAGCTGTAGAATAGGGTGAGCTATTTCCATGCTGCAGACAAAGTCAAAGCTCATCACCTGGGAAAAGAGTCTTTTGCCTTTTGCTTTCGTCTCCGGGTGCTTTGTGGAGTCCACAATCATTCTTACTGCACTCGACAGTTCGCTGTAGCTCTCACGAACGGCCTTTACTGCTTCAGCACGACATGCCCATCTGGTTGTAGACAAAGACTTCAAAGTTTTCAGCTGTGTGCCGACAGTTCGGAAAATTCGCTCAAAACAGTAGGGCGCACAACACTGTTTTCAATAAAGTTGTACGCAAGTTGCACAACGCCAAAGAAATCAAACATCATTCTGTTTTCTGCTCAAGACAAACACGCATCGACAAGCACCAGGTTTAAGCTGTGGGCATAGCAGTGAACGTAGACCAGCTTGTTGTTCTGCTCTTTGCACTTTGCTTGAACGCCAGCAACGTGCCCTTACAAGTAGAAGCCCCGTCAAAGCAGACGGAACTCGCAAAATTCCAGGAAACATTGATGGCGGTGAGAACTGCGTGCAATGTGGAAAACACAAAGTCGCTGTCTATATTTTTAAGCCTTTCGAGAGTAAGGAAGACCTCCACTGGCCTGTTCATAATTTCGCAGAAGTACCTAATAACAAGGGAGAGTTGTTCATGATGACCGCAGTCACTTGTTTCGTCGCACATGAGCGAGACTGTTTTACCTTCTATGGGGTGGACAATCGAAGAAAAAATGGCTGCATGCAGTGACTCTAGGATGTCATTTTGTATTCTGTTGCTGATGTATGAGGCGTTCTTTGGGCCTCACTCTAAGTGGCCCCGCAAAACGGGGTCGTACTTCTTTAAGATATTAACTATCTCTAAATATAGACCTTGCTCTGCGCTTTCATTATTTTCACTGTGCCCTCTGAATGGCCATCCTCCCTTTGCGAGAAGAACAACGATGTCAGTAAGGCTCTTTAGCACCTCACGATTCTGTTTTCCTTTTCCTTCAACTTCAGATGCTCGTCGTTCAAAGCTTTCATCCAGCATTGAAGCAATCGATTTGTTTGCTTTAGAGCAATTCCATCACATGACACTGTTAAGATGGCCCTCAGACCTTCCATGCTGATTAAACCTTTCTATTGCTTTCTTCCAAGTTCGAAGCCCAGTTCAAACAAAGGATGGGTCTAAATGTGCTTTCGATATACCACTCCTCGGCGGAAACGCCCGACATCAAAAGCAAAAAGCTGCATCTTTTGCTGGACTGTATTCAAGCCAGCTGAACTTTTCAAACCAGTGTTCGCAAAAGCTGCGCTTTCGATTATTCATTTCTGTTTGGGCATAGCTGCCTAGATGAGGCTGAAAAGGACCCCGTGCTTGCCTGGCTTGCTTGTCCAGGTCGCTAGTCGGCATTGGCAGCGACGGGTCGTCGTCAGACACCTGGTTCTGGTTGGCGGAAAACGTTGAGCAAAATCTCGGATGCTCATCTGGTGCATAACGATGTGGCTTGGCGTCGTGGCACAGCTTGGCGTCGGCACACAATTTGGCGTCGTGGCACAGCATGGTGAAGTGGCGCAGTCGTCAGCTTGCTGGTGGCTGAACATCTTTTCCGGTTCATTTTGTTCATGCTGCTCTTTGCAGCTTGTTGACTGTCCTGCAAATAAATAAGAGAAGTATAACTTTTTAGTTTTCTTTTTATCTGTTAACATGGCGCTTAGAACACGCTCGAAAAGAAGTCTGAGTAAACAATTACAGGACCAACTGCGCCAATAATAAATATATATTCCTGGAAATTTTACGACAGCTTTCTCATCGACAGCTCAGCGTAGTCTCTCCAAGCTAACAACAGCAACCGCTGCTCGGAGGCGAGCCAAACACAGCCTGCTGATTGTGTTTTCTACGTTTTAACGTAAACAACATTTTTGAAAAAACTAGGTTGCTAAAAAGCTAGTTTTTTTATGTCGGTGACGTTAGTCGCGCTAGAGTTACTAGTCTGGCCGAGGAGCACTACCTTCTTTGTTCATCGCGACAGAAGTTCGCGCCCTTTTTGTATAGTTAATAATTTCTAGAGAGATAATCGTGCACAGAGCGTATACACGACTCAAACATTTTAAGACTGCGTTTTATTAATGGTGAGCACTGGCGCTGGGCACGGAAATGCCCCGAGTTGCTGAGTACGTCGGTGAAGACAGACGGGGCTCTAATAGAAACGTTGCTAAATTTGTTAGACGCTTTTTCTTTTGTGAGGACTTAAACATTCATGAGTGGGTGCGTCTCTCACTCTCTCTGTTGCCTTCGTTCGTGAGGCACTTCATTCACCTCAACAAGATCAGTCATTTTGCTCAACGGGGTCCTGTTAAGGTGCCACTCTATCATCTACGAACAGACTTCTTAGAATGATACCGACACGTGCTGCTATATCGAGACTTCTAAGGAAAAGGATATGAATAATTTAACCAACTAAACTGAGCTCTGGAATGAATTTAATTGTGCCTTCACCAGCGAAGAAAAATACTGCAAGGTCAGTTTACTCGTTTTTTTTTTTCTTGGAAGGATTGCATTATGTGAATGAAACGGCCTCTAGGAAACCTTCGTACAAGCACTGAACGTCCCTTAATTGACTCATCCAATCACCAAACCAGTACCGATGTGCACGGTGGACCCCTTCTTTCATTTCTAATAACTTGCACTGTTCTCTCTTTCTATACTGCTCCGGCAATTTATGGGGTTCTAAAGTAGCGGTGTCGTTTGCATGGGCACTGGCAGGATCTTCTTTCTAATATTTGTCACACATTCAGTTTTAATATGCGGCCACTAAACTACCAGTATATACCATGGAAACGTTCAAAATATTTTCACTATTTGGACACTCAAAAAAACTTCAAATTAATTAATCAGATAGCATGAACGATGTGAAATGACAGAAATCTGATATTCGTCCACCCGATTAAGTTACCAAGCTTTCACCTAATTACGAAATATAAAGGCAATGTCTCAATGGGTCCGGCTACCAGAGGGCCAGTACTTCTGAGGACTGTCCTGCGAGTTTGGATGCAAGCAAGTTGGTCGTTCAGCTCGATCACCAGGTAGACGGACTTACCTACCTATCTCAACAAGCTGAAAGCCAACCTGAAGGCTCCGGCTCCTTGGAATCGCCGTGCACTTTGTTATTTCTCAGGATTCATCATCTATAGCATGCAAGCTGCCTGCCTCAAATGTTTTAGCTATTGGCTCCATTCAACCACCTGCTCTGGAGAAATGTGAAATAGATGTGTGTATTAGAGGAAGACGACGGCTTTAACAAGGCAAAGCAGACACTGCTGCGTCAGGCTCTTGGTGTATCGCAACCACACTGAGGAACTGATCGTGAATGTGCCACACCTCCAGAGGCAGTTGGACCAGTGTCGTCACACAACATCTACGGAGTCAAAAGGCCCATAGGAGGTTAACCTTCTTCCAAGAATTCCATGACACATGCATGCCTATCAACGGAATGAGGTAAGGCAATGGATAATGCCGTACAACCTTGAACAATATGCCAACAGGCTGCATTAATGCCACCAGAAGCGGAGCCGCAAGCTTGGCCAGAACCCACGGTTCCATGGACAAGAATTTACATGGACTGCCTTGCACCTATTGAAGGTAAAACGGAGCTAATTGTGGTAAACAGTTACCAAGATTGAAAGAAACCACTGGCATCAGCAGCTAGCCAACTCCACTGCAACAGTCGAATATCTGAGGAACACGGTCGCCTGGTTAGGACTTCCTGTTTGCTTGGTGTCCAATAATGTAATACCATTCCCCGGCACGCTGTTTACCGAGTTCATTACTCAGAATGGAATTGGCCACCTAAGGACTGCACCTAACTATCCACAGTCAAACAGACTTCCCGAGAGAGCTGTCAGAACGATCAAGGACAGTCTAAAGAAACTCTCGGGTGGTTCTTTCGCCGCATACTTGCCAAGATGGCTCCTTGTGTACCGTCGCACACCGCCTACCACAGGAGGACAATCTCCAACAGGGCTCGCGTTCAACTTTTGTCCTAAAGTTTGCTGCATGGACCTCATCACTGAGACCCAGGAGCCAAAGGTAGACCTGGAAAGACCTAGCATCCTCAAAGAAAGCAGCCCTGTTTTTGAAAGAAACATGGGAGCTGTAGAACAATGGGGACCAAGATCATCTTCCAGGTTGTCGAAAACTGCATGACTTTGGTAAAACCCACCATGGCACAATGAAGCACCACCTGGACCAGTTGTGCCCCAGACGCTTTAACTCAACTCGTTTTAGTCAGATGATGAAATTACCACTGGGCACTAACTTGATTGGCAGTTAACAAGTGAAAGAACCAGGCTTTGGACCAGGAACTGAGCATGCATTTTAAGCAGTGCAAGGATGCCCCACTCAGGCACGGACGACACCAACCAAGATGAACCTTTAGCTTGTGCGGCAAAGTGTTGGATCAGGCCACCACCAGGGGTCAGTGTTTCTGGGGGTTTTCCTGTGCAACGGCCATGGGCTTTCTCTCTTTTCCCCCACTTTCCAGTGACCATGTAACAAACATGTATGACACGGCCATGTCAATTATTCCCTAATAAACAAATAGGTATGTTCCTTGCACTCCATGGATGAAGCAGCCACCAACAATTTCAACATTGGTCTGTATGGAGTCACAAAAAAGGAAATAAAAGAACTCCTGACACACAACTATTCTTGATGCATGCACACAATTGGCCAGCAGCTTCCTTGCAACATCCTGGGCACAGCAACAAAACCCAGACCTTACACCTGTTACACTGAGTACGAGCGTCCGACAAAAACTAACTCACGGAAAGGAAAAGGGCGGCAGTTAGGTCTACTGCAAACAAACTAACACACAGATATCTGACAATAATTAAGTCTGCAACTACAATGACATAAAATGAGACAGACCCAAAAGCTGCAACCGATGACCATGGAGGGGACATGGGTCTCGTGCCTCTGCAAGAAAAAACACAGAAACTGCAAAATTAAAATAGGCAAGTGGATAAACCAAAAGGGTCGGAGGCAAAGCATAGGCTCCCAGAAGCGTAAAGGTGCTGCACGGTGAAGGCTCACATGGAAGGCTCATGAAGTAAAGAGATCGCTTGCAAATGTCTTAAGCAAGTGCAGAAGTGAAAAACTTGAGGATACAGAAAGAGTGCATATTTCGAGGTGTGCGAATGACACGAGGAAAGCGAACAGAAGAATGACAGGGGAAAAGACAAGCTAACATGGGCAGGAAGTCTCTGCATAGGCTTTCATTCAAGACATCAGGAAAGAAAGTGTAGGCTACAAACATCCACATGAAACAAAAAGGGATGAGTGAAACATAAGCAGTGCACAGCACAAGACGGAGGACAAGAAAAAAAAACATGATACAGAAGAGCAAGTTTGCATGACAGCGAAAACTTCACATAGGCCTACACGCGGAGCAGAAGAAAAAGTGCTCCCCACAAAGAACCGTAGCAAGCGTAAAAAAATTCAGAGGCTTCATGCAGCCATACGCACAGAGCACAATAAAAAGAAAAGCTTCCCACAAACATCTGAAGCAAGCGTAAAAGTAAAAGAATATTCTGGGACTTCACTCAGGCCTACATGCAGAGCATAAGAAAAAGAGCTTCTCACAAAGAGCTGAAGAAAGTGTGAAGAAAATTGAGCGGCTTCACACAGGCTTACACACAGAGCACAAAAAAAAACCAAGCTTCCCACAAAGAGCTGAAGAAAGTGTGAAAACAATTTAGAGGCTTGACGCAAACTTACACGCAGAGCACAAGAAAAAGAAAGGATTCCCACAGACATCTGAACCAACCATGAAAAAAATCCAGAGGCTTCATGCAGGCTTGCATGTAGAGCATAAGAAAAAGAGCTTCCCACAAACATCTTATGTGCGAGCGAAGGCAAAGCTGGAAGCGCGAGCACGAAAGCTCCGTTCGTTCAGGCTTTGCTCGAGCGCGCGAGCTGGGCAGAAACGCAAAAAGCGCTGCTCTCGCGCTTTTAGCTTTAGTTTCGCTCGCAGATAAGGTGAAACGAAGTATAGTAAGCGTAAAAAAAATTCAGAGGCCTCACATAGGTTTACAGGCAGAGCCTAAGAAAAAAAGCGTTCCACAGACTTATAGACGCTTTACACACGCGCCAAATTACAGCCACCATTGCTGACCTTCTGTTGTCTTACCGAGATGCCGAGCAACTGAAACGGTAATTGACGATCCTCTACAGTGGCCGATGCTTTAAAAAAGGACACAGGTGAATCTAATATGGCAATAACCTGGCCTGCTATGGTAATGATGAAGTGAAATAAACGAAGTAAGAGGAAACAAAAACTGAAGGTCAGTTATGGCGGCGTCCATGCACAGCTGCTGCAAAGCGTCTATAGCAAGCGTAAAAAAATTCAGAGGCCCCAGGCAGAGCACAAGAAAATGGGCTTCTCACAGACCCATAGCAAGCATAAAAAAGTACAGATTCTTACAAGCACAGCATAAGAAACTTCCCAGAAACATGTGTAGCAAGCATAAAAAAATGCAGAGGCTTCACGTAGGCTTACATGGAGATCACAAGAAAAAGGGCCTCGCACAAACAACCGTTGCAAGAGTAAAAAAAATTCAGAAGTGCCTCGGTAAACAAGGAATGCAACAAATGAAAGCTGCCCTTAACACAAAGAAGAGCGCAAAGTAAAAACAAAAATGAGAACGGGACAACAGTTTCATCAACTAAGGCAATCTAAAACACTAATTCCTTCTCCGAGGTCCTGCCATCCACTTGCTGCCGAAGTCCCTGCGTTCAGCTGCCCCAGCCGCCAACTCGCGACTTTTTTCCCGAAGGAACACTTGCAGCCGTGCATGGCAGAATCGCCTGATGAGCTTCATTTTGATTTCATGGCAGTCGGGCAGCTGGACACATTGGCTCGCTGCCGCCATCCTCGCCGATAGGCCGTCCAGGATGCCCCGTGCATGCATCAAATCCGCAATGAGGCTGCGAAAGACACTTCCACAAGTTGTGAAGAGGGCGCGTGCAGCTTCAGAGGGGCAGGTCATAGCGTCAGGGACATAATTCTTTAGCCTGAGGAGGCTATTTGCAGGTGCCATGGGGACTTGAACAGCTGCAGCACACGTGTCACATGTAGCATTATTTTTTACAACTCTTCGTACCACATAACCGCAGTAATAGTCAAAGCTATTCTCCTCAGGTTGTGACATGGTGAGTTCTACCTCCTCAAGAAAAATGTCGGTGGGCACAGCAGGTTGTACATCCAAGTCTGCGAGGTAAGCCAGGTAAAAGGAGGCATCGTCCAGTTCGTAGGACCCTGCCTTGAGCGCCTTGAGGTACTGCGAGAGTGTGATTTTCAAGGTCGTCTTAAACTCCAAGAAATTGGGATAGGGTTACCCTGTCGCACTACCCAAAAAAAGTTTTCATGGCAGTCGTGCGTGAATCTGGATGTGAGCACGAATAAAAAAGAGTGTCTCTCAATGAGACTTTGCTGCAGGTCCAGAATGGACTTGGTAGAGAGGATTACCCCCGCCTGCACTGGCTTGAACGCCCCATCCCCAATAGTGAGGTGGAGAAAAAGATCCTTAAATTTGACCAGAAAGTCAAGGGTGTTCTTGTAGCAGGCCTCATTTTGCCTGCTGATTGCAAGGACTGGGTGCCTGCTGCTCATAAGATCAAACCATTTGTTGACCTGTTCCAAGAACCAAGCCGTGGTGAGGAAGTTGGTGCTCCAGCCATGATTCTCCACCAGGAAGCGCAGGGCAGTGGCCGTGGAGTGACTGAGGATCCGTAAGGCAGTGCTCACCTACAAACACGGAAATGCTCTAGATCATCAAGTGTATGCAATGTTTGGTAAACTCGACTGAAGGAATCAATGATTTGAAACTTCCCCCTCAGTCAATTAAAGGACAGCATGGGCACTAAACGAAGAAAAGGCTGCTAACTTCCATTCCTGTTGTCCATACGAATGGTTTTTGCTGGTTTTTTACGAGTTTTTGCCACACTCTTAAAGTTGGCAGTGCCACTTCATGAGCAAAACATTTTTGCTTTTACATTAGCAATGGTGATGAATACCAGCACTGATGTAAAGTACACTCCATGGTTACTTCGGTAGCTGTGCGTTGCTAAAAGTGCCACCGACTCCGATTTGTGAACCACTGACTGATTTTGTTGAAAACACTTTAAGGGAAGCTAAAGAGGTGCTCCAAAAAAAATGAGTTAGAGGTAAATTCTTCCGTATTTGTATTCTACAAATTTGAATATGCACTATTTGCTCAAGAAGTATCACCCAACGCAAAGAAATATTTAAAAAATTCACTCGGCATAATGTCACGTCAAGAACTTTCATTTGGCCACCGAAGCTGAAGCACCATCTCTCGTACAGTGTTACGGCACATGTGACCAGCCTTGCGGAATGCAGCGCTTTTTTATTCACGTGAAATGGTGCGTCATCTGCTACAGACGCCTAGTTCCCGCTACAATCTTTCACGCCTGACCAACATCCGCTAAATCTTTCATGAAAGTTTATAGGTGTACTAAACTTATGTCAAAACAAACAGGCGAGCGAAAATCGTGAGCATGAGGTGAATCGCACACAGTTTGTCGACCTCTCAAATAAGCTTGCAATAGCTGCAGAGATTCCGAGGATCCTTGTTGCGACGCTGCTGTCTCTCAGAAATTTCCTTTTTGCTTCTTACACCTCGGGAGCGCGGGGCTTCAGCGCTATGGTCAAAATGCTTTGATGGCTACTCCGGGCCTCAAATTGACAAATAATTTTAATATTCGTGATACTGGAGGCCATGTGAAGATGATGCAAGTGTTTTTAAAGGTACAAAACCGCTTTAGTTTCCCCTTAAGCAAGCACGTGCGAATAACGAATTTTATGTTTCAAGCGAAAAAGAAGCTAATAGTGACTTGGGTCGAATAATTTCGAATCGCATATTGAATTCTTGCTGTGCCTTTCTGATACTGCCATTGCGCCCAGCTTCCGCCATCTTGACAGTGTTGATGTCAAGATGGCGGAAGGTAGCTTAGCTTAATGGAAGCTAAGCTAAGCTAGCTTCCGGTCGTGTGTAACTAGCTTAGCCAGCCACAAACAAGGTAAGCTACATGCTAACTTAGCTTAGCACTCTTACCTTAGTACACATTTTTCAAAACATTATAGTATTTGAGTGATGGATGAGTGTGAACGTGTATGAATAAATAGTCATTTAAGATATGATATGAAGACTATCATACCTAAAACACCTAATATCAAGGGGCACACAGTAATCCACTGAAATGAGGTTAGACGAGAGTACTTTTGAGTATGTTTTGTTCACGTTCTCAAGGATGTGCGTAAATTCTGCAGTTGTTAATCGAAGCAACAAATGAAGCTTGTAATTTAGTTCTCCTTGTCAACAGCATTTTTCCTGTAGAGATAGCTTTTTAGTGCACAAACTCAGCATGTGAGCAATGATTATACTTTGTAAAGAAAAATCTAGCTGGTTTCATTTAGGCTATTCTCAAGTATCTGCCTACCCACTGCCAAGGCTCAGTTAATTCTGATCTAAATTACTGAATGACTCTCGCGTCAAATAAATCAAGGCCTACATGGAGATTGTAAGTAGATGAGAGATTCGTCAGTCCTCTTGCTATACCCAAATATTTGTTTTAAATCTTAGACTAAAGAATGATGAGCAATGATGCACACAGCTTGACGGTACCTCAGTTGTAGAGTAACAAATATTCATGGTAAAAGCCAGTTTTTTTTTTTTGCCTTGAGGTAAGCACTCATAGTGACCAGGAACATGAACAATCATCACGCTACATTACAATGTTTTCCTGAATTCGTCGCACACGAGCGTGACCTTTTCTTCTCTGGAGGTGTGCCTTCCACTTAATGCACAATCGCAGTGCCTGCGAAATACGCACGATCACGGTGTTTTCTCTGTAAGTGTCGCTTCTCCACAGCGCACCGGTGCTCGTTGAGAAGCGCACTCAACCGCGCTAACTCGCTGCAATCGCGACTTTGCCAGCACTTAGAGACTGTGCACATCACCGAACGAACGGCACGCGGCCAACTCAAAGCACCAAGGGCAACTGATAAGAGCGCTAGAGCGCTCTCGACATCACAGGACACACACGATTGGTAGGTGAGATGATGACGTTTTATTCTAGTAGGGCCGCGCCAATCACGGGCTGCAGATTAGACCTACCTTCCACTACATTAATGGGACGCTTAGTACCTGGGAATGGTGACTAGAATGACGTCACGTGAGAACAGTGTATAGCCATAGGCTGGGGGTGGCAACATGTGCAGCATGTGCTGAGCTGTAAACAATGTTTCATTTTGGCCATTCGTGTGCAGAGATTAGTCATGAGCTGCCCAAATGTTTGCCGAGGCACTTATTGTCACGAGCCCAAGTCAAGTGTTCATGCAGTGCTCGTATGGAATCCATAAGCCTCATTCGACTATCATCACCACAGGGTGCTCTCCTAGACACCGTCAGCATAATTACCTCCATGGTCGCATCAGCAAGGTTACAAAAATTGGAAGTGAAGGAAACACTCCCCCTCTAAACTTCAATTGACATCTCGACGCGTGCAAGATACTGAGGTCAGACGAGTGCTAGTATGCCTGCGATGAGAGAATCATTCCAACACAATATCAATAATCTACCCCTTCATACCACACTGCAACTAAGTGAAAAATGAAGCATGACACCAACTCATCATTTAAAAACAAATTGTGTAAAATACAAAAACACTACAGTTACTAACAAGGATATTATATCTGCAAATAATCAACAGGGAGCTTTGAAGCACTTGAGTAGCCTGACAACAAACTTGCCTTCAAGCCGCCGCCCTAGAGTTCTAGACGACGGCAATGGGAAGCTCCCCTCCAGTAGCAAGTCGTAGCCCGTGCTGCCACATGCAAATCGCATCTGCAGCGACTTCTTCACCGTCTCATTAGACCACTTGGACACCCGTTGCTGGATCTCGATAATGCTGCCAGTTGGTCCGCAGTGAAGATCTTGTGCAAGTGAGACCGGAATGTCGCTTCCCTTGTCTTTTGTAAGGCAGCCTGCCTCACCAAGCGACGATTCTCGTTCTCCAGCTGCTTGATCTTCCGACTCATCTGAAGAAAGACATCTTCAGTGAGCCTAGGTGAAACGGGTAATGGAGAAAGAGGCTGCAGGGTTCGCTCAGAGGTCTTGGCCGCTGGTTGCCTCAAACACGGTACGAGAATTGGGTGTTGCCAACCTCACGAGATCACTCCAAGCAGTGCAAGAACCATGACACATACCCAGCGGGTGGAGGCCGCCGACAACAAGGTGCCGCGGGCAGCTACGCTGGCCTGGCAGCGCTGGTTGTCACTGGTCACCTGCGGCAAAGAGTGCGGTGGTATTGCTACACGTGGGTACGCAGGACCCTGGAAGATGCTTACGAAGCACGTCCTGCTGGTGGTGGGGAGCGGCTGCGTGAGCAGGCCGCCTTGCAATGCTGCTCCAGGGGTCCTGGCCGCTGGTTGCTGCAAACACGGTACGAGAATCCTCGCTTTGCAGAAATATGGGTTCGAGAATAAATGGACTTGTCGCCCTTTCTCTGTTTGTGCTGGCCGAGCGGAGGGACGAAGGCTTCTTTGTATTTACCTCGGGGTGAAAGTTAATCCTCAAGGGGGACAAAAGTGGTTTTGGGGGAGCTCCATCTAGGTCACTGCGACACAATAAGCCAACGGGACGCAGTGGACGTGCCTGCGGCCAGGGAACTCTCGTCTTCTAGCCATGTACTCTCGAACCACTAATTCTGCAAATGGTCCATTGGTGTTGCCCACCTCACGAGATCACTCCAAGCCATGCAAGAACCATGACAGATACCTAGCTGGTGAGGCTGTCATTGCATTACAAGGCAGCTGAGAGTGACGAATGCCTCATGCATTAACTTAACAGAAGCAACAGAATATGAGTTATTGAATTTTGACTTACATTCCCATGAAGCGGGGTTTTGTGCTGTGTCAGGCTGCAACACTGACTGATGGTGTCCCACGCACTCTTGCATAAGGACCACTCCGATTTAAAAAAAAGGTCTCTGGCATGGAACAGAGATGTCAACAGCATACCAAGTCCACATTATTATAGGTCACCTGTGCCTCTTTCAAATCATATCAGTAAAAACATATTAACACAAGATAAATTATTGCTTTTAATTCACTATCATAATCTAGGTAAATACCAAAAGAACAAAAATCTCACTTATCCTCGTTACACGCACTCACTTGACTTTCAGATCTGAAAACAAGCTTGGAACAGCTGTGGCTGTCTGTCTCCTCCAGCCGTCAGAGCACCTCTACTGGAACTGGGAGGGCTCGAAGTGGTCCTGCACCGAATAACGTTTTGGTAGACGTCAAAACTGTGTATTCAGCCGCTCAAGTCACAGTGCAGTTATTCCTTTGACGAGAGGCTCACGCTTTCAAAATACGCGATCTTACAAATCCATCATCGCACGACGCCACAGGCCTGAACCACTCGTCTTTCTGCAGTGAAGCGAAAGCGCACAGGACGCTTCCACGGCAATAGAGAATATATCACAAAATGCACGGTTTTGTCACAGTGCACTTGCGTCCTCCGTGCTCGCGTCACAATATTAACAATGAACAATACCTCACCTCGCAAAGGTACGTCCTGTCGGGAGGTTTCCACCCCGCGCCACGCTTGATTCCTGAAAGCCACAGTTTCCGTCTCCTCGGGGATTTCGGCAGCTTGAACAAGTGAATTCCCCTGGAAGCTCTGTTCCGGCACCTCGAAGCACAATAACGACCCATTTTTCAAACAAGACCGAAACGGCGGAACTCCCGCGGCTACACAAACTTTTTTTTTACGTTATTTCAACGCGCGTGTCCGCGTGCACATTCGTTTATTCCACCATTAAAGAAGGCTGTGACGAAAAGCTTACATGCACCAAGTTTTCAGTCACCGAGCGTTAAATTTTTTAACTCTAGCAACGCTAAAATGAAATTACCGAACCCTACTTTACTAGTGAGGCTCACGAACACCGCTAGGAGAGGTTTTGCGGCTTGTGATTGGTCACGAGCGGCCTGTCAATCAACTTTTCGGCCAATAGATTTTTGCCCCATCAATGAATGGCCAAACTCTCCCAATATACGGCTCTTCGGTGGGCAGGAGGTAAAGGACCAACAACTCTAAAAAAATGTTCGCTACTAACACCCGCAAGAACTTTGAAAGTTGACTTCTCCCGACTCGTCTATTTTATCCCGAACAGCTCGGAGTAACCTGTCATGAGGCACAGAATGATAGAGGTCCTCAGCATCTACAGAGAAAGCCAAGAGAGCATTTTTACACCCCTCTCTAAACACGTCAATCACTTCATCCGAGTTTCGTACAAGGAAAGGGTCCTTCAAAGTCAAGGTTGCCAGGTGGCGCTGTGTATAGCGGGTAACCAAAAACTGCCACGTGTTCCTCTCAGAAACAATGACTTCGAAGGGACAATCAGGCTTATGCGTTTTTTCTGTGAAGAACACTTCCAAAAAATTGCTTTCCGCTTTTTCCGCTGCTTTCCTCAAACTTACCTAATTCAAACCTTTTAGCATTTTGAGAGCCTGAGTTTTTTGCAACTTCGGATGGAACTTGATTTCCCTGAAATTCTTAGCTATCGCTGTCAACAATCTCTCTTGGAAAAAAAAACTTTCGGCAAAACCACGAAACCGCCCTCCTTACCAGCCTGGACAAGGGATAGATCATTTTGTTTTAAAAAACCCACAACTCTCTCAATAGGAGGCTTCGTCCTAGGAAGGTGACTCACAGTGTCTTTGAGGAAGTCCACACCATCGCCAATCGCACGCTCTTTGTGCTGTTCACCGGCACGATCGGCCACTCGTCGAACCATGGCGAGCAGCTCTGGTCGCGTCGTAGATGGCTCGAAGCTGAACTTTGGGCCTTTTTGTAGAACTTCGTTGACCTCCGCTGGAAGAGTAGCACCTCCCAAAAAGGAGACGTTGTCTGTTGAACCCCCGCCTTTTCTCTCGCTTCGAGGTAACCTTAGTCGCGCCCTTTGCCACAAAAACTCTGGATTGCGCCGCCTTTTATATCAGTATGAACCAACTCGCCCAAACACAAGCTTTAATCCAAATTAACACTCACGCATTTTTAATCCAGTTTTAATCC
This sequence comes from Ixodes scapularis, assembly GCF_016920785.2. NCBI lineage: Eukaryota > Metazoa > Arthropoda > Arachnida > Ixodida > Ixodidae > Ixodes > Ixodes scapularis. The sequence continues at coordinate 20,186,794 of NW_024609839.1, forward strand.
AAATTAACACTCACGCATTTTTGGTACTTCAACTAAGTTGTCCCCTGTGAACTACCATAACGCTCCCCCCCCCCCCTCTCACGTTTGTTTAATGATATCGAGTAATAAAGTATGCATGAACAAGCACCGACTTTGATACGAGGTACGGAGGGTCGTACTACCGCTTTATTATCAGTCAGTATGAAGGTGCTGCACATTTGCTTTTTTTTATTTATAATAGAGCAAGCTGACCTGTCCTTTTGTTTATTTATATTATAGTAAGCCACGCATTCACGCCGCTTCACGGGAACAGTCTGCAGCGGCTCATTACAGAAAAAGTTAATCCGAGCTGTCGATGTAAGAATTAAACGGCCTGGCGATGCCACTGTATGTCGACGAAACGTCATGCCATGAATTGATTGCCTGCGAGATCGCATCCCGCGTTCTCGCGGATGCCTTGTACGACAAGCAGTGCTCACCGCTTCGCGGATTGATCGAGACCTTTTTGGTGGATGCCAAAAGACTGTTAGAGATCGTTATTTCCTGCGGCCCCTACCTGAAAGAGATAACACGTTGTACTGGCCTGTAACAATATTAGCCACGCATAAACGGTCACCGACGCTTGTCTGTCGCAGGCCACCTCGCTCCATCACTCGCTTAACCGCGACGGCCCATCGTTGCTTCAATGCTTTGTTTCACGGGAACTGAAACATCGTATACCCTCTATGGCTTGCGTTAGAACAACGTACCGCGGAGCTGTAAACCATTTTCACCGCGAACACAGCACGGCTACCACGCCTAGAAGGGCTCTCGATGCCGCTGGATGAACCACGACCGGTTCGGACGAACCGGAAGCGTGAAGTCAAGTGATGCCTCGCTTTAGATGACGAAACTTTCGGCTCAAACGCCGGTCACCTATCGGCTGCGCTGCTCCGAAGGAATCTGCAACGTCACGACCACTGATCTCTATGTCTATTTCCTGGATCGCGTTTGCCCAGCTCCGCCTATGGACCGAAATGCGGTCACTAGCGGCCATCTTTAGGTAGAGTTATATCATCTCTAGCCATCATAGTAATATGGCGGACAGCGCAATGGCGGCCGGGTGCCATAAAATAGCCGTGGATCTAGTACACTGCACCGTGGGAGATATTTCGTGCTTGATTCAAGTTGTTCGACGACGCAGATTCTTGAAACCCGGCTTGAACGGTAGCCTCATCTTTGAGGACCCGGAGAAAGTTCTACGAAAGCGCAGCACCAGGGGAAAGCAGCGCAGCTCGCATCGAAAGCAGACTCCGTACCGGCGTCTGCTTTTGATGCTAATTTTGATGCGACTTTCGATGCGAGCTGTGCTGCTTTTCCCCCAGTGCTGCGATTTCGTGAAACTTTCAGCGGGTCCTCAAAGATCGCGCTACTGTTCACGCTGGGTTTCAAAAACATGTTTCGTCAAACAATTTCAATCAAGCACGAAATATCATCCACCCTATTTTGACGGCAACCTGTCACCACACCTGCCAAAACGCTGTCTGCCATGGATGGATTACAGTGGCTGCAGGAGCTGTACCTTGGCTAGAGGTAATATAACTCTACCTAAAGATGGCCGCCAGTGACCGCATTCGCAGAGCGGGCAAACGCGATCCAGCAATTGTCATTGAGATCAGTGGTCACGACTACGTAGCAAGATTCCCAACGTTGCTAGATTACCTCCCAAATAGGCTCCGCATGCATCCATCAGGGGCACATTGAAAGATCGCTTATTTAGCTTTAAAATTAGTTCTCTTGTGCCTTCCAACGGAAGACTGATGTTTTTGACGTTAGGGTGCAACATGCAACACCTTCAAGCTAGAAAATGGGCGCTGGAATTTTGTTTCCCTACCCCTTTAAAGGGACACTGACAGGTATTATTTATGATCGCCAAGGTTTTTATTTGTATATGACATATGAGAGCCCAATTACCCAAAAAACAAATCGCGGCTCGAAGTTCGTTTTTTTTCCGCCCGAAAACCACCGATCGAGAACTGGCCGGTTTCATTCTCGCTCACTTTCTTCTCCGTGGTTACGAGCAACCACCAAATCTAATCAGAGTCGTTGGTCATGGAGAGAGAGAGATTAAACTTTATTGTGGGAATGGAGCTTTCCATATCCCAGCCCTAGTCCGGGCCTATGCGGTCGGGGCAGTCTCCGTGCCATCCAGCACATTGCGAATGTGGTGGACAAGGGGGGGTCACCACAGCCTCTGAAGTTCTGAAGGGGGAGAAGTCCATTCCTCCCAGCTGCTTGGCGTACGTTCAGGGGGTAGGTGAGAGAGAAATTGCTGTCGGCTTTGGTGGGATCCAATGCATTCCCAGAGTGCATGCTGGTTGGATGGGTATCCTCCGCAGTGAGGGCAGGAGGGGTAGCCTGGCATTTTGTGTATGTAGTGGATATAGTTTTGGGTGAGGATGGAATTTGTTTGTGCTCTACGAATAAGGGTTGCTTCTTCTCTTGTGTGAGTTCGTGAGGGTGATGGGAGGAGAGTGGAGGCCTTGCGTCTTTCCTTTAGAATTCGTTGCCTGGCTTTGCGAAGTATTTTTCTTTCTTGTTTGGGGTCGTATTCCTGATCACAGGGCCAGGCGAGAGGGCTATCCGGATTTGGTGCGCGGGTAAGCTGATGTGCTTGCATGTTTCCTCTTGATGCCTGGTTTCCTGGGACCCATTGAATTCTAATTTGGAGTAGTGGGTATTTGTGCATGTGATGTTGCAGCCGGTTCTGTATTGACGTGGGGAGTCTATTATTTAGAAAAGCCCTGCATGCGTCCTGGCTGTCTGTTCTTAACCCTTAGCGAAAAACCGGGGCTCTTAGAGTATACTTTATTTGCACTTCCAGAAGTATGCTTGATGCTCTAAATTGGCCGGTTTTTAGTAAACTTCTGACGCACCTCAAAAGTAGCATTTCGCCATGCTTTTAGTATACTTCCAAGCATACCTGTAAGAGGCATTTTAGTATACTTCTTACCCACTTCAAAAGTAACATTTCGCTATCCTTAGAGGATACTTCTAAACATGCCTGTAAGAGGCATTTTAGTACACTTCTTACGCACTTCAGAAGTAACATTTCGCCATCCTTTTAGGATACTTCTTCTAGTACACTTCTGAGCAGAATTTTAGTAGGCTTTTATGCAGGCCTTTAGTACTATAAATTGTACCCCGGATTAAACTTGGAAGCAGGCTTTCAAATATAATCGGGGGTACACTTAATAGAACTTTTAAAGCATTTCACCAATTTATTCCTGACCAATTCCAGATAAGAAAAGTAGAAAATTATATTGATTTAGCAATTGCAGTGGTTTGCACTTATCGAAACTGAAATGCATTATGTCACAGGTTTTAATGTAGACGAGTTCAAAATGATGACAAATTAAAGTAAGAACTTTTTATTAAACAAATATTTTTTTTCAATAGAATGAACACATGTTGCCTACAACAAACAACTTACGATGGAACAAAAAACGTAATACTTTTAGTGGCTTACAAATATCACAGATGCACTTAAAGCTTTATAAACAAGCTCTTATTAGAAGAAAAAAAATAATTAAATAATTACAAACTATCATGCTGAAGAAAAACGAGTAAAAATAGTATTGCACCTGTTAATATAAAACCTACAATATTTATCATCTACCATGACTGAACTAACATCACCTACATGACTGAAGTGAAATGAATGAAAAAAGTTAATGCACTTGTTAAATAAAATCTAAATTAATCGCTAATCAGATTTAAGAAAAAAAAGCCAATGCGCAAAATAAATGAAAATGAAAGCTATTTTTTTTTCATTCTGCAGTTTTTTTTGTGTGTTGGAGGCTTTGTTTTGAGTGTAGGAAGCATTGCTGCACTTCCTTTACAGGTATTCTTTCACGGACTTCCGAGTTTCTCCAGGGAATTGGCAGTAACAAAAGCTGAAAAGAGAAGACAATAGACAATTAAGAAACTTGCCTTAAGACTCCATATTTACTTAATACTACTTAAAATTATACTTCAGGTCCACATAATTTTAGAAAATTTCACAAAGAGAAACCAACAACAAAAAGTTAATCATCTAAATATATTGAGCACGGGGACCAATGACTATGTTTATTGGCAACTGTGAAATATTGCTGCTGTGAAATAATCTAAAACAAGGCATTTCGTCAATTTGCAATGCATTAAAGGGATCATGAAACAAAATTACTGTAGAAACAGTCTGGAGCTCGTTACTTTTATTTCTTTTACCTCATCACAAGTACGAGAAAACACACCGTGATCCCTCAAAGTGTCGCGAGTGCACTGCGTAATCAGAAAGGAAAAAAGGGCCCATTTTTCATCATGCAGCTTATAGCGGCCACAGGAACTACTGGCTTGGCGCCAATAGTGGTCGAGTTTGCGAGTTGAGCAGGTATCTGCCCAATGTGAAGCTAAGGTTTTTATAAAAGTTGTCATTCACTCATTTGGCCCCCCAATTCATGTCACACGCACGTGACCTGGAAAGGACTCTAAAGGTTGAGGGCCCCCCCAAGCTTGAGTCTATTTAATTTTTTAAATAAAACTAGTGCACCTTGGAAAAAAATGTTTTCTGATCTTCACTGCACATGCGATGGTGAGATACTGCCACACTTACTTGGCCGAAGTCTGAAGACTATTTCATAACCCCTTTAAAAGCCTGCAAACATAACATTCTTTGTGACAGGGACTCTCAAACTTTCTGACATCAGCGAACAAAAATTTACTATTGCTAATGTTAGCCGAGGAGCCTCTTCCACTCTTGGCATTGTTGCAATTGAGTGTATGACAATGGTGTAGGAACGATTGAGGAAGTTCAGGTGCTGAAAGAACCCTCAGTATACTGTACTAGGAACCCTGTTCGAGAACCAGTGCCTTAGGATATTTGGCTAGAAAGTCGGAGATAGCGTAGTTAGACAATAATTTTAAACACACAGGTGACCACATTTTTTTAATTTTGATTCTGACATCTATTTTACATTATAATTCAGGGTTTACTGATATAAAACCAACTAAGGCCATACTGTATCAAACAATTACTTTAAAAACAACTGAACAAGCTGAAAGTTTTTGAAAGATTCAGCAGCCTAAAGCTGGGGTAAACAGTCAGCTATCTTCAGAAAATTGTACACAAAAATAAACAATACTGAAGTTTCGTTAAGTTTAACCGCTGATATAAATCGACGATCAAAATTAAGCAGAAGGAACATCAGAGTGAATTATAATCTAGGCAAAAATTAAAGTATGCTAGAACTGGGGCACATTATTGGAAACCAGAGGTGTAGCGCAAGACGTAATGACACAAAAAGACAAATACCTCCCCCAACATAAGCCAAAAAGAAACAACTATCCATGAGTACCGAGACACAAGTCCAATGGTGACCGGACAGAAGCTCACCCGTTTTTTTCGTAGGCCCACACAATAGCTCACCCCCTTTTTTTGGCTACCCGGTGAATCACGAGGTGGGCCAAAGTGCGGACGCAATGGACATTGCACTATTTTTAGAAGTGGTACCCCATCTCATGCAACGGTGTCGACAGGTAAGCCATAACAGGCACAGAAGCAACGATTTGGGACAAAAGTTTAGGTCACCAAACTGAGTGGAGCTGAAGCTGATAAGATGAATCTGGGTTGACTCGAGGTATGCCACAACCGTTTGGAAAATGTTTGCAAGGGGCTCCAGGTACACTGAGATCTACCAAGACTGCTGGAGGCAGCCTGTACGGGACTGCATTTCCTTCTAACCAATCGATAAACTTTTTTCCAGTCTAATCAACAAACCATGTGCCTATCAGATTTAATTCACTGTTTTGTTTTAGTGTCGCACGCATGCACCTAAGTTGTCTGCACTCGTGTTAAGACCAACATGAAATTTTCACGTGGTGAGCTTTTGACCGGTGAGCTTCTGTCTGGTGAGCTTTTGTCCAAGATTTAAGTCCAATATATGTCAAGAGTAGACTTGGTATTTGTTCCCGTTAAGCTTGATTGCAATAGTGCCTTGCCATTTCTTCTTTACGGCAATTTACTCACCTATCAAGTCCTTAACTCCCTTTTTGGGAAGCTTTCCCTTCATTGCCGACCTAGTAAGGCAGCAGTTTGTCAGGGCCTCAGTTCCAAATACCATGACCGCGAGTTCCTGAACGCAAATCGATGGCTGCTTCGTGTCGACATGCTTCAACTGCGCTTCAGGAAGCGCAATGTCTCCAAAGGTTATCTGAAACATAAAAATAGAACCAAATACGGTCATTACATCCATATAAATGCCTTTTAGATGAGCGCATGTGCACGAATGGCCGTGACATGCTGGTGGTAAGGAAGTGTTTGATGAAGAGAGCTAACTAATAGTAAAGAGGGTAATAAGGCTAGTTTGAACATTTACTATATAAAGTCCACTGGTCAGGCTAGTCACCATCACATTCGCGCAAGGCATTTTTGTAGGGCGATTGATGCCTCACTCACACGCTTTTTTCCTTTTTCCCAAATTTCATATGCTTCATGCAGTTCTCTGCTTGTTTTGTCATTGTATTTGCGAGAATCTTAACATAATGCAATACCGGGGAACAGAGGCATATGCTGCAGTGAATGGCGAGGTGGCCAGACAGGCTGGCTCGCGTGGCAGCCACATGCTCACGGGCAGGGTCATTCACACATCTGGCCCATATACATTGCCCCTCACACTATTGGTATCTGATACACAACGCCCAAAACACACCCAGCAATTTTAGCCTTGTGTTTTATGCTGCAAGGCTAAGACGGCGGGCCTTGGGCCTGTTGATTCTGTGGCAGAGCCAAGCCATCCTATTGTGTGCCGAAGACATCACAGTAGTGCGGTACCACTGACCGGCTTCCTTGAATTGTGTGACACTGAGTGTACATACCTGCCAACCTGTGGACTTTCAAACTCGTAAAAGTCGTGCGGCTGCGGCCGAAGGGGGGGGGGGGGGGGGGGGTTACGCGAAGCGCTGTGCAGCTTAATGTCAGCCTGGCCAGCGTGCGAAACGCTTACATCACACGTGTACGTGCTACACAATCCAAACTTCTCTTGCTTTTTGGGCGGCATGAAGCACGGAAATTTCGACGTGTAGGACTTCAGGAACACCTGAAAGTACCTCTTTTGAGGTTTCGAGTTCGGCATTGCGCAGCGAAGCCACAGTGACCAGGAGAATGCTACAGTTACACGTGCAACAAACACAGACGCCATACTTTTTGCCTCGAAACTGGCCGAAACAACTAGGCCGAACAACGTCTCAACACGCCGAACCAACGTGCACCTGTGCACCGCCGAACACACGAACAAAGGCTTTGAGCTTTGGATTGGTTTTCGATCCGTGGCCACCGGATAGACGGATAGTAAAAACCACGACGCTGCTGTGGACGGTACCTATCGCCCTCTTATGGCAATGCAAGATACCACCAACGAAGTTACAAAAACAACAACAAAAAAAATATATATTTTTTTGTAAGATTTGAAGCCAGATTTGTAAAATCGTAAAATTAGTCCCAATTTGTACATTTTACGAAAAATTCGGAAGAGTTGGCAGGTATGAGTGCAAGTATGGTACCACATCTTGTCTCACATTGGGCCTCTCACGAGCAGGTTTGTTTATGCCTCAACTTTATTTAACAAGCTTTTGGCGACCTGAATTATACACATCTGCAGGTAGCTTGCTTCTGGATAAACAAACCCACTCGTGAGAGGTCCAATGTAAGACCAGCTGTGATACCATACCCTCAGTTTCACACAAAGGGAAGTCGGTCAGCGCCACCGCATTCCTGTGGTGTCCTTGGCATCCAATAAGATGGCTCGGCTCTGCCACAGAATCAACAGCATAGAGCAGCCGTCTGAGCCTTGCAGCATAAAACACAAGAATAAATTTGTGGATGCATGAATGAGCGTGCCCATGAGCACGTGGCTGCCTTGTGAGCTAGCCTGTCTGGCCACCTCGCCATTCACTGCAGTAGATGCCCCTGTTCCTTGGTGTTGCACGATGTTAAGATTCTTGCCAGATACAATGACTAAACAAGCAGAGAACTGCATGAGGTATATGATATTTAGGAAAAGGGAAAAGAGTGTGTAAGTGAGGCATCAATCACACTATTAAACAAAAATGCTTCGCGCGAAGTGATGATGACGAGGCTGGCCGAAGGGGCCTATATAGTAAATTGTCTTTCCAAATAAACAACAGTTGCGAGTGTGCCAAGACTAATAGTAATCAATATTATTGATTACTATTAGCTATATCCCTAACAGCCATGCAAGTGTCCCTTTAAGAGAACATGCACATGGTCTGTAGTAGGTGCCTCCAACTATAATTACGCTTCTCCACTCTGTGATTGCAGCCTCCGGAAGTTCTGAATTGGCAATCTTGCAGCATGCAGCAGTCGACTGGGGAAGTATTATCGAACCTGAAGAAAACATCTGCTGTCGAGCACATTCCAGGCTTGATCTGCGTCGTTTATTAAAGCAGTTTCTTGTTGTTGTTTTTTTGTTTTTTTTTTTTTTTTTATTTTGGAAATGCTAGTCCTTAAAGGCAACGCCCAGAAATTTTTAAGAAACTTCTACACATTATACGATCGAGCGTGAAATGTGTCCCACAGTGAATACAGTAAAACCCCAATTATGCGTCCCCGGTTTATGCACGATTGGACGAGTCAGCAGAAACTCACTGATTTTTTTTAAGTTCCAATGTGATAATAAAGATTGATTGGCACCTCTATTACACAATTTCTAGGTTACATTCATAGTTGCATGAGGGTTCTAGCTTCTTCAGATTCCAGCAGATTATCAGCTTAAAGGCTGTTTGGAAGTTCTGCATATCTTTGTCCCGTAATTGTTGTTTTTTTGGATTATCCAATGTTGTCGCGCAGTCTCCTGAAAGTCATATAATCGAGGCACCACTATATCCTCCAGCTTTGAAAACGCCTCAACCGATCGAATGCTGCCCTAAAGTGGCTGAATGAGAACTTCCGCTGGCCGGATTCGTGGAGTGTGGCAGCATCACTCGGAAAATCATCGAAAAATAGTGGTGAACCTAATACACTATTTCCATCCAGTTCCCAGAATTTATAAGGCGTGCGTAGAGGCAATGACGGATATGATGATGAAAATGATCAGCAAAAAGCAGTCCTGACATTGTTGGGATGGCCTAAGCCTGCATGAACAGACACCCCATATAGAGCATCTAATTAAAAAAAAGAACCTTTTAAAAGAGAGGACGGGTCTGCTGAAACCTTGCAAACCACGAACAAAGCAAATCACTGAGATTTAAGGACACGACAGAAACAGAGACAACACGAAACAATTCAGAAATGAAACCAACAATACAGTTAGCGCTGTTTAAAGAACCATTACCTTTCTATGCCTTAACATTGCTAAGCTTCTTCCATAGATTCCAATGCCTACCTCTTCGCACATCCTGGTGGAATGTGGAAACTTAGGCCTCACATTATAAGGTCAGTAAGTATAGCTATGGTTCTAATAGTTGAACCTCTCTAATAGGAACATTTTTTGCTAGAACATATGGTTTGTTCACACTTCTAAAAAGCAGTCTTGCCGCCGACCGAATTTGGTCACCAAAAAAAGACCGAACTGTTCAGGCTTAGCAGAATGGACAATTGGGCGAGTTTACGGTAGAGATCATTATAACTTACAGTGCGACTAGGACAAAGAGAGACAGAGGAGAAAACACAAGCCAAGCGCTTAACGAGCAACTGATTCGATTGAAAAGGAAATACATATGATGATGCTGCTGCTCGTCCACGCATGCCCCTCCGTGGTCCTGGCGCTTTTTCTTTCACTCAACACGATACCAGCCGAATTATCCGAGATCCAAAAAGCCGATCTCGCTCTTCATCAAAGTCACTGTGGGCTGGCTCACACACGAGGATCCGTTTTGTGTTATGTAGTACGTCTGCATCATTTCTCGGGGTAGTTTCTGGTTGTGTCGGAACATCACTGTCGTGTTGTTCAAAAGGGGTTGGCATCCGCAATCCTGGCAATTTCATTGTGAGATGTGTGTGAGCGGTTCCTTTCATAGAACTGTGGTGTTTTCGTAGTCTTATTTTGAGGCAACTCCCAGTTTGTCCTATGTAGGCACGCCCGCAGGAAAACGGGATCTTGTAGACCATACCTTTTATGCAGGCGACAAACTGCATTCCGTGTTTGATGCTGCAGCGGCTGTGAGATGTAGGATCGTCATTTCTCGCACGTTTGTTGACTGTGGAGCACACAGATCTAAGCTTGTGGCGGGCGGAAAAAACAACATTCACATTGTATCTCGTGGCAACTTTCTTGAGTCTGTGGGAAAGACGGTGGATGTACGGTATGACTGAAGTTTTCCTTTTCTCTTTCTGCTCAAGGTCATATTGCTCGATCTCTGGATCTGTTTTAAGGTATTTCACGATTTTTTCGCAAGCTGAAGTAATGACCGAATTAGGATACCCCGAAACCTTGAACCGTTGATTTTGGAACATGAAGCTGGAACTCAATTTGTGGATGCATGTGCTTGTTAAAGCTGTCCTCAGACAGGAAAATGCGATGCCTTGTGTGACGAGTTTGGAGTGGGCTGAAGTCCACATTCATCGGATGGCAGGACAAGGTGTACATACAGAAGTCCGGAGTATGCATAGGGTCGAGGGTAGCCTCTGTGCTCAGTAATATCTTCCTAGGCAAGATCCATCGGGATCTGGAACCTTGCTTGGAGAAAAACACCAAAAAGTTGTTTAGGTACGTAGACGATTATTTGGTGTTCGTTGAGAGGGCTAATTTCCATCAGAAGCTTGACGATGTGCTGAAGATCTTCACGAAAAAAGGGCAAGGACTTCGATTCACCTAAGAAGCCCTAAAAAAGAACCTTATTCAGTTCCTGGATCTCCACATCAAAGAGGGGGATGATCATGTTTGCTGGTGTTACAGTCCCAGAACAGCAAAGGCTCTTCTAAACTTTCAGTCAGCCCACTCTAAACTCGTCAAACAAGGCATCGCATTTCCCTGTCTGAGGACAGCTTTAACAAGCACATGCATCCACAAATTGAGTTCCTGCTTCATTTCCAAAATTCAACGGCTCAAGGGTTCGGGTATCCTAATTCGGTCATTACTTCAACTTGCGAAAAAATCGTGAAATACCTTAAAACAGATCCAGAGATCGAGCAATGTGACCTCGAGCAGAAAGAGAAAAAGAAAACTTCAGTCATACCATACATCCACCGCCTTTCCCACTGACTCAAGAAAGTCGCCTCGAGATACAATGTGAATGTTGATTTTTCCGCCTGCCACAAGCTCGGCTCTGTGTGCTCCACAGTCAACAAACGTGCGAGAAATGACGATCCTACATCTCAGCCGCAGCAGCATCAAACACGGAATGCAGTTTGTCGCCTGCATAAAAGGTGTGGTCTATAAGATCCCGTTTTCCTGCGGGCGCGCCTACATAGGACAAACTGGGCGTTGCCTCAAGATAAGACTACGAGAACACCACAGTTCTACGAAAGGAACCGCCTCACACACATCTCGCGATGAATTGCCGGGATTGCGGATGCCAACCCTTTTTTAACAACACGACAGTGATGTTCCGACGCAACCAAAAACTACCCCGAGAAATGATGGAGACATACTACATAACACAGAACGGATCTCTGTGTGTGAGCCAGCCCACAGTGACTTTGATGAAGAGCGAGATCGGCTTTTCGGATCTCGGATAACTCGGCTGGTATCGTGTTGAGTGAAAGAAGAAACGCCAGGGCCACGGAGGGGCATGCCTGCCTGAGCAGCAGCAGCATCATATGTATCTTCTTTTCAATAGAATCAGTTGCTAGTTCAGCGCTTGTCCTGTGTTTTCTCCTCTGTCTGTCTTTGTCCTAGTCGCACTGTAAGTTATAATGTTGAGGCTTACTACTCCCTGCCGTTCCCATATGATGTATCTGGGAAATCAGTTTTCTTAGTACAACCCTGCCGTGCCAGTGTGCGTCGGCAGAGGAAGTTAGGAGGTCAACTTTTGACAAACACCATGCATTATTTTGAGTAGGTTACCTATGCTCATTGCTCAGTGACAACCAAGAAATATGCGAGCACCGAACGAAAGCTGTCCACAGCACGGGGTCTGATTTTCGTCTTGGCGAGAGTGAAGGAGCTAAAAGACTGTTTGCAAATATGTTGCCTGTATGTTGCCTGTCAATGCGAGAAAAAGAAGAGTTTGGGAAGTCAACGCACTGGATTTTCTGTGACCAAAAGGGGGACCGAGCAGAGCACAGATTTAAGATTAATAATTAGTGAAGCATCATCAATCAGGTGCGACTCGTGTTCTCACCGAATGGGCAGTCAAGGCTGACATGACACTCGTGTTCAATCCGCGCTTCACACTGATTCCTTTTAGGTGACATGGAAAATCGGTGCTAAAACCTCAAGTTCGTCTAGATTGTGTTGGTTTCGCCTGTTATGAAGTGTCAATCACCGACGAAAACACAACAAAAAAGACATTGATGTATCGTCTGCTAAGCGAGACTTAAAACGATCTGTGAACGTCTGCTATATCACAAAGGATGCAATAGACCTTTTTTAAAAGCTGCATCTACCTACCCTGGCACCAAAAGGCAGTGTGCTGTCGCAAACCAACTGTAGCTGAGGACAGAAAAGGCCGAGCAAGACAAGGAAGGCAAGTGGCAAGGCCATTGCAAGCTGAGGAGGCATGTGACAGAGCCTTGCACGAGACATCCTCGCGTCGCCGAAATTCATTTTCTTGCTGCACGTAAGCTGACATTCTCTGGTGTGACATATGGCAATACAATTCCTGCCTTTTGTTCTAATTAAAAAGTTTTCTCCAGCAAAAAAAGAAAAAAAGATCAAAAAGGTCTTTGATCGATCCGCTTGCCACAGGATATTCCACAGGGCTGTGACACCGAGCGTCAAAAGTCTGCGATTGTGGTTCGAGCATCAAAATAATCTGATCAAATTTTGACGCTCAGCGTCAAAATTTCGTGTGAATGAGCCATTACGGTTAGGAAAAAGACAAGATAAAAGATTCACACCTTTAACTGCGATGTGAAGAAAAAAAGTGTTACATACCATATTCTACACAATATCCTCTTGAACCACAGGGCCTGCCACTCCACGAGTCTCCATAGCCGCAACAAGGGGTGGCACACCTGCCGGTAGGAAGCATCAAATTATGAGAAAATTACTGGTTCAACAGTCAACACTGAAATCACAGGCGCTTTGAAGTTACACACATGTGACACCTGGTTTAACATCAAGGAAAATTAAAAGTGCACACGATTAAAGCAAGCACTGCACCAAACTTGCTCCTAGACTTCAAACTTTTAATATGAATGGGGGGAAAGCATGAAGCTGTGAAATCCAAGCCTGAAATCCCATGCTGGACATGTGTATACTCACCATAAAGAAACCATTCGTGAAATTATCCGAGCCCTTTAACTTGCACTAGAAATATTGCTCTCCCTTCAGACTGCTTCGCCACCCCAATACCCCTCAAATCTCATTCCCTGACCTTAGTCAGCTCAGTTCAGTGGCTGTCACTTTTAATTTCAAAATTTCTCTCCTAGTGCACATTCAGTATTTTTGTGCATATTTCACTGCTTTCGACACGGGCACTCACTGTCAACACGCCGCTTCACAAACCGCTCCCAAATCGAGTAAGAATGCTGCTGTCACTCTATATCATACTATGAGTGGCCCCATTTCACCTATGTACAGCTGCAACTTTAAAGAGAAATGCACAAGCTATTCCTGTAAGGAGAACAGCAAATTGAGGCATGGAAATCGACACTGTGTGTAAACATAAAGACAGTCAAACTCCAAACCCAAGCAGGGTCAGCTCTCGCATCACGATTCAGTGCTTTACCATCACAGATATTGCCTACCCTGATTTTGAAAAAGTCTTTCCTGTATCAGCATTCAGTTTAACTAAAAAAAACTTACGGAATCACAAAGCATGGTAGCAGCAGTAGTACTCATTTTGGGATATGAAGAAGCTTGTTGACCATTTAACGCAGGGAATTTAAAGCAAAGTGTAGATAAAAAAAATGTTTTAAACTTTATTTTTTTTGCCTTGTATGCATCTTTGTAAGTATGGCCTATGGGCGGCGCCATCTTGCTTGCTGGGGGTACTTAGGTACAGTGTGGGCCGCGCCATAATCTGACTACAACGTCGTCTCAAGGCATCGTAATTAGGTTATGGCGCAGCTCACGCGCTCTCCAGCTAGGAAGATGGCGGCGCCCAGAGGACGTACCTGCAAATGTGTATATGTAATCGATCACTAAAGTTATTTTTGGTACAAATGAACTTCTAAGCAAAAAATCTTTTAGGTTGCGAATTTGCGACATCGAGCAGTTAGGCCTGGACAAATAGGTTATACTATTTCACCTTACATCCGCATGCAAAGGACGCTACGTTACAACCTCGACCTCCTGTGCTCTGGCCTCGGCCGCCCTAGCCTCAGCGTCCCCCAGTCAGGTCGGTCTTGGTCTCAACCTGCTCCATGCTGGCTTCAGCCTCAGTGGCCCTGCCCTGGCTTCGGCCTCGTTGGCCCAGGCTTTGACCTTATTAGCCCTGGCTTCGGCCCCGGTCTGAGGCTCACTGGCCCTGGTCTCGACATTGTTGGCCCAGGTCTCGCCCTCCTTTATCCGGGCCTCCTTGGACCTAGCAGAGGCCTCTTCAGCAGAGGCCAGGGCAGGTACAGCGAAGACAGGTCCTCGAGCTTGTGATGCAACGTCCTCAGGATCCCCAGAAAATGCACGCAGCTATAAACAGAAAATATAAGCAGTAATGATAGATTATCAGAGTTGTACAACAAAGTATAACATTGGAAGTCCTAAGCAACTGCTTCCCAGAAGTGACCTCTGACTGAAACGCAAAGTTGCATTCCCGTTGCCCACCAACTTTTTCTAATGCTGAGGAAACTAACATCATATGTCATCTGCCCTCACAGTGCAAAGGTTACTGAAACAGTATACCTACAGCCTCCAATTACTTCAGCGTTCTGAACAGCTTGCAGTTTGCATGAATGAATAATTGATAAGTACACTTGAAAAAGCAATAATGACATTGATTAAAATATATCTAACCAAGCACCAAAATGGCAACATTATATAAATCTGATGTGCTCTTCATAAAGCTAACACTTTCTAACAAAAATGTTGTTATACGTACCCTGTGACCTTTCAGCTCCTGGCGAAACTTTTTGAGAAGCTTGTCCTCCACAGTGTCTTTTTTTTTTCTTGTGGGCTGCTTCTTCTGCAACGAGGGATTTCAAGAAAAAAAATCAGCAAGTTTTTGCAAAATTTCGAAAGACGTTGCAAACGTCGCTGTTGAAGCCGCAGGATCACAGCGTGGTTCATGTTCACAGCGTGGTTCACAGCGCGGCGCAGCGTCACACTTCGAGCAGAAGAAGCTCTTGTCGAAAAAATAATCAGCGACGGACTCACCCGGTCTGTGTCCGCCGGAGCATCATCTCGTAGAGTGCGAATCGTCATCATTGGGGAACACCATCTGTAGTTCTTCAGCCCATTTCGACCAAGTTTCCAGTCGCTTCCCGGTCGTTGGATGCCACTCAAGCCGTCCCGCTCACCTTCAATGACGCAACAGCGAGCGTTATTTCATCGCTCCACCCGGACTGCGCTGCGCCGCCACCGTGTTGATATGCGCCTCCCAGTCCCGCGCACTTCATGGCGCTCGCTGCCGACGACGAGTCAGAGAAGGCGGGAATGGACGCCGTCAAGTCTGGCATCGCGGTCACCGATGCGAAGCCCGGTTGCGACGCTAGGGTCCGTACGAGCTCACGGTCCGCGGCCATGGCTGTGCTTTCTCGTCGAGAGTCAACGGGAACACTGAACGGCCTCTCCTCGGTGGCGGAAACAATGGACGCGCATCACCGCCGGTGAAGAAGACTCACGTTCGTCGGCGTGAACGTGGCTGTCGCAGCCACCACTGTTCCGGGAAGGCTCAGCGGTAATCCCACTTCTGGATGCTAAAGTTTTCGAAGTAACATCATTGAACGTTCATAAAAAAAAAACTGGTTTATTTAAAGACAACAAAACTGACGGCTGATCAATCCGGCACCATCTTGATGATTGTATGGGTATGGATACTACTGCGGCACCTTGCAACGCACTTTGTAGCGGGCGGTAGCTTGCGCCACCTAGCTCAAGTCTAAAAAGCGACGTATTTGCAAACGTGGTCGGTCACGCTCACGACTGATAGAAATACCAAGAACTCAAACGCGTCACGACAGCAACAGACCCCAAATCATTCGAATTTTAACACTGCAATGAAACCACGCGGAGTTCTCAAACGTAGACACGATGGAGCTTGTTTTTTCTGCGTCGACGAAACTCAGGAGCATCGATTTCGCGACCCGGTGCACCACTACACAAACTGCACTGCTTTATAATCCGACTGAGAACTATCGACGACAGAAGATTGCTCGTCGATGTTGGTGGGGCAAATAACACGTAGCACTGATGATTAAACGATGGAATCACAGACGTAGTCGGTCATGCTCGCATATTTGTTGATTGTCACCAAGCAATCACTTTCTTTGTACGCGGTGTTCGGATTCATCCGCCAAGCTCCTGACTTTTGCGGGTTGCGATCTGATATCAGCCTCCCGAAGCTGGTGGACCAAACGGTACATAGCGTATCTCACTCGCTGTTGCAGGCTGCTCACCGCGTCCGTGTAACCAGAGCGAACTGAAAACGACAACTACGCTGAGACTGCAGTGGCTACCTTTCACATTCCTGAAGATATCAACTGAACGTACCTTTCACAGTTTTTCTTGTGCTCTTGTGAGGGGTAACCACTGCGTCAACGCAACTATTGTTGTCGTTTCCAGGCGGCTCATTTCTTGATTGCCACGCCGGGAAGCTACGCGTCCACAGCGTGTGCGCAACGTATAATGGTCACTACACTCATTCTGGGACGGTGCAATCGCAGACGTAGTCGGTCACTCCTGCCACCGGAACGCTGAGAACTTGATCAGGGGGCTCACGTACAGCCCTGAAACGCCACAGCGCTCGAAACAACGCGAGCTGCTGACGCCATTTCATGACACAGACACAGCGACGAAGCCCAATGTTGTCCTCATTTCATGGTGAGCGCAGCTAAGCATACTCGGTGCATGCTCCGATTATCCTTTCAGCGCACTTCCATAGTAAACTTTTCGTTCACTAAAAGAAACCTTAGAGAGGCAACTGATAAGTCACTGCACGAATACTTCCAAGATCCTTCCAGCTTACTTCCATAACGTTCTTCTAGTGCACTAAAATATACCCAGGGCAGGCTACTAGTAAGACGCTTCGCATGAACTTAGAAGCTACTTAGGTCTCAGCTAGTTTACTAAAAGTATACTATTACAGTACTTACTTTAAGCATACTAAGAAAGGACACTAATAGTACAAGCCTACTTCTGGCTAGCATCCTTTAAGGACAATTTTAGTATACTT
Source organism: Ixodes scapularis (assembly GCF_016920785.2). Lineage (NCBI taxonomy): Eukaryota > Metazoa > Arthropoda > Arachnida > Ixodida > Ixodidae > Ixodes > Ixodes scapularis. Next base: position 20,204,242 of record NW_024609839.1, read on the forward strand.
CTTGAGAATGAGTATCTTAAAAGACCGTAAAGTATACTTAAAGTAACCTAGTTTTCGCTAAGGGTTATGATAATTTTATCGTTGTTTTTGGTGAATTCGGTGATGGCAGTAGATATGGCTAGTAGTTCGGCGAGCCTTGGCACACACACGATAGTAAAGGGGCCCTGCAATCATATCTAAGCGTCCAGCAACTATAGTCTGTTTCATCATAAGTAAGATCCGCAGAATAAAAAAATGTAGGCACAAAAAAAAAAAAAGACCGCGAGCACGCGGACACACACCAAAAATGCATTGTGACGCCGCATTCACAATTTGTCGTTAGTTTTTTTAGAGAGCAAGAGTTTCGTAGGGCGACATTGTTACCCGTTGTAGATTATAAAAAGTGCAGTACAACTGTTACCTCAGTGTCTTTAACGTGCATTACGCAGTATACGTGATAGACGGTCGCACGACGGTAGGATGCAGATGGTCGACTGAACCCAGGGTCCCTGCTAGAGCCCGTTGATAAAGGCGTTTTTTACAAGTACCGCCAACTACTGTTGTGGAAACGCGCAAGACGCGTGCCACGAGCGGGTGCTCCGCCGCCATTCGCTTTCGAGGGCCAGTCAGTTTACTGCTGTGCAGCCATTTGCCTCCAAGGGCCGCTCGAGACAAGGGCCTCGTGCACTGGCACCTTTGAGGTTATTTGAAAGGCTAACGCAAACATATCGAGGGGTTTTAGTCCCTACAGGTTCTGCAGCGTGAGCTCCGTGCTTTAAACAGAGCTCGTGCTCGAGCTTATCTCCCCGTGCTCTGATCTGCGGCCGCAACACAGCCAAGGATCCCCCACCGCACCTGGTTTAGCCTATAGTGAGCTAAACAAAATCAGCTACGCTTAGAGCACCGTGGCTTAGAGTATCGGCCCTCTTTTCGCCGATATTGTTGCGGGCGTCACCATCTTGATGGTTAGTAAAAAGCAAACGCAACTGCCGATCGTCATGATTCAAAGGTGCGACTTCCTCAGCATTAGTTTCGGTGTCAGAAAGTTCACGTAATATTGCTTCGCTTTGTAGCAAACTGTTTAAACATTTTTAGAGTATGGAAAAGCGTTTCCTGTGATTTCAGATAAAGCTTCCGATAACTGACAACCATCATTTTAAGCACCAAGATGTCTATGAAGCCTAGCTTATTTACTGGCTCCCCGACCGCACAGGCACAGAAAGAGAACGAACAGCTTGACCTCGCGCTCCAGGCGCTGTTTCAGTGGCTTCATCAGTCCGTAGCGTTGGTTGCGCTTCGAACTAAGGTAAAACAAAGCAAATATTCAGATCTTAGGGTTTCACAAGCCAAACCAACAAAAATCATTTAACACGCCCAAATGAAAAAAAAAACTGTGGGTTTATTTTGTCTAACTGGATACTTTCTGACGTGCAACCGAAATATCAGATTGGCATCCGTCGGATTGCGGGAACCTCGGCTGATATTTAAACCCGACAAATATGGTTTAATGGGCCAGCGCGTTAACTTAGAGACGCTGAGACGATTTATTGTTTTGTGTTTTGTTCTAATATCATTGCCACTTAAGAGTCACCGAGGTGGTTTTTGAAACAAAATATAGTCAAACCATTCCGACAAGCATAGTTTGATTGCGAAAATGATTTTTGCAAGCGATAAAAACATTAAAATGTTTTCGCATATGTGGCGTAATCTGAAATTTGATAGCGCCCATTTTATTTGGATTGCGTCGGGCATGTGTACCGACGCACAGTCGAGCGCGCAAAAGTAGCTAAGGTGCACCCGCAGCCTCGCGCTTGTTGTTCGGACATCTCTGGCTCGCTCACTGCGGGCATCCAGGCATCTGACAACCGGGCACCTTTCGCTTTTTCTGTCTTTCACGTGGCGTTCCAAGCGGCACACGACGGAAAATGCACATCAAGCTGTTCTTGAACACGTGGCGCCATCTGTACTTTATCTCAAGAAACTACAATTTGCCGTAACTGAATGGGGAAAGTTTGAGGTCTTATAACATTCCTAACGTGTAATATATCAATATGGAAGTTCCGTGAAATGTAATATCGAAGGATACTTCCTAATTTAATGTCTCGTTATTTTGATTAGCTGACGTGATTTCGTTTTTATAGCACCATAAAATAATACCATTTGAAACTTCATTTTTTATTTTAAAATAAACATTATCTGAACAGTTTGTTGCTTACTTTTTTAATTTATTACATCCAACCGAACGCTCACGTAAAATATCGTAGACGATGGGACGTTATAAGTCGAGAAATCATTTTTTCAATATTAGAGACTGTGGTCTATTAAAAGCTGAATATTTAACTAACAACTAAATATAATCGTAATATCGAGAAGTTAAGATATTGTTTAAAAACAGCTCTTTAATTTGACATTTACTTTATAATTGTAAAATATATAGAAAGAAAGTTATAAGCCGTCAAAAAAGCACCAAAACGTCATGCACGGTGGGGTTGCACCTTAAAGGTGAAGTGTTTACCGTAAAAAGTCGTTAGTTATTTATTGTTTTCCGTTCTACTACAAAGCTCAATTCACTTCAATTTTTGTTTTATGTCGACTCTACAGCGCATTTACGTCGATACTTTCGTGTTAAAGGACATCACATAATGTGCGAAAAAAACAAAAAAAAAACGGTACGATCGATGCTGCATAGCCTCTTTTTTTGTGGACATCAAGAAATAAAAAGATAGTAGTTGTCTTCACTTCGCACTGCATGTTTTAGCACGGACGTTTCTATTTAGTTGTGATGTCTTTACTTTCTTAATTTAAATTACCGCATTACAAAAAAAGTCGAAATTGCATAATTGCTTTTCGCTGGGTCGCCATGACGGCAGCGACAGTCGTGTTCGCTCGTGGTTTTCGCCAGCATTTTCACGATGAATTGCCAGGATCGCGAGATGCAACAGCGTGGCACTCCGTCTTCTGTGACGTCATTTGTTGACACATCTGGACCACTTTTGATCTAAGGCCAGCATAGGACGCTAAACACACCAGTCGGAGACGCGCTGCAGGCGCCATAGTACTGCTCCTAAAAGTAACCGTCACGTGCTTTGTGTTGTGTGCCATTAAAAAGCTAGATGGCGCAAGAAGTCATGGTTTGTTAGAGTGCCTTCATACACACGCGCGCCTTTGCTTCAGTGGTGACATCTTAGCCATTTTTCCGCTCAATTGTTTTTCATGCCTTTTGAAGTGCACGCAATCCGGTGTCACTCAGCTCGAGCGCGTAGCTTTGGCTAATGCATAGACGCCATTTTACCGCCCAAGTCATGCACCGAGTGCGCGAGAGCGTTACGCGCTGGCACATTCAGTGCAACAATGGATGTCTTCACCCTGAGACAGACAGACATGCAGGCACCCTATGGTTTGTGTCGTTACTACGAGATGGTGCACGTGCTTAACAGCGGCACGCGCTCTCTCTGGATTGGTGTGTACATATTGAAGATAGAACAGTCTTCACAAAAACTCCGAGCTGGTGTGACGTCTCTTTCTTTCGCCGGGGTTCCCGCCTTGGGCCCCGCACCTCGTCATCCCGCGGCCCACGCGCCAGCAATGTAAGCTTTTCAGCATCTCTACAGGCCTTTCGAGGCGCTGTCTTTATCCTAGCTTTTCCTGTCTCTTTCCACTCATTCATAATGGCTCTACGCGACCATTACATTTTGGCGACAAAGTTTTTGCTTCCATTTTTTCCATTTTCACCCTCGTGAGTTTTTTCATGTGAGACTCCGTGCCGGAGTTGAGTGGTGGCAGCACCGGCATGTATAGTTTTCTTTTGTGTTATGTAATATTTTAACGTTCGAAATGTAAGGAGGTCCTTTTGAATATTCCCATGCACGACATCTTTTGCATATGTAGTACATGAAAATACTGTCGATGCATAGCGACATTTAACGTTCCGTTTCGAGCGTCAATGGTCCATTTTGAACGCCAGTAGGGTTAGGCGTAACGTCATCCTTTGTTCTTTTTGCGAACGCCGTAACGGCCGTTTGAATTGGTACCTTCGTTTTCAACTTTATCTTCCAACCATAGCCATAGTAGACCATAGCGTCGCTATGTTCCATGTCCATGTATATTCTAAGTAACTTTGAAAGATATTTTTGTCCATCAAATATGCGTATGTAGCGCTTCACTTAAAGCATTCATAAGTTCCGAAAATGGCAACAGCTTCTTTCCCGACGCTTCCACCATTTTTTCCCACGCCAGGTGCCCCTGTGCAGCCTTGGTTCAATTGGAAAACGTCGTTTTTAAATTATCTTGTGGTCCTAGAGGCTGATGAAAGCTCGCCGAAGCGTAAGCGCGCGTTGTTGTGGTCCTTGCTTGGTCTAAAAGGCCAAAGAATAGTTTCAACGTTCCCATCCACGGCACTCGCCCATAGCGAGACCGCCTCCGAATTCGACGTTCTTATGACGGCGCTTGATCAGCACTTCGCTGAAAAAAAGAATGTCGTTGTCGAACGGAGGTTATTCCTCACCCGCGTCCAGTCGCAGGGAGAAAGCGTCCTGAGTACCTTGGTGCCCTACGGCACCTCGGCTCTTTTTGTGATTTTGGGGAGTCTCTTGAAACCCGCATCGCGGAAGTTTTTTTGGCCGGGTTATTATCATCAAGGTCGGGTAATCCGAGAGTCTGCGGAAGCTGGACTACCCAGCCTCGAACGTATCGTGCTTCTGGCACAACAGTTCGAACGGGCTGCTCGAGATTGCGATCGTTACCGCCAAATTTCATCATGCCTTCCGCGTTCCGAGTCGACACAGGCCGTTGAGGCAGTACAAAGGGTTCCCGTTCGCCGTGGACAAGATGTCCGCCAATTGAAGTCAAATTCGGACATGCAACGTCAAAATGGAGGGCGGCCTCCTGCCGTTTTTTCCACCCCCGCAAATGTTTTCTCCTCACCTTCCAAGGTTTGCTTCTCGCCGCGCCACCAGTCGCGTGGACTCACCCGCGTTTTTACAAGCCGAGTGCCTCGTGATGCTCCTCCGGGCGCGCGCGCTCTTGAGCGCGGGGCGCAATCGTGCCAGTTTTGCGGTCGCCGACCCCATCCGCGCGAGGAGTGTTGAGCGTTCGAAATGACATGTTTTTCTTGTGGCAAGAGAGGCCACTTTCCAAATGTTTGCCGAAGTTCGTCTTCGTCGTCTGAAGTCATCGACCCCTGTCGCCTGGCTTTTCCGCCGGGACGAGGCCGCGCCGCCCGTCGCCGGTACGAGAGGCTTGAATCTGGCCGTAATCAGACGCCGATCCATAGAATCGTGACGTTTCCCGACGACGACGACGAGGAGGAACAACAGCCAAACAACGTCTCCACCGTCGGATCCCCGGAGGTCCTCCCTGAAGGACGTCCGGACCGTCGCCCACGGAATTTCACCGCTGATGTTCAGGTGAATGGATTTACATTACCTTTACTCATTGATACTGGTTCCGAAGTGTCAATACTTTCAGAGAGCATATTTATTAAGATCAACTCCAAGCAGCAGATCCGGCTAAGGAAACCGCCGCGCACTCTTGTGCACTACCTCCGAGGGTCGATTCCAGTCATGGGATGTTTCCAGACCAAAGTCGGCTTCAAAGAACGCTCCGCCGACATTCGTTTTTACATCGTTCGCAATGGCCGATCCCTGCTTGGGACAGATGCCATGCATGGACTGCGTCTAATTTTATCGGGCGCGCCACTCAAATGCTTCCATATCAATGCAGCTGACCCTCGCTCGGCCATCCCGGGACATGTAAACTCGGCTGGAGTCCCGCAGCCCCCATGTACGGTGGAGCCCAGTCCTCCACCGCGTCCTTCAAGTGCTCCCTGCAAGCACCCTTCATCATTGTCCACTCTTCACGGCACTCAGCCATCCACGTCGTCTGAGTACTACTCAAGTAGAGGCGTCTTCGGAGACCAGCCTTCAACGGATCCGTCGACATCGGGACCATCTTTGCAACCTTCATCGGTAAGCGATGCATCGAAATTACCTTCTGGTTGCGAAGAATTTGAGGATCTCTTTTCTCCTGAGTTAGGGTTAGTTAAAAACCAAACTCACAGAATCACTGTCCGGCACCATGTTCCGCCGGTACAGGCTAAACTTCGCCGCTTACCAATCACGTTGCGTGATGCCGTCAGTGCAGAAATTCATAAGCTCGAGCGCCAAGGTGTTATAGAGCGCGTAAACACGTCGGAATGGGTGTCCCTCATTGTAGTAGTTAAGAAGAAAGACGGTGGAATACGTATGTTTGTCGATCTGCGGGCGCCAAATCAGGCTGTCGTTATTGATTCTTTTCCGCTTCCGCACATTGATGAGCTTCTGAACTCCCTCCGTGGAGCTTCCCATTTTTCTAAGTTAGACCTTGCGTCTGCTTATCGTCAGGTCCGTCTTGACCCCAAGAGTCGCGACTTAACAGCATTCATTACCCATCAAGGGCCCTCACCTCTTGAAACCCTCAATTCATTTTGAAGGGATTCAGCGAGTTTTTGAAGATGCATGGCATCAAACATGCGAAGTCATCCCTTTACCATCCCCAAGCTAATGGTCAGGTAGCGAGATTCCATAGAGTCCTTAAGTCTGTTATTCAGTTGGCACTCGTCCAACATCGTCCGCTTTCCGAAGCCATTACAGAATATCTCAGGGTGTACCGGAGTACGCGCCATTCCACGACTGGAGAAACGCCAGCTTTTCTTTTACACGGTCGCACCCACCGGACGCGACTGCATCTTCAAGGACGAGGGACCCCAGAGTCCGCTGTCCCTCCACATGTTGTTCAGGAAGAGCTTCCTGATAGAGTCAAGGAATACCAGACGAAGATGAAAAAGTATACCGATGCCAGGCGAGCAGTCAAGTACCCTGCTTTTGCTCCTGGGCAATCAGTGAAGGTTTTCAAACCCAACATTAGAGGGAAAATGCGCAACAAATATGCTCCACCGCAAAATATACATGAACAAGTACGACCAGCCACATATAGATTAGATGATGGAACCATATGGAATGTAGACAAAGTGACACGTACAACATTGAAGCCACCCCAACGTCAGCCGTTGTGGTTTATGGACGATGACATATTCCCCACTTCATCTAATGCCGATCCAGCTGTAAGCTTGGGCCATGTGCCACCTGAGGGTCCGGCACCTGAAACTTTGCGCGCTGCGGCCCCCAGCGTCACTCCTGTCCGTGCGGCCCGTTGCCGTTCCTGTTTTTGCGGCCCCTGCGGCCGTTCCTGTCCCTGCGGCCGGTCCTGTTTTTGTGGCCCCTGATGGCGGTCGTGTCCCGACGGCCCAAGAGGTCGTCCATGCCACTGCGGCCCCTGTGGCCGCCCATGCTACTGCGGCACCCGGCCCTGGCCATATCGCTGTGGCGCCTGGTGCCCATAGTCATGCGACCCCTGGCGCCGTCCATGATCCTGCTGTGCCAGGCGTCGTTCCTCATCATACGGCTTCTGCAGCCCATGTAGCTGTGGTCCTTGGTGCTGCCCATGTGCCGGTAGTACCCGGTGCCCTTACTGTTCCTGGCGTCCCCGGCACCAGTTCCGTGGTACCCTGTACCGTGCAAGATGCGGTGGTTTTCGGTGGCCTTTCCGCCACCCCGGTCCCCGGTACTGTTCCTGATTCCGGCTTCCAAGCGGCCTTCAGCGCTGCTGTACCAGTCCAAGCCAGCAGCCAGCCACCAGTTCCGCCGGCTGACTCGGCTGCAGTCTTCCACGAGGCCCCCAGGGTCGCTTTCCAGGAGGGCCCTGAACCTTCCGTTCCCTCAAGCGGTGCAATAGTGAGCACCGCATCAAGTTCATCCCAACTGGAACTCGGGTATTGCAGCGAGCTGCCGTCATCTAGCTCCGCAACGGTCTCAGCGAAGTCTCTGCACTCCGTGGGGCCAAAGGCCTCTACACTTTCCGAGCCTTCAGTGGCTCCTGGTTTAGCAGAAGACCCGGAATCAAGTCCCGAGGCAACCCAAGAATCGACTCCTACATCAGGTGACGGTGGTGCAGACACACCACCCAGGACATATCATACTCTACCACTATCCCCATCGGGCACTCCACAACGCCCCACGCGGCGTAGACGACTTCCCGCAAAATTTCGTGACTTTCAAGTGGATATGTACTCCAAGGACGCTCCTTAAAAACTTTGGGACTTAAGTCGTAGTGGTTTGCAATTTCATAGTGTGCGTTGTATTCTTATAGGATAGATGTGAATAGACAGTTATTTTTGCATTTTTCATATGGGTTCAAACATCAAGTTTCCATGTTATGAACATAAAGGTTTCGGTCAAAGTGTTTGAAGTGAAAATGTTATTCTTTATGTTTCCGAGGACTAGTCAGCCATTTTACTCGTGGAAGTGAAAGTGTTAATCTTTGTTTCAAATGACTTGTCAAACCGTGAGATTTTTTAAAGTGTTATTTGTTTCAAAGGACTCGTCAATGACATTTTTGTTGCAGGGAAGAGAGCACTTTTCAGTCTGACTGAAAAGTGCTCGAAACAGTACAAAATGTAGCATTAATGATTGTATCTTTTCAATGTATTTCTTATCCTAATTTTCTCCGACCACTTCACAAATATTTTGCTTGTAGTGATTGGTCGGTAGGACTTCGCGTGCGTGTGATTTTCCATATCGTAAAGAGTAAGCTGTTCTTTTCGGTCTAGTACCAAGTTATCCAACAGTCATTTTTCTAAGGGGGGAAAAGATGTAGTGTGCCATCAACAAGCTAGGTGGCGCAAGAAGTCATGGTTTGTGTCGTTACTACGAGATGGTGCACGTGCTTAACAGCGGCACGCGCTGTCTCTGGATTGTTGTGTACATATTGAAAATAGTACAGTCTTCACAAAAACTCGGAGCTGGTGTGACGTTTCTTTCTTTCGTCGGGGTTCCTGCCTTGGGCCCCGCACCTCGGCACCCCGCGGCCCACGCGCCGGCAATGTAAGCCTTTTCAGCATCTCTACAGGCCTTTCGGGGCGCTGTCTTTATCCTAGCTTTTCCTGTCCCTTTCCACTCTTTCATAATGGCCCTACGCAACCATTACACTTTGCTTCGCGACTGTGATTCCCTCACAGCAGCTCTGACTGAGGGTTGCCAAATTACAGTGAAACGGAGTATAGACATACAGACAGGAAACGAGATGCCAGCATACGTTAGTCAAACTTCCAACAAAAAGGATTAGTTTCTTCCCAAGCTGGACGACATTTACCGGGCACCTTTAGAGCTGCGAAGCTCAAAATCACGCGTACTCATAATATTTTTTTCTCGCGTGTTTGTGATTTTTATAATGTCTTGCAAGCAAAAAAAAAATATGGTGAAGTCACTCCGAGGGAGTACTAATAACTGCGAGCCATGAACATGAAGGATTCGCTAACATCCTCCAGGAGTGTGAACGGTAAATCGTCACGCAAACATATTCTCACAAGCTGCAAATACTTATTTGGCTTAGCAAGTAGAATATACTAACGACATGTGATTATTGTATACAAGATACCATTTCTCGGTTCTTCAAGACCATTTCCCTAGTCTGAACGGTCGCGCTACGGGCCGCGGCTAGCCGTGCCCTCGATAGACCATGGAGCTGCATTGTGTCGTCTGCTACTGTACCGCCAACAGGAGAGCGAGAGCTCTGTGTGCTCCACAGATACGTGTTGCGGTATAACTCTGTACGTCTGTTCTAGAGGAAGACAAAAACATAGGCTTTGTGGCCCCCTGCTAAGCTAACAAAATCAAACAGAAGTATACTCGTTTGGACTGAAAGGCTTCCAAAATAGTGGCCAGGCATTGGAAAAGCATATGTCACAGAACGTGGTTTGTGAAATGGCATTATTTTTTCGAGCAAGAAATCACCTGCTCACCACTGGGACGACGAAATCGTCACTATTTATTGCGTCAGGTTTATTTGCGCTCATGAAGAAAAATCTGAACACATCCTTCTCCCAAAGTCTTATGTCGAATAGCAAACACTTTTTTAAACATCTATGCATAAATAACTAATTTATTGCTACACTTGTATACACACGTGAAAAAAAAATTGGGTTGTGTGTGTGTTTATACAGCCTAGAACTTAGTCTGCCTCACAGGGGCGACGAGTCTCCCAGCTGTAGATGAGAAATTTAGCCAGTGCGGTACAATCGCTAGCCTGGGGTCTTTAACGTGCATCACGCAGTAGTAATACACGACCGCACGCCGGTACGATGCTCATCCAGATCGAAACGGGCAGGGGTGGGGCTCGAACCCAGGATCCCTGGGTTCTGCAGCGCGAGCTTTCGCTCCACGTGCTCCGAGCTGGTGTGCGCTAGACCATACACGTGAATTAAACGACGCCAAACCGCGTTTGTGAATAGATCTTGATGTCTATGCAAACTACATCATACCTTTTTAGAGCTTCATTGAACGATAACTTCAACTATAGTTAATAGAACCAGGATGGCTCGTTCTCACCAAAAACCTCAACGTGCGAAGCTTCCACAGACGGTCGCTTGCGAGTATTCTCAATGTGAGACTTCAGAAGCTTTCGCTTGCCATAGGGAGCTTGCTTTCGACTACAGCACTGAACGGGCCCGGGAAGCGCGGAGCGCGCTGCTGTGGGAATAGGTTGACTTCCAAGATGGCGTGATTTCGTGTAACGTGATCACGTAAGGTGGCGTCATTTCGTGTAACGTGATCACGTAAGATGACGTCATTTCGTGTAACGAGATCATGTAAGATGACGTGTTTGTGTTACGCGATCACGTAAGATGACGTCAGTTCCCATGAAGGGATTACGTAAAATGACGTTTTCGTGTCACGCTATCACGTAGAATTAGATGATTTCGTGTTACGTTACACGAAGGGGGTGAGGAAGAACTAACGCTCACGCATTTCCATCGGATGAATCCCATTGATCGCTCCACTCCTTTTTTTTCGTTTTTGGTGTGTTTTTGATTTTGCTTACGCGTTTGGGAGCGATTGAAGGCTGATGGTTCACACATTTTTGTTCGACTGCGACTGCAACCTCTTGCGACGGCTTACAACCAGAGGTTGCTATGGCTACAGTTGCGTCGAGCATAGACATGCCTGAGCTTGAAGGGCACGCGTCGTACTCGAGCGGAACCAAACGCAACTGTGTGAACCAGCCTATAGAGTTCGTTTTACATTTTATTGGAGCGCAGAGCTACACGCTGATTCAAGATTTCGGGCAGCGACGTAAACATGTGTTGGTCCCCAAAGCGTGTCCAAGGGGCACAGTGGCGATTTATTGAGAAATCGTATTGAAGGCGCGCGAACGTTGGCTGGAAGATGCCGGCATTAGACTCACTTTCTATTCTAATCATTTTGGCAATGACTTTTATTTGTTTCAACACATGATATGGTGAACTCTAAGCTTAGGTGGACTGAAACCACAGAGTGCACGGTCTTTAGATCACATGCTTCGTGCGTGTAATTAAATAACTGTTGCGTCTTTTTTATTCGACGCCGTAACAACCGTAATGCGAAAAGAAACATATGAACGAGGAAAGATTAGGATACGAGGTGAAACGATGTTATGGAAATAATGAATATACGGCGGATGCCATCGTATACATTTTTCATTTGTTGGACATTTTACAAGTGGAACGTTGCGCTTATATGTGGTTCAAAATAATAAAACATAGACAAGGATTCTAGATCTTTTGAAGGAGCTTTTTCAGAAGAACTGATGCTGCCGTAAAAGCGCGAAAGCTCCTACATTGTGGTGTTTGACGAGCTCGGTGGTTTCATACACCTTTCCAAAAAACGCTCCAAGGCCGCCGCCATGTTGCTGATGCTGATGCGGCTGGTGCGAATTTCGCGCCCTCTATCAGCTAGAAATTTTCTGCCACTCTCTGGGACTGTGAAGATCCGCTCAGCGCGATTCTCTACCTACGTTTTTGCGGTTTTGCATTCGACGTTTTCTCGCCTCTCTTGAAAGTTTCCACTTAGTTTTTTTTTTTTTTTTTTATGCGAGCTGCGTAACATTTTTGTGTTATCTTTCATTCTGAAAAATAAGGCTCGTACGTGCCTGTCATTTAAGCTTTTCTGCTCGACATTCACGGGAAACGAAGGAGGTGAAGGACGTCGAGCAACCCTCGACGCGATTTTGCGAACATTGTTCTCCCCCCTCCCAGAGATAATCCGCGTAGAATCCTCAGTCGTCTCCAAAAATAATTGTCCGGGTTAGGGTGAAAAACGGGTCAGTCGCATTTGTTTCTTTGCCTCGGTACGGTTGTGAAAAAAGGAAGCTGTCTTCCAAAAAGAGACCTGTCTGATATTGCACACAGTGAATACCTTATCGCACTATTGACCCAGGATGATAAATATCAGAAAAAACATCTACCTAGAAAATTGGCGTGCCTAGCTTCTCCTGCAGCTCTTCTCTTGCGGTACCTTCCTTCTGGATACCTGCACGCATATTACGGCAAGAAAGACAACAAAATGCAAAATCATGCCTGCATAGGTTACTCCAAAGGTAACATGCCGTTACAGTGTACTACCTAGCTTAACAAGGTCAGCTAGAACAGTAGCCATGTCGGAAAAGTTACACAGAGAACTTTGCTTCTATAGACCAGAAATTGTAATGTTCCATTCGTGCTGCCATTTTTGTCGATGCTGGCACCACCGACGATAGCAGGGCTGGGCAAGTATTCAGGATGAACTTTTTAAAGGTGTTTGCAGATTGCAGTGCTGGAACGACAGAAACGCATAAGCATGAAACACCAAGAACACCGATGCCAATGTTGCCGCAAAATGCAAGAATGATTGTAACCGCAGTCCCCCTTTCATCATTCGCATGCTACCAGCACGAGCCGATGTAAAGAAAAATTAACGTTGGCGATAAAAGCATTACCTGACGCTATACCCTATTGAAAATTCCATCAAGCTACGTAATTTGGGACACTGACTGCCAGTCAGCAGCCTTGGTGGAACGTGATGGACCATCAGACGTCATCTGATGGTCGTTTCACGTTTCGGCCCCAGCCAAGCATGACATGACCAGGTGGCAACAAATGCATAGACCATTGTCCGAAACCCTCGCTCGCAGCGATCTCATCTATGTTTCTGCCCACCTTTTTTGTTATATTAATAGTGCACAAACTCTGGAGGTTCTCGGTACGAGCATACCCGAAGGAAAAATCCATCAATGTAACCCTGTTTGGCAGTCAATGTTTTCTAGTAGACCGCTGACTGTGCCTGACTGTACGTCAAGCATGTCTGATTGGCCAAGAAGTTACTCTGACCGACAGTCAAACTCCAGTCAGACCCCGCTTGTCGGCTTTCTGATGGTTTCCTGGTGGCAGTCGGCCGCCGCGAAATGCCATCAGGATGTCTTGGTGGTGATTCTGACTGTACATCGATTGTCTCTGACTGTACGTCAGAAAGCTTTGACGTGCAGACAGACGTACGGTCGAAGGACGTAAAGTTCGTTCGGATACCACTATTTCGTCAAATCTATGAATACGAAAAGTAACCTATGCACGAGAAAACGATTTTGGGACGTGAGCCCATAAAACCGCTGACGTTAGAGATATGACACGCAACCGACCGACAACATTGATCAGAAGCACGCCGAAGCGCCGAACACAACACTTCGCACTTCGCTTCGCCCATAGAGGCTTCGCCGAGCTTTCATGAACGATCGCTCTCGACTCATTTTGTTTGCCCGCTTGCTCCAACCTGTCGATCCTGCCCGGGCTCTACAAAGTCTTATGTCTTAATAGAATTTCTACTCGACAAGACCCAGCCTGTTGTGAGTTCCGACGATGTAAGCGACTTTAGCGGTGTAGTTGAAGACGACAGGGTGTACCAGGTCTACTGGGCCGGTGATGCGCGAACAAAAGGATCGTTCTACGACGCGAAAGTACTCTACATGGCAGGTGAGTAGAACTGAAGTACGGCGAGTGATGTACGAGTGCTTCGCATAACATGCTGACGGCTTAACTGCATTTGCAGTCAAAGCATTTCGTATAAAACCAATAGTCAAATCGAGTTTCTCTAACGGTGGCGTAGCATAGCGGTTAAGGTGTCCGATTTGTACGCATGTGGTCGCGGGTTCGATGCGCGGTGGCTGCAAATGCAGTTAAGCCGTCAGCATGTTATGCAAAGCACTCGTACATCACTCGCCGTACTTCAGTTCTACTCACCTGCCATGTAGAGTACTTTCGCGTCGCAGAACGATCCTTTTGTTCGCGCATCACCGGCCCAGTAGACCTGGTACACCCTGTCGTCTTCAACTACACCGCTAAAGTCCCTTACATCGTCGGAACACACAACAGAATGGGTCTTGTCGAGTAGAAATTCTACTAAGACATAAGACGTTGTAGAGCCCGGGCAGGATCGACAGGTTGGAGCAAGCGGGCAAACAAAACGAGTCGAGAGCGATCGTTCATGAAAGCTCGGTGAAGCCTCTATGGGCGAAGCGAAGTGCGAAGTGTCGTGTTCGGCGCTTCGGCGGGCTTCTGATCAAGGCTGTCAGTCGGTTGCGTGTCATATCTCTATCGTCAGCGGTTTTAAGGGCTCACGTCCCAAAATCGTTTTCTCGTGCATAGATTACTTTTCCTATTCATAGATTTGACGGAATAGTGGTATCCGAACGAACTTTACGTCCTTTGACCGTACGTCTGTCTGCACGTCAAAGCTTTCTGACGTACAGTCAGAGACAATCGATGTACAGTCAGAATCACCACCAAGACATCCTGATGGCATTTCGCGGCGGCCGACTGCTACCAGGAAACCATCAGAAAGCCGACAAGCGGGGTCTGACTGGAGTTTGACTGTCGGTCAGAGTAACTTGTTGGCCAATCAGACGTGCTTGACGTACAGTCAGGCACAGTCAGCGGTCCACTAGAAAACATTGACTGCCAAACGGGGTTACATTGATGGATTTTTCCTTCGGGTATGCTCGTACCGAGAACCTCCAGAGTTTGTGCACTATTAATATAACAAAAAGGTGGGCAGAAACATAGATGAGATCGCTGGGAGCGAGGGTTTCGGACAATGGTCTATGCATTTGTTGCCACCTGGTCATGTCATGCTTGGCTGGGGCCGAAACGTGAATATATGTACGTATTACCATACTGCACAGCTTTGTTTGAGAAGCGTTTTGGCCGGCCCATGCTTCTGGATAAGGCTTCATGATCGCCTCCTTTGGTGCGGATGGGGTTGGCCGTGGTGCTACTAATACGCATGCGGCGCTCTTCATGCCACCTGGAGGGGTTAGTCAGGCAGGAAGCAAACAGCCAAGCAGAGAGCATCACATTAAAGTTCTCTTAATGCACTGTAAACAATGTCTTTTGCAGGAAACATGCATCATGAATTTTCGAAATTGCAACTTTAATAGCAGATATTTTCAGCCAGAAATGTTTGCATTTGATGGCGAATGGACCAATTGCTATATTACCCACGCATTAAGGAGAATGCAGGAATTGGTGTTTCATGCGCCACACGCGCACGCCTTTCCCGTATAAAAGATTCTAAGTAACGCAAATGCAGCATTCACGAACGAGCGTGCAAGATGCCATTTCTTTTAGGCTTTTGCTTTAGAAAAGTTACTACTGCTGACGCCAGCACGTGCGGGGCGTGGAACACCAATCCCTGCATTCTCCTTGATGCTTGGGCAATATAGCAATAGTTCTATTGTGCCATAAGCCAGTGGCACCAGTATATTTGAATGATCAATATATCATCCTTCCTTTCTTTTGGCATAATCCATGAAACTTTAGCTGCCACAAAAGTCATTCACAGCATGGCGTGCATCACAGTGGAACTGTGAATGCTCCGTTTGCAGGCATGCAAGTCGGCAGGCAAGAGGAAGAAAGCTTTGAACATATTCATGCCACATAAATACTTTGCATGCAATGGTGAGACTACATGTTGAAGAGCAATGGAGTACAATCAGAAACACTGCAAGGAATCAACTTCCAAATGGGGTTGAAGAACCCATTGCACAAACAATTAGATTTGGCTGTAACATGCTTGAAAGGCAGATAGTCGACAACATGCCGTGGGTTCTGGGATTGGCCTTCCGTGTCCAGGGCCATATCCTCCACGTCGCACAAAAGCAGGACATGTGCGACGTACTGTTCTTGGAGCCTGTCACTAAGTGCAGCTAAAAAGTCAAACGCTTTCAGAGAGATCCTCCGGCCCGTAAAGGAAGCTGCCATGTGGTGGAACACCTGGCGAGGTTCCTTCATGGCTGCAAGGAGCCCCACAAGCCTTTCTTTGTCCACAGCCCGGGAGACCTGGAACCAGGGAGTTGAGGACATCTCTGCATATGGTGTCATCAACACTCCTGGCAGGAAGTTTTAGAATTTCGACAAGGGGGCCTACCACCTCTGGGAAATACTCCAAAATAATTGAAGGTGAAGCAGGTTGAACATCTGGACATGTGCTTCTTTGACCTAAAACAAAAATAAAAGCTTCATATTGGCATCAAGCTGAACATCACACACTAGTGCGCTAAAATGGGTGCTGTATTTAATTGTATCAACAAATGAAAAGATATTCCGCGTGAATAATGCACGGCCTAGGCAATTGTGAACCAATCATACAGAATTTACCTAGCCTGATCTGTTACCACATACCAAGTTTACTACCTACTCATGCTCAAACCTCACTGGAGATAACTATTTCTCACGAAACGAGAGGCTGCCTCCTTGAACTTTAGATGTAGTGCACCACCGAGTAAGATACTGATTGAAGTACGAGAAAAATAACGTGGGAACAAATCCACGAGGGGTTTTTTCGTCGCATACACTGGTTTGTGGTTTGGTCTGCCCCACTGTTGAGGCCGGCTGGTCCATGAGGAGTCTTCGGTAGTATTAATAATAAAAACATACTGCAGCGTAGTGCTTGCACCGGCCCTCGACACCATTCCGGCCTATGCAGGTAGCAGTCTAAATAGCCCGCAGAGACGTTGAAAGCTAGAGAAGAACAACGGAAGGTCCTTGTAGCTTCATTCAGCAACCAATCTTAGCACGCAAATGTCATCCGCAACGTGTAAACACTACGATAGCCGAACTAGAGCTCAAGCAGGGACCGTACTGTCCGCAGCACGTTTTTTTGCACTCGAGGCTCACCTATTACCTGACAAAAAGAAAAATGGAGCACTGTGACTACAAGTCGCCCTCGTAACGAGTAGAAAATAAAATGTTACGCTTACGCAAAATGTAAACAAACACCGCTCACCTGCAAAGTGATGTCGTAAACGACGTTCTGTCGCACTTGGGAGACACGTTTCGCCTTCACTTCGTTGGTAGAGCCGTCGACTATCTCTTCAACGGAGAACACGTGCTGCCGTAGCTTTTCAGCCTTCTTTTGATTGGACCCCCGAAAGAATTCGCCTAGATTTTCTGTTTTTTCAAAACCGCACCGCAACCGATACATGATAACTCCGCACTACCCCTCTGTTTACCGATGCTGACTGACGCGACTAACGCGATCCATTTTCGTTTTTTCCTGCATAGACGGTGCCACCGTCGCACTTTCGGAGCGCCATCTAGTTGGGCGCTTCGTATCTATAGACGCATCCTGCGTAGGCGCAGTTTCAAACGCTGCTGGCGGCTGAATTCTCGTCTTTTCCCGCTATATCTTGTGTACCAATGTACATGTATTTTCCCGAAGACATTGAGAAAGCATTGTGCCACATTAAAAAAAACAAAAAAACATAAAGAGCAAAAAAAAAAAAAAAAAAAGAAAACTATTTTTGTTGGGTACGCGCGCGACAGAACGAATGCGACTGGAATGTATAGACCATTCCATTTAGAGCTCTCAGGGCGGCGCCATTTTGTTAGACCACAGCGCCCTCTCCAGACATCCGGGAAGTTCAGCAGGTTCGGCGGGGTAAAACTAGAGAGAGGGCACGCGCTTGCCTCTGATAGCAGACGACAAACCCGGAGGTCGCCGTTCTCCATCTTTGGGCTGTACCGGCGGGGTGTACCGAGCATCGAACTCTAGCTAGTGGCTGCCGTTATAAAGTGGTTCGCGTTCTCAGAATATTTCTGGCTGCTCTAAGATCAGCCTTTAGCGCTCTGTCGTTTTCTTTCAGTAAATGATCAAATAGCGTACCCTTGTTCCGTTACTTCAATAGCAGTGCAGTCAGCCGGCAACTCAACCACTGCGTCTATTGCGCCAGGAGAGCACGTTTTTATTTATTATTCTACATTTCCACTCATTGCCGCTAAAGGCCTACACCAGTACGAACTTCGTATAGTGAAATAGCTACAGCGACCGGATTTACTTTTCGCCGGAGCGACCGGGCCACTCTGACACAGTTTTTTCTTCCTTTTTTTTTATTCGCACGCAAGTAACATTGAAATTAGACTCCGTTAGTCTTTTTATCGAGCATAGCATTACACATTACTCATCAAAATCTGCGCATTCGCGCTTGAAATTTCCAAAATGACGCGATTTAAAACCGAGTTTGAACGCCAGCCGGATGTTAGGTACAGCCCACTTGGCGGAGCAGACGACGTCCGGGGTGGGAGGGGGAGGGCATTTTTTTTTCCTCGCTCTTCCTAGTAAAACGAGGTAGAAATTTGTAACGACTCTTGTTACGAAAGGGGTTGGGTGTGTCATTCAGGTCAAAGCAAAAACGTTCAAGAGTTTTTTTTTCCCCGTTTTCAGAACAGACGCGAGACCGCAAGGATTAGTAGGCCACTTCACTAAGCGAAGCTATGGAATGTTTAGAGTGCTTCGTTTTCTTTTAGGCACACAAACTCCCCACTTTGAAATTCTTTGGGCTAACTTCGGGAAACCGATAATCCTCAGTGCGAAGAAAAACAACTTACCGGGGTGCCCAAGACATCGCTTTTGACCGCGTTGTAGATTTTCATTTGCGTAGGTCAGAGTTTAAAGGAATCGCGATCGTTGAGGCGTTTGCAATGCCTCGCTGCAAACATAACATAAGCACCACATTCATGAGCGTATCTCGAAAAGGGGTTGATTTGCTACACCCGTAACGTTTGGCCGCCGTTTCCTCTGCGTGACGTTACCAGTCAGCTACGGAGATAGCGAGATTTAGCAGGCCGTTTTTCTCCTCCGTATCGGTATCCCCGAAGAAGGCGCCGCAACTGAGCATGCACGCCGCCAGTCTTTTTTGCGTAGTTCAAGGTCTCAGGGCAGATGACGCGGAAACGATCTGCTGAAACTCCCTATTCTCCTCACTTCCCTTCCCGGCCCTTCCATCCTCCCTTCTTTCTTGCCCTAATCCAGTTTGCCTTACAGAAATACGTTTCGAAGTCGAAGTAAATAAATATTGTTGCTAGTGATAGACCGAATCTGCGGAACTTCAAATTCGGCAAAGTTCGGCAAATGCCGAACTTTTGCAGGAACGTTCGTCAAAGATTTGGCAAAAATTCGGCAAATGTCTGCGCACTCCCGAGAACGCGACAGAGCCTTGGAATGCAAATGGACGCCGTGCAGTCGTGGGGTTATCATCGTCCGGTGTAGTACAACCAACGGTTACGGCGCTGTGTGGGGTAGGCAACACGGTAACTGTGCGTTTGTGGGCAAGTGTGGTTCTCTTCAATATTTTCTGCCCCAAGAATAGAACATCGACCAGTTATTTCCGCAGTCCACTGCGCAAATGACAAATGCTGCGGTGCATTCTGAAACATTGAGACATTGGCCGACAATTACTTTTAAGCACTCCTCGCAATTATAACAATTCTGTTTTCGGCTCAGGAGTAGTGTGTTCCAAAACGAAATAATATTGCTTTTTAAATTAGTGTTATGTCGCGATTTTCGTGTATTTGCATAAAACAAAACACAGAACTACAATGCTCGACGTTGCACATATGACATTCCTAGCTCTCCCTATCTTCCTAAACGTTCGTGTGTGACCTAACACCAGAAACAGGCATTTTAAAGGTTAAAAACGAGACGTTGCGAATATGGGACGCACGTTTTCATGCAAAGCTGACGTCAAGTGACTCAAATCGACGATAATGCATATTTACAATATTATTATTCTTTCTTCTGGTGAAGGCTCAGCAACCGTTGCACTCGTTTTCGCCCACAAAACGGTGACTCCCAGAGAAAGCAAGAACGCAGCGTTATGGCCTTCATTTTAACAATGTACACACACATGCAGGCTTGCGCTGATGATGCCTCAAAACCGAAACTCTCGTAGCGTGATTCGTGACTGCGCCACGCTCGCTTCTTCTACCCAGTTTCGTTGTCACGCCACTTCAGCAAGGAGTCACTCAAATTGCCAGTAAACACACAAAAACGACACCGATACAATTATCTTGTAGAATATCACCTAATTTAGTAATAACTATGTCAATACGCATTACATGTTGCATTTAAGTTAAAAAAAGAAACAAAACTTTTTTTCGCGAGAAAAAAAAAAAACTAAATATCAACGAGTCTGGTAACAATGTATTTTTGCCGAATCTTTGCCGAATCTTTAGAAGAGTTCGGCTTTGCCGAATCCCAAGATTCGGCGCCGAACTTTCGATTCGGCAAAATTTCGGCCCATCACTAATTGTTGCAGTTCAGGGTTGCCTCGCGGCGCTTTGGCCTTTTAGCAACTTTATTATCCGGTGTTCAGCATTTCGATGTTTGTTATTTTGATAATGCGAAGTTTGGAACTCAACAAATCACCTCTATTCACCAAGAAAAAAAAAAAAAACATAATTTTCAGGACAAACTCTAATATTCCGAGTTGATAAACATCCGCCGGTGACGAAAATACTAAATTGGTTACAACCGAAAAACTCCGGTGGTTGGAAATATTCGGCCTGGGTAAAACCAAGACACTCCAGACGGTGACTGTTCCCGCACTAGCGACGGCTAGTTTCTTCGAAACGGCTCCTCTGTAGAAGTTTGTGAAGCATTTTATCTCGTCGATGCTTCATCCTTCCAGTGCTTATTCAAAGGTCGGTGTGGTTCTTGGAAGACAACGCCAACAACATTAGTGCCGTCCGGAACCATTGACCTTAGAAACGCGCCTCTTCGCTTGGAGAACTAATACGCGTTGATTGTTATTATTATTATTTTTTTTTTGCCTACTCGCCTTTTGGGTGCCACCAACTTCGTCTACTGGGCTGTGAAGCGCGTTCGAGCGTGTGCAATAGCTCTCTAGGCGGAAAGATTGTACACTGCGTATGCGTTCAAAGCTCAATGACTTAGGCATTTTTCTTCGGGATAGATGCTCCCACGAGAAGAGCGAATGAGATATGTGAATAGAATTGGAAATTTTAAATGTTCCTGTCCAATCGCATTTTTCTTTGGTTATCAACGCTTTTTAGCGTCATCACGAGACATTCAACTATAATACACTGGTGATTAAAATATGAGCACCGAAAAACATGCACCGATTTTCGCTCAAAAATAAACGCCGAAAGAAAACATACCCTAATCATTACCCATGTCACCTTTTTGGGCAATATGTGAATTTCCAGAAGAACAGCGAGTTATCACCCTCCCCACTACAGAGCAGGCGACCCGTTTTTCCCCGCGTTAGATTGCGGGGACCACGAACCGTACAGAGGTCACAGGACGTCCGTGAAAAATAAAAAGGATGCAAAGGACGATCTACTCTGTGCACGTTTCATCCCCGATTTCCACGACCCCAAGGCCGAAGGACGTTTGTGTGAAAGATAACGATAAAATAAAAATTTGCGTCAAAAAAAAGAAAGCTCTTTTTTAAAAGAAATAAAAAGTGCAAACAAGCACAACACTTCACGGTCCGCTTGCCACGGGACGGTTGTCTTCGACCCATAGCTCCAAGGTGAATTTGCCCCGTGCGAAAACACGGAGACCTACCCACCCAGAACAAGGAAAGCAAGACACGCACACTGACGCCTCGGCGTGCAGAATGAAACAGGATACGGACGCGGAATAGGGCCGCGGAAGAACACCTTGCACTGTGCCGATCCCGCCGATCTCCGACCGGACGATTTCGCATTTCGTGGACAGCGAGCGCCCCCGCATGGGAGAGAGAGGTACCTTAAAACCAACGAAAACGAGCACCGACACCTTGGTTCTTTATATTCGCTGTAGTTACGGAACAGATCGACTTACACGAATAATTTGGATATTATTCGATTTCGTAATAAATTTAGAAGACATTAAGCGAAACACTTTTTCTGTTTGTATTTAGATAATTTTGTAAATTCGCTCCGAAATCAAGAGTGCCGAATCAGCCGATTTTGACCATTATCATGATTTTTTAAAGAATATAATTAAATTTATAATGAAACATTTGTTCCACTTAATGTCTAGATAATGACTCAATGTCTTTAAAGCCGAAATGTTCAAGAAGATCCGTGCAGCCGTTATTATGTTTGAATTTTTCTAAGTTGGTGAAAAACCTCATGTGTTCTCTATGGGGCTCTAAGTTGCGCCCTTCTTAAGATTTCGAAAATGCTTAGCACGGTTCTTTTTCTTCTTCACCGCAGGGCGCACCCGTGAAAGCAGGTGTTTGGAGAGTGGTGTCTCCACGGACCCCGAGCCATGCGGGTTCGCCCACCCACGTCTGGCTGTGCGTGGCTTTCCCGTGTTCGTGGAAAAGGGCATCCTGGTGGTTGAGCCGAGGCCGGGGTAGGTTTGGACCCTTCGGGGCCCCCCGGGTGAGGCAACACAAAACTTTAGCCCCCGCTTCTTGTAGACGGGAGTCCTGGTAAGGCTCGGCCAGGATGATTCAGTCTAGTTGCCTTTTCTTCTTCTATCCCCTCCGATCTTTCGCTTTTACCTTTCCTGTTCCTTTCACTTCCTTCTCATTTCTTTTGCTCCTTGTTCACCCCTCTTTGGCGGCAAGGGCTAACCTTGGGTGGCAATAGACCCCTGCCTTGACCCACACTTGGGTATAGTTTCCCGGCAGCACTGTTAGTGTAACGCCTCCTGCCAAGCACTTCTTGTTATGGTGCGTTACCTAACCCCTTGCTGGGCTCGGTGGTGGGCGGTGCACCGCGGATTCTGAACATTCTTTGCCCCTCTTATGACACCCCTCCGTTCTAAACCCTCTGATCGGCCCCTGAAAAGGGGTCGGACCGAAGTAAAACTGAATGATAAGTCTTCACCGGTACAGAACACCTTTAGCCGATTCCTTGTTATGCACTCCGAACAAGAAGAAAAACCTCTTGCGAAGTTGTCACTTTTCTGATCGCAAAAACCCTAGAAACCCTTGTAGGCAAAAACTACAAAGCAAAGGAGCTAGTATCTGGTGACTTGCGTGTTGAAGTGGAAAATGGCACACAGAGTGCTGCCCTCTTGGACCTAAACAAGATTTCTGAGTATAGAGTCTCCGTCACTCCATATGGAACATTAAATAGTTGCCAAGGAGTAATTTCCGAGGATGACTTGCTAGAGTAAAGTAACGAGGAGATTTCGGAAGGTCTTTCCAGTTAAGGAGTAACTGCGGTACGACGAATCCTGCTTCGTAAAGACGGAAACGAGTGACCAACAAAACATAGAGTACTTACATTCTCTTCAACGGTGCTGCCACACAGCATAAGAGCGGGCTACCTCCTCTATAAGGTGTGCCCACACGTCTCGAACCCGAGACGCTGCTTCAAGTGTCAACGGTTTTGTCATGGCTCTGCCACCTGTCGCGGAAAAACAACCTTCGCAAAGTGTGCATGCACAGACCACCCAACAGATACGTGTGGCAGCTCAACCTCTAAGTGCATCAACTACACTGGTGCCCATCCTGCTTACTCGCGATCGTGTCCAAAGTTTAAAGAGGAGAAAGAAATTTTAACCTTAAAAACAGAGGAAAACTTGAACTACCATGAAACACGAAAACGTTTTTCGTTCCTTCAAGGAGGAACGTACGCCGAAGCGGCCGTCAGGGGGACCAGGTCGCTCTCAAAGGCATCAGTGGGTACCTAGTATAGTCTTCGAGACACTGAGTGCCCACCCAGTCCCCTCACCCATACAGAGACTTCTGTGGGATCTCAGACGCCTGAGGCCCCACAGAAGCTCACGAAGTCCAAGGCGTTTCCGCAACGCCTGGCCCCGAAGGTTCGGCTGGTGCTTGACCCCGCCCGCTCCCAACTCCGAAAGGGATCCCCTCCTTCCTCTACGGAGGGGTTGGAGGAGGCCATGGAGGTCAATGTGTCACTGACGGAACCTCGCCCATCCACCAAGGGTAGCATGGAAACTGCCACCCCTTGGCCTTCATGCTCGAAGGCAGGCAGTGTTTCCTCTGCACCCCTAAAAAAACCAGCGCAGGCATCCCAGGTGCCTGCCGGCCCGTCAGGCAGAGGCCGGGCACAGCCCACTCGCTTGACCGACAATCCGAGAAAGCCGGGCCACTCTGCACGAGGCAGTCTCGTTGAAGGGCCCAGAGGTATCAACGGAAGAGAAAATGGAAGAGGCCAGTCCAGCTTCAGATGACGACTTGCTTCCTTCGGGAGAGGAGTTCTTGTCTTCGTTTGCGGGTGAGCCCGCAGAACAACAGAAGGACAATGCTAGAAAGAAAAAAAAATATTCCTCGGATTTTAGCTCCGAAAGAAAATGAGCTTTACTATATATAGGTATCTTTTTAACTTTTTTATGCGTTTTTAGGGGATTTTACTAAATGGCAGCCACATCGATATTTTTAGGCACTTTTGCCCACAACTTTTTATTGATTTTAAATAATTTTTATGGGTCATCTCTCTTTTATGCAATGGAACTGTCGAGGTCTCCTACACAACATTGATGACATTAGTTTCTTTCTTAGGGAGCTACAACCGATAGCTCTGGCTTTGCAGGAGACTCATTTGAATTCCAGTCATTCAAATGTTTTACGGTCCTATCACACTTTTCGTAAAGACCGCCCATCATCTCATTCAGCCGGTGGTGTGGCAGTTGTGCAGAGACGGGTGGCATGTGCCGGGGTGCCCCTGGACACTCCGCTCGAGGCAGTGGCTGTGAGGGTTCTGACCGACCGTTTAATCACTGTTGTTTCATTCTACTTTCCGCCACAGATCACAGTGCACATGCGTGAGCTTCAAAAGCTCATTGCCCAACTACAACAAACCTTTTTAATATTAGGGGATTTTAATGCTCATCACACCATGTGGGGCAGTGCATGAGTTAATTCGCGTGGAGAACTCATGGAACGACTTTTATTGTCATCGAATCTTTGTCTTTTAAACACGAAATCTCCAATCTTTTTTTCGTGACGCACATAACTCCTTCACCTGCGTCGATTTATGTTTATCATCGCCATCTCTACTTCCTTGTTTTTCTTGGAACGTTTAGAAAACCCATTCGGGAGCGACCAATTCCCGATTGTCGTAGAGAGCCTTGCTGCTTTTAGTACTCTTTTAAAATATGCGCCAAGATGGCGCCTTGGGAAAGCGGACTGGGAACTGTTTCGCTCAGCTGCAAGGCTTGATATTTCTTTATTATCAGTCTTGTCTCCAGATGATGCTACAGCTTGTGTTACTGAGAAGATAATTGAGGTTGCAGAACAATCTATTCCTTGCACCTCTGGGAAATTACCAAGAAAGTGCAGGCCATGGTGGACTTAAGAAGTGTTCCACGACAATGAAGAAACGAGACAAAGCTTGGGGCATATTTCGACGGTACCCCACCGTAGATAACAAGATCGAATTCAAAAGGCGAAAAGCTCAAGCCCGCTGGACTAGAAGGCAAGCAAAAAAGAAATTGTGGACGAGATATGTCTCCTCACTGAACAACTTTGTCCCGCAAGGGAGGTGTGGGACCGTTATCGCAAAATCAAGGGGGATTACCGCTGTTTTATTACCCCTCCATTGTTCAAGACTGTTCCCACATCACTGAAAGACTTGGGCAATACTCTTGGCGTTCACTTCCAGAGCGTTTCGAGTTCTGAAAACTACAGTGCCACTTTTAAACAGTTCAAATGAAAGCAGAATGCGAGTGAATAGTTATGTCGGGGGCAACCTCTACACCTTACAACCAGCCCTTTACGCTCCGTGAACTGGAGTTGGCTCTTGACATCCGGAAACAGTCTGGCCCAGGTCCTGATTTCATCCACTATGAGATGCTTCGTAAGCTGCCCCTACAACATCTGCTGAGTTTTTTCAACCTTCTCTGGGAAAGAGCTTACTTCCCTGAATCCTGGAAAAGGGCACATGTTAAACCCCTCTTGAAAGCTGGCAAAGACCCCTCTCTTCCCTCGAGCTCCCGCCCAATCGCCCTTACTAGCTGTCTTGGTAAGACGTACGAAAGACTTATCAACAAACGACTGGTGTTTTTACTTGAAGAACAAAACCTATTTGATAACAATCAGTGTGGTTTTTGCCAAGGCCGGTCTACTCTAGATCACCTCGTGCGCCTCGAGACGAGGATCCGGGAGGCTTTTGTAAAGAGGCAGCACTGTGTGTCTGTTTTTTTACCTGGAGAAGACGTACGACACGACCTTGAGATATGGAATCATGCGAGACCTTTATGCCTGCGGAGTACAGGACCGCATGTTGCGTTGTATAAAAGCTTTTCTGACTGGGCGGACCTTTCAGGTTCGACTAGGCACCACATTATCGGACACATCTGTTCAAGAAAACGGGGTTCTTCAGGGGGCATCCTGAGTGTCACATTATTTGTTTTAAAGATTATCACCCTAGCTCAAATACTGCCACCTTCCATTGAACATTCATTGTATGTCGACGACCTACAGATATCATTTTCCTCTTGTAATCTGTCCAGCTGTGAACGTAAGGCTGCAGCTAGCAATTAATTCGATCTGTAAGTGGGCCAACGAAAATGGCTTCAGGTTTTCATCCGGAAAAACGGTGTGCGTTCCATTTTCTCTTCTACGGGGGCTGTCCCTTGATCCAGTGTTGGAATTGAACAGAGCACCTATACCAGTTAAAGCCGAGCATAAGTTTCTGGGAGTCATATTTGATAAGAAGTTGAATTTTATCTCTCACTCAAAGGAACTGAAACAAAAGTGCCTGAAGTCCCTTAACATCCTAAAAATTTCGTCGCATAAAACTTGGGGCTCTGACAGACTATGCCTGCTACGCTTGTATAACGCTTTGGTACGATCCCGTCTTGATTATGGTGCCGTCGTGAACGACTCAGCGCGACTATCCTCCCTGAAGATGTTGGACCCGGTACACCACCTTGGCTTGCGCCTTGCTATAGGTGCATTTCGGACATCGCCTGTTTTAAGCTTGTACGCGGACTCTCACCAGATGCCCCTTTCCAAGCCACGGCAGTACCTGGGCTTGAGCTATACTTCCAAGATTTTGTCTGATCCTCACCATCCAAACTTTTTTGCTCTCCAGCAGTCTCAATTTGCTCGTCTTTTTGAAAATAGACCAGGCATTGTGTGGCCATTGAGTTTTCGTGTTCACAGCGATCAGTCATCTCTCGGTCTGGACCTTCATGGCATTAACCTTCTCCAAAAGGCCGAGAGTATTCCCACTTGGAAAATGCTTCCAGTATCATGCGACTGGTCATTACACGGTATAGCAAGCATAATGTCTCCCCTCTGCTTATTTAACAAGAATTTCTTGACTTACAGAATAAATATGACGACTATACTGAATTTTATACAGATGGCTCCAAGACTTTTTCTGCAGTGGGATCGGCGGTTTATATTCAAGGTTTCATGCAGGCCCAGCGGCTTATCTGCATGGCTAGTATTTTTACTGCGGAGCTTTACGGTGTTCTCCTTGCAATCGAGTATATCACCACCAGCAAAACAATGAAGGCAATTATTTTTGTAGACTCCCAAAGTGTCATCGTTGCCCTCTGCTCTGAAAGAGATACAAAGAACATGCTCGCTAAGCTAATACGCTACAAAATCAATCGCTGCTTAGAGCGTCGGTTCGTTATCAAATTCTGCTGGATCCCAAGCCATGTTGGGATCAAAGGCAATGAGAAAGCAGACCAGCTGGCTACCTCCGCGAGCAATCTCCTAGAAACCCGACGGGGCATACTCTTTCAAGATATCAAACCCCTCATTAGGAAAGCTCTCCTTGATGCTTGGCGATCTGAGTGGAACCTAGAGAGTGCAAATAAGCTGCATGCTATTAAGCCAGTTTTGGGGTTGTAGGAGAATCCATCTCGTAAAAACCGTTTTCATGAGGTTCTCTTGTGCCGTGTTAGAATTGGCCACACCTTCCTGACTCACGGACATCTTCTTTGTGAAGAAGACGCTCCAAGCTGCGATCACTGCAATGAACCTTTGACAATTTTGCATACCGGCTTGCCTGTTTTCCAGAGCTTTTTACATATCAGATTCCTTTCCATCCAACACTTTTTTTAGGCCCGAGCATCTCACCATTCCATACAATCGGGTCCTCAACTTTTTGCAAGCAAGTGAGCTTCTACACAAAATTTAAGTACTGCATTTTCTGTTCACCATAAATATATAAAACATCAGCTTCATGTGTGCTCTCAATTGCCGTTACTGTGAGTCGCATTAGTCTTGTAGTCTGGCGCAGCATGCATAGTTCGTCGCTTTTGCACCATTGAACCGTTAATCATCATCATCATCAACTTTTTCTTCTTAATCTTTGATTTTCTAAAAATTTCAGTCCATTCTCGGTTGTCATCGCGTGTTCAGGTTCGGGACATTCCCGAAACTACCGCGTGCACAAGAACAGAGGCAACACTGTGTTTTGGAGCAGTCACTCTTCTGTCGCCCACGTAAGATGGTACCGCAGTCTTCTATAAAGGCACCTTACTTCTTAAAGGGTAGGGGGGAACGTTTTGTGTACTTTCAGTAAATAGCGTTTAGAAGTATTCCGTGACATTCGTTAGAACCCTTTATTACTTTCTGGAATCGGAATGCACACAACCTTCTTTGGGGAAGCAAGCGGCTTGATAATCGTGTTAATTTAAGGGAACGTTTTTGTCCTACAGATCAGTTTGTATTTGCAATACAGGCGAACCAACCTATTTCAGTTCCTCCAACTGCTTTTTTTTGCCTTGATTTGGCGATCTGCTTCCCGGCATTATTTCCCTTTTTCCAGTGGAGTGTCTTTGACCGCCCATACGGCAGTGACCCCCTCCCATGCATCTGACCCCAATAGAACCTCTGCCTAAATTTCCCTCATGTCCGCCGTGGTGGATGTTTGAGAATGCGAAGTGGGGACTTTACGAAAAGGCCGCCCTACCTGCTCATGACCTGCTTGCTCAATCACTATCTATCTAGCAATTAAACAATGTGATGACGTCAACAATAGTAAAAGCAGCCAAAAGCTTTATTCTCCAAACAGGCCATCTTTTTTAAACATCCCAAACCTTGGTGGAACGATGAATGCAGCGAAGCCAAGAAGACTCAAAATAAATTCTGGTGAATATTGTGCTGCTACCCGACTACTGCAAACGTCTTGTCTTTCAAGCAAAAGCGTGCAAAAGCGCGGAATCCGGAATCAGGTGAAAGAAAATTTTTGGAACAGCTACACTTCCTCCATCAATAGTTCTACGCCTGTCGAGGTTGTCTGGGATAGGGTTACGAAAATAGATGGGGATTACCGTCAGTGATGTATTCCCTTAATCTCATCGCCAGGTGCCAGCACACCTTCCTCGTTAGAGGAGCAAGTTGATTTTCTAGGCAGACATCTTCAGAAAATATGAAGATCTGAAAATTATAGTTTAAAGCTTTTAAGTCATAAGGCACGAGCAGAAAATGTTAGACTTGTCTCGAGTGGAAATAACGATGAAGGCTACAACCAATCACTCACATTTACTGAGCTCCGTCCTGTGCTTTTATCTACAAAGCCTACAGCTCCAGGCTGCGACAAAATACATTGCATGATGCTATCTCATGTCACTGAGTCAATTTTAAAGTTTTTACTTCAGTTTTTTTTATCGTAATTGAAAAGAAGGTCAACATCCCATCGAGTGGAAGAAAGCTATCATATCGCACTTTTTTTAAACCAGGGAAAGACAGATCAAAGGCCTCTAGTTACAGCCCTATTGCGCTGACTAGCTGTTGAGGCAAAACCTTTGAGCAACTAGTTAATAACCGACTTGTTTTTATTTTAGAAAGAAACAACCCAAGCAGCACATTGTGAATGGGCCATCGCTGGCAAGTGTACTATGGCCAACCATATTTTCGATGGCCCAAGCTAGGCCAAAGTGCTCGGCAATAGCAGTGTTTTCGTCCTCGTATGGTGACTTGCCATTCACTTTATGCCAGTCGCTGGCCATTCAATTTAGGCCAGTGACTGGCCATTCACTTTAGGCCAGTGACTGGCCATTCACCTTTGTCCAGTGGCTGGCCATTCACTTTAGGCCAGAGACTGGCCATTCACCTTTGGCCATGACTGGCCATTCATATTTGGCCAGTGACTGGCCATTCACTTTAGGCCAGTGACTTGCCATTCACCTAAGGCCGGTCACTTTCGGCCAGCCACTGGTCACTCACGTTTGGCCAGCCACTAGCCATTGACTTCCGGCCAGTCACTGGCCGAAAGTGGCTGTAGTTATAAACTTAATACATAATTTATCACAGACCGCCAGAAAATTTGGGTGTTGCTCAGAAGACTGTCAAGAGTTTCGGGAGGTCAAGTTTGAGAACTCAACCCCAGAAACTTTTACATAGTAATGACACGCGAAGCTGATGCAAGGCTGCTCAATATTTATTGGACTTTTTGAGTACTAAGTCTACGACGCTGGTTGCGACCACCATTCCAGTCGTCGTGGGTTCAGGGATGGTTTGTTGTCCCACCATTAAGATCCCCCGGTAGTGCAGCAGTAAAAAAAAATAAAAAGAAGTAACTTTAGGTGAAGGGACAGTGCAACAATAGAGAGTTTTAGTAGATCGTTCCGATACCTCCGATAGCCCCGATAACGGTACTATGGCTGCGCAAGGGAGGTGGTAGCGGAGTATCGGGTATTGTTATCGGAGTCATGGGAGCGATCTACTAAAGCTCTCTACTGTTCGGTTACAATACTTTTCACTTTACACAAGCTTACTGGCACTAATGGGAAAGAGAAGCCTTGAGTACACAGTAGAAGTTTTTACACACTTAAGGGTGTAAATCAGTTTGTCACTGGGCTAACACCCTTATGGCGTTCAGGCAAGCACCCTTCATGAAGGGTGCTTGCTGACACCCTTGGTAAAGGGTGCTTGGCATGAAATGAGCACCTGCTGGGGTGGCCCAGTGGACGCTGGGCCACCCCAGCCAGTCTGGCGCCGGGAGGGTGTCATGCGACGTTTTGGTTATGTGGAGCACAAGGTCACATGACGCTCTCTCGACGCTGGATTGGCTGGCTGGTAGCGTCCGCTGCGCTCGGACGAAGGGTGAAATGAAGTATAGACCCCAGTGAACATTTCAGTGAAATGTGTCCAATGCACATATCAGAACTTGTAAATTGTACAAAAATCATATATGGTATTGCATATTCTTATATTATTATTACGTGATTTACCGCTTATCATGTTTACTGATCACATTTACACTTTTTTCACTTAGAGGGATTGCCACATCACCACATACGAGGCATGTGATAAAGAAATATTGAGTCACACTAAACGCAACTCACTTCATGAAGTAATACAAAAGAGCTCCTTGCAAGCCACATCATAACCCTGTGGGCAATTGGGAAGTGCTACGGCACCCCCCTTTCTCTAACTCTAAGTGAGCAAGCAATGGCCCCAAGCATCGCACTGCATGGCTGAACCATTGTGAACATCATGGTCTGCCACAAACGAAGCATGTAAAGCTTTCCTGTTTGGAGATCAAGTGACATGTTTTGTTTGTCTCAGAGGATTGCAGGCAACCCACGCTTCGCTTATCACTTGTCTCCTACGCGCATCTGGCTCAACACACAAATCGCGCATTGTACCAAACGGCCCAAGAAGACGGAAAGGAAGGACTCCTCTCATTCTCGGAACCTCGTTCGTGCAACCGGAAACAGTCATTCTCCCCCTAGAAGATTATCCCGTCGCTCAAACTCGAACAAAAGTTGCTTCCCCACCCCGTTCAGCCCTAAGCTGACAGTGTTGTGGAACCTACGTGCTCCTTGGGCCAGCCCACGTAGGCCAGCCACACGCTCGTCACGCCACGGGTACTTCGAACGGCTTGGTTGTAACGCGCTGACGGTATTGACACCACCACAACGCTGCCAGCGCCACCAAGGGCAAAGCTGATAACCACGCCTGCCTTGCTACTCCACGAACGCGGGGAATCTTTTCTTTGTGGTTTTGTTTGCGCCGGATATCCCATGACGCATCGCGCTCTCCGTTCGCTTCTCTTCGAGCGCTTGCTCGAGTGCACCGTTTGGAACGAAAAATATAACCAGTCGTTCAAAATACAAACGTGCGATTATCATTTACGGTTATTATCCCTCATACTTGATTCACTTCCGAACGAAATTTGAATATTTCAATTTTTGTTTCCGTACCCCTTTAAAGAACACAACTGTGACGTTTATTACATAAGAAGCAACGTGCATATCTAACACATCGCAGAATGTCTAATGCAGCATCACTGGCAAGGTTACGTAACCTAGGGAAACTATTTAAAGTCAAACTAAAAATCGCTAAGAGGATTTTTCATAGCACTCTAAGTGACCGCTTAAAGAGAAGTCCCAAGGAATTCTGGAAGTTGGTAAAGAGCAACAAGAAGGACCAAGTTGGTATCCCGCCGATTGATGTATCTGGTCAGACCCTGCACGATGGCCAGGAGAAGGCAACTTGTTTCAGTAGTTACTTCCAGTCGGTATTTTCTCCATCTCCTGGCTCAAATGATTGTCCCGCTATGGCCCCTACCGCCACCCCGTTACACGATATGAAGGAACTTGTGCTTAACTCTGATGGTCTAGTTAAACTTCTACAATTACTTAACCCCAATAAATCAACTGGTCCTGATGGCATACCAAATAGGGTTCTCAGAGAATGTTCAGGTGTGATTGCAATGTTTTTATATGTCTTGTTCACTAAATCACTCTCTGATTGTACTTTGCCTAGCGCTTGGAAAGAAGCATATGTAGTGCCCGTACATAAAAATGGTCCCAGAAACAAAGTAGAAAGTTATAGGCCTATCTCGCTCCTTAGCACGTCCTCCAAACTGATGGAGCACGCCATTTACACCAGCATTGTACAGCATTTAAACGCTAACAATTTCTTCACCCCTTTCCAACATGGATTTCGCCCGGGATTGTCTTGCACAACCCAGATGGTAGAATTTTTTCACGAATTGGCACAAGCATATGACAAGGGCCTTCAGACAGACTGTATTTTTCTTGACTTTCGGAAGGCCTTTGATCTTGTACCACACAAATTTATTCTTCATAAATTATCAGCCCTCAAAATATCTCCTAACGTTTCTGGATGGCTCGTTGACTATCTTAGATCTAGGACTCAAGCAGTGGTAATTAACGGGAAATTGTCCGATTCTACCCCAGTTACCTCCGGTGTGCCCCAGGGCTCCGTGTTGGGACCGCTTCTATTTTTGATATTTATTAATGACATTGTTGAAAACGTTTCATCTTCTATACGGTTGTATGCAGATGACTGTGTTATTTATCGCGCGGTAAGAGATTCCGATGAATGTGCTGCCCTCCAGGAGGACATCGATCGTATAGCGACCTGGTGCTTCACTTGGGGAATGGAATTGAATGTAGCGAAATGTCACTTTGTGAGGTTCACGAAGAAACAAAAACCTGTAATTACCACGTACAATATAAACAGCATTGTAATCAACTTGTCACTCAAAGTAAAATACCTGGGCGTCTACTTCTCTCATAATCTTTCGTGGAATCACCACATAGAATATATGACAGCTAAGGCAAACCGGATGTTAGGTTTCATCAGGCGTAACTTTAAAGATTGCCCACGCGAAGTAAAAAATACCCTTTACCTCACGAACATCAGGCCGATTCTTGAATATGCCTCCGAGCTATGGGACCCTTACCAACAGTACCTCATCAACGACATAGAAAGTATTCAGAATAGGTCTGCCAGGTTCGTTCTTAACTCCTATGATTGGCGTCAAAGCGTGACCGCCTTAAAAGAGGAGCTCAAGTGGGAGCTTCTCCAAACTCGCCGTAAATGCCTTCGATTAAAACTACTACACGCGATCCATTACGAACTCTCTGGAATTGATAAAGGAACATACTTATTTGAACCACATTTCATTTCCCAAAGACGTGATCACTCGAGGAAAATTAGACCTTTCTCATCCAAAACTGACATTTTTAAACATTCTTTCTTCCCGAGCACTATTCAGAGCTGGAATGAATTACCGGAGGAATTAGTGTTAGAGAAAAACAACTCAAACATTTTTCAAGCTCTGCTTGGCCTTTAGCACTCAATGTATGCTGTCTTCGTTATGTGTTATTCCTTGTTACGTGTATATTTGTGCAACAATGAGCGCGTTTCTCTGCGTTACATTTTCGCAGGGCTGGTTTCATGTTGTTCTATGCCTTGCTGCAGGCTGCGAGTGCTTTTACTTAATGTTCTGTAACGCCCTTTGTTTTTTTTCTTCTTTTTGCCCCTCCCCCACTATAATGCCTTCACGGGCGCTGTGGGGTACATGTAATAAATAAATAAATAAATGATTTAATGAATGGTGATGATGAAATAATTTTCACTAAAGAGAGTGATTACAAGGGTATACTGAAAGAATAACTAACAATGATGAAACCTAGAAATCTGTTGATGCCTTCCCTGTGTTTTGCCATTGAGTGGAAGAAGTTTCTTGGCCTATATTTTTGTTAGAAACAGGTGTGATGCGTCCGTCTTTTTAAATCTTGATGTTGTGCATACTTTTTATTTCCTAGGTTGAAAGCTCAAGGCATTCCTTGTTGTTTGTTCAATCACATTTACCCAAATGTTAGTAGGTTGCTTCTTTATATTTACTGTCCTTGGGTACAGTAAATATAAAGTCGTCAGGGGCGGCCACAGTCGCCCCTGACGAAGAACCGAGTCGGTTCGAAACGTAGGGCCCCTACATGTTTAGGAATTGGTTGGTTGCCATATTTTAATTATTGTATTCCCCAACCAGAGAGATTTCTCTCAAATGTTTAGTTTCAAATACTCATCTGTGTTTGATACTTCTCTGCGTTTGTGTCATCCTTCAGAGAACCCGTCTTTAATAAATTATTTGTTTGCCTGTTTGGCTAGCTTGCACCCTCGTTTTTGTTTATTAATAAATGGCTGTAGGATTCAACTGTAGGATGACTGTAGGATTCAAGCACCGTGTTAATGCATACTAATAAATGGCAGCATACTTTTATTGAGTAGTGCTGATGATTAGACTAGTTAGTAGCCAATTATTGAAAAGAAATCATGTAGAATATGGGAACAGAGGATATGAACACAACACAGCGCTGTGTTGATCTCCTCCTTCTTGTCCGTGCCATTCACATTCCATGTTTTTAATAACGCATTTATTAATAATTTTCGGCTTGGTATCATCTGTATAGCGGTTCGCTGGAACGACCCATGTGCTATTGCATTCACTTTAGGGCAGCTCCCCCTTCCTCATGGTGCCATCGTTCAGGAAGTGCAAGGCGGATGTCACTCTCACTCTTGTGGTTCAGTTCCCCAGGTTCCCATAGGTTTCAAGCTGCTAGCCAAACTGAGTCAAGCCTTCCAGCCCTGCAGGAAATGTCAATTCCACTCTTTTAGACGTAGACACCCACATTTAGCGTGTACGTGAAAGAAGCTCCAAATGAGAGGAAACAAAATGATTGGTCTTTTTTTAATGCATCCTTTTCTTTTGCTGAGAACATACATAAACGTTACACGCTATTGTACATTCAGTGGTGCGGCTTAATTTAGGAAGAGCACCTTTTTTCATATAACTTTTATATAAAGAAAAATCTCAATATAATGGGTCGGGCATAAATGGTTGCTATGAACTGCCCTATACATTTACACATTACCTGATATCACCAAAAGAGTAGAGTAGGGTAGGGCTGCACTGTACCAATTACGACTTTGTAACCAATTATTAGTTGGCATTTATTTGTTTATTACTATTGGCTATTATTCTTTGACAGAAAGAATAACCGGGCGAGTTGGTGCGGTGGTAGTCTTTGAACACCATCAAATATTCAAGTTGACATTAGTTACTTTTTTCCGCCTTTTTTCATGTTTTTGCTTTTTCTAGCTGCTCTGATTTTTGTAAGGGCTTTCGCCACTACTAAGAAACGTGACATCTAAACTCCTTTTATTTTTTGCATCACACAATCGTAAACTTAAAAAGTGTGCCGGTTCCGTAAACGCGAAGAGACCTAATTTCCGAGGGTGAAACCTCTAAAAACAACGGACAAGTAAAAGAAACAAACAACACAGGGCGTTGTTTGTCCTTTGTTTTTAGCGCTTTTACCCTCGGAAATAGGACGAAGAGACCGCGCGTCTCAACGCACAGGCATTAGCATATGCAAAAAATCATGCTGCATGCTCGCTCTTGTAACGTTTTTCTCGCTCCCGCTTTATGAAACAAATCGGTGGCGAGCGGCTGTTAGGACAAGACGTCAGAACTAGCTTGACCTGTGATTAACACTTTGGGACGGCGACTGAATGCTTGAACTGCCGTCAGACGGCACTTGGACGCTCCGCACAAGCGTCGTCGGACGAGCGCCGCACGACGGCGCCCAGAACATGCCCACGGTTCCGCCGCGCGAAAATCTTTCTCACACTGCGGAGCGAGCCACAGATTTTGAAGATACGCTCTTTTCAAAAAACGAAATAACACAGGGCAGAAGCATAGTTAGAATCAAGCATAGCTTAGCAAGCGCTCGGTACACGACAAAGTTTGAAACAGCAGCCCACTTCGCAGAAACAAAAGAAAGTTGCTAACCGGCGTTTGCACGAGTCGTGCATGGGCGGTTCTGAACTTACGGGCGTTGGCAAGAGGCAGCGTCTCTCAGCTCTCAGTCACCGATTATTATTCTTAAACACGGTATTCGTAAGGAGGATATTTAAAATGTCCACTAAAACGGCTAAAACGTAAAAAAAGGAAATTTCCGAAGCCTCTTGAACTTCAACAATCATTCAACCGAGCCCAACGGAAGCTGATTGCGATAGCAATGGTCTTGCGCAGCCTTTAAGAGTCACTTTTCCTTTTTATTTATTGTTAATTTTTTTAGAACGATACTAAGCAAAATATTATTATATTAGTAACAATAAGAATGTCACTAAAATAATAATGTAAAATATTACAAAAAGTGAGTAAATCTTAGGTTTTATTTAAACTTCAGGTTGTTTCTTTTTTTGTGTAAACCGAAACCGAAACTAACTTAAGCAACGTTTCCTTCGTCGTTATTGTTTGCGTGTGTGTGTGTGTGTGTGTGTGTGTGTGTGTGTGTGCATGCCCGTGCGTGTGTTGGTGCGCGCCCGTGTGGATACGTCCCCGTGCATGCGCGTGTGCGTTTCTGGTTGTGCGTGCGTGTGCCTCTGCGCGCGGGCGTGGGATCGCGCGTGTGCATGCGTGTGTACGTGCGTGCGCGCGTGTATGTGTGCGACCGCGAGCGCGCAAGCGTCTGTTTGTGCGTTCTATTGCACTGCGCCCGCAAGAAGAACAATTGGATGTCCCTGCACACTGTTAAAACACTAACTTATTGATTATTATCATTATTATTGTTGTTGTTGTTGTTATTGAAACATAGCCCTGAGACTTTAGACACAAGGCCCTAAACTTTTCTATAGCTGGCTGTAGCTGTATCTATAAATTTTTAAGGCCGACCATGCAAAGCTACAGGGCGTGATAGCCTCCCATTGAATTTCCCATAGACGACCATAGGCCATTTTTATGGGATGTCTAGGACTGGTTTATTATGGGATTTGCCTCTTTATGTGTGTGAGTTTTTGTGCATGTCACCATATTCTCAAATGAATATTTTACTGGGGTGGACATGGTCATGGGACAGGTTCTAGCAGCATGTCATGAATATTTGTCAAACATTTTCACAATGTTTTGATTTCATGTTGCCAGATATAAACTCGAGACTAACTGATTTTCTTACTGTACACTTTCATCAATAAATATTTGTAAAAAAATGCTAGTATAGAGCATTTCACCCTATTTTCTGATTTCTGAGCATGGAGTGATTTGATTTGTAAGAAAATTAACTATAAACTCATATATAAAATTTTGTTTGCAAACATAAAAATTGTATGCAAAAGAGGCACTTTATTATCAGCTATTTGCATGAGTTACAACTGACATTATAAGAAACTAGACTGCTAACAACTGTTGCTTTTCAAGCAGAAATCTTACCTGTACATTATGTACAGAGCCATGTATAAGCTTTTCAAAACCATTTCACATTATTTATTTAGCACCCTCCTCTACACCCTTCTCACATTCTTCACTAAATGTAGGGTGTAACACGAAACAGCAAATTTTCGGTAAAACATGAGGTCGTATTCCTAGTTTTAGGGTGTTAAAAGGTTGTAACCGAGAATGTAAGTTGCTAACACCCCTGTTACACCCTTAAAGGTGTAAACACTTTTACTGTGTAGTACGGTCGAGCATCACTGGCGTCAATCACCACGATAGCGTCGATAGCGTCACGGTGTTGCCCACCATCCGCTAACAACCACGTTGTTAACAACAAAACCAGCGTCCTGCACATCTAGGTCGAGATGTTCATTTTCTTTTTCTTTTACGTGTGGTTCGATTTTGAACGTTTCCGTTGTGGTTTTAACCGAAGCTGGTAGCTTTCCTTGGATCAGAAAATCAGTATCCTAGCACCTAATTAAAACATTACTAAGACTAGCTTAAGTTTAATCAATATATGAGGGACGTCTTGTTTAGGCTCTTCCAAAACACAAAGCCTGAAATACCCAATCTTATCCGATTCAAGCACAAGCTGATCGGGGTGCGTGGCTAGCGTGGCGGTTTACTAAGCTGAGTGCATTGATACATCTATAGGTTTTTAAGGTAGAGAAGGGAGCTTATGGTCGGTATACAGGTACACTGACTGGGTAACGGAGGGTGCGTCTTCCAGCAAAGGGGAGCATGTGCGCCCGATGCACCCGACTACAACTTTTTTTTTTCTTCGAGTGCAGTTGGGAAGTATATACGTGGAGCGCTAACCGAAAAACCGCGGATGTGGTATTCGCGCTAAGAGTGCCGCGCAGCGACCGAGCGGTATTGTTAGCGCGAAGATGACGTCGGTGCTGCTTTCGTATTTTATTTTCATAGAACAACGACGGGCACAATATTCTCCCACTTCTAGTAATGTTCCAAATGAACATATCGCACGACAGTGCTAGTTAAGACAATAGCCTTTCAAGTCTAACGAAAAAAAACTGAATAAAACGGTGATCGTTTGATTGCGCTAACAGTGTTCGCGCGATGCACGCACTAATATCCTGCCAACCACTCGCTCATGATGCTTCTCTCGCTGCCCGTCGTTATGCCAAAGTTTCGTCAACGCGATGAAAGTTTGGATTATGGGTGTCCCTGCGGCGAAACTGAAAATCAGCACTTTTGGCCGAACACTTGTCGACCATGTTTATGTCCACTGCGGCCAAGCTGAGAATCAGCACTTCTGGCCAAACACTCGCCGGCCGTGTTTATGTTTCCGGCGGCCAAGCTGAAAATCAGCACTGCTGGCCAAACACTTGCCGGCCGTGTTTATGTCTCCGGCGGCCAAGCTGAAAATCAGCACTGCTGGCCAAACACTTGCCGGCCGTGTTTATGTCTCCGGCGGACAAGCTAAAAACAACTAGTTTGTGGCCGGACCCTTGCCGGCCTTGTTTATGCCTCCGGTGGCCAAGCACTTAAAATGGCCAAGCTGTCCAGACACTGGCCAACCGTCGGCCGATCGAAATTCACTTTCTGGTGCTGCTTGGGAATGCCTTGAGGCGCTTCAAGTGTGGGTTTTGTGCTTACAGATCAACAGTTTACCATCTTGTTTGCCTTGAAACCCGTACAAGGGAAACATTTGTAAATAGAACGTTCAATCTCTTTGTGTTCTTTGATCTGGAGTATGCATACGATATCACCTGGAGGTATGGTACCTTGCTGGACCTTTCACGCGTTGTTGTGCCGGGAAGAATGTTCAACTGCATTGCCGCTTAATCTATACCAATTTTCACGAGCGTTTGGGAACTACGCTTTACGCTTCATTTATTCAGGAGAATAGTGTCCCCCAAAGCTGCCTTCTGAGCGAGCGTGACTTCGTTCCTCTCCAGAATCAGCTCCTTGTCGCAGGTGATGCCACCAAAAGTTGCGCGATCACTATACGTAGATATTGTTCAGATTTCTTGTTTTTCCAATATTGTAATTTGTCTACTGGCGAGCGCTAATCTCTTAGAGGGGGCCGTTTTGCTGACCCCTCACTTTATTGGTCCGGGGTTGAGCTGCCAGTCCGATCCGAACACAAATTCCTTAGCATCACCCTTCTCAAAAAGGTCCCTTTCGGACCACATATTAAATCGCTGAGATTGAGGTGCCAGAAAAAAATGAGAGGTTTACAAATCTGTGTAATCCGAAATTAGAGCGCAGCTCTTGAAGAGGAGGAGGGGAGGGTAGGCCCCTCCTTCGTACCCTCCATTCCCCCTCTCCTCTAGGAGAGGGGGAAGAGAAGAACAGCGAAGAAAGGGAATAGAGGAGGCTGAAAAAAATGGAAAATAAATCAAGAAAAATAGAAAATAATATTGCGGGCACTGAAGCAATATTATTTTCCATTTTTCTGGATTTAATTTCCCTTAGCTTTTAAGTCTCCTGTATATATTTTGTCCCACTATATATTTTGTCCCCTCTCCTTCCTACATGCCCTCCCATCCTCCTCATCCCTACTCTCCCCTCTTCCCACAGTTTCCCCACTAAATTTAGCTGAACATTTACACCACGTGACCTCAACACCAAATCAGTTTTCCCGCTAAATTTAGCGGGGAAAATGGCGTCACATGCCTTTGTGTCACTTCACCCATGAATAAATTCAGTTTCTCTGCTAAATTTAGCGGCAAAATGACGTCATGTGACCTCGACACCAATTCAGCTTCCCGCTAACTTTAGCGGGGCGGTTACGCCAACGGCGACGGCGACGTCGCGAAACACGGAAAAGGCAGCTAAAAGCTGGGCTCTAAACGTTGAATTTTATGAGAGTTATCTCAGATAAATCGTGGGATGCATATCGGGTTTGTCTTTTGTGTATCTATGGAGAAATTGTTCGCTCCACTTTGGATTATAGCTGTATTGTGTATGTGTCGGCAAAGCTAACAACTCTAAAGACGTCGGACCCCATGCAGTACCAAGGTATTCGGCTCTCAACGGGGCTTTCCCAATATCGCCAGTATTGAGTCTCTATGCTGAAGCAAACGAATGGTATCCCAAGAAGCGCAGGTTTTTTCTCAGTGTTCAGTACTTCTGGCGAATCTGCTCTTTGCCCAACGATCCTGTTCATTCAATTGTACGAAGTATATCAATGAACGCACATTTCAGAATAAGCCATTCATCACACACCCTTTTGCCTTGCGCGTAAAAACAATGACCGTACAATATAACTTCAACGCATGCGGACCTATTGTTGAATTCCAGCAACCACTGGCTCATTGGAAGGGAAATAATATAATCTGGAATTGACACTTGACTAAATATAACAAGAATTCATGCCAATTATGGAAATCGCCAAAGTTTGTTTACAGATGGCACAAAGACTGTAGAGTATGTCGATTGCGCTTTTGCTTCAGAGTCTGCTCAGAGCACTCGAAGAATACATACAGATGCTACTGTGTTCACAGCCGAGCTATATGGTTTAAAGCGCGAAACACATGTACGACGAAACTGTCCGATCCGACGTCCGACCGCGCAATACGACGGTCGGAGGCGAGGGTTTTCGTAGCATCGGAGAGCGTTGAAAACCCTCGCCTCCGACCGTCGTATTGCGCGGTCGGACGTCGGATCGGACGGTTTCGTCGTACATGTGTTTCGCGCTTAATAACGGCAGTTGTGCATATTTTAAAGCATAGATTCTCAAATACAGTTTTTTCCCGATTGGCACCGTGCACTAAGGGCTCTTAGATATGTAGGCCATAACGAAGAACCCTCTTGTAATGAAATAGCACCGTCGAGTACTTAGACTATTGGAGCGGAAACTGGCCATTGAGTTCTGCTAGGTACCCAGGACTTGTGAATAACTGGCAGTAACGAGGCTGATCAAGCTGCCGCGACTTCAGCAGATCGCAGTATCGACGCTCTTGTGATAGCAGTTGCAGATTACAAGACAAAATAACGAAAACAAATAAGAAGAAAATGGCAGGAGGAATAAGATTCGGAAACACACCACAATAAAATACACTCAAACAAAAGTACCTTAAAAGAATGGCAGAGTTGCAGGCATCGGGAACGTTTTTACGAGGTTGCATTGTGCCGACTGCGGATTGGCCATACACATCTTACTCATGGACACCTTATGCGTGAGGGAGAGGCGCAATAGTGGCCTCGAATCTGCGATGTCACGTCACGTGGTCTGCGGAGACCTGAAAACACCTGCTATATAAATGTGTGTTTCCCTTGAATAAAGATTATTCATCGTCTGGCTTCCAATCTACGAGTCACTAGAATCTGCACCAAACCTTTAACTGTTTTTGCATATTTTTATGGTTTACCCAAAGTATGAGCCTGAACCTTGCTTTTCCTACAACAAGTTTGTAAGTGATTATTGTCCAGTTATTTTAGAGAGTGTAGAGAGTACCGCTTACCGTGCTTACCTTTTTAAGCGCGTTTCTTAAAGGAAGTTGGACAGGGCTGACTGGGCGCTCTTTAATCCACGCTCCACTCTGAACACTTCGATCTTTCTTCTATGTCCCCTGAGAACACTACCCTTCATGTTAATGAGCAGATACTAAGGGCTGCTCATCAGTCCATTCCACAAACATCTGGTAATATACGCACAACATATAAATTTTGCCGGAACGAAGACTGTGCCACAAGCCCGCCGGACCAAACTAGGGCGTAGGGTTGATTCCGTAGATACCCCACTTCACGCGACCATGCTGAGTTCATACGACGAAAAGCCAAGGCTCGTTGGATCAGGAAGCAGGCAAAGCGGAAGTCGTGAATGAAGTATCTATCTTTAACTAGTTTTTTTCCCTATTTAAAAGGCATAGGACAAATATAGGAAAGTAAATGGGAAGTATATGTGCTTTGCTATCCCAATGCTTAATGCAGCTTTTTCGTGATTAAAGTACACTGAGAACATACTCGGGGAAAAGTTTTCTAATTGCTCTAGTTCGGC
Organism: Ixodes scapularis; assembly: GCF_016920785.2. Taxonomy (NCBI): domain Eukaryota; kingdom Metazoa; phylum Arthropoda; class Arachnida; order Ixodida; family Ixodidae; genus Ixodes; species Ixodes scapularis. Next base: position 20,247,279 of record NW_024609839.1, read on the forward strand.
AAACTAGTTCGGCCAACCTTCGGACAGCTTGAATCTCGTGTGGGGCTACAAAAGCATCTTGGTTTAAAACAGCGCGACAAGACAAGGAAAAAGTAAAGACGAAACAGACGACAGCGTTGACTATACTCCGTTTCAAACATAGCGTGCAATGTAGTCAAAGCTAGCGCGCCGGTTTGCACAGCTGACCGCGACTACGTTCGCTCCACAAAATAGTGCGGCCCCTGAAAAAAAAAAAAGTAGAAAAGTGTACATCTTTGGAGCTAATAACTAATAGTGGCGTTATGATTTCGAGGGAACACCGGTCCTTTTTCAATAAAAAGGAAAATATAATGTAAACTACTCCAAATTATTTTCCGTTTTCGTTCGTGCGGCACTCGCACTCGCTTCGGGTTTTCGGGTTGTGCGGCTGCCCCTGCCTCGCCGGTTTCGTGAAGATGGCGTCTTACGCGGGAAGCTTACTTTTCCTGCTCGGATATTTTCGAAGATTCGTTGCGTAAAGATCTCGCAAACGTGCAAGCAGGTGATCGCCAACGTGTACGCGAGTTCAAGAACGTGTTTCTTGGAGACGTCGGTCCGTGAGGTCCTGGAGACGGTCAGTAACGACACCGGAGTGTCTGGCAAGGTGGCGTCCCCGAAGCGAAGACCTCGCAACGTGAAAGTTCCGAGCACGCGGACAGTGTTGTGAACTGCCACCTGTTATTTCTGGTGTTAAAATCGGCCTTATGGCTTCAAAGTGAAACAAGCCTCAAGAAGGAACTGTGTCAGTGATGAATCGTGCCTACGGCTCCGTCTGCTTGCGGGACCTTACAGCAGGCGGTGCCCGTGATTGCATTCCGAAGTGTCTGGTTTCTTCTGCCTGCGGGACCGTAACCATGGTCGGCTCCGTCTGCCTGAGGCAGCTTAACCTTGGTCGGCTAAGTAAACGATGCACATGCCCGTGCCTGTATTCCGAGGCCCCTGCTTTCCTCGAAAAGGCAACAACACTCGATCCTGATCTCGAGTGCCGTGTGTTGTGTACGCGTCTATTGTGAATCACTCCCGGTTCATGGGGGCGCCGGCACCAGAGCACCGAGATACTGCCGTCTGGATGACTTCTTCCATACACCGGCGAGTATTCTGACTCTGAAGGAAACTTCCATGAAGTCACATCACGTGAGGGAATGCCAAGCCGTCTGAACAATGGCAGTGCGGTCCCCTAATCACAATATTCGTTATATAAAGGACCGTCCACCACACTCTCAAGGTTCTCTCTGATTTTCACGCTACCATGTAAATAAACGGCTTTAAATAGAGACGCCCTGGATCTCGACCGTTCTTCCGTTTTGACGAGGCCGGCGCAAGTTCGAGCGGAACACCAGCCCCTAGTCTACCTTCTTATAAATAAAAATCAACAAGAAAAGATGAATTGAAATATGCACTTCCGCAATACGCACAATCTTGCACAAAAAATCGGTCGAGGAAAAAAAACAAAAAAAAAAAAGAAACCTTCGCGTCTAAGTGGATTCGAACCACCGCCACCGAGATGTCGGCATGGCCGGTATCGCCAGAGCAGCGCCTTGTACCGCTCGTCCACGAAATCTCGCGGAGTAACACAATTTTGTGTGTTTTTTCATGCGCACTACTTCAGTAGCTTTCCCAGCGTTGCACGCGATGTTTGAAACGGAGTATAGCAACTGAAGGTTTATCGCCACCACTCCCAGTATATATGCACATGGGCAACAACCAAATAAACAGAGTGAGGAAAAAAGACAAAAATGCATGCAGTCTTAGCATTCTTTAGTCAGATTATACTGTGCTGTGTCATAGTCGGTCCCTAACATGTACTACTAAGAAAAGAGAAGTCTTTATCAGAGAAACCAACGGAGGCGTGCTGACCCATTTGCCTTTTAGTTTGTTTATTTCGTAAGCTTCTGTTATCTCTTGAGTTAGTTTGTCACTGCTCCTTTTCAATATTTTGCTTTTTTGGTAGTTAGGTACAGAATATTGCACCGAACCCGAACCGAAAACCGGAAAAGACCGTTGTTTTCGCGCGAACCGGAGTTAAACCGAAAGAAAATAATTTCTTCACCTCCGAAGCGGAACCGATATTTTTTCCATGCGGTTTTCGGTTCATACGCGAAGTCAGCTTGTGTGAAAAAGGCATGGCGAAAAACACGGTAACCAATATAGTGAACCAAAAAATTTAAAGAAAAAATTATTTTCGAACAGATAAATAGGACCGAAATAATTATTTGTTTGTTCTTGGGCAATACTGATAAATTATTTTTGCGGTGTTTCTTTCATATGGCAAGTGAAAAAGCGAGAACAATAGGTAGCGGAAAGCTCTGTAACGTTCCATGATCAGCTTTTCACACAACGGTCGTCTTTATAATTTATAAAGTTCGTCTCGAGAACTCAGACGAAATGAGCACAGTGTCTTTAAATTCTCCTGGATTTCTGTCTATTTCCTTAACAAATGCCCACATTCGTCCGAGCCTTTTCTTGGGGACCGGAAATGGCTCATCAAAGGAAATTTATCACTAGAACATGTCCAACTCATATGTCAGCAAAAGTGACCAATTAATGAGCCTGTTTGGTGGCAAAACGGTGAGTTGGACTGGTTATTTTTCATCTCAAACTAAACGAAGAATAAAAAACAAGGACAAAAAGAGGTATAGACAACACGCCTCGTGTTTTCTATACACGAACTCATCTCTGTGACGTCACGGCGCGGTGGTGGCGCGTCGGTCGCACTTCCGGTCTGGGGCTGTGGGCAGAAGTCCCCATGCCGGGCGTGTATTCCTGCGTTGTTTTGAAAGGAACCAGACAAAAACCTGCCTTCTCGTCAAAATGCCGCGACTGGGGCCGTACCAAAAGTGTCGAGAAAGGTTTGAAGGTCAGTTTTCACGTGCTCGGTTCGTCCGAGAATCTGGATATGTGCCGTGAAAAGGGAAAAGCAGACGCCGTCGGACAACGATTGCTTGGGTGGGAAGCACTTTGGGTTGAATTCACGGATACTTGTAGTCATCAGATTTATTTGTTTTGTTCCAACATGAACGCCGGAAAACCGTCAAGTTGTACGGACCACCTGCGGACTACTTTGAGTGCGTCTTCAAGTTCAAACGGCCGCCTGATCGTTTCGAACTGTCGTCTGCTCTTTCAAACGTTTCTGCTTGTCGTCTGCTCATTTAGATGACTCCGGCCCGTAGACCAAACGTGGGCCCGGTACTTGCGATAAGAAGTAAGTGCAGGCCTCAAAAGACTTAAGCTTGAAGGTTGGTAAGCAGGCTCGACGTAAACAGTAGATACAAGGAGAAGTTGATCATTGTTACCAGTGGCCATCACCGAATTGTTATGCCTGATTCACTTGGTTAGATTCTGCTTGCGATTTTCAGTATCGACGTCGACCATCTCAGCTACGGTTCACGGTTTTTCAGCTCGAGCAACGTCGCTAGAGAAAACTGCGAGCGAAATTTCATCATGTGAATCAGACTTTAGCGTACATTCTGCGGCGTCCACGCGGAATGAATCGCCGCATGTCAGATTATTCACGCGAAGTTTTGCGGTGTAACAAGCCTCGTTAATTTCGCTGACGCCGCTTAAGTAGTCAGACATCGTTAGGAGGACGTAGAATCAACAATTCCAACGCAAAAAAGAGCGCGGGGACTCACACCGACACCGACAAGATCGCATTTCAATGGTTTGTTTATGGGCTACGGCGAGCTTCGTGCCCACACCCCCATCGCGCATGCGCGGCACCGGTGGCGTCCGCTAGGGGCGCTCCGGGCGCTCCGGTTTGTTTGTAAACATGAGTTGGTGTATACCTCTTATGTCCTTGTTTCTTGTGGCGTTCAGTCCGAGCTCTGTTTGGCGTTTCCTGTCTTCAATTTTGTAGAGTTGTGTGGAATTTACATTAAACGCCTTGATTTTATTGTACATCTGATTGGATAAGAAAGCGATACAAAGGCCGATTGATATTTTAGAACCCGCACTAGTTGCCATATTGTGGCGCATCTAATCTGCTTTCAAAATAACTCAGCGGATTTAATATTCTGTCCAAAATTAAAGTCTAGCACCGGGAAGGGGAGGGAGAATTCAAACAACAGTTACAGCCACAGAAAAGAGCAAAACGCCTTCGATCTTCGATAGCGAAAACAACAAGGACCAAAACGTTGTCTCCTCAGAAACACAAACAGCATGGCACACAGCTCTTCTGAGCATTGCTAGACAAGGAGCTGTGGCTTTCAAGGGACGCTAACGTGTTTCCGTTTTAGGAGGAAAGAAGAGAACGCCATCCAGAACTCTACGCATTAGCGCAAGAAACCCTGGGAGTGTTTGCGACCCAGGTCAGCGTGGAGCGAGCCTTTTCTGCACTGAAGTTCATTCTATCGACTAAGAGGTGCCGTCTTTCCCCGGATATGCATTCTTCGCTCAGCTGCCTGACATTGAACTACGCTTTCACCCACGTCCCATGGTGCCCCAGCACTAGCTCGTTCGCTCCACACTGTAATGTGAATCTTTGCATTCTATATGTAACACTTTTATAAAATATCCATAGTTTATCTTCTGCTGTCGTCAATTGTTTTTGTAGCTTATGAGTACGAACCGGTTTGAACCTTTATTTTTTCACTTCAGAGCAGAACCGGAGCTGAACCGTTTTCTCTGAATCGGAACGAAAAGCGGAACGAAAAACATTTCGGTTCGACACACTGGTTAGGGGGGCATTACAGTCACGGCAGTAAATTCCCAGATGACTGGAGATTTGTTTTGTTGCATCGTACTGATGTTTCCTTAATCGGTCATTAATGCACCGTCCGGTTTGTCCGATGTAGAACCTGTCACACGACAAAGGAATACAATGCGGAGGGCAAGTTCGTCTGCTCCTTGCGCAGGGGGTAGCGGTGACGTCAGAACGCCGAGCCCTGATTGGCTGATCGCGACCCCCTATTTGAGCGTCGTCTGCTCGCAACGTCGTCTGCGCCTGCCTTACCTTTCCTGCGACTTTCAAAAGTGCAGAGGCCAGATTCACGAAACGATCTTACGCCAAAAATGTGTGTAAGACAAAACTTAAGAACAAATTCGTATTCACGAAACGAAATTTTTGTGAGCTTTGCGCAGGTTACGACGAAATCCTACGACAGCTCCGAAGGTGTCTTACGCACTTCTTACTATCAAATCAGCATGGCCGACAGCGTCACGGTCGCGACGACCCACGGACGTTTATTTTTCTACGGGCGCTTCTCACGCGTCCCGACTTCAAGTAGCAGGAAAAAAGTAAAAAGTACTTGAAACAGACCACGACGAACAAGAACGCTGGATCCACAAACACACGGGAAATGCTCCAACGGCCACGAATCCACCGAACGCGACCAAGCGAGCACGGCAGTTAGTGCTAGCAGGCACTCGGCGACCGTCTGCCCACGACCGGCTGGCGTGGTGAACGGAATATGCCCGCGCGACCCTTGTGAACCCTTCCCGTATTATACTTTGATCGCTGACCTCAGTTTTAGATTAAGAGGTCAATTTCTTCCTTTTGTTATATCCTTGTTTCCCGAGGCAACGGTGACTCTCGCCGGTGAAAAAGCGGTGAATCTCCGACAGACGCAGGAAAGGTAAAGCAGCCATCGCTTTGACTAGCAGACGTAAAGCAGACGACGCTAACTGCGCCAACCCGCCGACGCCGTTAAAAAATGAGGGGTCTCGCCGCACACGAAAGGAGGGAAAAAGTATTTGGGAGGGAACTTGCGAACACTAACACGCTCACCTCTCGGTTCTTAGCAAACAAACCTCGGCGCCTCGGGACACCTCGCCAGTGAGTCCTTTGGCTTCCCTCCTTGATGCGCATCTGCTAGTTGTTAGACAAAAACAACGTACCACTCGAGTTATTTCGTCTGACCTCTCTGAAAGGCCAAGTCGAGCTCGCTCGACTTCCGAAAGTTGCAGGAAAGGTAAGACAGACGCAGACAATGTTGCGAGCAGACGACGTTGCAAAGGAGCTGATGACGCTGAGATAGGGGGTCGCGATCAGCCAATCAGGGCTCGGCGTTCTGACGTCACCGCTACTTCCTTTCTCATGCACAGACGACGAAAATGAGCACACTTGCGAGGCCTGTACACGACGCATTCTCGACAGTTAACAAAAGGCTCTCGCTACTCTTTTTTGCAATATTTCTTATCTTCCCCGATCTTATTCACCTTCCTGCAGAGGGCAGACAGATGCTCTGGAGCAGAAAAAAAAACACTTCAAGTTTGCCTTTAAAGCGAAATATTGTGCAAGTACGAAATGACGGACCCTTTTATGCTACGGGTTCTCGGGCGTTTATCGCTGGTTGGACGTTTTTTTTAAGTTTTCCAAGAATGTATCGGCCACTGAGTTGAGAATCTTTTGTTGGTAGCCGGCAGTCGCAAGTCTGTCTACTCTTTGGAGAAGCTATTCGACATCCGATGCTGACACGATGTAAAAATTGGAGAATTATAGCATGAATTCACAATTCTTTTCTTCACAATCTTGGAACGTGCTGAGTCGAACGCGAGGATCGGCTTGTTGCTTCTAGACTCAAAGGCCCAGCATACATGCCCCGCTAACAAATACAGGTCTAGGTCTAAAATTCTCATAAAATTGTCGTCAGTAAATTCATGCGTCAAATGCAGAGGTGCAAGACTGTCCTTAAAGATGTCCAAAATGCAAGTGAATTCGGATTCAAATTCTATTTTCGCGCAGTCTACGAAAACTAACATGAAACTAATCATCTACCAATCTAAGAACGTTAGCTGCTTTGGTGTCTTGTAGACGATCCGCAATTAACATGTCAACACTGGCTAAAAAAATGTCACTCGTGATTGGTGCAATACAGGAACCAATGCATACCTTTTTTTTTTTTTTTTTTGATAAATATGTCGTTGTCCCACTTCGCGGAAGTCGAGCTAACTTAGATATCAAGTAATTCTAACATCCTGTCCGTGGGTTTTCACTTTCGTTTGGAAACGCTACCGTCCCCCCCTTTTTGATACAGTCATTAACGTTGCGCCTTAGTTTGTTATGTGGAATACAATAATGCAAATATTTTGCGTGAACGGAAAATGCTAAGAGGCCCCTATTTAGATTTTTATTTCAAAATTCAATGACATTCTCCGAGTTCCTGACCTTCACTGGGTCGTCTATGCTCAGTAAGTCCAGGTCTTTTGGACGAACCGGACGGTTCATTAATGACCGATTAAAAAAACACCAGTATAATGTAAAAAACAATTTCCAGTCATCAGAAAATTCACTGCAGTGACTGTAGATGCGCCCTTGAGTGCCAAAAAAGAAAGATTGAAAAGGGGCGATGACAAACTAGCTTGACAGGTAATAGAAGCTTACGAAATAAACGAACTAGAAGAGAAATGTCTCAGCACGGCCTCCGTTGGTTTGTCCCACAAAGAAATTTGTTTTCTTACATGTGCATGTTAAAGACCGACCATAACACAGCACTATATTATCTGATTAGATGCTCAGACTTCATGCATTTTTTTGTCTCTTCTTTCGTACTCTGTTTATTTGGCTATTGCCCATGTGTGTATTTATTGGGAGCGGTGATAATAATCCTTCAGTTGATAGTCACAGCTGTCGTTTGTATTGCCTTCACTTTCTTGTCTTGTGCTGTTTTAAACTAAGAGGCTCATGAACCAACTAGCCCAAAGATACTTTTTAGCAAGCGATAAAAGCTTGTCATGTCGAAAGAAAATTCAGCATCATAGCCAACTATTCACGCGATGCGAACTTGACATGACAGTTAATGTAACAAAGCTCTCCGCTCCTGGGCTGGATGGAATTCTACATGAAATGCTTAACCACCTTTCTCCGGAATTCCTTGGAAAACTTCTGTTTTTTAATCTTTTCTAACAAAAAGATACGTTTCCCTCAGCCTTCGAATCATGCACACATCATCCCATTTCTTAAGCCTAATGAAGACTCCTCACAACATATCAAGCTACCGCCCAACTGCACCGACGAGCTCCTTCGAGAAAACACTTGAAAGGCTTACAATCAGGCGACTGATGTGTGTAGTAGAAAGCCAGGTGGTCTTTGATAACACCCAGTATGAAGTCCGTAGAGGTCGATCTACCCTCGACCATTTAGTTCGCCTGCAAACTGTGATACGCGAGGCATTTGTAAAAAAAGCAGCACTGCGTTGTGTATTTTTTAATATCCGTGGCCGTATTCTGTGATGCATAAGGGAATATCTGACGGACAGGACTTTTCAGGTTCGTCTTGGCTCGGTCCTATCAAGATTCCTTTGTTGAAGAAAACAGATTCTCACAGGGGATGCTTTAAGTGTGACTTTATTTTTGCTAACAATGAATTCACTCACACGGCTGCTGCCACCTTCTATTTTATATTCTTTTTATAGTGACGATACACACACTTCATCATCTTGCATCCTTTCCAGTTGCCGTTATTTAGCCGTAAACAGACTTCCCAAATTGGTCGACGAAAATTGGTTGAAGTTCTCTGCTTGAAAAACGGTCTGCGTTACTTTTTTTTTTTTTTTTTTTTTTTGCGCCGAAGATAGTTTTTGGGTCCCTCCCTGGACTTAAATGAAATCGCTATACCTGTTATGAAGGAGCAGAAATTTAGGTATATATTTGAGAAAGATAAAAAAAATTTATTTCGTACCATAAAGCGCTCACGCAAAAATCCGTTCACTCCGCAAACCTTTCGATAGTCTTATCTGTGATGAAAACTGTTACAATGACTTTGTACGATCCCGTCTTGACTACGGTGGAGTGGTGTATGAACCGCTCGGCCTTCTGCCCTAAAATGTTAGCTTCAGATCACCGTCTTGGCTTGCGGCTGGCAACAGGAGCTAGCGGACGTCCCGTGTCTAAAATTTGTATGAAACATCCGATGAGCTATCACTGAACAAACGACGTAGATCTCTTAGTGTAACACATGCTTACAAGGTTCAAGCCATCTCTCAGCATCCTATTTACCCTTCACTTACGAGGTCGAGGTTTTTGCGCGACTTTGTAAATAAACCAAGAATTGTAACACCGTGAAGCTTCCGCACTGAACATCTTCGCACTTCGCTGCACCTTACTCTCGACCAGATCGACTTCGTTCGGAAAGTCGACGGTATTCTATCCTGGAAGACACAGCGAGTTGATTCCGACTGGTCTCTCACAGGGTTCAACAAGCACGGCATTTCCCATGCTGTAATTAAGCAAGAGTTTGGTGAACTTCAAATTCAGTATGATAGTTAACTTCATGTTTATACAGGTGGCGCCAAGACTTTCGATTTGGTCGGTAGCGCCGTGTATTGTGAATTCTTATCCAATGTTCAACGATTTGATTGCATTTCCGCCATTTTTACTGCGGAGCTCTGTGCAGTATCAATGGCGATTGAATTCATTAACAATAGAAAAATACTGAGTGTGGTTCTGTTTGTTCTCTGGCAAAGCAATTCTTGTAGTTTTTTTTCTAAATGTACCGAAACATGATTGTACAACGAATTCGATATAAACTTAACTTTGATTTGCGTGGTAGTCAAAATATAAAATTTTGTTGGGTACCAAGTCACGTCGGCATACTAGACAAGAAGGAAGGCGACAAGCTTGCGGGTCTGCAGGTAGCCTACCTTAGTCGCTGTCCTGTTTGGGAGAGCGCCTTTTGAGCGCGCGACACAAGAGCGCCGACGTTAGAGCGCGTGACTCGAGGGCGCTGCGACAGTAGCGCGCTTGAGACTAGAGCGCACGTCACGAGAGCGCACGACCAGTTGAGCGCGCGACACGAGTGCGCACGACCAGTTGAGCGCACGACACGAGAGCGCACCCCATTTGAGCAAACACCGCAAAATGTGTGATGTACCCGCAGCTCCACGGAGAGAACAAAATTGTGCGACTCATCGAATCGGAGCATTGGCGATTTTTGATTGATTGCTTATGCCTTTAATAAAAGATAAAAATAAAACGGGTATGACTCAGAAATTTCTAACCAATTGTTTAATGATATCGGAGAGAAAAAGGGGCAGGGGAGTAGGCTGGGGCATATAGGTACCGGGAAATTTTGCAGTTGAGTGGAGCAGCGAGTCTAGGATTCCTTCACAGGCAGCGGTGCGCCTCTCAAATATATATATCGCATACTTCTTCCTATATTTGGTCTATTCTTGACAGTCATTGGAGCTCCGACCTATTTGCCGACCATATAGACGTCCCTCGCATAAGTTTAAATGGTACTCTCATGTCCATGTCCGTAATGAAGAAAGCTCACCGGTAAAAAAGTATCAGTAAAAACTCATCAAAGGAAAGTTCAGCGCAATTTTATTGGGTCAGATCTTTCCAGTCTTTTGACGGATGCAGGAAAACTTCCACTGCAAATACGTGATATACGAAATCAAAGAACTAATGAAGCTACACACTAAACGAAAATATACCCAGATGGGAGTACATCGCTTGTCCTCTAGCGCATTCCCTTATGGGAGGTTTTTATACTCTGCAAAATGGGAGCTCAGAATGAACTCCCACGCAGGCCAGAGTTTTTGGGGGGATGCAAGGGAGTATGTACCGAACTCCCAGCAGTACGGGAGTCTGTTCATGAATCAATGGGAGTATTTATTTACTTCCATCAGAGTGTTCCTATGTGGATCCAAGGGAATACTCTTTCACATCCTTATGGGAGTTTTTACTTGGACTCACAGGAATGTTCCTTTACATCCACCTGGGAGTGCTTACGTGGATCCACGGGAGTATTCTTTCACATCCATATGGGAGTTTTTACGTGCATTTATGGGGCTATTCTTTCACATCCATATGGGAGTTTGTACGTGCACTTATGGGACTATTTTTTCACATCCATATGGGAGTTTTTACGTGCATTTATGGGACTATTTTTTCACATCCATATGGGAGTTTTTACATGCATTTATGGGACTATTTTTTCACATCCATATGGGAGTTTTTACGTGCATTTATGGGACTATTTTTTCACATCCATATGGGAGTTTTTACGTGCATTTATGGGACTATTTTTTCACATCCATATAAGAGTTTTTACGTGCATTTATGGGACTATTTTTTCACATCCATATGGGAGTTTTTACGTGCACTTATGGGACTATTCTCTCACATCCACCTGGGAGTTACTGCCGGGACCTAAGGGAGTATTCTTTCACATCCATTTGGGAGTTAGTACGTGGACCCACGGGAGTCTTCTTTCACATCCTCCTAGGAGTCGTATACCTACGGGAGTATTCCTTTGCATCCATCTAGGAGTTTCTTCAAAGCCAGCAAGTGTGGAAGGAAAGGCATAAGCAGGTAGCACAATGCACGAAATAAATTTATTGCACTATGAATATGTTTCGCACATGTCGTGTAACAAGAGCTCATTTTGCCTTGGGCGCAAACTGGCTTATACCCCGTCAGACGGCCATTTAAATGGCCTTCAGAGCAAACTCCTCAAAAAATGTCTGCGAACACCAAAGGGCACAGGCGAAGCCGAGATCGTGAACTGATTTGCCGATTCTTTGAAGGAATTCATTCCGAAGGCCATTTAAATGCCCGACTGACAGGGGTATTTATTACAATGTAGGGTACGCTAGGCTAACTGTGGTACACAAGCCACGATCGCTCTGTAGAAATTTATCAATTCCAGTGTCTTCACCCGTGGCTTCATGTAGCAGTCGGCAAAACCACGTTCAATGAAAGTCAGCATCTTATGTGCCTTCTTTACATAGTGGATGTGGAAAATCCAGTAGACGGCAATGAGGTACACCACATCCTGATGGAGCCATACCATAAGTTCAAAGTTCTTCCTTAATCAGTCCTAAAATATGGAAATAGATTACCTCAAACTTAACAGAATTTGATAAAACATAATATGAGAGTCACAGATTTGCTTATTTATGTTAAACGCTCTGACTGCTCCTTCTTAGACGTCGCAGCTTGCTCGTTATATGTAGTAGCGGCAGATGGAATTACTCTTCCTGCAATCAGTCCGCTGTTGGCCATTCTCTTTCCTGCGTAGTGCTGGAAGGGACCTGTAACCAAACAAGCACAAACATTTAAGTTAAAATGTACTCACAATCAACACAACACATGTTTCCGACGCTATCGTATGAACCTTGCAAACCAGGTGGAGAGTGGACTTTTCTCAAGAAGTGAATTGAAGACAGTTTCTTCAAAGCAATATCAATACTACTGATATTGAAAATATGGTAAAAGGGCAGAATCGTTTTAAAGTGATATAGCAACGAAATTGTAGTGCCTATTTTATTGTCTAAATGTCAACCGTGCTTTGACCATACAGTGGAGACACCAATTTTTTGCTCAAAAAGACACAAAACATCTAAAACGTGTCTCAGAAGATCTACCGATATGCATCATGTTTGCGACGTCTGGTTCTCCTTCAGTCAAAGCTACGTGGGGGCTGGCGTGGTTGTGAGCTTACACGTTCGTGACGTCTGGTTCTCCTTCAATCAAGGCTATATGGGGGCTGGCGTGGCTGTGAGCTTCGCCACTTGATGATGTCAATGCACTACAAGCTGGCCGCTTGAGTTGTCCCTCCTCGCTCTCCGCAGGAGTTGAATAAGCACGGGAGAAAAAAGAAAACCGGTTCAGCCAAGTTAGACAGGGCTCGGGCGCACACAGCCTGCCACCATGTTCCCGTGTAGCGGTGCTGCTTTTATGTGGTGTGACATGACAGTATTTGGTTTATTTAAATAATGTTTCGTCGTCTTTTTTAGCAAAAAAAAAATCGGTGTCTCCATGGTGTGGGCAGAACATGGTTAACATTTAAACAGTACAATTAGTGCTAAAATTTTGTTGTAATAACCTTTAAAAAAAAAAGGAAGACCAAGGTACACCCTTATTTTCAACAGTTCACATTAAACATGTTTATTACTATCTACCTTTCTGTGCTAGTTTCCTTTTCCATCGTTTCATAGTCTCAGTAACTTTAAGAGTGAGTGACAGTCCTGCAAAAATGTCATCAAGCATGTAAAAATTTTGAAAGCCGGAAAAATTGACAGCTTATTGCAAGCTTTTAAAAAGTCAAACCAAACAAAACGACCTATTGCAAAAACTGTAGGATACCTGTCTTGCTGCATGTAAGCTTAAGAAATTGAAATTCGTATACATTTCTAGCGATTTACTCCTACAAACTATAATTTTCTTCACTCTCGCACAATCAATAGGCAGAAGAAGCAAAAGCACTCCCATTATCATAATCGTGTGCACTGCAAACATTCAAGAGTTATCAACTTTTTGAGAAACGACTATAAGGGATAGCTCACATATACGGCACAGAGCTAAATCAACAGTAAAACAGTGCTGACTTGAACTTAACTTAGTACTGATACAGCAGTGTATGAGCATCAGATCATTAACAAAGAGCAAAATCATCACTATTCCCAGCACTTACTGCACTATTGTAATGCCCCGAATCTGGGTGAAGCCTTTCAAATCACTGCACAAATTGGCTTCACAATGTATTGCACTACGATTTACCAGAGAGGTGCCTGAAGGTGGTGAAAGCATCGCAGAAAAAATTTCACAGAATGAACTTACCCGACTAAAAAGTAAAAAAACTGGTTTGGCTACCTATGACACCAGTGTGCTAGTATATGTGCCCCCTCCGACTGGCACAACAACCGACAGATGGCGGCAACGGCACCGACGCCTTATGGCAGTTCAGTAGCTCCACGGTCATGCCAAAAGCACACCACATGTAGCTGAAATTATTCAACGAACCATCGGTTTGATTATTTTTGTGTCCATTTAATGTGATTTATTGGGGGTGAAAATAAAATAATGTTCTGACAATTATAGCACCGAAAAAGTGTGCACCATTTATGACTCAAAAAGGTTGTCCGATTTTGGTGTGACTTGGCGGCTGCTGAGCAGCTACAAGCCGCTAGGGTTGATGTCGCCATCTCTCAGTTATTGAGCCAGTCAAAGGGTGCACAGTTAGCAGACGGGCGCCGTAGGCAGAAAAAAATAGTCATTTTTTTACCTTTTACTCAGGTAAGTTTGTTCTTTGAGCTTTTGATGCAGTGATTCCAATACCTTCGGGCACCTCTGTCGTAAATCGTAGCGTGATGCATCCCCAAACCGACTTAATGCAGTACTTTAAAAGCTTCACCAAGATTAATAACTTGGCAGCACAGGTGTAGTGCTAATGTGAACAGGTCTTAAAGGAAAGGATCAGAAATTTAGATTTCACAAAATAAGGTAGCAGGAGTGTTCAACGGGGCGCCACCAACCCCTAAACACCACTCATAAAGCGATATCTCGAACGGATGGCCATATTTTTGTAAAATAAGGATGCGATGAGTGAGAATCGCGACATCGTGTTTCCTGCAGAATAGTTGAGAAGGGGGGAAACGGCTTTGCTTCTTTCCCTTTTCGCGTCCTCGCGGAGTCAAAGTGAGAAAAGGAGGAAACCAGAATCGCGACGTCACGGGCCTTTTTGGCCATTGTTCAAGCATGCTCTTCTTTCACAAAAATACAACCATCCGTTAGAAATATCGATTTATGCGTGATGCTTTCAGGTTTGTAGCGTCCCGCCTAGCGCCTCTGCGTTGTTTCCCGAAATCAAAGTTTTGCTTCAGCATTCCTTTAAAGGATGTACACCTAACAGTTATATTTGGCAAATAAATAACAAGGAATTGCCTAACTTATACAAATAATTTCAATTTTTTTAGTTGTAATAGACTGATTTCACAGGCCAGTTTGGCTAAGCCACTGCTGCTGCAATGCATCAAGAGAACTATCGTCTTTCTGCATGTGCCCCAACCTCGCTGGAGCTCTGCGCTTGCAAAGCGCGAGACGGCACGAGGTGTCTCAAGCACTGCTACCTGCCTCTTGTGAACTAAAGTTATGACGGCTCCACACATGCGCTGAATGCTAAGTGAGATCGGTCTATTCCACTAAAAATTAAAATAACCATACCAACAGGCTCTTATCAATCTTTCATGAGTCTTGATTGTTTCAAAAAGCAACATGTCCCGTATACCCTGTTTCATTATAGTAAGTTACAGCTCAAGAAGATGGGGCGAGGGAAAGGAAGGTCGGGGAGGAGGAAGCAGACGGAATGCTAGATAGAAGAGGGAAAAACTTCCTCCTCTCTTCTCCAGCAATTCGTCTGCTTCCTCCTCCCCGGCCTTCCTTTCCCTTTCCTTACATTCTTGAGTTGTAACAGACTATAATTACGTGAAGGACAGACAAAGGCAACGCCAGACGAGGGGAGAAAGGCCAAGCACTAGAAAGGTTGGGGAGGGGAGAAACCTACCCTCCTCTCTAACGTTCCTAGTGCTCTCTCTTTCTCGCCTCGCCCTCTTCTTCTGTCCAGCCTTCCTAGTGCTTGCCCTTTTTTATTTTTGCCTGGAGTTGCTTCGCTTGCACTGCACACAACTAGTGACGCAGACTATTAGCAACGTGCGCGACAAAAAGCGTCGCTGTAGTTGGGTTTGCGATCCGCCGAACCATAGCTTCCTGAATACTGATAATGCTTACCCAAATGCCGGCTAACGGGGAGGGAAATCCTGCCAATTACAGGGAGGTAGAGGCAAATATTGCCAATCAGGACAAGGGAAATTCTGTTTGTGACATCACGGACGGAAACCATTAAAGGGTGCCAACGAAACATCTTGGAGCTATTGGAAGTAGAACATAAATAGCTCTGATGACTGCCCGGTCCGGTTTTCGAGCTGCGCAAGGGCCACTGGTCCTCTCACTCGAACAGTGCTTTCAGCTTTCATTCTGGCACCTGGGCCACAAATTGTGCCAGCAGGCTTGCAGCACCAGCTGAAGGAGTTGAAGGCCCACTTCTGAAAATACAAAGCATAAAAGAAGCCATCACTTAGAACAAAAATAATAAAATCATAAAAATAATTAGAGTAGAGCTTTGAAGATTCATCTCAACCACCTAGGTATTGTTAAGATTGATGGACCTTGCAGAGCAGTAAGCCTGTCAAATTGCAGGCACCTCGGTCTGGTTTACAACCTGATAACTCGGAATCAGAGGACATAAAATTTTAACAAAGCCAAGTTACAATTAGTGGCCAATCAGACAATAACCTCTCAATATTTTGAAAGCATTGGCAAAGAAGATGAGCACAGCCGTGACAATCTACTTGACTCACAATACCAAGTTAAGTGTCAGTCAACCAAATAATGCTCTTATGTCGTTGAAAACTGTGGCACGGATAAAGACTACCACCAAAAAGATACCCCGTCACCATGCTAAACCTTGCTCTACAAACGGACGTGTGAAGAGCAACCCACAAGGGCCACAAGAAAGCACCTGCCTCTCAAGAACCTTAGCTTCACCACAGAAGATGGTCTACTTTGATAAAAAGGACATAGCCTTGCAGCTATTTCAACTATCCGCTCACGTGATGGAGATAGTATACCAAACATATCAGATAGAAGATATAGTTTGACGGTAAAGTTGACCGACTGATTACGGAGCAAATTGCACGGAACAGAGGAGCCTGCTTTAATCTGTTGGTTAGCAATTGTCTGTTAAAAAATTAAAGAAGCACTTAACCAATTTAAGCAGCTATTGCTACTTAAATCGGCATCAGAAATCGATTCCTCGGGAACTATTGCAGACACGTCCACATTTATGACCGTAAATAGACTTTCGCAGACATTGGTTTAGTGCCCCTTTAAGAAAAAAGGAAGACAAGTCGATCGAATACAATGCCTGTATGGGTAGTGAGCTTCAAACAAACTGCTCGTGCAGCTAAAAGGCTTTTGATCGCCTTGTAAATGTGCATAATGGTGACGGGGTATTTCATGAGAGATCATTAATGCTGGAGGAAATTGAGTATGTCGTAGAGCTTCGAGATGGAAAAAACGAGAAGGAGGAGGCAGTGCAGAAATATCAAGCAACCATTCGCACAACCGAGTCGGAGTTGCCGGAGTCTTTCCTTTTTCGAATGTGCTAACGACCTTCGGAAACTCGTCAAACAAAAAGCATATTAATTTTTTTTTTAAAAAGGCGCCCACCTAAATGTTGTTAACTGCTGTACCTTGCTAAAAGCAGGGGGGCAAAGGGGAGGCCTGGTCGCTCTGACGAAACAACAGATATTCTGTCGGCCGGTCACAAATTACTCTCGGCTCCCCACGAGCTGGGGGGATTTGAGAACATTTGTGATGCGGAGCTAGTGAGTTTAGTAGAGCTCGATGACGTTTAATCCTGTGCTCAGGGAGAAACCTAGTCGTGCGAATACTTTATTAAGAACTCGCAAAAGGATGTTGGTCTGAACTCGAAGTTTCGATTGACCCTGCTTTGACTGCTCAAAACTGATATCGTTTTAGCGGTATAAATTAACTGAAATGAAACGTTTCTAATGGCTGTTTCACAAACTCGTGACTGCTTATGACCGGAGGGTGCAAAAACAGATTTTAATCTCTTGCGACTGCTTAGAATTGGTAATATCGCTGCACAGTTAGCAAGAAGTTGAACAAGGCTTAAAATCCGGTTTTTACCCTCACTCTGGAAAAGAGAGGATGTAGTTGTGCAAGCCCTGGTGAGCGAGATTGTTTCTAACTGCTCACAGGACACTGCTGCATCTCGCCGCGCGAGACCACGCCAACCAGGCGCGTAGCCAAGATTTTGTTTCGGGCAAGGGGGGGGGGGGGGGGGGGGGGGCGGGGCCACCTATGACAAAATGCTGTATGAGGGGGAGGGGGAACAGGAGGTCCCAGCAAAATGGAAGATTTCGGGGGGGGGGGGGGGCCAAGCCCCATGGGCCCCCCCATTTGCTACATGCCTGGCGCCAACCACGGCCGAACCCCGAGGCTGAGAGTTTCCGGCATAAGCATGGAGAGGTAGGTGCTGCTCGATCTGTGGTACCAGTGCTTGCAGAGTTCCTGTATAGGCTCCCTATGGGAGCCAGAGTTCCGTGTTTATCCCCGTAGCGCAGTCTTTCCTGCACGACACGTTGATCCTGCTCCTCATCTGACTGAATTCAGATGAGGATCTGACTGAAGCAGGGGAACGTACGCCGGGGCGCACGCAACGTCTACTTTCCTGCACGGCATTTGAGTCTGCTCCTCACGTGATCGGATCTCGGCGAATAGCGGCGCGGCGGCACGTGGAAAACAGATGCGCAACTCTGGCTTCCGTAGCGAGCTTATATACCATTCCATTTAGTTCTCTCAGGGCGGCGCCATTTTGTTAGACCACAGCACCCTCTCCACACATCCGGGAAGTTCAGCAGGGTCGGCAGGGTAAAACGAGAGAGGGCACGCGCCCGACTCTGCTAGCAGACGACAAACAGGGAGGTTGCCGTTCTCCATCTCTGGGCTGTACCGACGGGCTGTACCAAACATTGAACTCTCACTCGTGGCTGCCGTTATGAAGTGGTTCGCATTCTTAGAATATTTATGGCTACTCCAAAATCAGCCTTTAGCGCTCTGTTGTTTTATCTCAATAAATGATCAACTAGCGTATCTTTGCCCTATTACTTCAATAGCAGTGGAGTCAGCTGGCACCTCAACCACTGCGTCTATTGCGCCAGGAGAGCATGTTTTTATTTATTAGAGCGCAGCTCTTAGGGGCCCGTTTCCAGCCTGAGCGGCGTCGCCGTTGGCGTCGCCGTCGGCGTCGCCGTCGGCGTCGGCGTAACCGCGCCCCTCCCTCTCCTCCTCCTCCCCTCCTCCTGCTCTTCCCCTCCTTCTCCTCCTCCCCTCATTGTGTAGTATGGTCCGGGCGGGTCACGTGACCTCGGGGGGAGGGGGTCACATGACCCGTTTCCAGCCTGTGGGGCGTCGGCGTCGCCCCTCCCCCTCCTCCTCCCCCCCGCTCCTCCTCCTCCCCCCTCCTCCCCCGCCCAGGTCACGTGACCCCGGGGGGTGACCCCTCCCCCCGCCGGTCACGTGACGGCCCGCCCAAGGTCATGTGATCCCGTCCCCTCGAGGTCACGTGACACCCCGGACCTCTGCCCTCCTCCTCCTCCCCCTCCTCCTCCTCCCCTCATTGTCTGGTTCGGGGGGTCACGTGACCTCGGGGGGAGGGGGTCACATGACTTCAGCGGCGAGGAGGAAAGCAGTACGAAGGTGGAGAAGGGGGGGAGGAGAGACGAGGAGGCGGAGGTGAGGGGAGGGGAGGAGCTTGAAGGACGAGGAGGTGGTAAAGGAGAGGGAGGGGGAGCAGGAGGGGAGGAGGACTAGCAGGCATGATCACGAGGGAGGAGGAGGAATATACCCTCCACTCCTCCTCCTCAAGAGCTGCGCTCCAATTCGGCGTTACAGGAAGTTGTAAACGGCTTTCACTTTTTTTGTCCAATTCTTCCTTTTGCCCATGTTTTGTTGTATTTTTTGGCGCTTTTCGAATGTATGATTATCAATAAAAACCTTTCAAAATTGCGCGCCCTCTAGTACATGTAGCGTTCATTATCCGCCATAATTCAGGCATGCACATTCAGCGAGCAATTAACACGAGTACTGCGGCAGAGCTCGCCGCAAACTCGGATAAATCGCACGCTTCTCATTAAAAGTAACGCCCGAAATATGGCCGACACCAGAGTTGAACGGCAAACGTTTGAAAAAGACCTATCTTCTGTTGCTCGTTGAGTAGATTAGGTTTTTCTGGTTCATAGAGGCTGCGTGATTCTCTCATAGAAACGGCGGGTTTGTCCCAGAGAAAACATAGATATGTAGTTTCTGACTAAAGAGTAATTATTTACGTTGTACTGTGTATGTTTTATGCATGTTTTATTTAACGCGGGTGTCCTGTATGACATTTTTCTTTTTCTCGCTTTCGCATAATATGCTTGCTGCCGAAAGTTCCTGCGTTCTCACTTGTTTATCCTGTTTATTGTTACTACGGCACATGCCTAGTTGGTAAGAAAAACTCTATATCCTGAACAACGAGGCTTTTCAGCGTATCACAACTTTCTGCCAGATTGCTATGCTTGTTTTGCTTTAGGGCTCCCAGACCCTGTCAAGTCACCATATAATAGCTTTTTACTTGGAGGCCCGCCAGAGTAAATTTCTGAAAATGAAGATTTCATTTCATTTCATTTCATACTCCATTTCACTTGAGGTTCGCCGTCACGGTCGATATGATTGGACAAAGCCAATCATTCGGCGAAGAAAAGTGCATTGTGCCTGTGCTCATCATTTTGGTGCGTTCGCCATGACCGGCTCAACAAAATCACGCACAGTCAGGGAGGAGGATAAAAAGCGAGAGAATTTAAATCGCGTTTGAAATCCGAACGGCGTCACTACGACCATGTAAGTAGAACCTTTTCCGTAAAGCTGTTCCCAAAATGCCTTTTTTACTTGCCGTTTGTCAGGCATTTGATGCTTTCCTTGGAAAATTGTTTTTTTATTTTTTTATTTAATTGAGTGAATAATTGAGCACAAAATATTTCTAACATGCTGTACACGGGCACAAAGTGGTAGACTTCTGAACAAATCGAAACAGCGAGCTTTTCTGATATTGTCCGTGCCATTTTTCAATCACGCAACGTCCTATGCGGAGGGCAAGTTCGTCTGCTTCTTGCGCAGGGGGTAGCGGTGACGTCAGAACTCCGAGCCCTTATTGGCTGATCGCGCCCCCCTATCTGAGCGTCGTCTGCTTCTTTGCAACGTCGTCTGCTCGCAATGTCGTCTGCGTCTGTCTTATATTTCCTGCGACTTTCGGCAGTGCAGAGGCCAGATTCACGAAACGATCTTACGCCAAAAATGTGCGTAAGACAAAGCTTAAGAACAAATTTGTATTCGCGAAACGAAATTTTCGTACGTTTTGCGCAGGTTACGGCGAAATCCTACGACAGCTCCGAAGCTGTCTTACGCACTTCTTACGATCAACTCAGCTTGGCCGACAGCGTCGCGGTCGCAACGACACACGGACGTTTATTTTTCTACGTGAGCTTCTGACGCGTCCTGACTTCAAGTAGCAAGAACAAAGTAAAAATTACTTGAAACAGAGCACGACGAACAAGAACGCTGGATCCACAAACACCGGGGAAAAGCCCCAACGACCATGATTCCACCAAACGCGACCAAACGAGCTGGGCAGTTAGGCCTAGCAGGCACTCCGCGACTCGGCGACCGTCTGCCCAAGACCGGCTGACGTGCTGAATGGAATATGCCCGCGCGACCCTTGTGAAACCTTCCCGTGTTATACTTTGATCGCTGACCTCAATTTTAGATTAAGAGGTCAATTTCTTCCTCTTGTTATCTCCTTCTTTCCCGAGGCAACGGTGACTCTCGCCGGTGAAAAAGCGGTGAATCTCCGACAGACGCAGGAAAGGTAAAGCAGCCATCGCTTTGACTAGCAGACGTAAAGCAGGCGACGTTAACTGCGCCAACCCGCCGGCGCCGTCAAAGAGTGAGGGGTCTCGCCGCACAGGAAAGGAGGGAAAAAGTATTTGGGAGGGAACTTACGGACACTAACACGCTCACTCTCGGTTCTAAGCAAACAAACCTCGGCGCCCCGGGACACCTCGCAAGTGAGTCTTTTGACTTCCCTCCTTGATGCGCGTCTGCTTGTTGTTAGACAAAAACAACGTACCCCTCGAGTTATTTCGTCTGCCCTCTAAAGGCGAAGTCGAGTTCGCTCCGAAAGTCACAGGAAAGGTAAGAGAGACGCAGACGATGTTGCGAGCAGACGACGTTGCAAAGGAGCAGACGACGCTCAGATTGGGGGTCGCGATCAGCCAATCAGGGCTCGGCGTTTTGACGTCACCGGTACTTCCTTTCTCATGCGCAGAAGACGAAAATGAGCCCACTTGCGAAGCGTATTGGAAGAAAAGCAGAACGCAAAATAAAAAGCATGTACAGCTTTTCGTTCACTATACAATATAATATTGTGCTCTTGTCCCAATAGAAAGGGGGTTAGTCAATCAAATGTGTTACTAAACTGCGCATTAAAGTTGAACTATAGAGTAATTCTTCATTTCGGATATTTTTTAGTGATCGGGCACACTTACAAATCAATCTGGCATGCTTCAAAATGCATTTTTAATTTAAACTCTTTATTTATACCTACAGTGATTTAAATATAATTAGTATGGATTACATCAAATAAACATTATTTCAATAAAATACATTTGATTTATATGATATTGAGAAAATTGTGACTTTCTTGGGCGCACGGTGTTGTTTCCTAACGCTGCGATTTGTTTATGCGCTATTAATTTATGCGTTAGTAGTAGCACTGCGCCCACCCACAGAAAAAAAATTCGTTGGAGTTTGTGTGACGGAAACTATTCCTTAAACACAGTCACTTAAGCTCTAAATTTGGTGTCTACCGAACACTAGTGCTAGATTAAATGTAAAAAAGATATCCCGTTTTATTTATATTTATTGATCGAATCTTCATGTTCAGAACTGCGTTTTATGAACAACGCAGCGGATGCTGTTTCCAGTCCACGGTGTAAGATATATGTGGAGATGGCTCTTGTCGCAGGTGCCGGAAGAAATCATCGAGTTGCTCTGGTTGCAAGCGCCACCATCAGATTCCTACTCGATATGCGGTTAATGGCAGCTGTTAGCGGACCCGGTTGCCCGTGCTTCTTTACGTGAGACACGCTTGTTTTAGAGCGCAGCTCTTAGGGACCCGTTTCCAGCCTGAGCGGCGTCGCCGTTGGCGTCGCCGTCGGCGTCGGCGTCGGCGTCTGCGTAACCGCGCCCCTCCCTCTCCTCCTCCTCCCCTCCTCCTCCTCTTCCCCTCCTTCTCCTCCCCTCATTGTGTAGTATGGTCCGGGCGGGTCACGTGACCTCGGGGGGAGGGGGTCACATGACCCGTTTCCAGCCTGTGGGGCGTCGGCGTCGCCCCTCCCCCCTCCTCCTCCCCCCGCTCCTCCTCCTCCCCCTCCTCCCCCCGCCCAGGTCACGTGACCCCGGGGGGTGACTCCCCTCCCCCCGCCGGTCACGTGACGGCCCGCCCAAGGTCATGTGATCCCGTCCCCTCGAGGTCACGTGACACCCCGGACCTCTGCCCTCCTCCTCCTCCCCCTCCTCCTCCTCCCCTCATTGTCTGGTTCGGGGGGTCACGTGACCTCGGGAGGAGGGGGTCACATGACTTCAGCGGCGAGGAGGAAAGCAGTACGAAGGTGGAGAAGGGGGGGAGGAGAGACGAGGAGGCGGAGGCGAGGGGAGGGGAGGAGCTTGAAGGACGAGGAGGTGGTAAAGAAGAGGGAGGGGGAGCAGGAGGGGAGGAGGACTAGCAGGCATGATCACGAGGGAGGAGGAGGAATATACCCTCCACTCCTCCTCCTCAAGAGCTGCGCTCTAATTCGGCGTTACAGGAAGTTGTAAACGGCTTTCACTTTTTTAGAGCGCAGCTCTTAGGGGCCCGTTTCCGGCTTGAGCGGCGTCGCCGTCGCCGTCGGCGTAACCGCGCGGTGCATCATGGGAAATGTCCCATAATGCACCACGCGAGCCCCCCCCACCGGGGTCACGTGACCTCGTGGGGGGTCACGTGACTCCCCTGAGGTCACGTGACCCCGTCCTCAAGGTCACGTGACCCCCCGAGGTCACGTGACCTTGAGGGGCTAAAGAGGGCAGGGTACCCTGAAGACTTAGTGGCAAAGACACTAAAGAGGCTGATCACTGCCTCCCGGGCACCGCCAGCCGCTCCTGTTCCTCGTAAAAACCATTTTGCAGTAATCCTCTACTCGCACAACACCGCACATCGCCTTAAGGGACTTGCCTATCACTTCGAGATAGGGGTAGTGTTTAGCTGCAAGCAAAAGCTTCAACAAATGTGCAGAATGGTGAATACGCCACCCTCCGTGACCCAATGCAACAAAAAGCACGGACAGCAGTTTGTTAAGTGCAGGAAGGAGGTGGTCTATACCATCCTTTTTTCGTGTGTGTGTGTGGGGGGGGGGGGGGGGTATATAGGGCAGACCGGCAGGTGCCTAATTGAGCGCCTGAGGGAACACTCGCGAGAGGTGAGCAAACCCCCCGACGACTCTATGCATCCAATAGTCGTACTCCGTATGAAGTGCGACGGTTGTTCGCCCAGATACGAAGGTATGCGCGTATTGGGAGGACACCGGCAGAGATTTGGCAGCGAAGTCACCGAATCGCCATTAACAGCTCGGTCACTAACGTTGCTTCGGCTTCTCTAGCCCTTTCAGACAGGGAGATGAAATTCCTCCATCCTGAACTGGGCGGAAGGGACCAGGGGCCTTGAGGGAAGGCCGCGAAGAACCTGTTTTCCCCCCTCTTCTTCTTTCAACCCCCCCCCCCCCTTTTTCTTTCTCTGCTCCCTCCCCTGAACCTGCTCGATGGCCGTCGTTTGAACGGAGACGAAATAAATCTCGTTGAGAGTTGAAAGAGTTGCATGCGTCTGTTTTCGTCCCGAATTTGTGTTTATTCTACCGGATTTACTTTTCGCCGGAGCGACCGAGCGCGTGCTAGCACTAAAGTCAGTGCATGCGTTAGCGCGCGCTCTGCCAGGGTGTTTTAGAATAACGTTTCTACACCGCAACGGAAAGGCCTAAGCACCTCGTGCTTGCAACGCCACAAAGATACAGTAACACTTTTTATTTTGCACACAAAATACTATAACTTGAGAAGAAAAAAAGTTTCTTGGTTCACAGTAATAATTTTAGATTTGTTTAAATATGAGAATGCAACGGAAGCAGTCGACTGGTAATGTCCACCTGCGTCGCCTAAGCAAGACAGGTCTTGTGTACTGACCTTCGCACTCCATAACTTCACCGAGAAACGTTTGCGCGTCGCAAGTTGCCGGCAATTGTTGCCCACCTTGTTGGGTCCTATTAAATGTTTCTGTCGCGCACCTCCTGTAGCAGTGGTCTCAAACTCATTTGAGTCTGAGGGCCAGATATCCCATACCGGAAAGGTCAAGGGCCAAAGCAGCAACGGGGGGGGGGGTGGGGGGAGTTAGATGATTTTAAAAATGAAAAGACCTCGTCCTCTATGCTTTTTGTAAGTCACAGTTTTGCCAGTGACATGTTTAGATTTGATTGGTTTATATGACTACTTTGGGGCCTCACGTCATGTGATATCAATAATTAAAATGACACCGCCCCGCCAGCATGCTAGCATTTTTAATGGAACAAGAGAGAAATTGCACTGTCGTTTTCGTTGCTTAATTTGCTCGGAAATTCACCAAGCCCAACTTGTCTCTAAAAAATCAATCAGTTAATTTGACAGTCCTTGCTTTCCTGACGATTTTTATTACAACACACTGAGAAAATACTGAGATGGATCTAGTCCCGACCTCGTAGCTTTATCTTTGGCAGCTACTCCTGCTGATAGAGAGTTCGCGCAGCCGAGATGTATCCTGAAACGAATAGTTTGCGCTTGCAGCAGTAGCGTAATTGTTGTACATTACAAAAAGCCGGGAAGCAAAAAAATAAAGCGAAACAAAGGGCAAATGAGCACAGATAAGTATAAACTATGTGAATACGTTAAAATAGCAGAGCTACTTTTCGAGCGGAAATGAATCGGCGTGATGAGATCACTATGGCGCATGCCATTTCCAGCGCACAGGTACCGGAAAGCGTAGCCGGGTGCCTGCGGGCCGCGTCCCAGCGAGTCGCGGGCCGCGTGCTTGAGACCCCTGTCCTATAGGAATGCAATGTCGTCCTGTGTTGTAGACCGCAGCTGAGATGATGTGGTGAGGGTCTAGGACAAATCGTCGACGGTCAACTCGTCGGCGGTTCATTCGTCGAATAGGCCGATTCGTCATAGGGCAATTCGCTGCACGAAAAATCGTTGCAGATGTTAGCTGGATGCAGCTTTTTAAAAGCCAAAATATACTTTTTTCCCTGACATTTTAAAGCAAATACTGCACCATAGAAACCCCTAAAATTGCAGCAAGGTAATTTACCCCCATGTGCCCTTCCTTGTCGAAGAAAATAACTTGCCACTTTCACGGTGCGACGCATAGATTTTTTTAGGAGGGAGGGGGGGGGGGGGGGGGGGGGCGGGGGACTGGCTGAGGAGGCTGGGATCTTTATGACCAGGGGAGGGACGGCTGAAGCCCCATAAGCCTCCTCCCTGTCCACGCCACTGCAGTGGGGGACGACCACTATGTCGCACACGCAACACTAAGGTGCGTGTTAAAGGGATACTGAACCGAGATTTCGAGCTAACTAAACAAGGCCGGGTGGATAGGTGGGAAGTTGCAAAACCAAAAAATACCACACATACGGTGATATATCTAAGAGATCGCCGTATTTTTTTGGGAAAGAAGTGCGCGACAGAACCCGGCCGACGAGACAAGGCACGTCACGATTCCCATTCTCTCTCCTCGCTACGTCCCGCCAAGCTGGTGAACCGAAGCGAGGAAAAGAGAAACGAGGCCGCTTCTCCTCATACTCAAATTCTCCCGGAGGACAGTTACGTCAAAGAACTCGCTTGATCGCGCCCTTCTTTTTGCAAAAGTAGGGCCATCCGTTTGAGATATCGATGTACGAGGGATGTTTTGGAGTTCGTAGCATCTGGTTCAACACTTCTGCAGCCTTACTTTGGGAAATGCAAATTTCGGTTCAGTGTCCCTTTAACCTACCTGGTACACCCATTCAAGCCGCTTCGCGGTGACAATCTGCGACGACTTGTTACAAAACGTACGAAATAAAATTAACAAAAGGATGATCCTGAGATGACACATTTTTCAACTTGTCTCAAGGTCCTTTCCTGTCTTTGCACTCTTGCGATCTTTTTTTTTTTTTTAGTTTCGTGGTTTAACGCGAGCGCTGCGCTTAGTCCAGATATAGAGTAACTGTATAGGCATTGCAGAGCTAGAGTATAGCATTCCTTTTCCTTTTGCCGCCAACTCAGTATTGGCAAAGTTGGTAGCAAAAAGCGGGCACCAATCCCCCCCCCCCCCCCCCCCCCCCCCCCCCCCCCGAATCAAAATCCTGGCGATGTGCCTAGCTGAGAACATGGAGGCGGTGAATCTTGTCTTGTTGGCAGCAGAAAAAAAGTGGGCACAATCCTGGGTGTCCCTCCGTAAGTTTCTCTCGAGAAGAAACGAACACCTTTCTTGCCATTGCAAATGAGCTGAATATTGGAGACTCCAGCGAAATCAACGCTGCGTAGCGGCAACACCAAGAAGCTCAGGAGAGGAGGTCGTTTCCACTCTGTCGTCTGTTATCGCTGCTTGGTTCACGTAGGCAGCATAGAAACAAACATTGCTTCCAGTAATTATTGTTATGCTTCCGCCGTGTCATTCCTACGCACTGACTAGAAGGTTCCTACCGTCGAAAAATCGCTTTGCTTTCACATGTAACACCGATCTTACGCTGCAGTGAAAGAATTTATGGTGGTCAGCGAGCTGAACGACGAAAGCAACCTCCTTTCGCCCGCCATACTGCCTGACCGGCGCGCCCCTATAGTTCGCTGGAGTCGCAAATAGCTGAGCTGCTCGGCGAGGGCGGCACCCACTCTGGCCTTGCGCACCGGAGGGAGCCCCTAGAGTAAGTTGTAAGCAGGAATGGCATCGCGAGCTCAAAGTGCTGGTACTGCAGAAAAAGTAGTTCCTACCTCAGTGCTGCTCCTACTTGCACTGGAACCTCTCGTCCTTGTAGTCCAACCATGATCGAAGTAGCTGTAGTGTCTTGGAAGCCGTTGGAAACTATCTTGCTCGCCATGTCGTGTGCAGTATTGTTCCCTCGGTTCTAGAGTGGCAAGGCCCAGAACTATCAGCGCTTTCTTGCATCCTGTAACTTCTTGCAGAGCATCAAAGACCGTGGTTAAGATCTTTATGCTATCAGAAAGGCCACCGCATGCGGAACACCAGACAGAAATTGTGATTACAATGTTCGGCTTGAGTTGGAAATGCTGGTTTAACTTTGAGATGTGACACAACATGGTGCCATCTTAGCATAGGACTTGAGCATTAAAGGGGCCTAGCAATTACTTTTGTACTGGTTTTTAATTTGCACCGAACTTAAGCGCACTAAACATAGTAACTTAATGAAACTTTTTTTTCCCTCGAATTTCGCTTTATCTTAAAAGTTATAGGCAAATTAATATTACAAAAACAAGCAAAAAATAACTTCCTTCGTGACGTCTTTGGCCACTTCAGTGGCCGTAAACTAGAGGAGGAGTAGTGAGTGCAGCGAGCGCTCATGGCTGCCGCACTCTGCGTCGACAGCTCGAGAGGGTGCCACAAAAGCATGTTCTGGATAGGCTGTAGGAGCAGGCAGCCAGGGCGGCTCGCATTGCATTTGCTGCACAATTAAACACTAATTCGGCATGACACTTCATTGGCCACAAACGACAGCAAACACGGGGTAAAGATCAGTTCAGAACAGGAGCCACTTTGCGCTGCCATACCGCGAAACGGCCAAACTGCAAGCCAAACCTGTGCCGAACGCTCAAAACTGGTCAAATCCTCGAGTCCGTAAACGACCGCAGTGCCACCGCATACATCCGGGACCTTTCTACGCTAGCCACTCGTTGGAGCCTGATCCTACTATTCGTTTCTAATATGCGCCGCCTTTTTTACCGCTTGGTGACGGGTATGTCGACGGGTCATTTCTGGTTTCCGGACTTTATAAACTGCATTTGTTTCTTTTCTGATCTAAAATACTGAACAAAAACTACTTGCATAAATAATTGAGACGGTTCTTGCCACTTATATTTTGTATTTCGACTAAAAGAAGCTTTTAGCGGCTCTCACCAGTAGTAAGCCCAGGACCAAAGACGTCACATTTCGTGCACTTTCGGTACCGCGGGGCGCCCCCGTAGGTGGAGGAGGTTTCCGCGTCGTCCGGTTAAAATATGATGCACTGATATTTGGTTACTCTTTCCGTACCCGCTGGCTTGCCCGAACCAGAAGAGAAGTGGAAACCGCAAAAAAGGTTGACGCTTAAATATGATTGCAGGGCTCCTTTAAGGTGAATGCTGGCGTATCGGCTTAATTCTGAGAATAATTAGAGTCTACGCACTCAAGTCGGATTGATGTAAACGTGGCAAACTTGGACGACATAAACGGTTATTGAAGGTAACAATACTGGGCAGGAGACTAAGAGAGAAGGGGAAATGAGAGAGCGTGGGGATATCAGAATGCCGAGCTTTCGTTTGAATGATTAGTGGGTAGATCTAAATTTAGCTGCCTTTGTCTTCATTGCACTTGTCGAACAAGCTAGAATGCGTCTGGCGTTATGCTCTTGCATCAGAATGTGTTCGACACATGCAGTGCAGACCAAGGGCTTTAGGTCTACCCACTAATCAATCCGACCAGAGCTCAGCGTTCTGACGTCCTCGCGCACTCGTCTCTTCCTCTCTCTCAGTCGCTTGGCGCATTCGACATACTGAAAGCCGAGACAGGTAAAGGACAAACACAACGTCGCTATCCAGCAAACCGGCCCAGGTCACAAGCATACTAGTAGCCCTTCCCTTGGCAAATAGCACGCGCTCGCCGGGCGGATTCTTGTGCCGCTGGTAAATCTGGAGCCGGTAGAGCGCTCGGCGAGCGGCCGTGTTTTCAGACCACGCTATTCGTAGCAGGAGCTCGCGCTGCCACTTCGATGCATGCTCTGAAGCGCGCGCCCGTAGCAGTACAGAGCCTCTGAAAACGATCTACTAAAAGTCTAGCTCCAACCGATCCGTGGGAAAGGGGCGGAGCGCGTCGAGCGAGCCACAGAAGTTCTCTCAGCCTTTTTCGGAGTAGTTTATTCGGAAATCACTCGCAACATTTCAGCTTCAATATTTCTGTTGGCGATGTTGTGGCACTTACGAAACTGATTGTGCCAGTGCCACTTCGCAATAGAAAGTTGCGTGGACATCTGAGTGATGCGGTACTGTTACAAGCCCAGTTACGAGCATCAGAAGTAGGCGATCCGATACAACGCGGTGCCGTCGCACAACAACGAAGACGAGTCCAAGTGCGAAACAAGCGCTTGCGATTTGCCAGGGAAAGGGGCTAAAGGTTAGAGCATAGCTTAGCAAGCTTATGGCAAAAGTAACACTTCGTTCTGAACAAAGAAAAGAGTTGTGCTCACCGGCCGTTTGAAGTTTTCGTAGCCTCTCGCTGCCAGCCAACGGTCTATGACTAGATGCGGCGTCTCCGAGATACCGTTTGACACTCTTGAACAAGGCACTAGTAAGAAACGCCCATTATTAAGGTTCTTAAAAGTAAAAAATAAGCGGCGAACGCCGGCATAAGACGACGATACCCGCACCCGACGACTCGCCTCTGAGAGCAGAGTTATGGACGCCCATTCAAAACAAGATATGACTAGGGAGATTTTGGGCGATAGCTAGCGCCACCTGCCATAGCACCCTGTTTCGGTTTCGGTTTCAAAACCGAAAAAGATAAAATCGCTTTATCGGATACAAATAGTACTTAAAACCACTAAAATTGTCGGAACCTGAATTTGAAAGGTAGATTGAAGATAATGCTGCCTATCGCTTTGATACAAAATCTTTTTTTTGCAAATGAATTTTTGAACATATTTATTTTTGCACGTGATTAGGGATGCCGCGAACCACCCTAGGGTCGATTTCGAAAGGTTTCGATATTTTCGACCCGAACTGATGCTCGAATTCGAAAGGCTTCTATATTTTCGACCATACGGAGGTTTGAAATCGAAAAATTCGCAGCTTTCCGAAATCGCGGGGTTTCGAAATCGAAAAGTTCGAAGCTTTCACGGTTTTTAAAAGTTGGGGTCGATTATTTCGAATTTTTGTTTACTTGAGGTTCGATAAATTTGAAGCTTTCGAACTTCCCTAATTTGAAATTCGAGAGATTTGAACGTTTCGAATTGCTTTAGATCTAAAATTCGAGCGTTTCGAATTTTTAAAGACAAAGGTCGATAAATTCGAAGATTTCGATTTTCTTTTTACATAAAGTTCGAAAAGGTCGAAGGTTTCGATTTTCTTTTTACATAAAGTTCGAAAAGGTCGAAGGTTTCAATTCCCTTTCAAGACTAAAAAAAAAAAAAAACTTTTAAGGTTTTAAATTTTTTTGATGTCCAAGTGCGCAAAGTTCGAAGTCGGGTTTTCATGTTCCGCCACCAGTTTCAGTTTCAAATAACGTTTTCACGCCAGACTGGTTTTCACGAAATCAGGTTTAGAAAAGTTCGGGTGTGATATTTAGACTGCGCGAAGTTGGTCAGGCAATTAAATGAGACGACGAGTGTCCGGGATGTGCTGGAATATTTGCCAGTGCAGAGTGACGTGTGAATAGATCAGTAATTGTGACCGCCAGCCCGGGGTGGTCATTAACGTGCATCACGAAGTAGTGATCCTACGAACGCACTGTTTAACGATACTCATCCAGTTCAAAACGGCAGGGGGCAGGCAGCTGGTTGAGGCTCAGAGAAACCTTGAAGTGATCTGGCAAACTGCCCCCCTACCCCCTTGCACGCTGGTAAATCCGATCAAACGCCGCCCGAGTGAATTTAGTTTGTACATGATGCAAAATCCTGAGACTGGGAATGAAATTTTGAAGAAAAAGTGTAAGAAGGCAGAAAGAAAGGGACAGGACAACGCCTCGAACTCAGCTCAGGAAAACGTCTCAAACTCAACTCAGCTGAGTTTGAGACGTTGTCCTGTTCCTTTTTTTCTTTCTTTTTTACAATATTTCTTGCGAATTTCATTCCCAGTCCCGGGATTTTGTATCATGATCAACATACACCAGCTTGTCTGCATCTTGACATTTTTTTTTTTGTTTGTAATTGCTTTGGAGGTTTATTTTCCGGGGCGGAAGAAACGCCGAGCAAAAAGCACAGAAGTTGATGCAACTTGAGGTCGAGGAGCGTTCTACAATACCAGTGGCGTCGGAAGCGGAAAAACGGAGGGGGGGGGGGGGCTGCAGTCCCTCGCCCCCCCCTCCCAGATATTTCGGACTGTTAAAGAAAACAATACAGGGAAAGAGGGCATGGTCTAGCCTCTTTTAATCTGAAATTATTTATGCATATGTATAGCTACTGTCGCTCGTCACTGCATAAAAGATCGCGTAGATGGTCATTGTTAGAAACTCGTTGTCAGAAGGCACTACTCGTCACATGCTCGGTGGCTTGGAAGTTCAAAGCTATGTCTTTTCGCCCTGAATAACTGTGCCATTGGTAAAAGATAATCAATAAATAAACATAACAATAAATGCAAGAATAAAAAGCTGGAGAGAAAAAAGAACTATCAAGAACCAGCCGGAAGTGTTGTATTCTTGCATATTCAGAGGCCCAGAACTATGAAACAAGTTTCTCCCACCAAAATGTGCACAGGCCAAAAGAAACACGTCTCAAAAACGTAAATTGAGAAAAAAAAAGTGTTTTTTTTTTATGACGTGTTGAACTTGAACAATTTTAGAAATCTTCCCCCATGAGTTAATTTGTTCCTCAACGGGGGGAAAAAAAAGAAATACATTATCTTGTAATCTGCAGATGGTAATGATATGTACTGTCTCTGGTGTTAATTTAACTGCGATACCTAAAGAATGTAGGCGAAAAAAATTACCAAGTTTAGGGCATAATTGCCCGTAGGTATATGTTTTGATATTTCTTCGGAACTCGTCTTGAACAACAATAATCATATCTTAAGACGACACTTACCTAAGCTATACATAGATCATTCTTAAAAAAGTTTAACATCTCTACCATAAATAGCTTCGGCTATAGCGAGCTTCAAATACGGCACGTACGATAATTGTCAAAAACCCGTCGTCCTTCCTCGCTCCTTCGGGAATCTATTTCTTTAAAACCAAGCATGCCAGATGATTGAAATAAACGGCATTGTCTTTCGCAAGGAATGTGGCAACGCACGTAAAATTGCGAGAAAAAAAAATTGCGAATGTACCTCACTGCTTGAATCCAAATGAAACCGCCCGCCGGTTTTTTTAAGTTCGACGAACTTCGAACTTTTACCCTAAAAGCTCGAAGTTCGTCAAACCTTTGACGTTTCAGGAATCGAAAGTTCGACAATTTTTGAATTCTGTAGATTAATAAGTTCGAAAGTTCGTACATTTTCGAATTTCTTAGCGTAGGAAGTTTGAAAGTTCGGAAAGCTTCGAACTTTTTAGTGCAAGAAGGTCGAAAGTTCGAAAATCATCGATTTTTTAGTCTATCAAGTTCGAAAGTTCGACAAGCATCGAATTTTGCTGGGTAATAAGTTCGAAATTTCGGAAAGCGCCGAACTTCTTAGTTTAACAAGTTCCAAAATTCGACTTCCGTCAAATTTCTTAATATGGAAAGTTCAAAAATTTGAAATCTTTTGAACCACTTGAATCGATCACCGAAACTTCGGTCGAAAAAAGTTCGCGGCATACCTACACGGGATTAAATATAAAGATGGACGGCTTTAATTCACAGTATGATTGATTTTGTTTATGTGGCTAAATCTTGTCACTTTACCTGTTGATATTTCACGCACATTTTACGCCATATCGAAATAAAAGGGCACGGCGAGATTGGTGCGTTTTCCACCCATCGGAGATAACACGCCAGCTCGTTGTCCTTTTCGATCATTGCACGGCGATCCGGTACGCGAACAGTTAGAAAGCAGTCCGCCAGTGCCGTAGCCAGGAAATGTTTTCAGGGGATGCTTTCCTTTGCCCAGACCATTCAAAAGTAGAAAAAAAAAAATCAAGAAAGAGGAAAAGAAATTTCGCAAACACAATTTTAGTTGCTATTTTTCTGTTTCTCAGAAGACAAGAATTCAACCTTTTTTATTTCGTCCCTCCGATCTTTAAAGAGGGGAACTTTACTGTGGAGCAACGAAAACACGCAATCATAAAATATAATAATGCGCTTTGAACAAAAAAGTCTAGACAGGCTCACAAAATATTCCGGTGCGTTCCCTTCTCTGTGGAACACTGGGGTATCCAATGAGTGAAAACTACGTAAGAGTGCCAAAGAATAGCGAAGTTTAGAATACGATTACACATAAAAACTCCAATGAGCACTGACCGGGGCAACGAGCAAGTGAAACGTCACGCTCATTGTTCCTGCGCACATTTTTCAGAAATGATCGTGTTGTGGTCATGTTTCTGATTTTTTCCGTTCTTTGTTGTGGTTTTCCGAGAAAGTGGCAGAGAAAAGTACCAGTTTCTATCGTTTTGTGGGGTCTAAACATTTAGTGGAAGCCGCGGTCGGTCGATCGAAAGAAGCGAGAGGACCCTTTCGGAGCTGTCTTGGATGTTCCCGTGAATGTTCAAAAGCGCAACCCCTATACTCCGTTCACCCTTAGCTGAGACTAGAAGTTCCGCCTTCAGCGCGAGCTTTCTGCCCTTGCTGGCACAAGTCTGAACGCGCAGGCGCGCAAACGAAGCACAGCGGAAGCCAGCGAGCTCGCGCTGGTCTGAGCTAAGAACGGAGCAGCAAGCGCTCCGGGGACGTTGATGCTCTCAGGTATGGCTCCCGTCTTCGGAGTCTCGAGACCGAACGTTCCGCCTCAGCGGCGCTAACGGGCATGGTGGCCAGGATTTGCAGCAGGCGGTTGACATTAGAATACAAGACCTGGGGACCAAGGCAAGTTGTCTCTACCGGTGACACGCGCTAAGCGGTGCGGTCCCTTCACATCTGTGTCCAAACCAGAACTTCCTCAGACAGTTTGTTTAATGAAACGAATGCTCCGCACAGGCTGGTGATTGGCCAAACCCGAGGATTGCGACATTGATACCGACGTCGTTGGCCATGACATTGCTCTCGCCTAGGGCGGACGATGCTGCCTGACGTGAATGTGCCGACTCTGTTGGAGACGTTGATGGCACGCTTGAAGTTGTAGGTCAATAATCATTCTTTAAAAAAGCGTCAAGCGACAGCTTTGGCTATTGAACTAATTTTTGAGAGTCTATATACGTAAAGGAACTTTCACGACTCACGTGTTGAACGCAAGATTATAAACATTACCCACTGCAGTGATTAAAGAAGTAACCTCGGTACGCTTTGAAACCAAAAGAATTATGAGCATTCCAAAGTGCTTCTAGGGTGCATATGCTGCCGCATTTCTCTCCCGCTTTTTTTCTTTTTTACATTTTGGTATGCCCCCAAAACAAATAAAAGACGGGACGAAAAGAAAAAAAGAAAGCTAAGCTGTTTGTCATTTTGTCGTCCTGTTTGTAGGGTTGTAGGGTTTGCAAAGTCAAAGTATTGCTATCTTGAAAGTTTGTTTCGCTGCCCTGATAGTGGCGTGGAGTCCTTGAGGCTCAAAGAGTAGGGGAACTTTATTCGAGCCGCCTGCATTCTCCGAGGCGAGGCCAGCGTCCTTCGAGGTCAGGATTTCGCGGCTTATGTGACGTCAGGAGCTGAGTCATCCGCACCTGCGAGCCCGAAGAAAGGCTTAGGTTGCTAATAACACTGTCGAGTTTGGCGAGAGCTCTTCGGAAAGCCGGAGCCGGACTTCTATTTCTCACGCTCACGCAGCCCACGGACAGTGTTGTCATCTTCGTTTTGCTTTGGAATGTTCCGGCCCCTCGCCGTAGTGGGTTGTCGAACAGAAAGAGAAGCACATAGGACTTTTAATGCCTTCACAAAACAAGAAAAAAAAAAAGAAAAAAAGGAAAAAAAAGCTGACAATGAAAAAGGGAAAGGGGGAAAGAGGAAAACCATGCAATTTCGAAGGTGCTTCGACCCTTGAACACGACCTGGCTACGCCAATGTCTGGTTCATCAGCGCGGCCAGCCAGCGCATACCGACGAGCTGCCACCTTGAGCATGCGTGTCTTCGCGGCAACCGCGTCGTATTTACACGTACCGTATGTCGGATTCCCAGTCGGTACCTTTTCGTTCCCATGGTTTGGACCCGCTTCAAAACAACATTCCGGAGTAGTGGTTAGCAGATCGAAAACAAACAAATGTTGGGGGATAACGAATGCAGACGAGCATTTATTTTCTCCAAAATCTCACACAAATGTGACAAAACACAAATCACACTATCGGGTTTGTCGAAACTAGCTGCTTGGCAGATTTTCCGGAGTAATGTCAAGCGACTCTGGTGATTCCGCCGGAATGCTTCAATGAAATCGATATTCCACAGCGACCTCTTTCTGACAGATGGCCAGTCTGTTCGCCGAGTCAAGAAACTGACACCGAAGAAAGCGGACGAAGCCTAATTACACAACGTGGAGAGAGTAATAAAAAAAATACTCTGTTCTTATTCGCATTTCACAGAACCTTTGCAAACAATGCAAAAATTCAGTCCCACTTTCATCGCGGACCGCTACTATCGTTTACCTAGCCGAGACACTCCAGATGAAAATTTCTGGCCGGCTTGGTTAAAATGTTTCATTGGGTCCACCGTTCCCGTACATTCGATGGCGCTTGTTTCGACCGGGAACGGCTGCCATTACGTACGATTAGCACATGATAAAATATAGCACACACACATGAGGTCATCCTTAATTCTAATTAACTCTACCTTTGTCGCGTCATGGGGATTCCCGCTTGTGCCGGCACCCCACCACCACCACCAACGGCTGTTAGGCCTATGGGCCCGAGCTCGCTAGACAGATAGGCCTAATGGCGGTAGCACATCCTCGGAGCAGTCCACGTCCACAATCGCCCAGTAAGCGCACGAACGTTATATATGCACACCAGCACGGGAAAACGTGGACAGCAGACGACACGCGGCAAGAACGGCAGGTTCAGTTCGCAGAAATGAGCGCCTCGAGCACCACGCTGGCCCCAGCTGCCCCGAATTCCGTTCCCGTACATTCGATGGCGCTTGTTTCTACCGGGAACGGCTGCCTTAACGTACGACTAGCACATGATAAAATATAGAACACACATGAGGTCATCGTTAATTCTAATTAACTCTACCTTTGACGCGTCATGGAGCTTCCCGCTTTCGCCGGCACACCACCACCACCACCGGCTGTTAGGCCTATGGGCCCGGGCTCGTTGGACAGATAGGCCTAACGGCGGTAGCACATCTTCGGAGCAGTCCACGTCCACGCGCACAATCGCCCAGTCGAGCGCACAAACGTTAGAAATGCCCACCAGCACGGAAAAACGTGTACAGCAGACGACACGCGGCAAGAACGGCAGATTCAGATCGCAGAAGTGAGCGCCTCGAGCACCACACTGGCCCCAGCTGCCCCGAATTCCCGAATGGGGCGCTCGCGCGTGGGCTTCTGGGTAGTCACCACCGTCGGGCAGCGCTCTCCGGGCTCGTTGATGACGCGAATAGAGCATTCTTGGCGGCGGCGTGCAACGTTCGCGCTCGTCGCTACGAGTGCACAAAAATCGAGAAAGCTGCCACGCGCCACCGATCTGTGCGGACCCGAACTCGTGTGGACCAAGAAAACGCAACCAACGTATCCATCCGTGGATCGCGCCGTGTTTATTTACTTCTTTTCTGCTGTGGCTTGGAATCAGGAAGAAATCTGGCCCCGCCAGGTACCGACGCAGGTATTTCCAGAGAGGGGAGGTTAGCGTATCAGATGTCTTTTGAAACCCCCCTCCTCCCCCCCCCCCCCCCGCCCCACCCTTTCCCTTTGTTTTCCCGCCCTAAATTTTTACACATGCACAAATCAAGAGGAAGTCAGAACATCTGGACAGACCGCCCCCCCCCCCCCCCCCCCTCTCCCCTCCCTCTTAATCCGCCACTGGGCCCCGCCAACGGCTCGCTTATCCTTTTGAGATCGCGTGAAAGCTTTCTCGAGAGGCCGTTGGCTGTGTTTTTCGTGAAAACCCAGGGAGATGCAGACGCACATTTTTCGGTCCTGTTCAGACGGCGCATTCATTTCACGAAACTCGTTTCGCGAGTCAAGATGCGCCAGAAAAATGCATCGTGTGAAAGGGCCTTTAAACAACACACAATGGTTGCACTATACTTGAGTCTGCCCGAAAAGAGCTGGATTGTCTTCTGCTTCCCCATAGTACACTCAACTTTTGAGTATTCGCCAAATTGAGCGAAAAGTTCGTATTTTGTGATTGGTTTTTCACTGGTGTAATATTTGTTGTTCGAGAGCGTCGGGATTTTGGACAAAAACCAGCCCCAAAGCGTCTTGGACCCATTATAACGACCTCCTTTACGACGGGAAACCCGTTGGTGCCAGAGCCGGGACTGAGCGGAA
Organism: Ixodes scapularis; assembly: GCF_016920785.2. Lineage (NCBI taxonomy): Eukaryota > Metazoa > Arthropoda > Arachnida > Ixodida > Ixodidae > Ixodes > Ixodes scapularis. The sequence continues at coordinate 20,285,196 of NW_024609839.1, forward strand.
CGGGGGAAACGCCGGCTGCGTCCATGGCGGCCGATCTCCCGCAGACGGGTGGACGGATGGGAGTATTTTCACCTCCCATTTCGTCTTGCGGAGGGTTGTCATACAAGAACTCCAGTTTAAAATGGGAGTATAATCAGGTGTTGTCGCTTTTATACCTCGTCTCTTAGCGACCAGAGTAAAGTGGTGGTTTCTAGTTTTTGTACTCCCATGTGCGGGAGTGAATGCTTTAGGCTTGGGAGTTTCATCGGTATCTTATTCTTTAAAACCCCCATCCGGGCTACTTTTCGTTTACAGTGTAGGTAAGCTGCAATGTTGCTTTTTTTTCTACGAAAATGCACGCTACAACAGTCTTCTTTTTTTTTTTTTTTTGCTGTCAGTGTTTTGTAATACCTATTGGTTTGTCACACGCAAAAACTTTCGTTGACTCATTTCGCAACGTCATTGCTGAATTCTGTGGCATAGATCCCTGCCGATTTTGCATAAAACACGCGATGCCCGAACAAGTGGTTGGTCCGGTCGGGCCACTCGTGCTGGACTGGATATGCGCTCTCTTGATGGGCGCTCTAAGGACGTGCCAGCTAATGTCGCCGCGCTCTCGAGTCGCGCGCTCTAACGCCGCGGCGCTCTGGTGTCGCGCGCTCTAACGTCGTGGCGCTCTAATGTCGGCGCTCTTGTGTCGGCGCTCTTGTGTCGCGCGCTCTAGTGTTGTACAGCCGTCCTGTTTACCCTATTAAGATATAAAGCCTTTGATGAAGCCTTCGATTCTTAACTGCTGGTAGTGGGGATAAGACATACAGTGCACAAACAAGCGTCATGTTACCAAACCTGCTTTCAGAGTTTAGGAAAGCTCTTCATGGGATAGCCAACTTCATGAAACGTTGTTTTTCCGTGTGAGAATTGTACACTTTTTTTACGACTCATAGTTATCTGCATTTGGGGGAAGATCCACCAGTCTGTGATCAGTATGGCGACAAGCTAATTGTTTTGCGTATCTTGTGGTTGTACCCCGGCCTTGAGTCCCAGCACCGCATTCAATTTCCTGAAACTTTCAAACATGTGCCATTTCATCCTGCTCTCCTTGTGGGAGGGAATCCTCTAGTTCTTTTCGAACGAGTAATAGACTATCTTGGTAGTATTGGACCTTTTACACTCATTCTGTTATCTTTTTATACTTCTGTCAAAGCCTTCCCATAGTACAATGACTGTTTCAATTAGTTTAGCGCACACGGCCTCGTAGCGTTTGTACCATACACCCCCAAAATTAGTCTATAAATGCCCTACGCAAGCCAGTGAAGCTGAATTGTTTCCCTTCTTTTAAATGAGTAATTGATTGTTACTTCGTTGACGTTTTATATTGATATAAATGCGGCACTCTATTTACACAAAGGAAAAATAAAAATCACAATTGACGAGTTTGGTGGAACTGCTAAAAAATAGCTTATGTGACATACACTCTTGTTTTACATATAGCTTACATGCAGTAAGAAAAGCGACAGCCCAAAAGGGTGTCAATGAAGGGCTGCAAGTCATACTACGTGGGACAAGATGTTTCGTGTTCTGCGAGATTCTTGTGTATGCCTATGAACCAGAGGTCGGCATTTTAGGTCGCCCTCACTCACCCTCACAACTACACTCACCTTCATCCTCAGGGTCACACTCACCTTCAGCCCTTCACTCACCCTCACTGAACCTCACGGCCCTCACGCAGTCGGGGCCCTCACGCGCTCATGGCCCTCACGGCCCTCACGCACTCATACCCCTCACGAACCTCCCGCGCTCATGGCCCTCACGCCACTCACCGCCCTCACTCACTCATGGCCCTCACGCATTCATGGCCCTGCGCCATTCACCGCCCTCACGGCCCTCACGGAGCTCACGCACGCAATTTCGCCTAGAAACTTGACTTCGCAACACCAGCGACACAGGCCACCCGCGTGCACACTCAGCAACCAATTGCTGCAATTTGCCTCATCATCATGAAATTTTATTTTTCTTGCACTATTTAGACATACAATTACGTGCTATAAACGTGTTTTTACGCATTTAAGTCTCGTTTAGAATACTAATGCATCTTTCTGAAACAGTTTATTTGCCAAAGCGATGAATTTCAAACCAGAATCAAGCCTTTTGCTACGTTATCACCGGCACGAGGTTTCACGTGAAAATATTGCGTCCCTATTGAATACACACTAAACGTGTTTACACCCTTAAGGGTGTAAATCAGTTTGTTCTAGGGCTAACACCTTTAGGGTGTTCAGGCACGCACCCTTCATAGAGGGTGCTTGCTGAACACCCTCTGCGAAGGGTGCTTGGCATGGAATGGGCGCCCACTAAGGTGGCCCAGTGGATGCTGGGCCACCCCAGCCAATCCGGCGCCGGAAGGGTATCCTGCGGCGTTTTGGTTATGAGGGGTTCAACGTCACATGACGCTCTCTCGACGCTGGATTGGCTGGTAGCATCCGCTGCGCTTGGACGAAAGGCAAAATGAAGCATAGGCCCCAGTGAATACGTTATAGGAATGTGTCCAATACACATATCATAACTTGTAATTTTTACAAGAATCATATAAGGTATTGCATTGTAAAATAGTTTGTTGTTGGGTGAGTTGGTGAACGTTTGGATACATGGTTTTGCTCAAAAAAGACGGACACAAGAGAGAGAAACAAACACGAGCGCAACTTACAACTGTATTGAGGAAACCTTTGGAAAACACACAGATGTAACGTCAACTTCAATGCGTCCACGCATGCGTCGTGTCATTATCGCACGCTCGTCACAGAAACTTATCAAGGAAGCGTTTCCCAGCACTATACAAACTTATCGAGGTATCGCTCACTCATAGGTCGCCGCTCTTTTTTAATAAAGAAGGCTGTTAGAAGCTTTCTTTATCACAGAGAAAGGCGACCTATGTGTGAGCGATACCTCGATAAGTTTGTATAATGCTGAGAAACGCATCCTTGATAAGTTTCTGTGACGAGCGTGTGATAGTGACACGACGCATGTGTGGACGCATTGAAGTTGACGATATATCTGTATGTTTTCCAAAGGTTTCCTCAATACAGTTGTAAGTTGCGCTCGTGTTTGTTTTTCTCTCTTGTGTCCGTCTTTTTTGCGCAAAACCATGCATCCAAAGGTATTGCATATTCTTATATTATTCTTATATGATTTATAGCTTATGTTTACTGAACACATTTACACTTTTTCCCCTAGGGGGATTGCCAAATCACCACATACGAGGCGCGTGAAAAGAAATGATGAGTGACACTGAACGCAACTCACTTCATGAAGTTAATACAAAAGAGCTCCTTGGAAGCCACATCATAACCCCGAGGGCAATTGGGTAGTGCATCATGGGTTGCCACAACCGAAGCATGTGGTACCTTCCTGTTTGGAGATCAAGTGACATGTTTCGTTTGTCTCAGAGGATTGCAGGAAACACGCTTCGCTTATCACTTGTCTCCTTATGCGCATCTGTTTCCTAATTGGAAGCAGGGTAGAGGGAAGTGGTCTGTCCCTTGACTGAACCACAGCCATATTTCAGTAAGTGAAGCTCATTTTGACATCAATTAGAATGTATTGAATTGAGCATTTATTGAACCCTGAGAGACACATGAAAAATACAAGGCATGCCATTTCATGACATAAAGAATGCTATTCGCCAACACGTAGTGAAAAATATCACAAAATGAACTTACACCCTACGCAAAAAAGCAAATGTTTTAGTAGAAGGCGCTATCCTCTTGCTCACGTACAAGGAAACTTATAAAGTTCTGGAAGACGACTATGAATGAAGAACGTGTACAGCTAAATTCTAAGTAACTCGCCTACGGGAGGTCACCATAAGTTATCGCAGAAAGTGCCCAACAGTTAAGGAGAGAAAAAGAAAATATACCTCCATAAAACTTTCTACCATTCGTTCTGTAAGCAAAATAAAAATGAACCTGATAATACTGGCGAGAAAAGTGCATTATACACTTTTAAAACGGCTCACAAAACATGTCTTCAACCACATACCTTTCTGCAAACTTTGTTCAAAAATTTAATTACGACTGTCGTTGGAGCTTTATCGCTCAAGCCAAATAAAAAAAAAAAGAACCCCATTAGAGGAACCAGCGTGCTGGAGCCCTTGTAGTGGTACTGATGCAGAACAGCCAAAATGCTTTCACAACATGCACAGCCCGTCTTCTGCATTAAAACCGGAGAACAAGCGCTCACAATCCTCATCAAGGTGAAGAAAGTCTGCATCGTCCAGCTCTTGCTTGTTGTAGAGGACACATGGTGCCGTTGGGGTGTTCTCGTCCTGCGTTAGACAAAAGGATAAAGCAAAACATATTTTAATGTAGAAGGTCAAAACATGTTTGCTCTTGTCAACTGCTATTATTCACTGCAGTTAAGGCCATGAGCATCAGCCTGCACACAGGCATACAGTGCTTATGTGTGAACAAGTAATCGGCGTCTGCAGCAATGTAAAACGACTGAGGAATTACAATTGGGGCAACATCTCGACATGAAAGTATTGCGATATGATCTTAGGGACACTTTTGAGTATTTCTATTTCTGCACCAAGATGCTCTATTTGTGTTTCAGTAATGAAATACTTTTGCGATGTGTATTATAAAGTGCTAGACTTGTGTATTTTGCTACATTTATTCTTGCAAATGAACTGACAAGTTTGGAGGTAAAAAAAAAATAGAAGCCATGCCACAAATCCGACGCATCACTGGTTCGTTTTCGCAATCAGTGATTTTTGCTTTGCTCTCACATTTTACTTTTACAGTGGCCGGTTTTCATTCTGCAGACAGCGGCCTTCCTGTGAACATTTGAGGTTATTGTTTCGATAAGAGGACACCAACAAATGCGCAAAATGAGAAACAATATGTCCAAAAGGGTCAGAAGACAAAAGGCAGGGACGTTTGCGCAGACACGCTTTGTCAGGCGGTGTCATCGGTCGCCTGCGTTCGGTGGGTGCGATAACGGGCTCTATCAGCGAACATAGCGAAGGGAAGGCAAGTTTCAAAAAGAAAGAAAAGAAGAAGAAATACCGACAGAAGGCGGAGAGCTCAGGAGCTATAATCTATACCGGCCACGGACACACCTTTCTAACCTCGCCACCCTGCATTTATGAACTGTATACGGCTGCTGACTGACCATAACGGTACATGCTGATATTTGTCCCTTGGCCGATATTTTTTTTTTTGCTTCCTCTTTTACACTGAAAAACCCAAAGATGAAGGTGCAGAAAAGAGCAAGCATAATAATGTCTCGTATGTAGCTGTAAAAAATAATTTTCACGAGCTACATTTTATGTACAGTCACCGGCCATATGATCTCCCGCATCCGAACATTAACTGGAGCAGCAGAAATCCAGCATGCAGCGCGCCGAGCGTGGGAACGCTGACGGCTGTGGTTTTCAACAGTGGAGGGGGTGATTGCACAGAAACAGGTGATTGTGATAATACATTTCTACAGCTAACTATGAGTCATTGTTGTGTTTGTACCTCGCCGCACCCCTCGAATTCGTGGCAGACAAAGGTGTTCTGACAAAATACATAATGAGCTGTAATACTGTTGAAAATCTGGGCTAGTTGGTGAAGCATGTTTACGGATAAAATAGCGTGAACATGGACGCAGGACAGAGAAGATGCACACAGACGGAGAGCTGACTGTCAACTGTTTATTTTTAAAGAAACGCCCAACGGCGTGGTCACAGCAAACAAAAATTACATCATGAAACATGACCGTCACAAGTTAAAGCCCCTCAAAAATGCCAACTCACAATCATAAAGATCTATCGAAGGCGCGCTGACACAGTTGTTTTTGAACTTGGAAATGTAAAAGGCCTCAGTTATCTCCCTAGTTCGTTGGTGACTGTCTTCCCAGGACCATGGTATCTTCCAAAACCGCAGAACAACATCTGCTGCAGTGAACCGCCAGATTCCCTGACGGAGATGCCCTAATTGAACACGCATTTTCTCGTAATTTATCATTAATGCAGCAACCGGTCTGGCCGATGTAAACGTTTTTACAAATCAGGCGAAATGGCCCTGTAATGTTTTGTGCACAGCGGACACGTCCCTGATGCACACGCCAAGTGAACTGATCTGCTTGCATCGTGGTGAAAAGGAATTTCGGGAATGTTCACCCCGCAGAAGAGCTCTGAGAGGCTGACTATACCATTCCGCGTTATGCATAACGGGTGTACGAATAGCTAACGGATTTCTTCGAGAATAAACGTCGCGGCGACAACGATGTGGGCCTTTTTTTTTTCTTTTTGCCGTTCGCGGCATTTGCTGTATTTTGTTAGGACAACTTTTAGCCCGAGATTCGCCCTCAATATATGCCATCTCTAGAACACTGTAATGCCAACGTATGCTTCGACGAAACTTCGCGGAAATAGACCAGAGCCACGATGACCCTGTTGATATCTATTGTAGTGGGCTAGATCGCGGTTCGGGAGCCTGTCGCTGGCACCACCGGTGGCCATTGCTTTACACCAGGCAATACACACAAGTTTATGGGAGAAAGACAAGCAAGAAAAGGATTTTTGAAGCTTGTATGTGGTGTTCAAAGGCAAGCATTTTATATGTGATGCGATCATTATATCGGGTGTTTGGAGATTGGATGGGTATTTGTAAAGCATTTGAACGCCGATTAAAAAAAAAAATCGGAAGTTCCGGAGCACCACCGACTCTGCCAGTTGCTAGATAAATGATGCTCCAGTTGCTCCAGTTGCTAGATAGATGCTCCAGTTGCTCCAGTTGCTAGATGCTCCAGTTGCTAGATAAATGACACGTTCAACGAATGAACGAAACGCTCCGAGCTTTAGTTTATCACAAAAGCCTTCACTGCAGTTCATAGCAAAAGCTTGCACCAGAAGTGCTCTGTACAAGCGCTTGAAACGATGCGAATGTTCCCAGTGAATTCCTTCTAGCTTATTGCCTGCTAAGCTATGATGACTTAGAGATCACCAGCCACTCCACATTGACTCCGGCCAACCCTTGTCTCGTACCACAACACAGTTGACGCGCAAATAAAGTCGCAACCCTCAAACCTTAACAAAAAACAATAACATCTATAAAAAAATTATATCCTAAAGCCTTTGGTATTTCCTCAGAAGATATTAGTTGTCATTCTCGTAAAACACGATAAAAGTGTGGTCGTCGAGAACAACCTACTAAGGTAAGAATTCGCAGTTTTCCCCCTTTCTCCGATAGGGTCCCGTGCATTAGCTGGTGCCCCTTGGCCCCAGCAAGACAAGCCTAGATCCGCGATCCATCCTACTAGAATAGATATCAACAGTTAACCCGACCAACGTTATCATCCGAACGCTTCCCTATCTGAAGGCGATCCTGCGGTGACAGCCCGCTGCGCAATGGTGGAAATAAAAGCAAATGTTTGGTGCGATTGTGCTCAACAACCTTACCGATAAGATGGCGGTCGGTAGCAAGGTCGAATATAAGACGCTTGTCGTGGGCCCAGTCATTATCCGACTCCTTTTTTTTTTAGTCACATTCGCCCGTTCGGAAGTCTCCACAGTCCCCAGGCTCGTCGCGAGCAATCTCAGCGTGGTGGGCGCGCGGTGAAGGGTCGCTGCCTCTTCGTTTTGTTCGCGTTCTTCCCCCAGCATCAACCGCGCCCTCGTGGCCGAGGCGGCCGCGATGAAGGCGACCAGAGTTCTGCTCCGGGTTCCTCGGCGGGCGGCCCACCCGGGGCCTGCGGCAGGTCCGTCGGCCAACGCCTCCCGCGGCGGCGAGTCAAGGGTCACGGCTAGAGCCCTGCGTATCCGCGGATTATCCGCGGATATCCGCAAATAACGGCAGCAAACTGGTGGATCCGGATAAAAATTAGACGGATTTCGGCGGATTGCGGATCGGATGCAGATGTTAGGGGCTGCGGATGCGGATATCCGCGGATCCGGATCTAAAGTTTTGCCCGGTGGCATTCAGTCCGTCGACTGACGTTTCATCTACAGATCGTTTCGCCAACATGCGACGTTTCATCGAAAGACTTCTCGTGTTCGTTCCATCGAAAACCCTGAGGTGTTTCGTTGTACACAATCCTGATATTTTCGTAACAAACATTTTGCGTCTTGCCTGTATTACAGGGGGGAGGGTGACATGGTTTGGTTAAGCACGTCTTAGTGAATCGCGCGCTAGCTTTTAGTGGCTTAGCAAAGAAATACGTTGTCGACAAAGCGTCGCCGGGGCATCTGCCCACGAAACGTACAGCGTCGACGAACCGTGTGCCGTGAAATATATGTCCTTGAAAAGTTGTCCACGAAACGTATTTCCACAAAACGCGTTTCGAAGAAACGATAGGGATCCGCAGAAAAATCTGATTCTTACTGGATCGCTTCAGTTAGTGCATTTCATCTCGTCAAAAATGCTATGTATAGAAAAAGTAAAAGTAAAGAATGCAGGGCATCAGTCGTGCCGAGACAGCCAGTTCTTTGTGAGGGAAAAAGCGGAAAACTTTCTCGGAAAAGGAAAGTTCAAACGAACAAGTCACAAGAAAGTAGAAGTAACCTCCCCCTCTCCGCAGAGAGTGGTGTGGTCATGATATCAAAAACAAAAGAATGCTTCGAGAGCGAGCGCGACCCTGTGGCGCCATGGCTTGCAAAGTTTCGGAATCAGCGGCGCACGCCCATAGGCAGCCCTTAAATTGTTTGTTTCTTTTTTGTATGCTTACAGTTCTAGCCAAGAAAGTCTGGTAGTTTATATTCGTCCGGTTACGACGCCACAGCGCCAGCAATGGCAGGGGCTGCCGCGCGCAACCTACGTAGCTGCCCCGAGCAAAAAAAAAAAAAGTGTTCTTTTAATATATATATTTGGGCGCCTGCGGGCCGCCATCTTTCTCGAACAACACTTTAGTGGATCCGATCAGGACTTGGACTCTGACTTAGCGGGGTATCTGCTCGCTGGCTGACACGAACACCGTGAGACTCGAGGCGGCCGCATACGCTCGTTAACATTACAGAAAGGATTTTCTTCCAACACTGCTCCTCCTCCTCTCTTTCCGAACTTTTTTTCGTGACCTTTTTTTTTAGGCGTTCAGACTTAAAGGGAGAGTTAAGGGGCCACAGGTGAAAGTTTCCGATTCCGCGTGCGGCGGGGAAGTACGCGGTCGGTGTGATTTCCGCTGATTTTGCTACTTTAAACGTAATTGTAACCTCTGGTGGTTAGCAAGAACGTCGACATAGTTCCACATTTTGCTGATGCGGTTCGGGCACGGATACAAAGTATGCGAATGCGGATCGGATGTGGATACAATAATGTAAAAAGTTTGCGGATGCGGTTCGGATGCGGATACAAAGTCTGCGGAGGCGGATCGGACGCGGATATTCAAACTGTTATCCGCGCAGGGCTTTAGGACTCACGGCCAAGCCCTTCGGCCAGATGCCCGCGTACCGTCGTTCCAGCTGGTCATCAGCTCGTGGATCTACTGGCCCCTCGTCGGTGAGCGCATGCCCTCTCGGCGCAGCGCACTAGCACAGATTTGGCCAATCATTGGCCAATGGCTGGAAATAGTCCTTTGGCCAGTACCCAGACAGTGGCCACCCATTGGCTCATGACATGCCTTTCTCTGGCCATTGGCGAATGGCCACTGGCCCTCAGCCGTCGGCCAAGCATTGGCCGATGAATGGCCAATCTTTGGCCATTGGCCAAAAGACGATCGCCAGACATTGGCCAATGCTTGGCTAAATTTCGTGCTGCTTGGGAGGGCTCTCTTTCACCATAAAGCCGCAGCGACACTGATCGTAGATCGTACACACGAGACGCGGAGTTTCTCCGTAGACACGATCACAGAAATATCGGCAACGCGTCTCAAGAATGTTGAAGGGCTTCGTGGATGTGTACGCTCCAAAGATACCTGCAGACAGCGTTTGTATGCCTCACGGGAGCGTCGTGCAAATAAGAACCACGTCTCAGGCTAGGCCTGCAGACTTCTTTTTGCACATTGTGTTAGCTATTTGACTTAACCGTGTTTCACATGCAGCGGTTTTGGACCTAGAGCGGCGCGATTTCTGCCGTTGCGGCGCTCGTGCCGCTCAACCGCTGGTGCAGGCCAGAGCGCCGTGACGGCAGAGATCGCGCCGCTCTAGGGCAAAAACCGCTGCATGTGAAACACGCTTTAGGTTTACCGACGTGGCCAATCGAGTGACAGCAAAAGTGCATAGTCACGGCGTTTGTCGTCCGAACCAACTGAGGACAGTGCACGGAAGCGCCTCTGACCTGGTGCGTTCTGTCCGCGTTCCTGTGTGTCTTCTGCCCTTCCACTGCGCTAGGCATATTCTATATTGAAGTATAGAAATGGGAGGGAGGCAGCGTGGATTCTGCGAGGACAGATTCCGCGGGTGGCGTGACTGTCGTCGCCCCCAACGTAAATTTCCTGAAGCAATTTTGGCGACGATTGTTTTGAAGCGACCTACCTTGCGAATGCGATGTAACGCGACGAAAACTTGGTTTGTTTTCGCTGGGTGTATATAACAATGCTCAAGGCGTACACTGTTAGCAAGTCCCGTGTATTTGGCGAATATTTGGGGTGAAAAACACGCCATTTACACAAATTACCATAAATTTAGACGATGAGTAACGGATAATTCGTTCAGAAATCATGCGAGCTTGTAAAAAACGTGTTTTGGTTCGGTCATACACGAATAGCCGTGTAGCCGACCTCGAAAACACGCATCGCCCCCGTCGACGACCGCGGCATTGCCGGCTATCGAAGCACCGAAATGCTTGGGGACACACTTAGAAAAAACCGTCGAGACAAATGCCGCGGAAAGAAACATGTCTCGGAGACAGATATGCACCAAAAGCAATTGCGCCATGTCGCAGGACGTTGGCGAAACCCACGCTTACCGGGCTCGCCGCCATCTTCTGGTCGATGGCAATGCGGCTTGCTTCATGTCGCCCATGTTTGTATTTAGTTTAGGGGTCCTGATAACAGTTTCTTAGACACCACAAATAAAGTTATGGGTCTAATTATTCGTTCCAAACAGTTAAAATGGATATAAAAAGCGTGTCCTCGATGTGAACACGTGACATTGCAGTTGGTTTCGTTTTTGCTTCAACCTTCAACTGCAAGCGATCTGGCGATCTGGCCACGGCGCAAGCGCAACGCCGATGTACGCTGGAAGCAAGCGCCGGTTGGCTTTCGTTGTTTTTGTTTGACCGGAGAAAATCTGGCAAGTACGCATGGCGTCGCTACTGTTTTGGTTTGACGGGACGCGAGAAGCTTCGCATAGAGCTTCGGAGTTTGCGAGCACATAGTGAAGACGTGACCGGAGAAGTGCCCCTGTGATGTTCCTGGAAGACGAAAAGTAGCATTCGTAATCGTCGTGTGTGCTTTGAAAGCGAAGGGAGTCACCGGGTCCACGAGTTCGATACCACAAGCCAAGGTTCACGACAGCGCGGCGTTGACTTCGGCGATTTCGTTCTGTTTGGTGCAACCCGGCGATGCGAAAAAGAGCTGAAACATTCGTCGTGTGTGGTGCGGTGCTTTGTATTCCGGGTCTGTTTGAACCACGATTTTAACACGGAGCGCAAATTGTTTGCTGCGTGGTGGAGGTTCAACGGGTACAGTCCCGTCGTCGTCAGCTGATCCGGTCCAGCTGGTCCGGGAGGACGCAGCGAGCGTTTTTAAAAGTAAATCTTCCCTCGTTCCGTTTCGAACTGTGGAAGTATCCCGACACATACCGTGAGTAAGAAGCAGCGGGCGTTTTCAACAAAATTACGTTGTTTTAATTGAATAATGGACTCCGAATTGTTGTCTTAAATCTGCCGTTTTTTTATGTTTCGTGTTGAACTGCGTTTGCATAGCGACGCACACCGCTCGAGTATGATTCGGTCCTGCAACGACTTTGTTGCGGCAATCATGCGGCGTGAATAAATAAGGGCAAGGTTTCCTACCTGCCCACAGATGCATGTACTGAGACCATTTTTTATGTTGTGAACGTAGTGCTCTTTCTTTATTTTGGAAGACGCGTTGGTGCATTTATTATGGTACAATCACTTGAGAGTTGAGAAATTAGAGAGCGAGGAAGCTTTCTCAACTTTGTCTCTTTCTCTCTGGCACTGCCCTGTTTCAGTTTCAGTAGGCATATCTACTAGCAGGTACAAACTGCTCTAAAGCAGGTAAAAAACGGGAAGCTTAGGACGGTGCGGACTCCGTGTTTCGCGCTTTTCGCAAGGTGACAGGGTAAATGCTTTTGTGAGATATGCGGAATATGCAAGCGATTTTGTTACGCCCGTCGTTTGCGTCTCTCCAGCAAAACGAATAAGATGATCTACTACAAAGGCGCAATCACAAGCCAAGATTTAAGATAGCAGTCGTTTGCTTCGGTGATCCGTGTAGCTGCATTTTACCCTGCTCTCTGCAACACCATGTCATGACGAAGAGCTGGAATGGTCATGGTTTGTGCTGGCCTCCCGGTTGACAGAAACCCGCGTCGCCCGCATCGGCACCGAGTGCGCTTGAGCTGTTGATGCTCCAGCCTTTCATCCGCGGCTTGTCGCCAGCTCATCCTGCTGCTCAACGGTGAGGAAGCGGCGAGAGTAACCTCGGAAGTGAATGTAAATCCTCGTTCATTCAGTTATCCGGTGTCAAAGTGTGGAAGATGTCCAACGTGTACTGAGGGCGGGAACTACGAGCGTTTTGCCTTGCTTTTATAACCGAAACCAGAACAACGAGATATCTGCCTTGCGTACTCTAAAATGACGGAAGCAATAAGTTTCAACAGGTCGAGTACGTCACCGGGGATGTAGGCGAGACGGTGCACACTGTTTAAACGCTTGCAGTATCCACGAGTGGTACCAGGAAAGCGACGTCAACAGAAAGGGAGCTCGCGATTCAGCATAATACACTGCTACGGGCCCGTGTATCTTCAAAGTTCAGGGTGGCGGCAGTATAAAAAAAAGACGTATCAGCGCCCCACACCAGTGTTCACGAATAACACCGGTCACAAACTCCCAAGCCCCACAGCTCTTCTCGACACCGACACGACATACGACAACAAACTGCATCAAAACGCCCCAAAAGTGAAGGCGTCTGCTCCCGTACTGCAACTGCTGCAACTAGTGGAAGTGAAGTGTTGGGCGGATGTCCGGATGTCCTTCACAAAAATATATAAAAAATGCTTTGCGCAAGGATCATGTAGGGATCGCTTGAGAATTTTGTCGTTTCCTGGAAACTGAGTGAATCGACCTTCAACCGTTCGGATGGGGGCACCCCGACGGCTCGCCCCGAGCATAGGGGGATGAGCGGCTTGAGCCCTTTTTAATCTTTGGCCCGGGAAGGAGACAGACATTCTTGCCTGTCGCCGCGAGGTAGTGGCATCCTCCCCGGCTTTGTCGTCACGGTGCGTTCCCAGTGACGGCTTGTCCAGTCGGGAGACTGCTACAATGAGGTTTTAGCGATGAGGGGCGCCGGTCTGGGTCCACTTGGACTCTATACACCTTTTCCGCGTAGTCGTCGCCATCTTACGTGGTGCAGTGACAGCCGCGCCGTCTGGCGTACGGTTGTTGTGCGCCCATTTTGGAATGCGGAGAGCAGCGTTGTTCCTAGCTCCCACGTTGTCCCCATTGACCCCGTGCATCGTGTCTTCATTGTTTTGCCTTTAGTGAGTTCTTAATTTCTTTCTTATTGAAAGTGTGAATTATTGTTGTGTTCTGACGTGTTTATTCGCCTTCATGGCGCCCGTTGTTGCGCCAACAGCGCCAAGAGGTTCGTCGCCAGCGTCGCGGGTAATCAAATTCGGAGGCATGTTCACTTTTCCTGAGGACGTTTACCAGTGTTTACTCTTCGCATGTTGTTGTTTGTGAAAAATGACAGCCTTCTGCGAATGACTAACGGAGGGTTTCTATGCGCGAGCGAGGGCGACCCTGGGCATAGAAGTATCATCGCTTAATCGTAGAAATACTCACAATGGGATTTGGCGACGCGGGCCGAACTGTTTATTGTTATGGTGCACCGTCGGTAGGAGAAGCTCCTCCCACAAGCGTGATGCGCCCGTTTCAAATCTCTCCGCAGTCGAAAGCGTTCATTGGAAACGCTCCTTTTTCCGCTTCAATGAATTCCAACTTGTCTCCGATCCCACTTTTTAAGAAAGCGACCTAATCGAGAGGGAACCGAGCCCCTGAAAGCAGCCTCTGTATCCATCGGAGGGGGAAGCTAATCCCCGAAAGTCGTATTTGTTTCCATCAGGGGGAGGGGGGGGGAGGGGGAGGGGAGGGGAGGGGGGGCGGACTCTAATCTCCCTCTCGTGGCTTCCACAATGCTGCTAAGTCAAAGTCGAAAGATAAAGCAAATATGTACAAAAGGCAAGACTCTTCTCGCGCGTTGGCCGCGACGTCACCGAAACGATGGGACGCTATTGGATACGGAGGTGGCGGAGGGATATATGATTCCCTTTGAGGGGCATTTCCCGCTACCTTCTTAACCTGTACCCGACTGTAGTTACCGGGACATCTCTACTTCGTATGACGCCCAGACGCGTCGGAACTAGAGTGCCTTCATGTGCGCTTCGCATAGAGTGATGCCAACTGCCTGTTTCCCTTTCCCACACCCTCTTCTACCGCCATTTTGTTCCCCTCATTGTTTCCCCGTGCGCCGGAAGGTGGCCTTTGTGTCCATCGGTAATCCCATCCGAGGGGAAAAATGCTAATCCTCCCTCCGTGGGTTCCACAACGCTGCTCCGAACTTCTGAAATAAGGTGCTTGTTTCCGGGAGGGTTATAAGTAGGGTGTGTACTTTCCGGTGTTTATTTGTGAGAATAATCGGCGGTTGTTTTTCTGTGTTTATTTATTTTCAAAACACCGGTGTATATCGGTGGAACGTCTCATGACGAGGCTAAGATCGGTGATTATCGGTGGAAAAAAAGCGATTGATCACGGACAAAGATTTCCAATTTTATTCACATATAGTTTATACACTTCTTCTCTAGGAAGACACTATTTCTCACACTTGGTTATTATAGTAGATGCAAGCATACTTTCCTGCTTGCATCTACACGCAAGGAACGTGCTGCCGTCAAAGTACCACGTTCCTTGCGGTTCGCAACCCGCATTTATGAAAACGCACGCTCCTGTACGACACGGACGTTGGCAGTGTCTTCCAGGAACCACAGCAACCTCTAAATACATGGCTTGCACCGACATCACTTGGCCAGACACAATGAGGAAAAGGCACGTGAGAGCCTACCCTCCACTGCGTTAATTTGTCCACAAAAGAGGGCCATGGGAGACACTAGGGGGGAAAGGCGTTTGAGAGCTTAGCTTCCACTGCGTTCACTAGATGCTTTTGACCCCCAGAAAGGAGGGCGGACTGACGCCACCTGCAACCCATGTATAAACACTGGAAGAATGCAGGATTCACAAGATAACACGTTTGACGAACCTCTACGGGGAAAGGGTTTCGCTAGGTCGGAAACTAGCAACGACCGGTGTTTTTCGGTTTTAACCAGGGCGAAAATATCCAACCACCGGTGTTTTTCAGTTTTAACCGATTTTATATTTTCGTCACCGACGGATGTTTATCGGTGTTTTTCGGTTAAAACCGGAAAATGCACACCCTAGTTATAAGCCCCACGGATTATCGCCGAGGAACAAAATGGCTGCTGGTTTGTCGGCGAGTGGTATTACAAAGGGTGGCATCACCCTAGCAAAGCGCACATGAAGGCTCCCTAGTCGGAACTATTGAGGAGATGGGGGTGAGAGGGGGGGGGGGGGAGCACGACGACGATTTTGCGCCCTCTTTTCGTATTGTTTCCATTAACGTATTTTAACGGGCGTCGCTACCGAGCAACACACAAAATTTAGTGCACATCCTCGTAGGAATGAACGAAATGAAAAACAAAACTTGAGTAGCCAATAACAATCATTACACCCAGGGTCTTACATTTCCACAAGCTGCAAAATTCGTCCTACATTTGACTTGTCGAGGCCTATTACTGCACTTGTAGATGTCCGTGTCTATACTGCCTAATTGCTTTTATGTGCTGATATTGCATCGCTTCCCGACTGATATCAGCGGGGAAGCGATGCAAAGTGTATACGTTACAGCCGCATTCGCTTTGCGACTTCTTGTGTTCGGTGCACAATTTGTCGCGCGCTACCTTCCGTTTTCGGAAATTGCTGCTGCAGCCAACGACTGCGCAGTGGCAGCCCGATGACCAAATATGCGCGGACATGATACATCGACGTATTAATCCACCTTATTACAACTCACTTCGCTATCAAGGGCTTCAAACCCCATTTAACGCGCACCACTTCAGCATCTTGCCAGCCGCCTAGGCCTGCTCCCGCATACCGGAAGTGTTAGAACCGGAAGAACTATTCCCGCTGTGCGCCGAGTCGAGGCTACGCACGTTACGCGCTGGGTCGAGGTTAGACGGAAAAGGTGTATTACGCTTTACTCGCTAAGTTCGAAGGTCACGGCGCCAATTTGTTTTGACGCAGCGAAGTGGGGGGTGTTTTCCCCGTAAAGCGGTAAAGTATCGCCCCGATTGAAGAGTTCCCCTAGGGGTTTGGCATTGTTTCTCTTCTTAGAAAAGGGAAATAACGAGTTTGGTGGCCTTTCTGTGATTTGTGGAGGACCCGCTGGCACTGGGGCCAATAGAATTGTATAATCGTCCTGATTGGACAGGCGCTGTGTCAGCGGGGAGTTTTCTCGTCCGCGCTGGCGAGGAAACGTTGAGTTTGAACAAGCCCGTGCGCGGAGCAAGTTATCTCCCGCGGTCCTCCGGTCCGTGTAGCTTTGTCGCGAGCGACGAGCAGTTTTTTTGAGCCTCACCGTGCGCGGTGGGCACTTTGCGCCAAGGCGCGTTTTTTTCGCCTTTCTACTGCCGTGAGCGGACAGTAGAGTCCTGTAACCAAGTTTGCTGTTGTCGTTTTAATATATTTGTTTTTATCAATCGTTGCTCTCGACTTTGAGCGTCTTTCTTCGAGGCTCCCCCACCACCAATAAGCACCGAAGCGACCATCCAGCGCGGCAGTCCACGATCGCCCGGCCCTGACCTACGACTTCTAGGAAGGACCGGGACAAAACAACCTGGTGACCCTCAGGGAGGGACGCATTCTTTAGTGATCATTTTCATTTATTATTGTATACGTAATGACAAAATCCCAATAATTTGTTTTTCTATCTGATTCATGCTAGTCGGACTGCTCATAACACTGGTCAAGCAAGAAAATAACAAAAATTTGAACTTTTTCATGACCGGTTTAAGATTTATTGTTAACATATCATTATTTATTGCAACGGACTAGCATTATAGATTTTGCCTCCATACTTTTTAAATGCCAACAGTTCTAACACACGGCTGTCCATCGCGCCGTGTTTTGTGTATTCTTCTATAAATCTGTAATGGTCAGTGACCAAGGAGCTCACCCGCACATGTCAAGCTTATATGCGCCGCGGAGAGAAATGGATATCGAGTAGGAAGTGTCGGGCGTTTTGTCGGTTGTTGTGTTTGTGTATATGTTGGTGCCGTGTAGCTGTGTGCTGTGTTGCCTGCGTTGTATGTAGGGTTGCTGTGTGGCTGTGGTCGTTCCCAGTGTTAACAGACTCGTCTTTTTTAAAAAAAACAGGCTGCTAGAAATCTCGATAGGTGGCGCAAGTTACCGCCCGATTCTAAATAGTTTGCTCAAGTTATTTATTCATGTGAGTTCGGCATTCGTTTTTTTCTTTTTTTTTGTCTAGCGGCTCGTTGAAGCTATTGACGCCGCCGACCGCCGACAACACACGTACGTACCTTTGCAAGTAGCTGCGTCTGCCGCTTAAAGACTTTACTGTGTATAAAAGACATCGAACGGGAACTAACGCGCCCTGTGTGCTTTCAATTCGGCTGAAAGGCGCGCGGCTCGCTGGGCTCGTCTCTCGCCTGTTCTCGGCCGCTGGCCGCCATGCTTCATAAGGAACACGCTCGAAACGGTTTTGCGGAAGGCAGACACGGTGTAGCGTGTTAAGTTTACACAGCACCTCATGTGTAGACGAAAAACACAGATGGCCTCGTGTCAAACGAACACGTTTCGACGTGTCCGCTATTGGACAACGGTTTACACGTCTGGGCGTGTTATTTTTGCTAACAGTGTAGCACTAAAAAGTTGTCTTGAAGTGCTGGTTTATGTGGCATTACGGAGTGAACGTGTATTTGCAAAAGAGCGCGGAGAGTGGACACTGCCGGAATATGTCGAATATTTCGCAGTTCTGCTACTTTTCCCTCCTAAGGCTGACGGGGAATCTAGTTTCGCCATAAACGCACAATTTAGTTTTGAATTTCACCCAAAATCATCAACAAGACAGTAACAACTGTTTGAACCTCCTGTTCTAAAAGCTCGTGTAAATAAAGTTGTGACATATCTGTAGTGCTAACTTTATTATTATGATATGTATATGCAGGGACAGAAAGATAAAAATACTACTAAGTTATATTATGCAGAACTTCAGCATTCAAAGAAAGAAAAATAGACCGAAGAGAAGAGTCCCATACAGCCACCTCAGTGTTGGTCCGTCCCTCTGGCCGGTTCCCTCGGTCTCGGGAATCCATTATGAACAATATCTCTTCGCTTGCTAAATTCACCAACGTTCGAACAACAAAAATGATATTCCTGCGTGCCGCTTAACGGACCCTCATATTATTGCCAGTGAAAGAAATCTGTTTCTTGTTAGAAGACCCGGAAGAACGAAATTTAAGAAAAAACTGAAATGCTTTACATCTAGCAAAAACAGTAGCGGTTGGTTACGGCAAAATACGACAACAATAATCTTTCAATTAGCACGCGTTAGGGGTGTTAGCAGCACTGACCCGCAGTGAATTCAGAATAAAAAAAAACTACAAAAAATGTTTTATATAAATGTGAAAGACCCTGGACGACGTTTCACATGTACAAAATTCAAAACCTTCGTAACAAACAGTAAGATATTTTTCTTTACATCAGGCTTTGCATATCTATCATGGTGATCAAAACTTTTTTTTGGTGTGAAACGTGTTTATCTGCGTCGTCACCCAAAGCAATTAATCTCTTGGTTTATCTTCGGTACTTCGTCGATTTTAGGGTTACGTCTGCTTTTAGTCTAGAAAGTTTCCCTGAACTAGGGGGTGTCATTTCTTTTGGAATTCTTGTCTAGTTCTGTAAATGCCGTATACAAAAAAAACTAACTTTTGTGTGTGTGTGTGTGGGGGGGGGGGGACTTTGTATGGACGCGGTCAAGCGCAACTGTGTGTATTGACCTACAGCCTCCTACATACTGACAAAGCCTGGCAAATCGCCACAAGAACCGGACGCCGAAATGGAAAAGGTAGAGCGGCAGACAACGCATGAGAAGAGAGCCACGTGACTGGCGCCCCGCTGCGGCGACACGCCTAAACACACTTCTTCTGAGCGAACATGTGTTTCAGGTCCTCGCCGCCGCAAAAGCTGCGCGCTGACGTTCAGGTTCACAGAGAATTGGCTCTTGCATGCTCTGTGCTACCAGCTCCTCGCGCTCCAAATCTGCGACCGGGCACCCTATGGCTCCGTCGTCGAACTGACAGGCTTTGTGAGCATAGAGGAGGCTATGGTGGACCTTATTTTGTTTTCGTCAACAGGATTTAATGCCGATCGCGTTGCGAGCATCGCTGTCGCAGTACGAAAAGCAATAAATGCTGCGTACTGCTCTTGTGTAACAGGTGAGACAGAACACCGTGATAGGCCTAACGTGGCCTCCATCAGTTTTGCTAACCTATGACATTACGCAAGTATAATAAGATATTTATTGCACTTTTGGGGCGGTCCTGCTCAAGGACGTGCTGCGTAAGAGCGAACGAAGTCTTGGATTCACGCTGGGGCGTTTAGCGATGGCCTCGTTCCTGTACGCAACACTTCAGTACACCACAGGCGCAGAAAGAACTCGATGGACGGAAGGCTGAACGGATGTACAGGAAATATCAAGGCACGCCAGACGAGATCTGACAGAATCTTTGTGACACGGATCCTGAGGAGTACCGGAAACGGTACGGGCACGTCAGCCTGGAACAGTTCCTGCAGCTCTTTTCAAACGTGGAACCTGAATCGTAGGATAGAGCAGCGAAAACACAATGGTGCGCCAGTTTTGTTTTTCTCATCAGAAAAACAACCACAACAAAAAACTTGCGTTTTCGTAAGTTTTTATTTTCATAAAACAGAGGTCAAAGCCCTCCGTTTTATTTATTCCGACTATTCCCCTTACGCTAGCATATCAGGATTTCGCCAATCAGCCAACCTTGACACTCTTTCTTTCCGCCAGAGGGTGTCTGGTATTGCTCTTCTTCATCGGATACTTTATTACAACAGTCATATCAGACAAAGTTTTCTATCGCCTCCTCACCGCATTTTCCCTCGTCTCAATCATTCTTGTAAACTCCGTCCCATTTCATCGTCAACCGTCACTCACCAAATGTCTACTTTACCATTGGCCAGTGACGACTGGAACTCACTGCCTGACGTAATTGTGTCCTTATCTGACACTAAGAAATTTTCTGCAGCCATTAGCTTATTTTTTCTAACCTATAACTAGATTGCAGCGTGTTTTTGTTAATAAATAGTTTTTTTTAAGTGTTCACTCCCTTGTATAATGCCCCCTAGGCCTCCAAGGAATAATAAATGATGATGATCATGATTTGTAAAAAGGCAGCACTGTGTTGCGGGTTTTTTTTTATCCAGAAAGTCATGCGTCACAGCATAGAGGCAGGGGATCCTTAAAAACATGTATGCCTGTAATATCCGTGGCCGTATTTTGTGATGCATAAGGGAATATCTGACGGACACGACTTTTCAAGTTCGTCTGATTCCTTTGTTGATTCCTTTGTTGAAGAAAACAGATTCCCACAGAAGGTGTTTTAAGTGTGACTTTATTTTTGCTAACAATGAATTTACTCGCACGCCTGCTGTCACCTTCTATTTTATATTATTTTTAAACAGACAATACACACACTTCATCATCTTGTATCCTTTCTAGTTGCACTTAGTTAGCCGTAAACAAACTTTCCAAGTTGGTCGACGAAAATTGGCTCAAGTTATCTGCTTCAAAAACGGTCTGCATGCCTTTTTCTTTGCGCCGTGGTCTGTCTTTGAATTTCTCCCTGGACTTAAATGAAATTTCTATCCCTGGTTATGAAGGAGCAGAGATCTATGTTTATATTTGATAAAAAAAATGATTTCGTACCTGAAAGCGCCGACGCATAAATGACTTCACTCCGGAAACCTTTTGAAAGTTTTATCTCTGTTAAAAAAAAAAACTGATAGAATGACTTTGTACGATTTCGTCTTGGCTGCGGTGGAGTCGTGTATGAACCGCTCGGACTTCTGCCCTAAAATGTTGGATTCAGATCACCGTCTTGGCCTGCGACTCGCAACAGGAGCTTTACGGACGTCCGGTGTCCTCGATTTGTATGCAGAATCCAATGAGCTGTCAATAAACAAACGACGTAGATCTCTTAGTTTAACACATGCTTACAAGGTTCCAAGCCAACTCTCAGCATCCTACTTACACTTCACTTACGAAGTCGAGGCTTTTGGCGGCTTTGTAAATAAACCAAGCATTGTAACACTGTGAAGCTTCCTCACTGAACATCTTCGCACTTCGCTGCACATTTCTCTGGACCAGGTCTGCCTCGTTCGGAACTTTGACAGCATTCCACCCTGGTAGACACAGAGAGTTGATTCCGACTGGTCTCTCACAAGGTTCAACAAGCACGGCATTTCCCATGCTGTAATTAAGTAAGACTTTGGTGAACTGCAAATTAAGTATGATAGTTATATTCATGTTTATTCAGATGGCGCCAAGGCTTTCGATTTTGTCGGTAGCGCCGGTTTTATTAATACTTATCCAAGATTCAACGACTTGATTGTATTTCCAGCATTTTTACTGCGGAGCTCTATGCAGTATCAATGGCGATTGAATTCATTATCAATAGAAAAATACTGAGTGTGGTTCTGTTTGTTTACTGGCAAAGTAATTCTTGCAATTTTCTTTCTAAAACGTACTAAAGTATGATTGCACAACAAATTCGATATAAACTTAACTTTGATTGGCGTGATGGTCAAAATATAAAATTTTCTTGGGTACCAAGTCACGTCGGCATACTAGACAAGGAGGAAGCTGACAAGCTTGCGGGTCTGCAGAAAGTCTTCCCGAATCGCTGTCCTGTTTACCCTATTAAATATAAAGCCTTTGGTCAAGTCTTCGATTCTTAACTGCTGGTAGTTGGGATAATACATACAGTGCACAAACAAGCTTCAAGTTACCAAACGTGCTTTGAGAGTTTGGGAAAGCTCTTTATGAAATACCCGACTTCATGAAACGTTTTTGTGGCGTCTGAGAATTGCACACTTTCTTATAACCCATAGGGATCTGCTTTGGGGGGAAGATCCACCGGTCTGTGATCAGTATGGCGACAAGTTCATTGTTTTGCGTATCTTGTGGTTGTGCCCCGGCCTTGAGCTTTATGCGCGGCATTCAATTTCCTAAAATTTTCCAACATCATATCCCATTTCATCCGGCTCTCCTTTTGGGAGAGAATCCTCCAGTCTTTTTTGAACGAGTAATTAATATTCTTGGTAGTATTGGCCTATTGCACTAATTCTATATCGTTTTATACTTCTGTCAAAGCCTTCCCATAGTACAGTGATTGTTTTAATTAGTTTAGCTCACACGGCCTCGTAGCTTTTGAACCATACACCCCCCAAATTTGTCTATAGATGCCCAACGCAAGCCAGTGAAGCTAAATTGCTTGCCGTATTATAAATGAGGTGGATTGATTGATCGATTCGTTGACGTTTTATATCGATATAAATGCGGCACCCTATTTACACAAAGGAAGAATGAAAATCACAATTCAGTTTAATGGAACTGCTAAAGAAATACTTTATGTGACATGCACTCTTCTTTTTACATACACCTTGCATGCAGTAAGAAAAGCGACATCCAAAAAGAATGTTAATGAAAAGCTACCAGTCATACTGGAACAAGACGTTTCATGATCTGCGAGATTCTCGCGTATGCCTTTGAACCGGATGGACTGCATCTTCTTTTGCCGTCGATCGTCTTCTATTTGGTGAGGCCTTGCTCGGTCCTTCGAGGCCTCGATGAACCGGTACGCGTAAGGACATTGAAACCCAAGCGAAGACTGGATGCTCCGGTACCGTGCTTTTACACCGTTGTTGGCCTAAAGCCTAGGTCACACTGCTTATACATCACACAAAAGACAGTCGGCATACAGATTCGAACGCCAGTCGCCGCGAGATCCGTGCTTCGAATGCCGCATGGCAATGAGGTCGGGGAGAAGCTTGGCATGGGGCATTCGAACGCCGGATATGTCGGTGACTCGTGTTTGCAGACTGTTGTTTGTATTGTGTATGTGCAGTGTGATTCGCGGCTTTGGGAAGCTCGTCTACAACGTGCCCATGACATGTGGGGTATATAACCAAACACGACCCTGACATGGGGCCACTGCGGCGCCCACATCTCGTGTTTGTAAACATACGGGTTGGCCTACATGTAGGTAAGAATATAATCGTGTGACGCTAGATAATAAAACGTAACGGTAGTACGAATGTTTTGGTGAAAATGTTAGCAGTGAGTATTTCCTTTAGGAGCGTGGTGCCAATGAAGTTTCTCACTGCGAGAAAGCAGCGTGGATCTACGTTCGCCCTGTTTCGTTGCTAAGCTGTTTTGTGGCGTGCTGTTTAGGCACCTGCTCTTCTGTAGCTCTGCTGTTTTGACGCCGGGGGCTGTTTTGTCGCGTGCTGCGTTGACGCGTGCTGTTTGGATGCGGTGCTTTTTTGACGCGGCGCTGTTTTGACGCGAGTTGTTTTGAGGCGTGCTATTTTGACCGTGCTCTTTTGTCGTGTATTGTTTGATGGACTTCCCGTGAAAACTGGCTAGGAAACACCTTTTTATTGCAAGCGCCGACAGATGGCGGGCTGGGTGCGCTCTTTCGACCTCCTGGGAGGCTCCTGCCGCCAGCTTTGGAGACGTGTGACCGCAAACGGGACGCGGTTCCCTTCTTGGATCTGCCGCGCCGTTTTTGACGCGCAGTCTCCTTACCATGTCACCAGGCCGCTAGCGCAAGGTGTCGTCGGCCCCATATGCACCACACGTCTGGCAACGCAAGGCTCATAGCTGGGGTCACACTGATTATACAAAATGTTTCAGTTTCCGATGCAACACTTTTTCTTTTCGTTCAGAGTTACCCCATACATTTTAGCTAATTAAAAGTATGCAACGATGTTCTTTCCTTGTGAACTGGGCACTGTATTTATATTTCGTATCACTTCAGATGTTAACGGATATGTGTATTATTATTTTTTTCAAGTCATTATGTGCTTTATGTCACCCAGCTGCGCAAATGTTTGGCTTATCTTCATGTGCTCAGTTTAATATTTTTTGTATGGAGTCGCCGTCCTCTCTGCATTTCTCATTCATATTAATCAGACTGTACAGTCCCCCCCATGTGATGCCGACGGGCCTTTGAGGTTCTTTAAATAAACAAATAAATGCAAGGGGCAGTCTGCATGCAGATTCAAAGGAGAGCCACCTCGAGATCCGTACTTCGTATGCCGCATGGCAGTGAGTTCAAGGAGAATATTTAGCACGCGGCATTCGAACCATGGATAGTCTAATTCGTGTTTGCAGACTGTCTCATGTATGATGTATGAACAGTGTGACCCCGACTTACAAGAACCGGCAACGCCTTTTGCGCAAAATCGCCGACTATTCACCTCAATATTAAACGAACGTTGGTCGTGATTAAATACGCACAACAAAATGGCTCTGCAGTTTTATGTGCATCACGCACATGTCCTTGATGCACACGCCAAATGAACTGATCTGCTTGCACCAGAGTAAACGCGGGTTTCGGGGATGTTCACAGAGCATAAAAGCGCTGGGAGGCTGCACTAACCATGCTGCGTTACGTATAACAGGTGTGCGAAATGCTAACGCATTTCTTCGAGAATCAACAATTTGGGCCTTTTTTCTTCTTTTCGACAATCGCGGCATTTACTGTGTTTTCTTTGGACAGCTTTTAACGTGATACTCGCACTGAACCGAGCGCTCCATATTCCGACCTACGCTTTGACGAAACTTTGCGGAGAAAAGTCCAGAGCCACGATGGCGCCATTTATCTCTATTGTAGTAGGCTGAATGCGGATTGGGAGCCCGTCTTTGGCCCCACCGGTGGCCATTGCTTTACAGCTGGCAATACACACAAGTCTATGGAATAAACACACACAAGGAAAATGAATTGTACGTGGTGTTAGAAGGCGATTATTTTATATGTGATGCAATCATTAAATCGGGAGTTCGGAAATCGGATGGGTATTTGTGAAATGTTCGAGCGCCAATTAAAAATAATCAAATGTTCCGCAGCACCACCCACTCTGCCAGCGTCACTTACTTCATTTGCTAGATAAATAACACTTTCAACACTTTCAACAAATGAACGACACGCTTAGAGCTTTGATTCGTCACCGAAGCCCGCACGGCAGTTCATAGCAGAAGCTTACACCAGAAGTGCTCTGTACAAGCGCTTGAAACGATGCGAATGTTCCCAGCGAATGCCTTCTAACTTATTGTCTGCTAAGCTATGATGACTGGGATATCACCAGCGACTCCACATTGACTCTCGGCAACCCTTGTCTCGTACCACATCACCAGTTGACGCCCAACAAAGTCGCAACCCTCAAACCTTAACAGAAGGACAACAACAACATCTATTAAAAAAAATGATGTCCTAAAGTAGTTGGTATTTGCGCAGAAAATATTAATTGTCATTCTCGTAAAACACGATAGAAGTGTGGTCGTCGAGAACAACCTACTAAGGTAAGAATTTGCAGTTTTCCCCGTTTCTCCGATAGGGTCCCGTGCATTAGCTGGTGCCGCTCGGCCCCAGCAAGACAAACCTCTATCCGCGATCCACCCTAAACAGCGTACCTTTTGCCGACAAACCAGTGTTGCCTACCTCGTTACCATGCAACCTCCGCTGTTTTCGTCGACCATTTTGCCACACTCGCCGGTCGTGCGCTCGCACTACGCCGGTAATCCTCGTTAGGGCTAGGGAGCGCTCACCGCTCTTGTTCCCCCGGCGAAATTTCGGCGTTCAATGCCGGTCTGTTGCGTTTCATTTTGTCGCGGGAACTCGCGTTTCGATAAAAGCAACTCGCACTTCCTGCTCGCAACTTCAATATATGAAACACCCGAATAAAGAGAGCGACAGTTACAACTACCGACATCCCGCTGAGCCTACGACTCCTCTTCTGAACGGAAACGGAAGTGGCCTCACAGTGTTGTCGGTGTGACGAGACTGCATAAACTCTACATTGTTGACGTTTAGCCAAATAAGAAGTGGGGAAAAATGGCGGTGGGAGAGGATCTGGGAAAGGGTAACAAAATGTTGTCGCCACCCCAAAGCGTAGCAGAAACATGTAGGCACCCTACATCCTACTAGAATAGAGACCAGTAGGTGAAACAACGTTATCATCCTAGCGCTTCCCTATCTTCGATCCTGCGGCGACAGCCCGCTGCGCAATGGCTGAAATAAAAGAAAATGTTTGGTGCGATTGTGCTCAACAATCTTACCGATAAGATGGCGTCAGTAGCAAGGTCGAATATAAGAGGCTTATCGTGGGCCCGGTCAATATCCGACTCCTTTTTTTTTTTATAGTCACATTCGCCCGTTCGGAAGTCTCCACAGTCCCCAGGCTCGGCGCGAGCAATCTCAGGCTAGTGCGCGCGCGGTGAAAGATCGCTCCTCCTTCGTTTTGTTTGCGTTCTTCCCCCAGCGCCAACCGCGCCCTCGTGGCCGAGGCGGCCGCGATGAAGGCGACCAGAGCTCTGCTCCGGGCTCCTCGGCGGGCGGCCCACCCGGGGCTTGCGGCAGCTCTGTCGGCCGACGCCTCCCGCGGCGGCGAGTCGCGGGTCACGGCCAAGCCCTTCGGCCAGATGCCCCGCGTGCCGTCGTTCCCGCTGGTTGGCAGCTCGTGGATCTACTGGCCCCTCGTCGGTGAGCGTACGCCCTCTCTCGGTGCAGCGCACTAGGGCTCTCTTCCACCAGAAAGCCGCATTGACACTCCTCGTTCATTGTACACAAGAACGCGGAGTTTCTCCGCAGGCACTATGGCAGAAATGTCCGCGGACACGTCTCGAGAATGTTGGAAGGCTTTGTGCGTGTGTACGCTTGGAGCATACCTGCAGACAGTGTTTGTATGACCAACCTGACTCACACGCTTGTTTTGTCTTGCGTGCTGGTTTCTGTGGCATTATGAAGTGAACGCTCGATTGCATAAAGGACGCGGAGGGTGTACTTTGCTGAAGTATGGCGAATATTTCGCAGCTCTGCTACTTTTCTTTCCTAAGTCTGACATCGCATCTAGTTTCGCTATAAACGCACAATTTAGTGTTGAATTTCACCTAAATCATCAACAAGAAAGTAACAACTGTTTGGGGCCCGATGCCAAGAGCTCGTGTAAATGAAGTCGTGACATTTTTGTAGTGCTTACTTTATGAATATGATACGTATACGTAGAAAGAGAAAGAGAAAAAAGACTAAGTTATGTTAGGGAAAACTTCAGCATTCATAGAAAGAAAAATTGCCCGAAGAGAAGAGTCCCATACACCGACCTCAGTGTTGGTCCGTCCCTCTGGCCGGTTCCCTCGGTCTCGGGCATCCATTATGAGCAATATCTCTTCGCTTGCCAGGTTCACAAATGGTCGAACGTCAGAAATGATGCTTCTGCGTGAAGCTTAACGGATCCTTCGATCATTGGCAATGAAAGAAATATTTCTTCTTAGAAGACCCGGAAAAACAAAATAAAAAAAAAACTGAAATGCTTTACATCTAGCAAAAACAGTAGCAGTTGTTTACGGCAAAAATATGCCAGCAAAAATAATTCAATTAGCATTCGTTGGGGGCGTTAGAAGCAAATAACACGTAATGAATACAGAGTAAAAAAAGTGTGTGCATGTCTCGTTGTATGGATTGTTGATATACCGACTGTGCTCATGTTTAAATAAAGGTTTTGTAAGCATTCATTGAGAGTCGTCAAGAACAGAGTCATACCGCCTTAAACTTCACTATTATGTATGTAAATTGATATTTATGTTTTATAGCGGAAAACAATAGCCGTGTGCGATTTGCTAGTGAACCTCGCGCTCTATTTGGGGAGAGGTCTTATCGTAAACTATTGTAGTCCACCAAATTGTTCGTCCGGCGGGCGCAGTTTTATTACCGTCGCTTACATTACGGCTGAACAAAATGCGTCAAACTCAAAGTCGCATAGACGAAATGAGAGCCGTTTACAGTTCCCTGTTACGCCGAATTAGAGCGCAGCTCTTGAGGAGGAGGAGGGGAAGGTACGGAGAGCAGGGTTTGTCCCTTCTCCTTCTTGCTTGCCTCTCATTTAGGGGAAAATTTTCTTTAAATATGGCGGAAAGTGTTTTCTGTTAAATTTAGCGGGAAACGTTTTCTGCTAAATTTGGTGGGTAAATTTTTCTACTAAATTTAGAGGGGAAATTTACCCATAATGCACCGCGCGGTTACGCCGACGGCGACGGCGACGGCGACGCCGACGCCGCTCAAGCCGGAATCGGGCGCCTAAAAGCTGCGCTCTAAAAAAAAAAAAAGCCACGAAAAACTGTCATATTTAAATGTGAACGACCCTGGTCGACGTTTCAGGTTTCACCTACAAAACCCGACACATTCATGAAAATGCACTATATTTTTTTTTAGTCAGGCTTTACGGATCTCGGACACCTGTCGGACGGACCACTTAGGCTCCTTTAGGGACATTGTCCCAAAAAGAAGAAGGAGTTCGTGCCACACGTCACCGCAGATCCTCCTTTCCCGGAAACATCCATTTCGGGAGAGGAGCTCGCTAGCGTCCTTCAGCACAAAGGGAGTACATCATTTTGTCTTCCTGGGGTTAGAACTTTGAATGACTTGCCCCATTATTGTTGTTTCTTGAGGGCAGGGATGGGCAGTATTTCAAATACAAGTATTTGAAATACGTATTTCAAATACTTTGTGTATTTTGCTATTGTATTTAATTACAAATTGGGTAATGTATTCGACTTGTGTATTTAGATACTAAAACGTGGGTATTTCAAATACAATTTTAAGTAAATACAATTTTGTGGGAGAAAATACATCCCTCAAATTTATTGTCACTGTCCAGAGCAGGAAGAAAGCTACGTTCTGCACCGAATGCAGTGTCTCTCAATCAAGCCCAAGCATTTAGTGACTTTGTGATTACGGTGCTAGTCCAGGGAAAGAATAGTGACGAAATCGACGTTCACAGGCAGACTGGCTAAATATGTGCCTGTGCCAACTCGTGATGCTTTCCAGCCTGATTTTCATCCATATTTTTGCCTGGAACATTCTAAATGCGCGGGTCGTCCTGATTTTCGTTATTGGTGCGAGTTGCAACAATAAAAAATACTCTAGCTAGTGCTGCGCGTCTTGGTCGTCTCGGTTCTTTGTTGGTCTATACCAAAGTGTAATCGACAACAAAAAAACTGCTTGAAGCTGTGTACTTCTTTAACCTATTACGTCCAAGCTGATTACATTTTTTTGTGATTATATTTCTATTGCGTTACTACAGTCTGGCACACTAACTCCCGAGTGTGCGATTCAAAATTAAAATGAGATACCCGGAAACCCCGTTGCGGGTTCCCTGAAGTCGCTGACGCAAATTTTGAGGAATGTATTTGGAAAAGTATTTGGAGGAGATCAAATACATTTGGTTGTATTTGTATCTCGTACTTAAATGCTTTTTTAGAAATGTAATTAGATTTTTAATGAAATACATTTTTGACGAAGTATTTTGTATTTGTATTTCGATACATATTTGCACGTATTTTGCCTATCCTTGGCTGAGGGTACTGTACCCTTCAAAGGTCTTCGTTTTATACTAAAACCTTAGCTGCATCAGAGACGATATGTACATTCTTCCTTCTCACGCATCTCGGGCTATTCCACATTTTGCCCGCGCGCTCAGACCTCTTTCGGCTATTGCTGAAATGAAGCACTTAGCGTGGAAGTAAATACTTTTCGGATTTTAACCATGGAAAAATATTAGTTTTCACTGATATATAGGTTTCAGTAAGCAGGGAATAATGTTGTGCGCTGTGAATTTGTGACACGGTGACACGAAAGCTTCTTGCGAATGTTTCCTTTCATGTTTATTTGAATTATTAGCGTTTCAAACATTGCCCGTAGAAGAGGCATTAACTTGTAATGTTTTAAATGGTAATAAAAGTTTAGAATATTTTTAGTTCCGGTTTTAACTTTGTGTAAACAGTCCAAAGGAATCAATACCGGTGGTAAATAACATTTTGTTGGCCGTGCAATAGCAGCTCCTCTAGCAGAATATTTTTTAGTGAAAAGATTAGTTAATAAAATGGAGCTTTGGGGCGTCGTCTGACTGGTGTACAAGGTGGGGATCACACATTTCGCGTTGTGAAGCGTGCTCTTCTGAGTCATTAGCTAAAGCGAGTAATCTTCTATGTAAACTACTGTACTTGTTCCTTGATTTTAGGGTTACGACCGTTTTAGTGCAGAAAGTTTCCTCGAATTACGAGGTGTAATTTTGTTTAGATGCCTTGTGTAGTATTGTAGATACCTTATATCAAAGATTAAAGTTATGTTTTGCGGGTCTATGGTGAAACCGAAACTACCGGCTCGAGAAGATGGCAACCCGAGTCGCAAGCTGCATAGCCATCGTGTCGCGCAAAGTTGGTACCGCGGTACCGCAAAGCTCTGTTTCATACTAAAGCCTCGCTCACGCAGAATCATTTGCTTAGATACTCTTACGGCATGTGATAAGTCACCGGAACATCCCTGTCTCCA
The DNA here is from genome assembly GCF_016920785.2 of Ixodes scapularis. Taxonomy (NCBI): domain Eukaryota; kingdom Metazoa; phylum Arthropoda; class Arachnida; order Ixodida; family Ixodidae; genus Ixodes; species Ixodes scapularis. The sequence goes on from NW_024609839.1 coordinate 20,316,061, forward strand.
ATATCATGTCCAATGTTCCTCATTAAACTCGCTGCCACGCTTAATACGAAGCATAAGTGTCCCGGTGAATCTCAACGTAAGCCGACGTAAGCTTCCTTAACATAACGCAACTTAATAAAAGGTGCCGTGTGAACCGGCCTTTATACTCCGTTCACCCTTAAAGGGGCGATGCCACAATTTTTGTACTTTGCGCAAATACCGCTTAGAACGGATCCCTGACATTAATGGCCTATGAAACAAGCGTTCGTTTTTCACCCCACGCAATAGAAGTCCCAGAAAAAATTAAAGAAAAACGAGCAGGCAGCGTTCACCCCCCCAACTCGCAGCCAGAACAAGCGGCCACGTGATCTGGAGCCGATTATATGCCACCAATGTAGATCATAGCCACGCGCTGGGGGATGGCAAAGCACAGAGCACGCGCTGAGTTCCAGATATTGTTATGGCTCGGCTTTTGTCGTCGTTGCAGCGATTGGACACGGGCCACTACCCGGATGCTTCTCGAACTAGTAATTATCACGAGCCCAAATCGAGTGCCCACGCAATGCTCGGGTCCAATCTATGAACAGCATTCAAATGTCGTCATATGGGTGTACTGCAATCTCCACGTTACGTCATGAAATTTTGCAACGGAGAGATCGAATGAAAATGATCGCTTTTGTCCTTGAACCTACACCGCAACAAGGGAGTTTCTTGGACAGCGGAGTTGCGTGTGAGTATCCTTGAGTCCCAGGTGTGCCAGTAAGCTCGTGTCAAGTTAAAAACATTCCAATTGAATATCGTTGCACCGCTCCTTCAAGGTGAGACTAGAAGCTGCGCCTTCAACGCGAGCTTTCTGCCCTCGCTAAAACAAGTGTGAACGCGCAGGCAGGCGTAACCAAAGCACTGCAGAAGCCAGTGGGCTCGCGCCGAAGGCGGAGCTTCTAGTCTTAGCTTAAGGGTGAACGGAGGATAGTGTGCGACGCTGTCAAAGGTTCTGGTGGAAGCATGGGGTTTGATCTCGCAGATCATTTTGCGCGCGTTCTCGCGCAAACGAAATTATGGATATAGGCACGCGCTCGCGCAAGTAGCTTTCACCGCGTTGTATTCGCGATGTGCGCGGCCAAGAGCGTCGCTGCGGTCAGCTTTCCACGATTGGCCAAACCATGGGCATATGAGCATTGTCAGATTGTCAACTTTGACGGTGTTGGTTTCGGATTGCGATGGCTCCTAGCTTCTACTGTGCTTTTTAAACACACCATCGAACTCGTCGTCCCTCCCGATGGTAAGTAGCCAGAACGACAACTGGTGACGTCACGGCGAGGCAAATCCCAGTCGTGACGTCACGGAGGGAAACCATTAGAGGGCGCCACCGAGACATCTCGGCGCTATACGGAGTATAGGCGACGTGAGCGATCGTAAGCGTCGCTGCGAACAGTCTTCCACCATTGGCCGAATGCTGAAGATGACGTCACCAAAGGATGTCTCGTCGACGGAAATAAGAGTAATGGAAGAACTTCAATTTTGACGGTGTTGGCAGTGTTGGTTTCAGAGCGCAATGATTTCAAGCTTCCACCATGCTCATAACAAACACCATCGCACTTGTGGTTCGTAATGTAGTGACGTCACAAGAGGACTTCATACCCCTCGGTCGAGCGATTATTGTTTATGGTGTTATGCCCCTCCGACCACCAAAGTATTGGAAAGCGACTTCGCGCGTGTTTTGGTTATTTTTCCCTTCCTGCTTGTCGCGTCTACGGCTTCTCGTGGCGGGAGATATTGAATCGAACCCTGGCCCCGAAACCCGAAGCGCTAATGTTCAAACAACAATCTTAGCAACTATGAAAAGAATTGCAGTGGGCCAAACACAAATTATAACTGAGACTGCTAAAAGATAAGCAGAAAACCACAGATGCCAAACTGCAACAGCTATCGGACAAAGTGACAGCAATGGAAGCCGAGCTTGCGCAGTTTAACTCCTAATCTCCATCCCTCTTGCCTGCTGAAACCATCCCGTCACTGGGATCTAAAATTAGTCCTGTTTTCTGAAATGTCGCTAGATGCGACGATGCAGGAAACAAACTTCGCCGTTGTAACCTTTTGGTTTACGGTATCGCAGATTTTAAAAACGAATCGTGGGCCATGAGTGAAGCAAACATTTTTAAATTCTGCACGCAAAAACTTAAACAGACCGTAAGCTTTGATTGTGTTGAAAGGACCCATCACCTGGGACGTTTTTCAGCCGGAAAAAATCGTCCAATAATGATAAGTGTTCCCGATTCAATGAGAAAAAATTGGATTTTAATGTCCGGCCCATTGCTTAAAGGGATACCTCAACGAAATTTAAAATATTCCCGTCGTGTTCAAAAATAGGTTGAATATGATCCACAATATCCGTAAATGATAATCGCACGTTTCTATTTTGAGCCTGGTTGCTGTATTTTTCGTTATAAACGGCCCACTCTGGCAAACGCTCGGAGAAGGCCCAGCGGAAACCACGTGACATCCAACGCAATCGTGACCTAGGTCGTCTCAAGACGAGCAAAGCTACGGCTAGAGTCACTAAATAAGCTACGCTTAAGAGTAACGACACTGTGGAGCAGCGGCGGCCATCTTGGGGCGTGAGACCAATGTTGCCAGATGGCATCGAATCTCACAAACTTAGTTTCGGTTTCTCTCGTGCGTAAACGGGGCAAGGGCAAACCTCATACACGCTCCCGATGCTAGCGAAAAGCAGTGTTATTTTTGTTTTCTGCTGGTTAATTCTAGTCAAAGTATTATTACTGTATTTTTGATAGTTAGGTTCAAAAATAAAAATGCAAACTTTGCCGCAAGAAAAGTGATTTTCACAACTGGCAATGAATGATGGAATCCTTCAACTATTCCAAAGGGATCTCAACTTAATTTTTATTTTTCAGTACGGCAAGTTTCGCGGACAGTAGTATGTCGATTCTTTCTGTTGGGTAGTGTTCGAAGCAAGGCGCGCTTACTACCTAATCACTCGTTTGGGTCATTCTCCCTGGGTAGACAGGGAAACATCGGTGGATTTTCGAAGAGTACAAGTTAGACCACTGCAAAGCTGCTGACTCGCGTGTATACTTTTAACAGTTAAAGTTTACGAGGTTATAATTTTCGCTAGTGTCACTAAATAAAGTTACGCTTTATTTAGTGACTCTAATCTTCGCGCATCTCAAGAACTGAATAAGTAGCGCAATTCAGGGACACGCCAAAATTCCGCCTTTCATCCCTGATACAAACTGTTTTCACTTGATCAGCGGACTAAAATTGTTATGTTTGTTTGAAAAGTCGCTGAAAGTTTGCAAAATGAGCTCAAGAGCAGGGAATTCCCACCTCGAGTATTACAGATGAGTCACTACCACTGCTAAAAATAGTTTTGTACAAAAAAAAAAAAAAAGTTACAAAGTTTGAGAAGACAAAAGGAACAAAACGCTTTATTTACACCTCAGCAAAATTTCTAACCGTATATACATAACAATGTGAGAATCATCTGCAGAAATACCACTGTCGCACAAAAATGCAATATGAGTAACGGCATTGGCAAACTAAGTATATACAGTTTGTGCCGAAAGAAAACCCGACATCTGTTGTAGTTAATACTATTTTACCTTGTGGCCAGCTGGCAGTAATACAGGACAGATAAAACAACTCGAAGCAATGCATAGCCCTCCGGTGACTCAATTTTGTGAAACTGCTTAAAGGCCGAAGACCAGTTCGCGCTTTCCACTTTTGCCTTGCTCTCTCCTCTCCCCCGTTCTACCCTGTCCACCGTTGCCTGTTTCTTCCTCCGCCATGGTGAGGAGAATCTTCTGCCTTGCAGAGTCTCGAGTTTGGTCGTCGGCCTTTAAAGACATTTCACAAGATTGTCAGGATCATGATAATGTAATACGGGTTCACCAACAAAAGCAAGAAGAAAAAAAAAGCAAAGTTCAATCTCTGGCAAATTGGACATCAGACACACATAAACTATAGCTGTTCAACCTCCTGTGCTTTGAACTAAGCTTGCAAAGCCATACATTGTACATAAACACAAATGGGATGCATTAATATAAAAACCGTTCGAGAGTTATCGAGCTCAGACGAGCTAAATATGACGATTCTTGAAAAACAAAACAATCCTTTCCCACCTTCTGCATGATATAAATTCACACAAAAGTTTTTCAATCCAGCTCCTAGAAGATGACAATTGGGCAATGTTTTTAAAGGGATACTTCAACGAAATCTGAAATTTTCCCGTCGTGTTCAAAAATAGGTTGAATATGATCCACAATAGCCGTAAAAGATAATTGCACGTTTGTATTTTGAACCTGGTGGCTGTATTTTTCGTTATAAACGGCCCACTCTGGCAAGCGCTCGGAGAAGGCCCAGCGGAGACCACGTGACATCCACTCAAACGTGACTTAGGTTGTCTCAAGACGAGCAAAGCTACGGCAAAGCTGACGTCGAGAGGATGGCCTAGTCGCTCCAGCCACCAAAGCGGCTGCTTTTGTACGAATTTTGAGTGACGGGTTAATCTTCTATAATCTTGTAGGGGGACAATAGCGACCTCTCTGACACACAAAAGGCATTCTCGGGAAGAGGGGAGTTCCTCCTTCCCCTCTTCTTTCGTCGTGGCCGGAGGCGAGACAACCTCCGTCACGAGCTGTCAAGGTTCCTAGACGAGCATTACAAACGAGGCGTTAGCGACATCCACCAGGTGCTCTTTGCTAATTGTTTGATTCGTTTTAAAATACCTTGTCGAGACTTTTTTAACAAGATATCGGTATGTTTGATCTGATACTGCTCCTTTGAACACATATAGACCAAAAAATGAGCGCCAACATTTTGTTGTAGTATCCCTTTAAGGCCCCGATTGTATGTAACAAGCGGTCGTAAATATGTGCTTTTAACTTTTTCGCTAAAATTTTAAGGTCGCAGATAATTCTACAAGTTATCACAATAGAGTTAATACAGCTGGTATGTTGCTACAAACAATTCTAAGCCTCAGTACCACAATGCTCAGCGGATTAGAGAAACAGCTGCTCTCATCCCGACACTTTTCGACCCACATTTTGACTTGACGGCCTTTGCCTTGCTGCTTAGCTTTCGGAGGGTGATCCGCAATCGGAGCATCAAGAAAGCTGTGGTCAGATGCTTCTCCAGATCATGGCAGCGAGGAAACTCATCTGGAAGTTGGTGAGATTCCAAAGTCGCTTTGATCAGGGAGGCAAGTGAAATGTTCACCACTTTGTGCTCACAACTGCGGAACACCTTGTCCGCATGCTGCAGCAGGTTGAACACATGGCGTGATGGACGGACCAGGGGATTTGGCTGAGACTGAGATCGGTAGGACTTCAATTTTAAAAGGCTATCACTCTGCTCCACTGGGTCAGTCTGAAGGAACTCCTTGCACAAGTCACAAAGCTTGTATTTTTTACACACGCTATGGGTGATGTACCCCGACAGATACACAAGAGACTCTGTCTTCACCTCGTCAATATCTGGTACTCCATCCTCTAGGAAGCTGTCCTCAAAAAAGAAGTCGTCTCCTGCACCAATGTTCTTTTTTGAGGCAGACTTCTTGATTTCAATAAATTCAAGTAGGTCGGCGCTGTCGTCAATTGCATAGCTCCCTTTGCGGCTTGGTCTGAAAAACTGACTCAGCATAATCAGCCGCAGCGTGAGTTTGAATTCGAGGGCCCTAGGCACCGGATTTCTTGAGCGAACGCACGAGAAAAGGTTTTCTAGAGCGTCTTGCGTGAGCCGACCCAGCAAGACGAACTTGAACTTGTGAATGCTTAGAAGCTGGTACTGGATAGAAAGGGCACTTGATGTGGATACAAGCACACCAGCTTGTACAGGCTTGAAACACGGCCCCTGGTTTTTTTTTCCTTATAGAAAGGCGGGAGAAGATGGTAACAAACTCTTCAAGGAAAGCGACTGCTTGGTCGTGCGAGCCCGGCTTGAACAGGCTCATAGCCATACTGATTCCTCGTGACGTCATTAGGGAAAACCACCGGAACACCTGTTCCACAAACCAAGCTGTAGTTAGGGCTTCCGAGGGAAGTTGTCCTAGGCACACAAGTACGCGGATGGCAGCTCCCACACTGTGGTTTAAGACAGCCACTGCTGAAGACACGTTCATTTTTTCGAAGTGGCTTGGATCCAGGTAGCTCGGCTTCAGGTGAGGCGCCAGCTTCAAGTCTCGTGCTGCATCGATTTCAGCAAGGGCCTTGATGTGCACCACCGATACCTAACAAAGACAAAAAAGAATAGAAAATTAATGAATGATGGACTGCTGGTGTACCAAAGTTCAAATAAATATGCTTAATTTATTGCTGAAAGGAATTGACAACTTGGAACGTACACCCACTCAATACATACATTCGAAGGAGTTAATAGCTCGGGTGTTATTTTTCAGTCTGCATGGCAAAACATACGGCATTTGACCGGAAGAACCCGTTTTCTTATGGCAATTTTTGATCCTGCCTTACTATACTAACGTTGCTTTTGCCATTGGTGAATGTAATGAGACAGTTACGAAAGCTGGTTGTAGCTCAGGCTGTTTTTATGCAATTAAGAAACAGCCAGCATCACTTCAGTTTGCTCATCTTCGTGCCCTCAAGTAGGAGAAAGTTTATTGCAAACTTTGTGACAGCACGTAATTGGTGATTAGAAGTCTAATGATTTATGAATTACTGCAAAGGGTTCAGCAGATACAGCGCACTAAAGATTACTTTGCAAACATGCGTATATAGTACTTGTTTAAAATGTATGAATTTGACTCTTCTGCTCACTTCACTGGTTGGAAGGCCGTACTTGGCCACGATGTCATCTGGCAAGAAGATCGATTGTCCCCTGACCAGGTGACCCCTGATGTTCTTTAGCACATGGGGTGCATCAGCCAGGAAGTACAGCTGTCGGTTGGTGTCGGCTGCGCAGGGGTGGTTGCAGGAGACTACAGGCGTTGCTGACCGTTTGGCGGAAATGCCACATTTCTTCCACAGTGCCTTGTTGCTCGGCCCCATATCCGAAATCACAGCGTCCACATAACAGCCTGCATCTTCACATTTCTTGATGACCGAGAAGACGAGGTCCTTCAGGAATGCACCGTCAATGGAGTCCCCTGGCGAGCAAGATAAAGTTAGATAAGACATTAATACAGAGCACTTACTGAAATATCCAATCAAATCAGCTTTTGGATTATAAGTATACAAGCATAAGCAAGTATATAAGCATACAGTAGTCAGGGTGGGAACCGCTGCACCGATTGGGCCATTCTGCGCCAGAAGCATTTGCCTGTGCCATTCTGTGCCAGTGAGTGCAAACTGCGCCACAACCATTTACTTGTGCCATAGTGCGCCAAACACTAAACCCTGCGCCAAAAAATGCATTTCCTTTAGTTTCAATTTCTACCGACTGACAATACGGTTGTCGGTTGGCAACGGTGAGCATGTCTGGCTTGGCTGGATTTGCTATTTTGGTATAGAGTGACTGTTGCCGTTTTGTCTTTCTGGTTTTTGTTGGGTGTCTGTTGTTGCAGTTTCTTAAAGTAGCCTTCGATGGTGTCATGTCCCTGCACCATGTGGACTGCGCTCTACGCTTCCAAGCTCTAAGCGTGCGGAAAACTCCTTGGTTGGGCGTCGGGTTTAATACCCACAACCACCTGGCTTGACAGGTATGTCGAGAATCCTATCCGAAAGTTCTTTGCCCAGGCCAGCTGTTTGGTGTGCTTCAAATTCGTTTGCTTATGCTGCTAGTTCTTGTTACAACAAAAGCAATCGCTTCAATTATTATGGTCTGCCATCTACAATATAATCTTGTTTGAAAAATATCATGAACTGGAGCTGCACGTGCATCGGATATGAGTGATGCGCATCATGCAACCTGTAAGCAGCAGCTGAGTTTGAGCGGTCAGCCTAGTAACTGCGGTGAGCTCGGTTGTGGCTGAGTTACCAAAATCGGTACTTTCAACGCACTGTAACAAGCTACTTTGATAGAGTTGGTTGCCCTATTTCGTGCGAAGCACGCATGTCTCTGTGACTCGTGGTCGCATCTTGACGCAAGGCTCCGCAACGCAGTAAAACCCCAAGTATCTGAACCAGACTTTAAGCTTAGCTCTTCAAATTGAAAATCACTTACACTGCTCAGAACCACATTTTGAGGAGCCCAATTTCTAAATTATTTTCGCAATCCAGTTTTTTTTATTCTGAGTGTGGATTGGGGTTCCTTTTTGTATTACGACTCTAAGGGTCCTGCATTTTTAAAAAGAAAAAAAGAAAACCTTGTACAAGCAATAAATGTAGGTATGTAAAGAATCCTTTGTCCTTTAAATGACCATTTGTGACCTTTTGTTTTAGGTTAGCACTGTGATTTAAACTAGCACTGCAACTGCGAACCACTACCCAAACTTCTGAAGTCAGTTTTCTATTGTAACAATTCACTAATGCGGTGCTGCAAAGCAAAATTAAAACTACTCTTAAATGCAGGCCGAAATGCTCCTTATATGCTCTGAAAAGTGATCTGCGCCGCTCCTTACCAGCTACAAAATGCAGCTTTAGCACTGCCAGTGAAAGGTCTACTAAAGATAAAAGAAAGATGGGGGTTTTCTGTCGCAAAGCAACTAAGGCTGTGAGCGAATCCCGAAAGACAACCCCCCTAAAGGTTGTGAGTAAACAAGATATTTTGAATTAATGTACGAGGAGCGTGTTGGTTCGAGTCAGGAATATAGAAAAAATAAACATTTAAAACAGAGACAACAAAACCACAATAAAATGCTTAGATGGGCCAGTTGGTACATCGTGGGAAAATAAGCGCCAAAAAAACACGTACGGCCTGTGGTGATACCATATATGCACGGTGTCTCCCATAACCTTAAGAAGGTGGCGGGGCGCTATGATGTCCCGGTCGTATTTTTAGCGCCCAACAAAATGTCGCGATTATGCAGGAGAATTAATGATCCACAACCGATAACTGACCCGTGCCATACCAAGCACAGGAATAAGTACACTGATTGCGCAACCGCCGTCGTTTATGATATACCAATGACGTGTGGTTTAAGCTATGTAGGGCAGACTGGAAGGTGTATTAATGATCGGGTCCGCGAGCACGCCGCTTCAACTAGAACTACACCGTCAGGGCATTTGGCTGTACATTGCAAAAGATGCACTTGCGACCCATCATTTGACAGCACTAAAATATTGGCGAGGTACAGAAACAAAGTGTCACGCGAGCTTCACGAGGCATTTGAGATTAGGAGAAGGGGTAAAAAATGCATTAGCGATACATCATTGGCTCTGTCTACGAATGAGTTTGAATATTTGAAACGTGGTCTGGGCGGAGACTAACGTTACGTGTGGTGTCTGATAGTGTGCTCCCATTGGTATATAAGTTTGTGTTTTTTTCCTAATAAATTCAGTTGAGAGTGCGCCCTGTGTCGTTGTCAATCTACTCTTTGTCCGTGTTTTTTTGGCGCTTATTTTCCCACAACAAAACCATATCTTTCAAAGATGTGGCTGTGTTGTCCTTGGCTTAAATGCTTATTCTTTCTATATTACAGAAGATATTTGACATGAAAATTCAACCTATGGAAAGTGCCTACTCAGGGTATTGAGATAATCTAAGGTACGAGAGCAAAGAATGCAGATGGAGCACAAGGTAGGGTCGACTTCATGGTGTGACGTACAGGATTTATACTTGACTTCTTCAGTATGGTGTTCTACGCGAGTGCATTATTGGGACTACATGCCTGACTGAGAAAAGCCAATGCTTCATTGCCCTCGGGGATGCGGCCGTGACCTGGCTTCAGTGCGGGCAGCACAGCAAATTCTGGCCTTGTCTTTGTGGCGAGCAGAGAGAGCGAAGCCCGAGCTCAATGCGACCCTCTCCAACTCCCCGAGGATAAGGAGAGGCACTCGTCGAACTGGTTGCTTCGCTCTCTCTGCTCGCCCCATATACAAAGCCAGTGTTTTTACTCGCACACAACACCGCACTGAAGAAAAAGAGCACACATCCCGTACGTCACAACCGCATGTCAGGCAAGCTTCACCACCTTGCCCCAGTGTACTCGGAGAAGCGGCTGATGTGGAGGGACATTTCGGTGAGCTTAGAAGTCTCAGGAGGGCACATATTGTGACAAAGGTGCATGCTCGGTATTTTACACTAGAGTTCTCATTGTCCAAAATATTTATAAAATATGCAATGTTTATCCTTCGATAAACATTGCATGAACTTTTCGACGACCGGTGCTTCGACCAACGACAAAGTACTTATAATTTCAACTTTAGAAGTTTGTATACGTTAATTTAAAGGCTAAGAGGTATTTTATTGTGGTATAATTAAGCATGAATTTGTAAAAGCATGTGCTTGCCTGTCAAGTGGTAGGCAACCACCTGCTTCCAGCGAGAGGAAAGTCCAGTTAGCATTATTACTAGGCCGTGTGTGGCAAATGTCAGTTCACTTGAGCATCCAGGTTTTGCAGGTGGTATGGTCACCAGACCGATTGGCTTCTTCACTGTTGGATCAAAGTCCAACCCAGCAGTGACCTGCATCTCATCCAGCAGAAGTGCACAGTGCTTTTCTTGTGGCCGCATGGTCTCCAGCTTGGACTTGAGCGCTGGAAGAAGCTCCTCCAGAATTCCTTAAAAACAGGAATGGAAGGCATATAGACAACCTTAGCATGCTATGATCAATCTGAGAGCGGTTACATGAGAGGAGCGACGGTCTACAAACCTGGCTCGAATTTGACCTCTTCGATGCGTCTCTGGAGTGTTCTTTCAGACGGCAAAGGTATTACCTCGTCCTTGAGGAGCTCATATCCTCTGGTTCCACATGCCAACCGTATCTGAAGAGCCTTTTGTACGGTCTTGTTACTCCACCTGTTTCCATGCGCGTTACGATTCTTTACACAGAGTACTTGATCAGGCGCAAGATTCCCCAGTTTGCTGCCTGTAAAACAAAATATACAAATAAATGGTTAAGTCATTCTCCCCAACAATTAACCTTTGGGTTTAATAAAAAAGCTTGGAGACATTTATTTTAATTATTTATGTTATGTTTGCTACTAAAATAATCATTTCTAAACATTATCTAAAAATATGGCCGACTTCCCAAATTTTTATTGTTATTCACGGTACTGTAGAATGTTCCCCCGGTAAGGGTGAGTATTTACTATCTTACACCTTTCTTTTTTTCTCTTACTTGTCGCGACACATCTAGTTGTAATTTGTAGGTTAATTACATTTGCAATAGTATGCACGAAATTGATACAGTCAGTTTTTATTGTCAGGCTAAGAAGTATTCGGGCGAGGGCTGCTTTTTTCCCAGGAGAAATGAAAATAAGCGCCACCTGGTTTGTCTGAAGCTTAAGTCAATTACTATTAAAGCATTAAGCGTACACAAAACAATGTCGGTTAAACCTAGCGGCAGCACGCGACACCGATCGGTGCCCCAATACTTATCAACCCCGTGACGTAAATGAGTTGTGGCATGTCTGATCTTGTTACGTTACTGACTCGTGACATGACTGACCCGTGACACGACTAACATATTTCAAGCAAATGTGCGTTTTGCAACAAAAGTCTTAGTTCAAATTGAATGGCTTTAACACAGCAGGAAGGTATATTAGTATAGCTGATCCTCCTAGTTTTCATAGAGAAATTAAAGAAAAGAGGACATGCATTATTTGTGACACAAAAAAAGGTATGCATTATTTCCTATTTTTTTTAAGCCCATAAAATTTTAAAATTCTGAAAAAAGAGGATATCACTTTGCTTCAACACTGTGTAAAGGAGGCATGAAAAGCAAGTGTAATTGGCATATTGAAAAAGTTGGGCAGAACTTTTAAAACTGTTTTATACCTTCATCGTGACACCACTGACATCTTGGTCGGTCACCAGTCATTTGTTGGTTCTCTTCGAAAAATTATAATTACTTTAGTAACACTTGACACTATAATTATTTCGTAGTCGATATCGACATGAATCTAAGTTTTTTTTAATCGGGCAGATAAAAGTTTAGTTTACTAGAACTAAAGTGAAAGACCTTGAAACTTTTCTGATACTTAATAGATACAGCCTTATTGTCGTAACTGCACATAGGAGGCATTCCAAACTTTATAGGTTCCGAAAAAGTATTGTTTAGAAATTCCCTGAAATATTTTTATATGGGCTCTCCAGCCCCATGTTCTTTTAACATAAGTCGTAAATGACGATAGGTAAAAAAAAATTATAAGTTATACATCAGTCACACAAACGTTAACTTTCCGGGAGAATGACCCAGTCAGCGAGCTGGTACAAGTATAACAAATGAAGTAAAAGAATGACTTGGAACAAAAAACACACATACACAAAACACAGTGTATGAATTAGTTTCTACATTATCTTAATAACATAGGGTCACACAAATGAGCAATCTGGTTTAGTGTTTCTGCAAACATCTCTATTGCTTCACAGATACCTGTGGTGTTTCGGCCTTCAGGCCGAGAAGAAGAAGAGAGTAAACCAGCCATGACCCAACGAAAGAATATCAAACTTTATCAGACGACACAATTATATACATGGGAACAACAGCGCCACATACATGGCGGCTTCCACTTGCTTGTCCATGCCCGGCCACCAAAACCGCTCTCGTAGTCGCGCCTTGGTGCGCACTATCCCGGGGTGGGCTTTGCGCACGGTGGAAATGAACTGTGAGGTAAGGAAAGGAGGAACTACGAGCCGTTCCCCACGCAAAAGCAGGTCGTCGACCACAGACAGTTCTTCCAAACGGCAAAGAATGGCTGAAGAGTATCCGGGATGGACTTGTGGAAAGGCCAAGATGATGCCACGTAAGCCTTGACTTGTTTCAAAGTAGCATCCTCACGCAGGGAGTGCTGGAACTGTTCCTTGGTGAGGCAGAGTGGCGCAACAAAAGACACGACCTCTTCGTTGAACGAAGCATCCTCATGCGAAACAGACACTGGAAGGCGGGACAATGCATCAGCGACTTGATTCTTTGAACCCTTGCGGTATTCCACAGAGTAGTTGTAGCGCAGAAGACGCTCTGACCAGCGTGCGATGCGAAGGGGCCGTCGTCTTGAGCCTTGAGACGACAGAAGAGAGACCAACGCCCGGTGGTCCGTACGAAGTGTGAAGTGCCGTCCCCATAGATATGTGTGCCAATGCTCGCATGCCTAGACGCACACGAGTGCTTCTCGTTCACCGACTGAATACTTTCTCTCTGCTGGAGAGAGAGTGCGAGATGCGAAGGCGACTGTGCGTAGCTGGTGCCCATCCATTTGTGTAAGAACGGCGCCAAGGCCGCAGTCAGAAGCATCCGTGGAGACAACCACCAGAAGAGTGGGATCAAACATCTGAAGTACTTTACTGGACGACAACAAGAACTTGACCTTCCGAAAACTGGCGTCGACGGCATCACTCCAGATGAAGGGTTGATTCTTGCGGAGCAGTGCGCGCATTGGTTCCACAACTCCAGCAAGGCAGCGAAAGAACTTGGCGTAGTACTCGACTAGGCTGAGAAACGAACGCAGACCAGCGGCGTCTGTGGGGGCGGGAGTGTTCAGGATACAATCCACTTTCTCTGGCAGCGGTGAGATGCCTTGGGCAGTGACCTTGTGGCCCAAGAAAGACAACTCTTGGACGCAAAAGGTGCACTTGTCATAGAGTTTGAGTCCAGCTGCCTTGATGCGGCGGAGAACAGCGGCCAGGTTTGTTAGGTGCTCTTGCTCGGTCTTGCCGAACACAATGATATCGTCAAACAGAACGCCGGAGCAATCTTTGAGAATCTGCGACATCAACTGCTGGAAGGCTGCGGGGGCGGACGCCAGCCCAAAGCATACCCGCTTGAAACGGAACAGTCCGTCGTGGGTCACGAATGCGGTCAAGTCTTGGCTCTCGGGATGCAGCAGAACCTGGTGGTAGGCGGATGCGAGATCGAGCTTGGAGAAGGTAGTGGCACCGACGAGGCTGTTCAGGAGCTCTTCAGTGTGAGGAAGCGGGAAGCTGTCGGTGATGACTGCTTTGTTAGGTTCCCGGAGGTCAACACAGAGTCGAATGCCACCGTCCTTCTTCCTTACCACGACTATGGGGGACATCCTGTTCTTCCAACCGACGGATCTCTTCCGAAACTTGTGGTCGGAGTGTCAGCGGGAGACGCCGAAGTTTCGATGCCACGGGAGGCACCGCGAGTCGGATCTTGATCCAATGGACGAAACCCTTGGCGAGACCAAGGCCTGGGGCAAAGAGGGAGCCGAACTCGCTAGACAGGGTCTTCGGAAGAGGGTTGGGTTGAGAAGCTCGGCCCAGGCTGGAGAGCTGGGGCGCGTCGAGTGTCATTGGCATGGTCAACGTCTCGAAACAATGCAGGGACGACCCTTCGATGTGCAGGTCCAAAGCCTTGATCGCATCAATTCCGAGGATGGATGTGCCTTTTGGCACAACATGGAACAGAAGGTATGTTGCGCGTCCCTTGAACGTGACTTCCGTGAAGAAGCAGCCACAGACTAGAATGAAGCGCTTAGAGTAATCGAGAAGTTTCACTCGCGGAGCGGAAAGAAGTGACTCGTCAGCAAAATGTTGCTGGAAAAGGTTCTCTTCCAGGATAGAAACAGACGACCCAGAGTCGAAAAGAAACTTGAAGGACTTGCCGGCGACGAAAACGTCAATGAAAATGCCGGCTCGAGCCGGACCGACGACAGAAAGAACGCTTAAAATCTCAGCATCATCGGACGAGTCCTGGCAGTCGACTTCACGAACGGCAACGGTGGAATGACGCTGTCGCTTGTTACAGACTGAGCGGAAGTGCCCTATGCGACCGCAGTGAAAACAGTGCTGACCTTGTGCTGGACAAGAGGATGACGAGGCGCGGTGCTGGCGGGAACCACAACAAAAACAGTGCGGTGACGCATTGTTCGAGGAACGAGAGCGCTCAGGGGAAGCGGACTGGCGGTTACGGCGTGAGGGCCCAGCTGACCGAGAGGCACGCGGTGTCGCTGAGTCATGGCGCGACTGTCGACAGGGGCTTGCTTGCGGGGGAGGTAACCGACGGGGAGATGAGCGCGGCCGCGTTGAGTCCCTGGAATGCCGAACGCCTCGTGAAGTTACCTGCTGAACGTGCTTGGGAGCAAGTTCGCGAACTTGCTGAGCGGCCTGCTCCAGTTGTGCCAGAAGCACGGCGCGCGAAAAGGAGAGCGATGAACCTTCTAGAAGCAGACGTTCACGAAGGTGTTGCGACGCGATGCCTTCTAAGAACTGGTCGCGGAAGGAGTCGTCAAGGGCGACGAAAGAACACGAAGCAGCAAGCTCTCGTAAAGCAGCGACGTATTCTTGTATGAGCTCGCCTGGTTGCTGGATACGGCGGCGGAAGCGATGGCGTTCCACGACGACATTGCTTGCCGAGGCAAAATGCTGCGTAAACGCAGCGACGGCTTGGTCGTACGATGACGGGGCAGTGGAAGACTTTTTGGCCTCATAGGAAGTTGTCGCGGCGGCAGCCAGAGGGGCGGGTTCGGAGACGTCGGATGGCAGAGCGTAGAAAATACGCTGACCTTCAATTCCCAGGCTGTGTAACAGGAGGGCCTTGCGTCGTTCGGGCGGGAAGTCAGATGCTCCGGATGCCAGAAGAAAGGTTTCAAACATACGAATCCATTGCGGCCACGGAACACTTGGGCGGCCCGGCGCAGGCAGAAACGTAGGTGGTGGAGCGAGGCCCGAGAAACTCGTGGCGTCGCCGGCGTGGCTACAGGCAAGGTAATGCCTTCAGAAAAACTAGAACAATCTAGAAGCCTCGTCGCCAATGTGGTGTTTCGGCCTTCAGGCCGAGAAGAAGAAGAGAGTCAACCAGCCATGACCCAACGAAAGAATATCAAACTTTATCAGACGACACAATTATATACATGGGAACAACAGTGTCACATACATTCACAAGGTTTACAGACGAGATATAGAAACCAAAACTAACGACACCACAATACCATTGCAAAAGCTTTTAATTTTTCTTACACACACTGTGCAACATCCAATGTGCTGAATGATAGAACTGGTTGCATTCGAAGGATAAAGTGCTAGCACACGAAACGAATGTGAATGTACTATGCCAATATGCTTACCAAGAACAGCCTCCAACTCCTTTTCCAGCTTTCTGATCCTCTTCTGAGCCAGATCTAGCTTGCGCAGCAATTCTGCAACACTAGCCTGATGAATACACCGATCTCCATTGCAGGGTGCTTGCTGAAAAGAAATGGGGGTTACAAAGAAATATCTTTAATAGTACTGCACTCAACAGCTAAATTTAAGGCTATAATCACCACGGTTTGCACCAGGCATACTGCATATCTCTTTCCTTCATTTGGAGGATACAAGAGTCAAAATATATTTATGCCGCATATCGACGAGGAAACTATACTTCTTGTCACTCCAAGAACCATAGTAAAATATTGACTCCTTGGAGTGTTATTAATGCTCCCCTTTATGGGGTAAATTAAAATAGTGGTATGTGCATTTCAGGTAAGTTGGTGGATTTTTTTAAAAGTACATAATTTGATTGAAAGTAGCATAGCGTTTTCCTGTTGCAACCATATCTTGCACAAACTACTTCGCCTACCGCGTAAACTATGCACAAAACAAGCTCTCTTTCTGGACGTAACGAGGATAGTTTCTTGCAGACATTGAAACCGTTCACAACCATACTTGACTTTTCGAAAAAAAAAAAAAAAAAGAAAGCTCAAACCAAAAGTTCAGAAACAAAGAGTTCCCAACGTTTCGGGGTCGACTCGACTCCTTCTTCAGGGGTGACTAAAAATGGAATGGGACAGCGCGAGCTTCGACCTCTCCTTCCTCTTCTACCGAGGTGATGTTTTGTGAACGTGACGCAGGCCATGGACGTAAATGGAGGGTAAGGCCCCGAGGGACCTGTTAATGTTCCCCGGTGTATTCTGGATATGCCACGACTCCAAGAGCAGGCGTCTTCGAATATGTGGCTCCGTGTCTATCACGTGTGCATTTCCGAAGTCAATCCGATGATCAAATACCTCACAATGTTCCGCGACGGCGCTACGCTCGCGATCGAAATTGCGCATATCGTTCTGGTGCTGGCGCATGCGTTCGGAAAAAGATTTAGTTTCACCGATGTAGGCGGCGGGGCACTCCGCACACGGTATCTTAGAGACCACGCCTTGTGCTTTCTCTTTTGGGAGGTGATCTTTCGGCCTTGGCATGAGCCGTCCTAATGTTGACACTGGCTTGTGCGCCACCTGGATCCCTTCTTTTCGGAGCACGCGCGCCAGCGTCTCGCTCGTCCCTCTTACATAGGGGACGCTGATGCGCGCGATGGGGCGGGGCTGTGTGTCACCCGACGATCCATGGTTATTGCGCGTGCAGCACTGTCGACGGGCAACGCGCAATAATCGTTTTCTTTCATACCTTTTCAAGAGCATGACTGGTGTCCAAGGGCTCGTGCTGGGGCTCATTTGTGAAGTAGACGCACTGCACAATACCTGCTGAAAAAAATTTGGTACGCCCTACAGATTTCTTCCTATAGAACATGTGAAACGCCTGAACAATAAACATTCAGACATTCAAACCTAACTAGGCAGGCAGGCTGGTTATCGTTCGATACAATACTGAAACCCGAGACAGATTTTAGTACAAAATTCTAAGAAACAGTTGTCGACAAGGCGCAAAACACAAAAAGCAGATGGAGGCAGACGACTCGCTGAACCGTCGATTACAGTGCCATTTCGAACGTTGCGGCTAAACTAGTTTTCCGCTGTCGCTGCACAACAACCGTTCCTACATTCATTTGAACTCGGACTGAACTTTCCATATGTCTCAGTTCAGTTTGTATGTCGAACAAAAACTGAACAGTTTCTTACCTTCATCCATAGGCAATGCCAGGTCTTCTTCAGCTTTGGCACATTCGGAAGGCATCCCACGTCCTAGGTCCATGGTTGTACCTGATTATAATAATTACCCATTGTGTGCATCCTTCTATATACGTTTAGCAACAACATTTCAAACTGAGGAGTTCTGGTGGTGTTCCAGGTGTCCACAATATCTTCAAGCTCCACAATGGAGGCACCTATTGAAAGGTTCTTATTTCAGCTCCCATACGTAATAATGTGAAAAACAGTATGGTTTTCACTTTATCCACATTCTCCAACCGGTACTCACTTTTAGGCTCGGGCGAAGGTGGCATTTCGACTTCCACGGTGAGCAGCTCCACTGGAAGGCATTCCTCTGACATGACCTCAGGGAAGGTTGTCCTCTGCGTGGCTGTGGTTGCTGCAATTCAGAAATGGTGCCTTAGTGATGAAATGTGCTATACTTTGCACTACTTTAACTCATATGTGGAACTCCAAGGGCCACATATGAGTTCGAGTAGTAAGAGTATGTCACGGGTGGTGACCAAAAAAACAATAAATAAACAGGAGGAAATAAACGTTTAATGGGGCGAACTTGTGCCCAAAAAAAAAAGGATAGAAACAAAATAACAGCGTCGCAGGTGTCAATGTCGGCGTGAAAGCAGAGTCAAGCGCTGGCGAAGAACCGACCCTGTAGAGCCACGCGGAGCGCCTTTTGTAGACACACGGGCTTCGCAAACATTCGAACTAGAATGTTCGGCCTTCAAACATTCTAAACGAGAAGCTTCTCAAACATTGTAGAAACTATTATTACAATACAATAATAAAAGTTGCACGACCCTCAGAAATTAAACCTGGGGCCTCTGCGTGAGTCAGGTGCGTTGCCACTCGGCCATGCACACGGCAATATGGGGAGCTTCAAGGGCTAGTTTTTGTGATCCCTCTCATCTGCACATAATTGCCGAGTCTGAACAGAGCTTAAAAAATGACCAACAACGTTACACAAAATTGATGTCGGACAAGAGCAAACTGTGCTGACACTTGACGAAGTGCCGTGAGCCACTCCATACTTCTCGAGATATGCGTCCGGATCATTAGAGTCTTTCACTAGCAGTTACCGCATCTTTTCGCCCTAAAGCGTTGATACCCTCAACAATTTTAAAAACCAAAAGTCCCCAATGTTGTTCTCTTTCCTTTTGGATTGTGTCTTAAAGGGATACTACAACGAAATTTCGGCGCTCATTTTTTGGTCTATATGTGTTCAAAAGAGCAGTATCACATGGAACATATCAATATCTTGTTAAAAAAGTCTCGAAAAGGAATTTTAAAACGAATTAAATGATTAGCAAAGAGCACCTGGTGGATGTCGCTAACGCCTCGTTTGTAATGCTCGTCTAGGAACCTTGACAGCTAGTGACGGAGGTTGTCTCGTCTCCGGCCACGACGAGAGAAGGGGGGAAGGAGGAACTCCCCTCTCGCCGAGAATCCCTTTTGTGTGTCGCAGAAGTCGCTATTGTTCCCCTAGAAGATTATAGAAGATTAACCCGTCACTCAAAATTCGTACAAAAGCAGCCGCTTCGGTGGCTGGAACGACTAGGCCATCCTCTCGACGTCAGCCTCGCCGTAGCTTTGCTCGCCTTGAGACGACCTACGTCACGATTGCGTTGGATGTCACGTGCTCTAAGCTGGGCCTTCTCCGAGCGCTTGCCAGAGTGGGCCGTTTATAACGAAAAATACAGCCACCAGGATCAAAATACAAACGTGCGATTGTCATTTACGGATATTGTGGATCATATTCAACCTATTTTTGAACACGACGGGAATATTTCAAATTTCGTTGAAGTATCCCTTCAATGTGGTAACTGACTATCAGACTCAACCCCATGCTCGAGCTGGAAAGCTCGGAACTGTCTGAGCTTGAGTCACTAAATAAAGCACATGACTCTCGTCTCAACAAGAGATTTGCCGACCCGGCAATTCTTTTGTTGAGACGAGAGCCATGTGTGGACATGGCTGTCTCCCAAGATGAACACAACGACTGCACTTGTCCAGCATGCATCGCTCGCAGGCTGCGGGTGTGTGCACTCTATAGAAGCTCTCTAGGGATTGAGAGCCTGATTTTTAACTGTAGATCAGCATGAACTTTTTTCTCCATTTATATGGCATTGTAGGTGGCTTTTTTTTCCTATTCAGTACTTACTAGCTTCTTTGGGTGCAGCTTGGACTTGGGTTTCAGCTGCTAGCAGTTGCTCTGCATAGCACTGCACTGGCATGACCACAGGTTCAGTTTTCTTCTGCACTTCTGTTGTTGCTGCAGTGCTTGAAGTTGCTAGAAATGCAGAAATTATGCATCGGCAAAAAAACATAATGTGCATTCTTTAGCATCATATGGTGAATTCCGCTCGCAGATCTCGAGCGCTCCAAAAGCGCTCCATTTGGATCGCGCATATTCCGCTTGCAGATCTGGCTCGAGTTGGTCATCCTCCGCTCGTAGATCTCTAGCAGCACCCGATCCATGGAGCACCTCCAAACCCGCCGAAATTGCTCCGCAGGATTTCACAGATCTATCCGGAACTTGACAGAGTGCATACGACATTTCCTTCATAGCTCGACGGTGCGCATGTGCGGCAAGGTCGCCGAGGCCGACCAGTCGTGCTGATCGGGCTGTCGAGTTGCATCTGTTCGGATGCGTCGGTTGTTTACGCGGGATTGTGACGGCTCAAACGCTCCTGCCTCGCGTAGATCAGGAATACAAAGCCGGGACTGGAGTGTGGTAAATTGTAAGCGCCGACATCTGTGATCGTGAGAGCAAGAACTAGAAAACGAACGACAGAAAATCCGGAGGCAGACGCAAGGTTAGGCCCATTCATTCTGCAGCCGATGATTGTTTACCGTTTTACACTGCATGCCGCCCACGTTTTCTCATGCAATAAAGCAAGAACAGATTAGGCAACGACCGTGCATGTGATGGTCTGTTACCTCTTTGTGTTTATTAAAGTCTTAGCAGCAATCTGAACTCCACCGATGGCGATCGCTGTGCGTGCCCCGCCACTTCGAGGCGGCTGAAAGGTGTGTGACAGTGGTGAACGCGGGCGTCTTACTCGTTATTTGTGACACAGGCTCCACGGTACGGACATTTTCGCCCGGCCTGTGTCGCGCAGCTGAACAGTGACAGTTGCCCCTGGTCGTCGGAAAGATCAGTCGGCTGAGGCGTTGGTGGGCTTGGCAACTTTGAGCAGAGGCCATTTTGAACGGCCGAGGGGGAAGCAGGGGGGGAAGCAGGGGGGAGGGGAGTGGGGGAGGTAGCTCCAAAAATGCGACTTTATCTTCTGCTCGTCGATTCGGAGCGGGTCCCACGGAGCGGAATTTTGCCTCCCTCGTGAATTTGGAAAGCACTCCGAATCGAGTGGAATTCACCAATAATAAGTGAGCTACGTACCTTGCAGCTGACCATTGCTTCGCTTCTTCAGGACTTTGCTCCTTGGCACTTTTTGTGCATTTCTCGGCGCTGGTATGCTAGGAACAGCATTCGACTTGAGCAGTCTTCGACCGTCCGCCCTGTTTGCCTCAAATTGGCTCTGTTCGAAATGGTCCTATGAAAAATAGCAGATAAAGAAAAGGTTACCAAAACACAACAAAAATTGTCCCAGGATCATTTACTGGGAGGTATACAGTACAACTGAATACTGCAAACCCTCGAACTTTTAGGTATAAAAGCATGGTTAGCAAGTTAAAGAGCTCTAGTGTCAAGCTTATAGCATGTTTCTGCACCAGACTATTTACAAATCGCCGAACATGCGAAAGTGTGGTCACAACGATACTGTTATATTGCTCAAGTATTGCACATTGCTCGTTCGATAACTTCTACTACGAGCTGGTGCGTGCACGAAACGTGCGAGAGCGCTTCCATAACAGCATTACTCACTTCGAAGCCCGGGTAGTTAACAAGAGCTTGTGGTGGTTTGACAAGTGACCCCCGACCTGACCCCAGCCTCCCTTTCCCTCTCCCTCCATCCCCCCCCCTTAAAACAAAAAGATATACAAAAGACAAGAAGCACGGCGGTACTGATAAAAGCATTTATCAACAAAAGTGGCAAGACGAGCCAGCTCTCAACGGCACCTTAGCCAGCCGCTCGAAACGGACGAGTTGAATCTTTCGAAACGGCAAACGAACTCAGAAAGACGGCTCACCCAACATTACAGTTGTGCTTGAAAGGAACTTACCTCACAGACCCTGGAGTGTGCCGTGGGCTCAAAATTTTCGCGGTCGACGAGCTCCAACCACGCGCGAAGCCGGTGTTGGTCTTTGCTGCCCAACGGAAAGCGCAGCAAGCGCTTCCCATCCTCCCGCTTGGTGAAGCAACCTCCAACGGAGCAAAACGGCATCGCGCAAGGGTCTTTTAAGCGCTTGTCAGGCGCTGGAAGTCGGCGAAGCGTGGCATCTCATAACTTGTCCGTCGCCTCCGTCGTGAACAGCGCCCGCAAAGCCCCTACTCGCCTACCGAGGGAACTACGCCACAAGATGGCAGCGCCCACGAGCCAACGTCGCGTCAACAGATGTCACGTGACTCAAACTGACGAATGACTACCGTGGCGGCATAAAACAATGGGAGAAAAGAGTGCCGATACTCTAAAAGCGTAGCTTTATTTAGTGACACTAGCTACGGCGAGGCTGACATCGAGAGGATGGCCTAGTCGTTCCAGCAACCGAAGCGGCTGCTATTGTACGAATTTTGAGTGACGCGTTAATCTTCTGTAATCTAGTAGGGGGACAATAGCGACTTCTGCGACACACAAAAGACATTCTCGGGAAGAGAAGAGTTCCTCCTTCCCCTCTTCTCTCGTCCTGGCAGAAGGCGAGACAACCTCCGTCACTAGCTGTCAAGGTTCCTAGAGGGGCACTACAAGCGAGGCGTTAGCGATATCCACCAGGTGCTCTGTGCTAAACGTTTAATTCGTTTTAAAATTCCTTTTCGTGACTTTTCTTAACAAGATATTGGTATGTTCGATATGATGCTGCTCCTTTGAATACATATAGACCATAAGATGAGCGCCGAAATTTTGTTGTAGTATCCCTTTAAAGGAGCTGTGCAACGATATTCAGTTGCAATGTTTTTCACTTTACACGAGCTTACTGGCACTAGTGGGGCTCAAGGATACTCGCACACAACTCCACTGGCCAAGAAACTCCTTTGTTGCGGTGTAATTTCAAGGACAAAAGCGATCATTTTCATTCAATCTCTCTTTTTCAAAATTTTATGACGTAACTTGGGGATTGCAGAACACCCAAGTGACGATATTTCAATGCGGTTCATAGATTGGACCCGAGCATTGCGTGGGCACTCGACTTAGGCTCGTGATAATTGCTAGCTCGAGAAGCATTCGGGTAATGACCGGTGTCCAATCGCTGCAACGGCGACAATAGCCGAGCCATAACAATATCTGAAACTTGGCGCTTGCCCTGTACTTTGCCAACCCCAGCGCGTCGCTATGATCTACATTGGTGGCATATAGTCGGCTCCAGATCACGTGGCCGCTTGTTCTGGCTGCGAGTTGTATACCCGAGCCCTGCGTGGGCACTCAATTTGGGCTCGTGATAATTACTAGCTCGAAAAGCATTCGGGTCGTGGCCCGCGTCCAATCGCTGCAACGACGACAATAGCCCAGCCATAACAATGTCTGGAACTCAGCGCGTGTCCTGTGCTTTGCCAACCCCAGCGCGTGGCTATGATCAACATTGGCGGCATATAATCGGCTCCAGATCGCGTGGCCGCTTGTTCTGGCTGCGAGTTGAGGGTGTCAATCCTGCCCGTTCTAGAGCGCAGCTCTTAGGCGCCCGTTTCCGTCTTGAGCGGCGTCGCCGTCGCCGTCGCCGTCGGCGTAACCGCGCGGTGCATTATGGGTAAATTTCCCCGCTAAATCTAGCGGAAAAATTTCCCCGCTAAATCTAGCGGAAAAATTTCCCCGCTACATCTAGCGGAAAAATTTCCCTGCTAACTCTAGCGGAAAAATTTTCCAGCTAAATCTAGCGGAAAAACGTCCCCGCTAAATCTAGCGGAAAAATTTCCCCGCTAAATCTACCGAAAAAATTTCCCCGCTAAACCTAGCGGGAAAATTTTCCCGCTAAATCTACCGGAAAAATTTCCCCACTAAACCTAGCGGAAAGATTTCCCCGCTAAATCTAACGGAAAGATTTCCCCGCTAAATCTAACGGAAAAGTTTTCCCGCTAAATCTAGCGGAAAAACGTCGCCGCTAAATCTGGCGGAAAAATTTCCCCGCTACATCTCGCGGAACAATTTCCCCGCTAAATCTAGCGGAAACATTTCCCCGCTACATCTAGCGGAATAATTTCTCCGCTAAATCTAGCTGAAAAATTTCCCCGCTAAATCTAGCGGAAACATTTCCCCGCTATATCTAGCGAAAAAATTTCCCCGCTAAATCTAGCGAAAAAATTTCCCCGCTAAACCTAGCGGCAAGATTTCCCCGCTAATTCTAGCGGAAAAATTTCCCCGCTAAATCTAGCGGAAAATTTTGTCTTGTCAGGTGACCCCCCGAGGTCACGTGACACCCCCAGGTCACGTGACCTTGGCGAGGGGGTCATGTGACCCCTCCAAGGTCACGTGAGCACCCCTCCCCCCCCCCCCCGATAACACGTGAACCTCAGTACCCTTCCCTCCTCCTCCTCAAGAGCTGCGCTCTAATTCGTCGTTACAGGGAGTTGCAAACGGCTTTCATTTTTTAGAGCGCAGCTCTTAGGCGCCCGTTTCCGGCTTGAGCGGCGTCGGCGTCGGCGTCGCCGTCGCCGTCGGCGTAACCGCGCGGTGCATTATGGGTAAATTTTTCCGAAGATACCCGAGGACTCCCCGAGGTCGTCCCGAAGGAACCCGAGGTCCTTCGGGAGGACATTGGGTCCCTTCGGGAGGACCTCGGGTTTCTTCGGTAGGACCTCGGAGGACCTCGGGTTCATTCGGGAGGACCTCGGGTTCCTTCGGGAGTTGCATGCAACAGGTTGCATGCAACCTGTTGCATGCAAATGGCATACAACGAGTTGTATGCAACCTGTTGCATGCAATCCAGGTTGCATGCAACCTGATGACGTCATCGTCATCCGTATCATTGTCATCACTGATGGCGTCAATGGCATTCGCATCGTCATCGTCATCATCACTGATGACGTTATTGGCATCCGCATCGTCATCGTCATCTCACTGATGACGTCATAAAATCGTCATCGTCAAGGTCACGTGACCCCCCTGGAGTCACGTGAATCCCCTGAGGTCACGTGGCCGCCTAAAGTCACGTGATTCTCCTAAGGTCACGTGACCCCCCTTCTCCGAGGTCGCGTGACTCCCTTGACGTCACCCGACCTCCCATGAGGTCACGTGACCTTAAGGAGTCACCTGTCCCTCAGTACGCTTCCATCCTCCTCCTCAAGAGCTGCGCGCCAACCGGCGTTACAGGGAATTGTAAAGGGCTTTCATTTTAGAGCGCAGCTCTTAGGGGCCCGTTCCCGGCTTGAGCGGCGTCGGCGTCGCCGTCGCCGTCGCCGTCGGCGTCGGCGTAACCAAGGTCATCCCAAGGTCACGTGACCCCCAAGGTCACGTGACCCCTCCAGGTCGCGTGACCCCTCCCAAGGTCATCTCAAGGTCACGCGACCCTTTGAAGGTCACGTGACCCCCAAGTCACGTGACCCCTCTGAGGTCACGTGACCCCCAAGGTCACGTGACCCCTCCCAAGGTCATCTCAAGGTCACGGGACTCCAAGGTGACACCCACGTGACCCCCAGGTCACGTGACCCCCAGGTCACGTGACCCCTCTGAGGTCACGTGGGGGTCACGTGACCTTGAGGGGACCCCCATGTGACACCCAAGGTCACGTGACCCCCAGGTCACGCCTCCCCGAGGTCACGTGACCCCCCTCCCCGAAGTCACGTGACACCCCCCTCGAGGTCACGTGACCCCCCCCCCGGAGCATATTAAAGAATGAGGGGAGGAGGAGGAGAAGGACGAGGGGTCTACCCTCCCCTCAGTACCCTTCACTCCTCCTCCTCAAGAGCTGCGCTCCAATTCGGCGTTACAGGGAGTTGTAAACGGCTTTCACTTTTAGAGCGCAGCTCTTAGGGGCCCGTTCCCGGCTTGAGCGGCGTCGCCGTCGCCGTCGCCGTCGCCGTCGCCGTCGGCGTAACCGCGCGGTGCATTATGGGTAAATTTCCCCGCTAAATCTAGCGGAAAAAATTTCCCCGCTAAATCTAGCGGAAAAATTTCCCCGCTAAATCTAGCGGAAAAAATTTCCCCGCTAAATCTAGCGGAAAAAATTCCCCCGCTAAATCTAGCGGAAAAATTTCCCCGTCAAATCTAGCGGAAACAATTTTCCCGCTAAATCTAGCGGAAAACTTTCCCCGCTAAATCTAGCGGAAAAATTTTCCCTGCTAAATCTAGCGGAAAAAATTTTCCCGCTGTCTAGCGGAAAAATTTCCCCGCTAAATCTAGCGGAAAAAATTTTCCCGCTAAATCTAGCGGAAAAAATTTCCCCGCTAAATCTAGCGGAAAACTTTCCCCGCTAAATCTAGCGGAAAAAATTTCCCCGCTAAATCTAGCGGAAAAATTTTGGTCACGTGACCCGGGGGGTCACGTGACCTGGGGAGTCACGTGACCCCCTCCCGAGGTCACGTGACCTCTGAGGGGGCAAGTGTTTGCCCCCACGTGACCCCACCAAGGTCACGTGCCCTCGGGGGGGGGTCACGTGACCCCCCCCCCGAGAACACGTGGCCCTCAGTACCCTCCCCTCCTCCTCCTCAAGAGCTGCGCTCCAATTCGGCGTTACAGGGAGTGGTAAACGACTTTCACTTTTTTTCTTTAATTTTTTTCTGGGACTTCTATTGCGTGAAGTGAAAAACAAAGGCGTGTTTCATAGGTCATTAACGTCAGGGATCTGTTCTAAGCGGTATTTGCGCAAAGTACGAAAATTGTTGCATCGCCCCTTTAAGGGGACACCTTTCGCCGTAGTGGAAGACGTTTCTTTGGACGTTCGCATTGCTGAAAGAAAATTTCTCCATTTGGCGAAGTAAAAAATATGTCTGATAAGCTGACGTTTAATAAGCCAGAAATAAATAACAGAATATTTGTTTCCAATCCCCTATCAGGCAGTGTAGAACAACTGACAGCATAACAGTGAACAAAACAAAAATCTAAGCCCTTCTGTCCTAATCGGGTCTTATCAAGAATCTTGGATAAGAAGTGCAATGTTTCATTTTTGTTCACTGACACCCGAAACATGATTTACTGTCATCATACCTGTACGATAACGATACCGACGTTGTAATCCTAACAGAGACTTCGCTTAAACCCTGAACGATGAAGTTGTAGTTCTCTGCAAAGTCCATGATGAATATTGACTCGGTTGGTGGAAGTGTTGAGGTCAGAAACCTAAGACGATTTGACAGAAGTTTTCTCACATAGTGATGACATTTCAAGTTCTCCAGGTTTTCGAGTTTTCCCACTACTTCTGTGGCACTCGATACAACTGTCATGAGCAGGCACTTGTCCGAGTGAACCCACCGCTTGTACTTTATTTCGTCGTCTTCGGGAGTCTTGCTTTACGGAAAAGTTTTTAGCGATTCCGGTCCTGGGTATCTCGAGCTGGTGTGCATCACGCAGCTCTCCTTTTCGATTGAACAAACGGTTAAAGCCAAAAACCCTTTACAGGTTTCTTTTATTCCCAATAAATGCAGCATAAGCTTGACGTTTTTTATGGTACTCGCACACACAAACAGACTTTGTGCCAGTTGAGCCTGCTAACACACACCAGGGGGGACGCATGGATGCGAAGGTTGAAAAAGAGGCTGGCCGGTCTGGATTTTCCTCTTTCCATTCAATGAAAACTTCGTCTAGGTTCAACAAAAGAAACCACTTTTGATTTCTTTTCAGGCCGTCTTTCATCCCAGGAAGACAGTACGAAATTCTGTCATCTTGGTAAAAGGCCTTAAATGAGGTTTTCACCTCGGAGAAGAGTGGGCGATTTTTTCGTGGATCGGGTTTTTCAAGAATTCCTCTCGTGTCGCGGAGTTGTCTGGCAAATCGATATATCTTCTTGCCGCAACCAAAATATCCACTATTTTCTAATATTGTCCAAGATGGCGGGCATAGTGCTAAAATTAACAGCTTTTCTTGTCTTGACTTCGAGCTTTCAATTTTGTCTCGAAAGCTACCCACAAAAAACTTATAATCGCGCAGAAATGATTTGTTTTCTCCAGGAACTTCAGTTTGTGAGATATTCGGATAGACACTGGCACTGGCATCCTCGCAGGAATTTGAACCCACATTTTGCACTTGGATGGCTTAGGGCTCTCGCGGTCCTTTGCAGGACGCTTTCTGCTTCCAGGGGCCTCTGTCGTGGGGCTGTAAGGTGTATCCGCAACACCCTCCTAGGATGACGTTTGAGCTGGTCTGTCGCTGCCGAGTCCGGATACCTCTTTCAGACTTGCACACTCCATATAACATTTGGTACATAACCTGTCACCAAAAACTAAGGCGAGAGATATCAGCCTTTGTGCCAAAGTGTTAGAAATAAGAGAAGTTCCGCGGCATGGTCTTCTGCTTTTCGCGAAGGGGTTTATGCACAGCTTGGAAGTGGTTTGGGTCGTGTACTTTGATAACAGTAGACTTGAGTCGTTTTCCACGACGACAAATAACGCCCTGCTGGTTGTGCGGCAAGTCTAAAAACAGCTTGCCCCTTGTTATTCGTACATAGTGTTTGAGATGGCAAGTTCCTTAGCCGAATGAACAAACCGCCGCGTTATCAACGGGACTGCAATTAAAAAGAATGTTGGCATTTGTGAACACACTGTTCTAAAAGTAGCCTCCTTTCTTCTGCACTATCAGTTCTGACATTGTTTCTGATCAGCTCTAGTCCTACATGTTTACAGCGGTGCTGTTCTGAGGCATAGATAGGGTACAAATGTCATTCAGATAAGGCCTCAATATACCAGGAAGGTAAGCGAATGATCATATTTAGGGGTTTTAAAATGGAGCACAACGAGGAACTTTTTTATATAGAGTAGACTTATCTTTTACAATCGGTAAACACGCAACATACTTCTGTGGTGTCATTACCTTCGAATGTTCGTTGGCCTGAGGTATATATTTTTTAATGTTCTGCTTCTTTCAATGTTTCACTCTGTTTTTCAGTTGCACTATGTATTTGCACTACAATACCTTTTCGTGGAAGGGGAAGCCATATCTTTATTGAAAAATGTCATTTGTATGAGAAAGTTTTGTGTCCAATAAACACATATGAATCATACAAGATATATAAGAACATATAAGATCCATATAAGAACCATATAAGAACCATATGATATATAATAATATATAAGACCAATATAAGAAATTTGTGAGGTGTTTCTTATGTTTTTTTATATGGTTCTTATATATTTTTATGTACCTTATAGTTATATAGCTCTTACAAAATTCTTATATGTTCTTATATATCTTGTATGATTCATATGTGTTTATTGGACACAGGAAATGTCTCATACAAACGGCTTTTCACTAGGGACCTCCGCTATCGTTCGGCATCGTTGACGATCTCCCGTGCTCACTATTTTATTTTTTATAAGCAAACGCAGTATGACCAAAAAGTGAAGACGCGCCATCTGCTACCCAATTCTGACGAACCGTTTGCATTCACAAACTCGGTTAGCAGACGATAGCTTTGTCTCCCGTCACCTGGGCACAGGTAAAGTGGAACTAAAGCGTTCAAATTAACATGAAAAAAAAAATATTATTACGTGCTAGCTAAAGTAACAGCCCCATTCACCGGGCAGGAAGAATTTTGCGTGCAAATATAAAGAAATTGCGGCAGACGGATCATACCGGGAACGTTCCAGACGTGCGCAGTTTTCTGGCATATGACATGAACTGAAAACTAACGAAAGACTGATATTCTAAATTTAATATAGTACTTTTGGGCTATAGTTTATATTTATTACATAAGAAAAAAAAACGCCTGGGAGATACAAATGTGCTTTGTTTTGCCTTTGATAAAAAGTATCTCAAACAATATTTCGAGTTGTCGCTATTCAACTTGCCAGTGTACCCGAGCATATTTTTTAGAGAAAACGATATGCGCTCTCAAGTCGCTATAAATAGACATGTCATAAGATCAATATTCTCAGCGTTACTTAACATCGAAGGATTAAACCACGGAGGACAAGCACACGACAACCATACACGTTCTTTCATTTCAATGAAAGAACGTGGTTGACCTGTGATTGTCCACCATGCTTTATTCTTTCGATTTTAAGCATTCATGCTAAACTTGCTCGCTTTTACCACTCTCGGCGGTAGCTCTACAAATATAATTAACGAAAATAAGTACGAGGTGCAGTGTTTCACTCGACCGTAGCACACGACGGCGTGCGTTGCCGACGAGGTGGACGCCTAGAGGCGAAGCCGTTCTGCCTCTTATTTAAAAAAAAAAATAATAATAATAATTTCTGCTAAAGAACAAAAAAGTACTTTTTACTTTTTTTTATAGTTGAACAGATGGAGTTGGTTGAACTTTCGGCTATTTCAGAAAAGGTGAGCAACGTTGGCCAATGGCTTTCTTTTTTTTTTACCATTTTATTACAGTGCCGTTTTTGAAGAAAGGGGCATTCACCATTTATTTAAAAAAATGTACGAAATTTTTTTTACAAGTGTAGTGCAACTTAGTCGAGACAAAGGTTCAGAAATTTAAGTAAAAAAAAGTTTCTTAGTCAAATTCTAATTTAAAGTTATCTGAAAAATCAAGAAATTTTAAAATTCTGCTTATGTTTAGAGTGGTTCTCTGGACCCAAACTGGCAGCGCAAGGTGTTTTCTTTTCAAGGTAAGATAGAGTATATTAGTGCTCGATCGCACGCAAACGTAAATTTTTGTAAAAAAAGCGTTTTTCAGCAGTTTTTGAAGTACAGAAGCTTTCCTCCGATTTCCCACACTTTGGAGCACGACCTCAGCAAAAATAAACCTAAAATAGCCCTTAAACTGAGCCATCCTTGCTTTCAGACGTGTCTTTATTCATAATATGTTTTTCAAGCATATCCAAAATATTACGAAATCTGGCGTCTCCTTTGTCATGGAATGGCTCAATAAAAACCGAGAGCCATAGAGCTATTACTAATCAACTTCCCACATCAGTGTAGTATGCACACACTCATGTTTACAAAGAAACCGGAGCGCCCCGAGCAAACGCCACCGCCGCCGCGCATGCGCGATGGAGAGTGGGCAAGGAGCTCGCCGTCGCCCATAGATAAGCCACTGAAATGTGATGTTTTCGGCGTCGCCGTGCTCTTTTTCGCGTTCCAATTGTTGATTCTGCGTCTTCCTGGCAATGTCTGACTACTTGACCGGCCTCAGCGAAATTCTTCCGCTGGTCTCCCTCGAAGAGACGGGCTTGCGCTGCGTGGCCTTGGGGGAGTCCGCTTCAGGGGCATGTGTTACACTACCCAACGCCTCCACCAGATGTCACGGGTGAAGAGACGAGACAGCGTTCGGTGAAGAAGCTAAAGGCTAATAAAGGCGAACTTGTGTCAAAACAAAGGGTTAAAAGAAGAGGTGTCGTAAGCGAGCGACGATGTCGGCGAAGAGGCAGATTCCGGCGCTAGCGTAAAACTGACTGCGGCTTGCCACGCGGAGCCCCTTTTGTACACGCGCGGGCTTCTAGAACAATCGGCGTAGAAGGTTCGGCACACAGAACATTTTAACCTCGAATCAGCAACACGGTTCTCGAATTGACCAGAACACCACATTACAGAGCCAACAAAAATGTGTACGCGCGGCAAGGCTTTTTGCGTGGAAGGCAAGCGCGATTGCCGTTAGGCTACGAGCGCGCTGCCTAGTCGGTCATATTGGGGCGCGCTGGTGGCAAAATCGACTCGTCGCTGGCAAAAAATCTAGTTATTGTCACGAATGACAATTGATGAGGCGATAATAACTGAAGAAACTTAACGTTTAATGGGGCGAACTTGTGCCCAAAAATAAAAAAAAGGGATTAGAAGAAAGTAGAGCGTCGCGGGCGTCGAAGCCGGCGTGACAACAGAATCGAACGCTGGGGCGAAAACTGACCTTGGTTCGCCACGCGGAGCCCCTTATGTACGGTCGGGGACAAAAGTCCCCAGGACACGCGAGCTGCGACTGAAACGCATTGTTCTGCCATCTGCCGGTGGGTCGCCTGGTTTCAAGATCACACAAAAGCGCATGCGCGTCCTTCTGTGCCTGCAAGCATGTGTGTTCTTCCGCTCTTTTGCAGCACGGCGCCAAACTAGCACTCGGCCGGACTTACTGACATGGCACCTATAAAGCAAGAAGTCACAGTCACAGCAGCTCAACTGGTTATAAACCAAGGTGCGCTGACACGGCGAAGTGCGGCGCAATGCTGCAGGCGGTATCTCCAGTTCCGGAATGCGTAGCAGACTTTGGTCAGCCGCAAGCGCAATCTCCGAGGCTGTACCACGCGCCCGATTCCAAGTTAGCAGTCGCGTTGCAGAAGAGCGGGAAAACGCAGATGTTTGCAGGCACAGTAGGACGCGCATGCGCTTGTGTATCATCTCGAAACCAGGCGACCCGCCGGGAGGTGGCAGAGCAATGCGTTTCAGTCGCAGCTTGCGCGTCCTGGAGACTTTTGTCCCCGACTGTACATGCGTGGGCTTCTGGAATAATCGGCGTAGAAAGCTCGACGCGTAGAACATTCGCACCTCGAACAATCCCAACAAGATTCTCGAATTTACCAGAATACTAGTCGGCAGGAATAAACAAAAAGATACGCCGCTTCCAGGAATCTAACCCTGGCTTTTCGCGTGGGAGCCAGGTACCATAACGTTAGGCCAAGCGCGCTCTGCCCACTTGGCCAGCTGCGCGCACGGCAATATGCACTCTTAAAAAAAAGTGTGTTTCGTACACCCTTTGACCCATATAAAACACCGCACAAATTAATGGCCAACTCGTCTGGGCCTGCATCGCACCGGTGCAGTGTGGCTCGTTGTACACGGAAGGCCAGAGGGGAGAGGGGAGCTTCCTTCTCTCCCGCCAGTCTTTCGTGTACTCAAGTGGAAAGAGTTTACTGCACTAGACGGGTGAGGTGCGGGCCCAGACGAATAGACATTATTCAGGTTTGCCCGCCATCTATCGGACGTGGCGCCAACCTCCCTTCCGACGCCATCTTTGAGGCGACTGGCAAAGCGCTGTGGCCGTTTGCGGCGTGCGATGCGCAGCGACCGTGCGACTTCTCTGTTCCGCTACGTATTCAACAAAAAAATAAAATGAACAGCAACCGATTTAAAGCTTAGGATCGTATTTAATTTTTCGAGTTAAAGGTATTATAGCCAACGTTTGAATAGCCGTAGCGCTTTCCTGTACTATTCATGCTCCTAAAAAGAGCACACGCGCGTTAGTGTTGCGTGCTTTTACCGGGCTCCTAAACCTTTCTTAATATATGACACTTTTCACAATCGCATGAAAGGCTCATGATATTTGTATCTAACATTAGCGATCATCTATTTTTGCATGTGATTTTTTCGGAGCTTGATGTTGGCTAGCATCGTAGCTTCACTCGCGCAGAGGAACGGCGAAGTCCAGTCAACACACCTCAGATACACTGTTTTGCACCTGTTTTTTTTTATTTGTTTTTTTCTCTTAAGTATGCCGTTCACACCCAGTTGAAGGCTAATGCAAAGTGCAGAAAAGCGAGGCAACGTAACAACTTTGTTTCGCACATGAATGACAAAGACAATGGTGCTAAAAGCAAAGGTGAACTCTCGCTATACCTTTACGCTGTATGATTATGAAAAATGACAGATTTTTCTGCCCGTTTAAAGACGGGGGCTTTCGTACTCTCGATTATTTAATTAGAATCACCGAATTATGAACCGCTTATCTTCTTCATCCCCCAATATTCGTACAAACTTCTTCTGTCAAAGAGTTGGTTCGATAATTTCTTGGTAGAAAACTTGTCAAAACAAAGGGCATCCTTAGAAAAAGGTAGAGAGAATAGCAACGAACACAACTAATTTCAGTACTCCAAAGGTAACCAAATTACTCTTGCAATATGTTCATAACAAATGTATTGAAATGATTACAAAGTGACTCCAAATGTAATCGGTTACAAGTAAATTGATTACTTGTAATGATTTCCGTACGGGTCTGGGTAGTATCCAAATTTACTTGTGGCGCTGGCTTGACTGCGTGGATTCCTTTAACAGGTGAGCTATTTTCATGCCATTCGCTCTTCGTATCGGGCGCTAGGCGAGCGCAATGGTGCAATTAATAGCGTAGGTTTCAAACTAAACTCCCGCGTCCGTTTTTTTTTAATTCTTGTTTTTTTTATTGAGGTTTTTGTTTTTTGCCGGAGCTACCCGCTTAGGAAGGGTGTGCTGGTGTCCAGTTGATGTTTTTGTTGTGGTTCAAGATAGTCATATGTCAAACAAATCCTGCAATTTGACAAGTGATACAAATGATTAGCGTTCATATTCATACATAGAATATTAATGTACGTATCAACTCTTCCAAACTTATTTCCCCAGTCGTTTTTGTTCCCTCCAATAGAGTAAGTTTTATGCAAACAGGTACGTAACGCGTTACTAGAGACGAGTTACTTCTACGTAGTTACTTTTTTGGTAACAAGTAACCTTTTAAGTTACCTTATTAACAAAAGGAACGAGTGAACTACTTAGTTACCTTGAAGGCCAAGTAACGAGTAACGGTATTTCGTTCCTTTTGAGGAGTTACGTGCAGAACACCGTTTAAACAGTCTCGTTTTAATTCCAACCTGAGTATGCATCTATCGCGACAAAGGCAGATGGGCCACCCGAAAAACAATAAAACAGTATGACAATATGGCAGTGTTTATTGCTGAACGCCGCAGTATGACATTAGAGCCTAGGAGTGTCCTTCACCCTTCTAAAAGGTTGAGCCTTTTAGTTAATTGTGTACAGACAAATGTCAACCCAGAGGCTGCCAACACGGCAAGGAACAGAACCCATTGTCAACCAATTGGAACTCTAGAGGCAGACAGGACAAACCAGAGAGGGGAAACACAAATTCACCAGTTCTTCCTAAGCAGAACACTGCCGTCTCTTTAAACGCGTCAGTAGAACGACTCCGGCGTTCCCAGAGATGTATTCTCAAGGAAGCGGGGAACATAACTGATCAAGACATCGAGGCCAAGCTACCGCTTACGTGCAAAGACTACCGAAAAGAAAACAATAAAGTATAAAACAAAAGCTGTTATGTATTTGGTCAATAAAATGACTACTCTTTACTTTGAGGTAAAATTTGTTCTACGGTTAGGTAACGAGCAACGTATCTGGATACTTTTTGGGGGTAACCTGCACCTGTCTGCTTTCTTGTTGTTTGATTTAGGAAGGCAGACAAATTTCTCAACTGTACGGTATTGAATTTGTAGGCAATCCTTTCTGTGAGAGTTTGGTTCCGTATGCATTACAATGTTACTATAAACTGTATTGTCATGTGGTATCATTCCGTGGAACGTCTTTTTGTGATAATTATTGGTTATAAAACATCCCTCTTGCCGAGCAATGTGCCATTGGGAGCGAGGGAGCGATAGAGACATTGGCTTAAAGGCAAATTTATCTTTTCCGGCATCGTTGTGCACGTATTGTTCTCACACTGCGCCTCAATTTCCTGAGCCCTGATAATTTGCCTTTCCACACTTCTCTAGCTTAATTACTGTGTACAGCTATCATTCTGAAAAACAAAACATCTATGATTAACCCGAGACAGAGGAAGAATAAAAAAAAAGTTTTTGTCCGTTTTTTTTTTATTTCTCTGTTTTGCTTTGTTGTGCTTATCATTCACCAGCGGAAAATAGCGCTAAATTAAACTCAAACTGAAAGTACGCGCACACCGGAAGAAAGATTACTCACATCGCGCTTACAGTTAGCTAGTTACCGCGACGTGATTTTTGTTCCCGGTGTGTGTGTGTGTGTATTTAAAGTGGGAAGAAGTTTATTTTTGCGCTTTTCCCTACATGATGAATACCAAACTCGCCCAAACATTCACCCTCAGAAGATTCAGCTGCAGGCCTGCGTTTTTTTTGTTTTTATAGGATATGACTGCGTTAACAAAAAGGATCGAAATACACCTGAGCACTTCTTATGAGTTGTGAATGCGAAAGCACGCACGCCGATTTTCGCTCCTTTCTTTTTATCTGCGGCGTACAACGCGGTGACCTGGGGCGTGGAACGGTGGAGCCGCACTCTAAAAATTGTTTGTGAGTGTGCTTTCCCGCACAACACTCGGAGAGCCAATCACCGCAACTTACGGAGGCAGCTCAGCGAATGACAATGCCGAAACATAAGTTAAGAGCGAAAAACGCAGTCTGAGTTGTGACATTAAACAATGCAAAACGTCACGCTTGCATTGCTTAATGTCACAACTCAGACTGCGTTTTTTGGTCTAAACATATGTTTCGGTATTGTCACTCGCTGAGCTGCCTCCGTAAGTTGCGGTGATTAGACAGTTTTAGTATAGCGTTGCTGGATCTTACGTACGCAATACGCAATAGTATAGCGTACGCTAAAAATGACCTGCTCGGACCGAATTTAGTTGCGCGTTACATTTTCGAGTGAACACCGCGCAGGATCTTGGTTAAATTTGCTAGAGCTGTAGAATTTCGCGTGCTTATAGCGCACCCATGCTCCGCGTCAATTTTGGAAAGTTGTTAACCCTCCTTCTAGTCCTGGCATAGTACTTAGAGACACCCATGGAGAGGATGTGCCAAGTGAAGTGTGTTCTTTTTTTGTTAAATGATGTGTTTGTTGGATCTTTTTCATGCACGGTAACCTCAGGCTGTCCGGTATTTAGAACATATGATTTTTGCCCATGTTTCCTGTTATCATAGACTGCGAAGGTATATCTAACATTGTTGAAAACTTTAAAACCGATACGACAGCAGGCATTGATAATATTAATGCTAAGTTTTTGAAAAACACTAATACGTTCTCATGCGTTATCTTATGTAAATTATTTTCGCGATCACTTGAACAAGGAGAATTACCAAAGGTTTGGAAGGTGGGGAAGCTGCTCCCCCTCCACAAAGGGGGCGATAAGCATAACCCTTTAAACTTTCGTACCATGTCTTTAACGAGCCTTTCTTGTAAAATCCTTAAGCACATCATTTACACTAACATTTTCAATTTTCTAGACTCAAACTCCTTTTTTAACTCAGCGCAACATAGATTTAAAAGGTTTTATTCATGTGAAACTCAACTCCTAACCTTTACTCATGACCTTCACGTAACACTTGACCAAGGTTCCAGGACTGACTGCATATTTCTTGACTTCTCAAAAGCTTTCGACAAGGTTCCTCACGCGCTGCTTCTTCATAAACTCCGTAAACTTAACATAGATTTTAATATAATCGCTTGGATAGAATCGTTTCTATCAGACCGTTACCAATTTGTTCACGTTAATGGAACTAATTCTTCAACCTCACGTGTCAAGTCCAGTGTCCCACAAGGTTCCGCATTAGGTCCACTTTTATTACTTATACATATTAACGATATTCCCACGCATGTATCCTCTTCAATTAGCCTATTTGCTGATGACTGTGTAATTTATAAGGAAATCATTAACGACTCTGACATATCTGCTCTTCAGACCGATATTAACAACGTCACCCGCTGGTGCGATAATTGGCTTATGGAACTTAACACCTTTAGATGTAAATTCATGAGAGTGTCCCGTCAAAATAACACTTGTGCCTCCTACTGTAGTAGTAACTCCACCTTGCTTTCTATGTCAACCTATAAATATCTCGGTGTTCATATAACTCACGATCTCTCCTGGAACATCTATGTCGAATAGATCACTAACAATGCTAATCGATTATTTTTTATCTCAGAAGAAACAACTCCCTTGCCCCTGTTTCACTTAAACTTCTCCTATATAAAACTTTAGTGCGCACCAAATTACTTGAGTATGCAGGCTCTATCTGGAACCCTGGCGTATCCCTAGCATCATTCATTGAATCCATTCAAAATTGCTCCTCACGTTTTATACTTTCTAACTATCACCGTACAGCCAGCGTCACCTCCATGAACGCGTCTCTATCTTTGCCCAACCTCTCCTTTCGTGGAGAAATAGCTCGCCTCTGCTTATTTCACAAAATTTATCA
Source organism: Ixodes scapularis (assembly GCF_016920785.2). Taxonomy (NCBI): domain Eukaryota; kingdom Metazoa; phylum Arthropoda; class Arachnida; order Ixodida; family Ixodidae; genus Ixodes; species Ixodes scapularis. The sequence continues at coordinate 20,354,062 of NW_024609839.1, forward strand.
CTCTAACCCAGCACTTCGAACCTCATTATTTTCAGAACCATCACACATATCACCGCGCACCGATCATCCACTAAAAGCAGAAATCCCCCACTGCATCACCTCCACCTTTTATGCCTCCTTCCTACCCCTGACCTCTGTTGACTAAAATCGCCTTCCCGCATCCGTAGTCTTATTTACCGACGCTGCTGATTTTAAAACCGCCATAACTAATGATCCTAATAATGTTCCATAACGATTCTGTACCGTGTGTTTTGTTTTTTGCGTTTTGTTTTCATTGTTCGCTTTATATTTATGTATAATTCCACTCCTCTCTGTAATGCCTTCGGGCCCTGAGAGTATAATAAATGAAATAAATGAAATGAAATCAGCGCTATTCGCAAACGCCCGGCCCGACCGAATCGCCTCCGGCGGTGACATCGCGGGAGGAGCACTGCGGCCTTGAGGCTAGGTGGTGTTGGTTACCCACGGCGACCGGCGACGGGTGAAACATCACGTGTTCAGGCATACAACGTCGTTGTGCTCCATGAAACGAGCGTGCTCCGGGCTTCCCAGCTCAAAAAAAAAGGACAGAAAAGCAAAAAAAAAAAAAAAATCCACGGACACTACGCACTTATGAGTTGTGAATGCGAAAGCATGAATGTCGTTCTTCCGCTCCCCTAGTTCGTCTGCGGCGTAGTGGCGTGGACGGTCACGTTTCCCCGGCCGACGGCCGAGCGCGCGTTCTCCTGAAGTGGCCGCGCCGCGCTGAGCTCGGCCGTGCACCCTCCACGGAGCTCGCCGGAGCGGGCTGTGCGGTCAGGCCCGCACTGCCGGCGGCCGGGCCGCTGCGTGCGATGCGCCACCATGAGGAGGGCTTCTCTGGTGCCTTTTTTTTTTTTTTTTTGCAACTACGCCGCATGAGAGCTAATGTAATCCTCGTTCCTTGATGACGCGCGCTAGCCAATGGTAGCATAATCCATCAGAAATCGGCTTCACTTCGCTAGGTTGTGAAAGGGAATTTTAGATGCCGTTTGGCCAACGTTTGGCGTGGTTTCAAAGCTGATGAGGTCCGTTCGCTCCATGGGACAGTTAATGCTCTCGCATTAAAAAATGGTGATCAGACCCCTTTGCTGCAGCGGGTTGAATGGTTGATTCTCTCTTGCCGCCAGCTGGTACCAGGGCTCTGCTCGGTGTTGCCGTGTTTCAGTGATTCCGTTTTCGGCATGCTCTGTCTACTGCGCCTCCAGTGTTGGGAAGTATACATCGAGTACATTGTACGCTACTTCTAGGATGTTTAGAATACTGTTACTAGAAGTCCGAAAAAAAAGAAAGAAATCTCAAACAAAAGCTCAGAAACAATCAGTTTCCAACGTTTCTTGAACAAGTACATTCTCTGAGTGTGTACGTGTTTGTACTTTTCCCAAAGTACATTCCCGAATTTGGTCAATTTATGTTTGTATCCCAAAATTATGCTTTGTCAACTCTGAATCACCTTTACTTTATCCAATATCGGCCGCCATTTCCGAAAATAACTGATGCACCCCCGATAACCCCTGGGGCAATGCATACAATAAGCAAAACAAAAAACACTGTATATGGGAATTAAAGGGCATCGCGGAAGATTAAAAAATACTTGTACTTCACTTTGAAAGTACATTTTCTTTATAGTATTTTACTTCAAGTACATGGGTCCCGGCTTACTATTTACTTTACTTGAAGGACATAACCTCCCATTTTTATTTATTTTCTATTCAAAATATTTCAAAGGCTTTAAGTACTTCAAGTACTTTTCACATGTACTTTACCCAGCACTGTACGTCTCACACTTGAATAGTCCTCGAGAAAGTCACATTTGTACCGCAGCAGATGGCGCCAACCAACAAGACATCCTCAAAGTGCCCACGCGCTTACCTTGCACGATGCAGGGCCGCTTCGCCCTATCCAGTTTCCACAAGTGTACACAGGTTTTCCACACTAACATATCACATACTGTGTTACCAATGCCTTTGCCACGCCAGTACGACAAAGGGGCGACTTCTTTGCGATATGCCTTGGGCCCGTGAATTTTTTAAACTATGAACATTGTGATTTGCTAATAAAAATTTGATAGAGTTACTTTTTGTAATCTTTTTTATCTCTTTTTTGTGTTCGGCGGGAGTCTCGCAAAGTCAGATCCGTCGGTGTTGAACGTTTCAGCATTTCCACTGGAACACATTGGTGTACCCCTCCTACATATGTTTTTTTTTTCTTCCGTAGCTGTTGCTGAATTACAGGATCGAGTACCACTACGAGGACATCGGTATGCGGAGCAAGCTAGTCAACGCACCTGACAGGCCAGCGAGGTACCGCTTCCTCGACCTGCACTGACCGCGGTTCCCCTTTCGGCAGCGATGCTTTTGCCACGGCATACGATTGCTTTAGCTTCTGCACGGTCGTCCAGAAATACAGTGGCCTCAATAAAGCCTCTACGATTTATTTGTCATGTGGGACATGCCGCATCGTGGCCTTCTTTGTAAGCGCTTTTGGGCAGCGGGAATGGGAATCGACCGACACTTCAACTTCATGACGGTGGAAGAAGAGGCTTCCACCTACCATAAGATTTAAGCACATCTGTCGAAACATTACTGAAACAGTGTATATTAGCTGCACATCAAAAGTTCACGCGTAAATCGCGCAAAAAGAAAATGAAAGATGTTTACAATTTTTTTTAATGCGAAATTAGAGCACAGCTCTTGAGGAGGAGGGGGGGAGAGTACTGCGAATAGAGTAGGTCCCTCCTCCCCTTCCAAACCCTCCCGTCCTCCTCTTCCCCTCCTCTTCGTCACCTGATCCTCCTCCCCTCCTCCTTCTTTTCTCCTCCTCCTCGTGTTAAATTTCCCCGCTAAATTTTTCTATCATTTAACAAAAACCGCACCGCTAAATGTAGGAGGAAATTTAACAAAGCGTTTTCCGCTAAATTGAGGTGGAAATTAACGTCACGTTACCTACAGACCAATTCAGTTTCCCCGCTAAATTGAGTGGAAAAATTGACGTCAACTGACCTCAACACCAATTCAATTTCCCGCTAAATTTAGCGGGTAAACTGTGAGGTCCAATAATGCAACGCGCGCTGTTAGCCGACGGCAGCGCCGCCTAAGAGGTGCGCTCAGAAAGGTACGAAACAAAATATACACAAAAGTGTGCGAATTTTAAACGCAGGTATATTAACAACTAGAGAAGTGTTCAGATAGACAAAAAATCACAAAACCTAGGTCTATTAAAGAATAGAGTGGGAAGAAGAATAAAGGTCTAAACATCAGTCACCGTGCATCGCTGCTTGTGTACTACACGTCCAGTGGCCTTATAAACAGGAACCTTCCCTTTTGCGGGTTCAACAAGAAAACGGCTGAACTCCGAAAACGGTCCAGGTCACAGCACCTTCCACTTGGAGCGTAACACAAAAGTGCATTGGTTGAAACAATACAAGAGTGCGGCTTAACTCTGCTGACGGGCCAAGTCGCAACACCCGCTACTTGGAACACGACACAAAAGTGCATTCATCGAGGCCATACGAAACAAACGTAAAAAAAGCTCCACATAAAAGGTTTAATTTTAAGGAAACAAAAAAAAATACGAAAAGATGTAAAATATACGACAACAGTGCGCGGATTCTAAACACGGCTAGATAATAGCCTAACTAAAAATTTTCGTGAAAAAAAAAATGCAACACAAAGACTAAGTTTAAAAAATAATGAAAAAGGTAGAAGAAAAAAATGAGGAGTCCTGTGTTAATACGCAGTATTGCAGCCGCCGCGAAGTAATTGGGCACCAGAGTCGCGTTCGCGCAAACACGGGGTTTTAACGGCCCAGACTCGATGGGCCGATAAACTGAGCGAGGGAGGAGGCGAGTGCGTGCGAAGACTTCAGAACGCCGAGTCCTGATTGGACGAATTAGTGGGTAGACCTAAAGCGCCTTCATCTCCACAGTGCTCATCGAACGCTTCTGGAACGCGGAACGCCGGCGACCTGCGTTCTGCTCTCGCACTCGAATGCGTTCGACGAGTGCAGTGGACACAAAGGCGGCTAGCTTTAGGCCAACCCGCTAATCCTTCCAATCAGGACTCGGCGTTCTGACGTCTTCGCACGCTCTCGTCTTCTTGGGCGGAATGGCTTCGTGCTCATGAGTCTGCACTTCATTGCTCTCCCCGTGAAGAATGGGGAGTTGTCTGAGTGTCGGCGCCAGGCCGTCTTTCACCGTCTGACAACGAGAGCGACGCTAACATTCGGCGACGCCAACACACTCGTGCGCCTGCCGCTTTGCGCTGTACTATAGCCGCCTCTATACTCGCAAAGTCTGGCAGTTCGACGACGGAGCCATAGAGCGCCCGGTTGCAGATTTGGAGCGCGAGGCTCTGGTAGCACAGCGCATCAAAAGACATTTTTCGGGAAACCTGGACGTCAGCGCACAGCGTTTGCAGCGGCGAGGACCCGAAACACACTTGTTCGCTCGGAAGTAGTGTGTTTCGGCGTCTCGCCGCAGCGGGGCGCCAGTCACGTGGCTCTTCTCCCATCCGTTGTCTGCCGCTCCACCTTTTCCATTTTGGCGGCCTCTTCTCGTGGCCATCTGCCACGCTTTGTCAGTATATTGGAGGCTACGACTGTATTTAAGCAGGAAACACATGAGCGACAAAACCGGGCGCCGCGAGGCAGTTTTCATGGGAACTGGCGCGCACGCTGTGACGAGAGGGGGCTTGACATAGGTCGACGTCACAGCGTCCTGGGCGATTGCGATGGGAATCAGCGAGCGGCGCCTGTTTATGCCGCTCGTGTGTGCATTACATCAAGCTCAACGTTGCTAGATCTAAGTCAGTTGGCGAGTTTTTCTAGAATGCCTGGCGCCTTTTTGTGTCCCATCCGCTCGGTGGCGGTTCCTACTCTGTTAGTCCGCCCTAGGGACAAAAGCAGCGACACCGGTGGAACGTTGGGTGCATTGAGTTATTGTAATGTACACGATGTAATGGTGCAACTGGTGCTAGTATGCGGATTCAAATTGAAGCAGACAGCAACGTGGCTGAATTTAGCTTCCGGTAATGCGTTCGAGTGCATTTTCTGCCTGCGATTGAGTATAATAGCAAAAATCACGATTAATTAGTTCGTACTACATAGCTTGGAGCATTTCTCAGTTAAACAGACGGAGATATGAATCGGTTACGGCGGTTTTTTTTTTTCAAATTTATGGCAATAGAAAAGGGTGCTAAAATGATTTTGGACATGCATTTATTTACAGTGTCCGACTCTGTTAGCGCCAACACGACATCGACGCTTTCCTGTATGGCGGTTTATGTGTCAAGCCAAGGAACAGATTTTTGAAAACCAAGAGAGATGTCAACACCTACGCACTAACACTGGGTCAGTAACTCCTTGTGCATCCAGAAGATCAAAATAAATGTAAAGCCGATCAATGGGGAGTGCGATCTGAAAGATAACATTCGTTTTATTCACTAAGCTACTCATGTATGTGCAAAAATAAGTTTGTTGTAGCTTTTTGTTATTTCCGTAATGCTTTCAAGAGAGAGGCATACGAAAGGTGCTCAGGGACATCAAGGCGAGTCGAGACAACTTTAATAAGGACTTTGAGGACATGAGAACAGATGCGAAGACGCTTGAAAGGTACAATGCTAGCTCGAGCAAAGAAAGTACTCGTCTTCGATAGAAATGGGAAGCTCCGAAAAACCAAGCCGAGCAGAATGAACGTAGGATTCTGCTCTACGAGCAGCACTCTCGAAACCAAAGTCTAAAGCTACAGAACATTCCTTCACAACAAAATGTTAGCGATCAAGAGATTTAAATCAGAAAAGAATGCAAAAGCTCGTAGGTTGCCCCCAGCTGCTCCTAGACAGAAGTTGCTATACGGTCCCTGGAGAATACCCGAGCCCCCGTGCGTGCCCGCAGGCAACAGCGTCGGAGGCGACCGTCTTGCCCACGGAGAAGGGCATTCCATCGGACGACGCCGAGCGAGACGCAGCACCGCTCTAGGACTGTAACCTTTATATAGTCGCCCATTTGTGTATTCCTCGAAGTTTTAATTAAGTAAACAGTTTAATCCAACCTCATCGTAATTTGTTTAACCTAATCGCTAACAAAAATAAAAATCTGTCAGCTATCCTGAAGAAACTCAGCGAGTTTTATTGAAGAAGCAATCGCTCCGTGCAATATGGAGATATCTGTCATCGGGTACCAGCCGGCAATTTATCGTTATGCATGCATTTCATTGAGCCTTTTAAGAGCCGTTCAAAAGGAGACGCGATCATCGAAAAGGCGCGAAGGAAGGGAATCTCAGCCGTTGATCTCGCTCACGCTGAAGTCACTGGGTCTGGAGAGAGCGGCGCCATTGCCTTTCCTGTTTGCTAGACGCAAGAAAAAAAGACCACAAAACAGGCGACACAGCCTCTCAAGGTGATTGGCTGACCGGTTTCGGTTGCCATGGTGATGGTCATTTTAGACCTTCAAAATGTCGTAAGTGTAGCTCCAACCAGTCGCACCAAGATCGCTATGGAGCATCATCGAACTGAAAGCGTTCCTTGCCAATATAAGCGTCATTGGCACTGTGCATGCCAAAGAGAATATAACTTATGGTTATCTTTCCAGATATCTTACAACGATGTTACTCTTGCGTATTTCAAGAAAGGAAAAATATTTTTCATTGTCTTTAAGCACTGACATTGCATGTGGTGGCGTTACGCAGATGTATACGCCATCACATGTGGTGTCCATAAACACTTGTGCCCGGAACTGAAAAAAACACAAAAAGCTACTGCAAAATAGAATGAGCTCACGTGGAAGTCCGCGTGGACGAGAGGTTGTAAAATATATGTGCACAAAACCGAAGACTTTAGTGTTGTTGCGATAACTAGCGTCTATGACCTCGCCAAAATAGTGTAGAACATTTCTTGTATTTTTAACACGATAGCGGTAAAGGGGCTGTGCAGCCAATTCAATCCTTAGCCTAAATAATTTGCGAGTTGTTGTCTCGACATTTCTGAAGTAAAGAACAACAACAAAAGACCTCTTTTGCCTGCATGTCCTAGTTTTTTATTTTAAAAATGAACCAAGATTGAGGTTTTCGGCACCTCTCAACTCCTTCACCATCTTCCGAGTCACGTGCGCTGGGACGTCAAAAGCGGACGCGCGGGGTTCCGGTGAAGATCTCTCTCTCTAGAGCCATCAGTGAGCAGCGAGAACTCGCCCGCTCGCGACCACGTGACCACGTGCTCTAGCAGCCAGCCAACACCACCTAGGAGAGAAGGCCGTAGCGCTCTTCTCGTGATGTCGCGAAGGAAGGCCATCGGGAGCGCGCGGCGAAGCAAAGGCAACGCGCGTGGATCGACCGTCGTAACGCGCTTTTAGTCACATACGCGTGTCTTATTAGCTAAAATGAAAACTGCCCACAGCAACGGGTCTAAGGGCCGGTTGCACCAACGTCGCTTAGCGCAAAGCGGAGCTTAGCCGGGAACTTAAGCTTAGTTTCGGTTTTGTTCGGTTGCACCAAACTCGCTTATCGCTAAACCTAGCACTAAACTACGCTTAACTTAAGCGCTCAACATTGGGCGCTTTGCTTCTGGTTGTTTCTTAATCCTGGATTAAAAACATGGCGGCTGGTTTGACACGGTCGACGCGGTGGACGAAATTGGTTGTGCAAAGTGTTTTAGGCTACATCAGCGTGAAAGTTTCGACAAAATGGCTTTCGATTGTGACAAGGATGCAAAATATTGTCACGTGAAGTGTTGATTGACCCCTGTTTTCAAGTTGGCTCTCCACTTTCAGGGCGTGTTAGCCCTAACCGAGAAACGTACGGAGCTGTGGGGCTCACGTCTGTATTCCCGTTGCTTCTTCTGTCAACGAGCTTATTCGTATGTACTTACTAATTTTCGCATAGCTGTAACGCATTATTTACCACCTTGTTTATCTACACTTGCAGCGCGTATCCTTCAATCTGATCAGCGCGTTGAATAGTGGCAGTACATGATCTCGGCGATCAGCTGATTGTCGACACCTCTGCCGTTTGCATTAGATTGCGGCGCTTTTAAGTAATAAAACAGCGAAAATTCAATTTCTTTCGTTTTCTGAGTTTTGAGACAATCTTCAGTGAATTTTCCTTATCTTGCGAGTAGCATCTTGGCTTCAGAAAACTGTATCGTTCCATAACTGTAACTTGTTTGGTGATCGCATTTTTTTTTTTATATACTTTGCTTTATATCTTTCATTTGTTTCCCGAGAACGAGATACTGTGGTTTCCGAGTTGTGCTCTGTGATGGTGTTTTCCCTTTACTTTTGTCGTTTGTTGTCATTGTGACGATGGTTGAGACTATATACCGGAACACGTTTTCAATAAAATTCAGTTGAAAGTTGCGCCTTGTTGTGTCCTCCGTAACTTTTTTGGTGATCGCGATTTTTTAGGAATATTTTGCTTGATATCTTTCATTCGTGGCGACGACAAATCGTAACGACTACTATGTTAGATTCGTGCATTGCTGTATCGGGGCAGGCTGGGGCAGGTGATGCGAAGAGACGACCGTTCTTATCGGCACGATGTAATGTACTAGTGGGAGCTTTTTTTTTTTTTTTTTTTTTTTTTTTTTTTTGAATTCGAGAGTGTGAAACTGAAGTCCGTTTGAGGCTGCAGCGGATGTTCAACGACGGTACAGTGCAGTTCTGTCACCTTGCTGATAGCAACGAGTACCGTCGATGCAACGTCTCGTGACCTGACCTCTCGACGACTTCTATTCGACGATTTCCGGGCATTTTCGCAGCTGCCGTGGCGAGTTCGTCACTGTTTTGAACTTCATCGGTCTCAGGCTTGACTTGGTTTTAGTAGTCATCTTACCTGCCTACTTATATCCATGATGTTTTGTCTTCAGCGATGTAGCGAGTAGAGTGTCCTTCTCGCGTTCGGTGAGATTTGGGGCCCCCGATGGCTCCTTCGCCTCAAAATGTGAGCACGAAAACTACTACCACTGTCAAAATATCCTGTTATCAACCGATATTAAACACACAATCACAGATGGAAAGAGCATTCGTGTTTATTTGAAGCTTTGACTTCTGTTATTGAAAGTTAAACGAAAAAATGATTGAATTTGGAGACCTTTGATTTGTTACTCACCGAAGAAATACAGCGAAAAGCAGACGCCGACGACAACTACTACGGCAGTTTTTTTTGTTTACATCACGTGATTTTTCTCCGCCAATCGTATTCGCCGCTCTGAGCGTTCCATAGTTTGCTCTGTTTGTCCCTAGATTCCCTACGCAAATCCAGCGTTTAGTTAGGGGCGCGTCTGTAACGCCGGCTTAACGTTGGTGCAACCGGAATTTAAACCCGTGCTTACCTAAGCTCGGTTTAGGGCGCTAAGCCGGCTTAGGAAAGTGCCGCTTTGGGTTAAGGTAGGCGGCGTTGGTGCAACCGGCCCTAAGAAGCACTTTATTATATGGGCAAAATATTACACCGCTAAATAATCGGTACGAAATGGTACGAGGTAGGCGTAGAAGAGAAAACATTGAGTCACGCAATTATTGCTGTAGGAATGCATATTTTACACAGAAATACTTCGACAAAATGGCGAGACACGCAGTGATTGGACAAAGCAAAACAGATCACAGGTAAAAATCAGGTAGACGTAATCAACATGGACACGGCTAGACAAATGTCACCTACGATTATGTAAGCGATGTTATCGCGTGCTGTCACTGAATTCTTGCATCATACCCCGGCCACATGGCAAACGCGATGTACTTTCTATCGAATGACATTATGGGGTCGACAAATCAGCTTGTGACGCTCGTATAATCACTCAAAACCGCGAGCTGATTAAGTCCCACATCATTTAATTAAAATATGTTAACTTTTTCGTGTGGCAGGGGTACTAAACTTACTATTTACAGTCAACTAATTTACTCCTCCCTATGGGCTTGAGCTGCCTTAGAAAAAAATATATTTTGTATACAATAATACTATTACCTTAATACAGTTAATATTCTAGTATAAAGGCGGTAAAGGCAATAAAATTACATTAGTATAAATAAACACATAAGCACACTCAACGCACTTTGTATAATCACACAAACTTGTTATTCACCTTCCAGCGAAAACTAGAATATTACCAAGCATATTTACGAATGTCGACGCATCTGCACACGGCTAAAGACGAACAAGATGCCATTCTATTACAAAAAGAAATACAAAATAAAACGACTGCAGCACTTTACTCGCGTCCCACATGACCAAGAAAGCCCGTAAATAAGGTGTTTCTCAACCGGCGATCGTATCCATACATCCAACAATATCCGTGACGAAAACATTTGAACCCGAACTTTAAGACTCTCTCTGTCGAAAGAGAGGTCTATCGATAATCGACCAGTGTCATTGTTGCAGTTGCAACACACGTCACTCAAACCGTAGCAGGACTTGTTCTGAGAATCCACGTAAATGCCGTAGTATCAAGCGAACACAAAAAACAACCCGAGACTGCGGTGACGACCAAGAAGCGACGCGAAGGATCAAAAGAACCAAACACACATACACACGAGAGCGGCGGCAGCAGTGTGGGAGGCTTAACGTCGTCGACCCATCTCTTGCTCGCGTGCGCTCCCTGCGGCGATGACTGGATTTTTTTTCGGTTCCCTTCCCTTCTGAAAGTCTCAGCGTTCCTTTTTAGACAGTCAGCAGCTCACACACAACGTAAATTTGCCATAATCGGAGCCCGTACGAGGGAAGAAAACGTCGGAGCGGACCGGTTCATTCGAAAAGTGTGGGGATCTGCGGGACTGCACGCAGTCCCGCGGTTACCGGGGATACTCATAAATATAAAATTGGTACTTTCAACCTTGGTAGCGCGTTGTATATTATGTTTATATTATATATATAATAAATTGTACAATATTGCGCTTTTAAAACATATATTAATGTGGAATAAACGCTCACGAACACCCCGCGCCGCTCTACAAGAAACGTTTTTTTCACGTTCAAGCCAGAAAATGTTTCTCACGTAGTTGCGCTATGAACAGCCTTCTCCGACATTGCGACGTAACCACCCGGAGCGCTACCGCCTTCTCTTCTAGGAGGTGTCGAGTAAGCGCGATCAACATGGTGAAAGAAGGAAAGTGCCGGGTGGTTATCATTTGAGCCCGTTCTCGTTTCGACTTTCTCACTTGGCCCTTCTCAAAACACATTCTCAAAAAGATCTTCTCTCTTGGACCTACCGCATTTGGCCTTTTCCCGTTTTGTCTTTCGCATTCCAACCCTCCTCATTTGGACCCGTTCTTGTTTCGCCCTTTTCACCTGACCCTTTTCAAAACAGCCATTCTCGAAAATATCTCGCTTTGACCCCGTCGCACTTGACTCTTTCTATACCAAAACTGTTTTTTTTTATGGTAATATTAATACATACATTGATATAATTTCTGTGTGAGTGTGTGTCTGTTTGCCACGCTACAGGCATACTCTCTTTGCTAAGGATTTTAGCAGTGCGTCGAGGTCGTCGTGAGAAGCTACTATAGTACTTTTTTATTGACAGCTATAGCTGACAATAAAACAGACGAACTGTTTATCGCAGCCAGATCACATTCCAAAATGTCGCGTTGTCGAAGGTCTCTCGACTTGGGACAACGCCACCACTTCTATAATGCAGTGGTTCTGAAAAGGGGATCTGCGAAGCCCTGTCTCATCAGTCAGGCACGGCTATCTCAGCTGCCCTTCTTCACGTTGAGGAGAAACGTTCCAATTTTCGTGAGAGTACTCTCTTGTGTGTGTGTCACTGAGATAAGTCTACTTCACACTAGCAAGTAGTTATATCCATTTATTAAATCATTATCATGATAACCTATACCTTTCTATTCCCCTCACCCTGAACGGGGTCCTCCGTCATCTTCGCCTTTCTAAAAGGGGTCCGGGAAACATCAATGGTTGAGAACCAGTGCTATTATGTATGCTATTTCTGTTCAAAGAAAGTTTATAAATTAAATGTTCATCGCTTTTTTTTTTGTCTCATTTGCTTAGAGAAAGGGAGGCTGGCGTCAATGTACGATTCTCAGTGCGTGCCTCTACACATAACATATATCTGATGGTATGTTGGGGGCCCAAACAAGGTAAGGCTCATCAAAAAAGTCGCGAAGGCATAACGACGCCAGAGGTATGCCGAACTAGTGCTATTCGGTGGTAGCGCGAACGGGCGAAATGAGAATGGGTAAAGTTGCGAAAAACACCATTCGGATCTTATGAGAAGGTTCACACAAGAAGGACCAAATGAGAATGGGCCGAAATGTGCAAGGTTGAAATGCGAATGGGACGTTTTGAGATACACCCGGTGAAAGGAGGAAAGTGCCAACGTCCGGGTCCGGCCATCCCCGTCTGGCCCTGTCCCCCTCCCCCTCCGGCTTCTGGCGGCTGTTCGCAGTAGCAAATAGAGCTGACGGTTTTGTTGACTTCAGATACATGGCGACAGTAAAACTCTGTATAATAAAAACTTGGTCGATGATACCAGGTTTCTGACGCATTTATGTTTATGTTGGAATGACAAGGTTTACAGAAAAATTACCTTTTATTGAGCAGGTATTTGCGCAACTTGCTATCCTTTTACTGGGCTCCCCATTGACGTCAAGCCGTGTGGTTCTCAGAGCAGAAAATATTCCAATTTTTGCCTCGCCATTACGGGACGGATTCGCAGCATTTCGAAGGAAGGAGATGCTTTTTCTGTCCTTTGTGAGTAGATAAACAATCTCAAAAGTTGAAGGCGCAAATTCTTTCGACGTTAAAATTGTTGTACAGCTCCTTCAAGAAGCTTGTGTCGCAGAAATTTGCCGTCGCTGCCTTGGCGGGGAAATTCTAACTGGTCGATACGGTCATGACGTCACAGCAACATGAACTCGCGCTGGAATTTCAAACAACCCACAACGCTCACGTGAAACGTTAAGTCACGCGTGGAATGAAGGTGATTAAAACATGACATGCGAGGTAAATTTAAAGGTAGCCGCATGTCTAAACCGATTTTACTTTACAAGCCAATTAATTTGGCTGAAAGAGAAATTCGAAGACTTTCAGACGGGATTCGAACCCACGACCCTCCGGTTGCGAGCCAGAAACACTACCACTCAAGGCACGCTTGCACGGCGATTGAGAAGGCGATGCGAGCGGGGCCGCGACAACGCTGTCGCTTTCCACGCTTAAAGGTGAAGCTTAAACGTACCTAGAATATTATAATTTTGTGTTCTTGTTCTGTTGCTTGCTGTTCCGACGCATCTCACGCCAAGCGATATAACCGCTCCTTTCGATTCTACCAGTATGAAACCATGGTCATTCTTTCATTCACACATGTGTTGTGCAGGTAAAAAGTAGGACGAGCTATGTGCTTTGTTTCAAAACTTTAGTTTCTCGTTCGATGTAGTTATGCTAACCGAAACCATGTACCATTGCGAGACAAACGTATTACAACTAAAATCCTGTTATTGTTGGCCGTCAACGTTTGGCTGTGATGTGAGAAGTGACACACAGCCAAATTGAGTCACAGCGCACAACAAGAGAAACACTCACAAACACAAACATACTAAAAATATATAGATCATTTCGAAGGCCCCAAATCAGGAGGTCACGAAGCATGTCGTCCAGCATCCCACCGAACTCGCAGTGCTCAGATGAGCGCCGGGGGTCTGCTACGAAGCCCGCCACAGGCTCCCCAGAACGCTGGTCCCGCTTGAAAACTGAAACCGCGTGAAGGTTACCGGCGCCCGGGGAGCGAAGTGCTTGTAGTATCTTTTGGTTGGTGCGCTCGGTGAACACAGAGCGCGCAAGATGGCATGTGTAACCGAGCAACAAACGCTGCAGAATACGGCTCGTTTCTTTTCTGGCGTGGTCGTGTTGTACGCAACGAAGAAACATTCCAGACGCTCAAAACAGCGTGGCCAGGATAGCTAGGTTCCACATTGTAGATGTTCATTTTGAAAGTACACGGAAGTGAGGTCTTCACGTCTGATTGGTTGGAAGCAAGATTGATGTAAGTTCCCTAGAAAATGTGGGCGGAGTCGGCTTACCGGACGTGACAACAACTTGACGTTTCATTTTGTACCGAGTACGTTTGAAAAGGTACTTGTTCGGAAGTAGGTATCATTGGGAGCCATGTTTTCGGCGGCGCGGCGGCGCCTTCTTGTTAACTCGACGTTTTCTTGAGTAGATCTCTCTTTGTTACCGGAAAGGCTGTATCGTGAACACCGCGATGCATTCGAACTCCCGGAGGAAATGTTTTGCAAGCGGTACCGCCTGCTGAAGAACCTGGTGCGGTGGTTGGGTGTCACGAGCGACCGTCTCTCGCCCCTGAGCTCTTCGAGGCATTATTTATTAAAAAAAAAAAAGTGGGACGGCATCTGTCAGCGACACTTTATTGTGCTTCATAGTAATGAATTTCAGATTTTACATGATCGGGTACAAAACTAATCAACTTTTATGTGGTGGTGCTTCGCCTATCGTGTGTATATATACTTACTTTTCCCGAGTAATACTTGTTGAAAATTATCGCTTCTTTTGAATACTGTAAACGACGTATTTTTCGCGAGCTCAATATTTCGAGATTTAGGTCAAAGCTGAAGTTTCAGAATAATTCGCGGGTTCTAATTTTCGCAATGTGGTGGGATCTCGATATAGATTCCAACGTGTTTACATTTTCCCGGAATTGTTCGCGGGACCTATTTTTCAAGAATTGCGGACGATTCGCGAACTTCGCGAAAAATAGGTCCTCGCGAAAATTTAGCAGTTTACAGTATTTATTGTCCTTGTCTTTTTGCGCTATTTTATATGTTTAACGTTTTGGTTGAACTGATTAGATCGAGCCTGTCGAAATGTAGATGCTTTTAATTGAAAGAATAAAAACATGAAGGACGAGGACACAACACCCTTTCTTTTAGTGGCTACGTCTAATTGCCCGAGATCACCCTGATAAGGCAGTGTTAAGGAGGGGGCGAAATGGGGGAGGGAAACCGGGAAAGGTAGGGCGGTAGATGGGTGAAAAGGAGGCAAGATCAAAGGTCCGTGACTGTCATATTTCCACGGGGAGTTATACATTGTTTGCAGTTCGGGCTTAAGGAATTTCATTTCACGTTATGATATAGGTGGGGATGCCGACGAGACGTTCGTTTTCGCGTTCTCGATGAGGAATGACTCAATGATTTCGCCTCTATAGTGGTCTCGGTGTCCCTCTTTTATGTTCGTGGCGTGGAAGTTAGGGCGAATTGGCAGCAATTTGTTGCGTGAGCCTTCGTGTTTTTATTCTTTCAATATTAAGAACTTTTTTTTCGGCTTATTTGTTTACCTGTTTAAATCCGGGAAACCGATGTGCACACTTGGTACAACGCTGAGTTGAAGTACATATACATATGGGAACAAATGTGTTAACCGCCAGAAAACACCGGCAGGCTCTACGATGGAGCTGCTGAAAACCCAGCGCAAGGCAACTATCGTTCTGCACAAAGTTTTGACTGACGATTTTATAGTTCCCGTAATGTTCGAAATTTCTGCTGCTTTGCGCGCACTATATGCACCACGTTTCCGGAAGGGTGCAGTTAAACTGGTACAATCGTCAGCCATTTAGACACTAATTGTTTGAACAGAGAGCCCTGAGTTCAATGCCACCTAATCGTTTTCTACTTGCTGTACTTTGCAGCAAATAGAGAAACAAATATGATCTCTTATAAATTACTCAATTGATGCTTTGGAGGCGCACCCTGCGACCAAGAGATTTTAACGAAATCGACAAAGGTCCAGTTCTCCGCCGTTACGAATTCCCCGCTCTTACAAATTCCCCGTGCATGAGATGGACTGTGACGAGGTGTCCGCTGTGACCAGTTTCCCTGCGGCGAGTTGGCTGTGACGAGTTCTCCTAGGCCCGTCAAAGCTATGAAGCTATCGACGCAGGGGTGGTCGATCAGCTTGAGTGCCAATTAGAGGTATATCATAGAACATTGTCCTTGAGTATACAATGGAATGAACCGTACTCGTATATGTCAGGCGGCGTCTAAAGTTGCTATTAAGAAAGATCGTAATAAAATAACGGAAGAATGAGAAAACGCTGCGACAACTAAGTCCAAGAACACCAAGATGCCATGTCAGGCACAGTAAATACACTATTGCATCTTTAAGCAATACAGAGGTAATTATCAGGTTTAACCCCGAGACTGAAAAGGAATTTGAAGAATAATTAAAAGAGACAGAAGAAAGGAAACTGTCAGCGTGTTAAACTCGACTAAGAAACTTTATTTGATACAACGCCATTATATCCATCTACAAAGTTCGTCCACAACATAAAAATGGACAAACAAGAACTTAATTCGTTAAGGAAACCCAATTTCTAAGGCAGTTCGTTCCGAACACAGCACGACACAAAACAGTACCAACAGGCCAGCGGGGAACCCGAACAAAGCTGCTCAGCAAAACTAGTCTTTAAAACACAGATACAAAATAAAAAAAGAGCAGTGTCACTTTTTTTTTTCTTTCTTCTGTCCCGTCTAACTTACCTACAAGTTTCTTCCCAGTGTGAGGGTTTAAAGATCATGAATATGCACCAGCTCGCGTGCACTTTTACTATTTCTAGCAAAAAGGAGAGTTGCTTGAAGAGGCACTAGTACCGAAGTGCTGGGTTGATCAATAAAACTGTAAAAATGAAAAATAAAGCAACAAAAAATTTAATGGCTTTTACAATTTTTTGTAATGTGAAGATGCAGCGCTCTTCAGGAGGCACATGAAGGCACCCTAGGGTATGTCCTCCATTCCCTCCTCTCCTCCCCCCTCCAATTTATCTGGAAATTTAGGGAAGATTTTCCCGCTAAATTTAGCGTGAAATTTAGCGAAAATTTCACGGCTAAATTTAGCGAGTTAAGTTTCCCCGTTATACTTAGCTGGTTAAGTTTCACCGCTAAACTTAGCTGGTTAAGTTTCCCCGCTAAACTTAGCTGGTTAAGTTTTCTCGCTAAATTTAGCGGGGAAATTGACGTCACGTGTCCTCAACACCAATTCAATTTCCCCGCTAAATTTAGCGGAGAAACTGTGACGCCCCATAACGCCACGCGCGTGGTTACGCCGACGCCGCTGAACCTGGCATCGTCTGCCTGTGAGCTGCGCTCCAAACGTTACCCTGAAAAATTGAAACACGTTTTCTTTTTTGCCCAAGTAAAAGGAAACGTGCTCAACCACGTTAACCTGTACCCCGTACCCGAAAAATGAGCCTTTGGAGTCTTTCTGCGTCTCTCCACCTAGTGGGAGAGAGAAATACACACGGGCATTTCTGTTTTTCACATTTATTTACAACCACTTGTTTAACCACCCTGGAATCAGCTATGTGTGAAAAAACAGTGCTGAGATGAAACGTCGTCTCTTGAAGATTTCAAACGCGCGTCATGTTGAAGTTTTTTTTTTTTCTTTTTTTAAGCGTTGAAGGAGGTGAAAGTGTTTCTGTGTTCCTCTTGTTTTTATTGTCCAGGAACACCGGTACGATGCTATGCATTGTGATAAACATTTTTTCTGGGTCATCCTCTCTCTCTGTCTGTATACCTGATGTACCTGATTGTTCAGCCTGGGGTTGTCACTGTACTCTGATTATCTAAAGTTTTTGTTGGTTAAGTTGGTCAGTGCAACACAAAGGCGTATGCCCGGGTATACGATTTTAAAATCCGGTTTGACGCAGCTTTATAAGCAGCAGCCGACGTTATTCTTGCCATTCGGAACGAAAGCTCCTTGCAGTTTACTAAGAAGTTTCGGCTGTCTTCATGGATATCTCCAATGATTCAACGTCTCACGTTGCGCAGTTTGGCTCCGAGCAGTCGCTCACAAATTCGGGATCTTCCGTTTCCTATTTCAGCGTCGACGAAACTCAACTCGACTTCCTGGGGAGTAAGTATAATTTATTTTATATCGCTCGATCAAGCTGCAAATGCTTTTTAGATTACCAGCATCTAAGTGAGAATCGCTACAAGGAAATCACAGATTGCTTCCCCTTTGGGCGATGATCGAGGCGTGCGGCTTGTTCTTGCCAAGGCATCAGACTTGGCTCTGTTGAATCATTGTAAACCACACCTCCCGAGATAGTTATGGCAGTTTTCTTCTAATTCAAATCAAACTTTGTTGGCTCGTTTGACGTGACGTTTATATATCATTTTCTTTTCAGGGGAGGGCGTCGAATTCGAGGATGCGGCCTGTTTTTCATTTGAGAAAGTTGACACGCTGGTCAGGAACCAAGAGAGAGTTCTGAGCTACACGGAGAAAGTCAAGCTGTGGCAGTACGCCTCTGAAATCGAGGTGAGTTTTTCAATGCTTCAGAACATACAGTCCATACGAAGCCTTATCGTACGGCAAAGGAACACTCGCGTGTCCCACTTTGTTGATGGTGCGTACGCTAGAGCTAACCGTCTCTCAATTCTGAGGAGCGCTGCCAAATATTCGTGTTAATCTCGTACCCAAAGAAAGCAGAATCGAAACTTTAGCAGTGTCCGATGCTTTTCTTATCTACTCTACTAGTTTTCACCTCGAAAACCGTAGTAAGAGAAGTCCGGCTCTTCGCGGATCATTACTAATTTACCCTTTATTTAGATAATTGATAGATAGGTAGGTGCATTGTAGATTAGATCGTTGATATCTTATTAAACCGACAACGTTTCAAATACCAAAAGCATCGCTTCTTCCTCAGGCATCCAAATCTTATAAGAACTACTTCGCGCGGCGTATGAACGATGCACAATACTTTATCTTTTCCTGAGGTGAAAACGAGTATAGTACTTGCAAAGCTGCCTCTTGTCCCGCGTACTTGAGTTTCATAAGGCTCGGTAAGTGAGAACCATCGCTTTTTTTTCTCCCCTCGTTCTAGAAGCAGAGGTCGAAATGGGTTCAGAGTAGCCTACTGTCTTCGGAGGAACTTGATGAGCTCTACGGTTTAGCGGGTCGTCTGGAGTCAACGTGGTGTGAGGTCGTCCTGGACGACCCCCTGCCTGCCGAGGCTTCGGCGGACTGCCAGTCGACGGCCAGGACAAGGCCCGTCTGGGACGCCGACACTCCGGCTCCGTGGCGGCACTTGCAGCCCCTGCCAGCTGTCCAGGGTCGGGGGTCCTTCTGGAGGAGGCTGCGCCAAGGGTTTGCGCCCAAGCGTCCACCAACACGGGAGCAGATCTTCCTACGGCACGTATTGAGTGTTCCGAGTGTGTCCCCACTGGTAAGAGATCAGTTTAATATCCATCGAGCTGCATCCGTTATTCTTTTTTTTCCCGAAAGTTATCAATTACGTGTTTTGGTTACGCACCGTGCGGCCTGCGTGTCAATGCAGCGTTGTTGTTTTTTTTTTTTTTTTTTTTTGTTGGACATGACGTTGAGCAACTTTACCGCGTAAAGGTTTGTGTTCGGTGATTTTATTTCGTTGTCGGATCGATTTAAACCGGGGCTGCAACGTAGCGAGGGGTCGCTCTTGGTTTCCGAATGTTTACGATCGTAAGCAACGCATCGCAGGGACTTGAACAGCAAGACTGAAACGCTTGCATAGAAAGTGGCTATACTTGCATCCACAAAAGCCACGAGGCTACTTTGTCTCTTTGAATAAGATACGTACATCCACTTCCGATGCTTGGTGAATGAAGGCACCACACGGGCGTCATGCAGTGCGTGACGCCCGTGTGCGACAGCGTCTTGACAGCGGTGGGAGTGCCGCGTGAGTTCTCATCGAGTGAAGCTCAGTGGATTTCCCTTCCTAGGCTCACCCGCCGACAGCCCGTGCAACCGACGGCCTCTGCTCCATCTTCAGGAACATCAAGCGTCTACTCCTTCGCGGGTTTCCCCAGCGGATGTAGACAGGCGAATTCTGTGTCCACCTTGATACCCTTAGAGTTTCGCGTGTGGTATAGCAGGCCTTATTTTTTCAATAAACAGTTTGAAAAATTCAAGTACATTGTCTTACGTTTAGAAGGTAAACACGAGTGGCAGAATTACCCGTTATTAAAAAAATAAACACGGAGGCGGACACGACAAGAAATCGTCGTGCCCGTCCCTGCGTTGATTCTTTCAGTAGTAACGTGTCTTACGTGTTACACTTCTATAGACCGTTCCATTAGGGTCATAGCAGAGAGGGTAATAGAGAGAAAAGAATGCCCCCCCCCCCCTCACCCCGTATTTCGTCTGCACCGCCGAGTGGGCTGTACCTAGCAACCGGCTGGCGTGCAAACTCTCTTTAAAATCGCGTCATTTTGTAAATTTCAAGCGCGAATGCGCAGATTCTGGTAGGCCAGTCATCGTGTAATACTATGCTAGATAAAACGACTAACAGGGTCCAATTGCGCTGTTACCTGCATGAAAATAAAAAAAAAAAAATAGGGAAAACTGTGTCACATTAGCCGGTCTCTGCGGCCAAAAGTGAACCCGGTTGCTGTACCTTTTTTAGTATAGAAAGTTCGTACTGATGTAGGCCTTTAGCGAGCATGAGTGGAAGTCGGAAATAATAAACAAAGATGTGCTCTCCTGCCGCAATACACGCAGTAGTTCAGGGTAGTACTGCCGGCAGACTCAACTGCTATTTAAGTAACAGAAAAAAGATATGCCAGTTGATCATTTACCGAAGTGGAACAACTCAGAGCTCTAGGCTGATTTTGGAGTAGCCATAACTATTCTAAGAACGCGAACCACTTCACAACGGCAGCCACGAGCGAGAGTTCGATGTTCCGTACAGCCCGCCGGTACAGCCCAAAGATGGAGAATGACAACCTCCCGGTTTGTCGACTGCTATACTCCGTTTCACCTTACGTTGGACCCAGAGCAAAAGCTACGGACCGCCAGAATCAAGCGCATGTTTAGAAGTGACGTCAGCTTGCTCTTCACGCGCGTATCAGTGCGCGGGTTGCAATGGCGCTGGCAGGAAGGCTTAGGTGGGCTCTCTGGGGATGAATCGATCTCATCTGCTGTTTTCAATTAGCCTATCTGATTTTATGTATTGTTCTTCGCTTATTACGGAACGCTGGAGCATTCTGGAGTTGTGAGATCGACGCGCGACGGTTTCGTCGCTTTTCTGTGTGTGGGATAGGCTTACACGTCGAGTAGAAGCAGGGTCTGCAGAAGCCTTTCACTTTACTTGTGGCACACAGAAACCCATACACGTTTTAAGTCACTCAACAATTCAGGTAAGCGTTTACAATCGAACCTTGACTTAAACCAACACGTTCTTGCTTGCTTGGAAGTGCGCCGCGTGCTCCTGCTCGCGTGCAGAACGCGCAGGCCAGGGTTTTATACAAATACCTTATTAGGGGGAATACATTCCACTCTGCTCATTTGCATTAGACAGAACGCCTACAGCGCCGCTGACGGTGTGGAGGTCCGCGTCAGTACACGCGCATGTGCACGTGGATGTTCGCGGCGGCCGCGGCGGTGTCGTCTCCGCGAGGTGCGTTGATGCACGAGGCACGTGCAACGTGCAACCCTTGGGAAGATTACGGCGGCACAGCGCAGCAAAGTATTTGGCGCAGCACTAAGCTATACTTCGGTTCACCTAATCTGCGAGCGAAGGCAAAGCTAAAAGCGCGAGAGCAGCGCTTTTTGCGTTTCTGCCCAGCTCGCGCGCTCGAGCAAAGCCTGAACGCGCGGAGCTTTCGTGCTCGCGCTTCCAGCTTTGCCTTCGCTCGCACATAAGGTGAAACGAAGTATATTTACCGCCCGATAGCCGAGACCTCCACGACGATAGATGGCTCTCGCCAAGCCCAGAAAACCTGTCCGCGCCGAAGCTATTGTATTTGGGAGGAGTGGAATGTATTCCCCCTAGTAAAGTATTTGGTTTTATATATCGGTAAATAAAAGTGGAAGAGCAAGCAAAGTGAGGGTGTTTGAATTCGTAGCTTTTTCTGCTAAACCGTGCGTGCGTTTCACAAGAACTCCTAGCGTACACTCTCAGAAAAAAGGGTATGGATAGTCCTCCCTTACGGGAGGAACGGTCTTGTAACCTATGCTCCTTTAGAAAGGGAGAAACCTTCGTCCCTGAAGCAGGGGAGCAAAGTTCCTCCGTCGCTTGCATCTCAATATGGCGGCCCCGAATCGAGCAAATCGAGCCCAATAAGGCTTAACGAGGACACTACGTCTCCTGTACGGGACGAGAGCAGCAGCAAATGAAAGCGTAACACGAGCTTTCCGCAAACTGTGTTTATTTCCGAAGCCAGATTCCCCCCACAGGTACAGAAACCTACGTTTCGAAAGCAGTTACTCAGTCTTCTCGTCGACAGCACTGCGATGTTAGACGGAGACAACCGATACCCAGTTACTTCGCGCATCTTGCGTCTTACCTTTGGTGTTCCTCGAGTCACAATTCCTTCGTCAACCGCACATCACGGAGAAGGGCAAACTCACTCCACGAAACCAAAAGCCGCTCTCGAAAGAACAAACTCGAAGCCGCTGTTCATCGCGTAGCGTAAAAGAAGGTTAAATCGCTAGCCACCAAATGGCGGGGTCAAGCAGAGTAATTGCAAGTAGCTAGGCTAGGTGCCGCTATGTACCGCCCAATTCATGAACTACGAAAAATCATTTGCTTCTCTCAGGCCACTACTGCGCTTGAGGATCCTCTACTATACAAACATTGCACTTATTACAAGCGTAATAACTATATTTGTAATAGTACATATATTTGTACTATTACAAATATATGTTCACAAGACGTGAACATATATTAATCACATACACTGCACATACAAATATCAATACACCGGAACACCACACTAGCCCGAACCTACACCCGTACTCCGCATTTCCGTCTTTTATACTGGTCGTTTTGAGCGTACGGAAGTTTTCGGTGACTCCCTAAGCAATAAAAACTATTCGCAGCATGCTGATATTTTCCCAGCAATGTCATACCTTTGAGAGTATTTTGAATGGCTCAGGGGTTGAATCTCTTATTAAAAAGTAAACGCTCGATCATGCCGTAATTATTTGAAAGCCAATAAATCAAGCCGCTCCAATGCGGTTCGAAGCCATGAGTTTGTTTCGCCACACGGCACGTCGTAGCCTGCATTTCTATTTGTTTTTCTATTTGTGCTGTTCGCGCAAAGCTGCAATTGCCGTCTTAAATTAATCTCTGTAGAGCGGATATTTAGTCAGCTGGAAGTGATGCTTCAAGGACTGAGAAATCGCTTTTCGATGAACTTCAATGCAGTTAAAGCCGCGACTTGCGACAGGTGTTAAGTGTACGGAGCTACGCCGTGGTGAGCCAGAAAACGTCTAGCGCTCATCCCAGCGCGCCACGGAGGGCAGTTTCTCCAGCAACCGTAGTATATTTAAATAGCAAAATGAACGGTAGCTTTTTTTTCGATTTTGCCTACTATTGTTTTTTAATGGCGAAATTCCATACTGCTAATATACGTACCTTACGTCACGATTTCGTACTGTTCATTCCTTGCCCCTGAGCGCAATCGCTCTCGGGGACGCGACAATTCCGACA
Organism: Ixodes scapularis; assembly: GCF_016920785.2. NCBI lineage: Eukaryota > Metazoa > Arthropoda > Arachnida > Ixodida > Ixodidae > Ixodes > Ixodes scapularis. Next base: position 20,377,497 of record NW_024609839.1, read on the forward strand.
GTCACATTGGCCACTGTTCAGACCAGCGTTCCAACATGACTATCCACACGTTGATCGATTGCACGTAATCCCTCAAGTGGTATTAAACTTTTTAATGTAAAGCGGAATGTCAACCTGCGACACCCCGCCCCCTCCGATCACAACCCGACCAGCGGTATCGATGCCCGACAGTTTACGATCTCATCTTCTTGTTACACCACTGATACGCGAACACATGATCGCATCGGCGATAATTCCAGTCTTCTGTTCACAACCCACAACACTGCCATCACGACGTTGCAGCTATGTTGCTGACACGCACAAACACAGAACCACGTTGAACGCCGGTTGCACTCGGCATCGGAAAACAGAATCGAACTCAGGGGGGAAGGCACCCAGGCAGCCGGCAGCAAAACCTGCCTGTCTTGGACGCAGTTCCTGCGGTTTCCATAACGTCGAAAACGTCGACACAGTTCCGCGTGGTTTCGCTATTGTAGTGACTGTCAGTGTTGCCAGAAGGAGAAAAAAAAAATCAGCAGATTGATCTCCAAAAAGTCAGTAGATTTGCACAAAACTCGGTAGATTCTACGAAATCTGTGTCTTTGCCATGTTTTGCCATTTCCATTAAACCATTTTTCGAAGAAATACTATAGAGCAACAGATAACATGGTAATAAACACAAATAACATATAAAAGAAACAAGACCATTTCTCGAGTAATTCTTTATGAAAAACAAAGTAAAATGGCACCGTGAATATATATATATATATATATATATTTTTTTTTTTTTTTTTTTTTATCAGCATTGACTAGTGTTGCGATTTCGAGGATTATTCGTTGAAATCGAGACTGAGCCCCTTTTGGGATCAACAGATGAGGGCGACAGTGGGACACCCACCTGTCGCTATTATTGAAACGAAACTAAAACAAGACGTCCGAGCAAGTGCGGGCGTGCACGTCCATTTTATGTCCTCTGCAACTTGCCATCTTTCCTTACTGGGCTGTGGAAGGTTTTTGACGCAACGCTGTCGGCGCGGAGCACTGTCGAGGCTATGCGTCGTCTGCTACGGGCTTATTTCTTTTTCGCCTGACTCAAAGCTTGCGTTCGAACGTGGAGAAACTTGATTCGTTAGCTTTTTAAGCCACCGAGGAATAACATTATATAATTTTCTTGCCAAACCTGCCAAATAAAAGTTAAGAACCGAAATTTGCATGTCGATCCCATGCGTTCCGCCGGGTGAATGAATGAAAATGGCGGCCCTCCCCGCTAAGCTGGGAGCAGCCGAGATTCCACGCGCATGCGCTCACGCCTGTCGCTCTACGCCGCAGGCTGACTGACTCACTTGGGAGGGAGACGTTACGGCGGCGAAAGCATAGACTGGCCAAACTCTCCCCATATATGGCTCTGGCCCGGATGTCACCGTCGAACCCAACGTTGGTCGAACCGGTCGAACCTGCTCTGTGTGAATAGATATGAACATACGGTTAAGTAGGGGTGTCGCGAACTTTTGTCGAACCGGATTTTTAGGTCGAACTTTCGTGGTTCGACGAACCTTCGAAACTTTTCATCAGATTCGACCGGTTCGACTTTGCCAATGTTACTAGAACACTCAGTTGGTAAACTCGCCGTCGAAACTTGGGCCGCTGGCGTCCACCGAGACCGAGCTAAATACGACAACAGCGCCACTCTTTGTCATTTGTCTGTACTGCGGTCACCTTCAGCTTTTACATAGCATATTTTTTGCGTAAAAACAAAGGGAAAAGACTCGTTTTGGATGAAATTTATTGAATATTAGTACAAAATGGTAGGCGCGTGATGTTTTTAAAGTTTTAGTTTGCATGGTTTTGCGGCACAATTAATATTGTTCTTATACAACCATGCCTCTGCGGTACTTTCAGGTAGCGCGTCTCGACCTAGGTGCATTTTAACTTCGGTAGAAATTCGCGGCGCGTCCTCTGGGGAAACGGGGGTAGCACCCCTGTAACCTTTTCCGCTGTATCTTTGTTGGCGCCAAAATGCCGATTAAAGCCAAAATAGAAGTAATGTGCAGTTCCTCGAGTGGCCGCTGCGGGAGAAATGTCGGCGTTGTGTTCGCCATTAGCTCGGTTCTGGTCAACGTTACTAAAACACTCAGTTGGGAAACACCCATAGAGATGGCTTTACAAACGTGGCCCCAATCTGTCTCCGAGCACCGAGCTAATGACGAACACAACGCCACCATTTCTCCCGCAGCGGCCACTCGAGGAACTGCACGTGACTTCTATTTTGGCTTTAAAAACAGATACAGCGGATGAGGATACAGGGGTGCCACCCCCGGCAGACGCGCCGCGTTGAACTACTGAAGTTAAAATGCACCTAGGTCGGAACGCGCTACCTGAAAGGCCCGCTGAGGCATGGTTGTATGAAAGCAATATTAATTGTTCCACAAAACCTCGCGAACTAAAGATGATAAAAACATCACGCGCCCAGCCCTTGGTACTAAACTCCAATAAATTTCATACAAAAAGAGTCTTTTCCGTTTGTTTTTACGCAAAAACAGGCTTTCAAAAAGTTCGAGGTGACCATAGTACAGACAAACGAAAAAGAGTGGCGCTGTTGTCGCATTTAGCTCGGTCTCGGTGGACGCCAGCGGCCCAGGTTTCGACGGCGAGTTTCCCAACTGAGTGTTTTAGTAACGTTGGTTTTGGTGGACAGATTGGGACCACTTTTTCAGAGCAGTCTCTATGGCAGTTTCCCAACTGAGTGGCTCTAGGAACGTTGGACTTTGCGGACAGTGCGGCCAGACCTTGATACACGCATGTCTAGGTTTGGAGAATTAATTTTTATGCAAAGGGTTATTTTATTTTATGAACAGTTGCAATTAAAAGAAACCAATTCTAATCACTGAAGACGTTATAAATATTTTTTGTACTGTATTAACTGAAATAACCAATCAACGGTGCCCTTAATTCATCCCTTAGAAGTCAACTGGCCAGCCTGTCGCGCATGCGCACACGAGTCGAACCTCAATACAAGGTTCGTCGAAATTTCCACAAAACGTTCGAAAAAGTCGAACCTGGTCGAACTCCAACCTCGGCCTGTTCGCGACACACCTACGGTTAAGTGGCTCGAATAGGTTGGGTTTCTGGGCCGTCTAGCCAGTGGTTCGTTTTTAATTCTGGGAGGATATGAGTTTCCTTTGATGGGCGACCATGGGAACTGAAGGGGCCAAATAATAAATTTTTAGTATGTTTACTGAGAGAAAGTCAGTCCATTTTCCTCTTTTTCAGTGAATCAGTAGACTCGGAACGAAATCAGTATATCTACTGATAAATCAGTAGACCTGGCAACACTGGTGACGGTAGTGCTGTGGTGGCTGTAGTTGCGTGCCGCGCGAGTCACGCAATCCGGAGACGGCCATCCCCCAGTGTACGTGGCGCTGCAGGCACTGCTCCGGAACTTCGCTGTTTCTAGCGGCTTCGTTTGCTCGTTTGATAAAATTAGTAATAAAAACGTCAATGCAACCGAAATGTTCTGGACGTTTAAACTAGAAGACGGAATTACAGGCGGCCTTCGCTGCTGCTGAAGCTCAATCAACTCAACAGCTATTTATTAAACAACGTGCGCGACCTGCTCGAAAAACTTAACCGAAAGAAGATGAGTCGGGAGGGCAAAAGCTTTCTCCCGTCTGCCTGGAGAAGGAGAAAAACGTTTCGTTCCTCCCCTTTTCTCGTGTCCGCTTGGGGGCGCGTCGGTAGAAGGGAGGAAGACGCGCCGTTGTTGCATTTTTCCTCCATTTTTTCTTAGAGTGTAGGGGTATGTTCATCAAAACTAGCTCTCCGAGAGCGAGTGACAAACCACGACGGCGGTATGAAGCTGTTTTGCTTCTTTTCTCCCATGCCGCCAAAACCATGCGAAATCGACGAATAAATCTCCACTTCACGGTGACCAGACATTTTGCCAATGGATGTTTTCTTTTCCAATCACTACGATGGCGTACCACCTCGTCCGTCGCGATTCCGGTGATCACAGCCTTCTGAATCCAGGAAAGTTTCCGAGGCGGCACTAACATCCGAAGGCCCCTTGAGCTTCAAACTGTGCGAATTCGGGCCTAGCGATGTTGGCCCCAATTATTTCAACTCAAACCTTGGGAAGTTCGAAATATCTCTGAAAAGCAAGTAGCCCTGAAACCGAATTTAATGTTGCTCGCATTCCGTACGCAGTCACGATGTCGCGGAGGTTGATCGAGTAGAAATTGTGTATATTTTAGTTCTCCTGTCAACAGCAAAACCTATCAAAAGAAATCAGGCTGCTGCAGGATATAATAAAAACAATTTTAATGAAAGGTACATTCACAAACAAGCCCAAAAGCAAAGTAAAATATATGTTAGTGCAAGTCTGCCAGTGCGAAGCGACACTGGTTTATCCTGTAGGCAAGAAATTTATCTGGTGCAGTACGACTGCACCTCACAGCGGTAATACATGACCGCACACCTCTGTGATGCTCATTCAGATGATAAAATATTTTCTTTATTTGGCTCTGAAGAGACGCCGCATCGTGGAAAGACAAAAGCCCCTACCATGAAGGCTGTCAACGTTGCGTCTAATAAACATAATAATGCAATGAAACTAAACATTTGAGAGAAATCTCTCTGGTTGGGGAATACAATAATTAAAATATGGCAACCAACCAATTCCTAAACATGTAGGAGCCCTACGTTTCGAACCGACTCGGTTCTTCGTCAGGGGCGACTGTGGCCGTTGAGGAGCGACGTTTTTCGATCTTCTTTTTCTTTTCTCAGGGATGTGGCGCATTTCTCGATCTTCTTCTTTCATGAATATGGCGAAGCCCGTTCACATACACTGTTGGTAAAGCACCAAGGCACCTATTTATGTTGCCTGGCGTCGTTTGAATATGCCAGGACTCGACGAAAAGCCTATGTCGGTTGTTAGTCTCTGCGTCGATAATGCTGGTGTTGTCGAAGTCAATCCGGTGGTCTTTGACTTCGCAGTGCTCGGCGACTGCGCTGCGCTCGTGGTCGAGCTTGCGAACGTCGTTTTTGTGTTGGCGTATTCTTTCATTGAAATTCTTTGTCTCGCCGATGTAGGTGGCTGGACAATCTGCACAAGGGATCTTATAAACCACGCCCTGCGTTTTTTCTTTCGGAGGGCGATCTTTTGGACGGGGCATGAGTAATCCAAGCGTGGACATTGGCTTGTGGGCTACGCGGATTCCTTCTTTGGCTAGCACGCGTGCAAGCGCCTCGCTTGTTCCTCTGATGTAGGGTACGCAGATGCGCGAGGTTGGGCGTGGCTGCGTACAGGCTTGTGGTTGCTGTTGTCTTTGACCTCGAGCTTGATGACGGGCAACGCGTTGGATGAAGGTGCTCGTGTATCCATTCTTTTTCAGATCAGCACGGACGGTTTTTTCTTCCTTTCTTCTGTCATCTTCAGAGGAGCATATAGCCTTCGTCCTAGACAGCAGTGTCCTAACCACCGATGCTTTGTGGCAGGCTGGGTGATAGGAATCAAACTGGAGATAACGTCCAGTGTGCGTGGGCTTCCTGTAGACTGAAAACTTCAAATTTTCTTTTTCTCTTCTCACGAGCACGTCCAAAAAAGGCAATGAATTGTCTTTTTCAAGTTCCGCTGTAAATTGGATAGCCGGTTCGATGGAGTTGAGGTGTGAGAGGAATCTGTCCACTTCAGATCTTTGAAGGATGCAGAAGCAGTCGTCCACATACCGCACAAATATCTTGGGCGCAGTGGCGAATGACTGCAGGGCCTCTTCCTCAATGGCTTCCATGCACAGGTTAGCCGTGGTAACGGAGACAGATGCTCCCATGGCGGTTCTGCTGGCTTGTTTAAAATACTCTCCCTTGACGCTAAAGTAGGTGTTGCTGAGGCAGAACTCAAGGAGGCGGCACAGTTCCTCCACACTAAAGGCGGTCCTGTTGTGCAGGTCTTTGTCTTTTTCGAGAGCCTTCCTGGCAGCTGTAACTGCCAGGGGAACCGGCACACTTGTGAAAAGTGAGATGACGTCAAAAGAGACTAGGCTTTCCTCAGCGCTCACCTTCAATTTCGAGATGCGCTCCACGAAGTCGCTGGAGTTGCTGATATAAGTCGTCGTTTTTCCGACGAGAGGAGAGAGGGTGTGGTGAAGATAGTTCGACACGGCTCGAAGTGGTGAGGTTCTAAAGTCCACAATGGGCCGGAGAGCAAGGCTAGGCTTGTGGATCTTGGGAAGGCCGTAAAAACCAGGCGCAGATCCATTCCTAAAAAGGAGGTGCAGGTGGAGGCTCCTCGAGTCTGGATGTTTCTTGAAAATTTCAGTTAGGATCTTGCTCATCGTTGCCTGGATTCGCGGTGTCGGATCCTTTTTTAGTCTTTCATAAGCAGAGGTGTCAAGCAGGTCGTGTATCTTCCGGTCGTAGACATCCCGGTCGAGGACAACGGTCGAATTGCCCTTATCTGCTGGAAGAAGCACAATCTTTTCATCATCGTGAAGCGCCCGGAGCGCACTTCCTTCTTCTCTTGAGAGATTGTGTCGTTGATGCCGCGGGATGTTTGATAAAATACCGATCACCTTCTGTCGCACCCGCTCACGATCGCTAGGATTCAGGTGCGCGATGCCGTCCTCCAGGGCTGCGACCATTTTCGGCAGAGGCGGTCTCGGGGTAGTCATGTTAAATCCGTGGCCTTTGGCTAAAACCTTGGTCTCGCAAGAAGAGAGATTCCTGGACGAGAGGTTTATGACAAACCTGGTGGTATCGGTTTCGTGTTTAGTATTTTCTCTCTCCATCAGCTTCGAGAATATCTTACTCTGAGAAACTCTTTGCTTTTCTGCAGAGGTGGAGGCAATGCTTTCAGCAAAAGAGTGTAAGTGAGGGAGCATAGCTGGCATGCGGTGTTCTAGTTGCCTGCGGATGAAATACAGATCCAGTTCTTTTTTCTTTATGGTGGTCTGGCACTGGTGAATGCGGGCTTTGACCAAACGGTGCTCCGCTTGCTCGAAGATCTTGTGTCCCTCCGGCGTATGAACGAGCCGTTTAAGACGAAGGCTTTGGGGAACCAGGTGGTGGTCCCGGCAGGCTTTCGTAAAGTCCAGGTGTGCCTTGAACGTGGAGATACTTCGAGTGGCATTCACATACCTTTTTGAGAGTTGTACGGTCTCCTCTCCGAAGTCATCGCGTAAAGACTTGAAACTAAACATTTGAGAGAAATCTCTCTGGTTGGGGAATACAATAATTAAAATATGGCAACCAACCAATTCCTAAACATGTAGGAGCCCTACGTTTCGAACCGACTCGGTTCTTCGTCAGGGGCGACTGTGGCCGTTGAGGAGCGACGTTTTTCGATCTTCTTTTTCTTTTCTCAGGGATGTGGCGCATTTCTCGATCTTCTTCTTTCATGAATATGGCGAAGCCCGTTCACATACACTGTTGGTAAAGCACCAAGGCACCTATTTATGTTGCCTGGCGTCGTTTGAATATGCCAGGACTCGACGAAAAGCCTATGTCGGTTAGTCTCTGCGTCGATAATGCTGGTGTTGTCGAAGTCAATCCGGTGGTCTTTGACTTCGCAGTGCTCGGCGACTGCGCTGCGCTCGTGGTCGAGCTTGCGAACGTCGTTTTTGTGTTGGCGTATTCTTTCATTGAAATTCTTTGTCTCGCCGATGTAGGTGGCTGGACAATCTGCACAAGGGATCTTATAAACCACGCCCTGCGTTTTTTCTTTCGGAGGGCGATCTTTTGGACGGGGCATGAGTAATCCAAGCGTGGACATCGGCTTGTGGGCTACGCGGATTCCTTCTTTGGCTAGCACGCGTGCAAGCGCCTCGCTTGTTCCTCTGATGTAGGGTACGCAGATGCGCGAGGTTGGGCGTGGCTGCGTACAGGCTTGTGGTTGCTGTTGTCTTTGACCTCGAGCTTGATGACGGGCAACGCGTTGGATGAAGGTGCTCGTGTATCCATTCTTTTTCAAATCAGCACGGACGGTTTTTTCTTCCTTTCTTCTGTCATCTTCAGAGGAGCATATAGCCTTCGTCCTAGACAGCAGTGTCCTAACCACCGATGCTTTGTGGCAGGCTGGAGCGCATCTCGAAATTGAAGGTGAGCGCTGAGGAAAGCCTAGTCTCTTTTGACGTCATCTCACTTTTCACAAGTGTGCCGGTTCCCCTGGCAGTTACAGCTGCCAGGAAGGCTCTCGAAAAAGACAAAGACCTGCACAACAGGACCGCCCTTAATGTGGAGGAACTGTGCCGCCTCCTTGAGTTCTGCCTCAGCAACACCTACTTTAGCGTCAAGGGAGAGTATTTTAAACAAGCCAGCGGAACCGCCATGGGAGCATCTGTCTCCGTTACCACGGCTAACCTGTGCATGGAAGCCATTGAGGAAGAGGCCCTGCAGTCATTCGCCACTGCGCCCAAGATATTTGTGCGGTATGAGGACGACTGCTTCTGCATCCTTCAAAGATCTGAAGTGGACAGATTCCTCTCACACCTCAACTCCATCGAACCGGCTATCCAATTTACAGCGGAACTTGAAAAAGACAATTCATTGCCTTTTTTGGACGTGCTCGTGAGAAGAGAAAAAGAAAATTTGAAGTTTTCAGTCTACAGGAAGCCCACGCACACTGGACGTTATCTCCAGTTTGATTCCTATCACCCAGCCTGCCACAAAGCATCGGTGGTTAGGACACTGCTGTCTAGGACGAAGGCTATATGCTCCTCTGAAGATGAAAGAAGAAAGGAAGAAAAAACCGTCCGTGCTGATCTGAAAAAGAATGGATACACGAGCACCTTCATCCAACGCGTTGCCCGTCATCAAGCTCGAGGTCAAAGACAACAGCAACCACAAGCCTGTACGCAGCCACGCCCAACCTCGCGCATCTGCGTACCCTACATCAGAGGAACAAGCGAGGCGCTTGCACGCGTGCTAGCCAAAGAAGGAATCCGCGTAGCCCACAAGCCAATGTCCACGCTTGGATTACTCATGCCCCGTCCAAAAGATCGCCCTCCGAAAGAAAAAACGCAGGGCGTGGTTTATAAGATCCCTTGTGCAGATTGTCCAGCCACCTACATCGGCGAGACAAAGAATTTCAATGAAAGAATACGCCAACACAAAAACGACGTTCGCAAGCTCGACCACGAGCGCAGCGCAGTCGCCGAGCACTGCGAAGTCAAAGACCACCGGATTGACTTCGACAACACCAGCATTATCGACGCAGAGACTAACAACCGACATAGGCTTTTCGTCGAGTCCTGGCATATTCAAACGACGCCAGGCAACATAAATAGGTGCCTTGGTGCTTTACCAACAGTGTATGTGAACGGGCTTCGCCATATTCATGAAAGAAGAAGATCGAGAAATGCGCCACATCCCTGAGAAAAGAAAAAGAAGATCGAAAAACGTCGCTCCTCAACGGCCACAGTCGCCCCTGACGAAGAACCGAGTCGGTTCGAAACGTAGGGCTCCTACATGTTTAGGAATTGGTTGGTTGCCATATTTTAATTATTGTATTCCCCAACCAGAGAGATTTCTCTCAAATGTTTAGTTTCAAGTCTTTACGCGATGACTTCGCAGAGGAGACCGTACAACTCTCAAAAAGGTATGTGAATGCCACTCGAAGTATCTCCACGTTCAAGGCACACCTGGACTTTACGAAAGCCTGCCGGGACCACCACCTGGTTCCCCAAAGCCTTCGTCTTAAACGGCTCGTTCATACGCCGGAGGGACACAAGATCTTCGAGCAAGCGGAGCACCGTTTGGTCAAAGCCCGCATTCACCAGTGCCAGACCACCATAAAGAAAAAAGAACTGGATCTGTAATTCATCCGCAGGCAACTAGAACACCGCATGCCAGCTATGCTCCCTCACTTACACTCTTTTGCTGAAAGCATTGCCTCCACCTCTGCAGAAAAGCAAAGAGTTTCTCAGAGTAAGAAATTCTCGAAGCTGATGGAGAGAGAAAATACTAAACGCGAAACCGATACCACCAGGTTTGTCATAAACCTCTCGTCCAGGAATCTCTCTTCTTGCGAGACCAAGGTTTTAGCCAAAGGCCACGGATTTAACATGACTACCACGAGACCGCCTCTGCCGAAAATGGTCGCAGCCCTGGAGGACGGCATCGCGCACCTGAATCCTAGCGATCGTGAGCGGGTGCGACAGAAGGTGATCGGTATTTTATCAAACATCCCGCGGCATCAACGACACAATCTCTCAAGAGAAGAAGGAAGTGCGCTCCGGGCGCTTCACGATGATGAAAAGATTGTGCTTCTTCCAGCAGATAAGGGCAATTCGACCGTTGTCCTCGACCGGGATGTCTACGACCGGAAGATACACGACCTGCTTGACACCTCTGCTTATGAAAGACTAAAAAAGGATCCGACACCGCGAATCCAGGCAACGCTGAGCAAGATCCTAACTGAAATTTTCAAGAAACATCCAGACTCGAGGAGCCTCCACCTGCACCTCCTTTGTAGGAATGGATCTGCGCCTGGTTTTTACGGCCTTCCCAAGATCCACAAGCCTAGCCTTGCTCTCCGGCCCATTGTGGACTTTAGAACCTCACCACTTCGAGCCGTGTCGAACTATCTTCACCACACCCTCTCTCCTCTCGTCGGAAAAACGACGACTTATATCAGCAACTCCAGCGACTTCGTGGAGCGCATCTCGAAATTGAAGGTGAGCGCTGAGGAAAGCCTAGTCTCTTTTGACGTCATCTCACTTTTCACAAGTGTGCCGGTTCCCCTGGCAGTTACAGCTGCCAGGAAGGCTCTCGAAAAAGACAAAGACCTGCACAACAGGACCGCCCTTAGTGTGGAGGAACTGTGCCGCCTCCTTGAGTTCTGCCTCAGCAACACCTACTTTAGCGTCAAGGGAGAGTATTTTAAACAAGCCAGCGGAACCGCCATGGGAGCATCTGTCTCCGTTACCACGGCTAACCTGTGCATGAAAGCCATTGAGGAAGAGGCCCTGCAGTCATTCGCCACTGCGCCCAAGATATTTGTGCGGTATGTGGACGACTGCTTCTGCATCCTTCAAAGATCTGAAGTGGACAGATTCCTCTCACACCTCAACTCCATCGAACCGGCTATCCAATTTACAGCGGAACTTGAAAAAGACAATTCATTGCCTTTTTTGGACGTGCTCGTGAGAAGAGAAAAAGAAAATTTGAAGTTTTCAGTCTACAGGAAACCCACGCACACTGGACGTTATCTCCAGTTTGATTCCTATCACCCAGCCTGCCACAAAGCATCGGTGGTTAGGACACTGCTGTCTAGGACGAAGGCTATATGCTCCTCTGAAGATGACAGAAGAAAGGAAGAAAAAACCGTCCGTGCTGATCTGAAAAAGAATGGATACACGAGCACCTTCATCCAACGCGTTGCCCGTCATCAAGCTCGAGGTCAAAGACAACAGCAACCACAAGCCTGTACGCAGCCACGCCCAACCTCGCGCATCTGCGTACCCTACATCAGAGGAACAAGCGAGGCGCTTGCACGCGTGCTAGCCAAAGAAGGAATCCGCGTAGCCCACAAGCCAATGTCCACGCTTGGATTACTCATGCCCCGTCCAAAAGATCGCCCTCCGAAAGAAAAAACGCAGGGCGTGGTTTATAAGATCCCTTGTGCAGATTGTCCAGCCACCTACATCGGCGAGACAAAGAATTTCAATGAAAGAATACGCCAACACAAAAACGACGTTCGCAAGCTCGACCACGAGCGCAGCGCAGTCGCCGAGCACTGCGAAGTCAAAGACCACCGGATTGACTTCGACAACACCAGCATTATCGACGCAGAGACTAACAACCGACATAGGCTTTTCGTCGAGTCCTGGCATATTCAAACGACGCCAGGCAACATAAATAGGTGCCTTGGTGCTTTACCAACAGTGTATGTGAACGGGCTTCGCCATATTCATGAAAGAAGAAGATCGAGAAATGCGCCACATCCCTGAGAAAAGAAAAAGAAGATCGAAAAACGTCGCTCCTCAACGGCCACAGTCGCCCCTGACGAAGAACCGAGTCGGTTCGAAACGTAGGGCTCCTACATGTTTAGGAATTGGTTGGTTGCCATATTTTAATTATAATAATGCAATGTATAAAAAAAAATTGTGTCCTCCTCAACGGTCGACGAGTCTCTCAGCCGTAGATGAGAAATTTAGGCAGTGCAGTACAACCGCTACCCTGGGGTCTTTAACGTGCATCACGCAGTAGTGATACACGACTGCACGCCGGTACGGTGCTCATCCAGATCGAAACGACCACGGGTGGGGATTGAGCCCAGGATCCTGGGTTCTGCAGCGCGAGCTATCGCTCCACATGCTCCGAGCTGGTGTGCGCTAGCCCACTCGGCCACCAATCCCCGCCTGAATATATACACGAACTCATGTTTACAGACAAACCGGAGTGGACACCACCGGCGCTGCGCATGAGCGGTGGGCAAGAAGCTTGCCGTCGCCCATAAAGAAACCCTTGAATTGCGTTGTTGTCGGCGTCGGTGTGAGTCCCCGTGCTCTTTTTTGCGTTAAATTTTTTTTATTCTACGTCCTCCTAACAATGTCTGACTACTTGAGCGGCTTCAGCAAAATCAACAAGGCTCGTTACACCGCAAATGAATAATGTGACGTGCGGCAATTTATTTCACGTGGACGCCGCAGAATGGGCGCTAAAGCCCGACTCCCACGATGGGATTCTGCTCGCTATTTTCAGTCGCGACGTCACTCGGGCTTCAAAAACATGGACCGTAGCTGAGATAGTGGACGTCGATACTAAAAACTAGGCACCCTACTGAAAACCGCAAGTAGAATCGCATTACAAGCATTACAAGTCGGTGATGGCCACTGGTAACAATGATCAACATCTACTTCTTGTATCTACTGTTTACACTGAGCCTACTTACCCCAACCAACCTTCAAAAGTGTTTTGAGGCCTGCACTTTCTTATCGCAATTACCGGGTTAATGTTTGGTTTACGGGCAGCTTTTGTTTCAACGAGCAGACGACAAAAAGCAGACGAAGGTTCGAACGATTAGGCGGTCGTGTGAATTTGAAGACGCACTAAACCCGCGGGTGGTCCGGACAACTTGGCAGTTTTCTCTCGTTCATGTTGGAACAAAACAAATACATCTGGCGACCATAAAGTGTTGCCCGCACAAGCAATCGTAGTTCGACAGTGCCAATTCGCCGCTACTATCCACGTTCTTGGATGAACGGAGGGGGCAGAAACACATGAAAACTGAGCTTCAAACCTTCCCAGACTCTCTTGGCACAGCCCCCGTCGCAGCATTTTGACGAGAAGCTAGGTTTTTGTCTGCTTTCTCCCAAAACGACACAGGAATGCATGTCTCGCACGACGACTTCTGCCCACCGCCCCAGACCGGAAGTGCGCCCGACGCACCACCACCGCGGCGTGACGTAGCAGAGTTGAGTTCGTGTATACAAGATGACGACACTGCTGCAAAACAAGCACATTAAGTTAACGTTAGCACACACTGAGCAACAATCTCAATCTCACTAAACCTCTGTCAGAAACAATTTTGCAAGTTCAAGCCTTCGCAACATCTGACAGTGGTCGAAGGGTTGTGTAGCAGACGCAGATGAGAACAGGACGGGCTCGTGAGGAAAAGCACCGACGAGGTCACCCCCACACTGCTGCAGAACAAGCACATTGAGCTGATGTTAGCACACACTGAGCAACAATCTCAACCTCACTAAACCGTGACTCGGTCAGGAACTACTAAGAAGTTAAAGCTCTCGCACCATCCGACAGTGTCGAAGGGTGGTGTAGCAGACGCAGAACAGACCAGGACGGACTAGTGAGGAAAAGCACCGACGAGGGCACCCCCCACACTGCTGCAAAACAAGCACATTGAGCTAATGTTAGCACACACCGAGCAACAATCTCAATCTTACTAAACCGAGACTCGATCAGGAACGATTTTGCAAGTTCATGGACTTTCACCATCTGACAGTGGTCGAAGGGTGGTGTAGCAGACGCAGAACAGACCAGGACAGACTCGTGAGGAAAAGCACCGACGAGGGCACCCCCCACACTGCTGCAAAACAAGCACATTGAGCTAATGTTAGAGCACACTGAGCAACAATCTCAACCTCACTAAACCGAGACTCGGTCAGGACTTGGCGTCACCCTGGTATCATTCATTGAATCCATTCTAAATCGCTCCGCACGTTTCATACTTTCTAACTATCACCGTACAGCCAGCGTCACCTCCATGAAAGCGTCTCTATATTTGCCCAACCTCTCCTTTTGTAGAAAAATAGCTCGCTTCTGCTTATTTCACAAGATTTATCACTCTAACCCAGCACTTATTTTCAGAACCATCATACATATCGCCGCGTACCGATCATCTACTAAAAGTAGGAATCCCCTACTGCATCACCTCCACCTTTTATGCATCCTTCCTACCCCTGACTTCCGTCGACTGGAATCGCCTTCCCGGATCCGTAGTCTCACTTAATGACGGTGCGGATTTTAAAACCGACATCACTGATATTCTGAATAATGTTCCGTAGCAATTCTATAACTTGTGTTGTTGTTTTTTTGCGCTTTCTTTTCATTGTTCAATTCATATTGACGTATAATTCCACTCTCTCTAATGCCTTCGGGCCCTGAGAGTATAATAAATTAAGTTAAATGTTGCAAGTTCAAGCTCTCTTACCCTCTGACAGGAGTCGCAGGGTGACGTAGCAGACGCAGATGAGCCTGGGGTGGCGTAGCAGACGCATATGAGCCTGGAAGGGTCTCTTGGGGAACGGCTTTTCGACGGTCGTCCATGGCATTGTAGGAATCAGGGTCTTTTACCACGAAAGAGATTCGCAGCCCATGTCCGCATCGCTTGAGTGGGCCATATCCTCATCGCTTGATTTGTCGTCATCGCTGCCTAGGTGAATGACGACACTGTCGATAACCGTATCTGAGAAGCAGTCGGCTTCCCACATCTTGTTTTCCACATCAATGACGTGTCTCGCGTATGCCTTCCAGTCGCCAGGCGTCACCTGTTGTAGAGCACCTGGAGTCAGTAGCTCAACTTCTGCCAGCTTGAACGTCTTGTTTGCACCTGCAATGGAGCCTTTCACCTGGCTCCAGACAAGCCCGATGGGGTTGAGCTCGCAGTGGTAAGGTGGCAAACGCAGTACAGTGTGCCCATGCTGCTCAGCGATGTCATTAATGCGGTATTTCTGAAGACCTGGCATTGTCAACCTAGCCCTCTCCACAAGGTCCAGAAGTTCTGCTTTCAGAAATGTTGGATCCCAGACGATGTCACTGTCGGTGAGCCATTACTGGATTGCTCCTTTTCTTGTGCGAGAGCTTGGAAGAGTGTGCAGCCTGACCGCATGGTAAGACGCATTGTCCATGAAAATTACACTATTCGGTTTCAAGTTCGGCAACAATTTCTCGGTAAAACACTCCTCGAAACGTGCGCCGTCCATCTCCTCATGGTAGTCGCCGCTGCCCGTTTTTGCACGAAAAACTTCTGCAGCACCGTCAACAAAGCCCTCGCTGCTTCCTGCATGGACCACAATAAGTCTTTCTCCCTTGCCGGAAGGATTCTTCAGCCCAACTGTGAGGCCCTTGTTGAATGCATCTCTTGGTGTCTTCACGGTAGTGTCCTTCCACACCTTAGACCTTGTGTGGCCAGCGTTGACCCAGGTCTCATCTAGGTAGTAGATGGTCTTGTCATGCAGGCGATGCTTCCTGATTGCCCGGAGGTAGGTGGCACGCCAGAGCACCAGGTCTGTGCGCTCCATCAACAACGAGTCCCTGTTGCGCTTGACGAAAGTGAATCCCAGATCCACCAGAGCTCTCCACAGCGTTGTGCGGCTGATCTTGGGGAACTTGTCATTCTGCTGAGCAACCTCTAAGACCGGTAAATATAAGTTGAAAATATTGTTTTTTTACACTTGTTTTGAAATATTGCTGTATACGATCACTTTGACTAGATTATATTTGTAGCAATTTATTGTAATGCCGATTATTTTTCTGCACGGCTTCTGCGAAAAAATGAAAACTGCTACTATACCAATGTACATATATGCCTAATTTAGCTATGTTTGTTCAGTTTCGCTATGTAGCGCTGTGGAGTGCTCCAGTTGAAAATAAAAAGTGTTTGTTGTAATGACAACGCTAACAGCTTATTTTTATCGACTGAGAAGTTCAAATGGGTCCTCAAATACGCGCAGCTTTAACATTATGTCTGCTTCATGTCATTGGAAAAACTCAGGCCAATGCAATTATGATGAGTGGCGCTCATGTGATTTAAGTAATTTAGCACATATTAGTGACTGTGGCTAATAAACCATAGGTAGTTGAAGGTGTCAACGCGTTTCTTTCGCTTTAGTGAAGTATGTTTTTAAAAAGTGCCCTTACCTTTGACAACGTCGGACACTCGCTGCGGCGAAAAAAATCGTGCACGATGAGCCGCAACGTTCCAAGGTCGAAAGAATCTAGCAGACTGGGTGTAGGCGGTGCAGACCTCTTTCCTTTTCGCTTGGGCGAAGATACCAACGGCGTGCCATCAGGACTCGACTGAACGAGTTATTTCCACCTGAAGATCGTGGAGTAGCCCACTCTTGTCAGCTCAGACGTTCTTCGGACGATCACTTTGTAAGACTCGTTCGGAGACTCACAACGGAGCTTGTAGTAAACGTTCAGCACAACTTGGCGCGCCTCTTTTAAAAACGAGGTTTTAGCAAATGTCGTCTGGAAGCGAGCTGGCGATGGAAGTACCGGCGCCTTTGGCGGAGACACGCTTGACGACACCGCAGCCATGGCAGCCATTACGCAAACAACAGCAATTTGTCAGGTGACATCTTAAACAAGAGCAAAAAGTATCTGTAACGTTAAAATGATTTCTTCCAATAAACAGTTAACAGAGTTTTACAGAGTTTACAATAACTTTTAAATAAAAAAATCTTGTCTTTGGAAGAAATATTTTTTAAAACACGTCACAAAATGAAAAGCAAGCTTGAACCAAACGCATGAAGAAACGAACGCAACGGCAGCGTTGCCAACCAAACAATTTATTTCTCCGAACATGCTACCTAATTATGTGTTAAATATCACGTTTAAAAGCTCTTCTTGAATCCAAAAGTTGTTTTTGTGTCGATGGTACACGACACAAAAATGTTAAACTAAGGCTAAAGTATATCCCCGCTTCGGACTGCCCAAGGGGCCCAAGGTTTTTGAGGCACTACTTCGCGATGCGTAGGAACAACTTGTCTGGGTCGCGTCACAGCCCCCAGCCTTTCGCCGCGGTCCAACGTAAGGTGAAACGGAATATAGCGGAGCCAGGCGCGTGCCCTCTCTCTCGTTTTACCGCGTCGAACCCGCTGAATTTCCCGGATGAATGGAGAGGGCGCTGCTGTCGAACAAAATGGTGCCGCCCAGAGAGCGCTAAATGGAGTGGTCCATAGAGGCCCAAGCTCACAGACTAGCTGGCTTACTTTCAGACACGACTGGGCGGACCTCCAGAAGAGTCCCACTTTATGCGCCTCCTCTTACATCCAACTGTTTGAAATGGTGTCACCATTTCAAACAGTTGAAACAGTGTCAAGATTTCAAAATGTCAATATTAAGATCAATTTAGTTACAAAAAATTACGAGCTGAAATAGCAATTATTGGGAGAAGACTTGCACGTACCTTGCTAGCGTACCCCATGTTCATCGGCAGCACAGCGTTCGGTGCGTTCTCCATTCACAAAATGTTCCGAGCACTGTCGAGAGGATGGTGTTGGGGAAAGTCTTTTCGCTTCACGGACGCCACCCACTGCCGCCAAGACCGGGGTCATTTGGAAAGCGATGGAGCTTAAAGACATTGCAGCCGCACTTGCCGGATTCCGTGCAAGCTAGATAGGTCCTCGTACAGTATTCGACGCTTTTTGTCGTTATTGCTGCTCCCTATAACCGAGCAATGGTGTCCCGATGACGGGGGGACTGTCGCCATCCAAGCCCGTGGCTCTAATTAAATTTGGGAGTTTAAAACAAAGAAGAAAGCGCGAACAAAGTTCGGGCAATACATATAGCCAGCACCGGCGAAGCCTCTCATCCGGGACTTTCACTCTTTCTTACGCACCAGCAAGGGGGAAAGCGCCCCTAGCCCTTATCCCTCCTCTACCTCTCGCTCTCAAAATGGCGCTACTTGCGATAAAACCAGATACTTTACAAGGGGGATACAGGACGCTCCCTGAGAATACAACGGCCTGGGTGAATACAGATTTTGCACACTTTGAATGGCTGGATGTGTCATTGCATTGCGGTTCTCCTCTTAAAAGGGAGCGCTCCTCGGATTTCATCTCCGATGGGAACTTTTGAAGAGTCCAGATGGCGCGCGCGTCGAAGGCGTGAAAATGCACTCTCCCTCCGAGGCGAATGAGTGCGCAACGTATCTGGGTCTAGCAGCGAAATGAGAGCTCGTGTCTCTTAAAACTCCTCGGGAAAGAACGCAAACCACATTTTGGTTCGTTACAGTTGCATTTTCTTCAGCGTAGTCGAAACGCAACCAAAACGCCGCTAGCGACAGCCTTCACAGTGCTTCCGTGCCCCGAGAAATTCGCGGACGGCGCTCCACGTCTTCTTCGGTAGGGTGACGTAAATGACACGTGAGGACGTCGCATTCGATGCTCGCAGCGGATTCGTGGGTTTGTGAGGCTCGTGCCGAGTCGCCCACGGCTAACATTGCCCACGGCGGCGGCGGCGGGCCGCGGCCGGCAGGCGCCCCGAGGGGCTAGAGGGGTGCGGAGTGCGGTAGGTGGATATTCGTGGGGAGTGACTTCTCCGGAGGATTCGCAGGACTCTGAACGCCCATATGCTGTCCCTCCGGCGGTGACGGCTGTTCGCGCTCTACCGCTCTGTTGTGGTCGTTATTGGTTGAGAAGGCCTAGACTTTTCAGTTGCGATATGTCAGTCGGCTGGCCTTCCCGAAGAGAACCAAAATCAAGAGCTAAGAACTTTTTTTTATGACGTCCCCATTCAGTTATGATTTCTGTCGCAAGTGATGTACATTTTCACTTGATCAGAATCGTGCGATTGCCACAATCAACTGAGAGCACGGTGTAAGATAATGATACTCTTTAGGTGAGGACACGGCGGGGTTAAACGCGCGGCGCGAGGAATCAGATAGTGTTCGTTCGATGGGCATCCGAAAGGCTGCAGCATTCCGCGGCCACCGTACCCGCGGCCGACAGTGCCGCCGGCAGCCAAACGGCGAAACAGTGTGAAAACAAAAAAAAGTATCTCGTTGGCATGACACCCCGGTACATCGTGGTCACCGTGGTCTTTCTGCAAGTGCGACAACCTCGCTGGAGCTCTGCGCGTGTGGAGCATGAGGCGGCACAAGCCATCTTGTGCACTACTGCCTGCCTCCTGCATGACTAAGAGTCGCTTTGCACGTTTTTGCTTCGTTTCGATTTGCGACTACACCGTAATTGCGACAGAAACATTTGGAACTCCAGTCGCCGTGCGCTATATGGAATGAAGATTGAAGAAGCCGTGTGCGGCGTTTGACCACGGGTTTGACGCGGCTTGAAAGTGGTGACAATGGGCCGGAGATGCTTCGTCCAGAACTGGAACTCAGGTCACCCTAGTTGCAAAGAAAAGGTTAGTTTGTTCAAGGTCCCATCCGACCCCACACGTCTGGAAGCGTGTGCTCAAGCAACTCCTCGCAAGCACCGTCCGCTTGGCCCTAAAGATTTTGTTTGCATAGAGCATTTCACCAACGACATGATTGTGAAAGGACGATACTTCGCGGAGCTAGAAGGGAAAATCCTACTTGACATTCCAAAAAAGTTCATCCTTTCCGACGACGCCATTCCTTGCATTTTTTCCGTCTTCCGCACCACCGTCAACAGCTCCAAGGAAAAGAAAGCCCCCCATGATCAGACACTCACCGCCGCCACCTAAGGCAAGAAAGAAAAAAAGAACGGCTGAGGCAACTGACATGCACGAGAAAGTACGTGAAGCGTGCTCAGCGGCGGCCAAGGACGAAACAAACGAGGTCTCATCTGATCCTGCGTACAGTAAACTAGCTTCAAGTCCGACATCTCCAAAAAGAAGTGTCGTGGGAGCTTATGACCAGACTGAAGCGAAAGAGGCGACTGATGCAGAAGGGTCAAAATGCACCAAGACCGACTGCCTACAAGTGTGCTTGGACCCCTCGAACGCCCACCTGCCGAGCATTGCGTGGAACCACTGCACATTGAGCCGAGAGGGACTGCTCAGCATTTGTTTTATACAAGCTGGCATATCGTCATCTGGAAAGCCTCTGTGCTTAAAAGTGGTGCATGTTGAACAAGTCAAGGAAGCACAGTTCACTTTAAACACATTTGCACTTGATCGCAAAATCGAGATAGCAACCGTTCCAGGTGCATTTGAATTGCGCTGCCAAGATGACTGGAGCACTGTCACTGCATCTCTGAAGCATCTCAATGGTCTGAATCTCTGTCCTGGTGGACCACCACAAGAGAAATATGCGAACGTGGAGCTTGAGTGTGGCTACGTGGATCCAGCTGGTGCTTGGCGGCACAACCGATGCCCCATCCTCCAGGTCGGAGAACTGCCATGTTGTTTTTATGCGAGATTAAAAGACACCCTCCGAATTCACAAGTCAAGAATGAACAAGCGTCGAGAGCACCGACGAGTCAAAATCATCCTGAGCCCACCTAACAAGCAGAAAGTAGATGTATTAAGAAAGCAACGGATCGCCTGCTACCGTTTTAAGATGCGGCTACTCAAAGATAAAAAAGCTGACTGAAGAGTTATTGTCCTGTCAAGGCAAACTGAAAGACCTAAGTGAGGCATCCCTTCATAAAACACTCAAGGAAGCGAACCTTTCAGAGGCGCAGCAAATGCTTGTGACCGAATGCATATCAGCTGCACGGCATAAATCCAAGAAAGGAAGAAAGTACAAGGATAACTGGCTGCTGCTGTGTTTGCTGCTACATATTCGCACGCCCACAGGATACAGGTTCCTAAGAGACAGTGACGTCCTTCCTCTGCCATTAGTGAAGACCATCCGGCGATATATAGTCACTGTCGCAATGAAGTGCGGCTTCGACCGGAACCTTTTTTCTGCCTTGAAGAAAAAATTAAACGGAAAGTCGATGTTCTCCAAGCACGGCATGCTGATGGTGGACGAAATGCAAGTGAGGCAGTGTAAATGGCTCAATTCTAGGACTTTGAGCCATGACGGACTAGTTGAGCGAGGCATAAATAAGAGGCAAAGTTCAGAATTGGCAGATCATGCGCTCTTGTTTATGTTTTGTTCATTTGCTGAACGTTCAGCCCAGCCTGTGGCTGTGTTTGCTTCAAAAAACGCCACGCAAGGCACAGTGCTATGTCAGCTTCTTCTGCAAGCTATTGTGCTGCTTGAAGACTCTGGAGCTATGATCGACGGTGTCGTGTGCGACGGTGCAAGCACAAATCGCACCATGTGGAAACACCGGGGCATCGCTGGTGAAATTCAGGAAGCCAAGCACTTTTTTGAGCACCCAGTTGATGCTGAGCGAAAGGTATACATGTTTTCAGACGTTCCTCACCTATTTAAATGTGTTCGAAACCGGCTGCTCAAACAAAGATACCTGAAGACAAGCGGAAAATGGGTCAAAAGAGTCACACTACATTTCCGTGTTTAAGGAAGACGAGGCACTCCCAGGAGAGCTCCAAGGCGTGCCCTAAGATAACTCAGCGCCATATTTATCCATCCAACATGGACAAAATGCGAGTGAAGTTTGCTACGCAAGTGTTCAGCCGGTCCATGGCTGCCGGTATGAAGCACTACCAGAAACGAGGTGTGACAAACCTATATGACTGTGAAGGCACTGTTGAGTTCACAGCGAGACTTAACGATTTGTTTGATACCTTGAATCGACGACACCCAACGGAAGGAATAAGGCAAGGTTGCAGCGACATCGGGGTCCTACAAGAAGCCTTGAAATGGCTGAACGAGTGGGAGCAAGAACTTTCAGATGGATCAATAGCCGAGAACATGTTTCTGACAAAAACGACAGCTGAAGGTCTTCGAGTCACACTGAAGTCTACGGTTGATCTTTGCCATTTTTACTTTATGAGTGCAACTTTATTTATGTCCTGACCGCTAGGTTTAACCAAGATCCATTGGAACGGTTCTTCGGAAAAGTTCGGCAAGCAGCAGGCGAGAACGACCATCCGGACATGCCAACATTCCTGCAGCTGTACAGAACGCTGAGCATATACTCACTACTAAAGCCACCCAAGTTCGGAAACCGCGAAGTGAAAGAAGGAGCTCCGATTCTCAATTTTTCTTCTTTCAAGACCATATTCAAGAATGAAAAAGACAGCTCTGAAAGGCAACTTGCAGCAATCCATGCTAAACTGGAGGGGCTAATTAACACAGAGTCGTGGGATTGCGAAGATGTTCTGCCTGCTGATGCAACGAAAACACAGGCGGTTGACTGCGTAATTTACTACGTTCCTGGCTTTCTTAGTCGTAGACTACGCTCCATGTTTTCTTGCCCTGTCTGCAGAGGTTGCCTTGCCGTGACTTCAAGTTGTGCACCGGAAGCTGCCCTCACTAATGCCAAAACTAGAGGGGGGCTGACCCTCCCGAATTATAAGTTATCCACCCTCCTCAAAGCAGCTGAAAGTTATTTCTCTAAGCATGCTGATGATCCTGAGGTGTTTTGGGACACCATAGAGCATGTAGTCGACAAAAACATCAGGTTTCCTTGCCCCGAGCACAAGACGGACACGGTAGCCAGAATTCTGCGCTATTACATCATGATGAGAATGCGCCAATACTGCAAAGGAAAAGAAAGAAATACAAAGAAAGTGGCAAGAAGACGCAAGGCTGTGTAAGAAGTAGACTGAAGCAGTTCATTGATAGTCCAGCGTTCTGCTGTCTTTAACACAACAAAGCCATTTGCTCGGCTCTTTATTTCAAGGTTGTTATTTTATTACAAACGTTCTTAACGAAGAATGTACTTACGGAATTTCCTTGTGAGAGCGCGTGAGTAGTCCACAATCACGACCTACACAATAAAACAAGTTACTTTACCGTGCATTTGTTGTTCAATACGTTGCTTTGCTGTAGAGATGTTGTCCCCGCGATGTTTTGCCAAGAAAATATGAATCCCGACATTAGGTGTTCAGTGTCTGATGATCACGAGCCTGAGACCTAGAAGGAATGAAATTCCAGAGAAGCGCCGACCATGGTGGCGCCGACACATACCCGCTTATTAGCCAGTTTGAATACCGCGCCAAATGCCTCTGTTTTAGTGTCGTCATAAAACTGCCCTTGCTGCCGTTGAGCCACGAAACTAAGATAAACGACGAATCAATGCCTAAGCAACACGCATACTACAAGCGCCGGATTATAAGGAACGCATGGCATGCGCAATACGAGATTTAAAAAAAAAACGTGTTCCCCATTGAAAAGCGCAGGAGACGACGCCCGCCGACTCACGTGCGTGCCCGCGTGTGGACGAGTCATCTGCCCGCGCTTCTTGAAACCATAGTGAAAGGGAGAAAAAGAGAGAGTGAAAAGCGAACTTTATCGGCACTGCGCGAGGAGCCCGCTGTCCTCACCTGAAGAGTATTATCTTACACCGTGACTAAGAGTCACTTCGTGTACTTCAGGTTGGCGCGAACCACACTGAATAAACGTATAGCTTCTATTGTAAACAGATTGCTTCCAGATTCGGATGTGTTCGAGGGACGAAGTACGTTGCTATCATTACCTAGTTTGAAATTTTCATGAAAGCTCGCAACTGTTACTTGGTGTCCTGCATTGAACATAATTATTGACTCTGCTTTCAACCAATCTGCTATTTATACGTTCTAGCGCAAGACTGTGTCGGCTTGGCAAACAGTCTTATCGACTCCAGTTTGTGACCGCCTCCAGTGCTTCAACTTGGGCGGTCCCGTGCCAGAAGACTGCGCAATCTGCAATCAAGGGACATGATGTTATCATTCTTTGCGCAGGCCTTTGAAACATTAACTCGTTATCGTCTGCACTGTGTTGGGGTTGTGGAGGAAGAACGAAGTCCCGCTACAGTATCCTGAGTGAGGACAGGAACATGCGTTCTTTCAATTGAGAACGTTTCCATTTGCATCTATTTTCCAAATTTAGACGAATTTCATAATTGCAATATTAAAATGCGACCGCGCAATGGGAATAAAACTTCCTGGGTGCTTGTTTTGCACTTGACTGACCACCAGTTTTCGTTTCTACATTTCTTGCCATGTCTCTATAGTCGTTCCTATGTTTGGTTACTTCTCCACTACTAAAATCCCTCTTTTTTGTACTCGAAAACGTGAAGGGTCCGATTTTCCTCTACCGACTAAAAGAACGCATTAAAATGTGATGTTGCAAGCGTATTCTACATAAACAAAACGTAAAGAGGCCACCTAGCTTACTGATATTTGTGCGTCAAATATACATGCAGTTCTGTCATGTTATGCCGCGGCAGTTTTCTCTAGGACGACTCTGTCTTCAGATAAGAACGGCCGATCGTCTCCGGTGACAGTTTTTAATTTTGACCAGAAAAATGCGTCTTGCTGCCTCAATGCCCAGAAAAACGGAACCGGTCTTTGTTTTAGGAAAAAAAGTTACCTTCAAGAAAAAAAGTCAGAAACACCTGCTCAATCTGAAGCGTTGTCTGTGGATTTAGCAAAATTGCATTTCAGGCAGCTCTCCCCCAAAATGTGTTGTGGCTGCTGGCCCGTATCGGGATGGTTGACCCAAATTATTTATCACGACGTATCGACGTCGTTATTTTGAAATAAAGAAATCGCACAGACGACGGCACATTGAGCCATACTGCCAAAGTTTTAACTTTTTTTTTTGTCCGCATTTCTTCAAGCCCGTTTTCAAACTTTGCCAGCGTGTTGTCCTCGATTTGGATATAAATATTGCTGTCCTCATTAGCAGGAAAAGTTTACGAGAAACGCTCAAATCGAGGCATTTTACTAAATCTGCATACTTTTGCAAATCAATTAAAAAAATGCTATCTTCGATATTTTAACTCTTCCAAAATAACGCCAATGATATCTATGAGCATGATGTGCAAAAATATTACTGCATTGTTTCTGTGTCTTATACATACCCGTAGTTGACAAGTTCATAATTTTTACAGCCCGTAAGAGTGCTCCGGGGTGGTCAGATTGACAGCGCAGGGGTGGGCGATAGTTTCTAAAAGCATCTTCGATCAACTCGCACCGGAATCGCCCTGAAACCAGCACAGTGCATAGCGCTCCACGGTCGTGCAGCGCGATGTCGGTGCAACATCGAGGACAAACTGCGCCGCGCCGGTGCACCGCGCCGGTGCACCTTTTGTCACTTCGCGTTTTGTTCGTTTATTTTGCGTAGGTCAGCGCACGGTGCCCGTCTGCTGTCAATTTCTTCTATTTTTTTACTCGTGGATTCGACGGTCCCACAGAAATAAACATCGTGGACGTGACTGTCGATGGGCTCACGAAGCGGGTGACAATTCCACATGTATATGTTGGCCATCATTATTAGTTCAAGAAAACGAAACACCACATAATAGCCGTACCTCGCTGTTATAAAAACGCCTCGCGCCGCTTTCCACGAAGTTCGTGCTTTTCGGGCGCTCCTTGCCACCGCAGCAATCGCCAGTAATCGCGGCGATGGTGAGAATCTCGTCGTCTCGCCGTCAGAAGACCCGAGGAAATCATCTTGTGCAGCTTGTTCGTTTTTGCAAGATCGCCATCTCGATAGTCTGCGCGTCTGCTACTCCCGCCATCTTCTCGATTCCCGCTCCTGGCCGCAATGCCTGATGGAACTGCCCCCCGGCGCACCGCCGATTTTCTTGGTGCGCGTTGGGGCAACGAAAAGCCGCACCGGGAGGGTGCGCTTCGTTGATCGAGGACGTCCGGTGCGCACCGGTGCACTTGATCGAAGACGAAGGGGCGAACCTCAGTGCCCCGGTGCGCACCGGTGCGGATGATCGAGGATGCTATAAGTGATCATGTTTACCAAGTTATTTTTTCTTTGTACAAGGTTTAAAAAAGTACGCATGAGCCGCAGCAATCCAGAGACGCTAGCCTGTCGCACGTAATAACAAAAGAGATATTATTGTGCTACAATAAATGACGTGGACGGGAAGGAATACACGAAGTTTCGGGCGCACGCCCATCTTCGTGTAAGAAACAAAAAATCGGTGAGTAACAAACGTATAGCCCCCTTTTCTTGTGACGTATACGACCCTTTCTTTGTTCCTCGCCGTGTTTCGTATCTATCACTTGAAGAAGGACGTTCGCCCGAAACGTCGTATTTTCCTCCCCGTCTACGTTTTAGGCAGTGTAGCTGCATCTTTCGTTTTTTTGATTAATTGGTCACCCGGAGGATCACGTCACAAGAAGGGGTGCGTTGATTGGTGGAAAAGGAGGGGAGGCGAAACCATTAGAGGGCACAAGCTCTTCGGATTAGAAAAGATATTCACATGCGACGCCATGCATAGTGACAACCAAAAAAAGGAACTTGTAGCTGCGCTCCGATCAGTGATGACACCAGCCACGATTCCGCCCGAGCGTACTACGCGGGCGGAATCGTGGCCTTGGGAACATTCGCGAGTGGCTTGAGGACGTTGCTCCTTTCTACGCACATTTTATGTAGGTCAGTGACGGCGGAGCAAGCTACTTCAAGAATAGGTACCAACTTCATCAGCTCGCTAAGACCGAGTACCTGTCAGCCAAGTGGCTAGTTTCTGCTACTGGGAGGCAAGAATGCCTGCGATAAGATTGGAGGCCTCGCGAAGCACCATGATGCAACTGTTTACAACCTTCGAGGGCCGGCTACATCATATATGAAATGTGCGTCAGGTACGGTGGACGTCCTCAGCACCAAATTACCCAATGTGGCATTGATTCGCAACGGCTGACTTTCAGGAGTTCAGTTGAAATGAAAACAACAGCCTGGAATTCCCTCCATCCCGTGCCTGGAACTCAATCCTGGCACTGCTGACAGTGTATACATGCGTCAACTCACTCCGACACGAACTGCTCGTAGCACGAACGATAGCGTCTACAAACAATTGCCACACGGACAATGTCACAGTCGCCCCCGCCTGGAGGTTAGAGGCGCGATTCCCCCTTGACGGTTCGCCCGCCGGCCCTCTACAACGACTGAGTACAATATTTATTTTTGTTGAGGCCGGTCAGCCCGCGCGGTTGGCGCGTGTGCTCAAGTTGGGGAAGAACGGAATGAGTTTAGGCGGACACATAGACTGAACAATGAACAATATATTTACTTGAAAGAAAAAGAAATATAAATTCAAGGTTGTTCACAAAGGCAAACGATACACAACAAAAAGAAAACCTCATAGCTCCACACGGAAGTTCAATCAGTATTAAAACCAAATGAAACAATAGAGAAACGGTTGGTGCGCTACAGCATTACAAATTAAAGACAATGAAACAAAGGACCCAAGTCACGGACGGAGAGCAAGTGAAAGTAAAACGTCCGGAAGAGTAAAGTCCGAAGTGTACGGACGGGTCTCACTCAAATTTGGTGTCGGAGGGGCATCGTCGGGCTCTCGGCGGTGGTGAGCTGACAGGAGGACGGCCGCGGTGCCGATGAAGAAGCCTCAAGCGCGAGACACATGCGCGAAAAATCCATCCGATCCGACGTCCGATCCGGCAATACGACTGCCTGATCCGAAAAATTTGGTCGCTTCAGACGTCGGATCGGCGATCCGACGTGCGTCCAACGCGCCAGATAGTTTCGCACGGCGGACGGATTGTCGAATGCGTCCAGCCAATGACAGCACAGCCAGCGCGAACGTCATGATGACGTACTGGGTCTGGCGGGACGAACAAGAAAACGGGACGGGCGACGGGAAGCCGGACGCTTGGATCCCGCTGACCCATTCGAAAAAGATGCCCCCGCCAAAGAATGCACGAGCTAGCGAGAACGAGCTCCTAACTTGGTTCGTGCGAGCTAAACCGTCAATCTAGGATCAGAGATCTATAGAATCGATTCGCCCAACCAGGGGGCGCTTCGAAATTGCGATGGTAGCGCCACCGCAGTACAACACATGGTCGTGTCGCGTCGGTCGTGTTCGTAGCGTTGCATTGGCGTCGCAGGTGTTTCGAGCGTACAGTGAAGATTTAGAGAAAGATAGAAAGCGTGCGAGAGTTATTTCTCATGGTGAGTCAAGAAACGATAGAGAAGCTTCAATAACACGCATCTTTCACCGAGAAAGCGGTTGATTTCCCCGCCAACGAGTCGGGTCCGCCTCGCAAGTACGGTCGTGTCGCCCGTGCGGCGTCTACGAGATAACTTTACAGGTGAGCGTCCCTTGTTTAAATTTTGCGCTGTAATAACATTGTGCCTTTAAGATTACTGATCACAATAAACCACTGTTCTCGTGAGTCCTGTTAGACGACGTCGGGATACTATTTTTCGGTCGCTGAACCACCGGCAGACTACGTTCTCGCACTAGAGGCTACGAGTAGGATAGCTTTTCGGGCTCGCCCACGTCGAAAAAATATTTACGTGTCGGGGATCATGCGGGCATAGGGTGATAATTCCGGGAAGAGATAAGTCCCCCGCGTACAGTTGAGACTGCACGTCCTCGCTGGGCTGGAGTCGCGGACCGGTGCGAGCATTGTGCCGACGCTCGTAATTTTATTAGCATTGTTGAACACTCTTCCTGCATCAGCCTGCCTCAGCAGTAGGGAACTAAAACGCCAGGGCACGACCTGAACAAAGGCTTCGTAGATTTATTATCAGGTTTTTTTGTCCCACTTCACTGAGGCAGTAGGTTGCAGTTACTGGGACCTGCTCCTGCTGATTAATGGTTCTTTTTCTGCGAGTATGAGCAATAATGTGCCGCGAGATTCTGTTAGAAAGAGGGGCAAAACAGTTGAAAACGAAAATAGGCTAGCCTAGACTAAATCTCCAGCATAAATGTCTGCTATGCATATGACTGCACATAATTTTAGTTGAATTTTCATGACAATGTTCAGTTGGATGGATTCATAAAAAACTTCATTTCTCTTTCAGGTTCAAGTTGTCCAGTCCACATGCAAGATTTCCAGATATTGGCTGGGGGCTTGATTCATACTTTACTGTGTGGGACATTTTAGGAGGAAAATGTTGTGGAGCAAAGGAAACACCAGTGACACATGATAGGTTGTCATCAGTAGAACAACTTTTATTTTCTAGAAACATAATCCATGCATGCCAGTGTTTAATTGCTGCTTCACTGGATAAAGTTTTTCGTGGCATGTTTTCGAGCGTTTCCAGGAATGTACCGTAATTTCCGGGCTATACTTTTAAAAGTTGGAATCTTAGGCTGTGCGGACTATGCAAAATTTTTGTTTTTCAATATCGTTGATTATGACGAGACGACTGATTTGGTGAATGAAAGAGTACGTAAATGATAATTTACGTATAATACCAGCTTCTTTGTGTCTATGAGAGGATATTCGTGACGACTAAGCACCAGGTGCGGACGATGCACCGTATGTGCACAATCTAAGCAAACTCTTTTTACCCCAAATTTGCCCCTGCAGACTATAGTCTGGAAAATATGGTACAGCAACATAATGCAACGCTTTCAGAAATGTTTTGTTGACAGTGAAAAAGATGTTTATTGAGTTTTATCACAACCACGAGTAGGTAAACACACAACCTTGTGACAATATAAAAATTCTTCTCATGCTCTTAACACGGTGACATTGGAGCAGACTCGAAGTATGGCCGGCAGGATACTTGTAGATGATGTACACATCTCGAGAAGCAAGGACTGTCCAAGAAATTGTAGGGCCGAGAACCCCGACTACTTCAGGGATCTTGCACGGCAGATCAGCTGTTCATATTCCAGATCTCACGAAAGATGTCTCCCAGTTCGTGAGAAAGCAGTCGTCACCTAAGCTTATCCATCTTTAGCCAAGCTATACTGAATCTTGGGGTACAGACTAAACCAAAACATGTAACTCAAAGACAGAAGTTGCCAATCAACTAACGATACTTTTAACAGGCTAAGAACCGGGCACATATAGAGAATGCAAAATAGATGAGGAAAGGTCACCTGTATCTTCGAGCGAGGGGGTGAAAATTAATTTAAATTAACTAAGAATCATTCACGAGCAATTACAGGGTTGGTAGGTTCCCTGCAATTAGTCTTTATCTCAGCTGGCATCTCGTCTAGAACTTGTTGCAGGATGAGCCTGAGCGTTGTCCTTGCAGGTGTTCATGAAGTGCACGCTGCACATCCCCGCTGACGTTGGCGGAATCAAAACTGAACCACCCCCACTGAAAAATAAATCAATAATATAAGATCTCTGGTGTGATGAGTAGAAAATCGACACGAAATAATAGAAACGATTATTGTCTCTAGCAAGTAAAAACATAATCAGGGTTTCTTTTTATTTAAAAAAAAAAGGGGGGGGGGGCGGGTGGCTGGCTGGTTGAGGCGGTTTGGAGGTGCATTCCTTGTGTGTGTTGTGTGGGAAAGGGGGGGGGGATGCATGCGTGTATTATAGCGTCGTATATTATGGCTATAAACAGCTAAAAAAACGGGAACAGCGATTAAGAAACACACACGGCAGAAGAAAGCTGCACTCGCAACCCCCAAAAGCCCCTCCCCTAGCTAGACATATGCTGACAAAGTCAAAAAGGCATGCAGGGCGTCTCTTGTGAACGGCCGAGCTCTAGCACGTCTTCGTTGCTCTTCGCTGCGATGTGGCTGCACGTGAACGCTCGACGGTCGCGAGATAGAAACCCTGTCGAAGGTTGGAAGCTAGTGCTGGAGGAACTAAAGCTTCTCCCTGCCGTTCTCACCCTGCCAGTGATTATAGTTGAAATATCCGTGCCAAAGGGATCCAACATAGCGACCGAAGCCTCGTCAAACACCTCGAGGGAAGCGACAGACGCGCACTAAAAAACAAATATTCCGTCATGCATTTCCAGTCAACTGACTTTCCCGCGTTCGGTAGTCATTCTGTTTCTATTCGGACACCAATTCCATTTAGGTTTTCTCGTGTATTTAGCAAAACTGATCTTCCAACGAACGAGAGACTTACTTTTGTCGGAGCACCGACGTGGTCCAGGCTTGGCGCCGTTCGAGTCTCGCACGGCTTTTCAGGGGAGCGGTAGAATTTTAAGGATTGACTACAACAATATGGGAGGTTGTTGCTGCGATCAACAACGAAACATTTGTGCTAGCCGGGCTTTTATATCGTCTCTATCGCAATGAATGTCATATCCGACCGCCTACGACGGAGAAGCGAGGCGAAAAACAACGAGCCACTCGGGTTCGGGCGTCCCGCCAGGGGCTGGAATGGCGCTGTAGTCGGCGGCGAAACTTGAGCGCTTCGGTCCTATGAACACGGACCTCCGCTGGAGTGCTTGGATCCCCTGGGCGGAGCCGAACGGATCGTCGTGTCACATGCAAGGTCGGAAGCGTGTGTCTCAAACTGTCGTGTGCGGCGATTCGGAGCGGCGTTCAGACTGTCGGATCGGACGTCGGATCGGACGATTCTGCCGTCCATGTGTCTCGCGCTTGAGAAGAAATCGCGTTGCCGGACCGCCATTCCCGCCGACTTAACCCCGCAACCACGAACGCCCTTTCCCCTTGACGATCCAAAAAGCTCTCCCCCGAAAAACTACCCCGGCTCCCCACGAAGACCGTCGCGAACCGTCCCTCTCCACGGCGGCGTCAAAGGCGCCATTCCCGCTTTTGTCGGCGCCGAGGGTACCCCCCGGAAAAAAAAAAAAAAAAAAGAAACAAACAAAACTGGCTTTCGTCTTCCCGTTTGTGTCACCGCCACGCGACGCGGCTCACCGAAAAGGCAAATTGGCGAAGGGGCACGGCGAGCAGCACAAAAACACAAAGAAAAAAGTTCGCGGGAGAGACGGCCGGCGCCAGAGTTTGTGACAGACAATAAAGGCTCGATTCTACCCAGGCCTGCTGGCAGGCTAGTGCGAAGCGGGTACAACGAGTCTAAGACAAGAATGTGATAAAAAGGGAGCATAAAAAGTCTCAAACAAACGAAAATCTTTCTTCCTATTTTTTCTTCTTTTTTTCTTTTCTTCACGGTGTGCGCGGTGTGCGGCCCACCACGGCCGAGGCTCTATTGCCGCGCGAAGGTGCCCCCGTTGTACGGCGCCCTATCCTCAATATCGTGTTAGAGGGGTCCATATCACAAGAGCGAATGACATTTTAGCGAACGGCGACATTTGAGCGAATGGTCGTTTTAGCGAAAAACGGGGGCGCGCGTTAACCCATCCATCGCGCTGCGCTTTACGCCGCTTCGCAGCGACAGTCTGCGGCAACTCATTACAAAAATATGAACTCACTTGGCCCACCCGAAAACGCCGCTTCGCGGCGTCCGACTATTCGCTCAAGTGTCATTCGATGAAACGTGGGCGTTCGCTAAAACGTCATTCGATCAAGTGAGTGCCTCCCGTGTTAGAGCCCTATATCGTGTTACCTAAACACCTGCTATCGGAGCCGCACCGATCGTTTCCCCTACGAGGCTTGCGCAGAGACGCTACACTCCCGCTATAGAAAACGGGCCCTGCGAACCGTGCGACAGGCTTGAGTCTCGCGTTTGCTCCAGCTTCTGCGCATTTTTGTGACTCTTGTACTAAAATAAGGACAAAAAAAGACGTATCAAGAATCATCACTTCAAAAGTACCCTCCACCTCTGTGCTGTCAATCTGACCACCCGGGAGAAGTTTTACGCTGTGTAAAAATAATGAAATTGTCAACTTGGCGTACGTACAGGCCTCATTCATGGCAACCGCGGTAGCCTCCATTTGGCCGGATTTTCTTGCTTTGTAACTTTAAAGACACACAGATAATGCAACATGTTTTTGCACATCCCGTTAGTACATATCATTGGCATTAACTTGGAACAGATTAAAAAAATCGAAGATGGCCTTTTTTTCAATTGATTTTTAAAATTACGTACACTTAGGAAAATGCCTTTATTTGAGCGTTTTTCGTAAACTTTTCCCGCTAACAAGGACAACAATATTTATCACGAAGATTAGGCAAATAGAAGACAACACGCTGACAAAGTTTGAAAATCCTGGCTTGAATAAATGCGGAGAAAAAAAGATAAAACTTGAGCAGTATGGCTCAATGTGCATTCGTCTGTGCGATTTCTTATTTAAAAAAAACGACGTCGATACTTCGTGATAAATAATTTCAATTATTCCCATACCTGCTTTGTCGGTAAATATTTCTGGGCGAGTAGCCACAACACATTTTGGGGGAAAGTTGCTTGAAATGCCAATGATGCGAAATCCGCAAACAACGCTTCAGATTGACCAGAGGCCAGATTCACGAAGAGCTTCTTAGTTTACGACAACTTAGTAAGAAGTTCGTAAGTTAAGAACATCGTAAGAAGAGGAGAAATCGGTATTCACGAACGCGTTCTTAAGTGAGAGGAGGAAAGCGACGTTGTCGTACGGAGAAACTAAAACTTACCGGTGCTGTTGCTATGGCGACGGCGTCTTCGGCAGCACGAACAACCAATCGGAGAGCTCGGCATTTGTTCGGAGCCGTTCGGAGCCGTTCGGAGCACGTGGATTTTTCATAACAAACACAGGCGGCCTTTCTGCCACCGCTGGTCTCGGGTTCGTATCTGTGCAGTGATATGTCGACGCTAACCCAATTTAAACTCGCCGGAATGCCGAGGCCGGGATGCGTAACCATCCCCATTGACTGCTACGAACTCGATCGCTACCAAGTCAACACAACTGTCATCGTTGGTAAAAGACGGCCCGCAGTCGTTTGCAGAGCGACGTAGATGGGAACAAATTGCCGCGACGTTTTTTGCGGCCTTGGAGATGCAGGAGCGAGCCGACGTTAAAAAAGATACGTTTGAACTATGACAGTGTAAGCAAGAGCCACGTAAATGCCTGTTCACACTACGGAACGGACGCGCGCGTTTGATCGAAGTGCTGGATTTGCGCTGTTGGACCGCGAATTGATAAGCGCTTGGGGACCGATCCTTTACAATTGCAACTCGATGCTGACGTGACACCCGGGGAAGAAAGGTTGGACCGGCATTGCGACCCACGAACTGTTACAGCGATCGACTGTGAGGTGCAGTCGTGTCAGAATAAAATGGAATACTAATAACAAAATGTACATACCATGTTGCGAAGGTAATCCATACGGCGTTTATTTGAGCTTGATATCACACAAAACAGAGATAGAAGCGATGAGAGCCCCTTTTCGACGACAGCGTTCGTCACCGTTGCCTCGGAAAACAAGGAGATGACAAGAGGAAGAGATTGACCTCTTAATCTAGAATTGAGGTCAGCGATCAAACTATATACGGGAAGGGTTCACAAGGGTCGCGCGGGCATATTCCATTCAGCGCGCCAGCCGGTCGTGGGCAGACGGTCTTCGCCAAGGACCGTCAGATCATCGCTGCGCCGAGTCAGAGTGCCTGCTAGGCCTATCTGCCGATCGGTCGGAGTCCGTACTCGTGGCCCTTGGAGTTTTTCGCGGGTGTCTGTGGATCCAGCGTTCTTGTTCGTTCGTCGTGGTCTGTTTCAAGTAGTTTTTACTTGTTTCTTGCTGCTTGAAGTCGGGACGCGTGAGAAGCGCACGTAGAAAAATAAACATCCGTTGGTTGTCGCGACCAAATGAGCGACGCTGTCGGCCATGCTGATTTGATCGTAAGAAGTGCGTAAGACAGCTTCGGAGCTGTCGTAGGATTTCGTCGTAACCTGCGCAAAACTTACGAAAATTTCGTTTCGTGAATACGGATTTGTTCTTAAGTTTTGTCTTACGCACATTTTTGGCGTAAGATCGTTTCGTGAATCTGGCCTCTGGTGTTTCTGACCTTTTTTTTCTTGAAGGCAACCCCCCCCCCCCCCCCAAATAGAAAAAACAAAAAAGAAAACCACAACAACAACGACCGGTTCCGTTTTCCTGGGCGTTGTGGCAGCAAGATGCATTTTTCTAGTCAAAATTAAAAATGGTCACCGGATATGGTCGACCCTTCTTATCTGAGAACACCCTCTAGCGTCTAGCAGATGCCCCTTCCGAATTGTGCAAGGTATATCGAAGCGCGTAGATTAAATAAAATAATGTCTTCGTGGTTTGCTATAATTGTTCACGAGGCCTATCATTATTTGCTTTTTTGGTTATTCTTTTTAAATATGTAGCAATGCGTTCGAATAAAGGGTGATTTTGTTTTGGTTGGTGAGTGTTATTTATGCTGACATACATGATGATAAGCTACGATATTGAACTGCGGAAATGAAAAAAAAAAACAACAATTCTTCTTATTGCACAAAAACTCCCTTCGCGAGATTATGAATTTCGGGAACAAATTACACATGGGGAATTAAATTCCCATGTATCGATTTAAGTTACCTTTGGACCAACGAGTTTCTTTTAATTTTTTTATTTAGCACTACATACTTCTATCTAATTTTCCGGCATTTATACGTTCGGCATTAGTCATTTTATCACTTGGTGTTTTGGCTCGTAAAGTAAAATAAAAAAAGTAGCAAAACACACCTAGAATACCTTCCTAAGTCGTTATCTTGTGTAAGTACTAGGACGTTTTGTGAATTTTGGGGGTAAACCCAGGGAGATAAAGGTTATCACTTTGACAAAATGTCAGTGTTAGTGTTATCCGATTACCTCATCTTGCCAGACGTTTGCTTTTAGAATCTCAATAATTGGCAAACTTTTCTAGCAATTGCTAGAAAAGTATGCCAATTATTATATAATACACGCAGCACATGCACACCTCAAAAAAGCGAAAGCAAATAAAAAAAAAAAAAAAAACGTGCAAAAAAAAAAAAAAAAAAGAAAACGCGGCACGGGTTTGTTAGCATTACCTGCACTGTGTCGCCCGTTGGCGATGGCATAAAACTCCCACAGTCCAAATGGACACAGATGTGCGCATTTCGATGCCGCTCTTACCTGCGCGGATTCCCGTTTTGTCGCGGAGGCATGCGGTTTAGAAGAGCTCTTTTTAGCGAACGCCGTCTTATCGATATCAGTTTATCCGATCGCAGTTTAGAGAAAATGACGGCAGCCGGCGCGCCGTTTCCGATATCCCCCTGGTTCATTAGCCTAGATTGCCGAACCCTTGGCAGTGAACTACTGGTAGTGCACGCTCAAGCTTGAGGTTATATTAAATTTTCCCCCAGCGACAGTGAGGGGCGACCGCGCCAAGCGCGATCTGATCGGAAGCCTAGCTTGCCGCCGCCTACAAACCAGTGTTGCGGAGTCGCCACTCCGGAGTTGGAATGATTCCAGAATGATTCCGCATTTTCGCGACCCCGGAACGGAATGGGAATGGAATGGGAAGGGAATGGGGGCCAATTAAGTCCTTTGGTTATATTTTTTTAAATTTTTTTTTATATATATATATATTTTTTTTTTTTTTTTTTGTGGCGGGGTTTGGGGGGGGGGGGGGGGGGGGGGGTTCGTTTAGCTAAACCGAGCAAGTCAGCGAGTCAGTTGCTCAGAAATAAAATGAACAGCGGGAAACTGCTAGCCTGTGTAAAACCCTAACAGACTGTAGGCAAAAAAAGAAACAAAAAAAACCACAGGCGTTTGAGCAAAGAGCAGAAAGAGAGTGGGGGGAGGGGGGCTGGTGCAACACCACCTAGAGGAGAAGGCCAGCACACGCCTCCAGTGACGTCACGGCAGCAGGCTGACGAGCGCCGCGCTATAGAGCTGAGCTGAAGGCTTCGCGCGTAGCTTTTACGTCGTAGAAACGCGGGTTTTCGCACTTTTTATTTTTTATAAGCTAACATGAGAGCTGCGAACGCCGAGTGATTTAAAGAAACAAATTTAGAACGCAGGAAAATTATTATAACCCACAATTATTGTAGTGAAATACAAGAAAGTGATATCTTGAGACAGATGTGTTATTTTTTAAGCGATGAACTGGGTGGTGCAATTATCTCTGAATGACGTGGGAGTTGTATAAAAAAAGAATCCCTATGAAATGGCAATAATTAAGGCAGTAGGACCAGATGAAATGAACTAAAGTAACAATTGAATAAATGATGTAGAGGCATTCATGTCATTTAATTTTATTCTCCTCAAAGGCATCCAAAGACGCATTACATCAGGGGGGATTCAAAAATAAGACAAAAAAAAGTAATTAAACATAAAAAAGTAGACACAAACAAAAATGCCACACACACACACAAAAAAATGCTTATTAGCAGGTTATTGTTATGATGCACTTTTACAAATCAAGGTTCAGTTACAAAAATTGATGGACTTCTTTTTAAATGAAAAGGGGATATCTCACAGTTACAATATGGCCAGGTATTTTGTTCCAGTCAGTATTGCATAGTACTAAGGAAGAAAAGAGGGAAGTGTAAGTGTGGCACTGAAATGGTTCAATCTTGCAGGAATTATCTAATCTGGAATTCTGGATGATATAAAATTGGCAGCCACGCAATAAATAGATTGGAAATTGGAATCTGAGTAATATAAAGCTTGAGAAAAACACAATCGGGCTATTTTTCGTCTTCTTTCTAGATTAGGAAGATTTATGCTAGCTTTTAAAGCGGAGACACTAGTTTCGGATGAATAATCACTGCATTTAAATCTGGCTGCTTTGTTCTGAAGATTTGAGCCTCAAGATTAGGTAACTTAGGTGTGGATTCCAAACTATGCTTGCATATTCTAATGTTGGGAGGATAAATGTTTGGTAGTTTTGCCAAACTTTTACGAGCGAGTAGTTTTGTCTTGATGGGAGCTAGATCCCTACTAAAAAATCTCATTTGTATGAGAAATTTCTGTGTCCAATACACATATGAATCATACAAGATATATAAGAGTCCTATAAGAAACATATAAGAACTATATAAGAACTTATAAGAAACTTGTAAGCAGTTTCTTTTGTATCTTATATAGTTCTCATATAGTTTTATATGATTGTTATATATCTTGTATGATTCATGAGTTTATTGAACGCAAGAATTTTCTCACAGAAATGGCTTTTTCCCAAACCAAGTGTTTTTAGTGCGCCATTTTTTATTTGCTCAATTCATGGTAATGAGTCCATAAAATACACGCCCAAATACTTGAACGACAATGATTGTTCTAGTGGTTGGAAAAGTAACAAGTACTCAGTTAGTGTTTTAGTGGAGGACTTAATTACGGACATTTCTTTGCATTTACATGTGTTAATGTTCGTCTGCCATAGGGAACACCATGATAATATTGTATCTAAATCGTCTTGGACAATATTGTGGTCACTATAGGCGTATTAATGTTCCGGTAAATAACTCAAGCATCAGTGAAAAGTCTAATTGTCGATTTAATTGATGATGGTAGGTCATTGACATATATCAGAAACAAAAAAGGCTCGAAGGACACCTGATGCAACAGCAACGGGATGCGAATTGCCAGACAAGTATAAAAGTAATAACATTCTAAATTTTTTATGTGCTGGTTTGAAAAATGTATTGCACATATTTTGACGAACTGTTCTTAGACCTGTGATAAACCTGCATAGATTCAGCAACTCAATGCACTCTGCTTGTTCAAATATAGTACTTGTTCTGCAGCAAGCAACCTATCTGGTTACTACATCGAAAAAACGCCTGTGACCTGTTTCTTGGCACTGTCATAATGTAAAAAAAACTTTATATTTGCAAAAAAAGTACCGTAATACCCGAGCATTGCCCCATACGCTGATGTACTTCGACAGTACAGTGTGTGAAACGACACAGTCAGGGAGGCTAAAAACAAGTTTTGTACACAAACAGAAGTGGGCATGGGAGCTTCACATTCAAAGTTGCTTGCATTTACAATACAGACGAGAGTACTAAATAAGAAATTGGTCACCTTTGAACACCGCGAAACGTGCCTCCTGGTATTCATAAGTTCTGAAAATATCCGTCTCGAAAAACATATATACACATGCATCTTAGATGCTGTAGATTTCGTGACACCGAGACACACAATATCTGTGCAGAATGTTGGCATTTACACTGTAGCACCACTAGATACCCAAGAGACTGTTACAAGGACACCGACTGTCTGCACATACAAACACACACACAGATTCACCGACTTCAGAGAGCAATTGCCTTTGCATGAGGATGAAGTGCAAGCATGTTGCTGGCTTGACAGGAACTGATTTGTTTAGCCTTGACCCCTTAGCTTTTTTTTTTTTTAGATGCTGCTTGCCGCTTATAATATTGTTGTCATCTTGCAACAAAGGTTTCTCAGTTGAATATTTTCACTGCAGTCCAACACATGCTTCAGCTCGAACTCATGATGGGTTCATCATCACAGGCGTCAGACATATTCTTCCTTGGTCTGAGTTCGCTTCTTGACATCCGTGACGGTTGGCAGCAAGTGTCTTTGATTGCAGAGCTTCAGCTTTTTATTTCTTTTGTTTGGCATTCTTGGCATTAATGCGAGCATTCATTTTGCTGCAAACATGTCACAAGAAAATGCTTGTGCATTTTCTTGCAACACGTGTTTTAAAATGAACTCACTCGTATGTTAATTTTCACAGTCGCAATTTTCACAGCCCAGGGCCACATTGCAGGTATACCACGTTGCAGGTAGGGCGTCAAGTATCCGCTCGCTTGGGAAGATCTTCAGAGTTTCCATCCTTGCTAGCTGTAGTGATCGTCGACAGTGTGCTCCTCGGCAGTATTTTGTTTTCATCTTCGTAAATGTGCCTTGTAGACATGTCATATTAGAAGCAAGCCAGTTGCCTATACATTCCGAAGCACACTTCTAAGTTTTCAGTTTTCAGCTTGTCCCGTGGAGGCCGTACAGTAGCCCGAGTTCATCAAAGGAGTATCCAGGATGTGTATTTGACCGCTTCTGCAGGAAATAGAACAAAAAAGCAGAAAATCAAATTAATCCAAAGAAAGGTAATGTAATCAAAAATGGTTATAAAAATACCAAACATAAAAAAATAATGCTCTTCTTTAAAGTGCAGCTGAAGGGTTCTGTATTTGAGACAAAACACTGGCAGTGTTTCGATCTGGTATTTTGGATCACAAACATTAAAATTATTCTTGAATTTAATGTGCCGAATGCGCTATAATAATACTAATAATAATGCTTATTGCACGATCACATAATACCAGGTACAGAAAATCAATCAATCAATCAATCAATCAATGTTTATTAAAGTGTCCAGGAACAACCAATCGGTCTTAGTGCTGGCACACTAAAAAAAAAATGAGCAAAAACACACACATACAAACACGCATACACATGAGTGCAGAAGGAGAACGTAGTTCTCCAGTCTGAGAATAAAAATATTAACAAGTATGAAAGACACTCAGATTAACAAGGGAAATCAAAAGCACAAAACAGAGACATCACCAGGTGTGAGAGCAAAAAGCAAATACTACATCAGCGCTTCAGCTGATCAGCCCTTTTCCTGCAGGAGGAAGATTTGAACAGCATTTCCGAACTTGCTCCCGCATGAGTTAAAAATATCAATTGTGTCAGAGTAGCGATTATAACACTCCGCCGATCTTTGGATCGGGTTTAAGTAGCTAAAATGTCGAGCTATATAAAAAGATGATTGGAGCCGTGTAGGCACACGTGGAACTCTGAGGCTCACTTCGGACAGAAGGCTGGGAGAGTTAATCGAGCCGTGCAGGGTCTTAAACAAAAACAACAAATCTGCCTTCACCCGACGCTGCTGGAGGCTCAACAAGTTGACAAGTTGCGAGTTACACACACCGTTCAGACAAGGATCACCATTCTCAAGGTAACGATATTTAAAGATAGAAATAAATTTGTTTTGGACTCGCTCGACAGATGAGCTGTTAGTTTTGGAAATGCCGTTCCAAACAACCGAGGCGTACTCTAGCTGGGATCTAACTAAGGAACAATACAGCGTAAAAAAAGCGGACGGGCTTTTGAACTCCTTCGTTATGCGAGACACGGCACCTAACGTGCGCAAGGCCGATTGAACCACTTTGATGACGTGAGTGTCAAATCTCAAGGTTGAATCAAAGACAACTCCAAGGTCCCTCAGTTCACTTACACGTGACAGCAGTTCGCCATGATAACTATATGGAAAGAATATATCATGGGTCTTGCGAGAATATGTCATTATTTTTGTTTTAGAATGATTCAAACGGAGGTCATTGTCTAAACACCAACGACCGAAGGAATATGCGTCATTCTGAAGCGCGATGCAATCCTCTAAGGTCGATATTTTTTTGTAAAGTTTTATATCATCAGCGTACTGCAGAAATGAAGAATTTAATATAACTCGAGAGACATCATTTACAAAAATATTAAAAAGGAGGGGGCCCAAGACAGATCCCTGAGGCACTCCAGAGCTTGCCTTGTACAAGGACGAGGTAGTATTGTTGACGCGGACGTAGGCTTGCCTATCAGACAAATAGCTTTTTAACAAATTGTATACCGAACCACATACTCCGTACGAAGAAAGCTTGTATAAGAGGATGTTGTGGTTGACTACGTCGAATGCCTTACTCAGGTCGAAATAAAAAACGTCAAGCTGACCTCTATTACAAACTACTTCAGAGGCAGCAGACATAAAAGATACGAGATTGGTGGATGTCGATCTGCCGGACATGAAACCATGCTGATTAGGAATGATTATACTACGAAACTTGAAGGAGAGAAATTGATGGATTACCATTTCAAAGAGTTTGGAAAAAGAAGAGAGAAGAGAAATCGGTCTGTAATTAAGAACATCACCACTATTTCCAGATTTCAGGACCGGAACAACCACTGCCAGTTTCCAGTCGTCAGGGAATATCCCTGACGTCAAGGAGTTATTGAAAATTGTGCACAGTATAGGCGTAAGTAATTCATGATAAGCCTTAACAATTGCAGCGGGTATCCCGTCATGACCTGCAGACAATGTGGGTTTCATTTTCTTAATACATAGCCTAACACATTCCTCATCGACTACCACAGAACCTAATGAGTCGCCAAAAACGTCCGAGTGAGGCAAAATAGATGAGGAGCAGTTATTATTATTAATGTAAACTGACGCAAAGTGATCAGCAAACAACTCAGACATGCCCTTCGCACTGTCGCTATGCTGATTCAAGACGATTTCGGACTCAGTATTCTTCCCCAAGCGCGATTTAGCGTACCTCCAAAATTTCTTGGGATTTTTAACAAGATCTGATTCCACCGAGTCAGAATGCGCCTGGCGATCACGGTTTAAAATTTTCTTACATAGCTTTCTGCAAATTTTAAATTCAACTTCCCACTTTGGAAGACCACTTTTCTTAAACCTCCTGTGCAAAAAATCTTTCCGTTTTAAAAGCGTTCTGAGTTCACGAGAGAACCAGATAGGGAAGCGAGATTTTTTAGACGTTTTAAGAGGGATATACATGTCCATAGCCTCCTGAACAACAGTTGTGAGGAGATATACTTGGCCGTTGATATCAGACGACTCCAGGATAGAAGCCCAGTCAACACCCGAAAGATGGTGATACATTCCAGTGTAGTCCCCCGCTGAATACTTATATGATGTGTGTGGGGAAGGACCATTAGAGGGACTGAGGACCGGAGGATCAAAAACAGAAAGAACTACATCAAGAGCAGGGTGATAGCTATCCTCAGGAACCATAGAAAGTTCACTTCGAGCCACACGTATACCGTCCGTGTTTGAAAAACATAAATCTAAAGCATTACCTTGGTCGTTTAGAATGTTATTGTGCTGTCTAAGATCTAAAAAGGAAGTAAAGTTGAGGAGATAGTTGCACTTTTGTTTACAATAAAAGTTGCCAGTAAGGACATTGAATTGTGTCCAGTTAATCCCTGGAGCGTTAAAATCCCCCAAGATTAAGATATTGCTCCCCTGTGAATCATTAATAGTATTTTCAATGTCAGCAAGACATCTTTGGAAATCATCTGGTGTCGTCTGAGGAGGAAGGTAAAACAGACCTATTAAAATACGTTCTCTGCTAGAACACTCAATTTCAACCCACAGCGACTCAGGAAATCTCTCCAGATCCTCACGTCTTCGTGAACTATATTGTTTGTTAACCGCGACCAATACACCGCCTCCTACTCGGCCCCGGGAAGAGAAATCACGATCATGACGGTAGACATCAAAACAAGGCGGAAAGTAGTCGGAGGAACTAACACTAGGACATAACCAAGTTTCCGTTAAGCAAACAATTGAGTAATTAGATAGAGTAATGTTGGCAAAGAAACATTCAGCTTTCGTCCGCAGGCCACGGACATTCTGGTAAAACAAATCGACATTACTCATCTTTGTATTTAGTGTTGGGCTTGTGGGCTTCTTCAGACGAGTGAAGGAGTTCTTGACGAAGAGCGCCTCTGAAAGGTTTAAAAAGACAATCCTTCGGCCACAAAGCAGGGTCAGAGAGTTTCTCAAAGTCTTCGGCAGCTACAGAGACGTGAAAAGAGGCGTAAGTGTTGTAGCGAGTCTTCAGTCGGTGGCACTTCAAGTTTTCCACATCGAGGGAACACAGATGCCCAACGACGTCAGTAGAGGTGGTGACCGGATCCAGCTTGGTCACAAACAATGCCCTCCGGCGGGAAGATGAGGGGGCAACGCTCAGCTTGCACGCCACGGACGCTCCGGCTTGCGCGGGGATTCGAGTCTTCGGGCTGATCGGATTGGGCTTCACAGAAAGTGGATCACCTACCGACGCCTCGCTCACCAGCGCAGAGACCGGTGCCTGCGGGCTCATGGGGTTCGGCTTACCAGGCAGCGCATCATCTTTCGTCGTCCCGTCTGCTGGTGCACCTGCAGGCTTTGCAGAGAGAGCCGAGGCAGGAGGGAAGCGCAGGGCTGCAGCAAATGTTTTTCCTCCACAGGGCCCTGCCTGAACTTCAACATCAGTTCTTGCACGCTTACCAAGCACATCGCGTAAGCTGCGAACTTCCGCCCGGAGACAGGCGATGGAGCCTGCCTGGAGCTCCGCCTGCTGTCTCTGCTCACGACGGAGACGCGCGTTGTCTTCACTGAGGGAAGCAACCTCCTCGGTGAGGAAAGAAATTCCTTCCAGCGCGTCGAGGAGAAGGGACCGAAGGGACTGAAGGCTGGCGTCCCCACGTGCGTCAAGGCCATCGGGAGAGGAGGCAGGCAGCGTCGCCGGACGAGTAGGGGAAGCCGATGGCGGAGGAGGAGAGCGGGCGAACTGGTCGTCGGGGTCACCGGAGACCACGCCGCTGACGTTAGGCCTAGCTCCACCGTTGATCTTGGCACAGCTTTGGCAGACAAATGAGCTCACCTCACGCTGAAGAAATGTGCGTTCGGTCTCCGGAAAGCATACGCACTTCGTATGCGCGCGAAGTTGGCACTCAGTGCAGCGAAGAAATCTTTGTCGTCCGTAAAAACAGCGAGAGCAAATCAGACATGCATCCTTGCTGGGCGGCATCTCCGCAATAATAATAATAATAATAATAATAATAATAATAATAATAATATTAATAATATGCTCCATAGAGCCTCCTGGTGTGTGGTGGGATTCCTTGGGGAGCCTGAAGGAGCTCCAGCTAAATTGTTAGTATACGGCTCTGGTGGATGGATAAGTAAACAGGTCAATGAACCATATTCTGTTCGCGTGCACTCCAAACTACGGCTCAGAGACCCGCCAAAATATAGGTCTTCCTAGTTAGTTGTAGCGGATGGTTTCTGCGCTTTGATGAGGATACGCAGAAACGACACAATGCACTTCTGTCTTTTTCTTTTTTTTTTAATTGATGTGCTGGTTGCAGCCGCGATAACCTGTCACTAGCATACCTTGCAAAAACATTCCAACCTGAACTAATAAATCAAGTCATTTTTATTTAGTTCTGTACCTACAAGTAGCGCCAGCATTTGAATATGTTGCTTCCAGGCCACAACCAAATCACTCCCAAGCATGCATTCAGCGAAAAGTAAAAACAAGAAACGAAACCACGATCATAAACATGTAAAAAAGTTCTCACCCTGCCATGTC
This sequence comes from Ixodes scapularis, assembly GCF_016920785.2. NCBI lineage: Eukaryota > Metazoa > Arthropoda > Arachnida > Ixodida > Ixodidae > Ixodes > Ixodes scapularis. The sequence continues at coordinate 20,422,378 of NW_024609839.1, forward strand.
GTCAAAGAGCGAGATCTTACCATCGATTCGCTGTACAGTCCACGCTTCCGTAGTCATCCTTGCAGAAACTCAAATATGAACACTTTCATATCCAATTTTCCGTCAAAGCGCGGAAAAACAACATCTTTGCGGAATGACAGCACCAACAATCGATAAGCAACGTTCTCGTTCACACGCGAGGCCGCGGTTGTGTTGTATTCCAAAATGCGCTCGATCTCACTCGAGAGTTTTTTTTCGCTCCGGCAGCTCGAGGGAGATAGACGTGCTGCGCCGAGCTCCCGCCCGCCTATCATTTTATTATCAAAGTGATAGCGGCGCCTGCACTGGAAGAAGTGCCGGTTTGCAGATACCCGAAGGACCGGGCAAAACCTACTTCCACCGAACGTCTTCACCGCTGCGGACCCCCGGAAGCAACCTTTGACTGGGTGAGCCAAATTTTCACCAGTTTTGACCAAAACCACTACAACGCGGGGAAAAGTAGCTATACCCAGCGAAGCCTACTTCACCGGCGCGCCGGCGGCGCTCTTCGCCGTCGAGTGGGCGTCCGGGGGTCCCTCCCCACCCCCCGGGCTACCCAAGCATGGAGCCGACTGGACAGCCGACTGATGGAAACACCATGCCCGAACTCGAGGATATGGACGAGGTGCAGGGCGAAGCCCATACCAATAATACCCCCGGTAATGACGAGCCGCAATCAGCGGAGGAAACAAACTTTCCGCCCTGGATCAAGATACTTAGCCGGAAACAACAAAGACTTCAAAACCAGGCCTACCGGAAGACTCTAGAAGAATCTATACGGAACGACGAGCAACCACCCCCTGGCAAGATGCTAACGGGCGCGAAAACCCGCCAGACGTCGAAACCGCGGAAGCGACAGCTCCCACCGCTACCGATTGAGGATTACAAAGTGGTCGTCCGCCCCTTGGATGGTCTGAACCTCGGAGCTTGGGGCCCCGATCAAGTCTACCGAGCCATCAAGTTGGCGGCGAAGCTCACTCCTCTCGAGACTGCGGAAATCAAGACGAGGCTCCGTAAGGACCAGAACTTGGCCGTTGTGAGCACTCCAAGTGTCGACACGTTGGAGCGGCTTTGCAATATCTCCTCCATCGCACTCGGAGAAAAGCAGTTCCGAGTAAAACCTTACGCCGCCATGCCGGACGACTCCTGTAAGGGGGTCATCTCGGGTCTCACATCTCGGCCCTCGTCCGAGTGGCTCACTGAAGAACTCAATGCACGGAACACCAACTACATAGTCCTGAACGCTCGAATGATGGGTAGTACGACCTCAGCCATCATCACTTTTCACGGACTCAGGGTTCCCCGCCTAGTGTATATCGATGGCGGCGAATTTGAGTGCAGGGTCTACAGACCCAAAAAACAAGTCTGCACTAAGTGCCTAGGACTAGGACACCGAGAGGACGTGTGCCCTCAACCTGAAAAGCAACGATGCTCAAAGTGTGGAACTGAAGGCAGTGCCATGGACAAGCACGAATGCGAAGCGAAGTGCGTGAATTGTTGCGGGGCTCACCCGGCTACGGACCCTCGATGCCCCGCAAGGCAGCGAGCACCGTACAACAAGTCACGCGTTCAGAAGTACCTGCAGCAACAACAACATGGCCGCCATCAGCAGGGAAGTCAACGGCCCCAGCACGTGGCTTCACCGCTTCAACCCGGGCAAGCGACCCAGGCTGTACTCCCCGAGGAGCGGTGGCCACGACTACCAACGAGGGGATGGGCGAACCAAAATCCGTACGCTCTGCTGGCCTCTGAAGCACTCGACAGCAGCCCAACGTCGACGGGCCCTCAAGGTTCAGACACCCGCTCCGGATCCAAGCGGGCCCGGAGCAGATCCAAGGCGAGATCTCGCTCCCGCAGCCGAGCCCGATCCCGGTCGAGACGGAGGATGCAGCAACAACGGTCGGCGCAGGAAGCTGAAACCCGAAAATCAAGGAGCCCCGGTCCAGAGGCCCCGAAGGTGAGCTGGACAGGGCAGCAGCCTCCCACTCCCTTCCAATTCCCCGCATGCCCCCCTTCTCCCGCTCCTAGATCCAGCGTTAGGACACAACACCACACACACAAACAAAACACTCAGCACACGTTCATTGAAAGCAATCCTTGTGCCACCGACACTTCCTTCTTGGACACCTTGAGGCGTGAACTCAGGGCGGAAATGCAGAGCTATCGAGATGAACTCCGCATGATTAGGGAGGAGATACAGAGATCTAGGGAGGAACTTAAAAAATCTAGACTTGAGCCACTCGGTCTCAGCGAAGAACTTAAACTCGAAGTAGCCAAACAGATCGCCGAGGCCAGACTTGGTATTAGCAAGGAACTGGATCACATGACCACTACACTCAAAGGAGACATGCAGACTGGCATGGATAACGCCCGTAGACAAATCCTTAAGGAAAATAGAGCCCAACTCCCTGAGCTGGTCCGAGACATTCTCTCCGCGATGCCTCGACACAGGCTCGGGGTAAAGAGCCTCAAGGCAGCGGGACACCGCTCGTCCGGAACAGGGTCTCCCCCAGTTACGCACTTAAGCTTATCCCAGAACCATCCCCAGAACTTTACTCAGGAACAACACAATGGAACGGGACAGTAACAGGGTCAGAGCGGCGGACCACCCGATCCTCCGCAAACGCCCACCCAGTAACATACGCGTTTGGCAGTGGAACTGCAGGGGCTATCGGCGCAAGCGCGGGGCGCTCACGCAGTTCCTCGCCACACTCGACGAAAAACCCGAAGTTATCGCAATGCAGGAAACCGCGTGTACACCGGCACTCTCGGGATACGTGACTTGTGCTTCAAAACCGGAACACGAGGGCGTACCTCCGAGGGTTGCCACTCTCGTAGCCAAACATCTACCGTTCATTCCACATCAGTTAGAAAGGGTCACTGGCATACCATATGTCTTTCTCGAGTTGCTCCCGCAGAAAAGCGGACAGAGCAGTCTTTTCGTCCTTAATTTGTACAGTTCACCAAGGGCGAAAAAAGACACCTTTGACGCGATCTTTAGAGACGCTATCGCCTTAACCAAACCGAGCGAGAATACGCTTCTCATAGTAGGGGATCTGAACGCGGCCCACCCGGCATGGGGATATTATCAAGAGTCGGTGAAAGGACGAAAACTAGCCACGGCCATAGACAGAAATCAGCTTACGCTCCTCAACGAGCCGGATCAGCCCACGAGGGTAAGGAACAGCGCGAGCCGCGACACGTGCCCGGACCTCTCCCTCGCCAGAGCGAGAGGCCCGTGCACGTGGACCAACCTCCAGGAGAGTCTGGGCAGCGATCATTTTATCATTGAAATTCAAGTTCCAGTGCAGGCTCATCGTAGACACAAGAAGGCCCTGCGGTTGGTCAACTGGGACTCGTTCCGCCAGCTCAGGGCTCAGACAAACGCCGAAGAGATAGATGAAAACGTACCATTGGCACAATGGGTAAGAAAACTCCACGCCGACATTTAGAGAGTAACCAAGACAGTTCAGACGACGGACAAGGCGCCCGTCGTCGACCCGCATCTTCTTCATCTATGGGAAGCCCGTCGTGGCCTAACTAAAAGATGGAGAAGACAGAAATATAATCGGAAACTAAAAATTCGCATAGCCAAAATTACTCAAGAAGCCGAGCGTTATGCAGAGGAGCTCACCCAATCTAATTGGCATAAACTATGGGACAAACTACGAGGTACCCTAGGAACTAGGCAGACCTGGAGTCTGCTCAAGAGTCTGCTTGACCCCACAAAGACTACGACCGAAACCAACAAGGCTATAATAAAACTTGTTCATCAAACGGCACACAACGGGGAGAACGCCTTGTGGGAGTTCCTAAAGGAACGTTACATCGCATCCGGCCCCAGACCAAACTACCGCCCATATCCCCACGAAGAAGCAGACCATCCGCTGGATCAGGACATATCTGAATACGAAGTTAGGGGAATACTCACTGGCCTAACCCGCAATTGCGCTCCCGGAGAGGACGGAGTCACGTACAGGATTCTCAGGAATCTGGACGATGCCTCTGTTTCGGCCCTCACATCAAACTTTAACAGGGTATGGAGTACCGGTGTCCTCCCACCGGAATGGAAACCCGCCGAGATCACCTTCATCCCGAAACCTGGGAAGGCTCTCACGCTAGAAAACCTTCGTCCCATTTCACTAACATCGTGTATAGGTAAGCTTCTGGAACACATAGTTCTCAGACGCCTTCAATCCCATCTCGAAGCTAACGGATTTCTTGGGGAGACAATGTTCGGGTTTCGACAAAATCTGTCAGCACAGGACGTCCTCCTACAGCTCAAAGAGGACATCCTAGACTTTCCTGGAAGAACGCAGACGAGAGCGGTACTCGCGTTGGACCTTAGAGGAGCTTTTGACAACGTGTCTCACGACGCCATTCTCGAGGGCTTGACCAGAGCACACTGCGGCAAAAGAACTTACGACTATGTCCGTGCGTTTCTGACGGATAGGACCGCTACTCTAGGGCTGGGAGATCTTCGCTCCCAGCCCATCAAGCTCTCGGGGAGGGGAACGCCACAGGGTTCCGTCCTTTCGCCGACTCTTTTTAATATAGCCATTTCATGTCTCCCGACCCTGCTGGGGGCCATCCCTAACGTCAGGCATGCTCTGTATGCAGACGACATCACCATCTGGACAAGCAAGGGTTCGGATGGTGAGATACAGGACGGACTTCAGGAGGCGGTCGAAATCACTCAAAAGGTTGCAGAAGCAGCAGGACTAACTTGCGCCGCCGACAAGTCTGAGCTTCTACTCATTAGAAGCAAACCTTGCACTAAAGCAGATGAAATTTGTTTAAATCTAAATGGAGAGAAGATACCCACAGTCGACAGACTCAGAGTACTCGGCCTACATATTCAGTCCAACGGCAAGGCATCCTTCACCGTGCAAATGCTTCGCAGGCAGTGCCAGCAGATTGCCCACCTGATACGAAGGGTGGGCAATGGACGTGGCGGGCTTAAAGAAGCCGACACCGTGAGAATTGTCCAGGCTCTTCTAGTAAGTAGAGTTGTCTACCATTGTCCTTTCCATAACTTTAAACGCAAAGAGATAGACACTCTCAATACGATCCTCCGAACTGCTATAAAAACGGCGGTTGGATTGCCTCAGCATACATCCACGCAGCGCCTTCTTCGACTTGGTATTCACAAAACTATAGAAGAACTGATTGAGGCTCAGGCTGTTGGACAGCGTACAAGACTCAGCTACACACAGCCTGGAAGAAATCTCTTAGCCAGGCTCGGCTACAAACCACTTAATAAAGAACAGGGCTGCATGCGGCTAAAATCTGTCCCACCGAGCATTGCGGCTAAAATACGAGTTTTGCCCCTACCAAAGAACATGCATCCCACTCTTAATGCAGGTAGACGCCTCGCGCGTACCCGCTACCTAAGGCTCAAGTATCAAAACGACCCAGACGTCTGTTACACTGACGCTGGGGAGTACACTTCCCCACGTGAGGCAAAGTGCATAGTCGTCTGCGACTCGCTTGGACGAGGTGAAGCGATAGCGTCTCTCGCCGCTCCCACATCGATCGCGGAGGCCGAAGAAGCGGCAATAGCATTAGCCGTAGCACAGATTTCGCGTAAAACTGAAAACACAGAGAAGACCTGTACCATAATCACTGATTCACAGCCAGCGTGCAGGGCGTTCGCGCGATGCGTCGTCTCACAACGAAGTGGACACATTCTAAACACAGTTAATCAAAGCACACTACCCGCAATCCAGATAGTCTGGACTCCTGGACATACCTCCCTCTCTGGCAACGAGAGTGCGGATGCACTCGCCCGAGAAATAGCCGGCCGGGCGTTGCATGGGAAAGGGGAGGCACCGGAGAATCACAACATGACCACATCGAACTTACGCACAGAGCCAACACCGCTACACACGTACAATCAAATCACGGTATTTTACAGATCACAGCGTAGAACACTACCCCCTCCGCACAGGGACCTATCTAGGCAGGAAGTAATTGAGTGGCGACAGATACAAACACACACTTTCCCAAATTTGTACCACAAGCATCTATTTTTTCCTAACAGATACCGGGGCACCTGCCCCGGCTGCCAATCCCCCGAACCTTCCCTTTTCCACTCTACCTGGGCCTGCCCCTCTCCACCGGGGCAAGGCATCCTTCCCATCCCTGACCCATCCTTTACCTCCTGGGAGGCTGCGCTGTCTAGCGCAAAGCCCGAGGACCAGCGAATGCTGATCTCTTGGGCTAAGCGGATAGCAGAGGCCAACGGGGCCCTGGACTAGGGGCTCCCGACCAGAGAGAAGACACTCCTGCCTTTTCCCTGAATAAAGTTTTTCCTCCTCCTCCTCCTCCTCACTCGAGAGTTGAACTTCTGACCCTGGGCGTCCCAACACCTAGTCGCTTCTAGAGGTGTTCTAGTTGATTCCTCTCGCCTTCTTGTCACGTGACCCAACTCGCAGGAGTAGCTAAAAAAAGCCGTCGAAGAAAGGAACGCGACGGACGACCGTTAAGGAGAAAAAAAAAACAACGTTTTTATGGCGTTTTATTTTTTTGTTTGCGCCGTGTCAAGCGTAGATGGAAAGAGAAAGTAAAAGAGAACGTGCATTGCAAAGAAGCCAACTGGCAAGGGGAGCCTTGCGGAGAAGCACACTACCAGTTCAGCCTACTCATGCCGACGCTCCTTGAAGGGAGAGAGGGAAGCGCTGCGGCTTTAGATCTAGGTGGTGTTGCGCCTGCGCCACCAGCCAGTCTCAAGGACAGAGTCCGCCAGCATAAGAATGACGTACGCAAATTTGACTGAGAGCGTAGCGCTGTTGCGGAACACTGCGACGACAATGACCACCGCATCGACTTTGAAAATACCCGAATCCTGAATGTACAAACCAACTGGCGGCAACGGCTCTTTATTGAGTCATGGCGCATACAGATCACACCAGGAAATATTAATCGATCCTCCGGCACCTTGCCCTCAGGATACGTCAGTGGACTACGACACTTAGAGGAGACACCAAGAAAAACCGGCCCCTACCATAGAGGAAGACGAAGATGCTGATCCTCGTTTGTAAATGACCAACTTTGAAGAAAACGAAGCTACCGCACCTGGTTTGAAAACCAACTACCGTAAACAACGAAGATACTTCCCTACATTCACCACAGAAGAAAAGAAAGAAGTTACTTCTCTTTTAAATAGCCCCCCCGAAGAAGGTGCCGAGCCGGCATCGAAACGTTGAAACCCTACAATCTTTTAGGGATTGGTTGGCGTTTGCCCTTTATTTATAATGTTTAACCCAACCAGGCAGACGTCTGCCGAAATGTTCACCTTCAAACCAAAACAGTGTTTTGGAGCAGCAAATGTGGCCTTTGAAGAAGCTTCAATGAAAGCGTCCCCAGTCGTTCTGAGCTCAGTCAATTAACTATGCCCTACAGCTTCTCTGGCTTCAGTATTGCTGCTTCAGAGCTAAATAGAAAATGTGGAATCCTAACCTTTGAACGAGAAGGAACTGGCGGCCTGCTGGCTTGTGGGCCGTGGAAACTGCAAGAGAGATTGGCGATTAGTTAGTTACAAATAACAATTTGTTTGAGTAGCCGCCTACAGCACACTCAAAATTACATGCATGGGACATAGATGCCTCATGTGACGGAACACTCTAAGAAAGGAGGGGAGTTCAAGGGAGTTAGACGGCGTGACAACACCCACAGCGTGCGTTAGCACCCCTTCGGAAGGAATATCCTCTCTCAAATAGAAGGAGCGAGCAAGGGGAAAGAGAACGGGGTGCTACAAGAGTCCCCTGGGGATTCGAAAGGATTATGGGAAGGGAAGCCTGCCCTCGGGCCAGGCTTTCTTTGCGAAGGGGAAAGTGGATGACTATACTCCGTTCCACCTTCAGTCCGAGCGCAGTGGACGCTAGGAGTAATCCCAGCCAATCCAGCGTGGAGAGAGTGTCATGTGGCCTTGAGCTCCCTGTGTCCCTTTGCCCAACCGGCAGGTCACGCGATTTTCTCCCGGCGCTGGATCGGCTGCGATGGCCTGTGGCGTCCACTGCGCTCAGACTAAAGGTGGAACGGAGTATAGCCCTGTGAAAGTTAAATCCGACCCTGGAGTTTAGGCTTTTACTTTACTTTTTTTTTCTTTTTTGCTTCATAGATTCTTTGAAATTGTTGACGTCCCCTTTTTCTTCGTTTTGTTTTTTTACGTTTTCTTATCTACTTCCAACTTCGAGAAGCTACCTGACTGTTTCATGGAGGGCGCTGGCGGGCAGGTAGACAGACCGACACACCATGTGTCGGTCTGTCTTACATTTTGCGAGTTCGAGTTTCTACAAGCTTACGATTGAGCATGTAAACTTCAAAGGAGGTTTGGATCGGTTTTGTTTACGTTTCTGATACAAATGTTTTTTGTCGCATGTCTGATCCGATAAGATAAAGGACACAAACCGATGTGAGACAATCTGGGTAGCTAAAACGAAAATAAAAATATCTCGCCATTAATTTGTTTAGCGATGGGAGACACTGAAAGGTGCAGTCCGGTGACAACCAATTTAGTCAGCTCCACGCGCTGGAGACCGAAAAGCTTTTAACATAGGAAATATATAGCAAAAAAATAAAATCGCGGAGAAAGCGTGAAGACAATATTTATTCTATATTTGAAGTTCCGCGGGCACAACGTCTTTGCGAACTCTCAAAGCTCAACCAATATTAAATTTATGCCGCGTTTTATATATCGTACAAATAAATTGCGAAATAGAAAGCCCGCGAACATACTCATTCGAGGCACAACTTTCCACAAAGTTTTTGTTACACAGCGCCCTAACTCGCTCAACCGAAGTTACTAGTGCTGGGGAGTCAGGACATTGTGGGAATTTTTCACTTGGTATGATGACCCTTCTGTTCGCGTTAGGATATTTTAGAATACAAATATCTGGGAGCCATCTCTTTTTTTTTCATTTTGTCAGTTCGAGAAGTTTCTTGACTGCTTCATGTACGGCTCTGGCGCACTGCCTGATGGGCCGAGACGCCATTCTGTAAATTACATTTTGTGTGTTCCAGTTTCAACAAGCTTACGGCCCTGCCGTAAACTGCGAGCGGAGTTTGGGTCGTTTTCGTTTATTATGTCCCTGTTGTACGAGAGATCCGACCGAATAGAGGTAACAATACAACGTGAAACGGGTTGGGTGGTGGATCGAAAACAAGAATATTTAAAGGGGCGATGCAATGATTTTAATGGTCAAGGAATTTGTAGCTCGTAATTTTTGTGTCGTTTATCTAAAAAAAAAATAAGAAAGATAAAATCACGTCTATTTTTTTTTATAAATATCGCGATTTCGTTTTGTAAAATGCAAAGCAAAAAAACGGCAATATCTTGGGCCTTTAAACCACGCGCGGCGGCCGGTGGGACGGATATCTCGGAACATCTGGGTGAGTTTTCGCGACGCCATCTGCATGAGGCGCACAAAACCATTCCCTATGATGCTGTGGTGAAAGAATGCGAACACACACACACGTTCAGACACAAAATGGACGATGAAAGGGGGCTCGACCTTAAGAATACTACTTACAGAACCCAGACAAACAGGTTAAACCTGTGTGCCTATTTTTATACGAATGACTTTGGTGTAGATACCTGTGTTTATTTCGGTTTTCAAGTATAACAGAATGACGCCATTCCACGCAGGTACGAATAAGTGCAAAAGGCTCACCTTTAAAAATCAGTTCGTTGCAGGAACAGTGTCGTGTATGAAATATCTCTAGCTTGTGGGTCTACGTATGTAGGTCAAACATAAAGACGCATTAACGACAGATTAAATGAGCATAAAAGGAATGTCAAGACCAATACAACGACCTCTGAAATAGCTAAACGTGTTCACAAGCAACTCCAAAGTTGTGGTTGGGGCCATTTTTAGGGAATAAAGTGTCCAAAATGCAAAACATTACTTTTTTTTTTCTTGCATGGTTGTGTGTTTTATATTTTGCTTCACGACTCCGGGGTCTGCTAGGGCTTGTCGCTATAAGTTTTTGATGAGTCACGGCTAGGAAAAAGGCTTACAACGTGGGGGCGCGGCATGCAGCACAGGGAAGGCGCTCCTCGACGATAGAAGGTGGCCTGCAGGCGAGCATACCCCAAAAGAAACAAAGGGCCTGAATCCCGCAAGTTCAGTTTTCTCCGCTTCTCTGGCGTTCATGTCCGCCCACCGTCTTTTCTGCGTCCCGTTCAATATTATAACGTTAACAGAACGCCCTTCCTCATCGAGTCGGGGAGCAGGCTGCTTATGAATAATTCCTAAGTCACATTAACTAGGAACCCATCACTAAGTTTGGCCTCGACAGCGGGCAACCTCTTTACTGTGGTGTTGCAACCAAGATAAGAAATATGATTATTTTTAATTATTAAAAATTGCAATCGTTTCAACAGTTGTGGGCGTATTCCACAGTGGACCATTTTATAAAATCGCCGGTGCAAGAGATAAATATGTAAGTACGTGTTCAAGGGAGCGCGGGAACTCCCTCGATTATGAAAGCTAGATCCCATTGGCTCTATTGAGCTGCAGTGACCCCAACATCCCTTTGTCCTTATCGTTGGCTATCTTTGGCCCCCGAGGTCGTTCTGGGACGCTTCTTTCTTCTCCTTTCTAATGAGAGTATTGTTCTGTCCTGAAAATTCCCGAACCTCGCTTTCGGTCAGGTTGCACCAGTTATTTTTAGAATGGTGGATTTGTGCACAGATAGCATTTGCCTGAATTGCTCAAACAATCAAGAGATGTTGCTTTTGCGCTATAAAACACCAATCTACTACAACTGCCCAAGCGACAGCATCTTCCCGAAGCAAAAAGAAAAAGGTTTCACGTGTCATATTTACTAAGATTTGCTGTCTCGCGTAAAACAAATGTCGGCACAGAATACAGTTCATTCTGACTTCTGCCATAAAAGACTTCAAGCTTTATGGGAGCATGCAAATGTGCTCCCTGGACGTCGTTCCGCTTTGCGTACGCACCAGCGGAGAGAAAAAAAAAATCCTGACGAAAGTTGAAGACTGTCCTGTTTAGTGAGGACACCTCTTCATTTCGATAAGGTATTTCGAGGTCATATGTGTTTACAACCACGACATAATGATCGTGTGGGCAAATAATACTGCGGGTATTTTCCCAAGTGGTTTATTTTAGAACTACACCGATGGGGACAACAAAAAAGGCGCAGCGCTCGGGTGACATACCCGACCGCTGAGTGAGCGTTCGGCTCAGACTTGTATTCTCCCGTCGCCTGGGGGGAACGCGCGAGGGGCCCTCCAGCCTGTATGAACAATGCAGCATGCACGGTGGATCTGTCCAGCACCTGCTCAGCATAAAGGCTGAAGTGGGTCAAGCTCACATTTTTTGACAACTGCTTTCGGGAGAGATGCAGCCTGTAGCGGCCGATCAACGTCACTCCGTCCATTATGGGCACTGCTTGTGGGCAATATATTGATTGTTATTTCATTTGAGGTACTGGGGCCGTCCCATACTTTTTTTCTCCACTCAAAGGACCCCATAAACAACCATGTTAAAATACAAATGAAATCATCTAATTCTGTGCTACTTGTGAGTTTCATACACTGTCTCTACTACTTTAGCTTCGGCTATTATTTCTGGTGGTATAAGCTGTCATAAGAGATTGGAAATATCAGAATATTTACACGGCGTTCATTATAAGAAACAATGCTTCTTATCTGTCCGCTGAAAGGAGACAATTTGGATGACGTAATGTTTTCTGCGTACTTTACGCCATTATATTTAGAACATTTCGCTTTAGTGCGATGACCGGCTATTCAGATGCTTGTTTTACAGCAATCTAGGAATCCCACGCATTCATCGAAATTTCAAAACACATGCTCCAAAAACAAAACAAAAACAACACCGTGATTAAGTTGAAAAAATTCAGTTTATGTTTTCGGGTGTTTGCTGCAATGCACTCTATTTGACATGTCGCAAACTCAAAAGGACATATTTTCTGTGAGGAGGTCTAGGCAGTGAAAAGTTGTTCTGGATTGAAACTGTCCCTACTGTAGACGGACAGTTTTGCCACCGCAGTGCGGAAGCTAACATGGGATTTTAACGTTCATCATGCAATAATAATACATTTTGCCATGAAACGATACTGAACTTAAAGATTAAGCACTTCAAAAAAAAATGCTGACAGAAGTATGTGAACTGTATTCTCACATACAGTGCCTATGAACGATGCGTTTTTTTTTTCTTCGTTTAGTTTCAAAAGTACAAGCGAACTTTTGCAGTCGCTCCTACGCAAAGTTTGCTGATGCAGTTTCGGGAAACCACGATGTTGATATACCACGGGTATACCTTCTGAACTGTCGTGACTGATATTTGAATGGGGTTCATGCGTTGGACTTGAGCACTGCGTTGGCACTGCACTTGGTCTTAGCCGCAGTCAATGCCTTGCGGGACATTCAAATATTGGCTCGAGCCCAATCACTGCAGTGACGGCAGGAACAGCCAAATGTATGGAGTGCGGAGTGCGGCGCGTGCACCGTTTATTGACAACCGCTGCGCATTGCCGTAATGATCATTCACGGCACATCATCTGAGAGAAGTACATAGGTCAGGCGAGCTGGTTGGAAAAGAACATGCTGTATTTGTAAACCCTGGGACGGAGAAAATAGAAAAAAAAATACAGACAACACAGCTTATAGCCTCAAACTCGTGGCCGCTTTTTCGGTTCAAAGTGCAAGAGCAAGTTGTTTTCACTCAAAATCTTTTTGCGACTACACGTGCGTGGCCAGAAAGGCTAATAAGTGTTTGATAGGTTATAAACTGGAGGTATCCGACGATAGTAGGAAGCAGTTTTATGGTCCCTTTATCGCACTCCTGTACGATGATAATCCGAATCCAAACGGACAGTGGCCGGGATGTAACTCAGTAATTATACAAAAATAATTCTTGTAATAATTATTAAAAGCTAAAAATAATTTTAAAAACTTCCATAAATATTTGCTTTAAAAGCAAGAGCTTTTTTTTTTTTTTAACGCAGGCGTGGTTCTATATACAAAACGTCAGAACAAGTCTGGTCAGTGTTTTATTAATTGCTCTGCTCTCCCATAAAATCACGATGGAGAATACAGAGCGCTGCCTAAAGAAGACGAAGTAATTATGAAAACTAACGTCAAGGTGATTTCTCCCGAGGCTCTAAAATGTTTTCGCTGAAGCTTTCCCAGCGTACGCTCACAATGGAGGCAGGTGCGCCAGCACCCGGCCGCTCCTCTATAATCCCTTACGTCCTCCAACCCGATTTCGCTAAGCTAGGGGAAGGACGGACTCGACAGGTTTGTTGTTCCCTTCTGCCCTTGGATGAGCATTGACTTTCCTCTAAAGTCCGGTTCACAGCCATATCATTCCGCACCCGGCCGTATGGCGTCACCGGTGACGTGGTACGACTTTGGGTGTCGTAAAAAAACAAGAACAAGAAAACAATATGTTATAAAAAAAAAGCAACAACTAGAGGTTAAGAGTTCAAAGCGAGGGAGGAGTACGCTGGGGAGGGGGAAGCAGGCGGAATGGTGGAGAGAGGGGATGTTCCCTCCTCTCCTCTCCAGCAATCCGTCTGCTTCCTCCTCCAGTCCTACCTTCAACGGCGTGCGCCAGTGTCACTTGTTCGTGACTTACAAGACATCTACAAAAATTATCGTTGTTGGTGGCAGTCGAACAGAAAAAAGAGCACGCCAAACGTTTTTAGAATCGGCCCTCAAGGAGCTTGTCAACGAGACTGATGATTCAGGTAAGATGTGGCTCCTCATATTTCTCTTAGTGAAAATTGCCTAAAGCGTATTGATTCCGTAAAATTATATTTAAGGCCATTGGAATAGTTTTCAATCGACTGGTGTTATATAGTCCAATAACTCGTGTTCGAAAAGAAAAGTCGCATAATAAACGGCTTGCCAAAATTGGCGAGCTCATGCTACAAGCAGGAATATTCCCGGAATATTTATTTAAGTTGACAAATGTTAAATACCGTAATATTAACATAGATATTGGCTTGTCTAGAAAATTCTTACTTAAATCTCTCAGGGGAAGTTCAGTAAACCATTCATGTATTAGTTTTTCAAAGCATCTCAATCGCTTGGTAAGGCTAAACGTCGGTAAAAAAAATGTTAACACGTTTAAATTTTTTTATTGTGTTAATTAATTGATTAATTGGTTTTGCCTATTACCATAAATATTATATTAAAAATGCAAAATGATATATTTTGCTTTCGCTGAATATTGTTGTAAACGGCGCAATATACAATTGAGGATTTTAAATCAACCTTGATGTGTAGTTGATATCAGCCAAAAGGCATTCACACTCCCAATTTATGACTCCAGCCACGGAGGCAAAGAGGTTGCTTCATATTCTCCGGCAATGGCGAACTGCTTTGATTATGCGCTGAACGGACTCTCGCCAGGCGCTGAACGTTACTGGGACACGTATAACTTCCACTTGCATTACGGCAAAGAAATGTCTATCATTGTTGATCTCTTCAGGACTTTGAGGGAAAGCGAAGAGGAGGTTGTTTTATTCACTAGGGTACTTGTTTTTTCTATGCTTAACATCTACTATATTCAACCTTTTACGCTTCTTCAAATCTATACTAATTATTTCTAAGAACAATATTAATTTCAGACAATAATTTTTGTTTCCACAGATTCTCAACGAATTTGAGTAGCGCAGTGATAAGATGCCCTATAAAAGCCTCACTGTATTTTTCGAGCCAAAGTCCTAGCAGATCCTCGAACTGCACATGGAGAAGGTGGGCTCACAAAGGACGCCTCGCTATTCCTCAAACATCCGCAGAGTAGCTAAAGCAACCGATCAAGAAAACCTACCCATCACAAAAATACAGCGAAACCCGTGTCGACGTCCTCACAGAATGCGCGGTGGGTTAATCACTTTTATCCACAGACGCTCCAAGCGAATGACGCAGCTGATAACACTGTTTAAATGGAAAACGCGATCTGCGCAGGACAATATTTCATTTTCCTGCGCGTGCCCGGCAGGGTTCCATATGAGCCCTGACCAATACGAAGTCAAACTGGCCCAGTTTTCTAGCTTAGTACATGACCAAATCTTGTGCGGCGTTTCGAGAATTGGCGTTGCACTAATTGGGTCAAATTGAGCTAAATTCATATTCGAATTACATGCATCACCGAAACATTTGCACGCTTCGTACTAGGGACATGAAGGTCACATTTATGTAAAAATAATTTAAACACTCCCTGTTCACTTCATCTTGTGATATGTAACCATTTCGTGAAAAGCCTCAAGAGTCTATGCAAAGTTAATGGCAGCGAACATCGAAATCATTACGTGACATTAAAAGAACAATTATGCACTCACACAGCATACGAAAGCAGGAAATCTCTGGTTATTATATCTAAATATGAAAAATAATAGAATGTATATTCATGACCCATGTTTGCATACTTTTTTTAATTGTGGTACTTTATTATATTGCAGGTTCCAGGAGAAAGATAAACTCATCAGACGGTCCTATTCTCTACAGAGGACATCTTCTATTCTGCAACTGTCCAAGTCCAGGTGGAGGACCTGTCGGTGGATGTTGGTGACCTTATCCATGGCTTCAGCCTCATGATCTATTGGACTTTTGATATTAAATATGCAACACGGATCAAGAACACCTAGGCTCTCTTTGAGCGCCCGATCGGGCTGAAAGAAGCACCACTGGAAAGGATTGCCCTGAAGCTTCTTGGCAGGCTACAAGCTTTTACTAATTACTATGTTTTTAAGGTTTTGACCTTTCTCAAGTATTTGGATTTTACAATAAAAATGTGGTTGACAATATTGCTGGCTGACATGACTGGCAGGACTTTTTTTAGATGTCTGGATTATAGGTTTCTAAAAGTTTTAGTTAAATTTTGATGCCGGCACATTGCCCGTGGGTATTATTCTCTTATCCCTGAAACCTCCTCGAATTCAGAACTCTCTCGTATGACAGCTGACCTCAGGAATCGCCCCACCAGCACACCTGAACAGGCCAGTTAGCTGAGTCTCGGGGTCTGAAAAAGCGCCCTCACTATTTGGAGCTCCGCGAGACCCATGGTGTCCAAAAGCGACCCAAAAGTGAGGAGTCGCGGAAAACCTCGGGGGTTGTGTATAGTGTCCGACGGCACTCGCAATTATGGGGATCACGCGAGTCTCTAGGTGCAAAAAAGGGCACCAAAAAGCACCCAATTTAGGGGGGATCAAGTGATTCCCTGAGAGTTCTAAGCGGTACTAAATAATGCCTGAATTTACGGGTGTCACATGAGTACCTGGGTGTAACAAAAGGCGTCAAAAGGCACCCTATTCAGAAGGATCTGTTAACTCCCTGAGAGTTGAAAGTGGCTCCAAATAATACAACTAATTAGGGGTGTAACATAAGTACCTGAATGTAACAGAGGGCGCCAAACAGCACCCGAAGTAAGGGGTGTCGGTTGAGGCCCGTGGACTTTGAGGGGGGTGCTAAGTGATCCCGTATTTCTGGGGAGTACTTAAAGGGATACTTCAACGAAATTTGAAATATTCCCGTCGTGTTCAAAAATGGGTTGAATATGATCCACAATATCCGTAAATGACAATCGCACGTTTGTATTTTGATCCTGGTGGCTGTATTTTTCGTTATAAACGGCCCACTCTGGCAAGCGCTCGGAGAAGGCCCAGCTTAGAGCACGTGACATCCAACGCAATCGTGACGTAGGTCGTCTCAAGACGAGCAAAGCTACGGCGAGGCTGACGCAGAGAGGATATGGCCTAGTCGTTCCAGCCACCGAAGCGGCTGCTTTTGTACGAATTTTGAGTGACGGGTTAATCTTCTATAATCTTCTAGGGTTACAATAGCGACTTCTGCGACACAGAAAAGGGATTCTCGGGAAGAGGGGAGTTCCTCCTTCCCCCTTCTCTCGTCGTGGCCGAAGACGAGACAACCTTCGTCACTAGCTGTCAAGGTTCCCAGACGAGCATTACCATAGCCTCCTCTATACGGAGAAAGCCCGGCGCGTCGCGTGAAAAGACGGCCGCCGTAAATGGGAAAGGAGGGGCGGAGAAACGGGAGCGGAGAGAACCTTGTCCGCTAGCGCCACAAAAGAGCGAGCGGCCAAACGCAGAAACAATCTTTTTTTTTTCTCTCTCTTTTCTTGTTGCTATCGCGGAGAGGAGAAACTCAACGTCCACCCTTTCCCGTTTCTCCCTGCGCCCTTTCGAATCGCCGCGCCCGTTCCTCCCGGAGTACAAAAACGACGGTGACGAAAACACAAAAACAAGCGTGGTTCGGGGAGCGGCCGCTTATGACCCAAGCGCTCGCTGTCTAGGTCTGCCCTTTCTGCTCTGCGCTACCATATTGGTCACCGTTCGGCGCGCTCCTCCTCTCCTTTTTCCTGCGGCCGCGCGCTCTATGGCTCCGTCGTCGATGTGCCAGGCTTTCTCCGTATAGAGGAGGCTATGGCATTACAAACGAGGCGTTAGCGACATCCACCAGGTGCTCTTTGCTAATCGTTTAATTCGTCTTAAAATTCCTTTTTGAGACTTTTTTAACAAGATATTGGTATATTCCATGTGATACTGCTCTTTTGAACACATATAGACCAAAAAAATGAGCACCGAAATTTTGTTGTAGTATCCCTTTAAAATCCCCAACTTGAGATTTTCTAATCTCGATTCCCTAGTTCCCAAAGGCCAGGCCATGGCTTGTGCCAGGCACGGATCTGTCAGCTGCGTGACCGTCACTATTGTGGCAAGGCCGCCACGGCACCTGGGCGCTTAATATGCTCTTTTAATATTTTGAGCATGGCTGAAAACAGGTGGATGGGTGTCTGGTAGGCCCTTTGCTTATTTGCGAATTGTTCCGAAATCAGGGAGTAGGCGCTTCTGCGATATGGGCGCATGCTCGATATTTTAGAATAGTTGAAATTTAACTCTGCAGGAATCTTGAAACATAACAAACAGAATGTGCATGCCAAAAGGCATAGCAAATGAAACACCCACCATCTATCTATTTTCGTTTCTTGTCCGCAAGAAGCTGTCGTGTATGTAGCCTAACTTGCTTAAGCCACTCCTCCCTAGTGTCCCGGTCGGGTCTCGTCCTGATGAATCGTCGGTGGAGACCTGAGGTGCGGTCAACAACAGATTAGACCTTTTTGAGAGAAAACGATATACTTGCTGAGAGGAAGTACACCCAAACGAATCTCAGGCATGCCATTTATAGTGCGTTTTAAATCGAGAGGCCTGATGTAAAATGAGACGTCAATACTGATGCAACCCTTTTGCAAACCTAAAATTTTGAAGGCCTTGTCCCTCTTGCTAGGGGGACAAGGCTCATAAATCTCGGCATGTGGATGAAATTTTTACCTTAACATCCCGACTCAATGCCCATCCCCGAATATTCTACCACCACACTTTGTATATATATATGTATATATATGTGTGTGTGTGTGTGTGTGTGTACTAAAAAAAAGGCAAAAAATATCTCTACGTGGCTTTGAACTAAGAGCTCCGCTGCCCTTCATTTCAGTTTCCTAAGGCCCACTTCAGACGGGGCAACTTTTCCAGCAATTTTGAGGTTGCTGGCGGGTTGTTCCCTCGGTTTTCCCAGATCAACACGAATCGCTGAGATCGGTGTCGGCTCGAAATGGAGGAGGAACTCGAGCAACCACCGTAAATGTGAAGCGGCAGCAGCCAATCAGGAACGCGATATTTTCACGTGACATCCCTGTGGTGGTGCCGATGAAAGCTAAAGACTTGGTTCTCGTTTGAAATGAATCGTTCTTGGAAATAAACCGTTTCAAAAAGATGAGTTAGTATTTTTTTGCATATAACTGTGCATCTAAATAGTGCAAGGGAAATCAAATTTCATGATGATGATGGCAAGCTCAGTTGTCATCATCATCACCACCAGAGAGGTGTCACGTGAAAATATCACATTCCCGATTGGCTGCTGCCGCTTCAAACGTCTCCGAGTTGTCCAAATATCTCGTCCGTTTCGAGCCGGACCAGATCTCAGCAATTCGTGTCGACCTTGGGAAAGCTATGCAACAACGCACCAGCAACCCCGAAATTGCTGGAAAAGTTGCCCCGTCTGAAGCGGGCCTAAGACAGCCTATTGCCTGGTACAGAGACCTTTTAGGAATGTTCGGGTGTTTAAACGTTGTACCACCCTTTTTACAAAAACAACAACAACAGAAAAACACATTTCAGAGGGAAAAGTTAAGGAAAGGGAATGTACCATTATGTTCAGTGAAGTTGGGTGACAAAACTCGGGACTCGAACAGGAATGCAGTTATCCTTGATGTGACCCCATGAGACTGTCCCGCTGCCTTTGCTGGGGCTTATCTAACTGAAGTACGTCTATGAAATGTAGAAGAAACATATGCGCATAACACTCATTATTCACAAGAAAATTCGTCAACATCCAAAATGACCCATGGAGAAAATTTTTCGAGTAATTTTTCGGCCACGTTGGCCGAGTCACCTCTCGTGGCCAATGTTTCATTGCAACTTTAATTGTACTGAATACCTAATTACGTTTTTTTGCAGTAACTTGTAACACAGTCTAGTTATTGTTAACAGATATACCGATATACCGATCTGTATTGAGTTGGTCTCAGCATCATCATTGCCGTAAAATACCGGGGGAGTGCCTACCCCACTTTCACGGAAACCTGGGTTAATCTAGACAAGAGAACTCGTGCGGTCAAATCAAGCACTTAACGTATACAATGGTGAATTCCCAAGTTTGAGATTTTTTTTTATTGTGGGCGCTTGAACAAAGTGGGCACTTCCGCGGTATGTTACGGTAAGTATTCTCACGGCCCGAGCTCTGCCCTAAGCTCTGCCACAAAAAAGCTCTGGACTGAGCCGAGGGCTGAAAAGCACGATGGAAGGCAGGATGCACTTTTATTGTGCGTTTCGGTGCAGTGCGTTCCGTCGTGGCTTTCACACGCTTCTAAAGCTTAGAAAGTCGGCGCAGTCTTGTGATGTAACGCCAACCGTGATTGCGTGTGGTTGCGTGCAATTTCTGCGATTGCATACGGTTGCGTGTCTAGGTGGTTGCATATTAGAGCGCAGCTCTTAGGGGAACGTTCCCGGCTTGAGCGGCGTCGGCGTAACCAAGGTCACCCCAAGGTCAGGTGACCCCCAAGGTCATCCCAAGGTCACCCCAAGGTCACGTGACCCCCCCCGAAGTCACGTGACACCCCCCGGGGTCACGTGACACCCCCCGGGGTCACGTGACCTCCCCGATGACGTCATCGTCACTGATGACGTCACCGGCATCCGCATCGTCATCATCACTCATGACGTCATCAGTGACGTCACTGATGACGTCCCCGGCATCCGCATCGTCATCGCCATCATCACTGATGACGTCATCAGTGACGTCACTGATGACGTCACTGACATCCGCATCGTCATCATCGCTGATGACGTCATCCGTGACGTCACTGATACCGTCATCGGAATCCGCATCGTCATCGTCATTATCGCTGATGACGTCATTAGTGACGTCACTGATGACGTCATCGGAATCCGCATCGTCATCGTCACTGATGACGTCATCAGTGACATCTCTGATGGCATCATCGGCATCGTCACGTGACCCCCTCCCCCAGGTCAATTGACGCCCCCCCAGTACCCTTCCCTCCTCCTCCTCCTCAAGAGCTGCGCTCTAATTCGGTATTACAGGGAGTAGTAAACGGCTTTCACTTTTTTTAAGCCGAACATCAACTCTGGGTTGCGGTGCCGGCCAAGCGGGGCAATAACCAACCACTGGGACACGGTTTTTGTGGTGCTCAGAAAGGTGTACATAAACTCTGTATCTGGGTTCTGAAAAGGCAAGCGTCACGCCGTCTGCAAGCTGGTTCTTCGGGCGGCAAGGTGGTTTTGCGGCTGGGTTGGCAGATCCACATCTTCCGACCGCCGAGCTAATCGGCCACGATTGCGCTGGTCATCCTGGTCACCCTCATCGGAGCGCTGCTGTACATGCGGAGGGACAACTTCGACTTCCTCCACAACAAGACGTCCTGGTGCATTGCGGAGGTAGTGAGATTCCAGACCGCTTGGTTGTCTACTGGAAGTGGAAGTCCGTGGAGTGCCATTGCGGACAATGGTCTTGTACCGGCCAGTTCACACGTTTAGCTCGGCGCTGAAATAAGGCAGTCAGCGGTGCATCAGTGTTACTGGAAGTGTAACTATCAGTGCAGGTTCAGCATTACTGACACTACTGACTCAGCCTTACTGACTCGGCGTTATTGTCAGTGCTGTCTCAGCATTACTGTCAGTGTTGACTCAGCATTACGTGCAGTGCTGAAGGAGCGCTGAGTCTGCGCTGCCCTGGGTGTGTAGGTGAGAAAAGGTGGAGTCATATGCCTACTGATACAGCAATGATAGAGTGCAAAATCAGTGCTTTCGTCAACAGTGCTGCATAAACAGGCCTTATGGGTTTGAGGCAAAAAAAAAGTCAGTGCTTAGAAAGTTTATGTTGATCTTCCCAACCCCCTCAGCATGCCAATGAAACTCATAAAGTAATTGTTTTTGTCTCGAAGCACCTCATCCCCCGGCGTTCAGTAGAATCAGGAATTTTAGCCAAACTGAAAATGGTAAAAAACAGTGAGTGCGCAGGCGAGCTGGTGGAAGTTGATCATGATGTAGAATACCGGGGACTGTCGAAGAAAAAAGACAGGGGAAAAGTACGTCTCAAACTCGGCTACTGCGTTTATTTCCTGAAAGCCTTATATATCCACAACCTAATCACCGACCGCCGACGTTACAAAGTGAACCTTTGTTATACATTTCTTTGTTATACAAGTTTGGGATTGAGGTAAACGTTTAAGGTTTACGTGAACACCAGTGTGGGTAGAATTGTATAACAAAGGTTGACTTTGTGACGTCGATGGTCGGTTATTAGTTTGTGGATATATAAGGCTTTGAGGAAATAATCACAGTAGCTGAGTTTGAGAAGTTCCTTTTCCCTGTCTTTTTTCTTCGACTAAGATTCCCAGCTTTTACCAGAGTCTCGGGTATTTTACACCATAAAAATGATCTTGGATTGAAACCCTCAGTTGAGTTTAATTATTATGGCCCAACTGAGAATTGAGGTAAACTAGAACATCCAGCCAAATGAGAAAAAAATGCTGGTTTGAGCTTTCAATCAAGTCACTAGGTAAACTTGGGGACTTTGAGTGGTTTACGGAATGCAACCAAAATGCTGGGGAAAATAGTACAATTTGCGAGGAAAACAATTACTGAGGGGTGGGCTTTCAATTGGCGTCTGCGTGTTCCTCGTTGTTTTAGTGAGCCCATGGAAGGTAGCCGTCCCTATTCGTGCTCCATGGTTCTCGTTTTTAACGCTCGTAGACTAGATGTTTTGAATGCTGAACCAGCATAATAATCCAGATGAAAGCCGTAAAGTAATCGTTTTTTTCCAAAGTTCCCGATCCCCCACCATTCAGTGGAATGGGGACTTTTAGCCAAACGGTTGAATATAAAAGTTTGGTTAAATTAACTATTTGGGTATGGAGGAGAATAAAAATGGGAAAAGTAGGTTGAATCAGAAATAGAATTACAACGAACATCGCGAAATGCAGTGCTGTTTTATTATACACAATGGAAGCTCTCTATAGCGAATTCAATTCTCAACAAGACCAAATAATCTCTACAGGATGAGTATTCCCTATTGAAAATTCTCATTTGTATGAGAAATAGATGTGTCCAATAAACACATATGAATCAAACAAGATATACAAGAACATATAAGAACCGTATAAGAACTATATAAGAGCCATGTAAGAGCTATATAAGAACTATATAAGATATATGAGAACATACAAGCAACATATAAGGAACTCTTGGGAAGTTTCTTATAAGTTTCTTATGGGGTTCTTATATATCTTTTATAATTCTTATATAGCTGTCATATAATTCTTATATGGTTATTATATCTTCTTATATGTTCTTATATATATTGTATGATTCATATATGTTTATTGGTCACAAGACTTTTCTCATACAAATGATTTTTTTTTACTAGGGTTTTGACTGACCTCTACGCTAGTGTATAAAGAAAAGTTGTTCTGAACTTGGAATACAAAGGCATATCAAGTGTTGTTAATAGTACCTAGTAACCTGATGTAGTAAAGCTATTTCTTATAAATTAGCTTTTATATGAAGAATCCTAATTGCACTCTCATGTATCCATGGACTTGTGCACGTTGTGCATTTATTAAATTAGCAAACGCGGAATTTGGCTGTACAACGTATCTAGCCCGGAAATTCTAACCCTTTTAGAGGCCTTGGCTCTGCAAAAGGAACGGAACTCGGTGAGCTACAACGTTGAGTAAACGCAACTTCTGAATTAATATGACTTGAATGTGTATTCTTACACAGCTGCTTTTCTCTTTCTTGGCAAGAATGGAATGATCGTTGACGTGCATTTCTCGCGTTATATTTATTTTAGTTGTTTACTGTTTTGTACCCCACACTTGCAGGGCCTAATGAAAGCATCTGCCACTCTTTTTGAGTAAAGCACAATGTTTTTCTTCCTCCGGTGTTCTGACTCTCTCCCGTTGTCCCTGTTTCGTCGCAGTGCGTCGTGTTTGCAATAACTCCTGGTCCGAGGTGGAACCACATGCGTGGACCCCCGGTCATGCACAAGATACAGCGCGGAGTCGTGAGTGTCTACGCGGTCGCTCGGCATTTCATGAACAGAGAGAAAGTCGAAAGCAGCACAAGGTCGCAGCGGCTCGGTAACTCAAATACCTTTTACTTTGAAGAAAGTTTTAATTCGAAAGCACTATCTGTCCCATGAAGCGAAGCCGGCGTTATCTGAGTGAGGCCAACGTTATCGTTGTCTATAGCCGCGAAAAACTGCACCTAAATTCCCATTGGCTGAGCATAACGGCACCTGAATTCCCATTGGCTGAGCGAAACGGCTCCTAAATTTCCATTCCCAATAAAACCCAAAGTAAAGCGCAGCAACGCAGATGTTTCGTCACTGAAGCCGTCGTAAAGCCGGCAAGGTTCGCCGCGCATGCGCAATGGGGGAGCGTGACGTCACCGCCGGAGTGCCGTACGCGATAGGAAGACGTGGCGGGATGCTTGTAGAAATGTGATGCCATGTAGGGATGCTTTCGCATTCCTACACGTAAACAGATTTAAGTGTCTTTGCCAATTTTCTTAAGGTCTTAGTGTTCATGACTGATCTGTAACATGACCAAGTTGATCTCTAATGCCGGGGAGGAAGCATTGTGGCGTTGTGCGGACATCCGCGTTCGCTGCGCCATCCTGCTGCCAACCTCAAATGTGCCAAAACTGGCCGAAAAAGCCTTCTTTTTTGTTCCTAAATTTATTGGTCTACTTTTTGCCTACTGGCCAATGTGGTTTAGTGTGTGGTGTTTGTTTAGACACTGCTGAAGCGATGTGGTCGTGTCAGTGTCAAAGTAGACGACTCTCGTCGACTTTGTCCAAAACAATTTAACATACTATTAAAGGAGCTGTGCGACGCTTTTAACGCTGGAAGAATTGACATCTACTCTTGACATTTTTTCTTTTGTCACAAGGTACAAAAAACACATCTCCTCCCTTCGAAACATTAAGATATCGCCGCGTAATCAAAAGGCAAAATTGAGTATATTTCCCGACCTGCAGCCGCGAGCGGCGGCCATGAGAACCACGCGGCGTGTCGTCAAAGGGAACTTGTAAAATGATAGCAAGTTGTGCAAATACTTGCTCGATAAGAGGTAATGTTTTTTTATGAATCTTTTCGTTCCAACCTAATATATAACTGGGTCAAAAACTGATATCATTGACAAAACTTTTATAATATGAAGTTTTAGTGGCGCCATCTATCCGAGGTCTACAAAACCGTCAGCTCTATCTGCTACCGTGAACAGCCGCCAGAAGCTGGAGGGGGAGGGGGACAGAGCCGGACGGGGATGGCTGAACCTTGACGAGAACGTTGGCACTTTCCTCCTTTCGCATCTTGATCGCGCTGCGCAAGCACGTGGTCACGTGGTTGCGAGCGGATGAGTTCTCGCTGCTCACTGATGGCTCTAAAGAGAGAGCTTCACCTGAACCCTGCGTGTCCCCATTTCACGCCACAGCGCACGTGACTCGGAAGATGGTGAAGGAGTTGAGAGGTGCCGAAAACTTCAATCTTTAATTGTCAATTGTTAAAATAACAACTAGGACCAATTGCAGGCAAAAACGGCGTTTTGTTCCTTACTTCAGAAGGGTCGAGACGCCGACTCCAAAATTATTTAAGGAAAGCACTGAAATTGTTGCACAGCCCAACGCCAAGTGTTTATTTTCATCCAAGGAGAATGACCCAGGGTGTCTAGTGACCGAAAATGCCGGGAATAGTCGTGGAAATTTCGGCTGCCGGAAAAAATCGGGGAATTGTCAGGGGTATCGTCAAAAAGCGAGCCCAGTCAGGAAAAATGAGCCAAAAATGCCATCAAGTGCACCAAGCGGAGACTTGAGAAATTTATGACAGAAAAATACGGAATAAATTCTGCCTAAAGCGGAGTGTGAACCCTGCTCACTTAATGCAAAGGGAACAGCCGACAAATCCAGTCCAGGCCTTGCAGTGGGAAAGCAGCCCCGGGTTGCAGGTTTGGCGTCTTTTTTTTTTATTCTTTTTTTCTTCCAAGGACCTAGCAATTTTGAGCAGCGTGCGCTAGCAGTGCTAGGCCTAGGGCCGAAATGGGGCATCAGTGGTTCCCTGTTTCTTTTTTTTTTTTTAATTGTGGTTTTGTAACTTTTTGTTGGCAGCGGCCACAGAGCGCATGGTCGAAGGTGCGTCAGTGAATGTTTAGTTATGCAGGACTGGTTTTGCGTCGCGTTTTTTTGGGGGGTTTTACAAAGCGAAATCTTTTCACTGACGATGTCGGCGACAAGGAAGTGCTTCTTGGGTCCGGACTGAACAAACCCAAATATTTCGGAATTTTCAAGTTAGATTAAGCCCATGCAAAATGATCATCACAACTCTGAATGTTCAATGTGCCTCAAAACGTTTTCTTTTAGCGACAAGACAGTACAGTTTCCAGTCACGCGTCGAGCGAATTGCATCTAGCTGCTTTCCAGCCTCGGCGAAATTAACACAAGCTGGACTTCTGTCGTTTGTTTGTGGCAGCAACGAACGTTTCGGCCGGATGTAGCGGAGATAGCACATTTCCGCCCAAGGAGCGTGCAACCACCACAACAAGCGTGAAGACGTTGATGAGTAGCTTTCCGTTGAAGAGCGCCTTGAAAGAGGTCGACATAGTTTGGTGCTTAAACGAGGTACCGATTCACGGATTCCTCTGTTCAAAAGAATCGTTGGCTTCACTCTTCCCCTTCATGTGCTTCACGAATGAAGTCACTGCAAAACTTCAGTTCGTGACAGACAAGGCGGGGCGTACAGTTTGCCACGGTATTGCACCCTAGTTTAGGATTAGGCTGCTGTCGAGCCTTTCCAGTTTGCAATTCGTAGCTGTTTCGTTTGACGACTCTCCGAGCAAAGTCAATCAGAAACAACAGATGGATCTGCTTGCCCAATATTGGGATGACGCTACCGATGGCAAACGCAGTACCCATGGGTGGAAGCGCTGCGCCAATTGCGCCATTGTGCACCAAGCCACTTTCGCTGCGCCATCCTGCTCCCAAGCGCAAATGTTGCACCAAAAAAGATTTATTTTTAATAGCTTTATACTGATGTGGTTGTCTCAACGTCAAAGTAGGCTATTCTCGTTTGATGAGCACTGGTGCCAAGTGCCTATTTTCATCTAGCGGGAATGACCACAATTTATTCCGGCCCAGGTAAATAGACTCAGTCTGTCGAAAGCTGTCAAGCTCTAGCAGCACGAGGGGCAACACCGCGCGAGTTGGTTGTTCAAGTCGTGTGTTTCGAACGCGAGGGAAGGAAAATGCTTTTATTGTTGTTCAGAAATATACCGTATCTGTATGAATAACACGTCTGTGGTATCAACATCTGACAGCGTTGCTTTCAAAAATTGTCTTAACAATGTTCACATTTCAGCGTTTCACTAATGTGTACATATTGTTCTGCATTCATAGGTTGTTATTTATTGTATGTGGTTAAATTCCAGTAATGTAACCCGGTCCCCTCTGTAATGCCTTCGGGCCCTGAGGGAACGTTTAAATAAATAAATAAAAGTCGTTTGCTCATTTCCCTTCCCCGTACCAGTGCCTTCGAAGTACTTGTTTGGGCGCGTTGCTTCATCCTGTCAGTGCCACAACTCGGCCAACAACGGCATGTTGATGTATGTATTCCAAAAATTGGCAGACATTCCTGGTTTTGTAAGAAGTACTAAAACATCAAATCGTCGTTTCCTTATTTTGTTTTGCACAGTGTAAAGTACTGCACGCCTTAAATCGCGTATACCGTAAAGTCTCGTATGAACGCCTGCCCCCGAGGAATCACCCATCCCGTTTTCTTTGCTGAATATCCTTAAAGGAGCTGTGCAACAGTTTCAGTGATTTGCTTAAATAATTTGGGAGTTGGTGTCTCTACCTTTCTGAAATAAAAAGCAAAATACCGCATTTTCCTGCATGTTCTAATTTTTGTATTAAAAATGGGCAAAGATTGAGGTTTTTGGCACCTCTCAACTCCTTCAGCACCTTCCGAGTCACGTGCGCTGTGACGTCAATGGGGGTCACGCGGGGTTCCGGTGAAGCTCTCTCCCTTGAGCCATCAGTGAGCAGCGAGAACTCATCCGCCAGCGACCGCGTGACCACGTGCTGGCAGGCGCAGCGCGAACAATATGGTGAAAGGAGGAAAGTCTCATCCGGGTCCGGCCATACCCGTGCGGCTCTGTCCCCCTCCCCCTCTGGCTTCTGGCGGCTGTTCGCGGTAGCAGATACAGCTGACGGTTTTGTGGACCTAGGATAGATGGCGCCACTAAAAATGCGTATAATAAAAGTTTTTGTAAAAGAACTTGTTGTTGGGCTAGTTGGTGTTGACGGTATTGAAGCATGGTTAAAAGCTCTAAAAAAAGACGTACACAAGGTAGAAGACAAACACAGCGCGCGTATTTGTCTTCTAGCTTGCCTACGTCCTTTTTTAGAGCTTTTAACCATGGTTGAATACAATAAAAGTTTTGTCCATGATACCAGGTTTTTGACGCATTTATGTTTATGTTGGAACGACAAGATTTATAGAAAAGTTACCTTTTATCGATCAGGTATTCGCACAACTTGCAATCTTTATACAAGATTTCCCATCGACGTCACGCCGCGTGTTTCTCATAAGCGTGGCTCGCGGCTGCAGGTTGGGAAACATTCTCATTTTCGCCTCGCGATTACGCGGCGGAATCGCAACATTTCGAAAGAAGAAGTTGTGTTTTCTGTTCTTTGTGACAAGATGAACAATGTCAAATTTCGAAGATGCCAATTCTTTCAACGTTAAAATCGTTGGACAGCTCCATTAACATAAAAATGCCAAAACATTAACTTAAAGCACTTGTGACTTGGGCTGTTAAAAAATAGGCTTTATTTTTGTGGTTGAAAAAAAAGGAGTCTTTAGTATCAGCCAGGAAGACCACACTTCAAATATTACGACCTAGATTTGTCTAAATGTTCGTTAAACAAAGTGGAAAGTTGGGCCACTTGGTTCGTGGTTCTTTAAATAATTAAAAGCGCCGAAAAAGACAAGGACAAAGTCGTGGACACGACGTGGTGTTCCAGTGGGTTCCAGGCCATTCGGGACTACAAGGGAACGAAGCAGCAGATAGGGCGGCGGCACAAGGCCATCTGACTGGAGTACCAGATGTAGTCTTATACCCCTGTCAGACGGCAGCTAAAATGGCATTTACGCCAAATGACATTCAGGTTTTCAAATGACATTCATGATGAGACCTGCCAGACGACAGCTAAAATGACATTTAAGTGATGTCTATTACAATTGCGATCCCAAATTCGTCTCGTGCACATAGAACACGTTTTCGTCAATAAACAATTTTAACACGGCGAAACACTTGTTTTTGTGTGTGTTGTCTGCTGGGACAAGAAAATATAACGAAAACCTGGGATAGAAAGTTGCGCTCACTAGTTTCTGCCGAAAAAATAAAGCGAAGCGTGGGGCGAAATCCATTAGCCAACCTAACGTCGTCATAAGCCGATCCGTAAGCCGAGCCTCCCGCGCTCCGCCACTACAGCTGACAGCTTGCTCGCACAGTTCTCACTTGCAGTTCTTTCGTTAATTTCGGTAGTGCTTGCTCGCTCTGGCTGTCCCTCACGCTCGATCTTCGGCTGCCGTCTTCACTTCTACGTCTGCGAGGGATCCTGGATGCCGTATTGCGCTTCCGCCGTCACTATCACGGTGGTATGGATTGATCTTGGTTCGAGCGTCTCCGGCTGTTGAGAAGGCCGTCCATCATCTTCGTCGTAGACGCATACCGCGAGCTTCGGTTTGAAGACAGGCTACCGTACCTACTAACGCACTGCGTCTTCAAGGAGGCGTTTGGCTGGTGTCGGCGACGTGATCAGGCACCTTGTGAATGTGTGTCGGTGTTACATAGAGTGCTTGGTTCGCCAGGTGACTTGCGTGCACCTAACCACCACAGTGACAAAGTGAGTCGGCGCTGCAAAGCTATACTCTCCTGCGGAGGACAGAACCATCGCCAACTTGCTCGTCGTGAGGCAAACCACTGCCAAGTGATCGCACCCCTCCGACGCGACTGGCCGAAGATCTTGAGCGCCACCGCGACCGCTGAACGGTTAAACACACACGGGATAACCGAACTGCCCCAGGACTCCCTCAGGTCATAGGGAATCGCTGTAGGAATGCCACCTGGGACATTAGGTTTCAGCACCAGCGGCTACCAAAGCACAATAAAAATAGTAAGTACCCTTTTTTGCGAAAACCAAGAAAAAAAAAAAAAAATGTTTGAACTAGTAGAAATAATATCCCTACATGTTTTTTTAGCTCTTAGAAAATGCACGCAATCTTGTTTCAAACTCACAAAATTAAAAAGATAAAAAAAAATTCACTTGTCTTCCTTTTATTGAATGTCACTCAAAACTAACTGATATAGCTCCTGTCAGCATTCTAAAGTTATTCGTTAACTCGTTTTAATGTGAATAAAACAACTGGATTGATCATCTTCCCAATTGTGCATCTTTGATGAGGTGAAAATGACTGAACAACTGTTTCTAAATACGAGACAAGAGTGCCAGCTTCTAGCACTGTAAATACTATGTTTAGAAGCTATAGAATGTTTGCCATTCTGTGAAGTTTCCAAGAAATGTTCCAAGCTAGCTGTGTGGTGAAATTTTGACTGCTCTGCTTCCCCATTGAATCTACAATTTTGAGAATAATATGTCTAAGGTGTAAGATATTTTATGCCTAGAGGACTGATGCACCTGTTGCAATGTTTCTATCCAACTACAGTGATTCCTCTGGCTCTCCTAGACCACTGCTACCAGTTCCAGTATCTCAATGTTGGGATGCTGAGGCAGTTTCGTGACCATCTTCCAGAGGTTGGCACTGGCTAGCACTCGGGAAGCAGTGACGCCCCAGGCACATATGGCCACAGTCAATGGGACCGCCGTGTCCCCACGGATCCTGTGTAACCACGTGTTCCTGATAGCATCCAACATGCTCGAACCTTGCCCAACCCAGGACATCATCTTGCAGGGAACGGCACGTCGATCAGTCAATTCCGTACATGCGACGACCCTCCCAGACTTCTCAGCATCACTCCCAACTTCTTGTAGTGGTGGATAAATTTCAGCCTACTACTGACTTGGAGAATTAGAGTGGATACAGGGGCTATGGTTTCATTTACTTCATGCGCAAGTGAAGCTGAAGCTATGAGCATGAGCATGTTGCCCTGAACGATGCTAACACTACATGAGCGTGCATGCTTGGTAGCGACATTGAAAGCCTGGATCTTGCACTTAAAATGAAACGGAATCTTGCGTCGTGAGTGTTGTGTGTGCATCTGGCATCATCGGCGAGTTGGCAGAAGTCAAGCCAAGGCGAGTCAGGCTGGTTTTACCGAACCGTTTGTCATTCTGGGGACTCGTCGTAAACCATGTGTCTCTTGTCCAACTCCTCTTTTCTGCACGGCCAAGTCGGCCGCCTGAATAAAGCTTTGGGCAACAACGAGAATGAAGAAATTCAAACTCCGAGGCACGCAACCACACTTTTTTGAGCAACGACAGCTTCGTGGCAACTTGGCAACGACGAGAGAATATGGCGAAAAAAGACGAGCCTAACGTTGTCATCAAAGGGCGGCTGAGACATCTCGAAGAGTTCGACCCAAAAAGATTGAAACACGGCCCCTGTACCAGGAGCGACTAAACGTTTTCTTCATTGTGCTCAACATCGTCGAGGAGTCCCCAATATGCGCAGTCCCGTGTAGCGTTTGTGGACCGACAAGCTACTCCGTCGTATGCTCGTTGTGTGTGCCAGTGGACTCCCTATGCGGACATTGTGTTGGAGCTCACCGCCCACTTCACACCCTGCCTGTCAGTGATTGTTCAGTGCTTTGCGTTTCATAAGTGCAGCCAACAGCCTGGAGAAAGCATCTCGAATTTCGTCCCCGCCCCACGCCGCTTCTCCGAACACTGCAACTTTGGTGAGACCTTGTCAGCCATGCTATGGGACCGTCTGGTGTGTGGTGTCCTGGACAAAAGGGTGCAGCGTCGTCCCCTGGGCAAACCAGTGCTGGAGCTCAAAAAGGCGTTTGAGGTTGCAGATCCTTTGCCTTTGTAGGATTTGCAGCAACGACGTTGATTTCCGTCAACAGCTTAAAGGGGCACTCAAGTGGATTCTGAGATCGTCTATTTATTGGCATAACTCAATCTATGCGCTTTAAGCATTCTAAACAACCCAAGATAGCATTCAAGGGCAGCCGATTTTCATAGTAAAAATCCAATTAAAGATTCTGGCACGCCACCTTTTCTGTGCCGTAGCGCAGAACACCGGGGGGTGCCACCGGACGGGAAGGCAGCATGGGAGGGCACGCGACAGCCAGTCACAAGTGACGGCTTCTCGGCGGACTGATTTTTCAAAGGCGCACATGTTTGAAAATTTAGTGTGCCGGGAAGCCATTATTCGTAATTGGCTGTCATGTGCCCTCCCCTGTTGCCTTTCCGTCCGATGGCACCCTCTGGCGTTCTGCGCCACAGCGCAGAAAGGAGGGCATGCCGCAAATTTTTAATAGAATTTTAAATAGCGAGATTGACCGCCCTTGTATGTAATTTCGGGTTTCTTAGGATGCTTAAAGTCCATAGATTGAGTTATGACATAAAATAGACGATCTCAGAATCCACCTGAGTGCCCCTTTAAGAAGATGACCGCCTTCTTTATTGAAAGTAGCTACCCACTCAGCGTTCTGTGCAATGCGAGCAGTCGCGTCTCTAACATTTCGCGACAAAACGCTCTATTTCCCCAACCAAGATCTAAACCACCATGCAACACCCTCATCATCACGTTCCATCCCTCCATACCCAGGCTCAGCAGACTAATCATCGAGACCACTTTCCACCTGGTAGACTCTACAGTTATCTCTAAAGCACCCGCCCTAACGTCCTATCGAAGCACAACTTACGATCCCTTCCAGTATGCAGCAACCACTCCGAAACCCCCTCATCTTCACGTTCCATCCCCCCATACCCAGGCTCGGCAAACTAACCATGGAAACCACTTCCCACCTCGAAGACTCTACAGTTATTTCTAAAGCACCCGCCCTAACTTCCTATCGACAGCCCAACTTACGATCCCTTCCAGTATGCATCAACCACTCCGAAACCCCTTCATCTTTACGTGCCATCCCTCCATACCCAGGCTTGGCAAACTAATCATGGAAACCACTTTCCACCTCGAAGACTCTACAGTTATCTCTAAAGCACCCGCCCTAACGTCCTATTGAAGCACAACTTACGATCCCTTCCAGTATGCAGCAACCACTCCGAAACCCCCTCATCTTCACGTTCCATCCCCCCATACCCAGGCTCAGCAAACTAATCATGGAAACCACTTCCCACCTCGAAGACTCTACAGTTATTTTTAAAGCACCTGCCCTAACTTCCTATCGACAGCCCAACTTACGATCCCTTCCAGTATGCAGCAACCATTCCGAAACCCCCTCATCTTTACGTGCCATCCCTCCATACCGAGGCTCGGCAAACTAATCATGGAAACCACTTCCCACCTCGAAGACTTTATAGTTATTTCTAAAGCACCCGCCCTAACTTCCTATCGACAGCCCAACTTACGATCCCTTCCAGTATGCAGCAACCATTCCGAAACCCCCTCATCTTTACGTTCCATCCCTCCATACCCAGGCTCGGCCAACTAATCATGGAGACCACTTTTTACCTCGTAGACTCTACAGTTATTTCTAAAGCACCCGCCCTAACTTCCTATCGAAGCCCAACTTACGATCCCTTCCAGTATGCAGCAACCATTCCGAAACCCCCTCATCTTTACGTTCCAACCCTCCATACCCAGGCTCGGCAAACTAATCATGGAAACCACTTCCCACCTCATTGACTCTACAGTTATTTCTAAAGCACCCGCCCTAACTTCCTATCGACAGCCCAACTTACGATCCCTTCCAGTATGCAGCAACCATTCCAAAACCCCCTCATCTTTACGTTCCATCCCTCCATACCCAGGCTCGGCAAACTAATCATGGAAACCACTTCCCACCTCAAAGACTCTACAGTTATTTCTAAAGCACCCGCCCTAACTTCCTATTGACAGCCCAACTTACGATCCCTTCCAGTATGCAGCAACCATTCCGAAACCCCCTCATCTAGTTCCGTCCCTCCGTACCCAGGCTCAGCAAACTAATCATGAAAACGACTTTCCACCTTGTAGACTCTACAGTTATTTCTAATGCACCCACCCTAACTTCCTATCGAAGCCCAACTTATGATCCCTTCCAGTATGCAGCAACCAGACCACAAAGCCTCAGACTTTGCTCCCTGGTACCACGCCGTGCGGCACTCCGACATGTCTTGCGTGCAAACACACCGGCCCTCCTTACAGCCTGCCAATGAGAATTCCTTCGGCCCTTCAAAAGTGTCACAAATATTAGATAATGCTGCTCTCCAGCTAGTGAAGGCACATCTGAGATATCATAATGACCACTGTGCCCAGTTACGCCAAACGCTCACCGTCGCTAAGACTCCTCAAGTCCCTTGACTCATCTTTCGATTCACACTCATGCAAACTTGTTGACAAAATTCTGGAAGTCAACTCATATCTCTATGCCGATGGTCTCACCTGTAAATCAAGGAAACTATACTCTCTCTTGCCCCGAAATGATGAGGCTGCCGTCCAACGCATTGATGATGTCACCATACGAGACGATTTACCCCTCACTGCCCCTGAACACGTTATCTTATCGAAGGGCCCGTCCTTCGTTCCTGCACTTCAAAGCCGACCTTACCCTTTTTTGTTTTTACATGTGGACAGCAAACAATTCTTCTGATGCCTACTTTTAGATGCCCACTTCACCCAGCATCCGTCTAACTTTAATCGCACCATGTTCGACACCATTAACCCAAAGACTACTATCCGGACCCTGCTTCTCGCCAAACACCCTGAAACTGACAGTTCAATCAAAGCATGTCGTAGCATTCTTGCCAACTCCTCTAGCAAAATAATCTCTAAATACCGCAACGCAACCCCACAAGAAGTTACCGCTCTAAACTCCGTTCGAAAACGCACTAACCTCGTAACCAAGCCAGCCGATAAGGGTGGAAACGTGGTGGTCTGCACTCTGCAACGCCTACCCCTCCCTCAAGTTTACCTCACTGATATCGAAATGCGCTGTCAACTTCCTAGACTTAAAAGTCACTAGTGACGGTCACAGGTTCCACACCTTTGTGCACTATAAACCCACTGACAGCCACAGCTACCTTCTTTACTCCTTGATCCATCCTAGATCCCAAATCAACTCTATTCCCTTCTCACAATTCCTTCGCCTCCATAAGATTTGCAGCGACGAAATCGATTTTCGTCTTTAAGACGATGACCGCCTTCTTTACTGAACGTAGTTACCCACTCGACCTTCTGCGCAATGCGAGCAGTTGCTTCTCCAACATTTCGTGGCACTGCTACTGCGACTCGCATCTTCCGAGTGCTCTAGTGGGGCATGTCGGGCTGCTTCAACAAGCCGAAACAGCTCCTATGGCTATGTGGCCTTTTCCTTTTCACTCTTGTCAGCTCAGCTGCACATTACTGTTTGTGCCGGCCCTTATACCACTGCTTCGTCGGCCTGTTCTGGTACTTGTGGCATCATCACTGACATTGCCACTAGTCTCGGGTATCTTGGGGTCAATACCAGTGACAGCCTTGATGCTGGCTATTGGACTGTCATCGTCAGCCTCACACAATTATTTTATTGCTGCTTTTCTAGAAGTTACCTCACCCAGGTTGCTTTCTGCGATACTTTTACACTGCACGTCTGAAAACAAGTGAGGAGAATGTCACAAAAGTGGCCATGGCTGCAAGAAACTGCCACTTATTTAGAGACAGTGATCCCGGGAACTTGTAGATTCCTTTGTAATGTAGCCAGCTCACTACTTTGCCTACTTCTATGGTGGCCCCCAGCAGCAGATGTTTTCTGGAACACGTAAATATCTCAAGTAGCAACTGTGCAGCAACTGTATTTAATGTATATATGTAATGCATTATTAAACAATTTTTAGGATGTTTTGGGAAAAAATTGTGCACGTATCACGTAAACACACGTAACATATTTCGCTTTGAAACAGTATGGGATTATCCAACATCAAAGAAAGCTAGAAATAGAAACATTGAGAGACTGACTTCACGCAGCATTTCTTTTTATTTCTTTTTGGAGGATGTCAATGGGAATGTAAAAGCCGGCCAAAAGTAAGGGTGACGAATACCTACCCTACGTTTATTAGAACAGTGCATTTACAAGATTTGTACCACTTAAAGAAAAGTAAACTGTTTTTGTCGTATTGCATTCTTCCCAGAATCTCTACTTCGCGGCA
This sequence comes from Ixodes scapularis, assembly GCF_016920785.2. NCBI lineage: Eukaryota > Metazoa > Arthropoda > Arachnida > Ixodida > Ixodidae > Ixodes > Ixodes scapularis. Next base: position 20,458,366 of record NW_024609839.1, read on the forward strand.
GCCAAGTAAAGATTCAGCCAACTTCGCAAGCTGTTGCCAGAGCAACAAACGCAAAATTTAAAGCGCTGCTAGGCGAAGTCAGCTAGTATGAACCACGACCAAGCCGGCCGTGCAATGAACTCGTTCGAGGTACGCAGTACTCGTTCGAGGTACGCAGTACTCGTTCGAGGTACGCAGTGCTGCGACGACCCACACACACAAAACGAATACTAGGCGGCCGTCCGCTCCGATAATTGTTTTGCGTGCTCCTGTTGGCTATGCCCACCGTTAAAGTTATATCTTACCCAAAAATGTTCCTTGAGGTTTCGGTATTGTGATGGAGCGCGACGTATATCTTGAGGAAACGGAGGGCTTCTCAAATCGCCCGTAGGCCGGTGCAGAACCCGCCGTTCCGCTTCTGCTACCGAAGACCATTCGAGGCGCTCGTCTCGCATAGTTTGAGTACCGACGTCTCGCGGGACAGGCCGCCTTTTTTTGTCTGCAGGCGCTCCTTCCGATATCGTAAAAACGCGTAAATGAGGAGCGCATCGCAAGTGGAACCAACGAACCGAGAGCCGACCGAGGCGAGCACACGACAAGTTCAGCGGTTCAAAGCCATTAGGCCTACTGGGTAACTGGAGTCGTGAGTAGGTTAAAAAATTAGGAACGTAAAGTGCGTGCGAAATACGCGTTAAAGAAATTATTTTCGTAATTAAAACGATGTAAAAATTGTTTCCGTAATGTATGCCTTATTTTTTTAAAACAATCCCGTAATATGTGTCGAGCGCTGCCATCGAGAGTACGCTTTGCGAGCCGTAAATGAGTTTGGGGAACTCTGTTTACCCGAAATGGCATTTAGGTTAAATGCCATTTGAGTTGCCGTGTGGCAGTGCCTAAATGACATTTACACTGAATGTCATTTGGTGTAAATGCCATTTTAGCTGCCGTCTGACAGGGGTATTATTTACCAAAACCGACGCTCGAGCCCTTATTCGACAACTTGGAAAGCAGGAATTCCAACAATTATGGCAATCACCGGCATATCATTACAAACCGCTATATGCGATTGATCCTTTTCTCCACAACGCACTTCTATGTAATTTGCCAAGACATTTTGAAACACTTCTACATCGCCTGCGCCTGAATGCCACATACACAAACATTGAAAGGCACAAATTCGGTCTTGTCACCAGCCCTAACTGTCAGCATAGCGACATGCCTGAAGACAACTGTCATATCTTTTATGAATGTGAGCTTTTCGACGAAGACAGGCAGATATTGATAAATAATATTTAAGAATTAGACAGCAAGCCCTTTAGCTTAGAGAGGGTCTTGGGTTCGTGGGACCCTCCGCGTCTTCAGCAAAAGGCTATAGCTGCATTGGAAATATTTCTTCAAAATGCAGGGCTCATTGATCTTATATAATACTCTTTCCATTGTAAATATACTTTCGTGTTCATAACTTTCAATACGCGACAAGTGATTTAACGTAGACTGCCATGACTGTATTACACTAAACTCAACTGTGCTGAGTGAATAACTCTCCAGTGCTGTGCGCCATCAAGATCAACATCCAAAGTCGTGCTTCATTGAGTGCTCCCTCCAGAACTAAAACTCTCTCTCCCCCATTCTTCCTTCTACCAAAGCAAAGTAGCCAGCCCCGGAAGTTTAGGGCTAACCTCTTTGCTTTTACTTCCGTTATTAAAAAAAAAGCGCATTTGAGATAACGCAATAACGTCCTGTGGGAAGCACCCACGTCGAATGGCATATACGTATGGATCCTAGCCCGGCAGCACGACACAGCAATTAGGTTGATTAAGGGATACATCGACTGATGATGGGTGGGGGAACAAATAAAAGAGCCCGTTGTAAAAGAAATAAATTGCGGCAAAGTGGAAAGTTGGGCCAGTTGGTTCATAGTTCTTTAAAAAATTAAAAGCGCCGAAAAAGACAAGGACAATGAAGTGGAACGACACAAGGTGCATTTGAAATAGCGCAATAACGTCCTGTGGGAAGCATTCACGTCGAATGGCATACGTATAGATCCTAGCCCGGCAGCACGACACAGCAGTTAGGTTGATTAAGGGATACATCGACTGATGATGGGTGGGGGAACAAATACAAGAGCCCGTTGTAAAAGAAATAAATTGCAGCAAAGTGGAAAGTTGGGCCAGTTGGTTCATGGTTCTTTAAAGAATTAAAAGCACCGAAAAAGACAAGGACAAAGAAGTGGAACGACACATGGCGCATATGAAATAACGCAATAACGTCCTGTGGGAAGCATCCTCGTCGAATGGCATACGTATAGGTCCTAACCCGGCAGCGCGACACAGCAATTAGGTTAAGGGATACACCGACTGATGATGGGTGGGGGAACAAATAAATGAGCCCGTTGTAAAAGAAATAAATTGCAGCAAAGTGGAATGTTGGGCCAGTTGGTTCATGGTTCTTTAAATAATTAAAACTTATACGTTCAGGGAAGCTTTGCAACGCGCCGAGTTGCCGAAATCTGCTTACTCTAGCGGCCGAATTGAGGCGCAACCAACAGCGCAGTCATGCCTACAACGTGGGCGTAGCCAGCATTGAGCTAAACGCCATCACCATTGCCTATTTGTGTTTATTTTTACTTTTCTGTGCAATCGTAAAAGGTGACGTCAGCAGAGCTCCCTCTCAGCGCTCAGCGGCAGGGCTACGTGATTGGCGGAACGCCCCTGTGGGGCGCGCTTCTTGGGAGCCGTCCGGCCGTCCCGCTGTTACTTTTCTCTCACAGTTTGGGATTATTAGAGAGTTTTAGTAATACGCATAGGAGCAAACGCAGACCCCACACGTTAACGTTAACGTTGCGTCCTCTACACTGCGCATGCACCATACGTACGTGCTGCGGCGAGCCTTGCGTACGTACGCTCGCTATCGATTTTTGCGAACGTACGTAGCGGTCCCCCGCGTGCTATCTCGTTGCTCTCGTCACGCACGCGAGAGCGCGAGACTAGTCCAGTTTGAAAAATGGCGGCGGTGAGGCAAACCAGCGGAAGTGCTTCGCGCATTGTATGGGTTCGCTTTACTATTGAAGATGACATCAACCTCCTCAAAGAAGCACCCACAAAGATGGGTATCGATACCCAAGAACGTTGGCAACGCCGTCGAACCCAAAAAAAGTGTTTACCGTGCGGTCGGCACAAAAAAAAAAAACAGAAAAAAAAAACACGTACACAACAGGCACACGGAAACACGCACTTCCGTAACAAAGCGAGGAGAATCAGGGCTTTGTATTGGCTTGACCGAATACCCGCCTTGGATTGTTTGAAGCAGTTTACAGGAGCACATCTAGATGGCACTACAAGTCTTTACGTATGCATTCTTCTTCCGCTGTACTAAAACCAGTGCGTATTCGACGCGCTCCGTAACGTTCCGTCGACGCAACGTTAACGCTAACGTAGAGGGTTGGCGTTTGCCCCTATACATATTACTAAAACTCTCTATTGTCTCTGGGAATTTCGTTCCCATTACGTGCCCAGACTGATGCCGCAGTTGTGCAGACGTCGTCGAATGTCGCAGACGCCAAAATATTGTGAAGGGTGCGGTGCATAAAACACTTGCGCCTGGCACCCGAGCGCCCTAATCCCACCCGTCGTTGTATAAAGGATCACGTGGCATCTCGTTCCACGTGATAGCCATGGTCTTGGCGGCTCGAGGCGAAGGTTGCCAAACGGAGCCGAAGTTTCGGTTTAGATTTCTGCTGATTTGCCATGTAAGGTTCAACGATATATATCCCATTTTTGGCGAAGTAAATGATGTAGTGCGCCTTTTGTTAGTACCTTTTAATTTGAAATCACTCAGTATCCCGAAATTGTCCGAATTGAGGGAGTGGCGCTTTAACGTAGCGAATTTCTTCTACTATTGCTGAACAACATGATGCTGTTATATCAAATATTTTCGTAAGCCCACGCACAACGGAGTAGCAGAGACCACTCACGACCGAGGAGCTTTTTTGTTTACGTGCAACCTCACCATGCATACCGTTCGGCTTCATTATAGATTTTATAACTTTCTTTTCACGTATTCCACAGTCATGAAGTTAATTTGAAATTAAATAACTATTTCTTAACGATGCTCTGGTGTCTCGATATTACATTTATTTTTAGTTGTTAGTTTATTATTTAACTTTCAATAGACCGCTGTTTATGCTATTGAAAAATTGTCTTCTCTACTTATAACGTCCGAATGTCGAGGATAATTTATGCCAGCGGTGAATTGAATATAGTGAATTAAATTGGTAAGCAATAAGCTGTACACAAAATGTACATTTTTTAAATAAAAAACACATTTTAAATTAGGGTAATTCTCTCGTGCAATAAAACGGAATCAGGTGAGCTAACGAAAATAATGAGACATTAAAGTATGAAGCATCTTCTGGTTTTACATTTTTCAGAAACTGGATATCAATAGGTTAGACGTGAATTTCAGTATTCAATCGCAAACGTTTTCTATTCAGTTATGGCTGGTTGCAGTTTCCTAATATCAGACACAAATGGCGACATGTGTTCAGCAGCCTGTTTTGCACTTGTCATCATGTGCCGCTTGGAACACCAGGCAAGAAACAGAAATGGCACCAGACGTGTGAATGTTATATGATTAAAGATTAAAACAGCTCAAGGACACGGACAAGAACAAGAAGGTAGACAAACAAGGCGCTGAACACATGTCAATGATTAAAACAGCGCCTTGTTTGTCTACCTTCTTGTTCTTGTCCGTGTCCTTGCGCTGTTTTAATCTTTAATCATGAGATACCAACTAGCCCAAACTTCTACTTTACTTGAATGTTAGATGTCTGAATGCCCGCAGTGAGCGATCCTGAGATGGGAATACAACAAGCGCGAGGCTGCAAGTTGACCACAGCTGCTGCGCTGTGGTTTAGGGGACTAGAGGACTAGGATTAAAGGAGTCGCCATTAGATCAGGACGATTTTCACGTTTTGTTCGGACCACATATCCCGGAGATGCGAGCTGAGAGCGTAGGCAGCTGCTCCTTTGCACGAGGATAGGTGCAGCGGGGCCGCGCTCCCCAGAAAGCTTGTCCATCAAAAATAAGTGAACGGCCAGGGATGTCAATTTCAAGAGAAAAGTAAAGAAAGATACCACACTGTATCGAAGTGCAACCACGCACAATTTATTGCATTCGTGCATGGATCTGGAAGGCGACTCCATCGCCATCTGTTGGGTCAGAACTGCACTAACCAAGGGTGGGCTTAGCGGCTGGGAGTGCGTGCACTTCTCCCAAAAATAGCATACGGCCGGTAGCTTTCTCGCGGATGTAAAAGAGGAAAGGTCTATCCAGGGCAAAGGAATGTGGAGCACGTTTTTCTATTACCACTACTGTTGCGCCGGCGGCAACCGTTCCTTCTTCGTTGACCTCAATGGCTGCCTTGTGGTGGACTTCGGTTACTCTCAGCACTCCATCACCAGTGACTCTTGACAGATCGGCGTCAGAGAAGACTGAACGCACACCCATCTTCTTCACGGCAGGGACGAGGCCGTACTCTGTTTTCAAGTCGAACTTGGGAAGTTGAATCTTGACAGTCTCATCTTTCAAACTTTTCTGGATTTGTTTTATGCTCTCGATAGTCATGGCGTCGCGGAGTTTGGGAAGTTCCTTTTTTTCACTTGGAAGTATGATTACCATGCAGTGTTGGTCCCCTTTGTAAGATAGTTCTATGGCTTCAAACTCGGGTTCAGAGGTGAACGGTACCTTAGCCAATCGCGTCATGGTTTCTACCATAACCACCTCAAATCCTTTGTTATGAAAAGAAAGAATGCAGGTATCGTTGGGATCGAAAGAGGCGTTCCATAGCCCCTAGAAGTAAATGTCATTAAGAAGCGCCATTATGGTGTTTGGGGGAATTTTGAAGCCCGAAATCTTGCCTCTGGTCTTGTTCTTCAGCCACTCGTTAACCTCCAATTCCATGGAAGAATTTCCTGCGCCAACATCCACCGGCCGGAACATCGCCGCAAAGATGTCAACGGGCTCTTTCTGCTAACTTTCGAGGACGTTCAGTGTTTTCTTTACAAACACTGCATTGGCTATCATCAAACTTACATTGTCATCAGTCTGCTGTTCTGCTAGAATCTTTTTGTAAGACTCCAGGATAGATTCTCTGCTGGACAGTCCCGCTGCGGTGTGGCCGAGAGCAGTGGAAATTTCCGTTTCAGACTTGCCCCTGGCGCCGGCGTAGACCATGGCGAGTGCGACAGAGATGCTGGTCGGCGAGAAGAAGATGTTCGATTCTGGCTTTTCGCTGGAGAGTTCTTTGAGAAGCTGGAGGGAAAAAAGGTTCTGGGCACGGGCGAGCTTCATGTCGCTATCTTCAGCATGGCATCTCCTATTTCCCGCTAGCAGAACGAACAAGACGAGGAAAACTTTTTCCGCAAGCATCCTCAAAACTGGACTTTCGCCTGTTTTCCCACGTTCCTTATTGTGTGTACTTATTCATTCATGAACAATGGGCTTCTTCGATGGTGGAAACCTTCGGAATATTTAGCCTATGAAACAATACACATTCATGTATATTTTATAGCTCCCTGTAAGTTGTTCGTCAGTCATGGAGACGCGGAATCCGTAATAATAAATATGCGCAACATTCAAGCGCCAAGAATACTAATTTTATTTTCATATGATTGTGATCCGTATTCGAATGCGGAAATTTAGTTTTCTGTTGCTTTTGTCAGGTTCTGCACTTGCTTGCCTCACTTGTTTCGTGACATCGTTAAAAGGTCTGAGAGGAAACATTTTTAAGATGTACATTTGTGTTGATTACTTTTACAAGTTGAGCGGTCAGAATTTCTGCGATTCCTAATTTAACTCCAAGAACAATAACCACGGCAATAGAATTGCTGTTTTAATTTTTTTTTTGTATCTAACGATACGTGGAATTTGTAAAAATAAGTATGTGCAACCATCAAGCCCCAAGACAAATGATTTCATATTCATATTATTGTGATCCGCGTTCGAATGCTGTCATTTAGTTTCCCGGAGCCTTTTTTTGGTCCTCCACTTGCTTGCCTCGCTTGTTTTATGACGTCGTTAAAAGGGCTGGGAGGAAACCTTTTTAAGATATACTATGGTGTTTATTACATTTGCAAGCTAAGTGGTCAGAATTTCTGCGTTTTGAAATTGAACTAAAGGAACAATAACCGCGGCAGATAAATTGCTGCGTGTTTTTTTTTTTTTTTATTTAAGCGCGTCTCACCGGCCTTTAAACCTATGGAGACAGAATCAGAACGCATTGCTTCCTATGCGGCATAGGGTTCAGAGCAGTACGAGAGTTGATGGTCTAGGCACGGAAATCAGCAGCTAAACGGGAAACAAAACAACACAAAACAAACTGGTCTAGAGCACGCAAAAAAAAAAAAAAACATGTGTGTAACTAAAAATGAATTCAACAAATACTTGCGGTATTTAACTGCCTTGTCATTACACGCGTAATCCAAAAATAATATGATCCTTCAATATTAAACTGACAAACAAACCAGTTGACTGCCGCTTCCGCGGCGATGTTGGGAACGAACGCTGCTGCCACGAGGACCAAATGATTTCGAGCCCACTTGGACCGGATTTTTTTTTTCTTCTTAATCTTTGCTGTTCTAAAAAGTTCAATCCATTCGCGGCTGTACTCGCGTGTTCTGATTCGCGCTGTTCTTGAATGTAGTGCGTGCATAAAAACAGGCAACGCGCTGCTTTGGGGGCAGTCCTTCTTCTGACGCCGACGTGAGGTGGAACCAGATAGACTTCAGTATAGACACCTTTCTCTTTAAAGGGGGGGCGATGGAAAGATTTGTGTACTTTCAGTAAGTTGTGGATAGAAGTATTCCGGGACATTCATTACCAATGAGCCATAAGTTTGAATCGGGGGACCAGCTCCCAGACTTACTTGTGCTGCTGCAAAACACTACTTTTGTGGCTCCTGACCCGCTACAAAGCTGAAATCTTACTGCTCGAAGGGGACACCATTGCTGCTCTCAGACTTGCAACAACATGATGCTATTTCCACTCTTGGAAATCGCATCATCCATTTCCCATCGGGTTGGGGTGCTCCGAGCTTCGAAAATTTAATGCGCATGTTAAAGGTGCGCGAAAGACGTTTCTGATATCGTCTGTTCTTGGTGATAACTTATTCTACAGGATTTTAGCACTCCAGAAATCGAAAAATTATGCTCGTGCGACGTCTATTTCCCTACTACAAATGTGATAGAAGTTTGTGCCAAGGCCCTTTCTGAGGGGAAAAATCGGGAACGCAGAATTCAGTGGAAGCGTTGGCGGCGGGACGATGGGCGCGCGTCCGCCAGTCGCAAGCGGAGGCACCGGTAGAGGAGACGCCGCCGACGCCTCCGCTAGATTTTGTGTTCCAGATGCTTACGATCAGAAAGGGGCGTCGCACAAACTTCCACTAACTTCTTTCACATTTTGTAGCGTGAGCTACACTGGCCAAAGTTGAGCAGTTTCGCGTGGTTCCGAAAGAGCCGTGCTGCGCAGGCGCGAGGAGCAGTGACGTCACACGGCGCACAGCTGGCGCGCCAGAGCCGCCGCCGCCGCGCACTCCACCGCCGCCGCGCGCCCCTCGCCAGCCTTCGTAGTCCAGAGGAGTGACGTCATAGCCGCGGCAGACGCACTGGCGCCGCCGTGTGCCCAGCTGTGCACCACCGTCGCACAGTAACCAAGTCTGAAGCTGCACCGGAACCGCTTGATAGCGCCTCTCATTTTGTGCGCATAAGCTCACGCTACGTACATCCTGCCATAGCCGAGCTAAGCCAACGAAATTTTTAGTAGGGAAATAAACGTCGCACAAGAATAACTTTTGGATTTCCTGGATGGTTGGACCCCGTAAGATAATTTATCACCAAGAACAAACAATTTGAGATACGTCTTTAGGGCACCTTTAAGGCCTCAATTCTGGAAGACTACAGCTAACCTTGCGCACTCCCATTTGCAGGCCAACATTCACAGCAGCAGTGGAGGCCAGCTGATTGTCAAGACCTACATCGTGATTGCCATCAGTATTCTTTTTCCTGCATCTTGCAGTGTTTATTCAGGGGGTGACCCCAGGCTAGCGGTTGTTCTGCACTGGCTAAATTGCTCATCTACAGGGAGTGACTCGTCGCAACTTTGAAATGGCTGACCAACTACCCGGTGTATAAATCTACACAACTCAATCATCATCGTGGCACCAGGGGTAATCACCCGCGATTTATTTGTAGCCTTTACCTCATAGATGGCGCAAACGTCTTCCGAAACAAACGACTTGCATGCTGGCTGCTGCGCATCCAGTTCGGCTGCTCAGGGTGGGCTCGGACCACAGGCTGTCCGCAGCAGTCTTCTTCGCCCTGTGTCCGCCGCTGCCTGAAGCTGCACACGGGCGGCGCGACATACGAGCGAACCAAGACGTAGATTGTGGTGGCTTAAATTACGTAGAACAAGCTCTGATTTCCGACTGGATTCGAAGTTCAAACCAAGTTCGAAATTATCGAAAGTACAGGGTGCGGCGTTGCGGCCGTAAGGATCGGCACATTTAGCCTGCCTTACAAAATTCGAATTCCAAACGCACCTACCTTAAACTCGGCAAACGAAAGTCGTTAAAAAAATTTATATATATATATATATATATATATATATATATATATATATATATATATATATATATATATATATATATATATATATATATATATATATATATATATCTGGGTGATTTCATCTCAAATCGGGCAGGTTAAAAGTGTCTAATTTTTAATTTTCACGAAAAAAATATATGTTTTGGGGGTATTTCACAAATGAAGGAGGGCGCAAACCGCATGTTTTCCCGATTTTTTGTTCTCGAGTTACGAGCCGTAGAATCTGCAGTGGCAGAAACTAGTGTTTTTGCCTGCCGTCGCAGGTCGCGTGTTTGACACCTTCTGCTGACGTTATTGTATTCTCTACACCCTTCTAACTTTTCCGCATCATTTAATAGGTATTATAAAAATACCTTGATGTATTCAAATATTTTTAGGAATTTGACGGTTTTCTGAAACACAGGTCAAACTCGTCACTCCGGTCGGTTTTCGGTTAAATTTAACAGGTCATTACTTTGTCTGTACTTAAGGTAAATTTTCTTTCTTTGGCTCTACAGAAACCCCAAAGCAAGCCCATTATAGATATAATAATATCATTATGATCTGTCGACTAGCCGCTCCGCTACCATCACGTAAACGTTGTAAGAAATAACAAATGTTGAAAGTTTGAGATCGATTTTCTCAAAAAACCCATTTTTGTAAATTTTTATTTTTTAAATCTTTTTAGACATATTAGTCGACTACAAGAAAAAACAGTCTACAAATGTAATATTTTGGTTGTATGTCCTCTGTTTGAGCCGAAATCGCGTGAAATGTGTGAACATTTGTTATTTTTCACAGCAGTAGCACCGAACCCTACATTATTTGGCGCTCCACGCGAGGCCTACTGCTACCCCGCGGGTTGGACCGCAAGCTTTTAGCCCGCTATAGGCGTGTTAGCCTGGTTTTTCTTGCTTTTGCCATCCCCGATAGGCCTACGTGGTCGTTCGACTAGGCCTCGGCCACCGGACGGCATCTTTGCCATCGCGGCTTGGACATTGTGTATATTGTGCATACTGTAGTATATTAAGTGTTTTTCCGTCCTTTTGTGTTTCGTTCTGGTCTTTTTTTTCTGTTTGGCTGTTTTTCTGTGGTTGCTACTGCGATGCAGACCCGCCAAAGAAGCGCCGCAGACCAAGGCGAGACCGGAGAGGGGCCTGACCCGACATCCCTGGACCTGATGGCTAGGGTGGCCAACCTCTGCGACACGGTCGCGCAACGCCTGGTCCTGGCTGACCACGGACCCCAAGGGCAACGTTCACGGCCCGAGGTGCCGGTTCCGTTGTACACGGGCTACGACGACCGGAAGTCCGTGGCCGACTTCCTGGCCGAGCTAGCGGCCTATGAGCTCGCCACGGGAGCCTCGGATGAGTACGTCCTCGCGCGGGTTCTGCCCGTGGCGTTCCAGGCGAGCGCCGCGCGCTGGTGGCGCATCGTGGCCCCCTTCCTCACCTGGGAAGACTTTCGGCGGAAGTTTCAAGATGAATTCCTCCACCTGGGTACCAGTCTCAAGTCCAGCGAGAACTGGAGCGCCGGACTCAGCACCCGGACGAGACCCTCGTCGAATATGTACGGGTGATGCAGGAGCTCTATGAGAGAGCCTGCCCAACGACGTCGGAGTCGGACAGGGTTGCTCGGGTGATGCAGCAGAGCCACCCGAGATTCCGGCCCTACCTGCATGGCCGCACGTATTCCACCCTGGAGCAACTGGCCCGGGACGCTCACGGCATACAAGAGACGCTCCTGGCCGAGCTGCAGTATCGGCCCCCGCCTCCGCCTGAAGAAGCTCTTGAGCCGTCCTGTGCCTGGCGAGCTCCCGGGCCCAGAAGAGGTCCGACTCAGCGCCAAACCCCGGATGGCGCGGTCTGTTCCCCCATGCGCTGGACTCCTATGCCTTCGGGCAATGGGAGCGCGGGAGACCACTCGATGATTCGGACCCCCGGCTACGTGCCCGGCCGGGTGGATCGAGCCGTTTAAGGTCCTTCCCCCGCAATGCCAACCGGGGCACCGATCGCTGGTCCAACGAGGGACACCAAGAAGGGCCGCAACGACAAGCGCAGGCAAGCCCGACGCACGTCCCTGACCGGCGCAACTCGGTGCGGTGCTTCGACTGCGGTCGCCTTGGCCACTTCCGGCGTGACTGCCCCGACCTGCGGCGCAATCGTCCTGCAGCCTCGAGAAATGAGTTGACCCCGGGACGCCTGTCAGCCGCGGTGACCATGGACAACTCGGCAAAACTTCCATCGGTATGTCGAATTTAGCCTGACCTTGAGCTAGTTGAGCCTCATATGACAGTTACAGTGCTCGGAGTAGCTGTGGCAGCGCTGACTGATACCGGTGCGAGTCTGTCGCTTATTGGGGACTACCTGATGGAACGCTGCGAAGGGCAGAAAGCCAACCTGCGCGAAACGTGCGCTTACAGCTAGCGTCAAGACCAGAAATGCTCGCGAGTCAAGCCGCGAGGTTACAGATCGGGTTTAACGAGAAAAAACGCCGTCAGCGTTTCGTTTGCTTACCTGGTCTCACGGTACCGATTATTTTGGGGCGAGATTTCACCTTCGTGGAGAACCTGGTTCTGGACTTTCCGAACAAAGGCTACCGGTTAGGTAGTGACTCGAAACTGATCCCATTTACCAGACGAGAGGATTGTATCGTCAGCGTCAATAACGTTGGCGTTAGAACGCCTGCTTTGCGACTCCCATCTGCGGTAAGCGATTCTTTGCTGAAGTGTCTTGCTTCGGACCAGCAAAAGCGGCGTCTCCATAGGCTCCTGGAGGAGTTTTCGCCGATCTTCACGGAGAATTTCGGTAGAACCGGTGTCCTAAAGCATTCAATTGACACCGGGAATACACGGCCTCTACGCTGCAACCCTCGACCAGTCAGCGTACACAAGCGAGCCCTGCTGGACAAGGCGCTCCAAGAGATGATCGACACGGGTGCAGTACGTGAGTCACAGAGCCCTTGGGCCTTCCCGATCGTCCTTGCCCCCAAGAAGGATGGAACGGCTCGGCTCTGCGTCGACTACCGGCGCCTAAATGCGGTAACCGTTCGTGACGCGTACCCGTATTCCTCAATTGAGTCGATCATGTACAACTTGGGAAACGCGAGTTTTTTCACGACTCTTGATTGCAGTCCCGGTTTCCTCCAGAAAGAGGTCGAACCCGCTGGCATTGAGAAAACAGCATTCACATGCTACAGAGGGTTGTACGAGTTTGTGCGCATGCCCTTCGGCTTGAGCAACTCTCCTGCCACATTCCAGCGTCTTCTGGACATTGTGCTTGGAGACGCACGGCCCAACTACGCCATGGCGTGTATGGATGACGTAGTAGTCTTCTCACGCTCGTTCCAAGAACATCTTGTGCACCTTCGGACTATACTCGAGCGCATGCAGAATGCTGGTTTGACAGTTAACCTGGGAAAAATGCAACTGGCAACATCTAAGATTAACCTGCTGGGCTTTGTAATCGACGATGGAGCGCTTCGCCCCAAAGAGGACAAGCTGAGGGCCATAACTGAGTTTCCTCCCCCACATGATGCGAAGAGTTTGCAGCGATTTCTTGGCATGGTTGGATTTTACCGCCAGTTTATTCCCCACTATGCAGAGATAACGTGGCCTCTGAACGAGCTGATGCTCAAAGGCGTCAAATGGCGTTGCACGGAGGCACAGCAAAATGCTTTCCTTCAACTGTCCAGAGCTATTGCTGAGACAGCATCTTTGAAGCTCCCAAACCTCAACCGTCCGTTTGTGCTGCAAACCGATGCGAGCGGCTACGGTTTAGGTGCTGTGCTGCTTCAAGACTTTGATGGTGTCTTACGACCCGTTGCGTTTGCTAGCCATACGTTGACAGCAGCTCAACGGAATTACAATGTTTGCGAGCTCGAGTGCCTAGCCATCATATTCGCCCTGCAGAAATTCAACATCTGTCTCGATGGCGCGCGCTTTGTGATCCAGTCGAATAATGCCGCATAGTCTGGGCTTCAGCGGCTGGAAACTCCGGCAGGACGATTAGCACGCTGGGCAGTTACGCTTCAGAAATATCACTATACCATTGTGCACAAGCCAGGCTCACAAAACAAAGTTGCAGACGCTTTGTCGCAAGCTCCGCTTGGCGAAGAGCACGTGCTCGAGGATGCCAATGTTGTGGCTGCGATAGATGCTGGCTCGCGCTGGGGTACTTTGATTAGCGGAGATGAGCTTCGTGCTGCACAGCAGAACGATAGACTTTGTCGCAGGGTCTCTGAGTGGTTATCTTCACGTGACCGAGGTGGCAACAGAGACGCTGATATGGGTTTTGACTCGTACTTGGTGGCCGAAGACGGTCTGCTCCTCCGGTACGTACCTCAGATCGACGATGAGGAGGGTGGATCCACAGATACTCCATTTCGAACCGTGATACCTCGCTGACTTCGCACGTTCTTCATTAAATACTACCATGACTCTGCTTTTGCTGGTCACCGTAGTGGCTGCAAGACTTTTGAAAAGTTAAGCCATACTGCAACTTGGCCAGGAATTCGTCAGGACGTGCTGAGGTACGCTCGTTCATACCCGGTTTGTCAGAAAGCCAAACCACGTGGTGGTCAACCCCCTGGTCTCATGCAGCCAAGCCGTGAGTCGATCCCCATGGGAATGCGTTGCTGTCGACGTCATGGGCCCTTTCCCACGCAGTCCGCGCGGCAAACAGTACTTGTTGGTTGTCACGGATCACTTTAGCAAGTGGGTGGAGCTATTTGCATTGCGATCGCTGACGTCGAAGAAAATCTGGTCGTGTCTGATGGAGACGTTCACACGCTTCGGATTTCCGGCGAAATTGATTAGCGAGAACGCTACTTACTTTGCCAGCAAAGTGTTCCGAGACTCATGTGCCGCATTGGGCATACAACACAAGCGGACGTCTCCCTATCACCCACAGGCAAACATCACAGAGCGGGTGGACCGAAACCTGAAATCGATGTTGATAGCTCACACCGAACGTGACCCTGACTGGAACTCAAAGCTCCCAGAGCTCGCGTTCGCAACACGCACAACCGTTAACTGGTCTACAGGTTTTACGCCAGCTTGTCTAAATTTCGGAAAAGAGCTGACTTTCCCGCTGGAAAGCACTTGCACGACCAACAACCGTGGCGCTGCTCGCTCATACGGTCAGTTTGCAGGAAGCCTACGACGCAGACTCAGGGACATCGTTCGTGATGCCCGGGAGAGCTTGGACGTCGCACGGGTTCAGCAGGCTGAGCAGTACAATCGCGGCCACCGGGACGTGCAATTTGAAGTTGGAGACCTTGTGCTCCGACGGACACACCCACTTAGCGACGCCTCCAGAGGTTTCACAGCTTCCCTGGCGAAAAGGTGGGATGGTCCGTACCGAGTGCGAGACAAGGTCTCACGCCTCACGCACACGCTCGTTCATTGTGAGTCGGGACGACTCGCTGGACCTGTTCATGTCACCAACCTCAGACGGTATTATGAATCGGATAACGAGTTTCTCTTGCAAGTGGAGAGTGATGCCGATCCAGGATATACTTCAAAATAAACTTAATTCTGTGACGACTCTTTTTAAAGTTGGTGACGAAGACGAAGACGAAGACTTAGAAGATGCGCGTTGCAATAGGCTTTGGCGAGAACTAGTTTCCGCACCATACAGATTGTGCGCGTAGTTCTGTGCGATATACACAAATAGTGTGCTCGCAAATTTAGCTAGTCTATTGCCGCGCTCAACGTTACCGACGCTTTCTTGTAGAAGCCTCCCCAGAAGTCAACTGTTGATTCTTTTTTTTCGTTCTTTCCTCCTCGATGAGCCACGTGGTTTCAGAGACTACGGCAACGCAGTAGGCAGCCGAGGACTCTCTACTGGCCCTACCCTGTTGGAAAATTTCGATGATGGAAAGTAGACGGAAAAGGCTTATACAAGCGTAACCGTAATATGGGACATCCAATACAAGCGAATCGGCGGATCCAGTATAGTGGATTAAGGCGGAACGATACAGGTAGGCGGAACCATACAAGCGTGTCGTATTATGGGACATCCTATACCAGCGTAGTGGAATATGGCGGAACCGTGTGGAACCATACATGCATAACGTAATATGGGACAACCTATACCAGCGAAAAGGCGATACCAGCACGGTGGAGCCATATGGCTCCAACGTGCTGGTTTCACCTTTTCACTGTTGTACAGGGCGATTTAGTTTTAAGCTTTACATATATGTTTAGAAAGGTCGTGAAAGCTAAATTAATGCGGTTTGTGCAGGCGAGTTATACGGCCAGGCGTACGTAGTATAGGGACCTAATCGTAACAATCAGTCAGATAATTAAATAGAATTTGTTAATTAACTTTTTAATTAGTGAAAATGAAAATATGGTTTCAATTAGAAACTTGCTGAGTCATTGAAAACCACAAAATCAACTCTTTTTAGAAGGATATAATGCAGGGGTAGCCTTTTACGCGTTCTGTAAGAACGCTTTATTTGGACGAGTTTCTAGGTTTCAGTTTCTTATCAGAGCTCATCTCTGCGCCCAAGGTCCTGTTCCCCCTTAGACACGCAACGCACGTGCGCCTTGCTTCCCTCCATCCTACGAGGGAGGCGAGGGGGCGGCTTCGCACTGCGGCCACCGGGCAGCAGGACCACAGGTGCAAAGATGCGCTCTGGTAAGAAACCAAAGTCTGGAAACGCGTACAAACTGACCATTTTTTTAGAACGCCGTAAAATGCTGCTCTTGTTTTATATCTTCACAAAGAAAGTTGATTTAGTGTGTTTTGATGATGCTTAGCAAGTTTCTAATTGGAACCATGGGTCTATTTTCACTGATTAAAAATTTCAGGAACATACTATACTTAGAGAGAGGCTGAAGCGGTTTTGTATTTGAGAAAACACTTTTAAATCTTCATATGACCTCCAGAATCTCAAATATGCAAATTATTTGGTAATTTTATGAATCGAGGCTGCATAGAGTCATTTTTAAAGCGCTGTGAAAGCACTTCCCAGTAGAGCGACGTCACAAAAGTGGCTTTCGAAATCTTTGCTCATGCATCTTCAGCACCTATCAAAGCTATGCACGCACGTGCTATTTTTTAAAAGGGCAGAAAAATGTGTCACGACTGGTGCCAATGCGGGAGAATATACCTAGAAAACTTGAGATTGGACGCGCGGCCCTTAAGCGACACGCTTGGCGGCCGAAAGGTCTTCTTACGATGTCACTATTGGTACGATGTTTTTTTGTGTCTTCTCACGTTTAGTTATATCTTTGTGGAAAACGAACGGGATATTCAGATTCGCGGGATAAAACTATGCTAGGATGAACCTCCAATCTAGTTTTCTGAAAGAAGACTGGCACATCTCTGTAATAAGCTGACTGATCATTACAAATTAGCCTTTTATACTATGCCGCCCTGGCCTTATAACTCACGTGCACAGACCGCGTAAATGTAGCTTTTACGGCTTTTTTAAAAATATCTGTAAAACATACAAAAAAACACTCTCTAGAATGTCCCCCAATACGACACGATTGAATGGTTCCTTTCCCGCTTGCATTGTTCAAGAAAGACCTGTGGACATCCAGCGTTTCATTGGAATACTGGATGTCAGCGAGTCTCTACATCAGTGAGTGGTTTCAAACAAGCATGATGTTTGCACACCAGTAAGCTCTTATCCGAGGCTCACCAGGAGCACTAAGAGCAGAGGCAAAATGTCGTGACGTGGTAAATTTTGTTGCAGGTATTTATTTTTAGAAGAATTGCAAGCAGCAAAGCTTAACTTTGCTCAAAAGAAGATAATTAAAAATTCAATACTGAACAATGGTGTCCCTTGAGCTGTCAGACCAAACTCCCACTCTTGCCACTCAGGAGTTCCTAACTTGTGCGTAGAGGATCAGCACAACCCAGATTTGTGCTGCAAGCGCACCTGCAATATAAAAGTTGAATAAACATGAGATGAAATATGAGACGTTTACAATTCTCTGTAATGTGAAATTAGAGCACAGATCTTGAAGAGGAGGATGGGAGGGTATGACCCCCCACCCCCTAACCCTCCTACTCTTCTGCTTCCTCCCATTTAGCGAAACATTTCCCTGAATTTAGCGGGAAAATTTGCCCACTAAATTTAGCGGGTTAAGTTTTCCACAAAATTTAGCGCGGAAATTGATGTCACTTGACCTCAACACAAATGCAGTTTCCCCACTAAAAGTAGCGGGGAAAATGATGTTGCGTGACCGTGTCCTGTCATCCATAAAAAATTCAGTTTCTCAGCTAGACTTAGCGGAAATATTAACGTCACATGACCGCAACATTAATTCAATTTCCTGCCAAGTTTAGTTGGGCGGTTACGCCGAGGGCGACGCCGCGAAACGCGGAAACGGGTGCTAAGAGCTGCGCTAAAAAAACTAAATGCAACAGGTGAAATAAGATGAAAATTAGAGATAAGAAAAAGAGAAGAGAATCTAAGATACCGTTCTCAGATCCTTCCTTTTGTCCCTTCTCAAATGTTTTGATTTCAAGAAATGTTTATATCTTTATTCATGCCCAGAGAACCCCTCCCAGTTTCAGCATGAATGCAATAAATCAATGCAGACTAGACCTTGTAAACTATAATGCACATGAAAATGAATGTTCGCCACATAGTCATGTATGAGTCAGTGGCTCAGATCTCTAAATACATTTGTATTGAGGAACATTCTTGAATAAAACTTCTGGGCTTTGAATTCGACAGTTTGTACTTCCATAAGGAACACTGTATGGCACTGATTTTTTTTGTGACACATCAGAAACAGCAGTGTCACCCTTGCATACCAAACAAGATTTTTTTTTTTTTTTTAGCATGGCATGTGCTATTTTAATGCTTATACAGCCTCCTTTAACAAAATTTCCTTTGTAGAGCTTTTTATTGGTTCTTATTTAACTCGCACGACAGATTCGGGACCTTGAATTCTCACTCGGCATCAACAGTTTTATATATTAATGTAATAGTGAAAGACAAGAATAATGGTCTTGAGTACGGCTCAACAAGCACAGATGTTGAGAAAAGTACTGAAGAAAACTCAAATGTCAAAATAAAAATAAGCTGGAATGTGGATACAATTAAGGACATGGTCATGAATACAGTAGCAGATTCAATATGAAGAATACGTGTTAGACGCACACTCAAAAAAGAAACCTGTTGCATCTATATTCATGCAAATTACTTCGCAGAACCCAGCGCTGCAGTCTCGGGTGCGAGTTTGCTGAATGAGTCCACTGAAAATGAGTGCAGACGGAAAAAGCAGTTTGATTGTGACAATGAGCATTACATAGGCAAGTGACATGTCATTGTTACTGTTACAGTGCCGAATGTTTCAAACTGCCAGTCGTATCATTCTGCGAGTTCCATCCGTATATTACAGGGTTTGGCTCTCTTGAATTCTTTGCGAGAAAAATTATGAACTGGAAATGTCTAGCGTAGTTCTAAAAAAACTACTACCAGAATCCTAACTCAGCATCGTAAAGAATATAAAAAGTTTCCAGAGATAAGGTTAGTGCAGGAGTTGAATAAACGAAACACTTAGTTTTGTGAAACCATCTTGCCGTAGTAAACATATAAAGTTCCCCTAGGTAGAGCTAGTCATTACGGATGGTTGTGCCCATTGAATACCATAAAAATTTAATTTGCGACCTACACTATTTACAGACTCAACCAACTCTGAGTAAGTGGAACACTTGGCACTAAAGATTGGTCTCACCATGACTGTCTGCAAACATCCACATAATAATTTCCATAAACCTATGCATTTCAAGAAAATATTTGGAGCGAGCTGTTTAAACTGCCATAACACTTTTTAACACTAATAGAAAGCCTGTAGTGGGCCACAACTTAAGCAGTTTTTACTTCATTATGAAGGGCAATAACAAATATGTCAAGCTTAAAACTAGGCCTGCACTGAATTGCTTTCTTAAGTTGAACGTGCTATGCTCGGTTCAATATATTATCTTTGCAGAGCTGACAATGTGCAAGTTCCCATTTGTTTTTATATTTCACATCTCCCGACTGCTGGGTGGGGTAGGTACGTAAGATTAATGACACCAACGTAACACAATGATTATTTTAAGAATTTGTTTGGGTATGGCAGTAGCGAAGCCATCTGCGGGAAGTTATTTCTGCGACTCCGTCGAACCTACATCCGTGGGCTTTAAGTTCACATGTGAATCATGTCTGCAGACGCCTTTTTGTAATTGGAACTCCATCCAAACCGAGATTTCAATGTTTTTTGCATTTTAGGCTTAGTAGTGCTTTTGCTGTTTCACTTCAAGAATAGGTAAGAATGCTTATTTCGAGTAGCATACCTAACACTTGGTGGCATGAGGACTCCCTTGTCGTGATGCTAATCGAAAGCCACAGGCAGGGAGATACTGTGATGCTCTTGTTGCTGGGATTACCTCCCCCATGGTCCTGGCCGGACCACAGAAGAAGATTGAGTCCAAGCTTGTGGCCACTAGGATCTCCAGATCTTGAGGCAACCAAGTAGCTGGAAATAAAAACAAATCACAATCAAGTACTTGGCAGAGCTACATTAGAATGGCTAGCATATTCTTTCATGATCAGCACATAGATCCTTTTGTTTTTATACTTTGTACTTGTACCTATTAAAGAACTGCTCCTTCACAGCCACAGTCATAAATACACCACAGGACAAGGCCACACAGGCCTTGAAATGATGGGTACCGAATTGAGGCGAATGATCAAATGCATTCATTTAACCCTCTTTCACCCCAACCTGGGAGATTTCTGTCAAATATTCACATTTAACTTTAAAGACTATAAAAAAAACCTACTACTGCAATGCAGAGCCGTATAGTGGGAGAGTTTAACCAGTGGGTGTGGTGACAAAGGTGCCGGAGAGGAGGAAAGGGAGGAGAGCGCCGAAGGAAAGAGAGAGAAGGCAGCAAAAAGGAGACGACCGCTATTTTGACGCAACGCTGTTGGCGCGGAGCACTGCTGAGGCTATGTGTCGTCTGCTACTGGCTTAATTTATTTTTGCCTTTATAAAAGTTTGCGTTTAAACATGGAGAAACGTCTTTCTTTAGGTTTTTAAGCCACCGAGGAATAACACTATATTATTTTATTGCCAGAGCCTGCCAAATAAAAGCAAAGGGCAGGTATCTGGATAGAAAGAGTTTAGTTGGCGCACCAAGAGGCTAACCAATAAAAATGGGTACCACTCT
Source organism: Ixodes scapularis (assembly GCF_016920785.2). Taxonomy (NCBI): domain Eukaryota; kingdom Metazoa; phylum Arthropoda; class Arachnida; order Ixodida; family Ixodidae; genus Ixodes; species Ixodes scapularis. The sequence continues at coordinate 20,479,172 of NW_024609839.1, forward strand.
GCGCAAAATGCCTAAAAAGCATGCATCTGTACTTGACACTAACAGCGGCACACACTATCTATTTTACTGACTAAAGGGTACTAGATCATTATTTTCAGCTAACTAGTCAAAATAGATATTCTCGCCGACTTGCTTTTTAGGAAAATTTTTAAATTTACAAGAACTATTAAGACAACGGCTAAAAAAAAAGCAATGGCAATACCAACAATCGAATTCGCCTGCTCTCCAGTAGCACGACATCTATAAAGGCAGACCTGCAGAATGAACAAGCAGTCTAAAGAAGAGTATGTCCCATGTATAATTTGTTTCCATGCTGCAAAGCAAGTGCTGGAAAGAGGTATCACGACATTAACAAAATTTCTTGCAATCAGTTGAGAACAAGTTAGAGCAGTGAACTTGTCCTTGCCCTTGGCATAACGTTTTAGTGTTGCCCATGGAAACTCAAATAAATTTGTGAATAAAAACAAAAAAAGACTAACCTTCATAAAAAAAATCTAACTTTCGCAAAGAAAAGTTATCTTGAACAAAATATGCGGGATACAGTTGTACAGCATCCATTTTTGTGCTGAACCAATTTTGAGGCAAATCAGCGACAATGAAAAGAAAACGCCTGAGTACATTAGGGAAAGACAGAAAGAATGCATACCTACAACAAAAAAAAAGTGAAAGCCGTTTACAACTCCCTGTAACACCGAATTAGAGCGCAGCTCTTGAGGAGGAGGAGGGAAGGGTACCGGGGGGTGAAGTGACCTGGGGGGGGTCGCGTGACCTTGGGGAGTCACGTAACCATGCCGATGATGTCATCAGTGACGTCACTGATGACGTCATCAGTGACGATGACGATGCGGACTCCGATGACGTCATCAGCGATGATGACGATGACGATGCGGATGTCGGTGACGTCATCAGTGACGTCACTGATGACGTCATCTGTGATGATGACGATGACGATGCGGATGCCCCCCGAAGTCACGTGACACCCCAGGTCATGTGACCCCGCCGAGGTCACGTGACCTCCCCGATGACGTCATCGTCACTGATGACGTCACCGGCATCCGCATCGTCATCATCACTGATGACGTCATCAGTGACGTCACTGATGACCTCACCGGCATCCGCATCGTCATCGTCATCATCACTGATGACGTCATCAGTGACGTCACTGATGACGTCACCGGCATCCGCATCGTCATCGTCATCATCACTGATGACGTCATCAGTGACGTCACCGGCATCCGCATCGTCATCGTCATCATCACTGATGACGTCATCAGTGACGTCACTGATGACGTCATCAGTGATGATGACGATGACGATGCCGGTGACGTCATGGATGACGTCATCGGGGAGGTCACGTGACCTCGGCGAGGGTCACGTGACCCTGAGGGTGGTCACGTGACCTGGGGGGTGTCACGTGACTTCGGGGGGGGGGGGGTCACGTGACCTCGGGGGTCACGTGACTTCAGGGGGGTCACGTGACTTTGGGTGTCACGTGACCTTGGGGTGACCTTGGGATGACCTTGGGGGGCCACGTGACCTTGGGATGACCTTGGTTACGCCGACGCCGACGGCGACGGCGACGCCGCTCAAGCCGGGAACGGGCCCCTAAGAGCTGCGCTCTAAAAATTTAGAACGACCACGGGCAGGAACCTCTGATGAGGCTCTCGGAGTGACTCCCTGCAATGGGCTTGCGCAGACCAGAGAACAAGATCTGTCAGAGCTTGCAGCCATAAGGTGCTTCATACCATGAAGTTCCAGAAGTAGCTGCAATTGCAAGCAAAGTGCATTTCATTTCTCTGCAGAATGGAGAGTTTAATAGCTAGTATGCATTCATAAGGTGATACAGTCACGAATGCAGATTTTTCAATGCAGCACTATATCACCAAATTGTTAACCGTGCCGGGCAACACTAAAAACCGGGAGCATTATTCCAAAGTATCTCAGTTTAAAGTTAACCACGGCAGAAGCTGCAAGCCATGTGACCTTCTAGTTGGATGCCATGGTACGTCGAGCTTATAATCATGTCTCACACTGTTTTTGCTGCAATGGATTGTAGTGTCAAAAGTGGTCCAGCTTAAAGAGATGCAAAGTATAGACGTTTGTGAGTGGGGCCCTGACCTAGTCTTGAGCTACATTGCGAGGAAGGACGTTTCAACCGGGATGTTTGCTGTCTGCATCCACACGACCAGCTTGTGCACAGCGATTGCTCGTGCCGGGTACATGTCCTCGACAGTGCCATTATTTGACAAGCAGTTTTATGAATGTTAAACATGACTGACTTGCAGAGAGACTGCATCTCAACGGCTAATGACTTGGGATACCTAACTGAATACTGATATATTAACTGAATGCAAAACAAATTACGTAGCAGGCATTAAATTTATCAACAGGGTGGGTCGACTCCGCATTAAGTTGGAGTCGATGCGTCAGGCACGTAGCCAGGATTTTGTTTCAGGGGGGGCCCCCTCATAACAAAACGCTGTATGAGGGGGAGGGGGGAGAGGAGGACCCATGCAAAATGGAAGATATCGGGGGGGGGGGGGGGGGCGGGCCTCATAAGCCTCCCCCTGGCTACGTGCCTGTGATGCGTAATAGGACAATACAAACAAAGATATGCCTTACAATTCCTTTTGCACCCCCAAAATGATGTGTTTTTGAAAATAAGATACACAATGTTCTTGATTCAGAAAGTGCCTCAGCTGTACAAATGCATATGCAGTAAGGGCACTCGCCCAGCCTATTCTCCTCAGCTCTGTGCAGGTTAAGCTAAGTTAGAGTATAGAGGTACACGCTCACTGGCAGCATGAGAAAGGCAGGGAGAAGTCTCCGTTGTTCCACCACCAGCCCGTCTGCTACCTTCGATGACGTTTCAGCGCCTCGTGAGCCTGGAGCAAGCACATCTGTCCAAAGTGGGGTGAAAAGCACAAGCACGTGCTGGAGGACGCCCAGCCATTCTCTTTTTGTCATCGGCTATTCTACATATTTTAGTATGACATATTTTTAAGTGAGAAAAACTATTGCAAATATGCAGTCCAACTTTGACCATAATACAGAAGTCTGATAAAGATAACAGTTGCCATTCACCATTTTCCAAATAAGTGCTCCCACCTATCGGAACATCTACACATGTGGTGCGTGAGTGGGTTCAGGACTGAGACGCTAGAAAATGAAGCGCTCACAAGGCTTGTCTGGCCCTTCCAACCATGCGGGTACATTCATCGCAAATTTAAGATTTTTAGACAAAATGATTTAGAATAAGCAAATCTTGTCTACGCCCGAGGTAGAACATTGAATTGTGATTCCCCCATATTGTGCCAACCATCCTTCAACCTGCGGTACCACCTGCAAATGAACTATGTTGTGCTGCGGCACGCGTCCATGCTGCCTGCTTGAGAAGAAAACCACTGCTCGTGTTGAAGACGACATCTCACAATGTACAGGCAACAATGTTTAACGAACTAAAACAAAGTTGATATCATTCAATAGACACAGATAGGCTTACAAAATGTCGACACCATGATTGTTGTTGTTGGTTTTACTCCTGCATACAAACATAAGTGACTTCCTCTTTCCTCCGATGTACAGTAAAACCCCCTTATCTTCGTGGCCCCTATTTCTTCTCGAATCGGTCACAGAGGACATAATCGCAGCCACTGAATTCTGCAAAATTAAAGGGCGCGAAAATTAAAGGTTCGCCAACATTAAAGAGTTTACTGTTCTTCCGTGTGTCACATGATGTTAACATTTCAAGGAGACTGAAGGCATTGGTTTAAGAAAAAATTGACCTATGAAAAAAAATGCCCTTCTCCAGGTTAGGCACGTGAGGTTCTTCTGCACTACCTATAAGGCGGCAAGTTTGTTTCGGCAGAGCTTTTGGTTAAACGGAGTCACAAAAGTAGCTATACTTGGAGTCAACTATTTTGTGCTGCATTATAAAGCTAGAGTAAATTCCACTGTGCTTCTGCACAGCACTGTTTGTTGCGAGAGCATATGTGGTTTAGTGTTGCATCCCATTTGCATGATCTAGAGAAACTAGCGCTAACAGACTTGGAGCACTCAAAAACAAAAAAAACAAAAAAAAAGCCGACTGTGGGAACATTGAGAGATGCACACATGCCAACTGTGCATTTCTTAAAAGTGAATTCGAGCAAAGGTAAAGACAATATGTGTACTTACGGCGGCCATACTTGCCTTTCCATAGCATGACCACTTTTCCCTCGGTAGCACCATCCAGTAAGCACCAGCAACACGCCCATAAGACGCCGCCGACTCATGGATTGAATGACGACCCGCCTGAGGTCTTGGAAGGAGATCCGGAACACTGCTTTAGGCCAGATGTTGTATCTGGAGGGGGCAGGGACTAAAAGTAAAAATTAACAAATTTATCTGAAGCGCTACATTCCTATAGCATAAACTCTAGGATAGCAGTATTTTTTTTTTTTTAGGTCAGTGATGCATTTTAAGTAAGCACAAATGGTTGGTTTATATGATGAACCTGCACCTCTTATTTTCCTTAAGTGTAACGGAGTGTCTAACGTTACGTCCGAAGGAACCCAAAATAAAAATTAAGGTTACGCCCAACGTAACTGTCAAGCATTCGAGTTGCGTCCGACGTAACCCAAAACAAAAATTAAAGTTACCGTATTTACTCGAAAATAGGTCGAACCCTATTTATTGGATCCACCAAGAACAAAAAAAAAATTCAAATATAGGTTGACCTTTTTTATTTTTAAGAACTGGGGAAATTTTGGGCAAAAGAAAGAAAAAAACCTTTATTTACATCACTCTCAGCTAAATCACGGGGCGATGCCAAAAACTTCATCACCGTCAGAACTTCTGGACATGTTATCATCGTCCGAAGCTTCGTCAGCTGGGTAGACATCCTCGCAAATTCGCAGCAATACTTCACTGACACCGTTGTAAAATGACAAGAAACGAAAAAATGTGCGAAGCGACGGAAGACAAACTACAAAGACGCAAGCAAAGCCGCCCTGTCGCCATGAGCAACACGCGAGCCGAGCCGCCTCAAGCAACTAACAAAAATAACATTTCTTTTTTTTTTTTGTGCGCGTTTGCGAGGATGGAGGGTAAGGTGCATGGCGCATCGCGTTCCTCTCCTTACCCGTTGCCCAGCAAGGGGAATGCTAGAGGCGCGATGTCGAAATCCGACGCGCACCGCGGGCGGCGAGCCATTTCGGCAACCAAAAGCTTTTTGAAACAAGAAGCGGCGCGGCTCTACGGCAACGCCGGCTCGGTGACTCGATAGCTTCATACCTCCGGTAGGGTCGCAAAATTTGGTCGCGAATGTAGGTGTCGAAATTCTTTATAGCATCCTCGATCATCCGCACCGGTGCGCACCGGGGCACTGAGGTGCGCCCCTTCATCTTCGATCAAGTGCACCGGTGCGCACCGGACGTCCTCGATCAACGAAGCGCACCCTCCCGGTGCGGCTTTTCGTTGCCCCAACGCGCACCAAGAAAATCGGCGGTGCGCCGGGGGGCAGTCCCATCAGGCATTGCGGCCAGGAGCGGGAATCGAGAAGATGGCGGGAGTAGCAGACGCGCAGACTATCGAGGCGGCGACGCGGCGATCTTGCAAAAACGAACACGCCTCGCAGCTGCACTAGATGATTTCCTCGGGTCTTCTGACGGCGAGACGACGAGCTTCTCACCATTGCCGCGATTACTGGCGATTGCTGCGGCGGCAAGGAGCGCCCGAAAAGCACGAACTTCGTGGAAAGCGGCGCGAGGCGTTTCGATGACAGCGAGGTGCGGCTATTATATCTGGTGTTTCGTTATCTTGGAACTAATAATGATGGCCAACATATACATGTGGAATTGTCAGCCGCTTCGTGACCCCATCGACAATCACGTCCACGATGTTTATTTCTGTGGGACCGTCAAATCCGCGAGTAAAAAAATAGAAGAAATTGACAGCAGACGGGCACCATGCGCTGACCTACGCAAAATAAACGAACAAAACGCGAAGTGACGCAAGGTGGAGCTCGCCGCGGTGCACCGGCGCGGCGCAGTTTGTCCTCGATGTTGCACCGACATCGCGCTGCTCGACCGAGGAGCGCTGTGCGCTGTGCTGGTTTCAGGGCGATTCCGGTGCGAGTTGATCGAAGATGCTATTAGTCACAATTTCCAAGAAGAGAGGAAAAAAAAAGGTCGATTTGTATTCGAATAAACACGGCAGTCGGCCGCGCGACGAGACACACATTATGAAAGCGATTGGTGCGAGCGACCAAGGCGATGAGCGACGTTTTCTAGAAGCCCAAGAACCGAGCGGCGCAAGCAGCGAGAGTGAGAAATCTACGGCGCTCGGCAGCGGCTCACGTAGCTTCTCGCCGTCGCTCGTCTCGTTGATCGCTATATTGCTAACATGCCGTTCAGAAAGGCGCTCTAAGTGCTTACCATCGCATTGGGACCAGCCTCGCATCCAACCGTAACCAGTCTTGACTTTTTCTTTTTTTTTAGCCGCCCAGGTAGAAGTTAACATCGTACATACACCGTTTTCAAGCATGGCTCCTCGTTCATTGCTCGATTTACATTTTCAGCAAATGACCGCAATGAAGCACAATTATTCTAGTTCAAAATTGTCACGAACACTTGGCACGCATGCTTATACTGTAGCGCACCTAACGTAATTTAAAAGTAGAACGAAAACGGAACGAGATTCCATTACCGCTTCACGGATCCTAGGCCTTCGGATCCTAGGCCTAACGGCCGTACTTGGAACTCGCCTGCGGTCCGGCGATCGGACGAGTCGAGCCGGCCTGACGCAGGCTGACCACGCCTGGTTGAACTATGAGAGGCGCCGTCCAGTTGAAAGCCAGAGACGCAGTAGAAACGGACCGCAAAACATCTGTCCCGTAATCGTAAACGAGCCAACGACCCCCCACACCGCTCTATCTTCGCCATCTCCGCGACGACCGGAAGTGGAAGCCGCAAAGTTAGAAAAGCTGCGGCAGCGGAAGCCACTGGGCGGAAGCTTTAAGTTTCGGTTTCGCTTTTCTCCAACGCAGGCTTCGGTCGCTACGGTTTCGGGCTGGTGGGTTTGTCGGATTTGTGGCTGGTTGCGACGACGCGAGGGGCCACGAAAAGACGCCAAGTTGGCCGAGAACGAGTCACGGCCCACGATACGAGCAACGGGCCGTTTGCCGCTGTCGACCGGCGATGCGGTATCCGCGGCTTGGTGTCACGATCGGTTTGTTGCCGTGCGCGTTGACTCAAAGCTCGAAGTTATGCAGTTCCGTTCCGGCACCAGCCGCACCACGTTTTCCGGTGCATCGCACTGGAGGCCTTTCGACGCATTCAGTGAACGTAAAGATCGTGCCCGCTGTCTTCGGTGCTGTGGAAGAAGTTGGGAGACGGAAGGCGTTGAGGACTCCAGGCCGGGCCGCCGGTTCAATCTGAACGAGAGGCGACGTGTGTGCGCACGCTTTGAGGAAGTCTCCGCGTTTCGCCGCGCTAGACCTCGCCGATCGCGACCGGACCAACCGGACCCCGAGTCCGAGAGGCTCTTACGGAGCCAGGAACTGCACCGAGGTAGGAGCTGCTCGTTCTGCGCTACCATGCAGTGCTCTACAGTGCTCGGAGCTCTCGGTGTCATTCGTGCTTGCACCGAAGCCTTTGTGACCCCTTCGGACGCGCAAGTCGTACTTCGCAAAGGTTTGGACGCGGCCACCCTCACCGAGCAGCTTCGCTATATTCCGCTTACTTATGATCGCAATAAAAGCTTGCGTTCTCGGGAAAAAAATTGCGGGACCGCTCTAAAATTGCGGGACCGCTCTCCGCGCCGCCGACGAGGTTGGCCGCCGCCATGTTCTCAGCTGTTCACTCGCTCCCGCAGCGAGCGCCTTCCGATAATCCTCCCCGTTCCAAAATGCGATGCGCTTTGCGCATTGTGCCGTTTACATGACCGCATATTGAATGCGGCAACTGGATTCAATGCGACTAAGTCGCATTCGTGTAAACGTGGCTTATGTTCTTTTTCGACATGTATGGTGTATGTAACGATAGCGGTGGTGAACGATGGACGTTTTTGTTGGACGATGGCGGTCGTCTTTCTGCATGTATAATTTGGTTATACCGGTGGTCCTGTGGTATAAGCGTTTTGTTGGAAAGACGGCAGTCGCCTACGTCATCGGACGCAAAATCATACCAGCCACACCGAATCATATCGGCAAGCAAAGTGGCTGCCAGTATAGACAGACCCGGAGCCATAGCGGTGCCGGTATCTCCAGTTATGCAGAACGCCAAACCAAACTAGCTGCAGGCGTAACACAAAGAAATTATGGTGGTGTCATACCAGAACTGTACAAGCAGCAGGTTTGTTTCTTGTACGTTTTTTCCAATAGGGTAGCTACGCCGCCAGACGCAAGAACTACGACCACGGCGGGACCTGAGAAAACCAGATGAGCAGCCTCGGCAGCGGCTACAACGACGGCTACAGGGCACGCCAATGGAGACCAGGGCCGATACGAAGGTCCACCAGAGCCCGACGTTATCAGCTACGGCCCCGGACGTGCCCACTCGTCTTCAGGTGGTGGACCCGCATCAGGGGCCCCTGCTGCTGTTGTAGGGCCTCAACTCTAACAAGATGAACGCCAAGAAGCTCTTCAACCTGCTCTGCCTGTACGGCAACGTCGTCAAGATCACGTTCCGGAAGTACAGGAACGGCTGTGTCATGGTGCAGATGGAGGACCACCTGGCAAAGCAGAGAGCAGTGCGTCACCAAAACAGCGCAAAGTTCTCCTACATCAAGATGCAGATCGGGACGTCATTGGCAACTGCTACAACCGCATCACCAATCCGGAGGCGGCGTCCACGAACCGCATCCGGCCGCCTGCATCGTCACAACCCCCTCCTCCTCTACCACCAAACACCAGATAGGACAGCCACGGAGCCAGAGGACAGAGAAGGGGGGAGGGGGGGGAGAGTTTGTGGGCTTTGCGGCCCGTCACCGCGAAAAAGAACTCGCGCTCCGCCCCCGGCGCGCAACGTGCGCGCGAGCCACGCTCGAGGCTCGGAGCTCGGCAGTCCGTTGGCTGCCACCAGAAAGTAAAGGTGTGTTTTTCTGAGATCCGCCTCGTTGGTCCTTCTTGCGGGTGAGCAGTAGCACCGAACCCTACAATATATATATATATATATATATATATAGTTCAAATCCTGGCTCCGCCAATTTTTGGCTTTCGGCGGGTTCCTGAAAACTTTGATTCTTTGATATATATATATATATATATATATATATATATATAACGGGCATGGTGGCGGGGGGGATTTGATATATATATATATATATATATCAAATAGATCAATATATATATATATATATATCAAATAGATCAATATATATATATATATAAACGAATATGTGCAGATGAATGAACCGTACTTAATCCAAATAATCAAAGAATCAAAGTTTTCAGGAACCTGCCGAACGCCAAAAATTGGCGGAGCCAGGATTTGAACTCTGGGCCTCCCAATGTCCGGTCGGGTGTGCTAACCTCTACACCACTCCACCTTAGCTTTCTGGCGTTTCCTACCTGGCCTATTAATGCACAAGAAACAAAATGTATCCAATCAAAGGTGTTCTGGAAACACACGCCGCCGCGTGGAACGCGGTACGACGCTTAGTGTTACGTGGTACGTGCTCGCTTGTGCTCCAGAAATCCTCCCACTGTTTGTCTCGTCCCGTGTACATGTAATATTCTTTGTTTATGAGCTTTAGAGACGCAGTATCATCATCATCTGCGAGAATCAAGAGCCACGTTATTGATTATACAACACGAGCACTTCACACCATCGTACGCGGTCTCCGAGGAGGATATAAACGAGTATGTGCAGATGAATGAACCGTACTTAATTCAATTAATCAAAGAATCAAAGTTTTCAGGAACCCGCCGAAAGCCAAAAATTGGCGGAGCCAGGATTTGAACTCTGGGCCTCCTAATGTCCGGTCGGGTGTGCTAACCTCTTAAGCACTCCACCTTGGCTTTCTGGCGTTTCCTACCTGTCTTATTAATGCACAAGAAACGAAATGTATCCAATCGGAGGTGTTCTGGGAACACACGCCGCCGCGTGGAACGCGGTACGACGCTTAGTGTCACGTGGTACGTGCTCGTTTGTGCTCCAGAAATCCCCCCACTGTTTGTCTCGTCCCGTGTACATGTAGTATTCTTTGTTTATGAGCTTTAGAGACGCGGTATCATCATCATCCGCGTCTCTAATTTATTAAAAGAGCAACAACGGACGATTTAATCTTTGACGTTTCGGCCGGAGTCCGGCCTTCGTCGGGAAGACATTTCGACGTTTCGGCCGGAGTTCGGCCTTCCTGACGAAGACCGGACTCCGGCCAAAACGTCGAAGATTAAATCATCCGTTGTTGCTGTTTTCACTAAGGGTTCGTTTCTTCTTCTATACTCACGCCTTCGGCCCCCCGCCACCATGCCCGTTATATATATATATATATATATTTAGAGCTCAAATCAAACCTGGTGAATTAAACGAAGAATAGAATGAAAACGGGCGGTTTGTAGTTCCTATGCCCTGCATCGGCCTGCTCTTCGTGAATTGCTTACAACGCCTACCTAAAATTTTAGGTAGGCACAGCAATCAATTAACGAGAGAAATTGTTGAAGCCAAGCACATCGTCAGGAATTATGAAAACTGTATCAGTACATCATTTCGAACCTGACAGAAAAAAAAAAGTTTTGGCGTTTAGGAGATTGGTGCGCGTGATTCGGGAAATTCGGTAGTTCCAGACGTACAAGTCAAAGTATATAAAAACAAGTTGTCAGCGAGCGCGGTTCTTTTGAATTTTTCTTTTGTTTGTTGTGTTTATGGAATGAGTGTACGGTGTGAGTGTACGTTTGCAGCGTGCGCCGCAGTGTGTGTTAATATGAACCCGTTACGGGTGCTAGCGCTCGTATTTGCACCCCGTTTGCTTCCACTGCTGGTGTTCGGATTCAAGTTTGATTTTCGTCCTTGGACACTACTGGAAATATTGCGTGCCGTGCGCCTTCAGAAGTTAAGTCTGATTTGATGTGTTGCTTCCAAAGAATATGAAGAGTTCTTTTTCGACTGCGGCACAGACTTTTTATACAAAATGCTCTTTATGTTGCACTTATTTGTTAGCTCTCTGGATGTACTTCATTGTAAAGGTAGGGGGGATGCGATTCAGTAGTCAGAAAGAAAACACAAAACAAGGTATTTCGAAAAACTTTCTTGAAGAAACCATGAGCTGATTTTCAACCTACTTCCTCCCCAGGTTTTCTCCTCAGTTTATAGACGCTTTACACACGCGCCAGATTATAGACGCCATTGCCGACCTCCTATGGTCTTACCGAGATATCAAACCATTGAAGCTGGCTTTGGCGAGCCTCCACAAAGGCAAATGCTGGGGAAAAAGACACCATCGTATCTAAAATGCCAGTAACCAGTCCTCCTGAGGTAATGATGGAGTAGAGTGAAAAATATAAGCGAAAACAAAAACTGAAGGGCGGTTATGGCAGCGCCCATGCGCAGCTGCTGTAAACCGTCTATAAGCAAAGTTGGAAAATATATGGTGGTATCTCACGGGATCCCAAAGATCTCCCAGCAGTCTGAGACTCGGCGAGGACAAAGCCCTTAATAAAATTCACGCTTGAGATTTTCGCAAGTTCCAATAACCATAAAGCGAGCAACGAGAAAAGGGATGGAGATCCTTTTCGCTATCACTCGCTCATCCGCACAACGAGGCAAACCGCATGAAAGCGACGGGAGCAAGCGATCAAGGCGATGAGATACGTTTTCCAGAAATCCAAAAACCAAGCGGTGTGACGAGCGACAGCTGGAAATCTCCGTCGCTCGTCTCGTCGCTCGTGAAGTAACCTGCATGTGGTTCAGCCTTAATTGTGTGAACGCGAGAGGCGCGTGCCACCAGTGAGTGCTGTGCTGCCACTCACTTCCAAGTGCCTCTCATTTCAAGGCTACACTGCCGTTTGCTTTCAAGTACTGCACAGGTCGTGTACTGGCACTTTAACGGCACTTACGAAACTGACACAGACACATCAAGGGGTTAGGTGGGGTTAGCCGTCCGGTGTGTTTACCGCACCATTCTGTTTGGTGCCTTTACAGTCCAGAGTCACTTCACAGTCAGAAGTTGGGATGCCATGAGGACAGCGGCACTTGTGCCTGCTTGCCCTATTCGCCAGAAGTTTGAAAACCTACTGCCAGGATTACGACATCCGGCAGCATGACTCTTCCGGTTCTGTGGCATCATTTCTGGCCACCTTGGGACAACTCATAAAGGGGCCCTTCAATCCTATTTAAGCGTCTACTTTTTTACGGTTTCTATATCTCTTGGGGTTCGGGCAACCCAGCGGGCACGGAGAGAGTGACTAAATATCAGTCCGTCGTATTTTTACCGGACGACGCGGAAGCATCTTCCCCCTACGGGGACCGCCCCGTGGTACCGAGCGCACGCGGTATGTGACGACATCGTGACGTTTTCGGTCCTTGGCCAGCTCCTGCCTTTCGACTGGTCAGAGCCGCTGAAAGCTTCTTTTTTTTTTTTTAGACGAAATACAAAATACAAGTGGCGCGAACCGCTCCAATTATTTATGAAAATAGTTTTGTTCAGTATTTTAGATCACAAACGAAACAAATGCAGCATATAAAGTATGAAAACAAGAAATGACTCGTCGACATACCCGCCACCGAGCGGTAGAAAAGGTGGCGCATACTAGAAAGGGGCAGTGGGATGACGTGCCGACGCACGCCACGCATTATTGTGAAGCGGCGAGCGTAGAAAGGTCTCGGGTGTAAGCGGCGGCGTTGTGGTCGTATAGGCTGGAGCATTCGACCGGTTCCGAGCGTTCCCAAGGCCTTCTTCGAGCAGGTTTGGCTTGCGGTTTTTTCAGCGCAAAGTGGCTCCCCGTTTCGAACTGATCTTTACGCCGTGTTTGCTGTCGTTTGTGGCTAATGAAGTGTCATGCCGAATTAGGATTTAGTAGCGCAGCAAATACAATGCGAGCTGCCCTGGCCGCCCACTTCATCCAGCACATGATTTAGTGGCGCCCTCTCGAATCGTCGGCACGGAGTGCGCAGCCGTGGGCGCTCGCTGAGCTCACTATTCCTCCTCTAGTTTACGGCCACCGAAGCCAGGACCAGGGACGTCATGAAGGAGGTTATTATTTGCTTGTTTTTGTAATGTTAATTTGCCAATAATTCTTAAAATAAAGCGAAATTCGAGAAATGAAAAGTTTCATCAAGTTGATCCGTTCAGTGGACTCGGGTTCGGTGCAAATTAAAAACCAGTTGTTGCAAGACCGCTTTTATATATGGGAGGAACAAGATAATAATGACACCAGTAGAGAATACGTTGTAACACGGCTTTTGTTTGGGCTAGTTGGTTCTTACTAGACATGATTAACGACACTTGTGCTGAATGCACAACCCGCGATCCAAAAAAAGTCTTATCATTTGAAAGTGCCTACTCCGAACTTATAAAAAGAGGAATAGCCACAAATTGCTTACTGGCTGCCCTCACAAAAGTTGTTAACACAAAATGTCAACCGCCTTCGATCAGCAGTTTAGGAAGATAAAATCTGCAGGGTACCCTAACAGGTTTGCGAGAGCCTATTACAGAAACTTAAAGGATCACAGAATAAAGAAACGTACTCTAGAACAGATCAACAAAAAAAGAGTGCAAGTTGTGCCTTATATACACAGGGTATCGCATAATTTTAAAAAGATAGCTGGTAGATATGGTACTGATCTCCTTTTTTCGGCTCCCTGCAAGCTTGGCAAGATATTTTCTATGCTTACAAGGAAAAAAAGTGACCAATGCGCAAAAACATATGCCGTCATGTACACTAACTGCACAAGTGGGGTTGTTTATGAAATTCCTTTTAGGCTGTGGCCGCGTTTACATTGGACAAACGAGTCGGTGTTTCAATGAGAGAGCGCGCGAACATAATCTGTCGGTACGAAGCAATTTGGGTGGTCACCTTGCTGAGCACGGTAAACGATGTGGGTGCAAACCGCTCTTGAATATGACGAAGTTACTAAAGAATGCAAAGGACGAGACAGAAAGGGAAATTATAGAGGCGTTTTTTATCAAAAAAGCGGGAGACAAGTGCATCACCATGCCGTCGGTGTGTCTCATTGACAAATAATAATTTTTTCTTGATGGTTTTATCTGAAGAAAGGCGCGTGATATGCATTAAATCTTAACGTATAACTGTTTTCATTTTTTTGCGCTTTTATGTTCGCTGGCGATGGTATATATTGCTTGGGTGATGATAATAAACTTAGTTGGAAGTAAGCGCCAGTCCTGTTGTACCTGTGCCTTCTTTGTTGTCATTGTCAAGTTTGCGCTATTTTAATCATGTGGAGAATACGTTTAGGCGCTATGCCTGTACTAAAACTTGCTTGAGCACCTGTTTATATAAGATTATGGTTGCATTTGCAGCGTTACCTTGGAGGTTGAGGTTTCCCTATCGGAAGAAAAAGTCGACTGGGCCATAGGTAAGGCCAAGCCCGGCTCGCTCTGCTGATCCTGTTGGCCCGGTGCCTATACAAGGACGAGGACCTGGTCAATAGTAGTGTGACGGGCCAGCCCTCCAGGCGTGACATAAAGTATGGCTCCATGCGAAGGAAGCCCATTACACCTGCCAAAGTGGATGCAATCGCAGGTGCGTGCCATACTGCATGTCTACGCTCCCGGCTCCAAACTATGCAGCAATTGGCAGGTTTGGCAACATGCATTATAAACGTTTCATAGACCACACGCGAAATAGCTCTCGGGTATCGTCATCATGCCGCTCAGAGCTGAGGTGTTGAGGCTGTTGCTATCTTGGATGCGTAAATGGCACCATACCTCGTCTCGCCTCAGCATGAACTAACTGCGAAGGCTGTGCAAGAGCGAGCGGGTAGCCTCGACTGGAGCTCTCATGGAGCCGCCGACGCGTGATCCAAAGCATTTCGCGTGCACTTTCAGCAGGCGCGGCCTTCGAAAAATGGCTATTCACCCATCTAATGTCTGCCAGGCCTCAAAAATATACAGTAAATTCAGGTGGAATTCAAGTAGCTATCTCCTTCCTTTTGAAATTATGTAAAGAGCAAAGAAAGAAACACTTGCCAGCGTCAGTTTCCTTCAACTAGTAGGTTTGGGTTTCGTGATTAAAATGGTAATAAAGTATTTAAACATTAGTTTCGAACATCATCTCTGAGTGTATACCTCAGCCTTTGCAGCAGACGCTGACGAAAAAATTACGTTTTTAAATTCTGACGACCTCAGCTGATTTTAAACTCTTGGCTCGGTCTATTGGCCGCTACGTGTTTACTTTCTTGGAGCCGCCAATAGAGTTATTCGGGGAAAGAGGGTAGTACTGTGTGCCCCATAATGAAAGAGCACATTAGGTAGTGTGCTTAAAGGGATACTGAACCGAAACCTGAATTTCAGCTAAAAAGGCAGTGGGAGCGTTGGAAGCTACAAACCCCAAGATATCACTTTTATAACGCTATGTCGAACGAATGGCTGTATTTTCTGCAACAGAAAAAAAGATGTGACAATTTTATTTACTTGTTTTGCCTTCAAAGTGGAGTTACTACGCCTTTTCTTTACTAAGGTCTCAGCCACTGCTGCTAGTAGGTTCAACGGATAGCCAGCAGTCCGGAGTCTAGAAGATTGTCTACTAAAACTTATATCAACCTGGTGTGAGCACGCCTTGCCCAGTGCATTCGGCATGCGCCGATGAAAACGGCAAAAGTTTCTTGTTGTTTCCTGGTTCATACACCCAACATGCGTGCGTATCAAGAAAGTTAAGATGGAGCTCTAAAAACCTAATGGAGCTATATATGGGCAGCTCGTGAGTCAAAATAGTGGTTCAAGCCTCTCACTAAAAGTAGTCAAAACGTACGCAACCTCGAAACTCGAAGGCCTTCTTGTTGCAATCAAATAATACTAGATAATCATTTACGAACCTATAAATTCTTGTAACGTTGGAACTTTCTCGTTTTTTTAGACAGGACTCTGCCATAAAACGGCAGATAGATGCCACTCAGAAAAGGAGGTATACACGACCCTATGGGAAAAAAACAACGTAAGTTATTTCTTTCAGTCAAACTACATAAAGTAAATTGTTTTCCTCGAGTTATTGCCTCAGAAATCGGGACTTGGCTCAAGTCTATGGCAACCTTCCCAAAGACAAGTTTTAAGGCGCTTTTATTTGATGACCTTTTCCGAGTCAAGAACCCGGAACAGATAATTGGTTTTCTGAAAGATCATTCTGACAGGAGCTCTTTGGCCTGCTCAATAGATGTGAAATATCTGTATGACTCGCTCCCGCATGACAAACTGACGGCAAGAATTGGAGAATGCGTCGACAGGCACTGTTATTTTGCGTTTGAAAACGAAGCAGGACTTAGTGTGAGTAGGTTTTAGAGCTTCTGGTTTTTTATTTAAAGTCGACGTTCGGGACCTGGAATGAAAATCTGTTTTATCCAAAAGAACGGTGTGTGCATAGGGTCGTGTATAGCTCCTGTTTTGAGCGACATCTATCCCGCGTTTTATGATAGAGTCCTGTCTAAAAAAAAAAAAAATAGAGAGTTCCAAGGTTGCAATCATTTTTAGGTTCGTGGATGATTGTCTAGTATTATTTGAATGTACCGAGGAGGCCTTTGGATGCGAGGTTTCGTACATTTTGAATTCTTCTTAGTGAGAGCCTTGAACCATCCATTTTTACTCACAAGCTGTCCGTAAACAGCTCTATTAGGTTTTTAGGTCTCCGTCTTAAGGTTCTGGATACGCACACGTGTGTTTTTATTTTCCTTACAGATTTCGGCCTTCTACGCCGACTGTGATTTTACTTTTTATCTCAAACCCATTGTTATATTCTTTACACTTGTTTACGTTCTTGTTCATAGTTTTATCGCATATTTCGCTACTATAGCTCTTTCGTCTTTTTAAACTCTAATTGCAATAGTCTAAGCTTGGCGCAATATAGCCTTAGATGTTGATGCACCATAAACCCTAATCAATCAATCAATGATCGGAGGATGCAGAGTAGATTCCCTTCATCGGCGTCCCCTTGGCGCTACGGGGAGGCATGATTGATTTGGTAAGTGCAAGATTATCCTAATGAGGATTTCACTATGATACAAGCATCGTCCGCTAATATTATATTAAGCATATCAAGCATTTCTTAAGGCGTGCTGTATTTAAGAAGTTTCTTCCTTGAAGACGATGCACCGGGTGCAGAGATTATGCCTCGCGGGTAAGAAATGTCTGAGGAAAACGTTTTTTCTTTCGGCTAAAACCTGCCCCTGCGGAATATTTAGCGGGTATAAACAAGGGTGTAAGATATACAGTCTGCCCCAAAACAATTATTCCTTTTTGTTTTATTTTTACTGCAAAAACAAACTACGCACTCTCTTATTCTCCTCCCAAATGTAGCACTAGTGGTCTGAACCAGCTGTCAAAGTTTCAGAACTTTTGGTTGTGTTATTCAAAACTCACGTTATTTTTGTTATACTTTTATTCGAGTACGCGGTCGGGCGCCATTTTCCCAATCAACGAATAGGGAGTGATACAATTCTTGCATCCCCTACTGAAAAGAAACGTATACTTTTAGTACTGGTCCTACCCGTTTCGGTCATATGGTGTTATGGACATACAGGTCCCGTGTTCAGTCGGGTCGGGTCGACCCGACTGAACCATGTCGTCTGTGGTTGGGTCGACCCGACCGTAGACACGGGTACTACACAGGCCGACGACTGTGGACACGGGTCTACCCGACCATAGACACGGGTCGACCCGACCGTAGACACGGGTCGACCCTACCGTAGACACGGGTCGACCCGACCGTAGACACGGGTTGACCTGACTGTAGACACGGGTCAACCCGACCTACGACACGGGTCGACCGGACTGTAGACACGGGTCAATACGACTATAGACACTGGTCGACCTACGTAAACCAGCAGATACGGGTGCCATGCAATTCCTGTTCACAAAAGGTTAGCATCCCGAGACAGTACCACCGCAAGGCATCCAGACCACTTTCATACTATCCTCACAGCGTGATTGGGTACGAGTGCTGTGGCAGTGTTTGGCTTACACTTGTGTTCAATCCGCGCGTCGAAGGTGGGACTCGGGCCCAGTCGTCGTGTCAGCATAATCCGACTGTGATGCCATTTCATTAAGGAAGAGGAGGTGATGCAGACACTTTTATTATCTAGGCAGTGTTGCCCGAGGCCCCCACTGAAATGAACTATTGACACAGCACCTAGAAAGGGCATGCAAAAAAAGCACTCTGGAAAGAATGACTCCAAAGCAGGTGAATTGACATATATATATTGAATACTTTAAATACTTTAGATCGAAGGTTCCTCAGAACTCAAGTTTCCTATTAATATGGTGAAGTTGCTCGCCGATATATTTGTTCATGAGGGACCTCCTCTTCTTCGGTGACTTTTCCGAGGATGTCCGCGAGGTGTACAGCTAGAAGGCATCTGAAAATGGGTATGACAAGGCAATGAGCTATATGTACCAGGTTCGACCAACCCAACAGTTACGACATGTTAAGTATTTGAACTACTGCAGAACCAAGCAAATTCTTTTGAGGGAAACACTGCTAAAAAGATGTATGGTACAGGAAAACGTAACAACCAATATACTAGTTTTTTTTTTTTTTTTTTTTTTTTTGGGGGGGGGGGGTTATAGGTGGCACAGCAAACAAATCGTGACCTACCCGATATAAATAGTGCATATTCAGGACTAATGTTTCAGACAGCTTGAAGTTCGAATGTTTGATTTGTCTGAGAAAATTGTCGCAAGCGATCAGTGGGAAACACCACCGAGAAGCAGCCATTTTAAATTCTATGTTGGCTGCACATGGATTGACTTGGTTTGGCAGCGCTACTTAAATACTGCTAAGTCCTACTGCTAGATGACGCTGTACGGCTTTTTTCTCTTCAGCTGCACGTCATTATCATCATCATTATTGTTTCCATTTTGCTTTGTTCATTCGTCATTGCAGTCATGGACTTGCGCCTCCCATCTCGATCTTGTCTCGGTGAATTGTGTTTTCAAACCACGCTGGCTTGGACATCATGGCCCCATCTGTTCCTCCGTTGCCGCGATGTGTCGCTGATTCCCGTGTCCCACTAGAGCGACAGACAGAAACAAAAGACAGCGACAAGCCTCAAACCCATGCAGCATGCTCGCGATGGTACCTTTGGCTGGCGTTTAGTCGGTCGGTGCTCGTGAAGTAAGCACTAGCGGTTGGAAGCCCGCCAAAGATACCCTCGCGTGCGTGATGCTAGTGTTTGAGCATAGCCTCCTTTATTACACAAAGCATCTCCAATCGCGAAAGACTGGTTTGAGGCTTGTCGAAGTCATTTGTTTCGGTTTGTCGCTCCAGTGGGACACGGGCATAAGCGCAGAAAGTACTCGACCAAAGCGCTAGAAAAGAAGGCAGCGATTCTTAAACTAACAGAAAGTTGCCGAACGCAAACGGAGGCAAAACCTAAAACAAGGCGCGCAGGCGTAACCTGAAGCAAGGAACTATTTACAGCTTTTATAGGCCCGCTTAGACGTAATAAAGAAAAGTTTTTTAATCTGCTGATTTTTCGGGCTGCTCTTTTATTTGGACGTTTTTTCGGTCCCTGCGAAGTCCAAAACATCAGTCAGAGACTCTAATATTCAAGTTAATTTTATTTTAATTACATTCCATACGTCTTTCACTCGGAATAAGCACTACAAGTGCCTGGAAAACAATTTAACGATTACGAGTAAAAAGAATTAGCGGAAATTCCCTCATGAGTTCCTACTTTCAAGTAATAAAAAAAGCATCTATGGGAACCTCTGTTGTAAATTGCAGCATGGTGTGTCAAAAAACAACTTGTTCCGTGAATTTAAAGCCCAATAGATTTCTCCGACCAATATGGTATATCCTAAGAAAATTATCAGTTGAGATTAGCAATTCTAGTTTTTTCAAGTACAAAAGATTGATCATGTGAACTAATGCAAGTTTGATGTTCGTAAAATAACTATTGAGACCAAATTTTAGCAGTGGTCAACCATGAGCCATGTCATAGAGATGCCTGCGAATAAGTGGCAGAGTTTGGTGTGTTGGGAGTAAAGGAAAAGCACTTACTGCCCACGGCCGCCAGCTTATTCGGAGTCAGAGCTCGCTTCGCAGCTGATCCCTTGAGCCACCTACACGCCTGCCCAGTCACACTTCGGCGCTGCAGGTTTGGAGCGCCAAAAGCAACCTTGGTTGCCTCTTTGCAAAACACTGAGTCGCCGCGGGCACCCAAGATGTACTTCGACTTGCTTGCGGCGACCATGACCCCGTGACCAAGGTGGGTCTGAAAGTACGAATAACAATGCGTTATTCTACACAAGCAGTTATAATGGCCACAATACGAAAATACTCTTGCTGGTAATGGGCTAATAAAATGGATGAAGCTGCTCCAGTGTTGCAATTGCAGCGAACATAACGCAAGCTGGTCGTGTTTAATATGCCCAATTTAACGCTCCGTACTATTGGGTCCAAATAAAGTTCAAACGGCAGAGCACATGGCTTTGGATACATGCTGCAACAGCTGGTGGCTCCCTAACTCATGAAAATGTGCCGTGGACTGCAGGCACGATGATAGCTTCAGTAATGCGTTGAAAGATCTGTCACTACTGCCATTGTCAGAACATGTGGTGCGAAGTTCCTTATTCAGCAAGCGCAAACACCCACAACATTTCTTTTTCCTAGCTTGCAGAGATCTTTTTATATGCTTCACAATTTCCTAATACAGTACTAATAGCGAAAACAGTGTCACATGCGAGACAGAAGATCAAGGGGTAATGCAGGATGAGTGTTATGTTGACTACCAACTGCAGTATATTACTCAAAAAATACTCTACATTGTCTCATCCATACATCAGTTCCCTGTGCTCGTCCCCTGTGTCCTTTTCTGTTCTTCTGTCTCACATGACTCACTGGGATTGCAGAACGTAGGTCTGCGAATTTGCATAATCCACAAATATATGAATAAAATGCAGCAACTTGAGCGGGCCTCGCATTTATTGAATGTTGAATAAACAGGATTAAAGATCTACCACTTCACTGTTGCACACATTTAGGTGCTTAATTGATATTACAAATACCAACTCAATGACAGACCCTGTCTGGCTTTCTTGGTAGCGGACGGCATAAGAGCCCGGCAGGCACATTTATATTTCTGAAGTAATCTAACACAAATCCATCCTGGTAAAGTTTAATTTTAGTTCACCAACTTTTAATGAATGAATTCCTAAGAAATCTTGCCAAAGAGAGATCTTAATTTAACTATTGAGCAGCTATTGAGAGCTGTCCTGGTAGCAGGCTGGTTCCTCTCACAGATTTCCAATAGAAGGCATAATCAACAAAAGAAGCACAACTTAAACCTCATGAAAACAAAACAGTGTGCATAATTAACAACCTAAATTGCATGTTAAATAATTTGAAAACAAAACCATTTCAAGATGAAGAAAGACCAATATTAACTACAGTTTTTGTTATTAGAAAATGCAAATTTTCTAAGTCCCTGTTTTAAACAAAACTATTCCAATACTAAACAGAGTATTAATCTGCTCTACCTGATAAAGGTATGAATTCAAAATAATGAAAACTTTACGATGCCACCGACACCACCCCTGCTCGTACAAAAATGCTTACTGGAACCTCACTAGAAAAAAATAACCGACTTAAAAAAAACACTTGTTTAGGAGTTTTATATAAAAAAGTGACCAACGAAATGGACAAGACCGACCATAAAATGGAAGGTTTTCCTCACAAGTCGAATGCTTGGATGCGTACTAGCACAACGGTTTAGAATTTGCTTCGCTCAGCGGGACGTTCCCACCTTCTCCTCGTCCTCTCGCCAGCTTGCTGTTTCTGTGCCAGCGACTGTATTCGCCACAAATATCATTTATAAAAAAAAGTCTACAGACCATCGAGTCAATCTTTTATTGTTTCTATATGTTACGTTTGCGACACAAATGAGAAGCATGGAAGCGGTCTCAGCAAAAGCACACACCCCAAACACGCAAAAAAGAAAAGAAAATATTATGCCAAATGTTTGTTAAATTTTTGAATAGTACTTGTCGCTTTTGCCAGAGATTAGATGATAGGTGAACATATGCCAGCAGACCCTTATGTATGTTTATATACCATGATGAGGTCCTGTAAAAACGCCGACCCAAATAAACGTCATGATTAACTATCACCAGCTCGCCTGCGCACTCACTGTCTGCATTAATGACACATATAGCAGACATGGCGAACTCGCGCGTGCGAAAGTACGCGGGAATTCGCTATGAAATCCCCTACCACGGGTGCCACAGCAGAATGCAGATGCAACGCATTCGCGCTTCACGGTGCAATATATACACAAGAACCCGGCCACTAGAAACTCAAATGTCACGGTAATCAATACCGTACGCAAAAATCGCTGACAAAAAAAAAGCGGGAACTAGTTAGGAATATGCATGTCATGGAAAAAGATACCCCACATATTGAGGATACTGTAGAGTCGCATGTCACGATACGATAAGCACAAGAGAGCCCGCGGCGGGCACGTTTATCACGCACCGATACCGCAGATCACGCAGTAGAGTTGATTGAAAAAACAGGATATGTGATTTCTCGGGGACGGGCGTTTGTACGGGACTTTACGGTATATGCAATTTAATGCGTGTGTGTGGTATTTCGAATACACGCAACCATGCTCAACGTTACTGTGAAAAAAGAAAAAGCAAAGAAAGGAAGAAATAAGGAATGACGACGAAACGATGCTTCGAGGTGTCATTTCGTCGACTGTCAGAGTACCGATGAGTACTCTGACAAAGCGGCCTACGCATGTTGCATTTTCGGAGATCAGACCTATACTCCGCTGACACAACATTGGTATGGTAGTTTCGTAACAATACGGACTTTTAGCAAACGTTCACCGTGTTCCGCACTACCGGAGCCTTTGAAGCATGCTTTCAAGCGCTTGCTTCACGGTCACGGTATCGGTTTGCTAAAAGTCGCTATTGGTTGAGAATCACCTAAACGAACATAACACGATAAACTACTGTGGCCAATAAAAAAAAAAAGAACTCCAACAACTTTAACAAGTAAAAAAATTTTTGGTTAGTTTTGGCGCAACATGTGCGCTTGGGAGCAGGATGGCACAGCTAAAGTGGATTGGCGCACCATGGCGCAGCCCTTCCACCCCTGCTCCCTTTAATGTGGAGCGCAAGTTTGTCTGCTTCTTTTACGAGGGTTGTGGTGACGTCAAAACTCCAAGCTCTGATTGAAGGATAGTGGGTAGACCTCAAAGCAGCTGCCTTGAGGTCTACCCACTACCCTTCGATCAGAGCCAATCAGAGCTTGGCATTCTGATGTCACCACAACTCCTGCAAAGCATACCCATGCTTTGCAGTGGTTGTGGCGTAACAAGCATACCCATGCTTTCGTGGGCTGGTCTGTGTTGAAAAGAGACAATATATATTTATTTATTTATTTAATTAAAGAAAGAGACAAACTTGCGCTCTGCATCATGGTTTGCACCTACGGGCGGCATAACTGCTTGAACACTTAACTCATCATCTACCTCTGCGAAGAGGCCCAGGAATCCATGGGAAGGGGCTTCTGGTGGGTCGTGAACAAGCCCCATTCCTGGAGCCACGGCAGCTGGCAGAGCTGCTGGAACCCCAGCAGCTGCAGCAGGCTCTGGCGGTGTCGCAGCAGCTGGCGGTGCAACAGCAGGTGGTGCCGCAGCAGGCGGCAGCACTGCGGCAGGTAGTTGTGCTGCAGCAGCTTGTCCAGCTGTGGAGACAACTGCTGCAGCTGGGGCAACGGCAGCTGGCCCAATTTGTGTGTCCACTGTACCTCCTTGATTCTTCTCTGAAATTGTATACAATGCACTAATTGTCAACAGCTCAAATAGCACCCAGGAGAACAAACCTGTTCCCCACCCCATGCGAAACATGTTTCTAGCAGACTGAGCATACGCAACTAAAGGAAACATCTGCAAGCTTGTTTTCCGGTAGATGGCACGCAAAAGCTGATATAGCCTTGTTTAAATGCATCTAGAGATGTCCTCTGAAGCATAATAGCTTAAACTTGCCATTTTTAGGGGGGACATGTTAACAATCGACATCTTTTAAACCCTGAGATGGGGAACGATAAAAAAAAAAAAACGGACGAACACAATAAAATCTCAAACGCAGCTGAATTTTTTTTGATAGGAGCATACCAATAAATAGACTTTTACACAAGAGTAAAAGAGAAAGGGCAACAAAAACTCAAAAGCAAAAACAAGACGGCCAACGCGTTCACCCCAGACGGTCTAAGCCACGCCCCGGCTCCAACAAACCCCGGAAAGGGCGCCGACCACTCGAACAACAACAACCCCACGGTCACCACACATGGTGACCTCCAAACCGCTAAAGCCTAATCCCCAAATTTCTTACTCGAAGCAAACGCTTCCCGGTCCCCCCCCCCCCCCCCCCCCCGCCTTTTTCAAGGTTTACGAAGCTCCCCTCATACAAGCAAAAACTCTTTCATTCGATCAGTGATCACCAAGGACGGCTGGCTGACACAATTCCCCCGCTCGCGAATGCATAAAGTCTCCTTAATTAGCCTTCAAAACAATTATTTTGCGTTACACAACACAGAAGTCTTTTCCCAAAGAGGGGAACAAAAATTACAAAAACTAACATGATTAACCAATTCAGAATTCTGCGTCAAATTCTTTACACACCTTTTATGCTCCACAAGTCGGTCATTCAAACAACGCCTTGTCTGACCAACATAACACAATCCACAGTCAACGGGGATCTTGTAGACTACCTCTGTGACACAGGAGACTGAGGGATCTCTGTGTTTTTTCCCGCAACGCCCCTCACGTCTGAAGGAAAACGGAGTAAGCCTGTCTGAACGGAAGTCCGTCCTAAAAACTACATTAACGTTAGACTTCGCACCCAAGGCCTCTAGGCTATGAGAAAAACCATGAAAATGGGGAATTACAGCAAAGGTTCTACCTTGAACCCTCTCAGCGGTCACCGACGCGCGTACAAGCAGTCTACGTGCACTAGAAACGATAAAATCCAAACTATAACCCGCTGATGGTAGACGTTTGGTTTGAACGTCGAAAGTGTTACCAACACAATGAGAACAAGATTTTTTCAGTGCACTGCCAATTAATGATCTCACCCCCCCCCCCCTTTTTACCAGTTTAGAATGAGCACTCCATCTAGAAAGAACCTTCTTTACGGTTTCCCTACCATAAGACCAACAAAGCCCCCTTTTATTAAATAGTTGCAAGTCCAAAAACTGTAACTTCCCATCTTTCGCTGATTCAGAGGCAAATTCTAATTCCGGTGCAGCGGTCAAAGTAAACTCATGGATCTGAGTAGCAGAAAGCTGATTCGGAGCACAAACCAAGATATCATCAAGAAACCTCCGAACCAAAAACCTTTCTCCATCCAAACAGCCAACAAAATTTGTTATTTTCTTGTCAAGAGTGTTAAGATAAAACTCAGTCAACACGGGAGCCACCGCCGAACCGATGCACACACCTTTCCGCTGTATATAACTGTCACCATTAAAGTTAAGCACAGTTGCCCTCAGATAGCACGTCAGAAGCTCCAGTACCGCATCTACAGAAATACCCGCTTTGGCCTGAAAAGAGACCAAATTATTTTCTAAAAGCTCCCTAACCCTTTCCAGCAACAACACGCTATCTAAAGAATAATACCAATCTTTGATGTCCAGGACATCAACGTGCACGAGATGCGATGCAGGGGAGAAATGCCCTCGATTAATTCTTCCGAGTTCCTAAGGGCAATACTGCCCTCCAGAGTGACATGGCCCAAACATCCCTGAAGGAAAACCGCAAGCGACTTCTGCCAAGAACCATTTTCGTTAATTACCACACGGAAGGGGAAATCCACTTTATGATCTTTTACTAAAACTTTAAACCAAAAGAAGAGTGTGAAGCGCCCCTCACTCTGTTTAGCGTAGCCGTGATGTCCTCCTCTGCCAAAATCTTACACACATCCCGTTTTAGAACCGCAACATTTTCATCACTCTTTACAAATAACTCGGAAACAGCCACCAAAGCTTTCTCATTAAAAATACCATCCGAGAGCACTGCAAACAAGCCACTCTTGTCAGTCTGGAGCAGGGTCAAAGAGTTATCTTTCAACTCCCTTTTCAAAGCCGACACTCTCCTGAAATTTCTTTGCTCAACCGGGAAGGACGAATCTACCAGAACGCTCAGCTTGCTCAAGGAATGATTTACAAAAGTCCTTCTATCATCTGGCGTAGGAATTTTGGTACTAATAGCATGCACATTCGACCACAAATCAAACCGTGACGGTTTCACATCCAGGCAAAACTTTGAACCTTCATTTAAAATTGCCTGAGAATTCTGAGACAGTACAACACTTTCAGGATTGAAAAAACGTTCCACAAAAGCCGATAAAGCTGACCTTTTCTTCGTCGAGTCTTGTTTCTTCAAGACCTCTCTTTTCTTGGCGGCCCACGAGGAACGAAAGCTTGCAGGCCGAAGAGAGTTCCAACCGTCAAACTCCACAGAACTGCGGAACCCCTCACCCAACACGCCTTTCCACAACACATCAGCGAGCTCAAAGAGCTCACGAAGTTGCTGATCTGCCACATTCCGAGAGGCCTTTAGGATCCTCTTCTGGTGCCGCCAAGGGAGATTCCGCTGAGTGAGATAGCCGAAAAGGCTGGGATCCACAAACCTCTTCCTTAGGTAGAGCCCAAAGTAGCTCACATCCGTCTGGAGGTCACTCAGTCGCTGACCGATCTTGCACAGCGTTAAAAACGCCAAGGCTCGTTGAGAAGGTGGTGGAAGGTTTGACACAAAAAAAGGAGAAGGGAAGACGAAACCTGCTTCAGGTAGTAGAAGTGTAAGCAGTGAGAGAGTGCAGGCGAGCTGGTTATCAATCGACATCTTGTAAACCCTGAGATGGGGAACGATAAAAAAACGGACGAACACAACAAAATCTCAAACGCAGCTGAAGTTTAATTGATAGGAGCATACCAATAAATAGACTTTTACACAAAAGGAAAAGAGAAAGGGCAACAAAAACTCAAAAGCAAAAACAAGACGGCCAAGAGATTTTGTTGTGTTTGTCCGTTTTTTTATCGTTCCCCATCTCAGGGTTTACAATATGTCGATTGATTACCAGCTCGCCTGCACTCTCTCACTGCTTACAATGCTAACAAATTTGTTCACTCAAGGAGTTTGTGGGCATTATATCGATGTCTCAAAAGCACATTAAGCCTCAGAAGCAATCTGCAATCTCCACGCATTTATTATTTTCTCGGGACATCAGGTAGGCTTACCCAGGGTGTCTAGCAAATTATCATTTTGAAATTCCCTGACTTTTCCAGGTTTTCCCTGATATTTTCAGGTGAAATTCCCTGATATTTTCAGGCGAAATTCCCTGACCACTGTAGAGGCGGTTAAATATATAAGACCATTACAACACAAGGCATTGAACACAGTGAGGATCATTCTTCAAGGGCTTAATTCAACTTGCATATTCCGAAATATTCGGGTTCGTCCAGTTCGGATTAAACGAGCACTTCCTTGCCACCGACATCGTCAGTAAAAAGGCCCCTTCCGGAAACGCTATGAAAACACGGCGCTCAGCCACACACGTCAATAACCAAATGGCAGTATAGCCGGCAGAAGCACACCTTCGGATATTTTCAGCTTAAGGCTTGGATGTAGGATACCAGATTACGGTCTACGGCTTCTCCATTTGTTACTAATTCTAGTAGCTCTAACTGGATCTAGCCTAGTGTGGTGCCTCAATCCAATCCAATCCAATCCAATCCAAGGCTTGGACTAGATTTGTTGGCTGTTCCCTTTGCATCGGATAGCACACGCTACATTGAGTGAGCAGAGCCCGCGCTCCACTCTAAGCAAAAGTTATTGGCTATTTTTCTGCCCCTAGGTCCTCAAGTCTTTGCTGAGGGCACTCGATGGCATCTCCGGCTCATTTTCCCTGACTGGGCTCGCTTTTTGACAATATCCCTGATTTTCCCTGACAATTCCCGGTTGCTAGACACCCTGTTACTACAACTGGTGTCAAAGCTGAAACTAGGTGACAAAAAGCCAATGAAAAGTGGAGAGGATTAGTGCTTGAGTTTTAAAGTAGAGTTCCACTTCACTGATGAACTAGCCTTGGAAATACTCTGTCTCTCACCCAGTCTCTGCTTAGACTGGCCAGTTTGTGTGCTACCAACTGGGCTGGTAGTAGACTAGCCCAATTTCGCCACCTCATAACAGTAATACAACTTTGTTTAGTAAACCAGATGTAACTAAATCCTGAAACCCAGCCAGTGATTTGTTTCTCGATAGAAAAAAATTTCTGCAATCTTAGAAAACTATTTTAATTTACAACACACACAAGTATGTTCCACTCAAGATACACACATGCAGGCACACAACAAAAATGTACCACTCACTCAGTGCTATCAGCAGTGTGTTGAATTTCGTCTTCTTCCTCTATGTTGTGTACACCTCGACAAAACTCTATTTTTTATTTTTTTCCAAGTACAACTTTTTCTTAGATTACACGGCACCATGACAGAACAGCACACGACATAACAGCACGCGACAAAACAGCACGGTCAAAACAGCACGCGTCAAAACAGCACAGCGTCAAAACAGCACAGCGACAAAAGAGCACGCGTCAAAATAGCACGCGACAAAACAGCACAGTGTCAAAACGGCACAGCGACAGAAGAACACGTGCCAAAACAGCGTGGCGTCAAAACAGCACGCGTCAAAATAGCACGCGACAAAACAGCACAGCGTCAAACAGCACAGCAACAAAACAGCGCAGCATCAAAACATGACATTGAAAATATAGCTATAGGGTTCGGCGTTTTCGGTTTGTATTATTTGAAATTCCGCGCACTTTTTTTTTGGTTTTTATTCCAAACAAAAGTTTTCGGTTTATTGTGGTGAATATTTATAGACTCATAAACTTCTCAGTTATATTAGGTTTATTGACGAAAACGAGTATACTAACGAAAATGCAATAATTAAAAGCATTTGTGTAAATTGTCAATTGAGTACCAGGTACTAGTCTTCTTATTTGTTGCCATTTTTGGCAGCCGACACGACCAGTTCTGCACTGGGGCCTTATCGTGCTCTGACATTATCGTCGTGTGCTCGTATTTGTACACAGGACGAGCATGAATGAGCTTCAGTACCACTTCGGTCGGAGAGGCAAATATCAAAATCAAGAAATTAGCAAGCATTGTACTCGGTGCGTTTTCCCCCTTTTTCGCGATTGCGAGCGGTGATATATTCGCGCCGACGGCAGAAATGACAATAAAACACTCGTATTTATGCCCTCCTCTAGTAGACGGAAGCTAGGGGTGTTAAACAATGCACGGCATTGACGGACGCTCTTGATTTCCGTTGTTCGATTTCACGATTAAACTCCCTTCTTTTAACAAAGAATTCGGCACAAATCCTTATCAGGTGAAAAAACCAGATTTCCTCCTGAAGACCCCTGCGCCCCCGGAGCTCTTGTTGAAAGTTGAACCGATCTCGCAAAAAAGCTGAAAACTGCGAGAGGAAGTGGTGATATGGTCAGTAATCAGTAGGGTACCGTGTTATCGGAGTTTTGTTTTCGTCAAGTTCAGAGGGTGTTTTTCTGAGTTTAGTTTTTGCCGAAAATTCGGAGTTTATCGGAGTTTATTTTTTTATTCAGAATTCTCCAAAATTCGGAGCTCAATTTCGTAATGTTTCTTATTAATAAATAAACAAGTAATATCCAAATGTAAACGTCTGCTGAACATAAAAGAAAAAAAAAACGTGATTGTAACAATTAATGTTTTCTTTAGTTGGATTTGGCGTTGGTGCCATTACTACTGGCAATACTAATTTGTCCAAGAACAAGAGTGGCACACAAGTGTTATTTCGATAAATGTCGATACCCTTAAAATCAATAACCTAGTGGAGGTAGTCGCTGGGAAGCCTGTATTCAGTCCATGCTATTCCATCAACCTACCACACGGCCGCAAGAGGTAGAGTGGAAAAGGATGAAGTAGAGAAGTTTCAACTGTCCTCTCCCCCGCTTTATGTAATTTCTATGGTCCATAGCTTTCACGGTTACAAAAACACAGCCTCTCCTTCCTCTCAGGCACAAATAGTATGACCCAAACCGGAAATATGAACAGTGACTTTTGTCTTGACCCGATAGTACAATGACCTGTTGTCCTGAACGAATTTTGAAAGATATGTGTGGTGGCATTTTCCCAGGATCATTTACTCTACGCGTTGACTATACCATTAATTGTAAAATATATGTGTGTGTGTGTGTGGGGGGGGGGGGGGGATTGGCACATCGAAATTAAGATTTTATCAGATAAATCCGACTAGACGAAACTTTTACCGGCGGGTGTTTTTCGAATTAATCCGAAAACACGAAATCCTAGTAAGAGTCACCTTCTCCTACCCCCCCCCCCCCTCACACGCACACGCACGCACCACTCCAAACGCCCTCGAAAATACTGAACTTTTTTTAGTTAAGACCGAATTCGGAACAATGAATTCGGCGTTCTTTTATCGGTTATATTCGGGCTAACCCTAAAACGCTGAACCCTAAATATAGCATTTGAAGCTAAAAAATGTACGTCTCAAATAAGGCACTGTAAAGGAACTGAGATTATAAGCCAACTCGTCGACGGCCAATTTTTCGAATCTGTTTTTTTGGAAGCAAGGTCGGACTGGGGAGTATACTCGATGGGCGCATGACGGTTCCCTGGGCAGTACCGAAGCCCCCGCTGGTGGGTATTCTGGCTCTTTTGTAGCGTGAGCTATACTGGCTGAGGTTGAGCAGTTTCGTGTGGCTCGCCTAATGAGCCGTGCTCCGTGCTGCGCATGCGCGAGGAGCAGTGACGTCACACGGTGCACAGCTGGCACGCCGGAGCCGACGCCGCCGCGCGCTCCGCCGCCACCGCGCCCGCCTCGCCGGTCTGTGCATTCCAGAGGAGTGACGTCACAGCCGCGGCAGACGCACTGGCGTCACCGCGTGCCCAGTTGTGCGCCTCCGTTGCGCAGTAGGCAAGTCTGACGCTGCACCGGAGCCGCTTGATAGTGCCTCTCATTTTGTGCGCATAAGCTCCCGCTGCGCATATCTTGGCATAGCCGAGCTAAGTCACCGCAATTTTTTCGAACAGTTTTGCTCATTTTGACGCGCAAGTTTGCTGGTGATATTGTCGACAATAAATAATTCAATCGCACGGCAATGTACTGTCGTTAGTTAAAAGAAAAAAAAAAGAAAACGTGTGCGGCAAGGGTGTGTTCAACCCATGCTGCAGTGTAAGGCCACAGCATTGAGGCTGCCGCATGTTACTGCTTCACCGGTTTCCACTCGGTCCAGGCCTTCGTCGGCAATAATCTGTGAATTTAACTCAAAACGTACAACTTCTCACCTGTAAGCTCCAGCTGCGTTTTTCCAGGAGATTCTATTCACGGCGAATGAACCCCTCAGAATCGGTGCCCATGGTACACCTTGAATACGCTCCACATTAAAGTCATCCTATCTTACCGGTTGTATCAATCCATCTGTGATCGGCGCATATCCCGCTTTTTTTTTTTTTTTTTTGGGGGGGGGGGGGGAGGGGGGGGGGACGTTCTACGCTTAGGTGGTAATTGCGAAACGGCGAGTACTACGGCACCTCACCGGACCGCCACAAACAAGGCAGTTCATAACTTTAACCTTTGGATATCTTTTTTCCCAATAACTTTTCCTCTGTCCCTGATAGTTCAAGAAAGATCAGACAACGCAGCCAACATCGACGCAAAGGTATAGCCTCTAACTACCCAATCTCTTCAGAGATTAGCGTAGTTAAGTAGTAGTAACTACTGCTAACTTTATTTGTTCTTAGCAATCACACAACAGCAGCAGCACTCGGGACACTGGCTTCAGTGAGGTCCCGTCGCCGCCAGCGTACATTTTTTTTATTGGTTCTCCCCTAGCTGTTAAATAATGCCATGCAATGTCCAACCCTTTTTTCTTTATGTTCTGTTTTCTTTCCATAAAACGCTACCTTTTACAGCCTTTCTTACATGCGTGCTGTTTTGTCGCTGTGCTGTTTTGACGCCGTGCTGTTTTGACACGTGCTCTTCTGTCACTGTGCCGTTTTGACGCCGTGCTGTTTTGTCGCGTGCTATTTTGACGCGTGCTGTTTTGTCGCCATGCTCTT
Organism: Ixodes scapularis; assembly: GCF_016920785.2. NCBI lineage: Eukaryota > Metazoa > Arthropoda > Arachnida > Ixodida > Ixodidae > Ixodes > Ixodes scapularis. The sequence continues at coordinate 20,511,456 of NW_024609839.1, forward strand.
TTGACGCTGTGCTGTTTTGACGCGTGCTGTTTTGGCCGTGCTGTTTTGTAGCGTGCTGTTTTGTCGTGTGCTGTTCTGTCGCGTTCCCAGATTACATTCCCCCCCCCCCCCTCGCATAATAAACCGACCTCCAATTTTCCGCTCCGTAAGTCTCAAACCGCACCCAACTCAGCTAGCCACCAAGCCCACCAAGCCAATTTTATTGCACCGCCAAATGGCCAGGCCAAACTAAGCCAAGCATAGCAATATACGCTCCCATGGCTGCAAGTGCATAGTAACGGAAGTGATGAACAGTGAAACTGAGTAGCGAGCACACCCAATAAAACTGGGGTCGAGGAATTGCCCAGCTTCGGACATGTTCCACCCACCGGATGCATTGATGTCACCTAACTCGTGTCCGTCTGCGGTCCGCTTTCGGACAGTGAAATCATGTAAGTGGTTTAGGTAAGAACAATCGCGTCGCTCTCAGTGCGGAGTGAGCTTTGTAGGGTGCTTTCCCTTCGGCAAAAGGCACGCCAAAAACGCCCTAAAAAGGATTGCAATTTATAGAGCATGGTTACTGTTTCACACCCACAACTAGTCGTGGGTGTGCATCCGTCAGTGGAGACGTGCCACAGTACCCTGCCTGTTATATCGGCACCTAAAAGGACATTTTCACAAAGTTTGTAAATGCAAAATTTTACCCCGCGTAATAAACCCAAATATCTCTTTTTTTTCCGGGGGGGGGGGGGGGGTGGGGGGGGGGACTGTGTTCCTTTTGCGAGTAAATACAGTATGTTATAGAAGGGTTCCTAACACATTGTTCATCTAGCTTCAACCCCAATTGTGTCCGCTTCAATAATTTCTCGCGTGAGGAGGTGGTGAAATGCGTATCTAGGCATGCATTGGCAGGCCTGCAGACGCTCAGCAGACTTAAAGAAATGTATTGTAATAGGCAAGCACTTTTACCAGTTCACACGAGAAATTCAGACAATTGTGAAAATAGGTGAAAAATGTGTTAGTCGAAGTAATTGATTCTATGCAGCTGGTCGCCTTGTTTTGCTCCACTCTTTACAAGCGCATTCTTTGTGCAACAGCAACGAAGAAGAATAAAGTTTGGTAGATGTGTAATTAACATAGAGAAAGAAGAAAACTTACAACACAGTTGATTGTCAGAGCTGAGAAAGTGGTACATTTTTGTTGCTAGCTTACTTTGAAGTAAAGGATCAATTCAACTGAATAATTGATTTTAAAATTTTTCATTACATCTGCTACCTGTTTCAAAATGATACAAATGTAAATGTTGGCCAGCCCACACACATTTTTTTATATGCGTGCTCAAAGCCTACTTGGCTAAGCCTGGCCGCTTCACTGGCTTGGCGTTCCGCTGGTTTCACGCCATTCCATTTTCTTCCCCAGACTGTAAAAGGCCGTGGTTGGGTTTTCGCCCGGTTGCCATCTTGCCATTTTGCATGGTTGCCACCTCTGCACAAATCTCTCAAGCATTGAACCCCTAAAACACCTGAACATATGGTAGCCTCCCTATAATGCAAAAGATTGTGTCTGACCCAGCACTACCATTGTGTGAACAGGGAGACAATCGCACACCACAACATGGCAAAAGCACGCCTCATCCTAAGCAGCACCAGCATCACCAAAAATAGCAGTGCCCAGAAGCCTTTCTTCGAAATGCGTTTAAAAGTTTAATTAAGAGATCCAGTAGACGTTCTTGAAGACGCCGTGAAATGTCTCTTTCTATGTCGAGCTCGAGCTCCAGGTGGCAGATCTTTTGTTTTTTCGCTTGCAGTTTTTGTATAACTCTGGCATACTCTTCAGCCGTCACTGCACTGCTCGCATGCTCCGTATTGTCACTAGAGCCTTTTGGATGCTTTCGCCTTTGTCATTTTTTCTTTCAAAACAGACGCATTGTCCAGCTAAAAAATAAAAAAAAATGGCAGATGATTAGCTGGCAAAATAGGGGCATCGGGGCCATATCTGGTACCCAGTGTAACCTTCTAGGCAGCAGGTAGTAGTGTCTGTGTTTGAATGTGTGCCATACCTTAGTGACACAGGCTGTTTTAACCTTGTTTAGGCAAACGGCAGTTAGCGGCCACTAACTGTGGTACGACCGAACTGAATTGAGATAGTGTTACATGGCCATTTTGCTTCCAGTTGAAGGGTTGAAGCCAAAAAGAAACCAACTGCAATGTCCCGCGTTCAGATCAACGACACATTTTTTATATCTATTATAACTGTTTAAAATGAATAATTAGACTCCTTATTTTATTTGTGGTGCATAACAAACGATTATCAAGACACCTAAAATAAATACAAATATGGGCGACATGAGGGAAGCCGCACTGCCATCGACCAGAAATAATGGCAGTGCCTGACGAATGAGGGCTTCGCCCCGTCCTGTGATATGGCGCAATAGCCCTTTTCCGAAATCCCCCAAGCGCCCCGGCCCGCGCACGAAGAATTGTGGCAGGGACTGTCCCTCGCCTGGCCGCTCGATCACATTGCCTTGTTGCTTGCCTCCTCTGAATCCTCTGTTTTTCGATTCCATTACCTATTTTTATCCATTCCAGTGTATTTTTTCTTGCTTCTAAGTGTTTCTATCCTTTTCTGCACGCGTTATTTCTTGTATATATATATTTGTCTTTGTTTTACGTTTTTTCGACGGGAGTGCCGACGACAACACGCCGCTTCATGCGTCGTTCCTGGGGTGAGTACTACCGTTGCTACCGATTCCTATCGCGCTGTTAGCTGTTAATTTGGGTTCATTTGACCCGCGTACAGTCAAGAGGAGCCGCTCATGAACACCCCCGCACATTTCATAGGGGTAGGCAGAGCTCTGAATCAACAATCGCGACGCGAGAGCCGAGTGCGGTGTGATTAGGCCGCCCGCGCTTGCTCCGTTGACTTTCACTGTAGCGTATGCCTTTGCGTGCCGCTTACTTGACCAAGATACAGCACGCCACTTTGTCGCCGTGAACCATTTGTCCCAATGTTTACGAAGCTGGGGCATATGCAACGCTGCGGCGCGATCCCTTCGCAAACGCCGACGGCTCAATGTCGCGGCTTCCGCGACATTGAGCCGCCCAGCAGACTGATCGTGAATGCATGCCAAAGGTGTATAGAAGCCGCGACGTTAAACCGTCGGCGCTTGCTAAGGGCTCGCACTGTTGCGTTCAGTTGTCAGGCACCGAAGCGTTGGATATGACGAAGAGTTACGACTTTGCAGCCATTCGAACAAATGATTTGCGACAACCCATCTCTGCACTTGAAAAAGGGCGTTGGCAACGGACAACCGCTTAGCAGATAGATTACGAAGGCGTGCCATAGGCGCATTCAAGCCGCGGCATTGAGTCGGCGGCGTTTGCGAAGGGATCGCGCCGCAGCACGCAGTTTTCAGGCGCCGCAGCGTTGCATATGCCTCAGCTTCGCAAACATTCAGACAAATGGTTCGCGGCGACAAAGCGGCGTGCTGTATCTTGTTCAAGTAAGCGGCACTCAAAGGCATACGCTACAGTGCGAGTCAACGGACCGAGCGTAGCGGTTAAATCACAGCACACTGGGCTCTCGCGCCGCGATTGTTGATTCAGAGCTCTGCCTACTCCTATGACATGTGAGCGGGTGTTTATAAACGGCTCCTCTCGACTGCACGGGGGTTAAATGAATCAAAATGAAAAGCTAACAGCGCGATAGGAATCAGCAGCAACGGTAATACACACCCGGGGAACGACGCGTGAAGCGGCGCGTTGTCCGTCGGCACTCCTGTCGAAAAGGTAAAACAAAGACATAAATACTATATTAAGAAATATTGTGCGCAGAAGAAAATAGAGATACTTAGAAGCAATAAAAAATACACTGGAATAGATAAAAATAGGTAATGAAATCGAAAAACAGAGGATTAAGAGGAGGCAAGCAACAAGGCAATGCGATCTCAAGGCAGAGCGGCCAGGCGAGGGACAGTCTCTCCCATAATTCCTCTTACCCGGGCCAAGTCGCCTGGGGGATATCGCAAAAGAACTATTGATTTTAAGCACCCAAGAATACATACAATTACTGTGCGAGGGCTTAAAGTTTACCTTACTCATGCTAGAAAGCTGTGCAACCAAGCTGCATACATACCTCGAAGTTCTCATTTAAAATCAGGGGCACTGGGATGTGCTTCCTCCTCATCTCCTCAAGGAGGTCCTTCAGCGTTTCTGTAAGACAAAATTACAACAGTTCACTTACGTTCTGAAAACTTATATTGCAGGCAACACCTGTGAAACCTCGACCATCAACACAATTTGTTTCACTCCAATTTTCAGCAGCTTCAAGCGAGCAAAATAGTAACATTGTGATCGCAGCAACACAAGCAAGAACAAACTGGCTGTTAGCACTTCCTCTGGCACTAATACTGAATCTCCGCCCAGTCGCATCGGGGTTGCGAAACGGGCCCCCAAAGGAGTCGGCCTAGTCTAAAGAGCAGCATTCCACCCCATCAGTGTCGAATGCGCCCCCCCCCCCCCTTAATCATCAGAGTCCACCGAGCGTAACGCATAAACCCCCCTCAGTGTCACCTTCACGCGGAAGACGACTGTAGTGAAGACGCATGGGTCCAGCCAAAAAGCATTTATTCGTAATTGGGGGGCCTTTTTATGGGCAGAGGGAGAGGGAAAAGCTTGGCGAGAGAAAGAAAACAGAACAGCAGCGCACCGGCTTGTGCGCTGCGTATTTGCCGAGTCATTCGCTTTATTGCACTCCTCTATCCTTATAGACGATTCGAGATGGCGGTCGCCGTGTTCGCGAAGATCTTCGTGCTGTACTGCCAGCTGCAGCGGGGGCACTGCCTGACGCCGGCACTGGTTCCGACGGGGCGGATGTTGTGGTCACTGGGAGGCCAGGAGTCGCTTCTGCGGGCCCAGGCGCCGTCACTGGTCCGGACGAGACGGATGTTGTGGTCACGGGGGGGCCAGGAGCCGGTTCTGCAGGCCCAGGCGTCGCACTGGTAGTCCTGGCCACTGGATCACCGGAAGCACGGTAGTGGGGCCGTCCGGTTGGACTGGAACCTGGAGTCCCAGGGGGCGGCACGGAAATCCCGGGTGCTTTGTCACCCGAATCACGGGGGCGGAGCTGGTCGGCGTGGCGCCGGTGGATGTTCGCACCATCTGGAGACTGCACTTCTACCAGGCGGGAACCACTGGTCGATTTCACAACTCCCGGACTCCACTTTTCACCCGGACTGTATTTCCGGAACCAGACAGACTGTCCCGGAAGGAAAGGGTTAGTTTCTGGCGGTGGAGACGGGTGATTCAGTGGAGGCAACATGGCATCCAAGCGTGAGCGTATATCGTAGCCCAGCAACCGCCGGGATGGGGAGTAACCGTCCTTCCCGGGCGCGCGGCGGTACTCGTGCAAAAACCGAGCTAGCCGGGTTGTCAAGCTACCCCTGCTTGACCTTTTAAGACCCTCCTTGACTGTGGGAACGACTCACTGCGCCAAACCATTGGATTGCGGAAAGTACGGCGGTGAACAAAGGTGCTTCATATTGTTTCGTTCGCAAAACGATCGGAACTCAGCACTTGTAAACTGCGGCCCGTTGTCAGATACAATGGTACGAGGGATACCAAACCGACTGAAAATGGACCTCAATGCTGACGCTGTGTATTCGCTCGATGCTGACTTTAGCGGTACGACCTCAAGTAACTTGCTATGGGAGTCTATTAGTACCAGTAACATGAACCCTTCCACCGGCCCGGCAAAGTCAACGTGTACCCGCGCCCATTTCTCGTTCATCTCCGGCTACGGAACCGGCTCTCTTGCAGGTGGATTCGGGGCCAAATGCGCGCACTGTTGGCACTGCTGAACCATACGCTCTAAGTCTTGGTCCATCCCAGGATACCATATCATGGTTCGTGCTAACGATTTCATCGCCGAGGCTGCGCGGTGACTTTCGTGCAGAAGGTCAAGCACCACTTTTCGCGCTCCCTGTGGTATTACCACTCGACATCCCCAATACACCAAGCCATGAGCGAATGTGAGTTCGTTTTGCCTGTTCAGGAACGGCCTTAACGTTTCCGCTGCCACCTGGTGCTTAAGAGGCCAGCAACCATCCTGGATCCAGCTACGGACCTGCTTCAAGTCGACGTCCTCCGCCGAAAGCTGTTTAAGGAGAGCAGTTTATATGAAGTTCTCGTCGAGCTGCTCCGTCAGCAGGACGTACTCCGGCAGCTCCTCAGTAGACGAGCTACCGGTGCTAGCACGGGGTAACCGGCTTAGGGCGTCGGAATTTTGATTTTCAGAGCCCCTACGATAGACCAGATTATACGTATAATCCCGCAGAAGCAGCGACCAACACTGGATCCGGGCTGTGGCCATAGAAGGGATTGCTTGATCCGGGCGAAAAAGACCTACCAGTGGCTTGTGGTCGGTGATTAGCGTGAAATGGCGGCCAAGTAAATACTGACGAAATCGTGATACACCAAAAACAAGAGCTAAGGCTTCCTTCTCGAGGTGAGCGTATTTACGCTTGGCCACTGATAACGTGCGTGAACGGAACCCAATCGGGCGATAGTCGTTGACAACCTTGATAGAAAGAACAGCCCCGATGCTGTAGGGTGACGCGTCGCATTCTAATCTCAAGGGTTTGCCAGGGGCGAAGTGAGCAAAACATTCGCGTTTTTGAGAGCGGTCTTGCTATTTTCAAACGCCGTTTCGGCCATGCTGGACCATTTCCACGGTTCATTTTTTTCCAATAACTCGTACAACAGAGCTAGCAAAGTTGACATACTTGGCAGGAACTTGCTGTAATACTTGATCAGGCCAAAATAAGACCTTAATTCTGACATGTTACGTGGCCTGGGAGCTAGCATGATTGCTTCCAAATTTTCTTCTTTTGGGTGAAGCCCCGACGAGTCCATTTTATGGCCAAGGTAGTTTACCTCTTTTTGTCGAAACTTGCAGTTCTCCTTGTTGAGCCTGACTCCAGAGTCCCGCAGCCGTAGCAGCACCTGCCGGAGCGTCGAATCACCCTTCTTCTCAGCCACCAAGATGTCGTCCAGGTATACTTGAACTCCGGGCAGATCCCCCAAAATGAATTCGATCTTGCGCTAAAAGATGGCCGGTGCAGATGCAGTTCCGAACGGTAGTCTATTGTAGCAGAACAGTCTCTTGTGCGTATTTATAAATGCTAGTTGTTTTGAAGCCTTATCAAGACAGACCTGGTAGTAGGCGTTACTCAAGTCAAGAGTGCTGAAGAACTCCCCACCGCGAAGAGATGCGAAGATGTCGTCTATCACGGGTAGCGGGTACTGTTCGGTATGGCACGCCGCATTCACGGTTAGTTTAAAATCACCGCATAATCGGAGAGCACCATTCCTTTTAACTACCGGCACAATCGGTGCAGCCCAGTCGGAATGAGGCACGGCAGACAACACCCCCTCCGCCACCAGTCTGTTTAGCTCGTCGGATACTTTATCACGTAGCGCGTGCGGCACCGGCCGCGCCCTTGCGAACTTCGGTTGAGCACCGGAGCGGACATGCAGACTCACCGGTGGTCCTTTCATCGTTCCCAGACAGGGCTCGAACAAATCCGTGAACTCTTCAAGAAGCAGTTCCAAGCTCCGGTCGTCCGATGACACCACGGTGGGCTGAACCGAGGCTTGTGGGAGGCTGCCTGAAAGACTTCAAACGGGAGCTCCCCGGGCATTCATATCCCTGATTAGGTCTCTGCCACACAAGGAAGGACCAGAACAGCCGAGCACGATGAGAGTCCCATCTCTAATTTTGCCTTCGTATTTCACTCGCATGTTCAATTCGCCCAGCACGGGCAGAGTTCCCAGAAAGCACGAGAGGCGAACTAGCGTCTTCCGGAGCCGCGGCCACGAACTCCTGAACTTCAGGTACACGTCCTGCGGTATTACACTCACGGGTGACCCTGTGTCCACCACCATCATGAGTGGTACCCCGGACCACACGAACTTCCGCATGACGGGTTCCACCAAACCGACAGAATTATCAGAGTTGGCGTGGGAGCACTGCACTGTAAACAAACTTCCTTCTTCGCTCGAACCACTGTTGTCCCCTTCAATAGCATTTGTGGCGGCTTATTTGTGCTTACGTGGTCCGTATTTACCCGCAGTGTGAGCCTCTCCAGCGTGACAGCGCCTTGCAATGTGCCCGATCCGTCTGCAGCGATAGCACGTCGCGTGCCGAAGCCTGCATGACTCGGCGTTGTGGGAGTCGCTTCCACAGCGCGAGCACGCCAGCTTGAGTGTCGTTTTGCGGGGATGGCGGGCTGCTCGGCGAGCGTGGACTGGCGTGACCGCGTTGTCGTCTGCCTCCGAAGAAGGAGACGGCTTCATGGCTGCCGAATTCGCTGCGGTGGCTTCAGCAGCAAGGACGAAATCTTCAGCAGTCTTTAGGGTTAAATCCCGCTTGGCAAGTAAAAGCTTCTGAACTTCTTTGTTCGCAATACCGCAAACGATGCGGTCGCGTAGCAGCCGGTCACAAGAAGCACCGAAGTTGCAGTGCTCAGCTAAGCGGCGAATCGCCACAATGAAATCTTGAACTGTTTAACCCTCTTCCCGGCTCCGGTTGAAGAACTTAAAACTTTCAGCGATTTCATTTTGCTTGGGTGCGTAGTATGTACCCAGTCGTTGTACCACTTCAGAATTGCTGAGCTTGTTGACTGTTTCAGGCGAGCATGATGCTTCAAGCACTTCAATGGACTTTGAGCTCAATGCCGAGACGAGTAAGGCTCGTTTCTGTGTGGCTTCTGTCACCAAATTTCCCTCGAAAAACGCCTCCAGACGAGTCACGTAAGTTGTCCACTTATCTGGGCTTGTGCGCTGCGTATTTGCCGAGTCATTCGCTTCCGATCAAAATAGTAACATTGTGATCGAAGCAACACAAGCAAGAACAAACTGGCTGTTAGCACTTCCTCTGGCACTAATACTGAATCTCCGCCCAATCGTATCGGGGTTGCAAAACGGGCCCCCAAAGGAGTCTGCCTAGTCTAAAGAGCAGCATTCTACCCCATCAGTGTCGAATGCGCCCTCCCCCCCCCCCCCCCCCCCCCCCACTCAGTCATCAGAGTCCACCGAGCGTAACTCATGAACCCCCTCAGTGTCACTTTCACGCGGAAGACGACCATGGTTTGTTCTTTTTCAGTTGTCAGTATACCAAGAATCTTCTACGTTCATACGCAGAGGAATGCAGTATACCACTCGTTCACCCTGGTGTATGCAGTGACACTTGAAGAGGTTGCAAAATTCAAATTGTTAGGCATCCTTGAAGCTCAAATTCTCGCAATGGCCTCCTGCTCAGGAATTTGCTACTGCGTATGGCGGCAATGCACTCAGTCAGTCTTGTCTGTGCCTGTTCGTATGGTGTCAACAGGGTCTATTCACCTGCGGCTCGCGAGTAATGCCCCCTGAGTATGTCGCCATCTTTGTGTCTGTGCTAGTCACGTCGCCGCTCTCATACCGGCCGCACTATGCAGCTGTTGCCAGTGTTTCATGCGGTGTCCGGCAAGTGTGGTATCATTGAATGTGGGATGCAAATAATTTTGAATGTTTTATGCGATCCCACATTCAAAATAATTTGCAGCCGTCAAAGAGTCTATTGAGGCAAAGGGAACCACGTCCTTTCAGAACGAATGTGGAATTTCGGAAGAATCATTTCTAAAACTTTTGCAATTTTACCTTTCTGCCACGGTCGTTGCGTTTGAGGGCAATACTTACTTGCCAAAGAATGGAATTTGTATAGGGTCGTGCGTGGCTCCGGTCCTCTGCGACATTTTTCTATCGCAGTGTGATCGGGCAATAGCTAATGCCCTTCCCATCGGCCAAGTTTCCTGTATTTTTAGGTACGTGGACGACTACCTGGTTCTCCTCACACAGCGTCCGGCAGACAACGATTTACAAATATTTGACACCATACAATCCACCTTCTTTGACAAAAAACAAGGGCTCAAGGTCACACATGAGCTACCGGTTAACACCGTCCTTGAATTCTTGGATCTACGACCGTCTTTCTTTGAACATCATACTTAATGGAAGTACGCCAAAAGGTCCAAGAAGGCTTCCTGCAATACGATTCGGCACATTCGAAGGTTAATTAGAGGGGAATTGTAAAAAAAGCTCCCTAAATGCGGCGCTAAAGAAATCCTGTGTACATTCAGCGGGGGAAAGCTTTCATGATCAAGTGCCTTCAAGATTCTTGTATCCACGTTCCATCTTGTATGACGTCGCCGAGTCTATTATCACCTCACGGGGACGACAGACGATACAAGGGAACACAAATATCCAACCGGCTGTGCTTCCATACATTCACCGCATTTCCCACAACCTTAAGAAGATTGCATCGAAGTTTAATGTCAAAGTCGTGTTGTCTGCACCGGACAAACTAAAGAAGTTGTGTCCGAAAATTAACAACAAGCAGCAGCAACAGGGTGTGTGCGGAGTTCAACATCAACAGAGATACGTCAAATGCCAATGTGTAGTCGTATACGAAATATCGTTTACTTGTGGGAACGTGTTTGTGGGTCAGACAGGAAGGTGTGTCAACAATCTTGTAAGAGAACATGCCGTGTCACTAACGTCGCCGCCAGCAGGCCACTTTGCCATACATGTCAGGGACTGCCAGTGCTCCGCCTTGTTCAGGAAAACAAAAATCCTGAAACGTTTCGGGAAACGACGAACTCGCGAGCTCTACGAGGCACAGGTTATTCGGTCCAGTGGGGATGCCTGCGTAAGCGCGCCGTCCGTGGCCGTGTCACCAAAAGAACTTTACTTTTTAAGTCGCGATCTTTAACGATCCTTAGCATCTGTGAATATTTTAAACATAAACTTCCTCTTTCTTATTTCTACCGTAGTTTCTATTTACGTCGTCCCAGGACTCAATCGTTTTCAACAAGTCATTTAAGCGAGCAGCTTAAAGTTTGGTATTCTTAGCAATTCATTATCAGGCAACTCAAGCTATGGCGTATGTTTTTGCGGGTTTTTATTATGCATGTTTTAAAAGCATTCTTGGGTTCTTTTTCCTCTTTTTCTTTTTCATTAAACGTCAGTTGTTAGTTCAGCGCTCTATCCTGTCTCCCTTTTCTATCCTTCCTCGTTGTATTTGCGCTGTTAATTCCACAATACAAATCTCGGCTCAGTTTTGCGTCAAAGCCTCAGGATTTGGTATGGTCACATGTCTAGTGGTCAAAATTGTGCAAGATGGCGGCAGCCAAATGGGGGTCTTTCTTGCTTGGTGAACGAGATACCAGTTTATCGCTCTAGGCCCCTCACCTCGTTGGGCACGAGATTGATATTTTTTTTCGTCAACAAAATCGCGAAGGGCTCATATTTTCAGCATTGGTAACCTAGCGGTGGGTGTCAGAGCTCGTCTCTTAGGCTTGTCTGTTTCTTGTTTGCTATATAATTGTCCTGCCCAATGAAGCTGTGCCGTCAGAAAATGACCATACAATGCGCATTACTCTCTAGGAAAGTTCTAACAACTGCTTTAGAGGCAGTTGTTATCAGGGCATAGCCATAGGATGGGCTTAGAGTGATTTAGTGCAATATTTGAAAACACCCTTCACCAGTCTAAATTTGGGTGCCTTGAGGGCTAGGGACATTTTGCTGACTGCAGCATCTCGCGCCTTTCCTTTTGCACTAGACATAGGTTCCTAAAAACAGTGAGAATGTGAGCCTTGTGATGTTTTCTGCATCTTTGAAGCACATCTGCTCTAGTTGTCCATTTCAACAATCCACATTTTCAGACATAGCTATTTCAACTGAAAAATCCAACTTCAAAAACGTTTAGGTAACATTATGCAACAGTTGTGAAAGGGGCGAATAATGACAAGTCACAGGACGGTGTGGGGCTCGTTTCTAAAATCTGAATTTAAATAAACAAGGTTTTTCCTGATGAAGCATATTGTAAAGAAGCAAGGGAACCCAATGCAAAAGTGTCTGCTCTGCGTCGAGGTCATTGATTTTTCTATCTTGTTAATGATGGCCAGACCAGATGAGGTGACTAAAATAAAAGATAGATTGAGAAGGCAGTTGTAATCAAAACCTTTGCGACACTAATGCATAGCACTGAATTTGTTCCTGGTCTTCTGCTTTATTAACATTACACTTGTCTTGCAGGTAGTCCCTCTGTGGCGGCCACAGTAAACAAGCGGCTGCTGAGTATCCGGCCCCCGCACTCCGTAACTCGCCTTCCTCGGCCTGTCGGCGACAGGAGCTTTTGAAAGGCAAGCTAGTGGAAGCAGTGGCGGCTGTTTTACTGCCTACCGTGCACCTGGGGATATTGGATCAACGCTACTGGAAACATCTCCGCTGCCTAGTGGAGGCGGTCTACATCCTCTTGTTGCAGGAGTTCACTCCAAGACAGCTGGAGCACGCTGGTATGAATTTGTTTTTCATAATATTCAACCTTTTTAAAGGGGTCACATTATGAAACTAGATTTGCCTCAAAATAAATTTTGCAACATCTTTAACCTATAAACTTTTCATTCCCTAAGCCTTGCAGCAAAATATTTCATCATCATTTCGCAATTAAAAAAAAAACATTCTTTAGAATGACCATGCAACACGGGCACTTGTAATCAGATTACATCACTTCAACCTGGCAAGCATGAGGAGTGCTTGTAACCATTTATTTTGAGTTTAAATATAAAATCGAAACAACCAGACCGCTCTCCATGCGCATGAACCTCTTTAAAACTGTGTCTTAGTTTTGCTTACACGCAAGGACTTTGAGCAGATTAGTCAGCCTAAAAAAACAGTTGGCTGTATATACCTCATTTGTAACACCGTAAACAATTTAATTTTTGTGATGGGCTAATTTTCAAGAAATTTTCGGTTTAATAAAAATTGAGAAAATTTGGTCACACGAATAAGTTACCCCATGAATATGAATACATCGATTGTGACTCCTAATTGCGAAGGCCTATGACTGTGAAACATTTCTCAAAGTAGCGCTTTGCAAAATTCAACAATATTGAGCCCACAAAATTAAGTCGTTTAGAGTACACTCTACCAATGTCACGCTCCGTACCTAGCAGATTTATTTCGCCGAAATGTCGTAATTCATATTTGAAATTGTGTTTGTGCCTCATTCGCTACCACTGTATTCCCCCACTGTTTTGCCATTTCCACGGCTGATTAGTGTAAAGTGTAATAAATAAGCAATCAATATGCATGTTTTTTCAAGTTAACTTGAGGATGCGGGCGAGCTGGTTTAAAAATGACATGTTTAAAGGGACTCTGCAATGATTTTTCAGCTGGTTTAGCACTTGCACTCAGACAACCTAGTAACACAGAGAAAAAAATATTTTTCGGCAATTTATATTTTTAAGGTAAATATACACACATCGAAATTAAATGCAAGAAGCAAAAACAAGCAAAAATGCACTCTCTGTGACATCTACGGTGGTAGGCACAGTGACAGGAGGGATGGGAGCGGACAGACTGGCCAATTGGGTGCAAGTGAGGCTCACGGCCGCCTCTGAAGTTGTGTATGTATCGTCGGCTCGAAGCACTCGAAATGAGCCGTTGCTCCTTCATTTTGGTAGGCATGCACTTGAGCTATCCAATTTCAAACTCCGGATTCTCAGTAGGAAGGCGGGGCGTCGGAAGGCCGCCGGCAACACTGGCAAAGTCTCTACGCTTGAACCCGCCTCAGAGAAAGTGGAAGACGACACTCATATTGTCGTTTCTTTTACGTTTCAATAAAAATAAACAACTGGAGAATTAAGGCATACCTACTGCATAAGTAAAAGGCAATCCAAAAGCCTCTATGTGTACTCTATATTGGACAAAACAGCAGATCTGATCAACGCAATTATCACTGTGCGACGAGAGGTTGCATCCAACAGTCGATTTGATCGGAGGTTGCACTAAACATGCTCCTCGTAACAGCAGAGCTGGTCACCACTGCGAAAATGGCACAAGAACTATGAGAGGACGAACCTTGCCTTCTCCTGAAGCAATTGAGGTCAAAGCTGAGGCTGTTCACACAGAAAGGGTCCCTGCAGAGTTTGAACACACTCGCGTTCAAACTCTGCGGGGAGTTAGCGCCCTCCCGCACCACATGGAGGTCGGAGGGACGCTAAGTCTAGCCTGCAGTGTAGGCCAGCTTGAGTATTCATCGACAGAGTTGTTGCTTTGTCGCTTGCGCGTTCTGGAAATTGCAGCCTCGCATTTTTCTTTCCCTGTTCTGGATGCTTGAAGTTGGGACGCGGGGAAACAGTGCACAGAATTGCTTTTCTTGTCGCAACGAAGTAATGAAGCCGTCCGGTCCAGCACGAGTGACGGAGAGGCGGCCAGGTTAGTTCGAACTGTCACTGGGGGGAGGCGCTGTTCATTAGGTAGGTTCGATTCGACGAGAAAGTTCTGAACTAGTTCTGCCTGAGTTCAGAGGAGCGCAGGAGTCGTGCAGTGGTGGCGCAGAACCAGTGCAGCCACCCCGCTAGGACTGGAGCTGGGATCGGCTTTCCGAGCGGAAGCGGAGGGTGTCGTCTGCATCGGTTGGCTCTTGTTTCTCCACGCCACGTTGTATGCTACATTTAATTAGTCGCGGTTTGATGAGACTATTCGTGTTTCCTTAGTTTTAAAGTATAATAACGGAATCTTTTCTGTGAATATTTTTTATCCAACTGTACTAAAACGTTTTCTGCACAAAATGTGTTTCTGTCTGTATTTCTTAACGGCCGTTCGGTTCCTGTCATTTCCATGAACGTTCGTGTCCTTCACACTCATTTAGCAATAGTAGATTCATTTCAAGTCTCTCAAGTTTCGCATTTCGACGATAGGTTTGCGGCATCAGGGTGATTTTGCGTCGGGAGTTACTGGCGGCAGCGCGCGGTCGGTAGCGGTCACCTCGAAGACGAAGGCCTGACGATACCGTTTTGGCGAAGACAGTTATCGACCGTAACTTTGGCGTCAAGCTGAAGTGTTTATTCTATTCTCAAGAAAGGCCGGCGTGAAACTACCAAGCCAATGCCGATCCTTGGCATTTTTCCTAGACCCGTTAGCGCGCGTCTACAAATACCAGCGGACAAAGCATGCAGTATTATGCTCAGCTATGGGGCATGTGAGGGCCAATGTACTAAATCCCAGACCTCTGCAATGTATCGGAGTCGTCAGTATGCATCCAAGAGCAACTGAAGTCGGAGACTATCAAGAGTGCAATACCTCCCCCGTGTCTGTAACGAAGAATATCAACACTGTGGATCCCCACATAGCATCAAAAAGAAACAAGTTACGTGAGCCAATATTTCGACACTTAGCACAGGGAGCCAAACCTACACAAGCGGGTGCCTAAAACACTTCCAGAATAGCATAATCAATTAAATTCCTACCCTCGGTTATGATCTCAATTCCGCGTCCACCACGGGTATTTTATTATTTCCAATGCAAATTGTGTAGAGAGTTGTTGTCCTTCAGGAACTTTGGTAGGTTCTGTCTTGCATTCCACTTCATGAGGCCACAAAAAAGCTTTGCCAAGACATGCTGGGCTTCAAGAGGGTGGAGAAGTACTGGTACGGAGATGGTGCTTGTATGCTGGGCTCTCCCACAGCTGTGGGACGGCTAACGCCAGAGGAAGGAGCTGCACTTGAAGTGGCAGGTATTCCCTTACCTGCCACTGTTCTCGAGCACAAGCGGTTTGTACTAGACAAGTTGGTGTACAACAGCGACCAGTACTCGAGAACCAAGAAAAGTGACTCAAGTGTAATTCTGACTAAAACAGGGGAACATTTCAAGATAATGCGCATCTTGAAAGTGAACACTGGTAATAAAACACAATCTGTGTTGTTGTGCAAACATATTGTAGAAATCGAGGCTGATTTCAGGCTTCCAAGACACATCAACGTGTGCGTTCTGTCTCGACAAGCGACACTGACCGCCAGCCACATTAAGGCTGTGGCCAGCGTGTGTATTTTTATTAACTTTGTACCCGAGGAGACCACCTATGTTAGTCACTTGCCAAATGTTTTAGATTGTGACTGAGCATTCTAAGCCGGCACATTACTACATATTGTAATTCTGGACAAAGTGCTGTTTTGGAATTCACCAAATGACAAAGTGCTTGTAGTTTGAGTATGACTACTTGGGAAAAGAAGCTAGTGACATAAGAGAAAACATGCTTGTGAACTCATTTAGAGGTTTAGAAGATCATTTTAATTTTTCTTCATTTTAAAAGCAAATTACCAGCATCTGTCGTGCATGCACTATCGATTCCTTTCTCTATTTGTTTTTTGTGGGAACAAACGAGACAACGTAACGCAACAAAAGTTAAATTAACTGGTTTCAACAGAGTACCTCAGCTCATGGCCATTAAAGGGCCCCTGAAAAGAAAAAAAAATTTTTTTTAAGTCTGGTTGGGACACGCGTCTCAAAAAAAAAAAATTTTACGCAAAAAAAAAAAAAAAAGAGCAATATTGACGGCGCGAGACGCGATTTAGTGGGCAGTCACATCCTTTCCACTTGTTTTCTCTCCGCATTTCGGGCGCGTGGAGGAGAGGTTGATCGGCTTTGCCTTCACGACCGACTTGGTCATTCCAGGGTGACCCGTGGCGTCATGGACTTTGCTTACAGAATTTCAAATAAATCTCTCGCCATCAGTATTGCTCTAAAAAAATAATTTTTTGCCCAGTTTTTATTTTTGTGCACGCGTGTCCTAATTAGACTGTTTAAAACAAATAATATTTTTCTTTTCAGCGGCCATCTAAGACTACATTAGAAAAGATTGTGTTCAATATTAAGTGTAAATAGTTTTTCAATGTGTATTATGGAATATGATGATATGTATTATGCAATATCTTAATTTGTCAAGTGTTTTAGTATTTTTAAGCTGCAGCGCCAATGCTATTCTACTTTTTTTTAATAAACTTTTGTATCGTGCATTGTTACTGTTAAATAGCTTTCCCATTTCCCTGCGGGATTAAGATTCCAAGTTCTTCACGAAACCACTCTCAAAGTGTCTTAAAGAAACGCAGGGAAAAAATTATATGATATAACTTGGATATATAGTTTTGAGACAATTAGTACCGATTTTCTTTATTTCTTTTCACTCTGAGGCAAACAAAACTGAGACCTGTGATGTCGTAGTGCTGCTGCAGTCGAGATTGTCGTGACTATAGTCACTCAAAGTTTCTTGAAATCAGTAGCCCTACCGTCTTTTCTGTGTCCAGATGGTCATGAAAGTCGCATTGCAAGGATTAATTACTTCTATAACGAATATGTGCCTTAGATGCTCTACGACAGGGGTGGCCAATCTTCGGCTCGCCGCATGCGGCTCTTCATGGGCCAAGTGATCTCGTAATCTGAGGACTCTCAAATTATTATAGTTGGGAGGAAACATTAAGCTTGTAGATGAAAACATCACAATAAGAAACAGGCGGCAAACATGACATGAAATTCAATGTTGATCAGCTTTTCTAAGTAAGATCTGTTCAGAAGGGAACAAATTAGATGAAAAAATCATCTCGATTTTAAAATTTGCTACTTTCTTTGCTGCCTTCCCACCTGCTTGGTTGAGGCAGCGTAAATTTTGTGGAAACTTGTGCGAAATTACCCTCTACTTAACAGAAAATGAAGGTAGACATTGATCAGATATGAACATACCTCGGCAAACCTCACTCATGAGGGCCCTCACTCACCCTCATCTTCACAGGTGAGGTGAGGGTGAGTGAGTTTCTGAACCAGGAAAATTCATGAGTGTGAGGGTGAGTGAGGGCCGTGAGGGTCGTGAGGGCTGTGAGGGCGGTGAGGGTGGTGAGGGCCGTGAGGGCTGTGAGGGCCGTGAGGGCGGTGAGGGCCGTGAGGGTCGTGAGGGCCATGAGGACGGTGAAGGCGGTAAGGGATATGAGGGTCATGAGTGCGTGAGGGGCGTGAGGGCGGTGAGTGGCGTGAGGGCCATGAGTGCGTGAGTGGTGTGAGGGCGGTGAGTGCGTGAGGGGTGTGAGGGCCATGAGTGCGTGAGGGCAGTGAGTGGCGTGGGGGCCGTGAGGGCGGTGAGTGCATGAGGTGGTGTGAGGGCCGTGAGGGCGATGAGTGCGTGAGGCCCCCTTCAGATCGAGCATCTTTCTCAGCAATTTTGGTGTTAATGGCGGGTTGTTCTCTAGCTTTCCCTAGATCGACACGAATTGGTGAGATCGGGTCCGGCTCGAAATAAGCAAGCAACTCGGAGCAATTCGAATGCGTTTAAAGCGGCTGCATCTAATCAGGGACGCAAAATTTTCACGTGATACCTCGTGCCGGTGATGATGACACCGAAAGACTTGGTTCTCGTTTGAAATCGATCGTTTTTTCGAAATAAACTGTTTCAGAAAGGTGCATTAGTATTCTTAACGAGATTTAAATGCATAAAAACACGTTTATAATGCGTAATTGTGTCTAAATAGTGCAAGAAAAGAAATGAAAGCCGTTTACAATTCCCTGTAACGCCGGTTAGAGCGCAGCTCTTGAGGAGGAAGATGGAAGCGTACTGAGGGATAGGTGACTCCTTGAGGTCACGTGACCTCAAGGGGGTCACGTGACTTTAGGGGGTCACGTGACCTTTGGGGGTCACGTGACCTTGGGGGTCACGTGACCTCAAGGGGTCAGGTGACCTCAGGGGGTCACGTGACTTCAGGGGGTCACGTGACTTCAGGGGGTCACGTGACTTCTGGGGGTCACGTGACTTCTGGGGGTCACGTGACCTAAGGGGGGTCACGTGACCTCGGGGGGTCACGTGACCTCGCGGTTACGCCGACGGCGACGCCAACGGCGACGGCGACGCCAACGGCGACGCCGACGCCGCTCAAACCGGAAACGGGCCCCTAAGAGCTGCGCTCTAAAATAAAATTTTATGATGACGATGGCAAATTGCAGCAATTGGTTGCTGCGTGTGATCGCGGGCGGCGCATGTTGCTGGTGTTGCAACGTGAAGTTTCTTGCCGAAATTGCCCCATCTGAAGCTGGCATGAGTGGCGTGAGGGCAATGAGTGGCGTGAGGGCGGTGAGTGGCGTGAGGGCGGTGAGTGGCGGTGAGGGCCGTGAAGGGCGGTGAGGGCGGTGAGGGCCGTGAGGGCGGTGAGTGGCGTGAGGGCTATGAGTGCGTGAGGGCCGTGAGGGCCGCGAGGGCCGTGAGGGCCGTGAGGACGGTGAGGGCTATGAGTGCGTCAGGGCCGCCAGGGAGGTGAGTGGCGTGAGGGCCATGAGTGAGTGAGGGCCGTGAGGGTGGTGAGGGGCGTGAGGGCTGTGAGGGGCATGAGGGCCGTGAGGGCGGTGAGTGCGTGAGGGCCGTGAGGTTCAGTGAGGGTGATTGAAGTGCTGAAGGTGAGTGTGACTGTGAGGGTGAGGGCGAGTGAGGGGCTGAAGGTGAGTGTAGCTGTGAGGGTGAGGGTGAGTGAGGGGCTTAGGTGAGTGTGGCTGTGAGGGTGAGGGTGATTGAGGGGCTTAGGTGAGTGTGGCTGTGAGGGTGAGGGTGAGTGAGGGCGACCTAAAATGCCGACCTCTGGATATGAAACCAAAGCTCCGTGAAACATAGTTCCTGTATGTTTGCTAAACAATCAGTTATTGCAAGGGCCAAGAGAGAACAATATTCTCTCCTGTCATCCCGCCCCCCCCCCCTCCCCTTCCCACTGCTGCTCTCGAGAAATTGACAATTTTGATTGCGGCTCTTGGACAGTGTAAGTTTGGCGACACCTGCTCTACAACCTTAAAACGATCTCGAGCGTAACGACATGACTGGAAAACTGGCAGCAAACCTGAGTATCTGATTCTTGAGCAGCATTAAAAATAAAGGAGATTTGATGCTACAAATATCTTGTGGGGGCAGATATATAGATGGGTGAGTAAAAATTTCAACAATAAATGCCTTTTCTGTGTCTTTTTATAAAGATTTGTGAAATTCCCTTTTTTGTACTTCTGATATATATATTTTTATTTTTGTTTTATACAAACTACAATTGACCTTTTTCGTAGTTTGGCCACGATCGTGGCGCGCCCTCGCGGGAATCGCTCGAAACACTTTTGGTGGCTCCGGGACCGTCTCTCCGTCGTCCGCGGCAGGGGTGGCGTATCTCCCGGTCTATGTGTTTGTTTAGGTGTGTTCTCTGGTGGCGTTGTTCCGTCTTTCACCATTCTGAAAGCGTCTTTCCGTCGTCATTTCGCGTTCATATTTTATCGAAATGGCTGAGGACGACCCTGGAAAATTAATAAAAGCCGCTGTCTACGATACCGAGGACCTCGTTCGTTTTTATACCTTCAAGGATGGAGAGACCGCCGACGCTGCATCGGGTCCTATCATCGACTCGGAGTCACTTAACCGTCACTTAGATGTTGCGTCTTACAAGAAACAAAAAAAGGGGTGTGCTTTCAAGGCAGAGTCACAGAGTGTTATGTAAGAAAAGTAATGGTGAACAGTTTCGATACCGACCCAACCATCCACCTTGTGCGGAGCTTGTGAGTTCCGTTTATAAAACTCGGCCACTAGAAACAGCTGATTTTTCTCCTTGATCGGTTGTTATTCAAGCTTATTGCGTTCGTCACTTCGCCTTCCTGTGTACTGCGCGAACGCACGGGATTGTGTAAACAAACTTGGAAGGTGTGAAATCCGGGCGGTCTTGATATCGCGAGGGCTTGCCTGCACCGTCAAAAATAAGGAACGGTATGCTAGAAACAATCTCTATTGAAATTCGGCACGTTGCGAACGTTCGACAAAGTGAGCCCAGCAAACAGGGGAGTTCAAAGTTGGTTGCCAAGGCATTCCACCAGGATTCTGTTTCCGTAAGACTTAAATTTGTTTCGCACGCTTTAAATGTTTTGCCAGTGACTGATATTTCTTTCATGTTTTTTCTGCTCTTTTAACATGGAAAGACGCGAATGTGTATAGCGCACGCCTCAAGGACGAAAAGCTTTATCCTGTTATTCTTTACTTGAGTACCGTGTACGGCACGATTACGTCACACAACCTCGCGTGCACATTTATTATTAATGGAAAAATAGCCTGAGTGTAGGCGAGCTGGTGTAAGTTGAACATGATGGTAAACTTGCTATACGAATACATGAAAGGATAAAATATCGAGGACAGGGACGGAAAAAGAACTTCTTTCAAGAAGTCCCGCTTCCTTCAATTTTTATCCTTCCATGTATTCGTATCTATTCACCAACTCGCCCGTTTTCAATTACTAAACCTGAGACTGGGGTAGGAAATGGAAAACGCAAAGGAAAAACAGGCAACGTCTCAAGAGACGTTCCCTGTTCTTTTTTTGTCTCCTTTTGCGATTTCGTTCTCCTACCCCAGTTTCCGGTTTACCATCATGTTCACATTTACTGTCTTTTAGTTAAAAGCAGTATGTCCCGCCGGTCACCATTGATGACCCGGCCACCTGACAAGGGGGATTCGCGTCATAGGCTTTTGAAAGCAGAGCAAAAAGGGCGGGGTGTTTGACATCGAGTGCTTTCGTGAACCATCCGCAAAAGGCTGCTGAAACTCTATAAAGCCTTGCATTTGAACCATTTTTGCTGTTATTTGGACAACCTACAGCTGTGCGGTGGTGAGGCGCGACGGCTATGAAGCCAAGCCGCGAGAATAGCGGAAAAGTCAAGCCTAAGCAGCACAGTCTGAGCGACCGAGCGGATGAGAGAGCCACCAAAAATGGCGCCTTTCCCTTTCCTCCCCTCTCTCAGTCGGCGCATGCGCCCAGCGATCTCTGAAAATGTCAATTGCAGACATTCTTATTGCGTGCCCCACTTTTATGTAGATATTTTTATTTCATTGTCCCTAATTTGCTTTAAATTTGTAAAAATCAGGTGTATTAAAACATTTCCGTTTTTCGCGAGTCGCCGGCCTTATCGCTTCAGCTCTTCGCCGCGGTATCACGAACTGATAAACGGCCACAGCTTTCCCGCTTATCAGTAGAGTTACCGAGTGACCGCCATGACTATCCGATTCACCGGCTTAGCGCATCGGGTGACCGCTTCGCTTTGCTGGAGTTCCGGTAATGCCAGGTATGACCGGAGCCACAGTCCGGTGCACCAGATAGGGCAACCGCTATGAAGCTACCGGGGCTCCGGATTAAGTAAACCTGTCCCGGTAAAACACTCCGGGCGGTCGCTATGGCGTCACCGGGACTCCGGACCAGTCTTGTACACGTTACTAAAAAAGTAATCGATTACAATTACTATTACTCTTGGCCAAAATGTATTCGATTATATTACTTGATTACTCGACATCAAAAGTAATTGGACGTTATTTTAAAAAGTAACCGTTACTTTTCCGATTACTTTATTGTGTGAAGACTTAGATCTTTAGCGCTCATGACAATGAACTTCTTCCAACCTATATTCAACAATTCCACAAATATTGAAGAAGAAAAAACGGGCTCCCTCTTCGTGGTTCTTGCACCTTCACAATGCGTGCGCAGACATGCATAGAATTCGTTTGAAGACGTTTAATGATTTGGGCGTTCGCCAGTCGAGGGGGGGGGGGGGGAGGGGGAGCGAGCGGAGGGGGTTCTAGATCTTGTTAAGCCTAAGCAAGGGCTATCGCTCAAAGTTTGCGTCGCTCATTTTATTATTCACATGTCGATTAACTCGCATGCAAAAATGTTCCAAAAGCCGAATGAATTCATGATTGAAAAGGTTTACTCCGACTTAACAAATTATTAACAAAAGGTACAGACGTTTCGCCATCTATGCAGGTGGCATCTTCAGTATACACTGACACAAATGAGGTGAGGTCGACCAGTCTACTTATCACACACGTCCCCGTAGACGTCCTGAGGGGGCCACGGTTGGTGCTGCACACCGATGCGGCACGACGAATGAACCAGGACTCGACGAATTTTCTTTGCCCCCACCTTTGTTCTCAGGCCAGCGTCGTCGCATTGTACAGGTTGAAACTCGCATGTTATACAAAAGAGCAGCAGCTCCAGGATTTGAAACAGATCATAGCACCATTAGTGGAAGAGATCGCCCCGACCACTTCTCGACTCGAAACCTTGCTTGTCACAAATACCCCGCAGGGGAAATAGGGAAATATTTGAACTGGCTTTGTTATATTTTGCATCCGCTTTAGACATGCTTCGGTTCTGGTTCTCCTACGGGCTGCGAGTAAGTACCGTAAGCAAAATTGTTCCTTTCTTTTTTTTCCGTTTTGTGTGTGTGAGCGTGAGTGGCTAGTTTGAACGGACGACTCAAAAAGCTACAGTCTGCTCCCTTGAACTTCGCCCTGAATGGCCTTTGTCTCGCACTGAGGCTTACCTAAAGCTTCCCACTCCCAGTCCCAGCTCGAAAAAAAAAAGGGCTTTCCACAGAAACTGTACATACAAAGGGGTTTACCTCGTTTCCTACAGCTCCGCAAAAATCTTTCTTTTTTCCGTGCGAAAAAAGAAGCAAATTTAATTTTTGACATTTCAGAAAAAAAAGGGTGTGTGGAGGGGGGGGGGGGGGGGGGGGGGAGAGGGGGGGGTCCCGTGAAAATATAGTAACGGTTAGAAGAAATTTTTAGTACTTCAAAAGGTAATAAGATTACTCTCGTGATTACTGCCTAAAAAAACACTGTTGGAAAATTTCGATGATGGAAAGACGACGGAAAAGGCTCATACAAGCGTAACCGTAATATGGGACATCCTATACACCAACTCATGTTTACAAACAAACCGGAGCGCCCCTAGCGGACGCCACCGGAGCCGCGCATGCGCGGTGGATGGTGGGCAAGAAACCCGCCGTCGCCCATAAACAAACCATTGAATTGCGTTGTTGTCGGCATCGGTGGGAGTCCCCGAGCTCTTTTTCGCGTTGGAATCGTTGATTTTACGTTTTGCTAACAATGTCTGACTACTTGAGCGGCTTCGGCAAAACTAACGAGGCAATACTTTGCGTGAATAATGTGACGTGCGGCGATTTATTTCACGTGGACGCCGCAGAATGGGCGCTAAAGCCTGACTCCCACGATGAGATTCTGCTCGCTATTTTTAGTCGCGACGTCGCTCGGACTGCAAAAGCGTGGACCGTAGCTAAGATGGTGGACGTCGATACTGAAAACCGCAAGTAGAATCGGGCATTACAAGTCGGTGATGGCCACTGGTAACAATGATCAACATCTTCTTGTATCTGTTTACACTTAGCTACTTACCCAAACCAACCTTCAAAAGTGTTTTGAGGCCTGCAATTAGTTCTCATCGCAATTACCGGGTCAACGTTTTGTTTACGGGCCGCTGTCGTTTAAACGAGCTGACGACAAAAAGCAGCCAAGTTTGAAAGAGCAGACGACAGTTCGAACGCATGCGCAATGGAGTACGGGCAAGAAGCACCGCGTCCCGCGTCAACAAACCATTCGAATGTCACGTTGTCGGCGTCTGTGTCAGTCTGCATACTCTTTTTCGCGTTGGAATTCTCGAGTCTACGTCGTCATCGCAATGTCTTACCACTTTAATCGCCTGATCGAAATTATCAAGGCTCGTTACGCCGCTAAACTTTTTGTAAATAATTTGACGTGCGGCGATTCATTCGCATGAACGCCGCAGAATGGACGCCAAAACCACGATGATATTCTTCTAGCTATTTTCGGTCACGACGTCGCTCGTGCTGCAAAAGTGCAGAAGTTAGCGGCGATGATCGACGTCGATACTGAAAATCGGAAGCGGGAACAGACCAAGCGTAACAAGTTGGTGATGGCCACCGGTACCAATGATCAACATCTTGTATCTACTGTTTACACCGAGCCTACTTAAGTCTTTTCAGGCCTGCAGTTACTTCTTATTGCAATCACCGCGTCAAAGTTTTGTCTACGGGCCGCTTTTGTTTGAACGAGCAGACGATAAAAAGCAGACAAGTTTGAAAGAGCAGACGAAAGTTCGAACGATCAGGCGAAAGTGTGAATTTGAAGACGCACTGAGCCCGTGGGTGGTCCGGACAACCTGGCGGTTTTCTATCGTTCATGCTGGAACAAAGCAAATACATCTGGCGACCACAAAGTGTTGCTCGCACACGCAATCGTAGTTCGACAGCGTCTGGTTTGCCTTTTTCACGGCTACTATCCACGTTCTCGGACGAACGGAGGGGGCAAAAACACATGAAAACTGATATTCAAACCTTTCCAGACTCTCTTGGTACAGCCCCCGTCGCAGCATTTTGACGAGACGGCAGGTTTTTTGTCTCGTATCTTCCGAAGGAACACGGGAATGCATGTCTGGCACGGCGACTTCTGCCCACCGCCCCAAACCGGAAGTGCGTCCGGCGCGCCACCACCGCGGTGTGGCGTAGGAGAGTTGAGTTGGTGTATACAAGCGAAACGGCAGATCCAGTATAGTGGATTAAGACTGAACGATACAGGTAGGCGGAACCATACAAGCATGTCGTATTATGGGACATCCTATACCAGCGAAGTGGAATATTGCGGAACCATGTGGTACCATACATGCATAACGAAATATGGGACAACCTACACCAGCGA
Organism: Ixodes scapularis; assembly: GCF_016920785.2. NCBI lineage: Eukaryota > Metazoa > Arthropoda > Arachnida > Ixodida > Ixodidae > Ixodes > Ixodes scapularis. Next base: position 20,536,869 of record NW_024609839.1, read on the forward strand.
AAAGGGGACGCCAGCACGGTGGAGCCATATGGCTCCAACGTGCTGGTTTCACCTTTTCACTGTTTTACAGGGCGAATTAGTTTTAAGCTTTACATATATGTTTAGAAAGGTCCTGAAAGCTAAATTAATGCGGTTTGTGCAGGCGAGTTATATTGCCAGGCGTACGTAGTATGGGACCAAATCGTAACGATCAGTCAGATAATTAAATACAATTTGTTAATTAACTTTTTGATTAGTGAAAATGAAAATATGGTTTCAATTAGAAACTTGCTGAGTCATTGAAAACCACAAAATCAACTCTGTTTAAAAGGATATAATGCAGGGGTAGCCTTTTAGCGTTCTGTAAAATCGCTTTATTTGGACGAGTTTCTAGGTTTCAGTTTCTTATCAGAGCTCATCTCTGCGCCCAAGGTCCTGTTCCCCCTTAGACACGCAACGCACGTGCGCCTTGCTTCCCTCCATCCTACGAGGGAGGCGAGGGGGCGGCTTCGCAATGCGGCCACCGGGCAGCAGGACCGCAGGTGTAAAGATGCGCTCTGGTAAGAAACCAAAGTCTGGAAACACGTTCAAATTGACCATTTTTTTAGAACGCCATAAAATGCTGCTCTTGTTTTATATCTTCCCAAATAAAGTTGAATTAGTGTGCTTTGATGATGCTTAGCAAGTTTCTAATAGGAACCATGGGTCTATTTTCACTGATTAAAAATTTCAGGAACATACTATACTTAGGGAGAGGCTGAAGCGGTTTTGTATTTGAGAAAACACTTTTAAATCTTCTTCATATGACCTCCAGAATCTCAAATATCAAAATTATTTGGTAATTTTATGAATCGATGCTGCATAGAGTCATTTTTAAAGCGCTCTGAAAGCACTTCCCTGGAGAGCGACGTCACAAAAGCAGCTTTCGAAATCTTTGCTCACGCATCTTCAGCACCTATCAAAGCTATGCACGCACGTGCTATTTTTTAAAAGGGCAGAAAAATGTGTCACGACTGGGGCCAATGCGGGAGAATATACCTAGAAAACTTTAGATTGGAACCGGCCCTTAAAGACCGACGACCAGGTCGCGCTTTCCACTTTTCCCCCGTGCTCCCTCCTCTCCCCCCTTCTACCCTGTCCACCGTTGCCTGTTTCCATCCTCCCCTATGGCGAGGAGGATCTTCTGCCTTGCAGAATCTCGGGTCTGGTCGTCGGCCTTTAAGCGACACGCTTGGCGGCCGAAAGGTCTTCTAACGATGTCACTATCGGTAGGATGTTTTTTTTTTGTGTTTTCTCACGTTTAGTTATATCTTTGTGGAAAACGAACGGGATATTCCGATTCGCGGGATAAAACTACGCTAGAATGAACCTCCATCTAGTTTTCTGAAAGAAGACTGGCACATCTCTGTAATAAGCTGACTGATCATTACAAATTAGCCTTTTATACTATGCCACCCTGGCCATATAACTCACGTGCACAGACCGCGTAAATGTAGCTTTTACGGCTTTTTTAAAAATATCTGTAAAACATTAAAAAAACACTCTCTAGAATGTCCCCCAATACGATACGATTGTATGGTTCCTTTCCCGCTTGCATTCTTCAGGAAAGACTTGTGGACATCCAGCGTTTCATTGGAATGCTGGATGTCAGCGAGTCTCTACATCAGTGAGTGGTTTCAAACAAGCATGATGTTTCCACACCAGTAAGCTCTTATCCGAGGCTCACCAGGAGCACTAAGAGCAGAGGCAAAATGTCGTGATGTGGTAAATTTAATTGTAGGTATTTATTTTTAGAAGACCTGCATGCAGCAAAGCTTAACTTTGCTCAAAAGAAGATAATTAAAAATTCAACACTGAACAATGGTGTCCCTTGAGCTGTCAGACCAAACTCTCACTCTTGCCACTCAGGAGTTCCTAAATTGTGCGTAGAGGATCAGCACAACCCAGATTTGTGGTGCAAGCGCACCTGCAATATAAAAGTTGAATAAACATTAGATGAAATATGAGACGTTTACAATTCTCTGTATTGTGAAATTAGAGCTCAGATCTTGAAGAGAAGGATGGGAGGTTATGACCCCCCACCCCCTAACCCTCCTACTCTTCTGCTCCCTCCCATTTAGCGGGAAAGTTCCCTGAATTTAGCAGGAAAATTTGCACACTAAATTTAGCGGGTTAAGTTTTCCACTAAATTTAGCGCGGAAATTGATGTCACATGACCTCAACACAAATGCAGTTTTCCCGCTAAAAGTAGCGGGGAAAATGACATCGCATGACTGTGTCATGTCATTCATAAAAAATTCAGTTTCTCAGCTAGACTTAGCGGAAATATTAACGTCACATGACCGCAACATTAATTGAATTTCCTGCCAAGTTTAGTTGGGCGGTTACGCCAACAGCGACGCCGCGAAACGCGGAAACGGGCGCTAAGAGCTGCACTAAAAAAACTAAATGCATCAGGTGAAATAAAGTGAAAATTAGAGATAAGAAAAAGAAAAGAGAATCTAACATATCGTTCTCAGATCCTTCCTTTTGTCCGGTCTCAAATGTTTTGATTTCAAGAAATGTTTATATCTTTATTCATACCCAGACAACCCCTCCCAGTTTCAGCATGAATGCAATAAATCAATGCAGACTAGACCTTGTAAACTATAATGCACATGAAAATGAATGTTCGCCACATAGTCATGTATGAGTCAGTGGCTCAGATCTCTAAATACATTTGTACTGAGAAACATTCTTGAATAAAACTTCTGGGCTTTGAATTCGACAGTTTGTACTTCCATAAGGAACACTGTATGGCACTGATTTTTTTTGTGACACATCAGAAACAGCACAGCAGTGTCATCCTTGCATACCTAACAAGACTGTATTTTTTTAGCATGGCGTGTGCTATTCTAATGCTTATACAGCCTCCTTTAACAAAATTTCCTTTGTAGAGCTTTTTATTGGTTCTTATTTAACTCGCACGACAGATTCGGTACCTTGAATTCTCACTCGGCATCAACAGTTTTATATATTAATGTAATAGGGAAAGACAAGATGTATGGTCTTGAGTACGGCTCAACAAGCACAGATGTTGAGAAAAGTACTGAAGAAAACTCAAATGTCAAAATAAAAATAAGCTGGAATGTGGATACAATTAAGGACATGGTCATGAATACAGTAGCAGATTCAATATGAAGAATACGTGTTAGACGCACACTCAAAGAAACCTGTTGCATCTATATTCATTCAAATTACTTCGCAGAACCCAGCGCTTCAGTCTCGGGTGCGAGTTCGCTGAATGAGTCCACTGAAAATGAGCGCAGACGGAAAAAGCAGTTTGATCTGCGGCAATGAGCACTACATAGGCAAGTGACATGTCATTGTTACTGTAACAGTGCCGAATGTTTCAAACTGCCAGTCGCATCATTCTGTGAGTTCCATCCGTACATTGCAGGGTTTGGCTCTCTCGAATGCTTTGCGAGAAAAATGATGAACTGGAAATGTCTAGCGTAGTTCTAGAAAAACTACTTCCAGTATCCTAACTCAGCATCCTAAAGAATATAAAAAGTTTCTAGAGATAAGGTTTGTGCAGGACTGCATAAACTAAATACTTAGTTTCGCGAAACCATCTTGCCGTCGTAAACGTATAAAGTTCCCCTAGGTAGAGTTAGTCATTACGGATGATTGCGCCCATTGCATACCATAAAAAAATTAATTTGCGACCTACAATATTTACAGACTCAACCAACTCTGAATAAGTGGAACACTAGGCACTAAAGATTGGTCTCACCATGACTGTCTGCAAACATCCACATAATAATTTCCATAAACCTATGCATTTCAAGAAAATATTTGGAGCGAGCTGTTCCAACTGCCATAGCACTTTTTAACACTAATAGAAAGCCTGTAGTGAGCCAGAACTTAAGCAGTTTTTACTTCAATATGAAGGGCAATAGCAAATATGTGAACCTTAAAACTAGGCCTGCACTGAATTGCTTTCTTAAGTTGAACGTGCTATGCTCGGTTCAATATATTATCTTTGCAGAGCTGACAATGTGCAAGTTCCCATTTTTTTATATTTCACATATCCCGATTGCTGGGTGGGGTAGGTACATAAGATTGATGACACCAACGTAACACAATGATTATTTTAAGAATTTGTTTGGGTATAGCACTAGCGAAGCCATCTGCGGGAAGTTATTTCTGTGACTCCGTCGAACCTACATCCGTGGGCTTTAAGTTCACATGTGAATCATGTCTGCAGACGCCTTTTTGTAATTGGAACTCCATCCAACCCGAGATTTTAATGTTTTTTTGCATTTTAGGCTTAGTAGTGCTTTTGCTGTTTCACTTCAAGAATAGGTAAGAATGCTTATTTCGAGTAGCATACCTAACACTTGTGGCATGAGGACTCCCTTGTCGTGATGCTAATTGAAAGTCACAGGCAGGGAGATACTGTGATGCCCTTGTTGCTGGGATTACCTCCCCCATGGTCCTGGCCAGAGCAGAGAAGAAGATTGAGTCCAAGCTTGTGGCCACTACGATCTCCAGATCTTGAGGCACCCAAGTAGTTGGAAATAAAAACAGATCACAATCAAGTACTTGGCAGGGCTACATTAGAATGGCTAGCATATTCTTTCGTGATCAGCACATAGATTCTTTTGTTTTTATACTTTATACTTGTACCTATTAAAAAACTGCTCCTTCACAGCGACAGTCATATACACACCCCAGGACAAGGCCACACAGGCCTTGAAATGATGGGTACCGAATTAACGCGAATGATCAAATGCATTCATTTAACCCTCTTTCACCCCAACCTGGGAGATTTCTGTCAAATATTCACATTTAACTCTAAAGACTAAAAAAAACTACTACTGCAATGCAGAGCCGTATAGTGGGAGAGTTTAGCCAGTGAGTGTGGTGACAAAGGTGCCGGAGAGGAGGAAAGGGAGGAGAGCGCCGAAGGAGGGAGAGAGAAGGCAGCAAAAAAGAGACGACCGCTATTTTGACACAACGCTGTTGGCGCGGAGCACTGTTGAGGCTATGTGTCGTCTGCTACTGGCTTATTTCATTTTTGCCTTTATAAAAGTTTGCGTTTAAACATGGTGAAACTTCTTTCTTTAGGTTTTTAAGCCACCGAGGAATAACACTGTATTATTTTATTGCCAGAGCCTGCCAAATGAAAGCAAAGGGCAGGTGTCTGGATAGAAAGAGTTTAGTTGGCGCACCAAGAGGCTAACCAATAAAAATGGTTACCACTCTGCGCAAAATGCCTAAAAAGCGTGCATCTCTACTTGACACTAACAGCGGCACACACTATCTATTTTACTGACTAAAGGGTACTAGATCATTATTTTCAGCTAACTAGTCAAACTACATATTCTTGCCGACTTGCTTTTTAGGAAAATTTTTAAATTTACAAGAACTAATAACACAACGGCTAAAAAAAAGCAATGGCAAAACCAACATTCGAATTCGCCTGCTCTCCAGTAGCACGACATCTATAGAAGGCAGACCTGCAGAATGAGCAAGCAGTCTAAAAAAGAGTATGTCCCATGTATAATTTGTTTTCATGCTACAAAGCAAGTGCTGGAAAGAGGTTTCACGACATAAACAAAATTTCTTGCAATCAGTTGAGAACAAGTTAGAGCAGTGAACTTTTCCTTGCCCTTGGCATAACGTTTTAGTGTTGCCCATGGAAATTCAAATAAATTTGTAAATAAGAACAAAGAAGACTGACCTTCATAAAAAAATCTAACTGTCGGGAAGAAAAGTTATCTTGAACAAAATATGCGGGATACAGTTGTACAGCATCCATTTGTGTGCTGAATTAATTTTGAGGCAAATCTGCGACAATGAAAAGAAAACGCCCGAGCATATTTGGGAAAGACAGAAAGGATGCATACCTACAACAAAAAAATTTAGAACGACCACGGGCAGGAACCTCTGGTGAGGCTCTCGGAGTGACTCCCTGCAATGGGCCTGCGCAGACCAGATAACAAGATCGGTCAGAGCTTGCAGCCATAAGGTGCTTCATACCATGAAGTTCCAGAAGTAGCTGCAATTGGAAGCGAAGTGCAATTCATTTCTCTGCAGAATAGAGAGTTTAATAGCTAGTATGCATTCATAAAGTGATACAGTCACGAATGCAGATTTTTCAATGCAGCACTATATCACCAAATTGTTAACCGTGCCGGGCAACACTAAAAACCGAGAGCATTATTCCAAACTATCTCAGTTTAAAGTTAACCACGGCAGAAGTTGCAAGCCATGTGACCTTCTAGTTGGATGCCATGGTACGTCGAGCTTATAATCATGTGTCACACTGTTTTTGCAGCAATGGCTTGAAGTGTCAAAAGTGGTCCAGCTTAAAGAGATGCAAAGTATAGACGTTTGTGAGTGGGGCCCTGACCTAGTCTTGAGCTACATTGCGAGGAAGGACGATTCAACCGGGATGTTTGCTGCCTGTATCCACACGACCAGCTTGTGCACAGCGATTGCTCGAGCCGAGTACATGTCCGCGACAGTGCCATTATTTGAGAAGCAGTTTTATGAATGTTAAAGATGACTGACTTACAGAGAGACTGCATCTCTATGACTAATGACTTGGGATACCTAACTGAATACTGATATATTAACTGAATGCAAAACAAATCCCCGGCAGGCATTAAATTTTTCAACAGGGTGGGTCGACTCCGCATTAAGTTGGAGTCGATGCGTCAGGCACGTAGCCAGGATTTTGTTTTAGGGGGAGGATGGGTCCAGTGCTCCGCGGAGCACTGAGGGGGAGGGGGGAGAGGAGGACCCATGCAAAATGAAAGATTTCGAGGGGGGGGGGGGGGGGGGCCGGGCCTCATAAGCCTCCCCCTGGCTACGTGCCTGCGATGCGTAATAGGACAATACAAACAGAGATATGCCTTACAATTCCTTTTGCACCCCCAAAATGATAGGTTTTTGAAGGTAAGATACACAATGTTCTTGATTCAGAAAGTGCCTCAGCTGTACAAATGCATATGCAGTAAGGGCACTCGCCAAGCCTATTCTCCTCAGCTCTGTGCAGGTTAAGCTAAGTTAGAGTATAGAGGTACACGCTCACTGGCAGCATGAGAAAGGCAGGGAGAAGTCTCCGTTGTTCCACCACCAGCCCGTCTGCTACCTTCGATGACGTTTCAGCGCCTCATGAGCCTGGAGCAAGCACATCTGTCCAAAGTGGGGTGAAAAGCACAAGCACGTGCTGGAGGACGCCCAGCCATTCTCTTTTTGTCATCGGCTATTCTACATATTTTAGTATGACATATTTTTAAGTGAGAAAAAGTATTGCAAATATGCAGTCCAACTTTGACCATAATACAGAAGTCTGATAAAGATAACAGTTGCCATTCACCATTTTCCAAATAAGCGCTCCCACCTATCGGAACATCTACACATGTGGTGCTGTGAGTGGGTTCAGGATTGAGACGCTAGAAAACGAAGCGCTCACAAGGCTTGTCTGGCCCTTCCGACCATGCGGGTACATTCATCGCAAATGCCCGATTTTTAGACAACATGATTTAGAATGAGCAAATCTTGTCTGTGCCCGAGGTAGAACATTGAATTGTGATTCCCCCATATTGTGCCAACCATCCTTCAACCTGCGGTACCACCTGCAAATGAACTATGTTGTGCTGCGGCACGCGTCCATGCTGCCTGCTTCAGGGAAAACCACTGCTCGTGTTGAAGACGACATCCCACAATGTACAAGCAACGATGTTTAACAAACTAAAACAAAATTGATATCATTTAATAGACACAGATAGGCTCACAAAGTGTCGACACTATGATTGTTCTTGTTGGTTTTACTCCTGCATACAAACATAAGTGACTACCTCTTTCCTCCGATGTACAGTAAAACCCCCTTATATTCGTGGCCCGTATTTCTCGAATCGGTCACAGAGGACATAATCGCAGCCACTGAATTCTGCAAAATTAAAGGCCGCGAAAATTAAAGGTTCGCCAACATTAAAGAGTTTACTGTTCTTCCGTGTGTCACATCATGTTAACATTTCAAGGAGGCTGAAGGTATTGGTTTAAGAAAAAATTTACCTATGAAAAAAAAAGCCCTTCTCAAGGTTAGGCACACGAGGTTTTTTTGCACTACCTATAAGGCGGCAAGTTTGTTTCGGCAGAACTTTTCGTTAAAGGGAGTCACAAAAGTAGCTATACTTGGAGTCAACTATTTTGTGCTGCATTATAAAGCTAGAGTAAATTCCACTGTGCTTCTGCACAGCACTGTTTGTTGCGAGAGCATATGTGGTTTAGTGTTGCATAGTGTTTAGCGCTGACAGAGTTGGAGCACTAAAAAAAAACAGCCAACTGTCGAAACATTGAGAGATGCACACATGCGAACTGTGCATTTATTAAAAGTGGATTCGAGCAAAGGTAAAGACAATATGTATACGTACGGCGGCCATACTTGCCTTTCCCAAGCATGACCACTTTTCCCTCAGTAGCACCATCCAGTAAGCACCAGCAACACGCCCATGAGACGCCGCCGACTCATGGATTGAATGACGACCCGCCTGAGGTCTTGGAAGGAGATCCGAAACACTGGTTTAGGCCAGATGTTGTATCTGGAGGGGGCAGGGACTAAAAGTAAAAATTAACAAATTTATCTGAAGCGCTACATTCCTATAGCATAAACTCTAGGATAGGAGTTTTTTTTTTTTTTGAGGTCACTGATGCATTTTAATTAAACACAAATGGTTGGTTTATATGATGAACCAGCAGCCCCTATTTTCCTTAAGTGTAACGGAGTGTCTAACGTTACGTCCGACGGAACCCGAAATAAAAATTTAAGTTACGCCCAACGTAACTGTCAAGCATTCGAGTTGCGTCCGACGTAACCCAAAATAAAAATTAAAGTTACCGTATTTACTCGAAAATAGGTCGAACCCTATTTATTGGATCCACCGAGAATAAAAAAAATAATTCAAATATAGGTCGACCTTTTTTTTCATTACTTTTAAGAACAGGGGAAATTTTGGGCAAAAGAAAGAAACGAACCTTTATTTACATCACTCTCAGCTCAATCACGGGGCGATGCCAAAACCTTCATCACCGTCAGAACTTCTGGACATGTCATCGTCGTCCTAAGCTTCGTCAGCTGGGTAGACATCCTCGCAAATTCGCTGCAATACTTCACTGACACCGTTGTAAAATGACGACAATAAACGAAAGAAGGTGCGAAGCGACGAAAGACAAACTACAAAGACGCAAGCAAAGCCGCCGTGTCGCCATGAGCAATACGCGAGCCGAGCCGCTTCAAGCTACTAACAAAAAGTAACATCTGTTTTTTCTTTTTTTTTTGCGCGTTTGCGAGGATGGAGGGTAAAGTGCATTGCGCATCGCGTTCCTCTCTTTTCCCGCTGCTCAGCAAGGGGAACGCTGGAGGCGCGATGTCGAAATCCGACGCCCGAGGGGTGCGCGCGATAGCGGCACCGGCCACCGCGGGCGGCGAGCCATTTCGGTTACCAAAAGCTTTTTGAAACAAGAAGCGGCGCGGCTCTACGGCACCGCCGGCTCAGTGACTCGATAGCTTCATGCCTCCGGTAGGGTCGCAAAATTTGGTCGCGAATGTAGGTGTCAAAATTCTTTGGTCACAATTTCCGAAAAAAAAGAAAAGGTCGACTTATATTTGAATAAACACGGTAGTCAGCCGCGCGACGAGACACACATTATGAAAGCAATTGGTGCGAGCGACCAAGGCGATGAGCGACGTTTTCTAGAAGCCCAAGAACCGAGCGGCGCAAGCAGCGAGAGTGAGAAATCTTCGTCGCTCGGCGCCGGCACTCGTAGCTTCTCGCCGTCGCTCGTCTCGTTGATCGCTATATTGCCTACATGCCGTTCAGAAAGGCGCTCTAAGTGCTTACCATTGCATTGGGACCAGCCTCGCATCCAACCGTAACCAGTCAGGACTTTCTTTAAAGCCGCACAGCACAGGTAGAAGTTAACATCGTTCATACATCGTTTTCAAGCATGGCTCCTCGTTCATTGCTCGATTTACGTTTTCGGTAAATGACAAACCGCAATGAAGCACAATTATTCTAGTTCAAAATTGTCACGAACACTTGGCACGCATGCTTATACTGTAGCGCACCTAACGTAATTTAAAAGTAGAACGAAAACGGAACGAGATTCGCTTACCCTTTCACGGAGACAGACGCCTTCGGATCCCAGGCCTAAAGAACTCGGAAGTCGCCGGCGGACCGGAGATCGGAGGAGGCGAGCCGACCGCGCTGACCCAGGCCGACCACACCTGGTTGAACTATGAGAGGCGCCGTCGAGTTTAGAACCAGAGAAGGCAGTAGAAACGGACCGCAAAACATCTGTCCCGTAACCGTAAACGCGCCAACGAACTACGCCGCTCTATCTTCGCCATTGTACGCCATCTCCGCGACGACCGGAAGTCGAAGCCGCGAAGTTAGAAAAGCCGCGGTAGCGGAAGCACCGAAGCCACTGGGCGGAAGCTTTACGTTTCGGTTTCGCTTTTCTCCAACGCCGGCTACGGTCGCTACGGTTGCGGGCTGGTGAGTTTGTGGCTGGTTGCGACGACGCGGGGGGCCACGAAAAGACGCCGAGTTTGCCGAGTACGAGCAACGGGTCGTTTGCCGCTGTCGACCGGCGATGCGGTATCCGCGGCTTGGTGTTACGATCGGTTTGTTACCGTACACGTTAACTCAAAGCTCAAAGTTACGCAGTTCCGTTCCGGCACCAGCCGCACCACGTTTTCCGGTGCATGGCACGTGGAGGCCTTTCGACGCATTCAGTGAAAGTAAAGATCATGTCCGCTGTCTTCGGTGCTGTGGAAGAAGTTGCGAGACGGAAGAGGCATCAAAACCAAGGTGTTTAGGACTCCAGGCCGGGCCGCCGGTTCACTCTGAACGAGAGGCGACGTGTGTGCGCACGCTTTGAGGAAGCCTCCGCGTTTCGCCGCGCCAGACCTCGCCGATCGCGACCGGACCAACCGGACCAACCGGACCCCGAGTCCGAGAGGCTCTTGCGCAGCCAGGAACGGCGCCGAAGTAGGAGCTGCTCGTTCTGCGCTACCGTGCAGTGCTCTACAGTGCTCGGAGCTCTCGGTGTCATTCGTGCTTGCACCGAAGCCTTTGTGACCCCTTCGGACGCGCAAGTCGTACTTCGCAAAGGTTTGGACGGGGCCGCTCTCACCGAGCAGCTCCGCTATATTCCGCTTACATATGATCGCAACAAAAGCTTGCGTTTGTTCTCGGGAAAAAAAAATTGCGGGACCAACTCTCCGCGCCGCCGACGAGTTTGGCCGCCGAAGCTTGCTTCCATTCCATGGAAGCAAGCTTCAACGGGCAAATCTCTCGATTCAAATGCGCAGGATATCCAACCTCATTACTAACATCAGTGGCCGAAAGACTCATCAAAGACGTCAAGCAAGGGGACCACATTAAACAAAAAGAAAAAGACAGGGCCAAAAAACCGATCATTGTGCCATATATTCACAACTTTTCCCACGGTCTAAAGAAACTAGCTAATAGAGTTAACCTGGACATCGTCTTCTCAGCCCCTAACAAACTTCATAGCCTGTGCAAGAGAGTAAACAGACCCACAAGAACCACAGTCAAGTGCACGAAGAAACATAAAAACAACTTCGTACAGTGTACCGAAAAGGTGGTCTACTCCTTCCCTCTATCCTGTGGACGAGAATACATAGGACAAACCGGACGGTGCGTCAATGATCGCCTTCGTGAGCACAACTGCACTATCACCAACAAAAACTCCGGACACCTAGGAATACACTGCCGAGACTGTGGCTGCGCAGCGCAGCTGGAGAAATGCACAGTGTTAGGCAGGACCTATGACAAGCTGACAAGAGAAATCATGGAAGCAGAGAACATTGCCAGGCAAAAGGAGAGATGTGTCAGCACTCCTTCCATAATGTTATCCAACAAAGAATTAGAGTACTTAGCCATACAATAATTTTATGGTTTAGCTTCCGATTACAAAAACACAGGAAAAAGAAGGATGAAGAAAGGGCAATTCTATGCCATAGAAACCCTAGTCCCAAAGAAAGACGAAAACGAAAATTGTAAATATAACGTAGAGTTGTCAGTCAGCGCTGTGTAAGTGGCTCTTTTTTTGTGTGCATGAAAGCTTAGAGTGCTTCTTTTGAGCGTGCGCTGTTTCCTTGTCAGTCATGAACAACCAACTCGCCCGAACCTCCGTTTTAACTGGCTGTAGTTGTCTTTATGGATTTCTATGGCCGACCATAGAGGGTCATAAGGGGTGATAGCCTGCCATATAATTTTGTATAGACGACCATAGACCATTTTTGTATGGGAAGCGTCTGCATTATTTATTTTACAATATTTACAATATTTTCTCCTCCTCTCCGTGTTTTTGCGACAAATGATGGGTCACCGACAAAGTCGGATTCAAAAATTAGACTGCCATATATACAGCTAGTGCGAACATAGCGTTTGTAGATCTGCGTTGTTGCTGCTGTGTGGGTAAGTGTTCTGCTTGTGTTCTGTGTGTTCAGAGATGTATGTGTATCTATGCATAGATTTATGCATATATCTATACATAGATATACATACACCATGTAGCGTTCAGAAGTCGGGGGAACTTGCAGTATTTTTTTTAAGGTTTGCTGGCTAAAGAGAGCCATGGAGCCATGGTGCGTTGCAGACGCGGCCGTTGCTTTTCGTCATGAACGTTTGGAATTCGTCCATGCCAAAGTTTCGGTATTGGCAGCTTTTTCGTCGGAGTGTGTGAAAAAATAATTTGGGCTGTATGAATATTTATACAGCGTGTAGTTTGTCAGCCATTTCAAAGTTGCGACGAGTCACTCACTGTACATGAGCACTTTAGCCAGTGCAGTACAACAGCCAGCGTGGGGTCTTTAACGTGCACCAAGCAGTAGTGATACACGGCAGCACGCCGGCACGATGATCATCCAGATGGAAACGGGCAGAGGTGGGGATTTAACCCAGGATCCCTGGGTTCTGCAGCGCGAACTTTCGCTCCACGTGCTCCGAGTTAATAGGGAATTGTAGTAGACCGTTCCCGCAGCCCGCTAAGCACCCGGATAGCGCTCCGTAATCCTCCACAAGACCTTGAACTATGCAGACAAGGCTTGCGGCGCGCATGCGCAGCTGCGGAGTTTTCTTCGGGGATACCGTAGCGGAGGAGAAAAACGATCTACTACAATTCCCTATTGTGCGCTAGCCTACTCGGCCCGCGATCCCCCGGAGTCTATTGAATTATTGTGTTGTTTGAGTTGGACGCGCTTCTGCAGAAAACTTCCCATCGGCGACAACGAGACTTCCGTTGAATATGGCGACCATTTTAATTCTCGACATTGTGTTTGCTTTGCTCTGTGCTGCCCGGGTAGGATTATGCATCTATCACGAATTACGGGACACCGCTGGTTTATTCGGAATTACACTGCTTCCGAGTAGTCCTGCTTCCTTCTCAATAGAACAATTTACTGTTTAAAAACATGAAGTCCTGTCACATCGTCTTTACAAGCCTGTCGAGCTTGCTTATGCTTCAGTGCTAGAAAGCATAAATGCTGCGCGGACAGAAAAGTCGGAGATCTAACAAGGTCCTTTCTTTGTAAGATTTAAAATATCGGAGGAGGCAAGTTGATTTAAAAGAATATTCGAAAACCTTCCCAGATCTGGCTCTTCTTCTTTGTTTGGCGTTCACCTGGAGAGTTGTTGGTTAAACGTTTCATCGACATTTCAAAAGGCGGTGGGCTTTGTAAATTCATTTTATGAGCCGGGGCATCAAAGAATAGAGCACCGCCGGGTTGCGTTGGTCAGGAAAAGTGTGTATAGTAAGTTTTAATAGAATATTGATCGAAAAATAAGAGATGAACCAGGCATGTTTGCACTGATCTGCGGTCATTCGTTATGCGGTCTTTTGGGTTATTATGCCGTATTGTATAGGTGCTGTTCATTGCTCCTTTTTACTACCCTTAGTGGCAGTGGTACACCCTGTTTAAAGGGCGTATTGCCTACATAACACCTTAATGTATTAGTGAACTGAAGAATCACACAATAATTTAAGGCTGTTTGGAAAAACGCGCTTTTTTAGGGATGTTACTAATAACACCCTTTTCTTAGGGCGTTATACCAACACCCATAAAAGAAAGCGTTATATTACGTAGTCATAATAAATTATTTATGTACATTATAATACATTATTAAAATATGATCTTAAAGAAATAGAGCAGCACTTTTCTCACGTTTGCGAAGTCTCGACTTCTTTTAAAGATTTCAGCTTTTCGAGGTCACATAGCACTATGGCGCACACATCTCACGACTCAAGGTGATTCACGCCGATCAAATATTCTGACACTTTAAATGTGCGCTTAAATCTCTGGGGATATTTGAACCTAAATGTTCCGAGGACCCCCAAGCACTTTGTATCAGTTGTGAATGCGAAATCATGAATGTCGTTCTTCCGCTCACTTAGTTCGTCTGCGGTGTACTGGCGCGGTCGGCCACGCTCGCTACTACCGAGGTTGCCCAACGCGCGATCTCGTGAAGCGGCAACAGCCCGCCCTCCCTCCGGCAACGCCTGCCACGAGAGCGGTGATCGAGGGCGCGCTTCTTGAAGCGGCTGCCAATGGCTATCTAAGGGCCATCTTGCTCAGCCAATAGGAGAATGGGAATATCTTTTGCGTCCTTTTTTGCGGTTACAGACGCCGCCGGCTCCGCTTCTTGGGATAATTAATGCTTTCTCATTAATAGAAAAAACAGCAATCCGGCAGATCTGTTCAAATTACTACTTTTTGTAATTAAATAGCATTGATTTTTAGTTTGCTTAAGACGGCTAAAACGTAACTAAATTACATCACCATTTACCCCGGAACGTAATTAAATTACTTTAAACTTACGCTCAACATGTCTTAAAGGGGGTATACACAATTTAATTTCATACATATTTGTATTAAAAAGCTAGTTACAGTCCAGGAGAGTCGAATAGAACACCATGTTACATATAAAGAGCAGCTAGGCTTCAAAACTTGTGTCGGAGAGAGATCTTCCCTTGAAGTATAGTGTGTATCTGGCCCTGCTCAACTATCTCTCAGCCGGCGCGATGACGGCAGTTGAGTGTTAAAATGGACGAAGAGTTCATTTATACTCGGAAAGCTCTCGAAAACAGAGAGGTCTGCAGTCTCGCTATTTGTCCAACCTTCAAATTTGGCAGTCACAGGACGACGGGCTTCAGACTTCCAGATGTGCAGAAAATCGTCGTCCGGTCCCTAAAGTTCGCAGGTGGGCTCCAGTTTCTCGCCTTTTTTTTAGAAAGGATGTATCATAGTGGCACTGCACCATTTTCCAGCTTTTCGCTTCCATTTCCTTGTCTTCCAGCCATGTAAGCATAAACCTTTGATCTTTCGTGGTCGCAATCATGTTGTCCAACTCTTGAAATAATTTTGAGAACGTGAAAGAATTTGTTTGATGATTGTTGTGGAAGATACACATGCAAGGTAACTGCTCTCACTGGCATTCAGCAAATGATGCGCGGCCTGCTCACTACAGTATTAATAAACTCCTCATCGCACACGTGATTTGCTTCTTTTTTAAATTCATGCTCTTCTGAACGTGTGCAAAAATAGACGAGTTATTCAGTACAATCACTTGCAGGTAAAAAGCGAAGGGATGATTCATATTGCATATTAAACAAAAACCCAGTTCGGAACGTATACTTTTTGAAACGCCGGTGTTCATGGCATCAAGAAGGTGCCTGCAGACCTCCAATTCCCGTGTCTCAGGAAGAGCACATTGATGTGAAGATAGCTTCAGGAGAAAAACGCCGATGTACATATACTTCTCAACCTGCAGAATGTCCAGGGACTTTGCCACTGGCCTTGAATTCTGAAACATTAATGAAAACGCAGTAAACTACCAAAGAACTGAACACACTCAATGAAGGAAATCGGGAACAATAGTAATAGCCAGCTTGTACGATAATAATATACAACAAATTTGACTTACCGACGTGTACACTACAAGAAAAGCCAAACCTTCGACGACGATTTTTCGAAGATTCAGGTTATCTAGAAGCGTGTTGGATGCCGCTTCCTAGTCCTAGAAATTGCTACAATGCTCGTTAGAAGGAATTCTATCGTAGCGTACACGGCAAACACAGGAACCGTTTTAGGCGGGTCTCAATTTCTGAGACGATGCTGGCGTGCTGCTGCTTGCTCCACAACGTGTTGCATTTTACGATAACGCTCGTGTAGATGCGTTTGTATTGTGCGTCTCCGAGAGCACGTTTTCCGTCGACTGTGGTCACCGGGTTGAGAGTGTGGACAGCACACCGCTCATGTTGTGGAAAGCGTACCTCACTCACTTCAAGAGAGGGCTCCAATCCCAGACACGTTTGCAGAGTCAGTCTCAAAGTCACCATCTCTACTTCGTCATCTTCGCTGACCTTGTGTTCTTTAAATATTCTAAAGAAATTGACGCTTAATGTGCAATCCAGTCCGAATTTCCGCAGTCGCACGATTAGGTAAATCCCGTAGCCTTCCCGAAGTTTGGCGCATTGTCCGTGATCGTGGTGTAGAGATGTTGAGTATGTGGGTAGTCCGTGAAACAGCGTGTGGTGCCGCTGCGAGCAGGTCGTGAGTGTGATGACCGGTCAGACGCATGCATGCAAACACCGTAGGTTGCCGCTGGCACCCATTGTCCATCCAGTGGGTTGCTACCCCAAGAAAACTTCCAAAATAAATATGCCTTATCGAACAAACAACATGCTTATCTGATTGAGCCAGTCGAATCAGCTAGAGCAATCGCCTCTTAGAGATGACTTTCTTACTTAGCTATCGTCTAAGAACTTTTGTAATGCCATTGTCCCTCCTACTCGTGTCACAACCACGTCATCAACATTGATTGATGTGCTTGTGACAAATTGTTGGGAAATTCAAATCAGTGCTGGTGTTTTAGGTTATGGTCTACGTAATCACTTACCAATTATTATGTTTATACACAAAAAACTCCGCCCCAGGACACTGAGCTTGGTAATGAAGATAAGAAACCAGCTTACATCACCCGAAGCATAAGTCCCACTACACTAGAACGATTCCGATTAATTATTTCTAGCACTAATTGGGACTCTGTATTCATTGCAAGAACTGCCAATGGAGCGTACAATGAATTTTTGATTATTTTCAAAAATATTTGCGACAAGTGTTTTTCCTATACACAAATAAAACAGTCAAAAACTACAACAAAAAGAACGCAAGCCCTGGATAAATAGAAAGTGCTGGAAAATGATTCAGAAAAAACAAAAACAAAAAGTCGATCATGTCTTTCTTGAAACAAAAGCACCTGAAGACCTTGCTGTTTTCAAACAATTTGGAAATACATTGAACAATGCTCTGCGTCAGGCAAAACAAACCTACCTTAATAATTTATTTAATGAGTCATGCATGGATGGAACAGATGTTGTATGGAAACGGCTAAATGAAGTATTCAAACGGTGTCCCTCTAAACCAGCTATATACGTTATAAAAAGAGCTGAAGTAACATTGCAAGGAATAGTCCTCGCTGATGCTTTCAATATTTATGTGACTAACCTTGTTAGTAGCGTACACATACCTTCATCAATGGCGTATATGAAACCTAGAAACTATCAAAGTGCAGTTTTTTTTCCAACGAATCAAATTGAGATAATTTTAATTATGTCATCTCTTAAAAACAGCAACTCTTGTGTTATAGACGATGTGCAGATCAAACCGATTAAGCATGTTTTGGACGTTCTGTCACCTGTATCTACACATATTATGAACTTCTCATTGTCCAGTGGCATTTTTTCTAAAGAAATCCAAACTGCAAAAATCAATGTTTTGTTTAAAGGAGGGAACAAAAATGAATTTTCGAATTATAGGCCATAACAATACTACCTGTGTTTTCAAAAATGCCTTGAAAAGATTATTCACAATAAAGTCACAAATTTCTCCACTAAATTTTCATTAACCTCTGACTCACATTACGGCTTTCGTGGAGGTCGATCAACGAAGTTCGCCTTGTTTAAAAAAAAAAGTTTATTTTGGGCGTCTTTATTGGCGTTTCGAAGGCGTTCGACCGTATTGGCCACACTATTCTAATAAAAAAGCTCGAGTGCTATGGAATTCGCGGTGTGCCTTTAGTTCTTTTACAATCGTACTTTAAGTTTCGCCGGGAATATGTTGTAATGAATGGACAGATTTCTTCTGTCTTACTCATTAGAGCTGAAGTACCGCAAAGTAGAATTTTAGGTCATTTTTTATTTAATCTTTGCATAAACGATATTGTCAATATCAGCAAAGCCCCGCCCTTCATCGTTTATGCCGATGATACCAGTCAACTTTTTTTTCAGGTGGAGAGATAGAAGATCTTGGTTAAATCCACGAATGCTTAACTAGGGACACTATATGATTGGAGTGAAACAAACTCACTAATAATCAACAGGAGCGAAAGCATGGCTGTCCTTTTTAAACCTAAGAATACACGTGTTTCTTTTTCTTTTAATACTATTTTGGGCCCCTCTGTCAGAGAAATTGTCCCGAACGTCAAAGCGCGCAGAGTGTAGCTTTTAAGCGATCAAGAGTACTTGGGAAACTATGTCAATTCAGAAATTTATTGCCTCGTCACATCAAAATGCTTATATCGAACGGCCTTTTTGTACCCCATCTGAAGTACTGTAATTTAGTGTGGTGTACCACATCTTTGTCAAATGCTAACGAATTACACCTTCTTGAAAAAAAGCCTGTTCGCACAATACTCTATGTTCCTTTAGATACAAATACACCTCCATTATTTAAAAAAAATGTACGTTTAATAGCTGTCCCCAACCTATATGAGTATACTCTACAAACGCGATATAGAACTGCCCTCCGTTCTAACGACCCTTTCCTTGGACATATAGCAAACCTCACACCAAAAATCATGGTATATATGAAGTTCGTGAGGGGGAGTATTGGAAAATAACAATAAATCGTACATATTACTAGTTTAGAGTGCTAAAGAATAATCTTCCATTTATTCTAAAAAAACTTTGGAGGCATAATTTAAAAATATCGAGAGACTGAATCTCAGTACAATTTGGAATTTTTTCTGCATTAAAATTTCGCTTGTATTGTGTGGTAGTGTGTTATGTATGTTTCAGTTGTCCATGAGGTAATAAGATTATTATGTTTACAGTCCTGTCATGTACCTAAATATGTCGTCATGAGCCTAATATATAAATTTATTTTTATTTGCTATCTTTGATAGTGGAATTAATTGGTGCTGTTTTTTTTGTTCTTGTTCAGGTTTTTTTGCTTAATGTTAAAACTTTTAACATTAAGCAAAAACATTAAAAACAATATTCAGTTTGTAGCTTTTAATTTAAAAGCTGCAAACCGAACATTGATATTACAGGGTGATTCAAGGAGAGGCCAGGCTCTGTAAATCGACGGCAAAATTCGGTTTCTTAACCTATCGCGCTACGACTTAGTGTAGCGTTGCCCACAGATGGTGCATTTTTTTGTGAAATTTGCAAAGAACGAACTTACCTGTGGAAAAAGTAAGGAAAGAAAAAGGCTTAGCTCCTATGGAAACGCAGCGAAGCCACCGGTCTTCAAACAACATGGCGCCGTTTCGCACGGGAGACAAGAGATGGCGCAAGCGGTCGCGACGCCAACTGCCGCCAACGAACGAGCATACGACAACGAGAGCCGGCGTCTTTAGCAGACAAGGAACTGCAGTTCCTTGTTGTTACCGCACCTGTTTTTGTTTCCGCGACTGTCGCCGCCTGCGGAACGCGCACCACTTTTGAGTCCAAAGGATCGTCTGCTAAAGACGCTGGCTCTCGGCGCCGTATGCTCGTTCGTCGGCGGCGTTCGTTGCGCCATCTCTTGTCTCCCATGCGAAACGGCGCCGTGTTGTTTGAGGACCGGTTGCTTCGCTGCGTTCCCCCCAAAAAAGCTAAGGCTTTTTCTTTCTTTACTTTTTCCTCAGGTAAGTTCGCTCTTTTCCAAATTTTACAAAAAAATATGCACCATCTATGGGCAACGGCGCACAAAGTCGTAGCGCGATAGGTTAAGAAACCGAATTTTGTGGTCGATTTAAAGAGCCTGGCCTCTCTTTGAATCGCCCTGTAGTTGCGTAGTATGTCGCCGTGTGCCAATGGACCTTTTCCGAGAAGCGTTCTGCGCACGCGCGAGCGCCCGATGCCAAACGGTGGAAGTCGGCACGAAAAAATCGAGGAAATTTGGAATGAGGCTGTAAATCGACGAGTAGAACACGTAATTGCAGCATATATATAATTGTGTTACACAAAAAAAAAAGTGGACGGAAAGAAAAACACGACGTTTGGGTGGACGCTACGGATTTCCTTCTTTAAAGTCGCGCTAGGCCTACCTCGTTGCGTTGGGCACGCGACGCTGCTCAGAGAGCGAAGCAACTGGTAACGTAGCTCCCATTATCGATGGTAGCGCAGGTAGGTCACTTCCTTGATTTTTAGTTCGTGCAGCCACCGCCTGGTGCCGTCGGTATTTGGAAAAGGTCCATTGTAAGGCAGCAGAGGCCTTGTCAGGTCAAACATTTGACGTTTTGCCCCTGCAGCCTCCATCAGTCTCTAATATGAAATAGAGGATTGATTGACTGATTCATTCATTCATACAAATGACAAAAAATTTACAGAGTCTCCTATGTTATCCCTAAGATGACTTGTAGGCGAAAGTCCGAGCGCCGATGCATTAAAGGCAGACACATGATTTACGGATGTTCCTGTATCCCTCTACACGAACTCATCTCTGTTCCGTCACAGCGCGGCGCTGGCGCGTCGGGTGCACTTCCGGTCTGGATTTGGATTGGATTGGGTTTTTGTGGCGCAAAAGCATCTAAGGCTATAATGCGCCAGGTACATAAACTATTGCCAACAAGGGTTAGGGAGAAGAAACAGCTCTAGTAGCAGATGATGGGATAAAACTATGAACATGAGGTGTGTATAAGTGTAAAAGGTGTGAAACTGACTTTAGGGACTTAAAATAAAATCACAGTCGGTGTAGAAGGCTGATTGCTTTAAGGAAGTTAAAAACACAAGAGTGTGAAATAAGAGGTTCGTCGCCAAGTAAAATCATAAGATGTAGTGGGGTATGCTCCTTGTATAGCTGTGAAAATGGTAAAGGCGTTCTGGGTCATACGCATTACATTCAAGTAAAATATGATGTATGGTTAGATGGCTATGGCAATGCTCAAACTTCGGGGAATCTTCGCGACGCAGAAGATGCCCGTGCGTTAGTCGTGTATGGCCAATCCTTAGACGGCAGAGAACCACCTCGTAGAAACGTTCGCGATGTCGGGCACTCTCCCATTCCTTCAGTATGTGCTTCACCGCATGTAACTTGTTGTTTACTTCGCGGTTCCATTCATGTTGCCACTTCTTCATTATGGAACGTTTCACCTTCTTACAGTAATCTGTTGGAGGGATTTCTCTTGTGTCCACAAAGTGTGTGACGGCAGAGCGAGCGGCCTGATCTGCCTCCTCGTTACCCGGGATGCCAACGTGACTTGGCACCCAGCAAAACAAAATTTCGTACCCAGTTTTGGTGGTTGATGTTATCTTATCTTGCAGCTGAGCAACCAAAGGAGTTTTGACTAAATTTAGTGAAACAAGGGCTTTTAATGCACTTAGAGAGTCCGTGTAGACTACAGAGCGACGAAGCCTTTTCTTAAGTGTATACTCCACAGCAAGTAATAAACCCTGCAACTCTGCTGTTGAAATTGTAGCAGAAGGGTTAAGTTTCTTTACACGGCAAACAGATGGTCCAACCATTGCGCAGCCAACAAAAAAATCTGTTTTAGTGCCATCTGTGTAAATGCTGAAGTGATGTTTGTACTGGCTTTGTATTTCAGAAAATTCTTGCCTCAGCACCTCATCGGGAGTATCTTTCTTTCTGTGATTTGTCAAGGTGAAATTACAGTTAATGAACGAATACTCCCAAGGAGCTGCAGAGCTTCTGTACTTTGTCACAGGGGGCTTTGGGTCAAAGTCAAAGTACTCTGCTGCCTTAGCGTGCCTCAGAGCAAAGGGAGGGACGATACTTGGCTTATTTTGAAAAGTCCTCTCAAACTTGATTTTTTCAACCGATTCAAGAGCTGGATGGAGAGGGACTGATCTTACTCCGAGTGAATACATAAACCCCAAAGCGAAACGTCTTTTCTCTAGAGAATATTCATTGGCCTCTGCATAGAGGCTGGCGATCGGAGAAGTGCGGAAAGCACCGGTGGCTAGCCGTAGCCCCTGATTATGAATGGGGTCCAACATTTTCAATGCTGAAGCTTCGGCTGAACCATACACAAAACTGCCATAATCGAGTCGGGAGCGAATTACTGCACGATAAATGTGCAGGAGACAGAGTCGATCAAAACCCCAAGATTGATGGGACAACACTTTGAGAATGCTGAGTGATTTGATGCATTTTGACTTAAATTCTTAATGTGCGGAACAAACGTTAACTTTGAATCTAAGAGGAGACCTAGAAACTTGTGTTCTTTTCACCTTGATAGGAAGTCCATAGATGGTTAAGGAGGGTTCTAGAAAAAATCCACGGCGGCGAGAAAAGCATACACAGACAGTTTTTTCTGTAGAAAACCTAAAACCATTTGTATTAGCCCAGCTTGTTAAATTATTGATTGCCACTTGAACCCTCCTCTCACAGATGGAAAGATTGCATGATGACACTGAAACCTGAAGGTCATCAACGTAGATAGAATACTGAACTGAACGAGGTATTACATGGGCAATGGAGTTCATTTTTATAATAAATAGAGTGACGCTAAGTACACCCCCCTGGGGAACTCCATTCTCTTGCAAAAAATCTCGAGAGAAGGTGGTACCCAGCTTTACACGAAATGAACGACTTTCTATATAACTTTTAATTGCGCCGAGCATGTGCCCACGGATACCAATGCCGATTAGGTCCTGCAGTATTCCAAATCGCCAGGCAGTATCATACGCCTTCTCCAGATCAAAAAGCACGGAAAGGCAGTGTTGTTTGTTCCCAAACGCCTCTCTCACGGCTGTCTCGAAACGAACCAAGTGATCTACTGTGGATCGGGAAGATCGAAAGCCGCACTGGTATCTGTCTAGAATGTTGTTATTTTCAAGAAAATGCACGAGCCTTCTGTTGATCATTCTTTCAAGAGTCTTTGATAAACAACTTGTCAAAGCTATAGGCCTGTAGCTAGATGTGCACGAAGGATTCTTTCCTGGCTTCACCAAAGGAACCACGAAGGCAACCCTCCAAGCGAACGGAAAATGGCTTTCAGACCAGATTTTATTGAAAAGGTATAGGATAAGCTCAAGAGTTGAAGGATGAAGATGTTGGATCATAATGTAATGAACTCCATCTGGACCGGGTGCAGTCTGTTTAGGACAGTGGAGAACCATTTCAAGTTCACGCATTGTGAATGGAGCATTGTAGGGATCTTGAAAACCACTCGAAATGTTAACAGCCTTCTTTTCCATCTGTGCTTTGTGTTTAAGAAATGTAGGTGTGTAGTTTCTTGAGCTAGAAACAAATTCGAAATGTTCTCCAAGAATATCTGCTTGTTTCTCAAGGCTTTCAGGGCATATTCCATTTTTTGTCAAAAGAGGAACGGAAAAAGCATGATACGAGCCATTAATTTTATGAACTCGATCCCAAACCTCCTTTGGTGTTGCCTGACTGTTCACAGAAGATGTATACTTTTCCCAGCAATTCCTCTTTGACCGCCTGCGGACAAATCGTGCACGCGCCCTCATTTTCTTGAACGAAATAAGATTACTTGGCGTTGGATATCACCTAAATATGCCCCATGCTTTATTTTGTTTCTTCTTTGCCTCTTTGCAGTCCTGATTCCACCACGGCTTAGGCCTTTTAGGGAGGTGAGTGGACGTCATTGGTATTGCAAGCATAGCAGCTTCTAGTATGTGTTTAGTGACATGACCTGTTGCCTCATCGACAGAGAGCTGATGGAGGGATGTAATAGCTAAAAGAGATGATTGCTTAAAAAGTGTCCAGTTGGCTTTGTCAAACTTCCACCGACGTGACCGTGTTGGAAGTGTGACAGGATGATTCTGGAAATCTAAAATAATGGGAAAATGATCGCTGCCGCAGGGATTAGGGATGACTTTCCATGACAACACTGGAAGTAATGTCGGATGCACAAGTGAAAGGTCGATTGATGTGAATGTATGTGTTGCTGAGGAAAAGTGTGTAGCCTCTTTAGAGTTGAGCAAACACAATCCTGTTGAAACCAAAAAACGTTCAATAAGTGCTCCTCGTGTATCCCTTCGTGCACTTCCCCACAGAGAGTTATGAACATTAAAATCGCCTACGAGCACAAAAGGAGGAGGTAGCTGATCACAAAGAGCTTCGAGCTCTTTATACTCCAGGTGATAATTTGGAGATATGTATACAGAACAAATAGTTATTAAACGGTCAATCAGTATACGGACAGCAACAGCCTCTAGTATTGTGTTTAAGGGAACTTCAGTGCAAGGGACTGAGCGTTGTAAAACAACAGCAGAACCTCCAGACGAATGGCTCGAATGTTGACGATTCTTGCGAAACAGCTGGAAATGCTTCAGGATTTTCGAGTGACTTTCCTTCAGGTGAGTCTCTTGCAAAGAGAAGGCAATAGGACTGTGCTCCTCTAGCAGGTCAGTAACATCATCATAGTTTGCAAGTAAGCCTCACAGTTCCATCGAAGGAGAAGTGGAGGCATTAATATCAGAAGTAGATGAAAGTATACGGAACACAGTCAATTAAATCCAATCCAAAAATGTAGTTCCCACAAAAAACTACTTTGGTGGAATTACTGGCTTTTTTGTTTTTTTCTTAGATTTGGTTGTCTCCCACTCACAGTCGTCCTGGTCGGACGAAAGAGCGGAAAGCTCGGTGGCCTCGTCTTTCGCCTCCACCTCTTGAGACGAGGCTTGTTGTATAGGTCTGGGCAATATCGAGGCACGGGGCCGAACTCCCCGGCCACGACCGCCCTCACTCAAAGGAGCAGTAGTGGAGGTGCTGGGCTGAGCGTCGCCCAACTCCATCTGTCCCTGCCCCTCAGCTGTTGAAGGAGCGGCGCGATGCCGCTCCTTGGACGAGGTCCTCTCCCGTGAGTTGGGGCGAGACTCTCGCTCCTTCTCCCTGGCGGGGGCCCTCGGAGTGGAGACCGACAGAGGGGTTCCCTGCCTGTCCCGTGGTCGGGAAGCAGCTGGCGCGCTCCCTCCAGAAACTGGAGGAGGCTGCTGCCGCTGCTGGGGGGTTGGGGACTGAAGAGCCACTGCCAGGACCTCAGGCGAGACCTGGGTGGCCTTCGATTCTGTTCGCGGTACTGGTCCCCTTAGCACCGCTTGGGCAAAATTCCTTTTGCAAGAAAAGAATACTGTTGTTTTGGCTCCTGGTAGGTAATGTTCTTTTGTGCGTTAAGGGTTAGAATTTCTTTTTCTTGTTTCCATTGTGGGCATCTTCTGGCATAAGCAGCATGATTGCCTTGGCAGTTGACACATTTGAGAGTATTCTCACAAATGCCAGCAACATGGTCGTTGCTGCCACACTTTGCGCAAGTTTCACGGCCCCGACAGTTCCGCGAGCCATGCCCGAAGCGCTGACATCGGAAACATCTTTGTGGATTGGGAATGAAAGGCCGGACTTTGCAGTGCAAATAACCAGCTTTAACGGTCGTAGGAAGCGTATGCAGCTCGGAGGTCAGTATCAGATGCTTGGTTGGCTGCTCCTGCCCGTCTTTGCGGATGGTGATTCCCTTGACGGCCACCACAGCCTGTTTCTGGAGTCCAGCCAGAATTTCGTCCTCAGTGCAGTCAATGGGATCAGCCTCGGAGATGACACCTCGGACACTGTTCAGTGTCCGGTGTGGGCTGACCTTTATCTTGTGTTTTCCTAGACATTTCTGTTTTAGAAGTGTCCTGCTTTGAAATTCAGTTTCTACTTCTACGAGAAGATTGCCAGAAAACTTTTTCGCCTTGAAAGCTTTGCCAATGATGGCATCAAGGCATTTAGATACAAGGAAAGGCGAGAGCTTAGCCAGTGGCTTTTCTTCATCAAGGGCTTGAAGGACAAAAAATCTTGGAAACTTTGGTGGTTCAGATGCTTTTTCAAAAGTAAGTACGGAGCAACCACTTTTAGGGGGGCGCACCGTATTGGGTTTGAAAGAGGAGGCAGCCATAAGAGGCGAAGTTTGTTCGGAACCTGTGGTGTGCCGCCCACCACGGAGCCCAACGAGAAAATAGTTAACGGACCATAATAAAAAGGGCTTTGCTGGAACCGTTAGACTATTAGCACTGCCCGGGTACTATAACCAAGTGTGGTTTTGGACAAGGGGTCTGTCGCCACCCAAGGTTAGCCCTTGCCGTCAAAGGAGTTAAAAAAGGAAAGAAGAGAAATGAGGAGAGTGAAAAGTATGAGAAGATAAGGGCGAAAGAAAGGAGGGGATAGTAGAAGTGGCAACTGACTGAATCATCCTGGTCGGGCCAAGCCAGGACTCTCGTCTACGGGAAGCGGGGGCCGAAGTGGTGTATTGCCTCGCCCGGGGGGCCCCGAAGGGTCCAAACCTACCCCGGGCTCGGCTCAACCACCAGAATGCCCTTTTCCCCGGACACGGGCTCGCCACGCACAGCCAAACGTGGGTGGGTCTTAGCCACTTTTTACTCAGGGTCTGTGGTGTTGCCAATGTGGCTGGGGTCCGTGGTGACGCTACTCACCAAGCACCAGCACCTAATTTGCAGGCGCCCCCTGCGGGGCTCGGGGTCCATGGAGACGCCACTCTCCAAACACCTGCTTTCACAGGTGCCCCCTGCGGGGTTCCGGTCTGGAGCTGTGGGCGGAAGGCCCCATGTGAGACGTGTATTTCTGCGTTGTTTTGAAAGGAACCAGACAAAAACCTGCCTTCTCGTCAAAAGCTGCGTTTATGACTGTACCAAAAGAGTCGAGGGAGGTAGAGGTTTGAAGGTCAGTTTTCATGTGTTCGGTTCGTCCAAGGACGTGGATATGTGCCGTGAAAAGGGAAAACCAGACGCAGTCGGACCACGATTGCTTGGGCGGGAAGCACTTTGGGTTGAATTCACGGATATTTGTGGTCAACACATTTATTCGTTTTGTTCCAACTTGAACGCCGGGAAACCGTCAAGTTTTACCGACAAGCAGTGGACTACGTTCGGTGCGTCTTCAAGTTCAAACGGTCGCCTGATCGTTCCAACTGTCGTCTGCTCTTTCAAACGTTTCTGCTTGTCGTATGCTTTTTTAGACGACACCGGCCCGTAGGCCAAATGTTCGCCCGGCACTTGGGATAAGAAATAAGTGTAAGCCCCAAAAGACTCATGTTTGAAGGGTGGGAAGCAGGCTCGACGTAAACAGTAGACATAAGGAGACGTTGATCATTGTTACCAGCGGCCATCACCGACTTGTTATGCCTGATTCACTTGGTCCGATTCTGCTTGCGAGTTTCAGTATCGACGGCGACCATCTCAGCTACGGTTCATGCTTTTGCAGCCCGAGCAACGTCGCGGCTGAAAATTGCGAGTGAAATCTCATCATGCGAATCAGGATTTAGCGTACATTCTGCGGCGTACACGCGAAATGAATCGCGGCATGTCACGTTGTTCACGTGAAGTTTTGCGGTGTAACGAGCCCCGATAATTTCGCTGCCGCCGCTCAAATAGTCAGACTATGCCAGGACGACGTAGAATGAACAATTCGAACGCGAGAAAGGGCAGGGGGACTCACACCGACGCCGACAACATCGCATTTCGATGGTTTGTTTATGGGCGACGGCGAGCGTCTTGGCCACACCCCCATCGCGCATGAACGGCGCCGGTGGTGTCGGTTAGGGGTGCTCCGCTTTGTTTGCAGACATGAGTTGGTGTCTACAGCGGCGGAGGGGTACCGCGTCGGATTATTTGTCTCTCGCTGGTTTGACGCCAGCCGAGAGACAAAAGCGAAATGTCTTTTCAGAGGGATATTAATATTCGCAGATGTCACGCAAACGTTTTGGTACCTCTCGTGTTGTCGACGTGTTTTCGCTGAAGAACTCCCGATGAGACATATATAAGGCTTTCGCCTTAATACGAGCAATAAAGCGTACTGATGGAATGAAATCCAATAGTCTGCACTGCAGCAGATCGTGCTCAAATCTCGCAGAACAGATCCTAGACTTGCTGTCAGACTTACGTACGTAACACCAATTCTATTGGCCACTGGATTGCGGGAAAGCATGTTCAGTCCTTGCTGCAATGTGTTCATGAATCCAACAAAGTCCTCACGCTCCACGACTGAGAAGCTATACAACGAGCCCTCTACAAGCTTTGTGACCGACAGGTCAATATCTTGCTCCGAAGCGGATTTGCTTCTTCAGACGTAGTTCTCAAGTTTTGGTTGTTTTGCATCTGGGGAGTCAGTGAATGAACCGATGTCCATCTTTCTATTTTCCTTGCGGCCCCCGTACTCGTTAAAGACGTCTAAATGTTTCTTCTACACTCAGAAAGAGAGGCTTTTGTCTTACATTATTGTGTCACATATCATGCGCCCACATATTTAGTTCGACTTACAGCGCACTGACTTCGAACAGGCGGGCCTGACTTTAAGGAGGGGCTAAATAATGGTGCGATATACCTCATTAAACAGCTAAAATACGTATCAAAAACTACAAAAAAAACACTTTGAGGTTTTGCAGTAGGGCCTCAAAAACTCTCATGACGTTTAGTTTAGTCAGTAACACGCACATTAGCTATTTTAATAATTTGTACCAGTCGTCTATCTCGAAGCTCGTAAAAGTTGGTTCCGTCGGTTTGACGTCTACGTGCTGACTGTCGTGCTGAAATGTTGGGGTTGTTTTATATGCGACAAGGGGTGTAAGAATACAGCCTTTTTTAGAGGGTAAATAAAAGAAGAAAAAAGAACATTATTTATGGCACATGAACGTGGGGTGTTCGCACCTTGAAGATACAGCAGGTAGAAAGTGAACATTTGCAGCGCAACCGGAATGGTGCGAATATTGGATGAGATCAGGCATTTGACTTTCTGCATGGTCCTGCGTTGACAGATGCAAGATGAGTAGGTTGTATACTCGATACTGTATAAAATATTCCGTCGATATAATTCCGTCAGTTGTATCAAAAAACAAGACAAATTACGGGCAAATTTTTTCGAATATTTGACGCTGTCTTTACATTGCCGGTTAACGTTTTCGGCACTAAAGGGCAAAGTGCACAGGCCACCGCACTGTTGACGCCATTCCTAGTCTTGAAATCAAAGTAGGACCCTTAATCGGGCCACGGTAACTCTTTCCAGTTTGAAGCCATTATCTTGAAATACTCCAGACACGCGGGAGAAAAACGGAAGGTCACAACACTGTCTCAAAACACAGCTGTAAAATGTATCTCCATAATTAGTCATTTTTATACTGCAACACCCCACCAGGCAGCCGTCAACCGTCAATCCCGCAACCAGCTAGGTGAACTCGCCCGAGCGTCTAGACAGTACGTACAGAACCCTCTCCCCCAATCCAGACCCACAACCCGTAGCGACTAAAGTCGCGTTCACAGTCTTGCGACCTTTTAAACCTGGGTTTCTTAAAACTTCTTAAAATAGAGAACACACTGGCGCCATCTATTTGGAAGCAGTGTAAACTAGGCGGTTCGGCATATTTTTTTTTTTATTTCTCGCGCATTATCCTTTTTTTATTGGCTCGAAAATCTTTTGTCAATGTTATAAACGAGCCTTTCTATGGGTATTAGGCACATTTGACCTCGGAAATCCCGCAAAACCTTCGCTCTTGTAAAATGCAGTTCCAGGGTTACCGCATAGATGGCGCCACAATGCCGGTGTGTTCCCTCGTTCTGAAAACATTTAAGAAGTTTTAAGAGATCTCGTCTCTGTCAGTCGTACTCGGTCGCAAAAGTGTGAACGGGCCTTAACCTTGGGAAGCTAAACAAAATGAAAAGGAAGGCATTCAGCATTTGCTAAGTATCAACCGTCAACCCTACACCCAGCCAGTGGGCAAAACCAGACAGATAAAACGAACCAACATGTCCTTCCAAAGGGGACCGACTGACCTTGTGTTCTAGTTCCACGTTTTTGCGGAATATCTACTGAGCATGCGGTCGATCCTGGATTATTCGCCTGGGTTCGAATTGACTTCTTTGTGGGAACTTAGGGGCATGAGAATCTTCAAGCGAAGCCGAGTGCGGAAGCCTATTCTAGGTCCCAGCAGGATTTTGGACTCTCTAGTCCGACCATCACACTAGCCGCAAACGACGCTTGTCCTTTCTCTTATTTATTTTTTAAAGAAGCTCGATTTTTGCAAGAACTTCTTTATTATTTGACCTTTTCTGCGCAAATAAAAAGAAACTTCTGAAAACCCAAAAGGTAATTACGGATTTAAGTACAATAACAGCCCCACGGGTAAATCGTCATATTACAAATTACTTGCATCGAAAAGTAATTAATCACATTAAAAATTACTCAGAATAAATAAATTGTTGCCATTCAATTGCAGTAATTTTATCACTGCCACCGGTGCGATACAGCCACTT
The DNA here is from genome assembly GCF_016920785.2 of Ixodes scapularis. Lineage (NCBI taxonomy): Eukaryota > Metazoa > Arthropoda > Arachnida > Ixodida > Ixodidae > Ixodes > Ixodes scapularis. Next base: position 20,567,421 of record NW_024609839.1, read on the forward strand.
CCGCTAACCCGGTGCTCCCCGCGACGTCGAGCCGGGGGCCGAGGTTAGGTGGAGCATGACTTCGCCCGATTCTAACGAAGGTTCCTTCATTTTCTTATATACATTTATATTGTTGCGTATTCATACCTCGTAAATTTAAAACATATGTTAGCCCTGTCTTAAGTCTGTGCAGTTTTAGTTCGGTGAATAACACCGTTTTTATTCATACTAGCCTCTCAATGTTCCGAGTGCCTAGCTGTAGAGTTTAGCAAGTATCCTTTTATCTCGTCTTTGCGTCTTGTCTCTAGACTTGTGAGCATTGCGACCACAGTTTTTAATAATGGATAGCCATTTCAACATTTAACTTTTTTTGCTGCTTTTAGGATATATTCAATTTGAACTCGATTTCAGTAGACAGTTTCCTATACGCACACCTCTAATTTATAAAGCTTTGCATTTTAAAGTTGGCTGTACGCTTGTGTTCGGCATGATTCGCAAGATTGCGAGGAAACCTTTTCTTGAAGAGTATACTGGTGTCATATAAGTTTATATGCGAAAGATGTTCAAAATGACAATGCAATCATTTATCTGGAGTGATCAAAGGCATACTACGCATTAAGAGGTGTGCCCCCCCAAAAAATCAATAGCTTGACTGCAATAGCGGCCTTAGAAGAGTGTTCGTATAACCGAGCGCATAAGAGCGACTTTAACATGGTTATTCAATTGCAAGCGAGACTATCAGGATGATTGTTGCGACTGGCTGATTAGTTTAATATGTTGTAAAAGATAAAGCTTTGTTATTAAAGATACAACTAAGACAATATAGTTTGTCACTTACAATTAGCGTTTGCTGCATATCAGATGTATAAATTGTGTAAACTTTACGATATTTAACACAGGCTTTTCCGCAAATTAGTGTCATCTGCATAAAGATGCATCATAAATGAATTTACAAGCAAATGATTCATACAAAGTATGAATTTGATTGTAATTGAAAATGATTCATACAAAGTATGAATCATTTCCAATATCTGGTCACAGGCCGAATATTGAAAATTTCGAAAAGCACAGTTGTTTTATGTTAGCTAATAATAGGGAGCCAGACTTGAGCCGCTTACCATCGGTATTTTATATAACAAAGCCTCAACGACAGGGGTTACTTGTAACACATTCATGACTAAAGTGATGTTTTTTTTTCTTTTTATTTGTTTTTTCTTTATTTCGGAATACTTTTTCATTGTTTCTTTTTCTATGAAGTAAACTTCCTTTTTTCGGCGGAAATAATTTTACGTTTAAACGTTTTTTTATTGGCAATGCGAATAATATTTTCTTTTAATCCAAAACCAAATATGATCTTTGTTTGCCTTTTTAAAACTGGGCGAATACTTAGCCATGTTTGTGCAAAGTCAAGTGTTCTCACGGAGTGCGGAGATGGCATATGAAACTTTCCCATCCCAAATCTGTGTAATTGGGTTTTAGAAAAAGAAACAAATCCGTGATATACAAGTTTTGTCACAGTAGCGTGTAGAGAATTAAAGAATTACGAACGAAGCACGGACAAGTACAGATAAGGCAGATATCGTCATACGGTCTTCCCAGCATCAACGTAACAATAATCCTTCAATTTTCCCGGCAATCAAGATTGTAATCAATTTATATGATTGTAATGAATAAATATTTAATTTCATTCTATTTATTTGCATCCCTTGGGGGCCTGTTTCCGGGTATTACAGCAAATAACGCGTTGTCGATTTGCATTCGAAAATGAGTTGTATTTTTAAGTACGCAGTCCATCTGCTATAAGAATGTTGTAGTGATCGCCGCAAATATTCATGTATTTACAATTATGTGGACGGTCGCATACATAGCATTCAAGATATCTCTGGGTTTAAGATTGGAGGATGCAGTGTGGACACCCTTCCTCGGCGTCCCCTAGGCGTTATGGGGAGACATGATTGATTTTGTGAATGTCAGATTATGCTAATGAGAATTTTTGTATAATATAAGGATCGTCGCTAATATTATATAGTGTATATCAAGTATATCAAGCATTTCTTAAGACACCCAGTAAACAAGAAGTTTCTCCCTTTCGGACCATGCGCCGGTTGCAGAGAGTATGCCCCGGGTACGAATTCTCATTAAAATAAGTTTTCCTTCGCCTGAAACCTACCCCTGCGGGCAATACCGAGTATAAACATGGATGAAAAATATACAATCTGCCAACCCCCTCCCCCCCCCCCCCGCCTCCATAAAGGTTTTTTTTCTTTTTTTCTTTTGTGAAAATAAGCTTTGCATGACCTCATTTTCCTCCCAAATGTTGCGCTAGTGGTAAGAACCAGATGTCAAATTTTTGGAACTTCTCGTTATGTAATTCAAAACTTATAAGTGATTTTCTGAAAATATTAATGGAAAAATGGTGTTTGTTTTTGCCCGTTTTCGGTAGCCGGTGCTATTCAACTCCGTGAGTTCCAGAACTCTTTCGGCCTTCATTTTCACAATGGAAATATCGGGGATTAACTTATAACTCAATGTTTTTATCACTTCCCAGTTGTTTGAAAATTAAATAAAGCTGAATATATGTTGAACCTTCTCGCATGGCTACCATGACGTTTTTTTACTCCTGCCGCCATAATGCGTCGCATGGTTGTTACAGAAAGTCCAAAAAATTTGATGTATAAACACGGTTGATAAAATGCAGACGCTTCGCCATAATTTTTAGTTGTTTTCAATTTTTTTTATTTTACGTGTTTAAAAACAACCATGCAGGTCTCCTATTTGGTGCGGACATGTATAAATATTAATGAAATAAAGAAAACCACAATTGCGGGTTTCAGACACAAAGCAACAAACACACAATATTTACAGTTCGGCAACAAGCACTTTCACTTCGTTCCTGAACACCTTAATTTCACTGTATATATAAAGTTGAGCATTTTCGATATGGATAAACATAGATTATATCCGTGACCGAAGAGATGGTTTACAGATGGCGTGAATGCCGAAAGTACTGCGGGTCCTAGTGGAACGAGGAGGGACATCAATATTTACATCACGTAAAAGCGAAGCACTGTCAAATAAGCTATTTACAATTTTGTACAGAAAACCTTAGTCGCGCTCTGCTCTTTTATTGGTCAATGGTATCAACGAAATCTTATTAAGCAGAAAAGTGTAGTCAAAATAGAAACGGTGTTGGAAGTAGCGATCATAAACGATGCGTATTGCTTGTGTTGCACATTTTCAATGGTCATTGCTCGTGTTCTTGTTAACGAATTCTATGCCACAGAACCGAACTCAAGCCTAGACCTAACTAGGGCACAAACTAAACGAATTATGGAGGCCGGGTTCTTGAATGGCTGAGTAATACGGCTTATAACACCCAACATTATCGTCACCCTACCAACAATAAACGACATGTGAGCAGTAAACTTGAATGCAATATTCAGATACACGCCAAGGTTTTTTCCAGCAGATGCACGCTTGATTGTCACTCCGTCTATAATGTAATCATAGTGTACTATACTGCGATGCCTGCAGAAAGTCACTACATTTGTTTTCAGGGGATTCAGTGATAAGCTATTCGCTGAACACTACTGGACAACACGTACGACATCATGTTGCAGAACATGACAGTGAACAAGAAACTTTACACGAATGAAAACCTTGATGTCATCAGCAAACATCAGTAACTCACCGCTATCTACACAGGCCGCTACATCGTGAACGAATATTAAGAACAAAAGGACGCGAAAAATCGATCCTTGAGGGACACCAGATGTTGAGAAAAAAAGGTTGAAATAACTGTTATGAATACAAACACTGTTTGGACAAGAGGATAAGTAAATTTCGAACCAGTTACACAGCTCTGAACAACAATACTTAGGGACACTCAGGACAGTAATACTTAGGAATAGGGGTCCTGGTGGTTTAATGGTCATAGGAGATTAAAATTTACCATAAACTCCTTTCAAATATCTATTTAAAATAATTTATTACAACAAAAACGGTGGTACTAATGGGGTATAAAATATGTCATAGAAGTCACCCAAGTGCAGGGATGTGGATGTCGGATTTACTTAAAAAACGCATCTGTTCAACCGAATAAAAAAAGAGAAAGCCGCTTACAACTCCCTGTAACGCCGAATTGGAGCGCAGCTCTTGAGGAGGAGGAGGGAAGGGCGCTGGGGGGGGGGGGGGGTTAGACTAACCAGGGGGGGTCACGTGACCTTGGGGGGTCACGTGACCCCCAATGCCGATGATGTCATCACTGACGTCACTGGTGATGCCATCAGTGACGATGACGATGCGGGTACCGATGACGTCATTAGTGACGTCACTGATGACTTCACCAGTGATGATGACGATGACGATGCGAATGTCGGTGACGTCATCAGTGACGTCGCTGACGGCGTCATCAGTGATGATGACGATGACGATGCGAATGCCGGTGACGACATCAGTGACGTCACTGATGACGTCATCAGTGATGATGACGATGACGATGCGGATGTCGGTAACGTCACCGGCATCCACATCGTCATCGTCATCATCATTGATGACGTCACCGGCATCCACATCGTCATCGTCATCAAACTGATGACGTCACCGGCATCCACATCGTCATCGTCATCATCACTGATGACGACACCGGCATCCGCATCGTCATCGTGATCATCACTGATGACGTCATCATCACTGATGACGTCACCGGCATCCACATCGTCATCATCACTGATGAAGTCACCGACATCCACATCGTCATCGTCATCATCACTGATGACGTCACCGGCATCCACATCGTCATCGTCATCATCACTGATGACATCACCAGCATCCGCATCGTCATCGTCATCATCACTGATGACGTCATCATCACTGATGACGTCACCGGCATCCACATCGTCATCGTCATCATCACTGATGACGTCACCGGCATCCACATCGTCATCGTCATCGTCACTGATGACGTCACCGGCATCCACATCGTCATCGTCATCATCACTGATGACGTCACCAGCATCCGCATCGTCATCGTCATCATCACTGATGATGACGTCATCAGTGATGATGACGATGACGATGTGGATGCCGGTGACGTCATCAGTGTCGATGACGTCATCGGGGGCACGCGACATCGGCGGGGGTCCCGTGACCTCGGGGGGTCACGCGACATCGGCGGGGGTCACGTGACCTCGGGGGGTCACGTGACCTCAGGGGAGTCACGTGACCTCGAGGAGGGGGTCACGTGACCTCAGGGGAGTCACGTGACTTCGGGGGGTCACGTGACCTCGGGGGGGTCACATGCCCCCCACGAAGTTAGGTGACCCCGGTGGGGGGCTCGCGCGGTGCATTATGGGATATTTCCCATGATGCACCGCGCGGTTACGCCGACGCCGACGCCGACGCGGACAGTGACGCCGACGCCGCTCAAGCCGGAAACGGGCCCCTAAGAGCTGCGCCCTAAAATATGTCCATCAAGTGTTGTCTGGCATTCGACGAGCTGAACTTGTTGGGGGTCACTTCTATTGACCGTTCAATTTAATTTCCCAAATGTTTGGGGACGGCAGGTGTCAGACATGCCATGACGGATCTGTCACCTATTGAACATCCTGAATATGTTGTAAGGATGTCCGAATAGCAAAAAATGTTTATTCGCTAAGTTTATAAACATTTAACATTCTGTTAATGAAGACTTTAGCAGGGCTGATAGTTGAAAACATTTTTAACTCGGCCTTGGATGAACCATCGAAATATATTTGAAGTTTTTAATTAATTTAAAAAAATCAAACTAGTAGGCTCTTTTCATTTCTCTTTTTTACATTATCTGCGCAACTACAGGGGCTTTCAGCTTAGCGTGGTACTATCTACCTGTCGTCGTAGGAGAGAACTTGCCGATATCTTATTTTTTTTTACAAACTTGTCCACGACGTTACTGATTGCACAGCATTGACGTTGAGACTGCTCTTAAAACTACCTCTAAAAATAACAAGGCACAATGCGTTCTTCTTCAATGGGCGTCTGCGTAACCTCCCTGATCCTATGCCCAGATTGGTGCAGACGTGTAATTCTTCTTTTTTGAAACACTCGATATATTTAACAATAATACGCTGCAGTTTGTAAAAAATTTAAAGATCATCACTGAAGTTTGAACTGTATGCACTAACTCGCGGTGTTCACACCCGAATTCCATACTTTGGATTTCTTTTTTTTTTCCATTTAACGATTGGTAGGGGCGGCAGTGCCATCAAGATTATAGTGTGGTGTGACCTTGTGTTTACTCTTGTAAACTTTGAGTGCATTTTTGTTTTAGGGCTTGTACGTTGTTTGTGTTGTCTGGACTATTGATTTATGCCCTTTTATACCTAATATGTTTATTCAGTGCACCTGCACCAAGAACGTAAGGTTGTTCCTAGGCACTTGAATAAAAACATTGATTGATTGATTGATTGACTGGTTATGAACAACGGCGCTCAGAGAACAATAGCACACGCCGGACACGCACCCAAGAGAGACACAGAGCTGACTTGCGACTCAATTTTATTTTGGGGTCCTGCGCGAGGAATTACGATTGCAAAACTGCTTCGTGTTCGTCTTCGCGAAACGCGCAACAATATTTTCTGTAAATCACTGGCCTCTCAACTCTCCACGTGTCAAAAAGTATAGCTCTTTGTTGGATACCATCAAGGTGGCTCCCTGACAAATGCATGTTTAAGCCGTGCAATTCTTTCTGCCTCAATGATCTCTCTAGTAAGCTTCTGGCTACTTGTACCTATAATAGAACATCGCCTAAATTAAGCCTCACAACAGCAACCGCGAAAGTGTAGACATAAATGGCCGGATATTACTTTGTGTCTATTATAGTAATATTCTCCTTACCGTTAATTCAAGCAATGCCCATTTTGCCCTCTATATTTCTTGCCACATTGAAGAGGAAAACAATAAACTACATTTTCTGTGGAAGAAAACATTCTGCGGTGTCTTTTTTTACAGCGTACTTGTGGGTTGATATCGGTATTAACTGTTTTTCTTCAAATGAGCAGCTTTTAGGGGCCGAAATAAGTACAGTTGATGTTTCTCGGTTCCGACTTTCTTTTCAGCCGACGGGAAAAGTGTTGAATATAAGGCATGATTACCACTCTTTTTTTTTGTCCTTCCCTTAACTGCCTGTAAGCATCACCACCTCGTTTCATATTTTTCAGGATGTTTACATCCACAGTACTATAATGCTGGCATGATTTCGTCGAGGCCTTTTTAAGGCCAACATTGACCATGCCAATGACTAATTGACTAATTATCAGCCCTTCCAGTGGTTTCTATTTTCTAGGGTATGAGGTTCTGCAAAGTAACTTGGTGCATGAGGACTCCCCACTCCATCACATGCAGTTTTCCCGTGCCCCGTAGCTGAAAAAAACCTGCTTAGTCACCACTTCTCTTTTCGCCATCTTGTACAGTTAAAACCCAGTTTTGAAATGACTGGCCGCCCCATCGGAGATGTGGAAAAGTTTTGTAAATGTCATATTGTTCTATTGCAGCCACGCTTCAAAAGCGCCCAGAGTGAACACTGCGTGTGCTGTATCCTGCACGATGTCGTCGCTGACGACTCCGAAGCTGCAAGTATTTCGGTACGTTGTTGCGACGCAGGTGAATAGGGACACCATTTGGTTCTTCCACGGTAAGCCTTGTGCCACTCGCGGATGAACGAAGCTCTAGCATTCCGCAAAGTAAAAATGCAATACGAAAGTACGAGCCTTAAGATGCGACATTTCTGAGCTTATAGCAAGCCGCTCAGCAAGTCAGATGAATGAACGGTGGAGGTACTTTTCAAAAAGCGTGACATCCATTTGTTTCTTTATCAGTTCGTCGAATTCCCACAGTGCCATTTCAATTTCTTAGTCTTCCTTGATTGAAAATGAAGAAAGGGTGTAACCATCCCCTTTTGGACACATATTGCAGGTAAGCAGAACACACTTCTCAATTGGTTTAGCACACGGGCAAAGTTTCTAAATGTCCTCGAGACATAATCCTTGGCCACCTACGTTTGCTATTGCTGCCAGGTGGAGAGAGGTTTGCACAATAAATTTAGACACTCATCGTGCACTGGGCGTTTTATTACCCATTTGGGTCGGAGTGAGTAACTTTGTTAGCCCAATCTCGATGTGTGGACGAGCCGTCTTCATCTTCTTGAACATCCAGCGTAAGTTGTTGAGAAGCTTTATTGCGATGAGGAGTTTTCTTTCCATCAGAATAAGCGTGTAAAATCGTTTTTGCTGGTGACTTCTCTTGAATAATACATGGCGCCCTACGTGTAGTGTTTCATGGTAAGCTCAAGATACTTGCTGCGTATGGAGTGACTTTGATGAGAGAACGACTGCCCATACAGCTTTCTGTTTTTTAAGTCTCTTGACACATCAAGAAGGTGCATCGTTACTTCAGAAATCAGAGCCGAAATTTCCTTTGTCAGCCCGGAAGTCAGCAGGGTCCATTTTTGACACTTTTCCTGGATGGACGAGCTGTTCACGTGAGCGGTCCTCAAGTAGCAGCATAGTTAACGCAAGTTTAATTCTAATGCCGCTGTTCAGCAGTGTGAGTTGTCTTGTAAAAGTCACTCAACGTTCGGCCGATCTTCTTTGAAAAATCTTTCGCTGCTTAGGCTTGTTTTCGTCTAAAATAATTGTTGCTAAGTTTTCTTGTTTTTTTTTTAGATGAAAGTTTCAAGGTGTAACGCTGACGTTCGCTGCACTGATGACCTCTATCACGTCTTCGGAAAACACTTTCTGGTGTGGAACTTGGACTTCATTTGGTGACCGTCACACGGAGTCTAGCGTTTCGATAAAATAATGAAGATTACTTAGTGAATATTGCGAAGCAGTTTAATTTTACTTTTATTATTTTATTGTTACTACCGACAGCCGGGGGGGAGCCAAGGTAGGAAATATACATCGATCAAGTTTTACGATAAAGCAAGCACAAAGTGTGGTAGCGCAGCTAAAACAAAGAAAAACAATAAAAAAAAACACATCCCATATATAATCAGTAACACACGAAGAGAAAAAAAGAAATTTGTAAGGGGTGTCAAGGCCTGAAACCTCAAAACTCTGGTAATTCGTTTATCAAGGCGAGAAGCAATGTCCAAGAGTTTGAAGAGACAATACTTTGGGGTAACGCGTTCCAGGCCCAGATAGTACGAGGGAAACAAGAGTATTTATAACAGTCAGTCTTGCACTTTATTTCAGGGATTGATTTACTGTATTTATTTTGGGACCATCGACGTGTTTGAGTGAAAGTTATCTTGATAATCTAAGTTGCAGTTCCCATTGATTGAATTAAAAATAAATTTCAGTCGATATATCTTTCTAAGTGTTTATAAAAGTGGAATGCCGGCCTCTATATAAAGCTCCGATATTCAGGTGTTTCTGACATACTTATTAAATATAAATCTTGATGCCTTCTTTTAGATCCCTTCTAAATTGTTAATATTAGATTTTGTGCAATAATCGAACACAGCGTCGGCATACTCGAGTGACCTAACAAACATTTTGTACGCAGTTTGTTTCGTTATGCTCGAGCAGTCCTTCAGTCTACTTTTTTAATGCCCATAACTTATTCATTGATTTTAGGGAGATAAAATTAATGTTCGAGTGGCAACGTCGATCTGAAGTTAAGATTAATCCTAGGTATTTGTATTCCCATACCGTTTTATATTCTGCTCCTTGAAGAGTGTAATTAAAATTCAGTGGGTTTCTCTTTCTTATTATCGCCATATGCGCTCCTTTTCGGTTATTGAGAGGCATTTGCCAATCATTACACCATACTGAAATCTATTCTATACTTTTGTTTAAGACTTGCAGTGATCCCTGAGAAACTCTGTATTCTACTTTTGATGTAGATGAGGGGGACTCCTGTAGTTGTACAAATTGTCTTCTGTTATCTAAATATTCTTTTAACCATGTTAAAAGGTTTCCATTGTTTAATAAGGATCTCAGGTGGTGGTGTAGCTTTCCAGGATGGACGTGGTCAAACGCCTTTGGAAAATGTATAAAATTACGTCCGTCTGATATGCGGAGTCAATTGATATTGCGAAATTATTCACAGTGAGTACCAGTTGCGTAACTATAGATAGATTGCGTCTGAAACCAAGTTGACCTTGATTAAAATAGTTATTCTCTTCGAGAAACGAGCCAATATGCCTCAACAAAATGCACTGAATCAATTTTGCATTGCTGTTCAAAACTGACACCGGGCGGTGGTAATTGCCGCAATAGGAATCTCCTGCTTTAAAGATTGGAACTATTACATGCAGTTTTCCTATCGTCAGGATTTGGCTTAATTCAATTGATTTATTAAAAATTCCTAGCAAGCAATTTGAGCAAGATTCCACATACCATCTCAAGAATATGTTTGGAATTATATATGGTCACTAGGGTAGGGCCAGCTTGAACTTGGAAACGAGCAGACGGCTCGAGAACTTGGGAGCTGGCCCTATCTTTGTAATGCACCAACTAGCTCAACTTAAGAATATATAGGCCCTACTGATTTTTTAGTACCGAGGTTAAGCAATACAGCAGAGATGCCTTCTTTAGACATTGCAACATTCGGAAAGCTTTTCTCTGAGAATTCTATTCTTGGATTTTGATTAATATCCGTATTATACACTGCTGGGAAGAATTCGTTGAATGAGCGGGCCCTCTCGAATGGGTCATCAATCTCTGTTCCGTTCTGTGTTATGGTATTATTTGCTGTTTTGATTTAATTTTACATCGCCAAAATTTCCTCGGATCGGACCTCGAACATTTACCTATAGTCACATTATGGAATTATTTCTCTGACTCCTGAATCATTGACCTTAAATGCCGTAGAAGTTGTGTTGCACTAGGTTTGTCGTTTCTTTGGTTTTGAATTCTAATTCTGCTCATTTTACGTTTGAAATGCAAAACCTCCCGATAAATCAAAAAATTACTTTCCCGTATTTCTTTGCCGCATGTCGGAATAAACCTTTCTATACAGTAAATACGCAATTCTCAAATGACAGACACAAATCGTTAATACCTAATGCACGTTCACTTTGTTCACAGAAGCTGTCAAATGATAATTCGAGGTGATCTAAAACGCCTTTGTCCAGTGCTCTAGTGTAGTAAGAAACTTTTGACTACTCGGTCTGTTTTTCTAGTATAAAGTTCTCCGGCACATTCACACCAAGTGTGAATTTGTCAACAAACAATGCCGTACTCGTTGACGGATGCTGCTGGTTCGTCGGGTAGTAGTTGTTTCAGTAATCCGGTGTCTAGATCGGAAAACTGGTGAAAGCGTCGGTCGTATTCGATTTTTACTTCGTGCCTCTTGGTGTAATCAGGGCAAGGATGTCTGCCTCTGCTAAAGATGTCTGCCATCGTAAGCGCTCCGAGGTAAAAATTGACCAGCCCAACAGGCGCTCATCGACCCTCTAACTTGGGGATGACTTTCGGTGGCAATCTGAAGAGAGGAGGAAAGTGCGGTGAAATTGCATGGTCCCCTGTATCCCTTTCGTCAAGGATTCAATTCACCTTCAATGAGGAAGATTACCTGGATATTTTCATGTGCCTTCAGGAGCTTATCTTTGCTTGTTCGTGAATGGATGTCTTTCGCCTATATATCTTACCGAGCCTTTTTGTGGTATTTGTATTTAGTATTGCTGTGAGCGCAGCTGACTAAGTAGGCAGCGCGCTCGTGGCCTAACGATTATCGCGCGTGCCTTCCACGCAGAAAGCCAGGGTTTGATTCCTGGCCGCGGGTACGCATTTTCGTTGACTCCAATGTAATGTTCTGGTAAATTCGAGAGCCGTCCCAAGCAGCACAGATTTTGGCCAAGCAATGGGCAATGTGTGGCGATGGTCTTTTGGCCAGTGGCCAGAGAGTGGCCATTCGTTGGCCAATCCTTGGCCGATGACTGATGGCCAGTGGCCAGATAAAAGCCAGTCACCGGCCAGTCTCTGGCCATGTCTGACCACTTGGCCAAGGACCATTGCCAGCCGTTCGCCAGTGATTGGCCAACTCTTTGCTGCTGGGGGTGTTGCTGATTCGAATGTTTTACACGCCGAACCTTCCACGCCGATTTATCCAGAAGCCCACGCGTGTAAAAAAGGGGCTCCGCGTGGCCAGCCTAAGTCTGGACCGAGCGCTCGATCCTGCGGCTTCGCCGACATCGACGCCCGCGACACTCTGCTGTTTTCTTTTGTTCCCTTTTTGTTTTGTTTGTTTTGGGCACAAGTCCGCCCCATTAAGCTTTTAGATTATTCAGTTATTACCGCCTCATCCACTGTCATTCGTGACAGTATTTTAGTTTTTGTGGTATTTGTGGTTTGTATTTTAGTGCACCACAGTGGAACTGAAAAGTTGTTTGTGGACGCAGAAAAGTAAAGAAATATTATTATTAATATTACTATTAATATTATTATTAATAGTATTATAATATTATTATTAATATTATTAGTAATATTATTATTCTTAAAGCTGCAGTGTCACCGAAAAGCTTTCGCAAGTTAGTTTTTCGCCCTCTTGGTTTTATTAAACAGTGAATAACAAACTGAGATGAGATAACAGATATGTGGACAGCATAGAACCTGTCAGCGAAACATAACGATAGGGAAAGGCGATGACGCGGTACCAGTGCTTTAGGTCTAGTAGCGCTTTTTGGACTATAGCTTCTTCCTATCATGTGCATATTCCACGATATGATAGTCATTTCTTATCTTCGTCATAGTTAACGTGTCCTTACTAAGTGGTAAATCAACAGTCACAACAGCTATCTAACGAGAGAATACGACACTCCTAGAGGTTAGAAAGGCTGGCGGCATGTCTATGTCCCTCTCGGCTCGTTGTTGCCCTTTCGTTCCCACTTTCCGTCGAAGAGAAAGATTCAGTTCAGCTTATGAGAGCCTTGAAGGTACCTATATCTCAACAGGAAAAACGAAAATATAAAAAGGTGAAATTAGCGACGGCGTGTACATTGTAGACAAGTGTAAGCAAGCGCTGAAGCAGTGTGATGCTACCAGAAATGCTAGTTTAACCCCGTATCATTCTTCTAGGTTTGGAACGTACGTTTGGTTTCGCAAACATAGAAGTGCCAATAATATGTATGGGGATTTTGAGGTTTCAACAAATCTAGCTTCGCTTTGGTGTAAAGGAAGTTTGTTTCAAGAAAGAAAAATGCAAACACGCTTATCTTCAAGATTGACGAGCTCGTTGGGCTGTTGCTTTGAACTGTATTTTCGTCACAATTGCTCTGTAGTCTGAAGGAAAACTTTTTGAACGTCGTATATATTTTCGTAAACCTCATATAACATACTATTATTATTTAAGACAGTGTCTAATAATATAAGAGTGTTTCCATTTCTGTAGCTTGCCGTACTTCGTTCACTCCTAAGCTGACAGTGTGGTGAGAGCTACGCGCTCGCAGGACCAATCAGCAGCTTCCATTTGATCACCGTACTCCGGCTGTCTGCACGTAGTTATTGGCGGAATGCTGATCACGTGGCACAAAGGAGGTGTATGACTGGACGAACGAGGAAGTAGCTTCCACCGCACTTTCGGTTTCGGAGTGAACGGAATATAAGTTAGCAAACCGAACGTCTGGTACAACCCCTTACCTTATTATTTGATAAATATTATTAATGTATAAGTTTCACCGACCTGTGTGTGCACTGGAAATCAATAAAAATATGATACTGTTACAAAATAACAAACATTTAAGTAAGAAAGTGAACTAATGCTTCGTAGGACGGAAGTTCAAAATTGTCCTATCTTTAAACGGACTGCTTAATATGACAAAACGATATATGTCAGAGAAGATTTATAGAATATTTACGAACACACAAACAGCTTTTTATAACAATAAATTAAAATAAATAAACTACACTTTTTTAAATGTTCTTGAATTTTGAATTTTTAGCTTTTCTTTTTAATTTTACAGCGTTGTTTCTTTTATATAAACTACACTTGAATTAACAACATTATAATATTTAAATAGGCGTAGGTGGACACGTTCATTTGATTTGTTTTTATGTCTTAAAGAATTGCACATCGAAAGCTAGCTCGATTCAAACTTGCCCAATATTTTCAAGGGTGCACGATTGAAAAATGTTTAATTAATAAATAAAAATCTGACTTTTAGATAATTTCAGCCTTCGTACACAAAATCTCAAAGCGTATTAAAAGTTAGTATGGTTGTAAAAAAAACCTGAACGTTTCGAGACACCAAAATGAAAAAACGCAAAAATCGCAAGAAACCTTCTGCCCTTTCGAAGCTTACAACTCGAGATCAAAAAGATTTCCGTAGTTCTAATTTGAAGTTTCTTCTAGTCGCAGATTTCAACCAACATAGTTTTTTTTTTCTAAATTTTAAGGACCTATTATTGTTTCTTCCACGATTTTAGATGAAATCAACCGGTTTTTAGTTTCAGTTTTGCGATGGAGAACGGTTCGTCAGCGTCATGCCGCAGCTATGTCCTGATATCGCCTCAATGGCTGTCTCAGAGACACCGGCCAGGACCAAGTCGATTATTCTGACTCTTTTAAAGGGGCACGCAAACGAAAAGTTAAATATTCAAATTTCGTTCGGAAATCAGTAAAGCATGACGAATAATAAGCGTTAATGATAATCGCACGTTTGTAATTCGAACGACTGGCTCTATTTCTTGTTCCAAACGGGGCACTCGAGCAAGCGCTCGAAGAGAAACGAACGGTGAGCGCGATACGTCATGGAATATCCGGCGCGAACAAAAACTAAAAAAAAAAAAGGTTCCCGGCATTCGTTACGTATCAAGGCTGCCGTGGTTAAGAGCTTCGCCGTTGGTGGCGTTGTCAGCGTTGTGATGGTGTCAATAGCGGCAACGCGTTACAAGCGAGCCGTTCGCAGTACCCGTGGGGTGACGAGTCTGTGGCTGGCCCAAGGAGCACGAAGCATCCGCAGCATTATCAGCGTAGGGGTGAACGGGGTGGGGAAAGCAACTTTTGCCCAAGTTTTGAGCGACCGGCCAATCTTCTAGGGGAAGAATAGCTGTGTCCGTGTACACAAATGGGGGTCCGAGCAAGGGAGGAGTCCCTTTTTCCCGTGTTCTTGAACTGTTTGGTAGAATACGCGATTTGAGAGTTGAGGAAGAAGCTATGAAGGAAAATGTTGAATTCCAAAGAGCGGCGCTGCTCCGATGGAACTTGCTACGCTATGACCACGTAGCAAGTTCCCCAACGTTGCTAGATTACCTCCCAAATAGGCTCCACATCCATCCACCATGTGCACCTTGAAAGGTCGTTTAATTAGCTATAAAATTAGTTTTCTTGTGCCTTCGAACGAAAGGCTGGTATTTTTGAGGTTATGCTGCAACGTGCAATACATTAAAGCTAAAAAATGAGTCATGGGATTTTGTTTCCGTATCCATTTAAAGAGCGACCTCTCTGCCATTCTTTTTGCGAATAAATCCACTCTTCATTGAATTTTATCTTTTAAATATAGGACTCGGCTGTACCTTCAATATTTGTTAATTTGGGAGTACTATTTTTGACAGTTTACACCAGAAACAAGGGATAGAAAACAGTGATGACTAGCTTGTTTCGAGCATTAGTAATCATATGTCTGGGCATGACGCCAATGAAGCAGCGCTTCCGCTAAACCGAAACCAAGAGCTTTTAAGCGTTTTCAGGCCCGGTTGAGCCCCGATTGAGTGTCCTCTCCTCGAAGCAGAATGGAATCGCCTGAAGCGCGCGAACCGCCCCCGCCTGCCGCCATCTCGGACAAGCGCCCGCAGTGGGTCTTCCATGTTGTAGGAGAGCGTACAAGTAGGGGAGTAACAGGTAACAAAGTGCGATTGTTTGTGTGTCTCAATTATGGATGCAGGTAAATTTGATGCTTTGGTCGCTGCCTGTGACTGGGATGAATTTCTAATGACTGTTCATCCCCGCTATGTTTACAGTTTTACAGTGCCTTCGATGCGTTTTACAGCGAAGCTATATACCTCCACCAGCCAAGGAAATCATCGTATCGGCGCTGTCAGAAAAAAAAAAAAAAAACCCCGGCAAACAATTGAAGGCAAAACAGCCTATCTCCTTTGAGATCAGGCATACAGCATACAGCTCAGTATCCGTTTCAACAAAGAAAACCACAAAACAAGAATCGAAACCACATCATGAATGATACGGCGCGTGTGAGCAATATAAACACCCTCCCACGCGTTCCCGTAAAGATTAGGTTTACAGCTGCTTCGAAAGGGTTTGACATCATTTGAAGTCCTTGTGTGAAGTGCAAACCGCATAATGAATGATTACGGCGCCTGCGAACAACGCGAAGCACGTTCCTTCTCCCCGCGTGTGTTTTCGTGTCTCTGTTCACACGGAAAAAAATGACTTCAGAAGGTTAAAGCGAAAGTACAAACACCACGCATACGACATACAGCACAGCATTCGTTTCAATAAAGAATAAACAAAAAACAAGCATCCTAACCATAAAATGAATGATAAGGAGGTCCCGAAAACAATGCGAAGCACGTAGCGCTCACCGTATACGTTCCCGGTGAAGATTACTGTTGCCCTAGCTGCCACGGCGACGGCAGCTTCCGACGTGGGGAGTGGCGTCACTAGCTTTTCATACATGAAAGAAGAAGCCGCCTATACCCCGTTCCACCTTATGTCCGGACACAGGGCATACAACAGGCTATCTTAGCCAATCCCGTTCTGTCGACATGGCCCGTGAATGTGATACACTTTCCGCGCGTCGCTGTGACCCCTCTCTAAAGTTACGTGACGCTCACACGGCCTCCGATTGGCTCCGATCGCTCGTAACATTTTCTGCGCTTGAACGTAAGATGAAACGGAGTATAGCAACTGATTTCATTGTTGGTGCAGCACCGCGATGAATAGGCCACGCATAGTTAGGACTCCCGAGGAGCAGCGTGAATAATACGGGCGGCAAAGGGAAAAGAAACTGCAATACGACCAGCGGGGGCATGTTGTGACCGGCGGCGGCATTTCGTATAGTGCAGTAGGCAGTCGTTGCAGGTGATACCACAGCTTCGCTGACCTACAACCTTCACTGCATGAAGTGGAGGCCCAACTTTTTTTAGAGCGCAGCTCTTAGGCGCCCGTTTCCGGCTTGAGCGGCGTCGGCGTCGGCATCGGCGTCGCCGTTGGCGTCGGCGTAACCGCGCGGTGCATGATGGGTAAATTTCCCCGCTAAATTGAGCAGAAAAATTTCCGCGCTAAATTATGCCGACAAATTTCCCCACTAAATTTAGCGGAAAATCGCCCCCGCTAAATCTAGGGGAAAAAGTTTTCCCGCTGAATTTAGCGGAAACTTTTCCTCTAAATGGGGGCGAGCAGGAGAGGAGGAGGGGCATAGCACCGTTCCCGTACCTTCCCTCTTCCTCCTCAAAAGCTGCTCTTTAATTCGGTGTTACAGGAAGTTGTGAACGGCTTTAATTTTTTCGATCATTTTCCTGTACCTCAAAAAAAAAAATCATTTTCAAGCGACGATTTGGTAAGTCCTAATTTAATACTGACATCATGACTGCCATCAAGGAAAAGGGTGTGTTGTATCTGTGTTGCTATCGTGCAACAAAAGCATACAAGTTTGAGCGCAGTTTGAAAGTCCTCGGGACCAAGACACTGCGATCATTAGGCCTACTAAACTACATTATACTTTCAGTAAACGTTTTATAAATTATGATCGAATGCACGCGAAACATGGAAGTTGAATAACTTTTTGAGATGACGCGGAAATAAAAAAATTCCAGCTTGACTCTCTTCAGCAACATTTAGATTCATACCTTCAATCAGTTGTCAACGACTTTAACAAGTTTTTCGCTACTTCATCGGGCATTGCAAGTGATGATCATTTCGCATTGTTCAGGCCCAGTCCTAATAAAGGTACAGCCACGTCAGCGTTTCTTCGTTTCCTCACATTGCGCTCAATTTGGTTCCCTTAAAATCATATAAGTCTCTGGCATTAATGGAATTCGTATTGATGAACTTCGCCGCAACATTAGATATACTGAATACGAGCTTTTTACTAAAGTTATTGAGATCCTTGGTTTCGGTGCAATTACCAGTGATAAAGAGACCGTTCTTGTTAAATCAATTTCGAAAGGAGGAACTCCTGAAAAAACTGGAATGTTATCGCATAACCTCCATCATCCCTTGCGCCGGGGAAATTTTAAGAAAGCATCTGCATATTCGGATTCCCGCCTTCATACAAAAGTTGAGCCTTCTGTCGCAAATCTAATACGGCATTGTCAAAGGGAGAAGCACCTAACCTTTGGTTGAAGTCTTTTCTGACCTCTTACACCGGCGTTCTGCACAAACCTTTTATCGATGTGCTATTTTTTATTGTGCAGAGGCCTTTCTAAAATGCAGAACTACGGCTTTCGTGGACATTTGTTTTCTTACTCCAAAATTTCTTTCTCTAGCGTTCTCAAATTGTATCTACAGGAAACTTCAAACGCTATCGAGTTTGTTAAAGGCTGGTGTGCCACGGGGATCGTGTTTGTCTCCTCTGTTATTTAATACTTTTCTTAATCACATCTCCACGGCTTTCTTTCTGCAAAATTTTCCAGAATGCGGGCGATACGTGTTGTATGGGTGATACAAAAAGCGGGCAACAGCCAGCGCGCGCTCGTGCGTCTCGCGGCACTGTTCCTGGGCGCCATATCTATCTGAGCCACCGTAGCGCTTGCATAGGAGGACAAGAGCGTCCGAATCGAGGAAGAAAAGACCGAGTTCTTGAAGGCAAGTCTGAACTTCCTGGGGCACCAAGTCAGCGAGCAAGGGGTAGCTGCTTTGGTAAAAAACATGCAAGCGATCTTCGATGCACCTAAACCGCAAGCCTCAAAACAGTTAAGGTCGTTTCTGGGAATGGTGACATTCTGCGGAACGTTCCTCCCTGACCTCTCCACAAAAATAGCGCCGCTGAACGAGCGACTAAAAAAGGACGTCGTCTGGACCTGGAGCCTGCGCTGTCAAGACGTTTTTGGCAAGATGAAGAGGCTTCTGGTTGACGCCCCTGTCCTGGCACACTACGACCCCAAGGCAGACGTGTGATGCCTCGGCATACGGTCTGGGAGCCGTCCTGTCCAGGGTGTACTCCAACGGCGACACACGGCCTATCGCGTTTGCGTCGAGAACCTTGACATCGAGTGAAAAGAACTACAGCCAACCGGAAAAGGAGCCACTGGCTATTGTGTTTGGCGTGGTGAAGATTTTCGCGTCTACTTGTTTGGGCGATCATTTGAGTTGGCCGCTGATCACGAACCGCTGCAAACCATTCTTGGTCCAAAGACGGGAATTGCGAGCACTGCTGTCGCGCGTCTGCAGAGATGGGCTACTACCCTTTGGCCTATCAGTAGCGATTGGTTTACTGACCGGGTCGACTCAACCTGGAGGTGGATTCCTTGTCACGACTCCCAGTTCCTGGGTTCCGGAATTACGACTGCGAGGATGACGTCGCGGCGTTCCTCGGTCGTCGGCTGCAGTCTTTTGCGTTAAGCAAAGAAATCGCACAATTTACAGCCAAAGATAAAGAGCTCTGTCAAGTGGGCTCGGGAGCTGTGGCGACGAAATGGCTCTCATGCCGCGTTTCTGCGTTTCGCAGGAAATCCGTTCGTTTTTCCTACTCTGGTCTTTACCCTCGGCTTCTGCTTCGACCGGCATCTCGCTTCCGCTGGTACCATCGTCTGAGTGCAGCAGCCACATGCGCCTGTTCAGCTGTATCACCTTGGATCAGCCATCTCGGATGCTCCCAATCTTCGGCACAACGGCGTCAGCAACAGCGACATCAGTTCCGCCCCCTACATAAATAGCATGCTACGCGAACCCTACTCCAGTAGGCTCGGGAGCAGTGGCGACGACATGGCTCTCATGCCGCGTTTCTGCGTTTCGCAGGTGTGTAAACAATTTTCAATCTACGCTAAAAAATGTTACAATCGTTGCTTTCTTTTGCTCCCGAACCCAGGAGAGCTGGGTGATATTGCTTGTGATTGATTTTCGATGCTGTTATTGTTGCTGCGCTCCGGCGTCGACGAGACGAATCCGGGCCCTCTTACTCGTTCGGAGGCTGCTCTTGAGGTTGAATCTCTACCTGATGAGCCGTCCGAGCAGATGTCTGTTATTGTTCACCTTATGAAAGACCTTATATTTCATGCAATTCCTGATTCTCGTGGATCATGGCGACAATCTGAGAAACAGTTGAGGACATTTCTTGCGGGAACTATTGACACACTTCGGGCTGTGCAATTAAGCGTGCTCATCGCTTAGGGTTCGGCGAATAAATGTCACCCCCTCATAGTTAAATTTTCAAGCTACAAAATAAAAGACAGCATATCTTTAGCACGCTTCAAATCGAAAGAAAAGATCCTCAACGTTAGCGAAGACTTCTCGCCTGCTACGCGTTACGTTCGAAAAAAAAAAATAATTGAGTTGGCTCAAAAACCAGCCAGGAGCACCACCGTTTCAGCTTCGCTATAACAAACTCGTCATAAACAGGAGGCAGTACATGTATCACACTGCAACTGAAAGCGTGGTACGACTTGCGTCAGGAGATACCCCTGATAACCGCCAGCCCAGTCTTTCGACACGTGTTTTGTAATATTTTGGTACTTTTTTCGATCATTCGGAGCGTTATTAACAAGCGTGATTCCTTAACTTGTGCCGTAGATAGCAGCAATGCTTACGTGATAGCTCTAACTGAGACCTGGCTGCACTCTCAGTTCTGTGCTCCTAAAATTTTCCCAAGACGCGCATCGTTTTTGTTTGTTTATCGCTGTGACCGCATAACATGTCAGGGAGGCGGTGTTCTTTTGCCAATATATGAAGAATTTTCATCTCAGTGTATATATGTCCCTAGTGACTTAGAGATTGTGTGGGCTATCATGGAACTTGGTCAGCAAAGAATTGTCATTGGTGTTTGCTATCTCCACACTCATTCTTCTAGTTTCGTAAATGATCGACACGATGTAACCAACTTTCTCACAACTTGCTAACCACATTAACTTTATTTTTTTTGGTGATTTCAATATTCGAAATAGAACATGGGATGGCGAGACAAACAGCATGCCCCCTTTTCCACCATAGATAATGATTTTTTAGAATTATGATCTGTCTTTTCATTCACACACTCGTGAAACAACCTACCAGAACGACTTGATCTGTCGCGAACGTCCTAGATCTTGTACTTACACCTAAGCCGATCTTGTAACTAACATCACTTATTTACCCGGCCTGAGCGATCATTTCCTACTTTCACTTGGCATAAACCTGTCACAACCTAAAACCATTAAAAACGCGAAATCTCTGCGAAGCTACAGCAGTGCGAACTTTGAAGCCATAAATACTGAATTAGCCGTGTTTCTTGATGTATGCTTGAAGGTTTTTGATAAACGTAACGTACAAACTAACTGGGATATGTTTGTAACCAAAGTTAATGCTCTAAACAATAAGTACATCCCTACTCGCACTGTCATCTCTAACAGTAACGCACCGTGGTTTAACGTTCGCATAAAACACATATCTAAAAAAAAATCGACTGTTCAGGTCAGCTAAACGCTCTTCAAACGATGCGCGCTGGGCCTCTTATCAGCTTGCTTCCGTGGAATACGTAACAGCGACAACAGAAGCTAAAAAATAGTATCTTCAAACTACTTTGCCAGTCATGCTAACAACTAACACAAAAAGACTTGGTGCGTTATTAACCCATAAAATAATAACGATATCACCCTCGTCAACCAGTGGTGGTAATGTCATTCCCTTTAATCAATGTTCCATCGTTCTTAAAGATATATTTTCACGCAATCTTTTTGTAACTACAAACGTCCCATTACCTAATATAAACTCATGTTATTACCTTGCGATGTTTCCTGCTATAACTGATCTCAGTGGTGTTGAAAACATAAATAGATCACTTAAACAACCGTCTGCCCCTGTCTGCGATTTAATTGACCCAAGATATTTAAAAGTTACCAGTGTTTAGTCTTCTATTACTCTCTCAAACGTTTTCCGAAGACAGTCACTTGATGATGGTTTACCTCCTGCTGAGTGGAAGGTGGGGAAGGTTGTTCCACTCCATAAATCAGGTTACAAGAATTTTCCCCTTAATTATCGACCAGTTTCGCTCACGAGCATCCCGTGTAAAATTTTAGAGCACATACTCTTTTCTAACCTCGCCAATTTTCTTGAATCTAATTCGTTTTTCACACTTTCATAACACAGCTTCCGCAAACCTTATTCGTGCGAAACTCAATTGGTATCTTTCACTGATAAACTACACACCATTCTTGACCGATCATCACTTGCCGACTGCATGTTCTTAGACTACTCGAAAGCATTTGATAAGCTGTGTCATATGCTTTTACTTCTTAAATTAATTTTGAACCATCTTGTCTCGTACGGAATTAGTGGCCGAATGCTCTCACTCATCAAAAACTTTTTGGAAGACAGATATTTTCATGTCAAGCTTGGTACAATCTTCTCTCGTAGTTTTGTCCAAGAGAATGGAGTTCCAGAAGGTGGTGGTCTTAGCGTGACACTATTTTTAATAAAAATTAACTCTATTGCAAAGTCTATCCCACAATCACTTTCCTATTCTCTTTACGTAGATGACTTGCAGATCTCTTGCTGTTCGTGTAACATTTCGGTCTGCGAGAGACAACTTCAGCTGGGAGTTAATAGTCTGATGAGGTGGGCTGATGCCAATGGGTTTAGTTTTTCACCAGAGAAGTCAGTAGGTGTCAACTTTTCATTACGTAGATGCATGATCCTAGAGCCTAGTCTTACCTTGAGGGGGCAGGCAATTCCTGTCCGTAATGAACACACGTTTCTAGGAGTGATATTCGATAAAAAGTTCAATTTCCGTAGCCATATACTTTACCTGAAACAAAAATGCTCGAGGTCAATGAACCTCCTAAAGGTGCTTTCACACAAGTCTTGGGGTAGCGATCGGGAATGCCTCCTTCGTCTCTATCGCTGCTTGGTTCTTTAAAAATTGGATTATGGATGTGTAGTGTATGGATCCGCACGTCAATCTACCCTTCAGGTGTTGCACCCGATCCACCATCAAGGTCTGAGGCTTCCCACTGGTGCTCTTCGGACGTCCCCTATTCCTAGCCTATATGCTGAGAGTAATGAATATTCACTTGAAAAAAGACGGTTTTATTTAGGCTTCCAGTATGCATTAAGAATTCGCTCTGTCCCTTCTCATCCGATCCAGGAAGCAATTCAGGGTTCTCGCTATGAAACTACATTCCAGAACAAGCCATCTGTCGTACCCCCTTTTACGCAGAGAATTAAAACATATTCGCAGGCTTACAACCTTGACAGTTTCAGCCTAGTTTCCCAACTTCCCCTGGCAGTGGCTCCTTGGGAGTGCGTAGCACTCATAATCAATTTTGCTCTGATCAAATATAATAAGCGGCAAACTCCTGTTGCTGCCCTGCAGCAGGAGTTTTCCCAGGTTGCTTATACGTACAGTGACTGTAGGAGTTTCTTCACAGATGGTACTAAGAGTGACTCTGCTGTTGGTTGTGCTGTTATAAGCGAGACATGGAAGGTTGTTAGGCGTCTTGATGCCAGAGCCTCAATATTTACTGCAGAATTATATGCTTTAATTTTAGCTGTTGAATACATTATAGAAAACGCTATCCAGCATTCTGTTATCTACTCTGACTCTCTCAGCGCTTTAAAGGCACTTGCTTCTTTGGAAGTACCAAAGAATACCTTGGTTACTAGGCTCCGGAACATTGTGCACACTGCAGCAAAATCAGATTTACACATCAATTTCTGTTGGGTGCCTAGTCACGTCGGTATTCAGGGAAATGAGGATGCTGATAGAGCTGCCAGTACGTGCATTGAGAGGCAAGTGGATATCAAGTGCATTCTGTACACTGATTACAAACACAGTCTTAAAAGAGCAATCCAGAAAAAATGGCAGTTAGAATGGGACATGGAAATACACAACAAGCTTCATTGTGTGAAACCTACCCTGCGGGAATGGGCAACTTGCCGACACAGGGAGCGCTTCTTTGAGGTTGTGCTCTGTCGTCTGAGACTGGGACACACCCATCTCACGCATGGGTACCTCCTACGGGTAGAGGCAGCTCCGAATTGTGAACACTGTAACGAGTCTTTGAGTGTCTTGCATATTCTTATCGTATGTCCTAAGTACCGTCACGAAGGCACCACTTTTTTCTCTACCTTTTTCCGGAATCGTGCCCCGTTCCACCCGGCATTATTATTGGGTGACGAACCTCTTGTGCCGCACCGTCAAGTTTTTAAGTTTTTAGATAGCATTGGCATCCTACATCGGCTATGAATTTTACGTTTGCCTGAAAATTAGCGGTGGCAGAGTGCCGGCGATCATGTATCGTTGGCACAATCTCCCCAACTTCCTAGTGTGAATGAAATTCCTTTAGGGTGCCTCTGGTTAGCAGAGCATCGGATAAAAGTTTCTGTAGGCCTTAATAGGCGTGGATCTTGTAAACTTTTTAACATTAATTCCCCATATTTTTAATGAAACTACCTACTATAGGTCTTTTCAGTACTGCCTTTAACCTACCCTATGTTTGGCACACTATGGCATTAGTTGCCGCTGTGCCATTAAACACCTAATTTTTTTTCTTCTGCATATAATTATGTCAACATGCCGGCAGCGAGCACAGTGACTTTGGTTTTTGTGAGATGCATAAACAATGTACCTGCCACGTAAAAAATAAAATATAAAAAAACGAAAACTTTTAAGGTTGCCGCGTGCATAAGCTGCAAGTACACAAAGATCTCAGACATAACATTGTCTTAATCTCTCGCTTCTTTACCTGACGCGATTGGGAACCTCCATTTCACAATTCCGTGCGTCGCCACTATAGGTTAATGTCATTCACTTTTTAAGCCCCGAGCCCTCGACGTTAACACCAAGGGTTCTTTCAGAGCCGGTTTAACAATTATAGAGGCCCTAATCTGATAAGCACCTGCGCCCTCCCTGTTTTTATAAAGAAAATAAGAAAATTGGTGGGAAATTATTGTGGTCCAGCAATATCGCGACGGAGTGTCGGTGCTCGGCACTGTTTTTATGTACGCGGAGCTTTTCATTTTATCTCTTTCATTCAAAAAGGTCGTGCGTGGTGAAGAAAATCGTGCGGTTCAGAATCGAAAATGGTAATGTATTGCACAGTAAAAATAAACAGTGCCCTGGACTTCAGACAGATTCACAAGTGGCGCTCGAACGCTTCCGTATTCACAACCTTTCTCTTGTAAAGCGTTCCTCACTTTCGTATCTCCTTTCGCAAACGAAAATGTTTCCTTCCGACTCTGAGAATACATTGAACTTTTCACAATATGCACTCGTTTCGAAATTTGCAGCAGTTATAACAGCTGCATACGTGGCGATCCAAGCTTCACAATAGGAGGTTTTATAAACTTTATAAGCACGTTAGAATAAATGGGTCCCGTTCCCTCGCTCTCGCAGGTAAGGCCCTTAACTGCGACCTCTTTAGCCTTCCATCTCCCTAGCCCAGTGACACCGTGTTCAGAAAGAAAAATCCGTCCACTCAACCGGTATTTAATTAAGCCAATGCCACCTAAAAGACGGGGCTTGTGCGTGACGTTATCATTCGTGGATTCCAAACCCACTCCAAGAAGCAAACACGCCGGTGCTTTACGAAAGTCGCAGCAAAGCAGCAGAAGCGTCCAGCCTGGCTTCGCCACGTTAAAGCGTCGTGCTCGTTGTGAGATGCAGTGAGACGCGCTGACGGTGAAGCTCACTCAAGCTAGGAGATACGCTGCGTGCAGCCGTTACTGATAACGTGTGGGGGGAAAAAGGCCCAGGCCTTGTCTTCTAGGTGGTATAGACCTGTAGCTCTCAAGTTTTAAACAACACTCCTGGCGAGCAACATGGGGAATTTTTAGGTCACGTTTTCTCCGTAGTGCGCGTGAAACGTGAGCAGACGCAGAGGGACGCTGACAAACGCCAGTTTGCGCAGGTGGAAAGTGCATGACGGGACGCTAGGACGCCGCTTCACGTCAGCATTACATGGTCGCGTCTCGCGAACGCTAGCGAAAGGGCCTCTTTTGCGGTCGCGTCTCGTGAACGCTACAGCGCCCCCTGGCCGAGAGAAACAGGTCTATTGACTGAGTCAAACAGAAACAAATGTCATAACATTAATAAACGATAAAATATTTGTAAAGTGCCTGAATGGAGCGTACTTACTGTGGTGAACGGAATACTGCAGAGAGAAAAAAAGCTGAAATTAATATTCGAACACATGACGGAAGCATCGCGTGCATTTTGAGTTTGACAGAGAAGATTGTTTTGCTTATCACTGCACCAGCTCAAGACAGGCGAATTGAGTGATAGAGTCACATCCGTGTGAAACACATGGATGTGACACTATTTCTCAACTTACCAAATTTGCAGAAATAAATTATGCTTCTTCCTTCTTTAATATTTCTGCGAACACAGAAGGTCATCGCTATAGTATATTATTGTGAACGAAAAGGCGTTTTTAGAGATTTCGGATAGAGTTTCAGTTAAGTATGAACAAGGTTTTCTAAGCACCAAGATTGCTGAAGTGTGGTCAGTTCAAAGCGAATCTTGTCTAGTGACTCTAGCCTAGACAAAAAAAAAATTAGTACCTGGCGCGTAAAAGTTTACTCAGTTTTACACTCACCAAGAAGAGGAGGAGGAGCAAACACTGAAAACTTTGTGCCATGTACCTGCTGAATGAACTGAGCAATTACCAGGTGCCGCCTTCCTTCCGCGTAAAAAAATTTCCGTCACTATATTTTATACAAAGAAATCTATAAAAAGAATGCGAGTGCGCTCATAAAATGAAAAAAAAGAAGAAAATTAGACGCCAAGAGCAATTTATTTGCAGTGGAACCTTCGAGCTTTTTTCGAAAGGACCAGGTTCAACAGTGCGCATTCACCGGATGCCACATTTGAGTGCCTATGCACACCTTATAAACCAGTCTGTCTAGCCTGGAAAAAGCGGTGGAGAAGCTGCATCGTGACGTCACCGGTGGGAGGAGCCTAATCTCCATCGCCAACAAACTACATCGGGAGAGAACTGCACCGTGACGTGTCCGGTGACGTCGCCGAACTGTAGCAATTGAGGTGAAACTAGATTGTTATTTTTCTCCCTACAGGAAATTTTGAAGAATCGCAAAACTCAGCAGTGAAGGGTTCTAGAAAGCAATACTGTTAAGTATCCGACACCTATGGTGCACAGCAATTTAACTAAACTATTTTTGTGTTGAAATTTGTCGCGTGAAATATATAGTTTACTTAAGATGCACAAAAATTATTAGAATTAGCTGCAGCCCAGTACGTCGCGCAGCTGGGCAGTCATGTCCGACAACGCGAAGAAGCTGAAGTAAGGTCCTCGCGTGTCGGTCCACCAGATTAGCCTTCTGAACGGCTTTTTGACAGAAAACTAAGTTATAGTGAAGGCCGCCACTGACAGTCCTCTCACCCAACTTGAGGGGGACGAGTTGTGGGACAGAATTGCGGACGAGCTGAACGCCCAAGGCCCGTTCATCAAAACGAGAGCAGAATGGAAGGGCCACTGGACTACTCGTGTCTGCCACGCCAGAGCACGGGATTTGGATATAGCGCGTGCTGTTCGGCCGTGTATCACTTCTGCGTGGTTCACGTTAAAAGCCCCAGGCTAGCAGTCGTACTGCACTGGATAAATTTCTCACCTGCAGTGGGTAACAATGCTGCCATGTTCAGGCAGACTATCATCTTGCTGTACAAACAACTAACGACAAATTGGCATTTTTGACTTTTTTTTGCTGCGTTATTGCAATTAATCTCGGGCTGTACGAGAAAGAAAAGAGGTTTCTTTGGGGGTTAAAGTTTCGGTGAAGTAGGAAGCAAAAAGAAAGAAAAGAGAATATTTACCTCAAATTGGGTTCGTAATCGAATTAGCAGAAACAGAAAATCAGTTGTTAGTCCCAGGATGTTTATGGTCTTTTCTTTATGTGTATGTTCATTGTAGTTCAGCTGGCCGTACCTGAAGTAGTTGCTTTAAAATAAAATATCTCTATCTCTCACACTCTACTTGAAGTATGGACCAACTAGCTCAACTTAAGCGTGTTACCGTTGCTTGGCGTTTTGCTCAGCCATATCGCTTATATGGGGTGCACTCAAATGAAAACACAATCGTGCTGAATCGTGTAAGAGTATTTGGAATATTGATCGATTTCTATTTTCTGGTGGGCGTCGACTTCTACTCCAAGTGGCCCGAGGTTTTTCTGATGAACAGCACATCGGCTGAAGCAACTATTGAAAAGCTGAGGGAGCTGTTTAGTCATTTCGGTCTGCCGAAATGACTGATGGTTTT
Source organism: Ixodes scapularis (assembly GCF_016920785.2). Taxonomy (NCBI): domain Eukaryota; kingdom Metazoa; phylum Arthropoda; class Arachnida; order Ixodida; family Ixodidae; genus Ixodes; species Ixodes scapularis. The sequence goes on from NW_024609839.1 coordinate 20,595,743, forward strand.
GTCAGTGACAATGGCCCCCAATTTTATTTTCAAGAATTTGAGATTTTCTTGCGACAGAATGGTGCGAGGCACGTCAGGACCGCCCCCCCCCCCCCCCCCCCAATCCGTCAAGTAATGGGTTGGCTGAGGGCTTCATTCGCACCCTGAAGCGCAAGACACATGCTCGAAAATTCCATCCGATCGGACATCCGATCCGGCAGTACGGCTGCCTGATCCGAGAAATTTGGTCGCTTCAGAACGTCGGATCGGCGATCCGGCGTGCGTCCAACGTGCCAGATAGTTTCGCAGCGCGGACGCACTGTCGGAAGCGTCCAGCCAATGACAGCGCAGTTTGCGCGAACGTCATGATGACGTACTGGATCTGGCGGGACGGGCGAGGGGAAGCCGGGCGCATGAATTCTGCTGACTCATTCGAGAAAGATGGCCCCAGCAAAGAATGCACGCGCTAGCGAGAACGAGGTGGTAATTTCGCTCGTGCGAACTGAACCGTAAATCTGCGACCAGAGATGACCTCCGGGGTCCGCTGGAACGCTGGGATCTCCTGGGGCCTGGGCGGAGCCGAACGGATCGTCGTGTCGCATGCAAGGTCGGAAGCGTGTGTCTCAAACTGTCGCGTGCGGCAATTCGGAGCGCCGTTCGGACTGTCGGATCGGACGTCGGATCGAACGATACTGCCGTCCATGAGTCTCGCGCTTGAAGGAGGCCTTACTAAAAGAGATGACGGGCCAGCCTCTGTCCCGTCGACTAGCAAGATTCTTGTTAGCTTACAGGAACAAACCGCACGCCACACCCCTTCAGAGTCTTGCGGAGTTGCTGCTTCGGCGGCGGCTCACTACCCGTCTGAACAGACTGCGATCCTCTACAGAGGAAACTGTTTACCGCAAGCAGGACGTGCTACAGCTGAAGCACGGTGGCAAGGACCGACACTTCGATTCTGGTGACAAGGTGTACGTCAAGAACTTCCGGCCGGGTCAGAGAAAGTTGCACGGAGTCGTCATGGCTAGATCGGGACCTGTCTCCTACTGGCTTCGCGTGACCACACCGCGGGGGACCTTCGTGTGGCGGCGACACCAAGACAACCTGCGGTTGCGGGAGATCTCTACCCCAGAGGCGGAGGAAGGTGGTTCGCTGATACCGATTGTCCTGCCATCATCGACAACCTGCTGCAAGGGGGACTCCTGAACGAGCTGCCTCCATTTCGGACACTTGTGGTAGAGGGACAAGACATGGGTTCAACTCCAGTCTCCTGTCCTCCCCGAGCCCAGCCGCAAGAAACACAGCGCCGGTATCCCGAATGGCAACGGCGTGCGCCTGATAAGTTTGCGGCTTAAGAAACTAGAGAAAAAAATGAGGACTGTATTTTTCAGAACTAATTATTTTGTCTGTTTTTACTTCGTACTTTTGAGAGCTTCAAGTATTCTCGTGTTTTGTTAAATTGTCATATCGTGTTAATTTGTGAGTATTGTAGTGGAACGCCGTCGAATGGTATTACTGTGCTGAACTAAGTGTGGGGGAGAGTTGTATGGGTGATGCAATAAGCGGGCAACAGCGAGCGCGCGCTCGTGCGTCTAGCGGCACTGTTCCTGGGCGCCATATCTATCTGAGCCAGGGTACCGTTTGCACCACCCGCTGCTGCCCTGCCGCTCGCTCACACCCGTGGCTATGTGTCGTACTCCGGCAGTCCTGCAATAAAGATGTTCTAGCGAAGAACCTTATCGGCCTGTTATTTTAGATACTACAATACCTAATTCTTTTCAGTCACGTTAATCACAACCAGGCTGTACATGATCGCAACAGGACGCCACAGTATTAATGGACCGGTTATACGAGTATTTACCGCTGTCGACGCATCTAAAACCAGACTTGTTTGCTTCAGAAATCCACTAGAGCTGGTGATATTGCACGAATCCTTTGTTTTGCACAGACTCAATTGCCATGATTGTAAAAAGTTTTTTTTTCTGAAATACATCGAGACTTGCACTTGTACGTACGTTTTGTACAGATTTCGTCTGTACAACGCATTTATCATATGCATCTTGAAAGCTTAAAAGCGTCAGCAGCTTACTTTATAGCAATAGGATATTTATACAATTTACTGCAAGAAAATCAATTGTACGTGCTCTTGCTTATAGCATACTGAGGTGTGGTCTCACATTACTTGGTAACTCCACAGAAGCTTGAAAATTAAAATTGACCGAATTCTTCAATGTTTGTAAAAAAAAATGTCGTGTACAATTTCGAACTTATGCTAGGGCAGACATCTTCGAGGCTTCACAGTTGTTGAATTTTCGTTCAATTCATTTTCAATGTGTTGTTCTCTCTCATTTTTGGTGTAATGATTTCAAACATCCACGTGTGTCCAGCAGAGATTTGAGCAGCTGAGATTGTCTTATATTCCCTCGGTGTTATATGATATATGTTAAGCAAGGTTGTTCCTAGTGTGTGCCATATTTAGTCAATAGAGTCCATGATTACTTTTAAAAGCGAATATAAAGAGAATATGCTAAAACTCTAACTTTTTTTCAAAGTAATTCTGTTCTAAATTTTTCTTCATTATTGCTCTTGGATATTTTTTATTTATTTTTCCACTTTGTTATTTTGACTATTTATTTTACTCATGTGACTATATACTTCTTTGCTTGCTATGTGTTCTATGACTTCTTTGATATTTGTGTCGTTTCACTCGCTGGGTTTTCTCCGTTAAGCCTCCACTGTCTTCGACAGATCCGTAACCTCATGCTGTATTTAAGATATGTGAAATAAATATATTATTATTATTAGTAGTAGTAGTAGTAGTAGTTTTATCATTATTATAAAAGAAAATGGGAAGGCTTGAGAGATTGATTGATTGATTGATTGGGTTTTAGTGGCGCAAAAGCATCTAAGGCTATAATGCGCCAAGTACATACACTATTGCTGGGAGAGGGTTAAGGAGAAGAAAGAGCTTTAGTAGCAGATGATAGGATAAAACAATGAACATGACCTATGTATAAGTGTAAAAGGAATGGACATGAGTTCAAAACAGTAAAATCACAGTCGGTGTAGAAAGCCGATTGCTTTGAGAAAGTTAAAAACACAAGAGTGTGGTATGAGGGGTTCATCACCAAGTAAAATCATCAGATGTAGGGGAGTATGCTCTTTGTAAAGCTGTGAAAAGTGGTTACGGCGTTCTAGGCCATACGAATTGCATTCAATTAAAATATGAAGTATAGTCAAAGGACAATGGCAATGTTCGCACTGTGGGGCATCTTCACCCCGCAAAAGATGCCCATGTGTGAGCCGTGTATGGCCAATCCTTAGACGGCAGAGTACCACCTCGTAGAATCGTTCACGGTGCCGAGCACTCTCCCATTCCTTCAAGAGTTGTTTCACCATATGCAACTTATTGTTTATCTCAGTATCCCACTCATGTTGCCATCTCTGCAGTATGCAATGTCTAGCCACATTGTGATAATCCTTGTGGGGAATTTCATTAAGGTGCACAATTTGTGTGGCCGCAGAGTGCGCAGCTTGATATGCCTCCTCATTACCCGGGATGCCAACATGACTTGGCACCCAGCAGAACACAATATCACATTTGTTTTTGATTGCACAGATTATTTTACTCTGCAGATGTGAAACCAACGGGTTTGTGGGGATATTCAAGGAAACAAGGGCTTTCAATGAGCTTAAAGAGTCTGTGTATACTACGGAGCGACGCAGCCTCTTCTCAACGATATGTTCAACAGCAAGAAGTAGACCATGCAACTCTGCCGTTAGAATTGTGGCAAAGGGGTTCAGTCTTTTTACCTTGGAAACAGATGGTCCGATCATTGCACAGCCTACAAACGATTCAGTTTTAGTACCATCTGTATAAACGCTTGTGTAGTGCTGATAGTGGCTCTGTAGTTCGAAGAACTCTTGCCTCAGCGCTTCGTCCGGAGTGTCTTTCTTGCTGTGTTTTGTCAGTGTAAAGTCACAATGGACGAGGGAGTAATCCCAAGGAGCTACAGTGTCTCTGTGCTGTGTCACGCAGGGTTTGGGCTCCAGACCAAAAAGTTCTGCTGCCGTAGTATTTCTCAAGGCAAAAGGAGGAACAAGACTTGGCTTATTTTGGAAAGTCCTTTGAAACCTAATTTTTACAATAGAATCATGAGCAGGATGGAGAGGAACAGACCTTACTCGGAGTGAATACATAAATCCTAGAGCAAAGCGTCTTTTCTCAAGAGAGACCTCATTGGCCTCCGCATAAAGGCTGGGAACCGGTTAGGTGCGGAATGCTCCGATAGACAGCCGTAGCCCCTGATTATGAATAGGGACTAACATCTTCAATACTGATGCTTTAGCTGAGCCATACACAAAGCTGCCATAATCTAGACGGGAGCGAACCACTGAACGATAAATGCGTAAAAGGCACAATCTATCAGAACCCCAAGATTGATGAGACAATACTTTTAGGATATTAAGTGATTTTGTGCATTTCAACTTCAACTGCTTAATGTGAGAAACAAAAGATAATTTTGAATCAAACAGAAGACCTAAAAACTTATGTTCACTCTTCACAGCTATAGGCAGTCCATAAATGGTTAATGAAGGATCTTGAAAAATTCCTCGCCGGCGGGAAAAGCATACACACACAGTTTTTTCTGTGGAAAACCTGAAACCATTGGTATCAGCCCAGTTCGTCAATTTGTTGATAGCCAGTTGAACTCTCCTTTCACATATGGAGCGGTTACATGATGATACTGAAACTTGGATGTCATCAACATAAATAGAGTATTGAACTGAAGGAGATATTACTCGGGCAATGGAGTTTATTTTTATAATGAAAAGAGTGACACTAAGTACACCACCCTGGGGAACACCATTTTCCTGTACAAAATCCCGAGAGAAAGTTGTTCCAAGTTTCACACAAACGGAGCGGCACCCTAAATAGCTTTTAATGATGCCGAACATGCTCCCGCAAATACCGATGTTGATGAGGTCTTGCAGGATTCCGAATCGCCAGGCAGTATCATAAGCCTTCTCCAGATCAAAAAACACAGAAAGGCAGTGCTGTTTGTTAACAAATGCCTCTCTCACGGCTGTCTCGAAGCGAACCAGGTGGTCCACTGTGGATCGTGCCGACCGAAAGCCGCATTGATACCCGTCTAGAATTTTGTGAGTTTCAAGATAATCCATAAGCCTTCTGTTACTTATTCGTTCCAGAGTCTTTGATAGACAGCTAGTCAATGCAATAGGCCTATAACTAGAAGCACTAGAAGGATCCTTTCCTGGTTTAAGCAAGGGTACTACAAAGGCCACCTTCCAAGAAGTTGGAAAGTGGCCTTCAGACCAAATTCTATTGAAAAGATATAAAATGAGTTGAACAGTTGAAGGATGAAGATGTTGAAGCATAATATAATGAATTCCATCTGGGCCAGGTGCAGTCTGCTTAGGGGAATGAAGAACCATTTCAAGTTCATGCAACGTAAGTGGAGCATTATATGGGTCTTGATAGCCACTCGAACTATTGACAGACCTTTTTTCTACCTGTACTTTGTGTCGAAGGAAAGTAGGCGTGTAGTTCCTTGAGCTGGAAACGAACTTGAAGTGTTCGCCAAGAATGTCTGCCGGTTCTTCGAAGCTTTCAGGGCATATTCCATTTTTTGTCAAAAAAGGAATGAAAACGCATGGTAAGAGCCATTTATTTCGTGGACTCGATCTCATACCTCCTTTGGTGTCGCCTGACTATTTATAGATGACGAATACTTCATCCAACAATGTCTTTTAGACAGCCTGCGAACAAATCGCGCAGAAGCCTTCATTTTCTTGAAAGTAACAAGGTTGCTCGGTGTAGGGTACCGCCTAAAAATGCCCCATGCTCTGTTTTGCTTCTTTTTAGCCTTTTGGCAATCTTCATTCCACCATGGCTTCGGACGTTTGGGAAGGTGAGTGGATGTCATGGGTATTGCGATCATAGCAGCTTCTAATATGTGCTTAGTAATATGGTCTACTGCCTCTTCAATAGAAAGTTGATGGAGAGATGTAATAGCTAAAACAGAGGATTGTTTGAAAAGTGTCCAATTGGCTTTGTCAATCTTCCACCTAGGTGTCCGAGTTGGAAGTGTAATAGGGTGATTGTGAAAGTCTAAAATAATTGGAAAATGATCACTGCCATATGGATTAGGAATGACTTTCCATGTTAGAAAAGGAAACAATGTGGGATGCACAATTTAAAGATCAACTGATGTGAATGTGCGTGTTACTGATGAAAAATGTGTAGATTCTTTCGAGTTGAGCAAACATAATCCTGATGACAGTAAAAAACGCTCAATAAGTGCTCTTCGTGTATCTTTTCGTCCACTTCCCCAGGGAGGATTATGAGCATTAAAATCACCCACAAGCACAAAAGGAGAAGGAAGCTGATCACAAAGTAATTCAAGTTCCTCATACTTAAGCGGGTAGTTTGGAGGTATATATACTGAACAAATAGTAATCAATCGGTTAGTCAGTATACGGGTAGCAACGGCCTCTAGTTCAGTGTTTAAGGGTACTTCCAAACATGGTTCAGAGCGTTGCAAAACGACATCAGAACCTCCAGATGGATGGCTTGAATACTGCCGATCTTTCCGAAACACTTGGAAATGCCTGGGGACATTTGTGTGACTCTCTTTTAGGTGAGTCTCTTGCAAACAGAGGGCAATGGGACTGTGTTCCTCTAGTATATCAGTAATATCATCATAGTTTGCAAGAAGACCTCGACAGTTCCATTGTAGAACAAGTGGAGGCATTATTTTATAAAAGAGATGCAAGTATAAAAATACAATCAACTACTCTGGTCTTGGGATGACGTTCCCAGAGGAAACTACTTTGGAGGTATTACTGTTTTTTTCGTTTTTTTCTTTGTTTTAGAAATCTCCCATTCCATATCGTCCTGATCGGACGAAAGAGCGGAAGGCTCGGTGGCCTCGTCCCTCGCCTCCACCTCTTGAGACGAGGCTTGTTGTGTAGGTTTGGGCAAAGTCGAGGTACGGGGCCGGACTCCCCGGCCACGACCGCCCTCACTCAAAGGGGCAGCAGCGGAGGTGCTGGGCTGAACGTCGCCCAACTCCATCCGTCCCCGCCCCTCAGCTGTTGAAGGAGCGGCGTGATGCCGGTCCTTGGACGAGGCCCTCTCCCGTGAGTTGGGGCGAGACTCTCGCTCCTTCTCCCTGGGGGGACATCTTGGGGTGGAGGCAGCTAGGGGGGCTCCCTGCCTGTCCCGTGGTCGAGAGGCAGCTGGTGCGCTTCCTCCAGAAACCAGGGGAAGCTGCTGCCGCTGCTGGGGGGTTGGGGACTGAAGAGCCACTGCCAGGACCTCAGGAGAGACCTGAGTGGCCTTCGATTCTGTTCGCGGTGCTGGTCCCCTTTGCACCGCCTGCGCAAACGTTCCTTTTGCGAAAAAGGTACACTGTTGTTTTGCCTCTTGGTAGGTAATATTCTTTTGTGCTTTAAGGGTTAAGATTTCTTTTTCCCGCTTCCATTGTGGGCATGTTCTAGCATAAGCAGCATGGTTGCCTTGGCAGTTAAGACAGTTGAGAGTATTCTCACAAATGTCAGCAACATGGTCGTTGCTGCCACACTTTGCGCAAGTTTCACCGCCCCGACAGTTTCGCGAGCCATGCCCGAAGCGCTGACACCGGAAACACCTTTGTGGGTTGGGGATAAAAGGCCGGACTTTGCAGTGTAGGTAACCAGCTTTAACGGTCGTAGGAAGCGTATGCAGTTCAAAAGTCAGGATCAAATGCTTGGTTGGCTGCTCCTGCCCGTCTTTACGGATGGTGATCCGCTTGACGGCCACCACTGCCTGTTTCTGGAGTCCAGCCAGAATTTCATCCTCAGTGCAATCTACCAGATCAAGCTCAGCGATAACACCTCGAACACTATTCAGTGTCCGATGTGGGCTTACTTTTATCTGGTGTTCGCCTAGACATGTCTGTTTTAAAAGCGTCCCCCTATTGGAAAAACGTACAAGAAACAAACCTGCTGCTTGTACAGTCCTGGTATGACACCACCATAATTTATTGTTATTATACATGCAGCTAGTTTGGTTTTGCGTTCTCCATGACTGGAGATACCGGCACCGCTATGGCTCCGGGTCTGTCTATACTGGCAGCCGGTTTGCTCGCCGATATGACTCGGTATGGCTGGTATGATTTTGCGTCCGATGACGTAGGCGACCGCCATCTTTCCAACGAAACGCCTATACCACAAGACCACCGGTATAACTAAACCATACATGCAGAAAGACGACCGCCATCTTCCAACAAAAACGTCCATCGTTTACCACCGGTATCGTTACATACATCATACATGTCGAAAAATAACATAAGCCGCGTTTACATGAATGCGACTTAGTCGCATTGAATCCAGTTGCCGCATTCAATATGCGGTCATGTAACCGGCATAATGCGCAAAGCGCATCGCATTAAAGTCGCTAGACAGAGGTGGATCGAGATGGCGAGTGCGCATTCATTCAGCCCATGTAAACGAAGATCGCATCGCATTTTGGAACGGGGAGGATTATCGGAAGGCGCTCGCTGCGGGAGCGAGTGAACAGCTGAGAACATGGTGGCGGCCAACCTCGTCGGCGGCGCGGAGAGCGGTCCCGCAATTTTTTTCCCGAGAACAAACGCAAGCTTTTATTGCGATCATAAGTAAGCGGAATTTAGCGGAGCTGCTCGGTGAGGGCGGCCCCGTCCAAACCTTTGCGAAGTACGACTTGCGCGTCCGAAGGGGTCACAAAGGCTTCGGTGCAAGCACGCATGACACCGAGAGCTCCGATCACTGTAGAGCACTGCATGGTTGCGCAGAACGAGCAGCTCCTACCTCGCTGCCGTTCCTGGCTGCGCAAGAGCCTCTCGGACTCGGGGTCTGGTCGCGATCGGCGAGTTCTGGCGCGGCGAAACGTGGAGGCTTCCTCAAAGCGTGCACACACACGTCGCCTCTCGTTCAGAGTGGACCGGCGGCCCGGACTGGAGTCCTAAACGCCTTGGTTTTGATGCTTCTTCCGTCTCCCAACTTCTTCCACAGCACCGAAGACAGCGGGCGCGATCTTTACGTTCACTGAATGCGTCGAAAGGCCTCCACGTGCGATGCACCGGAAAACGTGGTGCGGCTGGTGCCGGAACGGAACTGACGGAACTGCATAACTTCGAGCTTTGAGTCAACGTGCACGGCAACAAAACGATCGTGACACTAAGTCGCGGATACCGCATCGCCGGTCGACAGGGGCAAATGGCCCGTTGCTCGTATCGTGGGCCGTGACTCGTACTCGGCCAACTCGGCGTCTTTTCGTGGCCCCTCGCGTCGTCGCAACCAGCCGCAAACATACCAGCCCGCGACCGTGGCCGATGTCGGAGAAAAGCGAAACCGAAACGTAAAGCTTCCGCCCAGTGGCTTCCGCTGCCGCGCCTTTTCTAACTTCCCGGCCAGTCCCGGTTTACACGCTTCCGGTCGTCGTGGAGATGGCGACGCAGCCAGACGTAGCGGTTTTGGCGCTGGCTCCTTCTGCGTTTTACGGGACAGATGTTTTACGGTCCGTTTCTACTGCGTCTCTGGCTCTCAACTCGACGACGCCTCTCATGGTTCAACCAGGCGTGGTCAGCCGGGGTCAGCACTGCGCGGCCGGCTCAACTCGTCCGATCGCCGGACCGCAGGCGACTTCCGATTTCGGCCGTTAGGCCTAGGATCCGAAGGACTCTGTTTCCGTGAAGCGGTAAGCGAATCTCGTCCCGTTTTCGTTCTACTTTTAAATTACGTTAGGTGCGCTACAGTGTAAGCATGCGTGCCAAGTGTTCGTGACAATTTTGAACTAGAGTAATTGTGCTTCATTGCGGTTTGTCATTTACGAAAAAGTAAATCGAGCAATGAACGAGGAGCCGTGCTTGAAAACGATGTATGTACGATGTTAACTTCTACCTGGGCGGCTTAAAAAAAAGTCAAGACTGGTTACGGTTGGATGCGAGGCTGGTCCCAATGCAATGGTAACCACTTAGAGCACCTTTCTGAACAGCATGTAAGCAATATAGCGATCAACGAGACGAGCGACGACGAGAAGCTACGAGTGCCGGCGCCGAGCGACGAAGATTTCTCACTCTCGCTGCTTGCGCCGCTCGGTTCCTGGGCTTCTAGAAAACGTCGCTCATCACCTTGATCGCTCGCACCAATCGCTTTCATAATGTGTGTCTCGTCGCGCAGCTGACTACCGTGTTTATTCAAATATATGTCAACCTTTTTGTTTTTCTTTTCTTTTATTTATTTTTTTTTTTTTTCGGAAATCGTGACTAAAGAATTTCGACCTACATTCGCGACCAAATTTTGCGACCGTACCGGAGGCATGAAGCTATCGAGTCACCGAGCCGGCGTTGCCGTAGAGCTGCGCCGCTTCTTGTTTCCAAAAGCTTTTGTTAAACAACCGAAAACAACAGCGGTGGCCGATGCCGCTATCGCGCGCACCTCTTGGGGCATTGGATTTCGCCATCGCACCTCTAGCGTTCCCCTTGCTGGGCAATGGGGAAGGAGAGGAACGCGATGCGCCATGCACTTTGTCCTCCATCCTCGCAAACGCGCACAGAAAAAGAAAAAAAAAAAAAAAAGATGTTACTTTTGTTAGTTGCATGAGGCGGCTCGGCTCGCGTGTTGCTCATGGCGACACGGCGGCTTTGTTTGCGTCTTTGTAGTTTGTCTTTCGTCGCTTCGCACCTTCTTTCGTTTCTTGTCGTCATTTTACAACGGTGTCAGTGAAGTATTGTGGCGGATTTGCGAGGATGTCTACCAAGCTTTGAAGTGATGTAAATAAAGGTTTCTTTCTTTTGCCCAAAATTTCCCCTGTTAAAAATAAAAAAAAGTCGACCTATATTTGAATTTGTTTTTTTTTTTTTATTCTCGGTGGGTCCAACAAATAGAGTTCGACCTATTTTCGAGTAAATACGGTAACTTTAATTTTTATTTTGGGTTACGTCGGACGTAACTCGAATGCTTGACAGTTACGTTGGGCGTAACTTTAATTTTTATTTCGGGTTCCGTCGGACGGAACGTTAGACACTGCGTTACACTTAAGAAAAATAGGGGCTGATGGTTCATCATATAAACCAACCATTTGTGTTTAATTAAAGCGAATCACTGGCCTAAAAAAAATACTGCTGTCCTATAGGAATGTAGCGCTTCAGATAAATTTGTAAATTTTTGCTTTTAGTCTCTGCCCCACCAGATACAACATCTGGCCTAAAGCAGTGTTCCAGATCTCCTTCCAAGACCTCAGGCGGGTCGTCATTCAATCCAGGAGGCGGCGGCGTCTCATGGGCGTGTTGCTGGTGCTTCTTACTGGATGGTGCTACCGAGGGAAAAGTGGTCGTGCTTGGGAAAGGCAAGTATGGCCGCCGTAAGTATAGATATTGTTTTTACCTTTGCTCGAACCCACCTTTAAGAAATGCACAGTTCGCATGTGTGCATCTCTCAATGCTTCTACAGTCGGCTGTTAATATTTGGAGTGCTCCAACTCTGTCAGCGCTAGTTTCTCTAGATTATGCAAATGGGATGCAACACTAAACCACATATGCTCTCGCAACAAACAGTGCTCTGCTGAAGCACGCACTGTGGAATCTACTCTGGCTTTATAATGCAGCACAAAATAGTTGACGCCAAGTATAGCTACTTTTGTGACTCCGTTTTACCAAAAGCTCTGCCGAAATTAACTTGCCACCTTATAGGTAGTGCAAAAGAACCTCGCGTGCCTAACCTGGAGAAGGGCATTTTTTTCATAGGTCAATTTTTTCTTAAACCAATACCTTCAGCCTCCTTGAAATGTTAACATCATGTGACACTCAGAAGAACAGTAAACCCCTTAATGTTGGCGAACCTTTCATTTTCACGGCCTTTAATTTTGCGGAATTCAGTGACTGCGATTATGTCCTCTGTGACCGATTCGAGAAGAAATAGGGGCCACCAAGATAAGGGGGTTTTACTGTCCATCGGAGGAGAGAGGAAGTCACCTTTGTTTGTATGCAAGAGTAAAGCCAACAACAACAATCATGGTGCCGACACTTTGTGAGCCTATCTGTGTCTATTGAATGATATCAATTTTGTTTTTGTTCGTTAAAAATTGTTGCCTGTCCACTGTGGGATGTCGTCTTCAACACGAGCAGTGGTTTTCCTCTGAAGCAGGCAGCATGGACGCGTGCCGCAGCACAACATAGTTTATTTGCAGGTGGTACCGCAGTTTGAAGGATGGTTCGCACAATATGGGGGAATCGCAATTCAATGTTCTACCTCGGGCGTAGACAAGATTTGCTCATTCTAAATCATTTTGTCTACAAATCGGGAACTTGCAACGAATGTACCCGCATGGTTGGAAGGGCCAGACAAGCCTTGCGAGCGCTTCGTTTTCTAGCCTCTCAGTCCTGAACCTACTCACGCACCACATGTGTAGATGTTCCGCTACGTGGGAGCACTTATTTGGAAAATGGTGAATGGCAACTGTTGTTATCTTTAAGGTGGACTGCTAATTTGCAGTACTTTTCCTCACTTAAAAATATGTCTTACTAAAAATATGTAGTATAGCCGATGACAAAATGAGAATGGCTGGGCGTCCTCCAGCACATGCTTGTGCTTTTCACCCCGCTTTAGACAGATGTGCTCGCTCCAGGCTCATCAGGCGCTGAAACGTCATCGAAGGTAGCAGACGGGCTGGAGGTCGAACAACGGAGACTTCTCCCTGCCTTTCTGATGGTGTCAGTGACCATGTACTTCTATACTCTAACTTAGCTTAACCTGCACAGAGCTGAGTAGAATAGGCTTGGCAAGTGCCCTTATTGCATATGCATTTGTACAGCTGAGCCCCGCAGGGGGCACCTGTGAAAGCAGGTGTTTGGAGAGTGGCGTCTCCACGGACCCTGAGCCCCGCAGGGGGCGCCTGCACCTTAGGTGCTAGGTGCTTGGTGAGTAGCGTCACCACGGACCCCAGCCACGTTGGCTACATAACGGACCCTGAGTAACAAGTGGGTAAGACCCACCCACGTCTGGCTGTGCGTGGCGAGCCCGTGTCCAGGGAAAAGGGCATCCTGGTGGTTGAGCTGAGCCCGGGGTAGGTTTGGACCCTTCGGGGCCCCCCGGGCGAGGCAACACACAACTTTGGCCCCTGCTTCCTGTAGACGGGAGTCCTGGTAAGGCCCGGCCAGGATGATTCAGTCTAGTCGCCTTTTCTTCTACTATCCCCTCCAATCTTTTACCTTCACCTTTCCTGCTCCCTTTATTTCTCTCTCATTTCTCTTCCTCCTTTTCACCCCTCTTTGGCGGCAAGGGCTAACCTTGGGTGGCAATAGACCTCTGTCTTGACCCACACTTGGGTATAGTTTCCCGGCAGCACTGTTAGCGTAACGTCTCCAGCCAAGCCCTTCTTGTTATGGTGCGTTACCTAACCCCTTGTTGGGCTCGGTGGTGGGCGGTGCACCGCGGATTCTGAACATTCTTTGCCCCTCTTATGGCACCCCTCCGTTCTAAACCCTCTGATCGGCCCCTGAAAAGGGGTCGGACCGAAGTAAAACTGAATGATAAGTCTTCACCGGTACAGAACACTTTTAGCCGATTCCTTGTTATGCACTCTGAACAAGACGAAAAACCTCTTGCGAAGTTGTCACCTTTTCTGATCGCAAAAACCCTAGAAACCCTTGTAGGCAAAAACTTCAAAGCAAAGAAGCTAGTATCTGGTGACTTGCTTGTTGAAGTGGAAAATGGCACACAGAGTGCTGCCCTCTTGGACCTAAACAAGATTTCTGAGTATAGAGTCTCCGTCACTCCACATCGAACTCTAAATAATTGCCAAGGAGTAATTTCCGAGGATGATTTGCTAGAGTCAAGTAACGAGGAGATTTTGGAAGGTCTTTCCAGTCAAGGAGTAACGGCAGTACGACGAATCCTGCTTCGTAAAGACGGAAACGAGCGACCAACAAAACATATTGTACTTACATTCTCTTCCACTGTGCTGCCTCAAAGTATCAAGGCGGGCTACCTCCACTGTAAGGTGCGCCCATACGTCCCGAACCCGAGACGCTGCTTCAAGTGTCAACGGTTTGGTCATGGCTCTGCCACCTGCCGCGGAAAGACAACCTGCGCAAAGTGTGCATGCACAGACCACCCAACAGATACGTGTGGCAGCTCAACCCCTAAGTGCATCAACTGCACTGGTTCCCATCCTGCTTACTCGCGATCATGTCCAAAGTTTAAAGAGGAGAAAGAAATTTTAACCTTAAAAACAAAGGAAAACTTGAGCTACCATGAGGCACGAAAACGCTTTTCGTTCCTTCAAGGAGGAACATACGCCGAGGCGGCCGTCAGGGGGACTAGGTCGCTGTCAAAGGCATCAGTGGGTACCCAGTATAGTCTTCGAGACACTGAGTGCCCACCCAGTCCCCTCACCCCTACAGAGACTTCTGTGGGATCTGAGACGCCTGAGGCCCCACAGAAGCTCACGAAGTCCAAGGCGTTTCCGCAACGCCTGGCCCCGAAGGTTCGGGTGGTGCTTGACCCCACCCGTTCCCAAGTCCGAAAGGGATCCCCTCCTTCCTCTGCACAGGGGGTGGAGGAGGCCATGGAGGTCAATGTCCCATTCACCGAGGGTAGCATGGAAACTGCCACCCCTGTGCCTTCATGCTCGAAGGCAGGCAATGTTTCCTCTGCACCCCAAAAAAAATCAGCGCAGGCATCCCAGGTGCCTGCCGGCTCGTCAGGCAGAGGCCGGGCACAGCCCACTCGCCTGACCGACAATGCGAGAAAGCCGGGTCACTCTGACGAGGCAGTCTCGTTGAGGGGCCCAGAGGTATCAACGGAAGAGAAAATGGAAGAGGCCGGTCTAGCTTCAGATGACGACTTGCTTCCTTCGGGAGCGGAGTCCTTGTCGTCTTCCGCGGGTGAGCCCGCAGAACGACAGAAAGACAATGCTAGAAAGAAAAGAAATATTCCTCGGATTTTAGCTCCGAAAGAAAATTAGCTGAACTATATATAGGTATCTTTTTTACTTTTTTATACGTTTTTAGGAGATTTCACTAAAAGGCAGCCACACCGATATTTTTACGCACTTTTGCCCACAACTTTTTATCGATTTTAAATAATTTTTATGGGTCATCTTTCTTTTATGCAATGGAACTGTCGAGGTCTCCTACGCAACATTGATGACATTAGTTTTTTTCTTAGTGAGCTACGACCGATAGCTCTGGCTTTGCAGGAGACTCATTTGAATTCCAGTCATACAAATGTTTTACGGTCCTATCACACTTTTCGTAAAGACCGCCCATCATCTCATTCAGCCGGTGGTGTGGCAGTTGTTGTGCAGAGAGGGGTGGCATGTGCCGAGGTGCCCCTGGACACTCCGCTCGAGGCAGTGGCTGTGAGGGTTCTGATCGACCGGTTAATCACCGTTGTTTCATTGTACCTTCCGCCACAGATCACAGTGCACATGCGTGAACTTCAAAAGCTCATTGCCCAACTACCACAACCCTTTTTAATATTAGGCGATTTTAATGCTCATCACACCATGTGGGGCAGTGCACGAGTTGACTCACGTGGAGAACTCATAGAACGACTTTTATTGTCATCGAATCTTTGTCTTTTAAACACGAAATCTCCAACCTTTTTTAGTGATGCTCATAACTCCTTCACCTGCATCGATTTATCTTTATCATCGCCCTCTCTGCTTCCTTGTTTTTCTTGGAAGGTTTTAGAAAACCCATTAGGGAGCGACCACTTCCCGATTGTCGTAGAGAGCCTAGCTGCTGTGTGTATTCTTTTAGAATGTACGCCGAGATGGCGCCTTGACAAAGCGGATTGGGAACTCTTTTGCTCATCTGCAACATTTGATATTTCTTTATTATCAGTCTTGTCTCCAGATGATGCTACAGCCTATGTTACTAAGAAGATAATTGAGGCTGCAGAACAATCTATTCCTCGCACCTCTGGGAAATTACCAAAAAAGTGCAGGCCCTGGTGGACTGAAGAATGTTCCACGACAATGAAGAAACAAGACAAAGCTTGGGGCATATTTCGACGGTACCCCACCGTAAATAACAAGATTGAATTTAAAAGGCGAAAAGCTCAAGCCCGCTGGACTAGAAGGCAAGCAAAAAAGAAATCGTGGACGAAATATGTCTCCTCACTGAACAGCTTTGTCCCCGCAAAGGAGGTGTGGGACCGTTATCGCAAAATCAAAGGGGATTACCGCTGTTTTATTATCCCTCCATTGTTCAAGAATGTCCCCACATCACTGAAAGACTTGGGCAATACTCTTGGCGTTCACTTCCAGAGCGTTTCGAGTTCTGAAAACTACAGTGCCACATTTAAACAGTTTAAAATGAAAGCAGAATGCGAGCGAATAGTTATGTCGGGGGCAACCTCTACACCATACAACCAGCCCTTTACGCTCCGTGAACTGGAGTTGGCTCTTGACATCAGGAAACAGTCTGCCCCAGGCCCTGATTTCATCCACTATGAGATGCTTCGTAGGCTGCCCCTACAACATCTGCTTAGTTTTTTCAACCTTCTCTGGGAAAAAGCTTACTTCCCTGAATCCTGGAAAAGAGCACATGTTATACCCCTCTTGAAAGCTGGCAAAGACCCCTCTCTTTGCTCGAGCTACCGCCCGATTGCCCTTACGAGCTGCCTTGGTAAGACGTACGAAAGACTTATCAACAAACGGCTGGTGTTTTTTCTTGAAGAACAAAACTTATTTGATAACAATCAGTGTGGTTTCCGCCAAGGCCGGTCTACTCTAGATCACCTCGTGCGCCTCGAGACGAGAATCCGGGAGGCTTTTGTAAAGAGGCAGCACTGTGTGTCTGTATTTTTTGACCTGGAGAAGGCGTACGACACGACCTGGAGATATGGAATCATGCGAGACCTTTATGCCTGCGGAGTACGGGGCCGCATGTTGCGTTGTATAAAAGCTTTTCTGACTGGGCGGACCTTTCAGGTTCGACTAGGTACCACATTATCAGACACATTTGTTCAAGAAAATGGGGTTCCTCAGGGGGGCATCCTGAGTGTCACATTATTTGTTTTAAAGATTAACACCCTAGCTCAAATACTGCCACCTTCCATTGAACACTCATTGTATGTCGACGACCTACAGATATCATTTTCCTCTTGTAATCTGTCCAGCTGTGAACGCCAGCTGCAGCTAGCAATTAATAAGATCAGTAAGTGGGCCGACGAAAATGGCTTCAGGTTTTCATCCGGAAAAACGGTGTGCGTTCCATTTTCTCTTCGACGAGGGCTGTCTCTTGAGCCAGTGTTGGAATTGAACAGAGCACCTATACCAGTTAAAGCCGAGCATAAGTTTCTGGGAGTCATATTTGATAAGAAATTGAATTTTATCTCTCACTTAAAGGAATTGAAACAAAAGTGCCTGAAATCCCTAAACATCTTGAAAATTTTGTCACATAAAACTTGGGGTTCTGACAGACTATGCCTGCTACGCTTGTATAACGCTTTGGTACGATCCCGTCTTGATTATGGTGCCGTTGTGTACAACTCAGCGCGACCATCCTCCCTGAAGATGTTGGACCCAATACACCACCTTGGCTTGCGCCTTGCTACGGGTGCATTTCGGACATCGCCTGTTTTAAGCTTGTACGCGGACTCTCACCAGATGCCCCTTTCCAAACGACGGCAGTACCTGGGCTTGAGCTATACTTCCAGGATTTTGTCTAATCCTCACCATCCAACCTTTTTTGCTCTCCAGCAATCTCAATTTGCTCGCCTTTTTGAAAATAAACCAAGCATTGTGCGGCCATTGAGCTTTCGTGTTCACAGTGATCAGTCATCTCTCGGTCTCGACCTTCATGGCATTAACCTTCTCCAAGAAGCCGAGAGTATTCCCCCTTGGAAAATGCTTCCAGTATCATGCGACTGGTCATTCACACGGTATAGCAAGCATAATGTCTCCCCTCTGCTTATTCAACAAGAATTTCTTGGCTTACAGAATAAATATGACGACTATACTCAATTTTATACAGATGGCTCCAAGACTTTTTCTGCAGTGGGATCGGCTGTTTATTCTGAGGTTTTCATACAGGCCCAGCGGCTTAGCTGCATGGCTAGTATTTTTACTGCGGAGCTATATGGTGTTCTCCTTGCAATTGAGTATATCACCACCAGCAAAACAATGAAGGCAATTCTTTTTGTAGACTCCCAAAGTGTCATCGTTGCTCTTTGCTCTGTAAGAGATACAAAAAACATGCTCGCTAAGCTAATACGCTATAAAATCAATTGCTGCTTAGAGCGTGGGTTTGTTATCAAATTCTGCTGGATCCCAAGCCATGTTGGGATCAAAGGCAATGAGAAAGCAGACCAGCTGGCTACCTCCGCAAGCAATCTCCTAGAAATCCGACGGGGGATACCCTTTCAAGATATCAAACCCCTCCTTAGGAAAGCTCTCCTCGATGCTTGGCAATCTGAGTGGAACCTAGAGAGTGCAAATAAGCTGCATGCTATTAAGCCAGTTTTGGGGTTGTGGGAGAATTCATCTCGTAAAAACCGTTTTCATGAGGTTCTCTTGTGCCGTCTTAGAATCGGCCACACCTTCCTGACTCACGGACATCTTCTTTGTGGAGAAGACGCTCCAAGCTGCGAGCATTGCGGTGAACCTTTGACAATTTTGCATATTTTGTGTTCTTGTCCAGGCTTTGAGCAGAACCGGCTTGCCTGTTTTCCAGAGCTTTTTACATATCAGATTCCTTTCCATCCAACACTTTTGTTAGGCGAGCATCCCATCGTTCCATTCAATCGGGTCCTCAACTTTTTGCAAGCAAGTGGCCTTCTACACAAAATTTAAGTACTGCATTTTCTGTTCACCATAAATATATAAAACATCAGCTTCATGTATGCTCTCAATTACCATTACTGTGGGTCGCATTAGTCTTGTAGTCTGGCGCAGCATGGCCTTCGTCGCTTTTGCGCCATTAAACCATTAATCATCATCATCATGTACAGCTGAGGCACTTTCTAAATCAAGAACATTGTGTACCTTACCTTCAAAAATACATCATTTTGGGGGTGCAAAAGGAATTGTAAGGCATATTTTTGTTTGTATTGTCCTATTACGCATCGACTCCTTCAACTTAATGCGGAGTCGACCCAGCCTCTTGAAAAATTTAATGCTTGCCAGGTAATTGTTTTGCATTTAGTTGATATATCAGTATTCAGTTAGGTATCCCAAGTCATTAGTCGTTGAGGTGGAGTCTCTCTTTAAGTCAGTCATGTTTAAGTCATAGAAATGCTTGTCAAATAATGGCACTGTCGAGGACATGTATTCAGCTCGAACAATCGCTGGGCACAAGCTGGTCGTGTGGTTACAGGCAGCAAATTCATCCCGGTTGGAACGTCCTATTTCGCAATGTAGCTGCAGACTAAATGAGGGCCCCACTCATAAACGTCTATACTTTTAGTCTCTTTAAGCTGGACCACTTTTGAAACTACAAGCCTTTGCAGCAAAAACAGCATGACGCATGATTATAAGCTCGACGTACCATGGCGTCCAACTAGAAGGTCACATGGCTTGCTTTGTGCACTGAATTTGCAAGGATGGCTTGAAGCTTCTGTCGTGGTTAACTTTAAGCTGAGATAGTTTAAAATAATGCTCTCAGTTTTTAGTGTTGCCCGGCATGGTTAACAAGTTGGTGATATAGCGCTGCATTGAAAAGTCTGTGCATTCATGACTGTATCACCTTATGAATGCAAGCTACCTATTAAACCCTTCGTTTTTCAGAGAAATGAAATGCACTTTGCTTCCAATTGCACCCGCTTCTGTAACTTCATGGTATGAAGCACCTTATGGCTGCAAGCTCTGACCGATCTTGTTCTGTGGTCTGCGCAGGCCCATATGAGGGAGTCACTCCGAGAGCCTCACCAGAGTTTCCTGCCCGTGGTCGTTCTAAATGTTTTTGTTGTAGGTATGCATCCTTTCTGTCTTTCCCTTAATTGTACTCAAACGTCTTCTTTTCATTGTCGCCGATTTGCCTCAAAATTGGTTAAGCACACAAATGCACGCTGTACAACTGTATTGTACATATTTTTCCAAGGTAACTTTTCTTTGCCAAAGTTAGATTTTTTTATGAAGGTTAGTCTTTTTTGTTTTTATTTTCAAATTTATGTGAGTTTCCATGGGCAACACTAAAACGTTATGCCAGAAGCAAGGACAAGTTCACTGCTCTAATTTGTTCTCAACTGATTGCAAGAAATTTCGTTAATGTCGTAAAACCTCCTTCCAGCGCTTGCTTTGCAGCATAAAAAAAAAATTATACAGAGGACATACTCTGTTTCTTAAACTGCTTGCTCATTCTGCAGGTCTGCCTGCCATAGATGTCGTGCTACTGGAGAGCAGGCGAATTCGATTGCTGGTTTTGCCATTGCTTTTTTTTTTTTTAGACGTTGTCTTAGTAGTTCTTGTAAATTTGGAGATTTTCCTAAAAAGCAAGCCGGGAAGAATATTTAGTTTAGTTAGGAAGCTGAAAATAATGATTTAGTACCCCTTTGTCACTAAAATAGATACTGTGTGCCGCTGTTAGTGTCAAGCCGAGATCCACGCTTTTTTGGCATTTTGCTCAGAGTGGTACCCATTCTTATTCGTTAGCCTCTTGGTGTGCCAACTAAACTCTTTGTATACAGACACCTGCCCTCTGCTGGTACACTCTACCCTCATGTTCAGCGAGTGTATGAACCGGAGTTGTATCCACAGTCGACACTCGCTGAGCACGAGGGTAGGAAAATCTTTCCATTGCAGCAGAGCCATATATGGGGAGAGTCTGGCAGTCTATGATTTCGCTGCCGTAACGTCTCCCTTCCGAGTGAGCTGATCAACCCGCGGCACAGAGCAAGAGGCGTGAGCGCATGCGCGTGAACTCTAGGCTGCTCCCAGCTGAGCGGGGAGGGCCGCCATTTTCATTCATTCGCCCGGCATGGGATCGATATTCAAATTTCGGTTCTTTCCTTTTATTTGGCAGGCTCTGGCAATAAAATGATATAGTGTTATTCCTCGGTGGCTTAAAAACCTAAAGAAAGAAGTTCCTCCATGTTTGAACGCACTTTTATTTAGGCAAAAAAAATAAATAAGCCCGTAGCAGATGACACGTAGCCTCAACAGTGCTCCGTGCAGACAGCTTTGCGTCAAAATGGTGGTCGTCTCCTCTTTGTTTCTCTGCTGCCTTCTCTCTCCCTCCTTCGGCGTTCTCCTCCCTTTCCTCCTCTCCGGCGCCTTCGTTGCCACACCCGCTGGCTAAACTCTCCCACTATACGGCTTTGCATTGCAGTAGTAGTTTTATTTGTAGTCTTTACAGTTGAATGTGAATATTTGACAGAAGTCTCAGGTTGGGGCGAAAGGGGGTTAAATGAATGCATTTGATCATTCACCTAAATTCGGTACCCATCATTTTAACGCCTACGTAGCTTTGTCCTGGGGGGTGACTATGACTAAAATAAGAGGATCTATGTGGTGATCACGAAAGAATATGCTAGCCATTCTAATGTAGCTCTGCCAAGCACTTGATTGTGATTTGTTTTTATTTTCAGCTACTTGGGTTCCTCAAGATCTGGAGATCCTAGTGGCCACAAGCTTGGACTCAATCTTTTTCTGTGGTCTGGGCAGGACCATGGGGGAGGTAATCCCAGCAACAAGAGCATCGCAGTATCTCCCTGGCTGTGACTTTCGGTCTGCGTCACGACAGGGGAGTCCTCGTGCCACCAGGTGTTAGGTATGACACTTGAAATAAGCATTTTTCTTACCTATTAATAGAACAGCAAAAGCACTACTAAGCCTAAAATGAAAAAAAAACATATTCAAATCTTGGGTTGGATGAAATTCCAATCACAAAAAGGAGTCTGCAGACATGATTAACATGTGAACTTAAAGCCCGCGGATGTAGGTTCGACGGTGTCACAGAAATAACGTCCCGCAGATCTCCTTGCTCGTGCTATACCCAAACAAATTCTTAAAATAATCATTGTGTTTCGTTGGTGTCATCAATCTTATGTCCCTACCACACTCACCAGTCGGGACATGTGAAATATAAAAAAACAGGAACTTGCACATTGTCAGCTCTGCAAAGATTTATATAGTAAACAGAGCATAGCACGTTCAGCTTAAGAAAAAAATTCAGTGCAGGCCTATATTCATGGTTCACATATGTGTAATTGCTCTTTATAATGAAGTGAAAACTGCTTAAGTTGTGGCCCACTACAGGCTTTCTATTAGTGTTAAAAAGTGCGGTAGAAAATATGATTGCGCTTGGAAGACGGGGACATAGGAAGGACAGACACAACAGAGCGCTAACTTTCAACTGATTTAATTCAAGAACCTCAGCGTAGAAACGGACTGTGTCACCGCACCACATCTCAACCAATCCGTGGCCCTGCCACGGACCGCAAGTACGCCAAATCCTTATCCGCCAAGTCAATTGACGCCACACTGACACAACTTGTGCCGGAACTATTTATAGTGTCAGCCTCCATAATCTCGCTAACAGTCCTATCTTTGTGCCTCTCAAGAACAATAGACGAAACAAATAATGGTTTGCACCCGCAGTCATGACAGTGACACGACAGATCATGACTGCGAGTGCAAACCATTATTTGCTCAGTCTACTGTTCTTGCTAGGCACAAAGATATGACTGTTAGAGAGATTATGGAGGCTGATGCTATAAATAGTTCCGGCACGTGTTGTGTCAGTGTGGCGTCAATTGACTTGGCGGATAAGGAGTTGGCGTACTTGCGGTCCGTGGCAGGGCCACGGATTGGTTGAGATGTGGTGCAGTGACGCAGTGTGTTTCTACGCCGAGGTTCTTGAATTAAATCAGTTGAAAGTTAGCACTCTGTGGTGTCTGTCCTTCCTATGTCCCCGTCTTCAAAGCACAATCATGTTTTCTAACGTACCGTACCAACTTGCCCAACAATCAGCACTTGCTAAAAAGTGCTATTGTGTTTTAAGCAGCTCGCACCAAATATTTTCTTGAAATACATAGGTTCATGCAAATTATTATGTAGATGTTGGCGGACAGTCATGGTGAGGCCAATCTTTAATGCCAAGTGGTCCACTTATTCAGAGTTAATTGAGTTTGTAAATATTGTAGGTCGCAAATTAAATTTTTATGGTACACAATGGGCACAATCATCCGTAATGACTAGCTCTACCTAGGGGAACTTCATACGTTTACTACGGCAAGATGGTTTCGAAAAACAAAGTATTTAGTTTATTCAACTCCTGCACTAACCTTGTCTTTAGAAACTTTTTATATTCTTTGCGATGCTGAGATAAGATTCTGGAAATAGGTTTTCTAGAACTACTCTAGATATTTCCAGTTCATCATTTTTCTCGCAAAGCATTCGAGAGAGCCAAACCCTGTAATGTACGGAGGGAACTCACAGAATGATGCGACTGACAGTTTGGAACATTCGGCACTGTAACAGTAATAATGACATGTCACTTATGTAATGTTCATTATCGCAGATCAAACTGCTTTTTCCGTCTACACTCATTTTCAGTAGACTCATTCAGCGAACTCCCACCTGAGACTGCAGCGCTGGGTTCTGCAAAGTAATTTGAATGAATATAGATGCAACAGGTTTCTTTGAGCGTGCGTCTAACACATATTCTTCATATTGAATCTGCTAACTGTATTCATGTCCATGTCCATAATTCCACATTCCAGCTTATTTTTATTTTGACATTTGAGTTTTCTTCAGTACTTTTCTCAACATCTGTGCTTGCTGAGCCGTACTCAAGTCCATACATCTTGTCTTTCGCTATTACATTAATATATAAAACTGCTGATGCCGTATGAGCGAGCTAAATAAGAACCAATAAAAAGCTCTACAAAGGAAATTTTGTTAAAGGATGCTGTATGGGCATTAGAATAGCACATGCCATGCTAAAAAAAAAATACAAATTCTTGTTAGGTATGCGAGGATGACAGTGCTGTGCTGTTTCTGATGTGTCACAAAAAAAAAAAATCAGTGCCATACTGTGTTCCTTATGGAAGTACAAACTGTTAAATTCGAAGCCCAGAAGTTTTATTTAAGAATGTTCCTCAATACAAATGTATTTAGAGATCTGAGCCACTGACTCATACATGACTATGTGGCAAACATTAATTTTCATGTGGATTATAGTTTACAAGGTCTAGTCTGCATTGATTTATTGCATTCATGCTGAAACTGGGAGGGGTTCTCTGGGTATGAATAAAGAGATAAACATTTCTTGAAATCAAAACATTTGAGAACGGACAAAAGGAAGGATCTGAGAACGGTATCTTAGATTCTCTTCTTTTTCTTACAGTATCTCTAATGTTCACTTTATTTCACCTGATGCATTTAGTTTTTAGCGCAGCTCTTAGCACCCGTTTCCGCGTTTCGCGGCGTCGCTGTCGGCGTAACCACCCAACTAAACTTGGCAGGAAATTGAATTAATGTTGTTGTCATGTGACGTTAATCTTTCCGCTAAGTCTAGCTGAGAAACTGAATTTTTTTATGGCTGACGTGACACGGTCATGCGACGTCATTTTCCCTGCTACTTTTAGCGGAAAAACTGCATTTGTGTTGAGGTCATGTGACATCAATTTCTGCGCTAAATTTAGTGGGAAACTTAACCAGCTAAATTTAGTGGGGAAATTTTCCCGCTAAATTCAGGGAAGTTTCCTGCTAAATGGGAGGGAGCAGAAGAGGAGGAGGGGAGGGGGAGGAGGGGCATACCTTCCCATCCTCCTCTTCAAGATCTGTGCTCTAATTTCACGTTACAGAGAATTGTAAACGTCTCATATTTCATCTCATGTTTATTCAACTTTTATATTGCAGGTGCGCTCGCAGCACAAATCTGGGTTGTGCTGATCCTCTACGCACAAGTTAGGAACTCCTGAGTGGCAAGAGTGGGAGTTTGGTCTGACAGCTCAAGGGACACCATTGTTCAGTATTGAATTTTTAATAATCTTCTTTTAAGCAAAGTTAAGCTTTGCTGCATGCAGTTCTTGTAAAAATAAATACCTGCAACCAAATTTACCAGGTCACGACATTTCGCCTCTGCTCTTAGTGGTCCTGGTGAGCCTCGGATAAGAGCTTACTGGTGTGCAAACACCATGCTTGTTTGAAACCACTCACTGATGTAGAGACTCGCTGACATCCAGCATTCCAATGAAACGCTGGATGTCCACAAGTCTTTCTTGAACAATGCAAGCGGGGAAGGAACCATACAATCGTATCGTATTGGGGGACATTCTACAGAGTTTTTTTTCTATGTTTTACAGATTTTTTTTAAAAAAGCCGTTAAAGTTACATTTACGCGGTCTGTGCACGTGAGTTATATGGCCAGGGCGGCATAGTATAAAAGGCTAATTGGTAATGATCCGTCGGCTTATTACAGAGATGTGCCAGACTTTTCAGAAAACTAGATGGAGGTTCATTCTAGCGTAGTTTTATCCCGCGAATCTGAATATCCCGTTTGTTTTCCTCAAAGATATAACTAAACGTGAGAAAACACAAAAAACATCCCACCAACAGTGACATCGTAAGAAGACCTTTCGGCCGCCAAGCGTGTGTCGCTTAAGGGCCGCGCGTCCAATCGCAAGTTTTCTAGGTATATTCTCCGGCACTGGCACCAGTCGTGACACATTTTTCTGCCCTTTTAAAAAATAGCATGTGCGTGCATAGCTTTGATAGGCGCTGAAGATGCGTGAACAAAGATTTTGAAAGCTGCTGTTGTGACGTCGCTCTCTAGGGAGGTGCTTTCACAGCGCTTTAAAAATGACTATGCAGCCTTGATTAATTAAATTAGCAAATAATTTCGATATTTGAGATTCTGGAGGTCGAATGAAGAAGATTTAAAAGTGTTTTCTCAAATACAAAACTGCTTCAGCCTCTCTCTAAGTATAGTATGTTCGTGAAATTTTTAATCAGTGAAAATAGACCCATGGTTCCAATTAGAAACCTGCTAAGCATCATCAAAACACACTAAATCAATTTTCTTTGTAAAGATATAAGACGAGTAGCATTTTATGGCGTTATAAAAAAATGGTCAATTTGGACGTATTTCCAGACTTCGGTTTCTTACCAGAGCGCATCTTTGCACCTGCGGTCCAGCTGCCCGGTGACCGCAGTGCGGAGCCGCCCCCTCGCCTCCCTCGTAGGATGAAGGGAAGCAAGGCGCATGTGTGTTGCGTGTCTATGCCCCTGGGGAACAGGACCGTGGGCGCAGAGATGAGCTCTGATAAGAAACTGAAACCTAGAAACTCGTCCAAATAAAGCTTTTTACAGAATGCATAAAACGCTACCCCTGAATTATATCCTTCTAAAAAAAACTTGATTTTGTGGTTTTCAATGACTCAGCAAGTTTCTAATTGAAACCATATTTTCATTTTCACTAATTAAAAAGTTGATTAACAAATTGTATTTCATTATCTGACTGATCGTTACGACTAGGTCCCTATACTACGTACGCCTGGCCGTATAACTCGCCTGCACAAACCGCATTAATATAGCTTTCACGACCTTTCTAAACATATAGGTAAAGCTTAAAACTAAATCGCCCTGTACAACAGTGAAAAGGCGAAACCAACACGCTGGAGCCATATGGCTCCACCATGCTGGTATCGCCTTTTTGCTGGTATAGGATGTCCCATATTACGTTATGCATGTATGGTTCCGTCCGCCTACATGGTTCCGCCTATATACACTACGCTGGTATAGGATGTCCCATAATACGACACGCTTGTATGGTTCCGCCCACCTGTATCGTTCCGCCTTATTCCACTATACTGGAGCCGCCTTTTTCGCTTGTATAGGATGTCCCATATTACGGTTACGCTTGTATAAGCCTTTTCCGTCATCTTTCCATCATCGAGATTTTCCAACAGGGCCTGCTTTGAACTTCTGTTTCAACCTCGACAAGAAGGTTACCAGAAAGCTTTTTCGCCTTGAAAGCTTTGCCAATAATGGCATCAAGACATTTTGAAACTAGAAAAGGCGAGAGCTTAGCCAGTGGCTTTTCTTCATCTAGAGCTTGAATGACAAAAAATCTTGGAAACTTTGGCGGTTCGGATGCTTTTTCGAAAGTAAGTACGGAGCAACCCCTTTTAGGGGCACGCGCCGTGTTCGGTTTCGAGGAGGGGGGAGCCATAAGAGGCGGAGAGTCTTCAGAACCTGTGGTGTGCCGCCCACCACGGAGCCCAACACGGGAATAGGTAACGCACCATAACAAACAGGGCTTTGCTGGAGACTTTACGCTACTAGCACTGCCCAGGTACTATACCCAAGTGTGTTTCTGGACAAGGAGTCTGTCGCCACCCAAGGTTAGCCCTTGCAACACCACCTAGATGGAAAGCCGGAGCGCTTCCCTCTCTTCCTTCAAGGAGCGTCGGCATGAGTAGGCTGAACTGGTAGTGCGCTTCTCCGCAAGGCTCCCCTTGACCTTTGGCTTTTTTGCAATGCACGTTCTCTTTTACTTTTCCTTTCGCTTCACTTTTCCTTTCGCTCAAGCGTAGAGGGAAAGGAAAAAAAAAACGCCACGGCGTCGCGTTTTTTTTTGTTTTTTTTGTTTTTCCTTCAACGGTTGTTTGTCGCGTTCCTTTCTTCGACGGCTTTTTTTACTTACTCCTGCGGGTTGGATCACGTGACAATAAGGCTGGAGGAATCAACTAGAACAACTCTTGAAGCGAGTAGGTTTTTGCACGCCGAGGGTCAGAGTTTCAACTCTCGAGTGAGATCGAGCACATTTTGGAATGTGCTCTCGCGGCCTCGTGCGTGGGCGTGAAAGCTGCCTTTCGGTTGTCGGTGCCTGGTCGGTGCTGTCATTCGGTACAGATGTTGTTCATCCGCGCTTTGACGGAAAACTGGATGTGAAAGTGTCCATATTTGAGTTTCTGCAAGGATGACTACGAAAGCGTGGACTATACAGTGAATCGATGGGAAGATCTCGCTCCTTGACGGCATGGCAGGGTGAGAACTTTTTTAATTTTTATCATCGTGGTTTCGTTTTTTTTTTGTTTTTACTTTTCGCTGAATGCATCCTTGGGAGTGATTTGGTTGTGGCCTGGAAGCAACATATTCAAATGCTGGCGCTACTTGCAGGTGCAGAATTAAATAAAAATTACTTGATTTATGAGTTCAGGTTGGAATGTTTTCGCAAGCTACGCAAGTGATAGGTTATCGCGGTTGCAACCAGCACATCAATTAAAAAAAAAAAAACAGAAGTACATTGTGTCGTTCCTGCGTATCCTCATCGGAGCGCAGAAATGATCCGCTACAACTAACTAGGAAGACCTATATTTTGGCGGGTCTCTGAGCTGTAGTTTGGAGTGCACGCAAGTCGGAATATGGTTCATTGATCAGTTTACCTATCCATACACCAGAGCCATATACTAACAATTTAGCTCGAGCCGCTTCAGGCTCCCCAAAGAATCCCACCACACACCTAGAAGCTCTATTAATTATTATTATTTTCTCTACCTGGTTCTATGTGCTCGTGCAATAAGCATTATTATTATTATCATTACTATTATAGCGCATTCGGCACATCAAATTCAAAAATAATTTTGATGTTTGCGATCCAAAATACCAGATCGAAACACTGCCAGTGTTTTCTGTCAAATACGGAACCACTTCAGCTTAAAGAAGAGGATCCTTTCTTCTTGTTTTTTTCTTTTTATCACCATTTTTGATTACATTACCTTTCTTTAGATTAATATAATTTCCTCCTTTTTCGTTCTATTTCCTGCAGAAGCGGTCACACATCCCGGATACTGCTTTGACGAACTCTGGCTACTGTACGGCCTCCATGGGACAAGCTGAAAACTGACACCTTAGAAGAGTACTTCGGAGTGTATAGGCAACTGGCTTGCTTCTAATATCAGGTGTCTACAAGGTACATTTGCGAAGATGAAAACAGAATACTGCTGTGGAGCACAATGTCAACAGTCACTACAGCTAGCAATAGAAACTAGAAAGATCTTCCCAAGCAAGCGGATGCTTGACGCCCTACCTGCAACGTGGCATACCTGCAATGTGGCCCTGGGCTGTAAAAAAAATAAGGCGCAGCCTCCCGGTGTTGGGCTATGTGGCCAGCTGTGCAGTCTACACCACCTTGAAAAACCTAAGGGGCAAAAAATGCAAGGCCGCATCGACAGCACGAAACAAGTTGGCTACAGTTTGCTCGCACAGGAAGACAGAGCTGGTGTAAATGCTGTAGCGAAATGAATGTTTGCATTAACGCCAAGAATGCCAAACAGAAGAAATGAAAAGCTGAAACTCGATCAAAGACACTCGCTGCCAACCGTCACGGATGTCAAGAAGCGAACTCGGACCAAGGAAGAGTATGTCTGACGCCTGTGATGATGAACCCATCGCGAGTTCGAGCTGAAGCATGTGTTGGACTGCAGTGAAAACTTTCAACTGAGAAACCTTTGTTGCAAGATACACTAAGAGGTCAAGCCTAAAGAAATTAGTTCGTGTCCGGCCAGCAACATGCTTGCGCTTCATCCTCATGCAAAGGCAACTGCTTTCTGAAGTCGGTCGATCCGTGTGTGTGTGTGTGTGTGTGTGTGTGTGTGTGCAGATAATCGGTGTCCTTGTTGCAGTCTGTTGGGTATCTTGTACCCAACAGACTGATCGTTTCGCAGTGTTCAAAGGTGACCAATTTCTTCTTTATGACTCTTCTGCATTGTAAATGCAAGCAACTTTGAATATGATGCTCCCATGCCCACTTCTGTTTGTGTACAAAACTTGTTTTTAGCTGCCCTAAATGTGTCGTTTCACAGACTCGGTACTGTCGAAGTACATCTGCATATGGGGCAACGCTCGGGTATTGCGGCACTTTTTTTTTTGCAAATATAAAGTTTTCACATTATGACATTGCCAAGAAAGAGGTCACAGGTGTTTTTTGATGTAGTAACCAGATAGGTTGCTTGCTGCTAAACAAGTACTATATTTGAACAGGCAGAGTGCTTTGAATTGCTGAACCTATGCAGGTTGATCACAGGTCTAAGAAAAGTTTGCCAAAATATGTGGAATACATTTTTCAAAATATGTGCAATACAGTTTTCAAACTATGTGCAATACATTTTTCGAACCAGCACATCACAATTTTAGAATGTTATTACTTTTATACTTGTCTGGCAATTTGGGTCCCGTTGCTGTTGCATCAGATGTCCCTAAGGGTAGTGTACTCGGGCCTCTATTGTTTCTAATATATATCAATGACCTACCATTATCAATTAAATCGACAATGAGACTGTTTGCTAATGCATGAGTTATTTACCGGAAAATTAATACACCTATATTAATCACAAGACGATTTAGATACAATATCATCATGGTGTTCCTTACGGCAGATGAACATTAACACATATAAATGCAAAGAATTGTCCATAATTAAGTTCTCCACTAAGACACTAACCCAGTACTCGTTACTTTCCAAACCACTAGAAAACTCACTGTCGTACAAGTATTTGGGCGCGTATTTCACAGACTCATTATCATGGATTGAGCAAATAACAAATAGCGCACTAAAAACACTTAATTTGTGAAAAAGCCATTTGTACGAGAAAATTCTTGTGTTCAATAAACGCATGAATCATGCAAGATATATGATAACCGTATAAGAACTATATAAGATATATAAGAAACTTCTTACAAATTTCTTATGTTATTCTAATCTACTTCTTATAGGCCTCTTATATGTTCTTATATATCTTGTATGATCCATACATGTTTATTGGACACAGAAGTTTCTCATACAAATGAGATTTTTAGTAGGGATCTAGCTCTTATTAAAGCAACACTACTCGCATACAAAACATTTATCCTCCCACCATTAGAATATGCGAGCATAATTTGGAATCCACACCTAAGTTACCTATAATCTAGAGGCTCGAATCTTCAGAACAAAGCAGACAGATTTATATGTAGTGATTATTCATTCGAAACTAGTGTCTCCGCTTTAAAAGCTAGCATAAATCTTCCTAATCTAGAAAGAAGACAAAAAATAGTCTGATTCTGTGTGTGTGTTTTTTTTTTTCCAAGATGTATATTACTCAGATTCTAATGTTCAATCTACTTAGTGCTGGGTTGCCAAATTCATATCATCCATGTTGGATAATTCCTTCAAGATTGAACCATTTCAGTGCCATAATTACACTTTCCTTTTTTCTTCCTTAGTACCTTGTAACACTGACTAGAACAAACTACCTGACCATATTGTAACTGAGAGATATCCCATTTCATTGAAAAAGTGCATCAATTTGTGTAACTGAACTTTGATTTGTAAAACGGCATCATAACAATAACATGCCAATAAGCGGTTTTGTGTGTGTGTGTGTGTGTGTGTGTGACATTTTCTTTTTGTTGGTGTCTCTTTTATGTTCAATTACTATTTTGTCTTTTATTTATTTGAATTCCCCCTGATGTAATGAGTCTTTGGATGCCTTTGAGGTGAATGAAATTAAATGAAATGAATGCCTCTGCATCATTTATCCAATTGTTACTTCATTTAGTTTTATCTGGTCCTACAACTTCGATTATTGTCATTTCATAGGGATTTGTTTTTTATTACACAAGTCCCATGTCGTTCAGAGGTAATTACACCACCCAGTTTATCGCTTAAAAAATAACACATCTGTCTCAAGATATCACTTTCTCGTATTTCACTACAATAATTGTAGGTTATAAGAATTTTCCTGCTTTCTAAAATTGGTTCTTTATATCACTCGGAGTTCACAGCTCTCATGTTAGCTCATAAAAAATAAATAGTGCGAAAACCTGCGTTTCTACGACGTAAAAGCTACGCGCGAAGCCTTCAGCTCAGCTCTATAGCGCGGCGCTCGTCAGCCTGCTGCCGTGACGTCACCGGAGGCGTGTGCTGGCCTTCTCCTCTAGGTGGTGTTGGCCCTTGCCGCCAAAGGAGTTGAAAAAAGAAAGAAGAGAAATGAGAAGAGTGAAAAGAAGGAGAAGACAAGGGTGAAAGAGAGGAGGGGATAGTAGAAGATGTGGCGACTAGACTGAATCATCCTGGCCGGGCCTTACCAGGACTCCCGTCTATGAGAAGCGGGGGCCGAAGTGGTGTATTGCCTCGCCCGGGGGTCCCCGAGGGGTCCAACCCTGCCCCGGACTGGGCTCAACCACCAGGATAAGGCTTGAGAGATGTCGAAATCGATGCAAGATGAAAAACGCCGCTAATCTTCCTTCCTTCTTCGTATCTCTATCTCTGGCTAAATTAAGCAGAAACCGTTTCACTTAAACTTGTTTTTCTTTTCTTTTCTCAATGTCGGTTCCGCCGCGGTCAAGAAATCGAGATATAAATACCTCGCAGACATAGCCGATTCACGAAAGATACTGACGACACTCAACCAAAACGGCGACGGGCACGGGATGTCAGGATTGCGTCGGCGCGACCCGTACGATATTCACAGGTATCGACTGGATCAAAATGATATCAGAATAATCTTTTCAATTTAAGGCCAATATCGGCGCAATATTATTTGCTCCCTGGCCTGAATATCTTCACATCCTCGTTCATATAGTAAAAGTGGAGACGATTTTATAAGTCGAAGTTGAACTGATGAAACTGACGCTCAAACATCACATAATGTTCTACTTGTGTCTGAAGGTGAGTTCGACCGGAATTCTAAACACTATCCTCTAGCACTCCCTAATCAAACTTTACATCGAGTAGCGATTAAATCACACGGATGATTGTACCGCTGCATATCAGCAAATTGTTCATCAAAGCACCTGCAGATCGACGCCTACGTAGTATTTCCGGGATGCAATTACATGGCGAAAATACCCCGGCATTAAGTACGCCGCCGGCTCAAGCAGTCGCTAAAGGGACGCTTTAATAGTACCGAGATAAAAGATTTCTAAGAGACAGCCCGGACGTTTTTTCGTGCCATATATACCAACGAATAATAATGCGCAACTTATTTATCGATGGTGGTGTTGGATACACGTAGCACGCAAGACGACGCTGGGGTCGCGTGGCGTGCACTGTGTTTCCGCCATTTTGGGGCGTGGAGATTTGCCAATCGCCGAGCAATCACTACGCGACAGCCACCTGTGACGACGATTTTTAAATTTATAAAGCTCCCAATACTTGTTTTCACATTTGACCAGCTTTTATTGCCCGTAACCTGCATTTCAGTATTTTTAATTGAACATCTTTGCAGCCACAGTCAATGCCAAAATATTTTAATAAGCCTTGTTTTTCACTGAAAGTCAAGAAGTACTAGCGCCTGCTCTTGCTCGGATTTCGCCGAGCAAGAAGAAGTAAGATGAAGCGCGACATTGGATAGACACAAGTTTATTTATTTTTACTTTCCAGGTATCAGACTTGCAGGACAGAATAAAAAGAAAAAAAAAAAGCAAAGAGACACACTGTCCTGGAACAAAGTCGTCCTCAACGCTACTCTGTCACCACATTCTTCTGCTGACATATTTGAAGCAGTTGTCATTTTCGCCGAGAAAGTGCAACGCTGGGATATGTTTTGAAACCACACAGATCGAGTAAACGCCTAGAAAAGCTAGGCCTAACCCGCTCGTTAAAATGTCGAAACCCGGTGGAAATATTCGCTCCTCAGACAGAGAGCCACACCAACACACCCAAACACAAAGAGTACACCCCACGAATAACTCGAACATGAAGGCACACATGAACGCGAAATGCTTGCACGTTTCATGCCGTAAACGCTCTAAAATCACCAGCGTAGGCGATATAAAATGACAAGAAGGCAAACTTTTCTGCCATTGTGAAAACGCAACTATGATACCGCCGCCACCATCTGGAGGATAGGTGTCTATTATGCTCCTTCTGGTTTACCATCGCGACTCTCGAATGGATTGTCACCACAACCCCAGAACAGCTATTCGCACGCAAAATGAAGTCTCATAGAGGATGTTGCAGGGACCATACCGACTCCAACCTCCGGCTGCATTGCTTGTTGAACGATTACACAATCGCATACAATCGTGACCAGCATGCAGTGAGCGCAGGCAGGAAGCAGACGCCCTAGTCGGAAGGAGCGAGCACCTCTCTATCTTCTTCCGCGAGGTCCTGGGCTACGCCGGAAGCACACTTCCTAACGTCTTCTTCGTATTCATGTATCGCTTATTGCGCCTACGCAGGTTGCCAGATCCCAGTAAGAAGAAACCACGCAGCCGATTGCAGCCGGGCAACATTGACGTAAACCCTAAAAACTAGGGACACGGACCGTAAATCTCATGATTCGAGGCTGCCTCAGGGAGGTGCGTACATGAGGTTTATGCAGGGCGGCGTGAAAAATACTGATACAAAGATATATTTGTCAGTC
Organism: Ixodes scapularis; assembly: GCF_016920785.2. Lineage (NCBI taxonomy): Eukaryota > Metazoa > Arthropoda > Arachnida > Ixodida > Ixodidae > Ixodes > Ixodes scapularis. The sequence goes on from NW_024609839.1 coordinate 20,630,069, forward strand.
TACGTAATCTTACCAAAATAACTTGTGTGAGACTCGAACGAGAAAGAGAGTGTATTACCATCTAATCAAATAGTTTTTTTTTTTTAATTTCACAATGACTAGTATGGGTCCGCAAGTACCGTCTGTGCACTTGAAATATTAGCCATGAATTTGTTGCAACGACGCTCTAAAAATGGTCGTTTTCACAGTGCATCAACGTGCATTTGTAAGGAACGTTCTGGGGGCAATAAAATACGCGTACGATTAAAAGGCGCTCCTAAGTTTTATATTATTCATGAAACCTATTATTGACGGACTTTCAGACCTTGTACATTGCGTTAGAATGAAGGTTAAAATGCAGTAGGCTTAAATGTTTGCAATAGTAAATTGGTAAACACTATTGATAATAGCCACATAAAAAGGACTAACGACACTGCTCAGCCACTGTGGGAGTGTAAGGGTCTGAAGGGTTTAAAAGCACATCTAGGCAAAACATTACACTACCCTGTGTTGTGAGTTTTCAAATTCAAGAATCCCGAATGGTGAACAGTTGAGCCGCCTCGGTGGCTCCGAGGCGAGAGCGCTGTCCTAGGGATCCCCATGTGGCGGGTTCGAATCTCGGCCGAGCTGCCCGCAACCTGACGGAGGCTTGTTGCGGAGAAGGCGCCGTGTAACCGAGCTTTCGGTTGCACGTCAAAAGATCCCCAGGTGGTCGAAATTTATCCTCAGTCCTCCGCTGGGGCGTGCCAGATGCCCGTCGTTGGTTTGGCACGTAAAACTCCCAAATTTAACTTCTTTTGTGAACAGTTGAGCGAAATGCACCGCACACTCGATGAACGTGGCCCCTACTGACATTAAACATAGCGTCCTTGAATATTGGCCGCTCGCGTATTCAGATAAATGCGAAATATATTTCATGAATATTTTCAGCATAAGATTACACACCTGATACACTGCGATTCTTTTCGTACATGAATGATCCCAGCATAAAGCGCGGTACATTACGTAGCAAATATTTGACCTTGTCCATCCAATTTAACATCCTTTCTTTGAGATGTAGGATAAAGCAAAGTAGCCTTCAGATACTGTATAACAAAGACATGATCTCTCTACAACACTTCCACACAAAACGATAAAAGTTAACCTCACTAAACAGCCCAAGTACCGACAAGATTATTCCAAAGCACCAGATCAGAAATACAGGTCTGAGGTCGCTAAGGCCGAGAATTGCCTCCGGAACTGGGGTAGCATTGTTCGCTCGACGGTATGCGGTCTTGAACTTGCGCAGTGAGTCAGCCCTCGTGTAGAGTCCGGTCTCAGCTCCTCAACTCAGGGTGTCCTTGACATCCTCCAGGTACACAGAGGAGCGCCTTATTTCGGGTCCTGTGAGGTGTGTCAGCACAAGATCAGAAGCTTCGACGTAACCTCTTTCAAGAAGCTCTCGTCTTAGAGCTTCGAAGAGCTCCGGACGTACCATGGAAATTAAGAAGGTGTCTATTTCGTCGTTGTTAATTTTTATAGTGTTCGAATTCTCTCCAGCGTCACCAGTTACGAAGCATTCTGAACCTTGCCTGACGAATTTGACAAAATTGTAGTAGTCGGGGAGTTTCTCGTAGTCGTATACGACAGGCGCATTGTGATTGAGAAAACAAATACGGTAATTTTTCCTCATAATATCGTCTAATGAGATGAACTGTAGAGGCTCCTTCTGGAATGGCAAAGAAGTAAGAAGTGACGTGACCCGACCTTTGAAAATAGTGGACATGATGAAAAGCGTCAACATGATGAGACCAACAACGAGTCGGGACGACTGAGTCCCAAGAAGCACGCTGTGGAAGCGAACACCTTGTTGCAGAAGCGAAGCGAAAATAGGGGTTAAGAAAGTGAACATGTCCTGCGCGTTCGTGTACAAAACCTTGTTGATCAAGACAATGGTCAGGGCAAGAAAGAGAAAGGATAATAGCAGTCCAATCCATACTTCCCATGAAAAAGGCAAAACGAGAACAGCTTCTTTCAGAACGTGTTCCGGTTTTGGAACAAAGAATGAAAAACCAACCGGGGTGATGTACTGTACAACATTGGTGTTCTCGTAGGTCCTTGTGGGTTCCTTGGAAAGTGCTATTAGGGACCCTGATGTTCTCTCACGGAATGTCAAATCCAACTTGCTGAGTCTGAGATCAGATAAGCGATGTTTTAATAGTTGAATTGTAACGTCGATGGCTGGGTGGTCATCATAATATTCTCTGTCGCGAAATACAAATATTTTACTTCCATTAAGAGACAGCTGTTTGGGGAGAGATGCGCGTTCATATCTTCCAGATTTCGTGCAAGTTCTTCCAGAGCGAGTACGACACAATCTTTCTTTTCCGCGAAGATTGAGAATTTGTAGATCGTTGAGCATGGTTTTCAAGGGCTGAACTCGGAACTCGTCTTGAATGTGTGCAGTGCCATTAAAGAGCGTTATTTTGAAATTTCCACTCGCTTTATGAAATTCTGGCATAAGCCGGACGTTCCGGTAAGAACCTCGCAATCTGGGTTTCAACGTCACTTCTTCGGCAATTATTTGCGCTGTCATGTAATAATTTCTCGCTATGATATCGACTAAATATTTCAAACCAGAATCATTACTACATGCAAAAATTAAGATCGGAACGTAACTTCGTCTAAAGGCGTGACAAAGTTTACCGCCGCATGAGAGAAACTGAACTCTTCCGTCAGTCCAGAGTGTCACTGTATATAGCAAGGGCTTCAAAAACGTCGCGAACATCGTCATCTTTTGTACGAGACACTGCGGCTGCACAAATATGTCCAGGTGTCTGTTTTCTGTGTTGAATGATGACAGGAACTGGTCGAATAAGTCCGATGCAATGAAAGATTTCAAAGTCAACTCCTCATCCGGCTTGCCTGCGCTTACTCCTCTTGGCAGCAAAGTTGCTGTGATGAAGGTCACTAGTAAGATCGCCTCTGGTTTGAAAACACTCCGGGTGAATTGGATAGAACGTTTCAGAGCTGACATGACTCTCAGAGAAGACCTATATCGTAATTCGACTGCCACCTAACTTCATAACGTGTGTTGATATTTAAAATAAGATTTTGTGTTCGTGTCCAAGAACACCTTCCTCACTCGACGCGAGTCGGCGCAGAATTTCGCGGTTGGTACTTCGCATGAAGCATATTCGACGGTACTCAATATTTCCCTTAAACATAAGTGCGCTCCGTGTGCCCTAGTACCATGAACTTGAATTATTAAGTTGATTGGATCACCCTTTCCTTCCCGACGGTAGACCCTGTAGACTGCTCTCGCTTTGAAGTTAGAAGTTTCTGTTTTTTTTTGTTTTTTTTTTTGTTTTTTTGTTTTCCAGCACTATCCACTTAAGTGCCAATTAGAAACTAAATGGTGTTTCTAGAACTGCGCCATCGTTGCCATGGTTATTTCTATATGTCCGCTTTATAGAGAGTACGTCCAGGTGCTCAAAAATGATAGGATCGTACCTGACGCCGTCATCTCGACCGGAAAAACGGCGAGCGATTTTAAGCCACGATTTAGAGGCTACATAAAATCGTTAAAAAAGATTTCCTTTTTTTTTATTTTCTGGCTGTGCATTGTTCTTGTTCCGACAATATGCACCAGCTTACATGCCCGCAGAGTAGTTATTGTCTGGAACAAGCAATAATTAATATAGATTCTTTCTTGTTTTTTTTTTATTGGAGGCAGCGCCGTGTTGTTGCCATATTTAATGCCGTACCGCCTCATGTCGTGCTTCCGGGTCTGAACCCGCGCTGGGTTGGGAAGTTTTATGTTCAGGATCGCAGCCATACGTTACTGTTTCCAAAACAATGAGTCATGTTTGAAGGGAAAATTGCGGTAGATCCAATGGGGAGATGCGAAGCGTCTCGGGAACATGAAAAAATTAAAGCATGGCGCCACTGCGGCAACGTATAAGAAAACAAGGAACAGGTCGCAGCTCAACATCGATCCGGAACCGTGCGTTGCGGGGTATCTGAACACCACGATCGTTTTGAGAAACTGCTCTAATAAAACACGCTCACAGCTAAATTATTAAGAACAGTCACGTGATGGTTTATAGCCAAGTTGGGCGATGTGGAGACCGGTATGGTACTAATTTCTAGATTCAAATTCCTTGTAACCCACAACATGTTGGAGTCATTTCGCAGTAATTTGAGTAAAATAATTTCTGAGCAACCTCACGAGTGACGTGAGTATTTTTGGAAGTACTAAAATGACCTCTAACCGTTTCTGTGTTTCACTCCCCTTCATAATAGCGTTCTTTGTTTATACAAGTTTCCAACCAAGCAACGTTACTAGAACCCTCAGTTGGGAAACTCACCGTTGAAACCTGGGCCGTTGGCGTCCACCGACACCGAGCTAAATGCGACAACAGCGCCATTCTTTATCATTTGTGTGTACTGTGGTCACCTTCAGCTTTTAGTAAGAATGTTTTTGCGAAAAAAACACAATGAAAAAAAACTCTTTTTCCAGCAACTTTTATTGGAGTTTAGCGCAAAATGAGGGGCGCGGGATGTTTTTCTAAAATATTTAGTTTGCAAGTTTGTGCAGCACAATCAATACTGTGTTTATACAACCATGCTCAGCGGTGATTTCAAGTAGCCCGTCGCGACCTAGGTGTATTTAACTTCGGTAGTAATGCGCGGTGCGTCCGCTTAAGAGAGGGAGGGGGGTGGCACCCCTGAAACCCCTCCATCGTATCTGTTTTGGCGCCAAAATGGAAGATTAGAGCCAAAATAGAAGTCACGTGCAGTTCCCCGAGTGACCGCTGCGGGAAAAATAGCGGCGCTGTGATCGCCATTAGCTCAGTTCTCGAGTAGGGATCGGTGCCACTTTTTGAGAGTAGTCTTTATGGCAGTTTCCCGACTGAGTGGTTCTAGTAACGTTGCAACCAAGGAATCCTCGAACCGAGCCTCAGGCGGGAGGATAGTTTAACAAAATTGGTTGATTAGGAAGATGATGAGTTAAGAGTTCGGTGATTCTAATCCGATCTCTTGGAATCGGCGCCAAGTGACCGGGCAGGTATATTTCGGCACGGCACGATTCCCGGAGCGAGCTTCACATTTTTCCAGCTTGTCGAAGAAAGTCATCTTGAACAGAAAGTCATCTTGAGGGCAGTCCAGCACTCGTGTAACTTGACATTCCGACCGCCGGTTATTCGCAATTTCTTCGTGCGGATTTTATGACTGCGAGAGAGGGAATGCACTCTAAGTCATAAAATGACTAATTTGGTTTATTTATTTATTTTTATTTATTTATTTCAATACCTTCAAAGTCACTCGGCATTACAAAAGCGAGTGGGGGGAAAACAAACATTTAGGGAAATTTCCCGCTAAATGGGAGGGAGCAGAAGAGGAGGAGGGGAGGGGGAGGAGTAGCATACCCTCCCATCCTCCTCCTCAAGGTCTGCGCTCTAATTTCGCATTACAGAGAATTGTAAACGTCTTTCATTTTTCCTCTCATGTTCGTGCAATTTTTATATCGCAGGTGCGCTCGCAACACAGATCTGGGTTGTGCTGATCCTCTACGCACAAGTTAGGAACTCCTGAGTGGCAGAACTGGGAGTTTGGCCTGACAGCTCAAGGAACACGTTTGTTCAGCATTGCATTTATAATTATCATCTTTTGAGCAAAGTTCAGCTTTGCTGCATGCGATTCTTCTAGAAATAAATACTTGCTACTGAATTTACTACGTCACTACATTTCGCCACTGCTATTAGTGCCCCTCGAGGACCTCGGACAAGAGCTTATTTGTGTGCAAACATCATGCTTGTTTCAAACCAATCGGTGATGTAGAGACTCGCTGACATTCAGCATTCCAATGGAAGGCTGGATGTCTGCGAGTCTCTCCCGAAGGATGCAAGTAGGGAAGGAACCATACAGTCTTATCGTATTAGGGGACATGCTATAGGGTGTTCTTTGTGTGCTTTACAGATTTGTTGAAAAAAAGCCGTAAAAGCTACACTTATGCGGTCTGTGCACGTGAGTTATATGGGCAGGGGGGCATGGTATAAAGGGTTAATTGTAATGATGAGTCGGCTTAGTAAAGGGAAGTGCCAGACTTCTTTCGGAAAACTAGATGGAGGTTGATTCTGGTGTAGTTTTATCCCGTTAATCCGAATAACACGTTCATTTTCTCCAAACATATAACTAAACGTGAGAAAACACAAAAAACATCCGACCAGTAGTGACGTCGTAAGGGGATTTTTTAGCTGCCAAGCATGTGTCGCTTGACGGCCGCGCGTCCAATCGAAAGGTTTATTCTCACGCACTGGCACCAGTCGTAACGTCTTTTTTCACCTTTTTTAAAAATAGTGTGTGTGTGCATAGCTTTGATTGGCGCTGAAGATGCGTAAGCAGAGATTTCGAATGCTCCTTTTGTGTCGTCTCTCGCCGGGAAAGAGTGCCTCCAGTGATATTTCATATTTCAAAGATGATTCTATGCAGCCTCGATCCACCAAATTACCAAATAATTTTGATATTTGAGATTCTGGAAGTCAAATGAATAAGATTTCAATCTGTTTCCTCAAATATAAAACAACTCCAGCTTCCCTTTAAGTATAATATGTTCCTTAAATTTTTAATTAGTGAAAATAGACCCATAATTTTAATTAGAAAGTTGCTAAGCCTCATAGAAAAACACTAAATCAACCCTTTTCGTGAATATATGGCGGGAACAGCATTTTACGGCGTTCTAAAAAAGGCTTGAAATTAATTGGACGCGTTTCCAGACTTAGGTTTCTTATCAGAGCGCATCTCTGCACCTGCGATACTGCTGAACAGTGGCTGCAGTGCGAAGCCACCTTCTCGCCTCCCTCGTAGGATGGAGGGAAGCAAGGCGCATGTGTGTTGCGCGACCAAACTCCTGGGGAACAGGACCGTGGGCGCAAAGATGCGCTCGAATAAGAAACCGAAACCTAAAAAAGGATACAAATAAAGCGTTTTTACAGAACGCGTAAAATGCTACACCTGCGTTATATCCTTCTAAAAAGAGTAAATTTAGTGGTTTTCGATGACTCTCAGGAAGTTTCTAATTGAAACCATCTGTTCATTTTCAGTAATTAGAAAGTGATTCAACAAATTGTATTTAATTATCCGACTGATCGTTACGATTAGGCCCCTATACTACGTACCCCTGGCCGTATACCTAACCTGCATAAACCACATAAGTGTAGATTTCTCTACCTTTTTAACAAATATTTAAAGCTTAAAAAAATCACCCTGTATAAGAGTGAAAAGGCGATACCAACATGGTGAAGCCATATGGCTCCACCATGCTGGTATCGCATTTTTGCTGCCATAGGATGTCCCATGTTACGTCATGATTGTATGGGTCCGTACGCCTGCATGGTCCCGTGCGCCTACGGTTCCGATATATTCCACCCCGCTGGTATAGGATGTCCCATAATACAACACGTTTGTATGGTTCCGTCCATTTCCGCCTTAATCCACTATGATGGAGCCGCCTTTTCGATGGTATAGGACGTCCAATATTACGGTTACGCTTGTATGAGCCTTTTCCATCATCTTTCCGACATCAAGAAGTTCCAACAGGGCTGGCAAGCCAGGGAACTATCTTTGTTCACTCGCGCATTGATTTGCAACTCTGTTTTTTTCCCCCACCGTTTCGTACGCCGCGCAAGTGTTGCCGTGCTTTCCCGTGGCGAAGGTTCATCGATTTTTCGCAAAGTTTATATGGTACTCGTGTTTTGAAGGTATGAGGCGTGACAACCTATTTGTAAGCCAGACGAAGGCGGCTTGTGTCTTGTAAGGGTAGAACTGAAGCACAGCGTTTCCTCTTCTTTCCCGATCAGGAAAATTCCCTCGTTATTTCTGCGTTTAAAGAGCTGGGAGGAAGCTTTTTATGGCCTTGGCTCGAGGGAGACATTGGGGACTTCCAGTCTCGTGTTCTGAAGTTCTACCGGAAAATTGCAGCGGCGAAGGAATTTTTTCGACCCCGATTTTCCGACGAGCAGCTGCAGAAAGTTAAAAAGAAGGTTCTTTATGGGTAACGTAGAAGATTGTGCTAAGCAGACGTGATAAAAACAAAACAGCGCCAAGACAAGGACGAAGTAGAGGGAACCACAGGTCAGAGCGCTGTGTCCTGTGGTTCCTTCTACTTCGTCCTTGTCTTTGCGCTGTTTTGCCGGCGTGCCGTCATGTCTTCTTTGTTGGGACACAGTTGATATAATCATACCACACCCTCTCTTTCGCAGCTTTCCGAGAAGTCGGGAATAATCGGATGTATTTCGTCGCTTACGTAGGTAACCTGTCAGAACGGCAGTCACGAAGCTTTTTCTACACTTCCATTTCGAAGTGCTGCCGGTCAAAACGTGACTGGTAAAAAAAATTGAATCGTGGTGAATAAATAGCGCGTTGTGTTCGTCGCATGAAACACTTGAGCATGTGGTTTTGTATTCTACGAATGCGGAACTTTTTGGGCAGAACTTCGAGCAGTGCTGCAGATAGATATTTTCGTGGAGTGGAAGAGCGCGAAGTTTCTCCTTTTCGGCGACAGTGCACAGAGCAGGGCTTAGGAGCTGCTCTCCCTCCTCGGTCTATATGCGCTGTGGCGCTCGAGGACAGATCACTTGGAGGTTCCAGATCAAGGGATCCAAGCCCGCGTGGGAGCACTTCTGCGACGGCTTTCGGTACGTGAGCAGACTTCTTAAGGCGACGGAGCCAGAAAGGCATGAATGCTGGTCTCTATTTGGAACGCGTTTCCATAACCGCGCTCTGTAGGCTCAACGCTAAATAAGAATTACCGGGCCACTGCGCGAGTGGCTGCGGTGCATGTGACGCTACAAAGAAATGACCGAGCCAGATACATTTTGAATTTATGTGTGAATCGGGGTCCTCGCCTGTCAAACAGTGTTCCCTGTCATGATAGGTGTATGGCAACCAATGTGATCATTTTTAAACTTTGTATATAGACACACATTTAATAAAAGTTTTTGGTGAAAAAAAAAAGGATCGATGGCCGAGTGGGCTTGCGCACACCAGCTCGGAGCACGTGGAGCAAAAGCTCGCGCTGCAGAACCCAGGAATCCTGGGTTCAATCACCACCCCTGCCCGTTTCGATCTGGATGAGCATTGTACCGGCGTGCCGTCGTGTATCACTACTGCGTGGTGCACGTTAAAGACCCCAGGCTACCGTTTGTACTGCACTGGCTAAATATTCCATCTACACAGAGTGACTCGTCGAAGCTTCGAAATGGATGTCTGAATATCCACACAATCCCATCTATTGGGCTAAACACAGCTCGTTTATTTTTTTTTTTTTTTTTGCGATTTTGACTTTGTGTGGTGAAAAACGAACGAATGTTTCACAGGTCATTAACGTCAGGGATGCGTTCTAAGCGGTACTTGCGAGACGCGCAAATACCGCTTAGACACGTGAGGTACAAGAATCGTAGCATCACCTGTTTAATTTGGTAGAAGTGTAGTAACCGATCAAGGCAATGGAAGTTTGAACACAAGTACAAAGCATACAAAGCACAAATTCCCACGAGGTGCGGCTAAAAGGGACCAATATGTGTCTCCTGATGAGGCAATCACCTGAGGTTTGCACTTCAGACTGCAAAACATACTAAAAAAACAATAAATGAAAAACATTTTACAATAGGTTTATATATTCACCTAGCACAAGCACAGTGCAAGGGGAGCCAACAGCTCAATTAATACACAATAACGAGAGAATAAAAACACAGAGGATAAGGTTTTTTTTTAATTACTGACGGGGAGGGGGTTATCCTTGTCGAGTTGTGCTTGAAATATTCTACTTTACTTTATTACGCATAAATAAGAAAAAACTAAAAAAAAAAAGAAATTTGCAGTCTTTTTTTTTCTGATTGGTAGATGGTTCTACTTTTTTGAGCACGTTCAGTAAACAACAAAGGGTGCGTATTGCATGAGGTTATAATTTTATTGTCAATACTTTGGGCACCATAATATGCTCGGGACCAGCTACCCCACGAAGGAAATAGTGCGTAGGTTTATTTTGTTTCCTGATAAGTATTTGTTCACAAAATAAATAAAGCCGTGTTTAACTGTAATAGATTAAAGTACCTAGGCAGCAACTTGAGAACTCAAAAAATGGTAGTGTCACAAATTTGTTATATAGGTAGCAGTTAGCAACAGTTGTACGCATAAGCAATGTTCGTAGGGCCCTTTCAAAAAGTGAAAGAAGTCGATCTAAATCAGTCTTATTGCACGTACCCCAGGATAAGATGACAATACACATGAGGGGAGTGATCTAGGCAGAAGTGTAATTCTTTTCTACACTCAGTGATAGGTGTTTTTAGCCGGCATATTATATCCAATAGATCCCGCTATTTTTATTCGCAGGTTGCTAATGTAATCATTTCGACTTAAGTTAGTTTTAAAGCAAACCCCTAAACCCCTGCAGGCGTTTGTTTGCGTAATTTCACAACTGCTGATACGCCAACGTTGTGTCATAATGCAATAGCTTATTTAAACGAAAACTTATAATCTTTGCTTTCTTTATATTTACTTATTGTAGGATAACGAATATAAACTTTGCTTTATTTACATCTACTTATTGTAGGATAACGAAGAAAGTTCGGCCACAGTTAGTTTAGTTTCTTTTTAAATTATATGATTCAATTTAACTCAACCAAACATGCGTCCGTCCGTCTTTGTGTTCTCCCGCTAAATCTAGCAAGGAAACTAATGTCACGTGACATGTACACCTATTGAGTTTCTTCGGTCAATTTATTAGAATATTTGACGTCGCAAGACCTTCAAACCAATAAAGTATATCCGCTAAACTAAGAGGGAAATGTTACCTCACGTGACCTACATATTACCTCACTCTTCCTGCAAAATTTAGTGGAGTAACTCATGTCATGTGGCCTAAATATCAATCTGAGTTACATGCCATATTTATCGATCAATAAATAAAAATAGGTTTGCCTACACTTTCCGAAAAGGCTGTCGAATGTCTTTCAAAACGAATTTCAAAGCTGACTTTTCAATTAGTGTGTTGCCTGCATTGTAGAACTTTGAATACAAAGGTCGTCGCCAATGTTTTGTGATGAAGTTGAAAACTGAGCTAGTTTGTAGTCGGTAGACATGGTGGACAAAGACAGCGCAAATGACGAGGACCAAAGAAGGAAAATACACGATAGGCGTGTGACTGTGCGATGCGTTGTTGTTTGTCCTTTTTTTTTATAGGTGAATGTGTACCTTGCGTGTTTGCTTTCTTTACTGTAAGTGCAAAAAAAAAAACAAAAAAAAAACAACAACAGTAGTAGCGAGTCGGGACTTGTCCTGTTCTGTATGTCCTTTCTTCTGTTCTTGTCACTCGCGCTGCTTTTGAATTTTGTTTACAATGTGTAAGTCAATTTTTAGGTTCACGGCAGTCGCCGTTTGACTATGGTTTTGCACACATCGGAACATGAGTTGATGCCAAAGGTATTCGCAACTCCAGCGCGCCGCTCGCCCTCCCGCGGACGAACGGAGAACCAGAGGAGCGGGGACGGCAGCGGCGACGGCGGCGCGGAAACGGTGGCAGGGACTGTCGGCCTTGATGCGTGAAGCCGTTTTAACGAAAAAAAGTGAGCGCGTTAAAAAGGGAATTCTTGTGCTCCACCTTGCAACAGCCTTGCACAAAGGACCGGGAGGTCTAATTTCATTAGGGACTTTTTGTGTATCGCATACGCTGCGGATTTCTGGTCTTGTGCATGGCCGCCAGCTCAATCTGTGCTCAACGTGACGGAAAACGCTCCTGCTAATAATGAAGAACTCCAGAGTACGGTCTACGGAAAGTATTCTTTGCCATAAGTACGAAAAACGTCGTCGCGCAACGGTATGTCGAGCAATACAAATCGGGAATGGCTTCCCGTTTTAAGGCCGTTACAAGGAACAGGACCATTTATTCCAAGCACTTTGAAAAGACAGAATAACCGTACTTGCTTTCACGTGATTACAAAGCAAATAAAGAAATGCTCGAAGCATTTTAAGCGCGTCTGTGTTAGCCAGCCGTTCGCGACGAGACCTTAGAACGCGCAGTTTTGGCCAGAGGGAGCGCAATGTTGCAAATAACATGGTACAACAAATGTAGGGTATATTAAAAAAATTTTAGAGAGTTTCTGCATAGCGTACGACATCAGTTGGACGCACAGCGCACTGACGTTCAACCGGCGCTATTAACTTTCACAAGCGGCTTGATAGCCGAGTTGCGCAACTTTTTGAAATAGCTTAAGTAAGTGTAAAGGACTGTAAACAAAAAAAAGAGAAAGAGAAATCGGGGTTTTCTTGGCCCCACTGCAAAATCTCGCTGTTTTTTTGTTTTGTTTTTCGGTACTCTTTGATGCGTACTTTCGCTGTTTAATATCTTGCGTTGCGCCGTCATCAAGGTTCTCGTAAAAGTTGGGGCCGTTAGTTTGGCGTGAGTGGGCTGCACGGCGAACTGAAGTTTTGAAGCGTCGTATACGTGACAAGAAGTGTAAGGACTACAACATTTTTTTTTTTTTTTTGAAGATGAGCACGGCAACGCTTCTGGCGCGCACTGAAAATTGCGCTTCAAAGCCGCAGCGCGAGCTTGCGGTTGTAATGCTACACCGCACGGTAGCCTGCAGTAACAAACTTTCTATCAATAACCATAGAGCAGTTTGATTACGTGTTGCAATACACTGAAACCGAGACGGTGAGCAGCGATTTGAGAGGCTAGGACGCGAACACACCAATACTGTGTATTGCTGCTCTTCCGAAGCTTGACGGTCACCGTTCGCGGCTCTTTTTTTAGAGCCCTAATTTGCCAGGCAAAGCGCAAATATATCTTCATCACCCCCAAAAATATCCTGCCAGAAACAGTAACGTGGCCGGTGCCTAAAACGCGCTCGCTCACTACAAAGCTTCGCACTTTGAGGTTTCTGCAACTTCTAAATAACAGCATGCTCGTTTTCCTAACGCGCATCAGCATCTCCGTCACCTGTTATATGATCCCTCCCTAACCGTTTCGCATTTGTAAACAGATGAATCATTTTTAGCGCGCTGAACAGCGTCAGCAAGCAGGCGCACGGGATATCCTCGAGAATCTATCCCCGTCTCTTCCGCCATCTTGGAACTACCACCCCGCCACCTATAGGGCGTTGGAGTTGCGAATAGCCAGGATTGACGTATCTAAAATTTACATGGTGGTGTAGTATATCGCCAATACAGAGATCGTATAAAATTCAAAAGAAAATAAAGACTCGATTAAAACTGAGCAGTTCGTCTTGTCGGACCCACAAAGTTGAGTACCGTGTAAACACTGGAGCAGCATGAGTCTGAATTCTAAAGTGATAGGGAAATTGCCGCTACCATAAGGATTTATATTTTGCAGGCAACTGAATGAAAGCAGAGCGAACAGGACTGCAAAGTAGAGCGATGAGGTGCGTAATTGTTTATTTAATCTGAGATTACAAGACCGTAGCGTTTCTTGGAAGCATCCCAATCTTCCTCATTGTAGCATTTGTAGCACTGGCGCCGCAGTCCATTTCAGTTCAGGGAACTGTGGAAACATAAATGTAAAGGTCGAATTTAGGTACAGGAAAACCAAAGCTATAGCCGGATTAGAAAAAAAAGTTGTAAACTTGTAAATCTAATTGTAATCGCCTTAAACATAATCTGTGTATATATTTCATGCCTTTCGTAAGAGCCACTTTTCCGCAAAATGTACTTCTATCGTAGCTCCGCCCTGTGCTGCCAGCCAAGTGTAAAAGAAGAAGGAAGAAGAAAATGAAGCGGAAATGACGTCATCGTACATGTCAACTGACTGTTGCTCGCCTCTCACTGCGCTCAGAGAGGTTGCTACGATGAAGTCACCATGTCTTTGACAGAGAAGACGCGGTGAACAGGTTCGGCCATTACCTGAGGCAATGGACTTTTTTCCAGTAAGCTCCTGCGCTTTCCTAGGCCTTCTCTCATCACCTTGTTTCCTTATGCCGCCATTTCCGAAGGCCACCGAAGGCCCGACCAACATTGTCATCCCCTATATTTGTGCGTATTTTGTCTTTTTTTTTTTTTTGTTATTCTTTTTGAGTATCGGTAGCGTGGGGCATACGAAGTATTGAAAATGCTGCAACGGCTCAGTGTCAACGTGTTCTAAGGGGCGGACGTATGTTGGGCTGCTCTCCATTTGAAAGCGCAGGCAATTTCCCAAACGGCGCTCCTTACTAAAAATGTAAATTACCATAGGGTCCAACACAGGCTCTCCCGGACAACAGCAAGACAGTCTTCAACAGGCAATCGACACTACGCTCCAATATCTCCAAACCTGTGGTCTCTGCTGCGCCCCATCAAAATCCGCCTTACTCGTCCTCCGAGCACGAACCCGGGGCCGCCCACCAAACCCTACCCCGGACCCTTCCCTTTCTCTCAACGGGCAAGCCATCCCCACCGTCAAGACCCTCCGCATCCTAGGAGTTCACTACCACCACGACGGCTCCGGGGCCGCGTATCTCCCCAAACTTATACAGACAGTCTCCCAACTTACACACCTAATTCAACGAATATGCTCTCGCCGACACGGACTCAAGGAAACAGATAACTCCCGCATCCTTCAAGCAATGCTGATCAGCCGCATCACCTACGGGGCACCCTATCTTACTTTAAAACCACAAGAACATGCCAAGATTGATGTCCTAATCCGCAAATCTTATAAGACAGCCCTCGGCCTGCCTACCTTCACTTCTACCGACCGCTTATTGAAACTGGGTCTACACAAGACCCTCTCGGAGATTATTGAAGCCCATCTCCAAAACCAACTGCAGCGCCTACAACTCACACCCGCCAGTCGTCATTTGCTCAAAACGCTAGGCCGGAAGGTGGTACAAACTCCGTACTCGCCACAACGCATACCTCCGTCAATGCGACGCAACATCCATGTCCTTCCCATTCCGCGTCATATGCACCCTACATACAACGCCGGCCGTCGTCAGCATCGCACCCGCCTCCTCATCAGAAAATACGGCAGCGACCCGACCACCCTCTATACAGACGCCTCTCCCTATCCTCAACGACCAGCTCACGTCGCTACTGTTGCCCGCATCGACAATGCCTTCCTCACCTCAGCAACCGTCTGCACAGAGCGTCTACTACCACGGCCGAAGAAGCAGCCATTGCCCTCGCAATGACCCAAGCCACGAGTCCCAGCATAACAATAATGTCTGACTCACAAGCTGCCTGCCGTCGCTTTGCACTCGGACGAGTCTCAGCTCTTACCCTGGCCATCCTTACTCAATGCCCCACCCTCCCTCATGCCCGCATAGTGTGGACACCCAGCCACACTGCCCTCCCTGGGAACGAGGTGGCACACGCCACCGCCCGACCTCTCCTTCACCGGGCATTCCCAGAAGAAGCCAACAACGCAGCCAGCATTGCCAACTCCCTTACGCCCCTCTCCCAAACATACGCTGACATCCTCTACCACTACAGAGCAACCTGACGCACCTATCCCCCTCCACACCCTTCCCTTTCTACCGCTGACGCCCGCATCTGGCGCCGACTTCAAACCAACACGTATTACAATCACCTCCATCTCCACCACATCTCTCCTGCTAACTACCCACTGAACTGCCCCCAATGCGATGAGCCCAGCACCACAGCTCATCTCGTCTGGACGTGCCCCACCAACCCTCCACCACCCAGATCCCCTACCCTTGAGCAGTGGGAGTGCGTGTTGCAGAGCAGCCAGCTCGAAGACCAGGAGGCCCGGATCTCTCGGGCGAGGATGGCAGCCGCGGCACGCGGCCTACCGGAATAGGATGGCCGCCCACAGCTCCTGACTCTTTTCTCCCCTACCCCGTTCCTGTTGTTTCAATAAACGTTTTCTCTCTCTCTCTCCCAGATGTTAAAACTAAAAGTTGTTTACGCTAGCTACCGTCCAGTTTTCGTGCAATTATCTAATTCAGAAGTTACGCTATGGTAAGCCGCACCTCACTCAGTTTTTTTTTTTTTTTATGTTTTAAGTGCTTCAGCTTTTTTTCGTATTGTGTATAGCATTTCTATTAGGTATGCAACAAAAAACACCTATTCCCGTTCTAAATTCCTAATCAGTAAAACGTAGAGAGAAATCAGATGCCCTTAAGGTGCATCGTACGTATTCAATAGAGTTCCACTTCTCCTATTTGTTACAAGTACGGCATAGAAAATGTAGTGAATATTTCGACATTCACGTACAAAATAATTAAAGATATTATTTTAACGTCTGTGACGCCACTCCTTTGAGACGTGGTAATTAAAAAAAAATCCTACTGACGTCCCTCTTGAAAATAGTTCTCCTTCTTCTCATATCCCACTAAAACTTTGGGATATTTGGGGCTTCACAGTTCGGACTGGAAAGTGGCCGAATGTGGCGGTCAAACAAATATCGCCTTCTTTGCAGGCGGCATCGAATTCAACACGCATTTTCCGAACACAAATACGCAGTCTACTGCAGTTTTTATAATGTGTTAATTATTGTACAATGCAAAAAAAAAAAAAAACTTATCAAACTACAGCATCAACAAAGACCGCAAGTAACCTTTGCTTGTTTGTGCCTAACATTACAGAATGCGGCACTGTTGCTTCTCAAAATTTATTTCACGTGTTTTCCACAAACAATGGCGCTGAATGTCGCTTTATAAAATCTGCGGTTGATTGAAAGATGCGTGATACACGCATCTTTCAATCAACTGCGGCGCGGTTGTACGAGATACTCGTACAAACGCGCCGCACCTTTTTCTGTCCGCACCGGTCAAGAGACGTCAAAGAGGCAGTGTCTTCATTTACAACCTCCTGTTGAAGATTTCGATCGTTTCGTGTTTAACCCGCTCGCTATACACGAACCAAACAGGAAATCTAAACTAAACAACGAACTCACGAAACCTGGTTGAAAACGGTGGAAGCCAGATGTAAAGAGAGACTGCAACGGTACGAAGATGCGCTCGCACGATGTAAAGGCACAAAAAGCGTGCCAAATTTCTCAGTGTCAGATAATGTACGCACTTAAATTTATTACATTCAGGGAAGACTGAGGGCTATGCAGCTCGCCTCTGTCTTAAATTCGAAATTTTTATTTGAGACGCGCGCAGAAATGACGTGCGAGAGCTCAGAGCACCGCCACCGGGAGTGTCACGTCCGAAAGGATCAACTCTCGAGCCAGTCCCACACACGCGTTGAATAAGACATTGTCACTGCACCTAAGACCGAAACCTCTTGGGCACGCGACACATGGCTTCGTCAACACGTCAACGCAACAGCGACGATTTCATCAAAAAGTAAACAGAACGAAACCTCGAAACGGCTACCTGAAACGGCTACCAATGCGACGGCTGCATAGACGAGGGACTTCGAAATCATAAAGCCGCTATTTCGACGTTTTACAAAAGTGACGTCACAGACGTCGAAATAATTTTTCGAAATATTCTAACGGTACACATCGAAATAGTCACTTGTAAGAGAAAACCGTTTTCTAAACCATTGTCCTTGGGAGCTTTCGCATCAAAAGCAGTAGCATGCAGTGGAGCTTCAAAGGCAAACCACTAAAATCAGTAATAGCAATTTCTATTGTCGTGGTTTATTTATTTATTTACATATACAGCAGGCAGCGGAGCTGCCCAAGCAGGGGAGGGTTACAAAAGGAGTTTAGTCAATAAATGTTCGAATTGGTTGACATCAGTACATTCCACAACTAATGACGGCAAACAGTTCCATTGTTGAATTGTGTTAGGGAAAAATGACGTCTGAAAAAGGTTAGTTCTGGCATAGTGTGGGCATATGACTTTGGAGTGATTTAGTCGAGCTGACCTTTGTGGCACAGGGCGAAGATAAGTGTCACTTGATAGACCAGATGAATTGTTATAAAGTAAGTAAAGAAATTTCAGCCTAGAGTTTTGTCGGCGAAGGTGGAGCAGCTCGAGGTCAAGCTGCTTTAACAAGTTAGTTACTGATGATGAAGCGCGGTAGTCAGATAGGATGAATCTTGCAGCAAGACGTTGGATCCGCTCCACCTCCGCAATGTATTTCACAAAATACGGGTCCCACACAATAGAAGCGTACTCTAGAACTGGGCGAACAAGAGAACGATAAGCTACAAGTTTCACAGCCGAGTGACACCCTTTGAGTTTTCTTCGAAGAAAGCATAGCGTTTTGAACGCTTTGGCACATATGTTGTTGATGTGCTGGTCCCATTTTAGGTTGTTTTTAATTGTTAGACCTAAGTATTTCACAGAGGAAACTTCTTGAATGCACTGGTTGCCAATATGGTAAATGTAAGAAAGGGGCTTTTTATGTAGTCAATGTCTTTGAGACGGTTTTAGAGAAGTTAATTTTTATTATCTGGAGGTCGCACCAGTCCGCAAGTTTACACAGGTTTTCATTCAATGTAGTCTGACAGGAAGAACTTTTGACAAGACTATACATTACGCAGTCATCCGCGAACAATTTTACACTAACACATTCATTAATACTTTTGGAAAGATTGTTAATATAAATAAAAAAAGTAACGGTGCGAGCACGGAGCCCTGTGGTGCACCCGACAAGACCTGTAGATTATCAGATTTAGAGCCATCACGTTCAACAAATTGAGAGCGGTTTTGTAGATAGGCCTGTATCCAACGAACCAGCCTATCAGGAAGTCCTGCCTCTTTCAATCTATCAATGAGCAGATTGTGAGGCACGCGATCGAACGCCTTAGATAGATCTAAAAAAATTGCGTCGATTTGGTGACGATTGTCCATCGCGGCTGCAAAATCGTGGACTACAGATATTAGCTGAGTCGTTGTGGAAACGTTTCTACGAAACCCGTGTTGGTTCTTGTCAAAAAAATTTGTCGACTCTAGGTAACGAGATATATGGCTAGCGAATATGTGCTCAAGTAACTTGCAACATGTGCTTATTAAAGAAATAGGTCTGTAATTTCCGGCGTCTAATTTGTCACCTGATTTAAATACTGGAACTACTCTAGCCGTTAGCCAATCTGCTGGTAAGGAACACTGATTAAGTGAGGCACTGAAAAGCACGTAAGAGTACTCGGAGACTACTTCCGAGTAGCGATGAAGAAAGGAATTAGGTATAACATCAGCAGCGCATGATTTCTTTACATTGATATTCAACAAAAGCGAAAATATGCCCCCATGACTGAGCACCACATCTCGCATTTTAACAGAAGCGGATGAAGCGGCATAATTGTCGTTCTCAATCAAAAGGGAATCGGGTGTAGTAAACGCTCTGTGAAAACTGGCATTGAACTCATTTGCAATTTCTTTACCGTTAGTTGACACAATACCATTAATTCTTAGTTGTTCGACTCGTTCACTAGTATCAGAGAGAAAACGCCAAAATTGTTGAGGTGATTGTAATAAAAAGGAAGTAAGAGTTTGCCCATAAACTTTATCACATGCGATGAGTATTTTACTGAGTAATTCATCATTGAGGACGTTTAGCTCCGAGCTATTTTTAATTTTTGCCTTTCGTTTGCGTTTGACACGCCTCTAAAGGTGAATAATCTAACGGTTAATCCATGGATTGTGTTTTCTGATTGGTTTTCGACGGATCGGAACAAACTGATTTATGCAGGACGTGACGAGGCTTTTGAACGTTTTCCATAGAAGAGAGACGTCATCGATACGCTCAAAATTCATGAAAGAAAAATGTAAACAATCAAGAACTGATTCATGGTCTGCAGCTCAAAAATCAATGTAAGTCTTAAGTAGGGGCGTTGGTGTTTTTTTGGTTTCTTTTTTTTGATAATCAAATTTAGATTAACCAGTTTGTGATCGGCGATTCTATCTGCGGCAGACACTGTACGGTCACCGGGATAATCCCTGATAAAGATAAGGTCTACGATTAACTGAGTTGTCTCTGCGACTCGAGTGGGAACACTGACTATCTGTTTAAGATCGTGGAAAAAGACATAATCAAGAAGCAGGCGTGCGCACTCGACGTCATGATAGCCCGAGATAGCTAACGCATTCCAGTCAATCTCAGGTAGGTTAAAGTCGCCAGTGAGCACACATTTTTTATTAGGCGTGAGCATGCGATCCAGATAGTTTGCCAGCAATTCAATATATGATACAGGACTATTGGGCGGTCTGTAAACGACTCCAAATAAAATAGAAATATTTCGATAACGGATTTCACAGCGAATGCTTTCGTGTTCCGGAATGTTTTCAAGCCTAATGATATGAACTTCTTTCTTTGCTATTATAGCTACGCCTCCACCACGTCCCTCACGATCCCGTCTTACTATTTTATGTGAGGGGGGTATAATAATCACAATGACAACATGGTAGGTCCAGGCGTTCTAGCAGCTCTATATGTGTGTTGGATGTATCCTGGTAATTGGATATTTACTTATTTAAAATACTGAATGCCCTTACGAGATGTCTCAGGACTAAGGAGTGTGTGTGTATGTTTAGATTATTATCGGGAAATGAGGGTTTAGTATTTTGGGTTCTTTTTTAAGCCGTGGTCACACTACTCGTTCATCATACAAAAGACAGTCTGCAAATACGAGTCACCGCACCATCTTTAGTTCGAATGCCGCGTACCAAGTTTCTTTTTGAACTGATTTCCATGCGGCATTCGAAGCACGAATCTCGCGATGACTCGCGTTCGAATCTGTATAAGCCAAATGGCTTCATTGTACGGCTTTGGGGGTGAGGTGCCGATAGTTCTCTCTACGCAGCAGAATCCATACATTTACACATGCAGAGTTATGTCAAAATTATCCCAGCAAGGTTTCCTTTCAGCAAAGAGCTGCTGCTCGGACTAATTTAGGTCATGAGGCAATGGTGAGTGTGCAGGCTAGCTGGTGTAAATTCAGCATAGTTGTAAACCCGAGATTGGCGATACTGGCAAGGGACAAAACACAGAACACTGAAGAACACTTTGTCACTGTCGTTCCGTGTTTTGTCCCTTCTCAGTAACCCCTGTCTCGGGTTTATATTTATCAAGACGTCGCCCGTGTCGTTCTGTGTTTTGTCCCTTGTTATTATCCCCAGTCATGGTTTACAACTATGCTTAATTTAAGTTGGACAGTGTTTTCACGATGGGAATTATCCAAGGTTACGTACGACCTTAGTTATACTTACCCTGGCAAGATCCACTTTCACAAACCAAATCCTTGCAGCAGTCGGCGTGGATTTTGCAAGATTTCCCTGCACAATGATGTAGAGATCAATGAATTAATAGGCCACGGGCGGCCACCTTATGATTAGTCACGTCTGAATAGAGCCCCCCTATATTGCGAAAGTAGCGACCAGCTTTGATCTCTCCGCCGAGCTCAGCGGTTGGCCGGTGTATGACACGTGCCCTTCTCTAGAGCTCCACCCCTTTGGCCGCCATTAAGAATCCAGGAGGTTTGGCCGTGTCTCCTCGTTGGCTGCACCAGCTACGCGGGGTTCCCTTTACGACGGTCAGATCCCGACTTGTTTGATGACTTAGTATTGTGTTTCCTCTATTTTACTCCATGTTTATTAGAGTATTAACTTTCATGTAAAGTTTGTTTCTTGCTTCATTAATATCTTAACCTCTTCTATATATTCAATCTTGCACATATTTGTACATATTAGTGTTGTATACATACATTGCATCTAGTATGCGGCCTTTCAATAATTTATTTGGGGTACTTCCTCTGTTGGGAAAACTGTCTAGTGCGAGCCCTTTTATAACTGATTTTTATAAATTGCCCATTAAAATGGTGTAGAGTGATCCCTTTCAATAACATTTCTTCTGTTGTCTCTGATAATGTAAATATTTTATCTTGGCATATGTAAAAGAGCTGACATTTCAATGATGTCTCCTTTACGATAGTTCGTGTCAATTTGGAAATGAATACGTGCGACATATTTTAATTTTAAGGGTAGGTTGCCCTTTCAATTTAAATGCATTATTTTCCATTCTGGTAATTAAGGAAGCTTGAGTTGGATATCTTAATTGCTACTTAGCAATCAATGTAATCGAGGTCTATGAAATGCATCAGAAACGAATCTATGGAATACATCGCTTGAAAATGTGTCATGATCGGCCCTGTTTTTTTTACATAAATTAGCGCGTGCAGCAGATGTTTATTTGTGGAGAATGGCTGTACAGTACGGCGTCGTGACTACCGATAGGTTATCAATGTTTATCTACGGCATGATTCCCATAGTTTTTCCAGCTCTTTTTAGCGCGGAGACAGCAGCGACTCAAATTCACGCTTGTAGTCGTTGGGCTCGTGGAAGATCGCAGGATCGAGGATTTCTCGCCGTATAGATTAGGTGGGGCTAAATATCACGAAGCTTTTGACTTATTCGCAGCACACTAACCCTTTAGAGCCGTGCAAATCAAACATAAAAAGAAACATGTTCTTTACTGACTTACGGCGACGGTAGCTGACAACGCTCTTGAGAACCACGTGGTACTCCTCCGTTCTGTAAGCTTCATTCCAACGTTGAAAGCGCGGCCGGCACGTTTCATTATTTATTTCTTGTTGTTAAACATTTGCTTGGCACTACAGACTATGAGTATGTATGAGCAACCTAAAGTCAAATTTGGGGGTTTTACGTGTCAAACCTACGACGGGCATCTGGCACGCCCCTGCGGAGGACTGAGGATTAATTTCGACCACCTGGGGATCTTCTGACGTGCAACCGAAAGCTCGGTTACACGGCGCCTTCTCCGGAATAAGCCTCCGTCATATTGCGGGCACCTCGGTCGGGTGTATGAGCAACCTGCCCATGCAAATACGTAACGAGAACGATTGTGCTCCCTGAATGCATGAAGATGATACGGCCGTCGTCTGCTGGTTCTCCTTGTTTTCTCTAAACTGCGCGCACGTAGCAAAAAAATAAATAAATAAATAAATAAATAAATAAAAAGAAAGAAAGAGAAAACAGTAGAGAAGGAGAAGGAGAGATGTCGCTACCTCTTGTTTTCCTGCAGCGGGTGACGTATTCGGAAAAGCTTTGTGAAGTGATTGAACGGGACAATATTGTACATTTGATTTGCTCGTTTCCATGGATGTCCAATTGCCTGGTTTACGGCGAGAGGTAAAGGGAGTAGAGTTCAAGGTTTAGGCAAACACTCTTGAGTGATTAACGTGTTAAACAAGAGCCGGCTTTCATATTCCTTACGCAAATCGGATGAGCAAATCCGGGCATTGACCGAAGATCAACGCGTGCATCACTGAGGGGTGCTCACCTAAACCCTGAACCCCACTCGTCTCTCTAGCCGTAAACAAAGCGATGTGAAATGCGTGCCAACACGCCCTGGCGACCCGAAAAGTTCGCCTTCACCGGAAAGATGTCTCTTCGACCGGCTTCACACCACTCGGGGTTGGTACCGGAAGGATGTGCCCTTATACTGATCGATGTCAGTTACCTATCGCACTCAAAATTCCAATACGATAAAGTTTTCCTGTTTGAGATGCCTTGCCTGCTAGTCCTGCAAACTATTTTTTTTTTTTAAATTTGTGTTTGGTTATACATGTGGTGTTCTTGCTGGCATTCAGATACTTCCTTGTCCGCTGGTGATATTCGAACGAATCTAGGCCTCAAAGATTTGGCAGTAGCTAATTTGAGCCGTGCATTTGAAACCGAGAACGATATAATTGCCTTTCTGACTAGATTAGAAGCCGAGGAGAACAAGCTTCTTCAGGTAACTCAAAACATTAAACTAAAACAAAAAAAAAGCTGATGAACGCGATCGCCGCGATTAACACAATGATAGCTAAGTTAGATCAAGAACTTAGATGGTCAATGAGCTAAAAATGACGCGAACCAACTTAAAGTCGCACCTTATGAAAATTCTAAAAATACCAACATAATTTGCTAAACTAACAATGACCCCAAAAACTGTCCGAGAAAGCATTTTATGTTTTTTTTTGTTTTTTGGCTTACCGTACAACCCAACTGAAACATTACACTAGTCTGAACGTACAGCTCCCAAGCTTGTTTCCGGGGCTCTGCGTGTACCACTGGAATATAGCTTGATCTAGAGTCACTGCATGTTCCCAGAGTACCGAAGCTACCGAGCTTCGTTTGAGACCGCAGCCGCAAGGCAGCAGTCGTCCTCCAGCCCATCCCCAATATGGCGCTGCCCTGTGCGGTCGAAGCGACGCGAGTGCAATGTAGCCTTCGTTCTCGTGCGAGCTCTTCAATCCACTTTCCTCGTCCTCCCTTGCTGTGTCGTCTCTCTCTCTCTCTCTTGCATCGGAACACACCGAAGTTGAGTGTTAGTCGTAGCGTGTGAGGCGCAAATTTCGAAACAGCACCAGCGCAACCCGAGCGAGCAAGCGAACAGGCAATTTTCTTTGGTGAACCAGATGAGCGGCTCCTTGGTATATATAAAGAAAGAAAACTCGAGAAAATCGAAGCATCTTTCGTTGGGTCCTAACTCATCGATGACCAGAGCTCCCAACCTTGAGTATGCGTTGTTACGCGTAAACGTTTTATATGTGTTTCTTTGTTGTTTTGGCCCCATCCCCAAAATGGCCAAGTGATCACTTCCGCCACGAGCTAAACCAGCCAGTAAGAACAAGATTCTGCGGGATTGACTTCCGGTAAGTAGAATGAATAAACTTCGGTACTCTGGGTACATTCAGTGACTCTCTAGAGTCACTGAATGTACCCAGAGTTCCGAATTCCCTGCACTCTACTTACGGGAAAAAAATTCACCCACCCGATGCACGTTTTCGATCAAACTATAGTTTGATCGAAAACGGGCATCGGGTGGGTGAATTTCAAAATGGTGAACAAATACCCATTGTAGTGCGTCTCAATTGAACAAAAATCAAAGCAGCGATTCTTTTTCATCGCTCCTAAGCTAGAAGGACAGAAAGTTTAAACGAGCGAAGATGATTCTCAACTTTCTAGGCTTATAGGAGGCGCAAAATAGTTGTCATTTGTATGATCGTCGTGAAACAGTAGTACGAGGTCGGGTCTGCGACGCGTCACTAATCCTAATTTTTTAAATACGGGAGATATAGAAGCCTCCACTTATGCGTTCACGTTAGGAAAGTGTAAGCGAGGACTCTCCCGATTAAGTGATCATCCAAGAGCTAGGGAGCGCTATCTTCACACCGCGGTACCACCGTCGCCGAAAGGTATGAATACGCAAAAGTCAGTTTATGCCCGCAAGCACCTGCTCGATCCTGGGAAAAAACACAAATGATATATTCATCCCCATGTATAAATCTAGAGATTGCAACTATCCATCTAATTACAGCTTTCTTGTAAGCATCTTATCGTAAGTATTAGAGCACGTCATCTACTATGAAACCATTGACTACCTTAATAACTCCACATATTTTCACGCTCACCGACCTGGCTTTAGAAAACATTTCTTGTGAATTCCGCTGTTTTAATTTGTAACATACGTGCATAATACCTCCAATGACTCTAGTAATGTGCATGCCATTTTTATTGCTTTAGCTAACGCATTTGGTACTGTGTTCCTCATTAACGTTTACTTCAATAAACTTCTCAACAAAATTTTAATATTCATGTTGTCAGTTGCATTTTATCATTTCTTACTAATCGTGAGCACTCTTTTTTTGTAGATGGTACCTCATACCCCGCCAACACGGTGAAATCTGAAGTTCCCAAGGGCAGCGTCTTGGCACAGCTTCTGTTTCTCGCCTACATAAATGACCTACGTTCACTAATCTCGTCACTTTTGATGTTTTTGCAGACAACAGCGTTTCATACCGCTGATCTTCCTATCTTAGCAACTCAGAGATTCTTCAACGTGGCATTGATACATTGATGGAATTCTTACAATGACAAATAAACAGTATGTTTTTAACATCAAGCTAATTTATTTATTGTTCTTAGGACTACTTTTCTGTCTACTCTATTTTTACCGCTTCTAATTAATTTGTTCCTTCACATAAGTACCTAGGTATCACTTTCATCAAAGGTCTTACTTAGCACGCTCACTTCATTAACTTTGTTATCAAAGCACCAATAACACTGATTTCTTAGGAGACATTGTTACTTAGCACAACAGAACGTACAACAGACTGCATATAAAACGGTCGTCCGATCTAAACTAGTATATGCCAACACAATATGCCCCCTCCAACAGCAATATCTCATAAATAAACAAGAGTCCATACAAAACAAAGCCCCCTGCTTCATTCATTAGAATCAGTCCACAAAAGCATGCATATCGGAATTCAAGGCGATTTCTAACCTTGATTACCTCGCAATTTCCCTCGTGTTAAAACTTTTGCGAGTTTCATTTCAACACGCTATTGTTCATGCTCGCCTTATGTAAATCTGCCTTGCACGTTTCTTTTCGCCACAATCACTGCTTAAAAATTGCACTTCTATTCGGCCGCCCACAAATATATTCCAATACTCTCCTTTTGCTATGTTTATTGAATATTGTAAATGCCTCCTTAACGATATGGCTACTGAAACTAACAAATCCATTTTCTGCAAAAAAAAAATAATCCTGTATTCGATGTTTTCATGTATATTGCGTCAAAAACCAATTCATGTTAATGCTTTCTTGTAATTCCGGGTATCGCTAGAATGCAGTTAAAATAAGAAGTGCTCAAACTTTTTTATAGTCCGGTTTAAGTTTGTTGCCTAATCTTTGTTGTCTTTTTTTTTTTTTTTTTTTTTTTTTGCCAAGGCTTCCCCCCAAGGTATTCAGTGCTTCCATATAATACGTTGGAACGACTGTCCCTGAGGGTTACCTGGCAACGAGGCGACAGGTGCGGACGGGAGCGAAGTCAGCCAACACCTTACAGGCAACTCTTACAATACCGTATTGTCGGAACGATATGAGGCCTTTAATTAATCATGGCGAAATCAAAGCAACGAAGAAGCGGTGGCATGACGAATCCTATTATTATGCTCGTCTCAGTGGACTGGGCCCTTGCCTCTTATTACAGATTTCACGAGACCTTCCTCGGCACGAGCCTGTCAAACACCGACTACGACTGGGTGTCGCCTATGCGCAGTCTTTAATGTAGAAAATGGGACACGCAAGAATATCAAAGTGTCCAGGTTGCGCATGTGACGAAACCATCACTCACTTGTTATGTGACTGCACGATATATAACATTGAAAGATAATCCCTCAACAATGCTCAACAATGTAAACAGAAATAATATTAAAAAAGTACAAAAGCTCTCTCCCAGCTAGGATCCAGTACACCAGTTCTGAATACAGGTGAGGATTGTAGTGCAGGATTCATTGAACTCTCGATTGTAGCAAATGTTAAAATAAAAATAAATTTTGTAACGCGACGCTTATCTATATTGATATATATGTTGGCTCCTTCCATGTTTCCAATCCCAACATTGTAGTAATAAAAAAATCAATATATTAGTTATATTCCTCACTGTATTATAGAGGTCTCATGCTGGTACTTTTCCACGTTGTTTTAATGTATATTGGTTTAGCACAATTAACTAATATTGTCGCGGGTGGTGACCAAAACAATAGATAAACAGGAAGAAATAAACGTTTAATGTGGCGAACTTGTGCCAAAAAATACAAGAAAACGAAAGATAATAACAGAGCGTCGCGGGCGTCGAAGTTGGCGAAGCGGCAGGATCGAGCGCTGGGGCGAGACTGAACGCGCACTTTCGGGAACAACAAAAGCAGGGATAAGCGATAGAAGTTAAGTCTGGAACAAGAATAAACGAGAACTTTCTAGAGG